>NW_028081809.1:1055233-2255233 GCF_014824575.4 Sturnira hondurensis
CGTCTGCCTGCGCGCCTGGGTCGGGGGCCCTGTCCTGCCCGACCCTGCTCGCTGCTGGCTCCGCCCCTCTTACCGTCCCCGTTGAACGGTTAGATGTAGTCGGACTTCCGTATAATTCAATTTTCTGTCCTTTGGTTGTGTCTTTGTTTCTCCAAACCTTTGTTTTATTCAAACTTGGTTGTGGGAGAAGGCACAGTGTTTCCACCTATGCCTCCATCTTGGCAGAAGTCCAAAATATGGTATTTTCTATAGGTGGGCATTTTAGGGGAGGTCCTAGGGGAGGATCTTTTTTTCTTTTTAATTGATTTGAGAGACAGAGAAAAACACCGATTTGCTGATTCGCTTATTTATGCATTCACTGGTTGACTTTTGTACATGCCCTCACTGTGTAGCAGGAGACCTGCCTAAACATGCCCAGACAAGTCAGAGGACACGGTCTGTTTGCTGAGCCACTAAGATGAGGAAGGGTGAGCAACTAAGTAACTAAGAAGTAAGAACAAGAGAACATTGTAGGACCCTATCAGCAGCCCTGCTTTCTTGCTTCTGTAAACCTGCTTCTGCCACGTAGGCTTAGTGAAATCGCTTCCATGTGCCTCATTATATAAACAAGCGCCTGCCTGAGCTCGGGGCCCAGAATTTGGAGACTGCCTCCTCTGGGTCCGCGTGCGTAAATAAAGTTCCACTCTGTACACTCGAAAGCGGCTTAGTTGTTTCCTGTAACAACTGGAGATCAAACTCACGACCCTGGAGTATCTGGATGACACTATAACCCACTGAGCCACCCATCAGGGCCCAAGGAAGGATCTTAACAGAATATTTATTTAGCTTTCTGTGTCTGTCCTTAGTGTGTCAATGTATCAAAATGGGTTTTGTCACTTTCACCTCTGTTTTGGGTCAGTCTGGCTCTAACTGGTTTTCTGTTTTAACTGGGTTTTTGTTATCTGTCTCCCCCCCACCCCACTAGGGTGACTTTTGAGCCATTTGCTCTTAGAAATCTTTGGTTGGGGAGGAGACATTTAAACCCTCTGATCCTACCTGTCTTTGATTAGGGAGGATAGGGCCTTGTGATTTACAAGCTGGCTGCTTATTGCTCAGTTGTTCTGCCGTTCCGGCCATTTGTTTCAGTTTCCTCATTCCACTTGCCAAGGAATTTCTCTAGTTTCTTACGGACCTGCCTGAGAAAGGCAAAAAATTCCCAACAAATTTGCTAGGGCTAATAGGACTAATTGCCACAAACTAAGGGGCTTGCACAGAAATATATTTCCTCTCAGTTCTGGAGGCTGAAAGTCTTAGGTTGAGATGAGGCAGGGTGGGTTCCTTTTGAGGCTGTGCAGGAGGGTTTGTTCATGCCTCTCTCCAAGCTTATGAGGGTTTGCTGGCTATTTTTGGTGTTCCTTGGCTTGTGGACAAATCACCCTGATCTCTGCCTGTATGTCCCCATGGCCTTCTACCTGTGTGCCTGCCTGTGTCCAAATGTCCTCTTTTTGTAAGGACACCAGTCGTGTTGGATTAATGGCCCACTCTTTTCTGGTATCATAGTAACCTAACTCATTACATCTGCAATGGTGCTGTTTCCAGTAAGGTCACATTCTGTGGTCCTGGGGTTAGGACTTCAGCATATGAATTCTGAGGGGACACAATTCAATTTGTAACAAGGGGAGATCACATAAAATGCAATTTAAGAATAGCTTTTCAAAAGAAATGGCCCCTAATGGAGTTCAGAAAGCCTTCCCTGCTTGGCTGGTCCCCTGTCCTGTAGTGTCCTTGTGGTAGCAACAGGGGACAGGGCTGTCCTTCCTACTAGGCACTCCTACAGGGCTCCTTTCCTCAGTCTGTCCTTGGCCACTAGAAGGATCTCAAGGTTCACAAAAACCCATGGTTCAGGCCTGTTTGGGTACCGCCACCCTGCCCGCAAAGCCCTGACTCTTGACTGTCTTTGAACCCTATGAAGAAACTAGAGGAGTGGGTCGGATGACCACAACCTGTGTGGGTATGTGGGTGTGCACCCCACAAGGTGCATCCAAGTGGGGGACCTCAAATGGAGATTGTAATGGGGCCCAGAACTCAGGGTGTCCAGGAAATATTAGAAATATGTATATATTTATTTATTTATGATGTCCTCACCCCCACAGGTCTGAGCTGGAGGATGGGACACATGGAGCAGAGCCATTGAGAGTTGTTTTGTACAGCACCAGTTTTGCAGCTAACCTCTAGAATGGTCATTTAACATATCTGTAACCCTTAACTGGTTTCGTAGATACATTAAATAGCTGTGGCCATGCTTTGAGCCAGGGAGACAGGAATGACTTCAACCCATGATATAACTTCAACCCAACTCCCTCTGGTTACAGCGCCTGCGTGAGAGTTTGGAGATGATTGGCTCCACACCATGGACTCACACCTGCCCGGACTTAATATGGCAGCCCAGTAAAGCTGGAAGGATACGGGGATGCTGGCAGGTGTAACTGATTGTGGGAGGAGTTGGGAATGGTGCTGCAGGGGGAGATTGGTGCAGGGATTTAAACCCAGGCACGGCAGCCATGCTGGGGCTTTTGGGGACCACACGATTTTGGCAAAAGTTGGGACCATGCAGCTTTGGGGGGCTCTTTTTTTTGCCACTTGGCTTAGAGAGCAGGAGAGACTTTGCCTGGAAGAAAAGGGGGAAAGGACTCTTGCTGGTGGGCCATGAGAAGGTGCCACATGGCTTTGGATTGACTGGAGATCGTGGCGGTTCCACAGCAGATGGTGCCGGGAATGGGAGTCACAGACGTCAACTTCTTTTCCCGAGATATGGTACCCGGACTGGGCAAAGGGGAGAAGGAAGGACTGTGCATTTGTGGGTATTCTAAGTACTTTAGTATTTTTAATGAAGACATTAAGTCATTATTCTAAGTCTGTATAACTTTTTAAATAATCCCTTTCCTTTTCACCAATCTCTGGCATTGAGAGGTGTCTTTCCCTGGTGGCAGGCAAGGCGAACCTAGTACAGGGTGGGGGACCCCCAGAGCACACAAGGTGGGTCCATTCGGTAATAGTATATCATTCGCCACTGCCCCCCGCCCCCCAGGTCTGTTCTGTAACAGTAGGCTGGGGAAAGAGGAGGCCGAGGGCCAGTGGGAGATGCCCAGGTCAGGACTGTATGCGTGGAGGACTGGGGTGGAGAAAGGGAGCTAGTGGCCCTCTCTGCCTCCCTGCTCCTGGCGGACCATTCAGTTCTCAGTCTAGGGGGGTGGGTTACCCACAGATCCAGGCAGGACTGGGAGGCCAAGGGGGGAACCCCGCCGTGTGAGTTTCCAGTTCTCCTGTTGTAATTCTCTTTTGCCTGCTACATTCCGCACCTAGGAAAGAAGGCTTGATGTGATACTCAACAAGGAATTAATGAAGGCCCACCCTGTGCCTGAGGGCTTTCAAACGAAGTACAGAGCCCCGTGGAGATGACAGTATAGTCGGCAGAATTCAGGGTGTGTCACTTCTGTGTGGCGGGGAAGGGCGGGCAGCACGGGACCCACAAACAACACGCAAAACCAGTGTCCTGCTGACTCATCACTGAGCACGTTCTTGACACGCCTTTGGATTTTGCCTCGTATTTTGTTTTCCAGAGTAACTGATTGAAAGGGTAAAACATTTATTTTATACATAGAAATATAAAGAACAATGATCTATATAATTGTTATAAGGCAAAGAATTGTTTCCCCATACTTACATCTGTACATGACATTTTATGTAGTTTATCTAAGCAAGCATGAGCATAGTTGAAAAAGTCACATTGTTCTTATAAAGTTTGTTATAAACTTTATAACAAACTCACTTCCCCTGCCCAGGGCCAGCCGGTTTGTTAGGTAGCAGCTAGGAATGAGCGGCCAGAGGGGAAATAAAGGCCGGGCCCTCACCATTACAGTCCAACAAAGAACTTCATACAGGAGGCTAAAAGCAAAACGAAGGCATGTTTCCCTCACTAACTCAGCAGTCCTGAGCCCCGTTCAGTAACATTGGCAAATGCCCCAAGCATTACAAGCGAAATAGCGCAGGAGGAGGGGAGAGTCCTTGAGCCTGTGCTGGGAAAGGGGGCTTCTGTACCAGTCTTACTAAAATTGCCAGTGTTCTGAACACAAATGGGGATTACACGGGTGGAAGGGGGGGCCTGTGCTGGGAAAGAGAACCTCTGTAACAATTTCACTAAGACAAGGGGCATTTAACTGAGAAAGAAAACCCTTGTACCTGTATGTTATTCCCAAGGTTTAGAAGGGGGAGAAGGAGGGCTGCCTCTGGAAGCCAGCTAAAATATATAATCCCTGAATCCCAATAGTCGGAGTACTTAGACTAGCAAAGTACCCACTTGTAGCCTCTACTCGTGGATGTAGAACAAAGTCACTAACTTACTAACAATTTTATTTCCTCTGTATGTGGGACATTTAGACTAGCCAGGAGCCTGCTTGCAGCTTTGCGCTCCAGTGTGTTTCATAAACAAATTTGCTCTTGATACAGAGATCTGACCAGATTACTGGGAAGGAGTGGGGATGGGGGCGGAGGGAGGAGGTTGCCCAAGGCAACGGTAAACAGCCTGGGCGGGGACTGAGCAGCTCAGTGCCCAGGGAGTGCCTGTGTTTCCCATGGACAGTGTTTTGGGTGGGGAGGAGCTCTGGGCACGGCCCTGCCCGAGGCCTGGGGGAGGGTGGCAGGCGCATTCTTCTTTGGGTGTTCTAGAGGGACAAGGTCTGAGGCAGAAGCCTGCCGTTCTTCCAAAATTGTGTAACTTTTATATCTTACATTGTTTTAATTTGTAAACCTTACAGAGGTTAGTTTAAAACTGAGGAATGCTAGGAAAACTCAGGTGGTAAAGAGTTAAGCCTTAATTGATGGGTTTCAGTGACTAAAGCTGTAACTAAAGAGGTAAAGAGTTTAGTTTCAATTGTTAGGCCTAAGTGACTAATTCTTGTGCAAAGCTATTATTCCAAAATTGTGAAGCTTTTGAAGAAAAACTCCTTTCCTGTATCACCAAAACTTCGCCTCTGGAATTTTGCCTACAGGGTGGTGATGGGCAGCAGAGCCCCAGTTTGCTATTCGGTAACACCGTGTCATTTCCACTGCATGTGTTTGTCTCTCCCTTTAATTATTCTCTTGCGGGCAAGACCAGAACAGAGGCAGGGGAGTGGGCCTCCCGACTGGGGTCTCTCTCCCTCTCCATCCGCAACAGCTTCACCTCTCAAAGGGATTACATTGATAGTCCCCTCCAGGTTGGTAAATGACACTTCCTGACTCCACTCCCTGCGGCCCACTTTTCATTTTAGACATTGTATGAAAACTCTTCTCTTCCTTCCCCTTCCTCTGTCCCTACCATCCCCTTGTCCTCCTAAGCAGCTACATTGAATTCTAGTTCCAGCATTATTCAGCATTTATGTCATGATGAGTATGGAAATGTTGTTCACAGATAAGACAAGACATCGTGTTGACTTCTTTCCTGCACACCTTTTTATGTTCTGAGAGTGGGTACTTGGTTTCCGTGTTTCGGCCTCTGAAGGCTGCACAGGTTCACTCGGGATTCAGGCAGACAGAAGCAAATGTGCGGAGCCATGGGAAAGCCTGACACACCTTTACTCAAGGCGGGGGGTGGGGGGGTCCATGCCGCTACAAGCTGCATGACTCACAGACAGAGTCCCAACTCCCCTGTATACTAAATGCACACAAAGCGGCAAGGTGCCAAGGGGCTGTGTAACACAGCATGATTCTGCGTGTGCAGGCCCGTTTCCCAGGTTATGGGAAAACTGCTTCTCTTGGTTGCCCAGACATCTGGATGAGGGAGCCTGACTGACTCCATTTACCCTACAAGCCACCCCTTTAGGGCTCCTCACCATACAATCCACACAAGGGTGTCTTCTGCAAAGGTCCCTTGGTGAGGGGGGCAGAGCCCTGCACCCGGATGCCACAGCAGCAGCATAAGTGGCGGCAGCAGCACGCAGCAAGTAAGGCCACCCCTTGGTGCAGCGGCCGGTCCATTTTCCGGGCAGGTAAGGCCACCCATGTGAGCCACACACCCAGAGGGCCCCTGAACAGTGGAATAACTGCGGCCCACGCATTATTCCACACCTCCCAGGCAGGTTTTAGAGTCTGAATCTGACGCAGACCTGTTGGAGACCAGCCTGCCTGGCCTCTAGGGCTCTTAAGGCAGAGAGGGGGCTGGCCCCACCAACCCCACAGTTCCAGCTATGAGCCAAATCCGAGCCACCAGTCATGGAGCAGCTGACCAATGCCTGGGGCTGGTCACTCGATGGCTTCACCCCAGCACAGATGCCGGTCTCAGTCAAGTTCCACAAGGACTGTGCACTGTTGCACTGGTGCTGTAACCAAGTCCAATTTGAGACAGAGGCTGGAGAAATCACAAAGGGCCATGGGATGTCACAAAGGTGCCATGAGAAGCATTTGATGGTCTGCTGGCCCTGGATATGTCACCTTTAAGACTGGGGGCCATGGCACAATCACCCAGGGCACTATTTGCAAGTTTCTCTCCACCCCTTGTCCCAAAGAGGCAACAAAAACCACCCAGGTCATGTGGGAGGCTTTTTCCCAAGGCCATGTCCAAGTGCCTGTTTGCCCTCACTCCAGCCCCTCTGGAGCAGGGAGGAGAATATTCCCCTGATTTCCCATGCCTGGTTTCAGCAAAGCATCCTCAGTCTGTACCCGCAGCTGAGTGGGTACTCAGCAGTCCAGCAGAGCAGTGCTTCCACCGTGGCGGGGTTCCCCCTCTGACTCCTCATTTAGAGTCCGGAGGATAACCCGTAAGCGTTTCATCCAACCCCTCAGAGTAGGGGCGGCAGCTGCAGCTCCCAGGCCCTGCTTGAAGAGACCATTGTAGTGTTGAGTCATTCCAGCAGCTTGGGTGTGATAGACTTCATGGCACTTCCAGCCAACCTGCAGGTCTCAGGCCTGTTAAATGTGTAAAATGTGTCCCCTGATCACTCTCAGTGTTCAAGGATTGTCCACAGGCAGAGCATAAACGCTTCAGTACAGCAACCACCGCTTTCTGATCTGGGTGCTGTGCAGGGTAAGCTGCTAAAAGTCCAGTAGCCGTGGCCACACATGTGACTGCACACTTACGTCCCTCTGAACTAGGCAGGTGTTGGGAACCACTCTGCCTGGTTTCAGGAGTTGTAACTGCCCCCCATGGATAAGGCTGAGTGAGCAACCTTGGGACTGTGAGCCACTAAGGAGACAAAGCTTATCTCCCTGGCAGGAGCGCCAATTCTGCTTCATCCATCTGTGGCCCCCAGTCCTTGGTCAGTCAGTGGCGGGTAAGACCCCTCAGAGTGGGGGCAACCTAAGCCAGACATGATCACTTGGGAGGCCCTCAAGGAAGGACTCGGGGGGCTGCAGCAAAGAGGGGGTGATGGACCCTCACCCCCGGCTATTCTGACATAGCCTGAGTCCCCATTTCTGTCTGGGAGCAGCCCTTTCTGGTTCTAATCCACTTAAGCCTGAAAACCTATGACTGGGAGGGTGGTGCAGCCCTCTGCAGGCTAGAGCAGTTCCAGGTGATCGAGCAGAAGAAAGAATCCTAAAGTCCTGCGAAGCCTGCTTTGCTAAGAGTGCTTTCATTCATATGATAAGGGTCTGAGCAGGAAATGAGTATGTCTCCCAAAGTTTCTGCAACCCCCTTACCTGACACACACTGACTCAGACCAAGCCCTCAGATTTCTTTGAAATGTTATCTACTGTTTGATCCTTGCCACCTATATTTCTGTGTATTACGAACCTAATAAAAGCTGTTCAGGAAGGGGCTCTTGGTCCTTCTCCTCTGAGAGATTGACCACCTCTCCTCCCCAAGCAGATCGTGTCTTGGTAGTTTCATTTTCATCTGTGCCGGACGGAGGGACTTGCGTGCAAAGTTTCCCCCACAGGTAGGGGTCCAATTACATCCACCTGCCACCAGGTCAGCAGTACCCGTCCCCGCACCACCTGCCCAGTAGTTCCCGCAGGCCTCCAGGGATGCTCTCAAGAGGAGACAACACAGGTCTCACAAGCTTCTTGTACCTCTGCTAAGGCGACAGGTAACCCCCAAGTTTTTATAGTGGACCACATGGTCTTCTGTCCGGCAGGTAAGAAGCAACGGTGTAGCCGCTGGACTACTTCTCTTCTGACGGGCCGGTAGGCACTGTTTCCTGTTTCATGTTTCCACTGGCTAGAGTGTCAGTCTCATCATTCCCAGGGGAGGCAAGGGGTGCATGCCCAGTCACATGATATACAGTAATTTGTTTCTGGTGGCCTAATTCCCAGAGGTCTTGTCACAAGGCCTGCCTGCATAATGGCCTCTGCATAACCATCCATGTATTTGCATGCCACGTAGAGATTCATAATAGCATTCCCGGTGCACCGCCCAACTATCTGTGCTAATAGCCAGGGATGGGGCCTCATTGGCCCCAGTTCTGTCCACTGGCCTCTCTGATCTTCTCCATTAATAGGCCAGATTGTGTCTGTTCAACCACTGTCGCCCTTCCTGGGGACCATAACTGAATAGGAGGATGCTCAGCATATCCCCACAAGAGCCTCAACGGGCCCCACAAGGGGCCCAGGATACATTCAGGAGTGGGGGAACCCCCAAAGAGCATATTCATGGGGGGACAGTCGCCCAATATCCAGAAAAAGCCACACAGCCTTTGCCTTTTCTGGTCCCCACCCGTCCCCTGTAGACAGGTTTCTTGACCCTTCCCCCATTCAAATGTTCAAAGGATATTTCCTTCCTCTTTTTGGAAGGTTGGCAGCAGTAAGGTCCTCTAGATGCACAGGATCCACCCCCCCCCCCCCCAACTACGTGCACCCTAGGCTTTTTCTGGCCACCTTCTGAGGCCACAGGAAATGTAGTTCAGCTCACAACCACACGGGGGCGCTCTTCAACTGTGAGAGAGGGAGCTCAAGACACTGCCCCTCCCAACTTCTGCTGCTTTTCCGAAGGCCCCTTTGCCACCTCCACCGCTCCCTACCAGCGCACCCNAGAAAAAGCCACACAGCCTTTGCCTTTTCTGGTCCCCACCCGTCCCCTGTAGACAGGTTTCTTGACCTTTCCCCCATTCAAATGTCCAAAGGATATTTCCTTCCTCTTTTTGGAAGGTTGGCAGCAGTAAGGTCCTCTAGATGCACAGGACCCCCCCCCTCCCCCACTACATGCACCCTAGGCTTTTTCTGGCCACCTTCTGGGGCCACAGGAAATGTAGTTCAGCTCACAACCACACGGGGTCGCTCTTCAACTGTGAGAGAGGAAGCTCAAGACACTGCCCCTCCCAACTTCTGCTGCTTTTCCGAAGGCCCCTTTGCCACCTCCACCGCTCCCTACCAGCGCACCCAGAGCAGAGGTTTCCAGGTGCTGACCCACCGCTGCCAGGGCGCCTGACTCAGCCCAGTCCTCTAGTCCCATCGCTCTCAGCAACATTGTTCCACGTCTGTATGGGACAAGGGAGTGGAAGGGGTGATGGAAGCGGCAATGCCTCTCCTCTTCCTCACAGTGGTTTACTGCGGTTGGCGAAGGGATCACTTCGGCTCTGCTCTTTGGAGGTCTTCCTCCAGGGTGCCGATTCTGGCTTCCAAGGCTTCTCTTCCTTGGAGTTCATGTAACTTTGCTGCATCGCGAAGTGCAGTCTCCGTTTCAGCTCGCAAAGCTGAAAGAAACACCCAGACCGTGGCCCCCACGCCCCCCACGCCCCCCATGCCCCCAGAGCGCTTGGCTTTTCTAGGGTCTCCCCTACCATCCGCAGGGCCTTCTCTGCCGTGTTGGGTGTGCCACTAACATCAGGCCAATTCTGGGGGAAGCCCACGCTGCCCGGAGACTCACCACCGGACACCACACACTGGTCACTGTCCACCCTTCCTGACTCCCCTCCAAGGGGGCCACGGCTCTGCACACTGTGCTGTGGTGAGTCCTACTGACCACACCAATTGTGTTGCAGCCTTTCAAGGCCCCGCAGGTTCACTCGGGATTCGGGCAGACAGAAGAAAATTCTCAGAGCCGTGGGAAAGCCTGACATGCTTTTATTCAAGGGTGGGGTGATCCATGCTGCTACAAGCTGCGTGTCGTGCACACAGGGAGCCCCAACTCCCCTACATACTAAATGTACACAAAGCTGGCGGGGTGCCAAGGGACTGTGTAACACAGCGTGATTCTGCATGTGCAAGCCCTTTCTCCAGGTTATGGAAAAACTGTTTCTCTTGATTGCCCAGACATCTGGGTGAGGGAGCCTAGCTGACTCCATTCACCCTATAGTATCTCATTTGCTACATTACCACAAATTCCACTCTGCCCTCTGTGCCCCTTGTGATCTCTGGATATGCAGCCGATCAGGGATTAAGTCCCCCCCTCCCTGAGGAGGTCTGGACAGATGGTGCTGGGTTTTGTGCCCCCTTGGTGCCTGACAGCTCCCTGCCCCTTCACTCGGGATCCTTCGTGTCCACCCAGCAGCCGTGTGCCCCATTCTTCCTGTTTTCCTCGGTGGTCAAAGAAGAAAGCGTCCACGGGAGGTAGGATTTTCCAGCTTTTCATAGGTTGTCTTATTCAGCAGAGTACTGGTACTTTGAGAGGTAGTTTGCCTCTAGAATATGGGCGCAGTCTGCCGATTTTCGGATCCTTTGCCTGTGATGGTTGCCTCTCCCATCCTCAGCCTCCAAGCTTGTGAGCTCTGCTCTTTGCTCCTGGTTTTGGTCTTGAGTTGTTTTACCTATTGTGCTGTCACTGGACCCGCTCTTTAAAATCCCTGTCTTTCAGTTTTGGAGAATTTCCTGAAATCATTTTCCTCTCCCTCTTCACTCTTTTGGCCCTTCTGTTATTCAGATGTTCAGACAAGATCAGTTGCATTAAGGGGGTGTGGCCATAGACTGGATGTTCAATTACTTGAACTTGGCCTCTCATTTTCTTATCTTTTTTTCTCTTGATTTTCATTCATTTGTCTTCTTGCTCTACTTTCTTTATCTTTATCTTTCAACCCTGATACTGAATTTTTAATTTCTTCTTCTTTGTTTTTACGACCCAAGAATGCTGCTCTCTGAATGTCCCCTGTTCACGGTGACTGTCCTTGTTTTATGGGTGCCCTATATTTCCCCTCCAAGGATGTTTGTGATTTTTGTTAAAGGGTTCTTTTTCCTGCATCACTTGTTTCATCTAAGTTGCTTTTTTGTGTTAGGTCCTTCTCCTGCTTGATAGAGGCTTTCCTGGTTGCCTAAAAGCTATTGGCTGTTGGTTCACGTTAAGAAACTCACAAACTTGGGGACCCAGAGCAGGGACATGTTGGCGGCGGGCTGTGAACGTCACTCACTGCAGGGTGGGCTGGCAGTGTAATCCACAGACCTTCTCTGGTTCTGATTCTAGTGCTTCTCTCCACTCCACCTGGTGTCCCGCTTACCCCGAGCCTTTGGGGATTTCTGCCGTGTGAATGGATTGGCTCTCGCCCCCAATACTGGCTAGGAATTCGGTTCTTTTTTCCTTCTACGCCGTTTGCCATTTTGTGTACTGCTTTCCAGTTTCCAAAACGTTTTCCTGTTCTTCCTGTCCTTGATCCTGTGGGGTTTGCCCTGAATTCTGCTTCCTCTGCTGTTGTTGGAGTTGCAAAAAGGAGCAAAATAAACCTGTGTTTTCAACCTGACATCTTCACCTGGGTCTTTGTTCTCTTCGTGTAGTTTATTCCCCCAATTCTACTGATGTGTAATCAAAGTACAGATAGCTGCGTGTATCTAAAATGGACAATCTTTTATTCAGTTTTTTTAAAAGATTTTATTTTTTTTTTTTTAGAGGAGGGAAAAGAGAGAAAAAGAGGGAGAGAAACATTGATGTAAGAGAGAGACATCAGTCAGTTGCCTCTCATACACACCCCAGCTGAGGACCAAACCCGCAACCCAGGCACATGCCCTGACCGAGAATCGAACCTTTCGCTTGGTGTGACGACACCCAGGCAACTACCCACACTGGTCAGGGCAACGTTCTCTTCAGTTTTGATATGTGTAAACACACCTGTGACATCAGCAGCATCACAATTATGATCATGAATATTCACCACCCAGGGAAGTTTCCTTGAGCCCCCGGCCAGTCTCCCCCAGCCCTGCCTCCAGGCAACCGCTGATCTATTTTCTGTTGCCATGAAATAGTCTGCACTTTCTAGGATCTTATATTAATGAAGTCATACAGCATATGCTAATTTTTAAATTTTTAAAAATTTTTATTTATTTTTAGAGGGGAAGGGAAGAAGAGAAATATCAATGTATGGTTGTTTCTAGTGAGTCCCCTACTGGGAGCTGGCCTGCAACCCAGGCATGTGCCCTGACTGGGAATCGAACTGTGATCGTGTGGTTCCCCAGCCCGTGCTCAATCCACTGAGCCACACCAGCCAGGTAATTTTTTCTTTTATAAATTATCATTTATTGATTTACTTTAGAGAGACAGGAAGTGGGAGATGGAGAGAGGAGGGGGGAGAGAGAGAGAAACTTTGATTTGTCATTCCACTTATTTATGCATTCATTGGTCGAAGGCGCCCTGACCAGAGATCAAAACCACAACCCTGGTCTACCAGGATGCCACCTAACCAACTGCACTACCCAGCCAGGTCTACACTAATTTTTTCCTGTGGCCTTTTTTCATCCAGCCCAGTGATTCTGGCCTTTGTTCGTGTTTCGTTATTGGCAGTTCGCTCCTTTGTGTTGCTAAGTAGTATCCCACTGAGTGGGTGCACCGTCCTTTGTTCGTTCACTGTTGGGGGGCGTGTGCATGGTTTTCAGATTTGTCTGTTATAAATGGAACTGCTGTACACATCGATATATAAGTCTCTGTGTGAATATGATTTTTTAGGTAAATACCTTCAAATGGAATGAGTGAGTCATGTGGTAGATGTATGTTTAAACGGTTTTCAGTAACCACCAAAACTGTCTTTCAAAGTGGCTGTTTGATATTTTCACTAAGCAGTGTATGAGAGTTCCAGTTGCTCCATCTTGTGGCCCAGGCTCGTTATGACCAGTCTTCTCATTACACTTCGGTACATTTTCCTAATGAGTAACGATGTTTAGCATTTTTATGTGCTTCTTGGCATTCACAAATCTTCTGTGAGGTGTCATGTTAAATGTTTTGCTCATTTTTACTGGGCTGTTTATCTTATTACAGTGCAAGAGTTTTTACAGTGTAAGAACTTTATTGTTTCTTCCTTAAAAAATGAGTTGCAATTCACACAGCATAAAATTTACCCTTTTAAAAGCTACGGCTCAGTGGTTTTTAGTATATTCACAAAGTGGTACAACCATCACCACTATCAAGTTCCAAACCTTTTTATCTCCCCTTCTGCCCTGCAAATAATTCCCAGAACAACAGTAATCACACCTCCAACCTTCTCCCCCTTCCTTGGCAACCACAAATCTCCTTTCTGTCTGTGCAACGTTTGCTCCGAATGGAACTAAAAGAGCATGTGCTTTGTGCCTGGCTTCTTTCACTGGGCACAGTGTTTTCAAGGCTCGTCCATGCTATAGGATGAGCCTGTTCTTCGTTCCTTTTTATGACTGAATAATATTGGACTGTATTGATATGCCGTATTTCGTTGAGGCATTCATCAATTGCTGGTCATTTGAGTTTTTCGTATTTTGGCTATTTTGAACAATACCATTTTGAAAATACATGCACACCTTTTTGTATGAACATATGTTTACAGTTCTCTTGAGTAAAGGTCTACAGTGGGGTTGTCGGGTCCAAGCCCACGTCTAACTTTGCAGGAGCTGCCAGCCCCTTTGCACAGCGGCTGCCACCGCACCTTCCGCCAGCTGCTTGTGCGGGCTCCACTTCTGCACGTCCGAGCCAGCACTTACTATTGGTCTTCTAGTCTCGCCACCAACTGGGTGTGAAGTGGCATCTCAGTGTGGTTCCCACTTGCATTTCCCTAATGACTAATGATGTCGTGCAACTTTGCATGTGCTTTTTGGTCATTTGTGCATCTTTGGTGTAATATCTGCTCAAGACCTTTGCTTATTATTTATTGGGTTGTTTGTCACTGTATTGTGGAGTTGTATTTTTATATATTTTCGACACAAGTCCTTTGTCTGATATGTGTTGGGGATATTCTCTCCCTGACTGTCACTGTCCTTTTTTTTATTGTATTTTTCAAATACACAAGTTTATTAATTTTGATAAAGTTAAATTTATCCATTTTTTTCTTTTATGTTTTTGTGTTCTATCTAAGAAACACTTGTCTAATTCAAAGACACAAAGACTGTTCCCCTATGTTTTCTTTTAGCCATTTTATAGTTTTGGGTTTTCCATTTAGGTTTATGATCTGTTCAGGTTATTTTTGTAAATAAAATGAGGTAAGAGTCATGTTTGGCGTTGAAGACATTTCCAATTATTCCTCATTCTACGTGGAATATATATATATATATTGGGGTGGAATATATATATATATTCCGATTGGAATTCTATTCCAATTCTCACAGAATATATATATATGGAATATGGAATATATATATATATATATATATATATATATTCCATGTTGGGATTCCCATTCTGTGAGAATTGGAATAGAATTCTCATTCTATGTTGTGTGTGTGTGTGTATATATATATTATATATATATATAATATATATATACACAATAATAATATATAATATATATATACACAATGATATATATATATAATTTTATATATATATAAAATAAAAATAAATAAGTACATAAAATCTTAAAAGAAGACAAGTATACTGGCTGTGAGGCGGGTGAGGAGGAGGCTGTCCGCAGAGAGTCACAGGAGGGTCAGAATCCTCTCTCCAAACCTCACAGAGACAGGGTGAGGGGGTCAGCCCGGGTCAGCTTCCGCTGCCCGCTGCTCCCCTAGTTAGTTGCAAGTCTCAGGAGGCAGGAGGACAGGGAGACAGAGAATGTCCCCATATGGGCCACCAAAATATTAGGGTGGTTGGTGACGGGGCTGAAAGAGCTGGTAAAAGAACTCATAGAGAAGAAAGTGTAGAGAGGAAGGGTTTTGCTTGCCCTGCAGGAGAGGAGAGGGCGTGGTGTGGAGAGGTGCACCAACTACGCTCTCTGCTTTGAAATCTTTACTCCCTCAGGTAAAATGGCCGTCCTCCTTTGTGCTCCTCTCTTAGTTTCACGGTTTTGCCTTGTGTTTAGATATTTATTCCACCGTGTATGTATGCGTATGTGGGACCGGACTTTATTTTTTCTCTCCCGGTTTGCCAGCTCTGCATCCTCTGAGTGAAGCAAGCAGCTGGGCAGCCAGGGAGCGGAGAGGCCCCGGGATCGGGGCCCCGAGTGGGAGGCAGGGCCCAACCCTCTGGGTGCTTTTCTCCAGCTGCTGGAGCCAAGAGCTGGGTTGCGATGACATCAGGGCCTTTGTTTTCTGTTTTTTTCCAGCTGTCAGAGTCAGAACAACAGGAGGGAAGGGAGTTCAGGACTGGGCAGGGGCAGAGTGGACATGACAGGCTGTGAACTGTGGTGGACAGTTCCACCCCTTAAGCAAGGGGTTCGGTTCCCATAGGTAGGTGTTTGAGACATGGGGACATGCTTCAGTTACGATAAATGAAAAGGTGACCCGGCAGGCCGGCGTGTGGGCAGCGACACTGGGCCCGAATGTGACAGGAGGGCTTTCCTTCATACCCCCTGCCCTTCTTGGAGTTGGGGTGGAGCGGGGTGGACCAGAGTAGACTGAAGGCAGAGGCTCTGAAAACAGTGGCAATCAGAACTAGGCCCAGAGGCGGCCACCCTTCCACCTGGGAATGGTTGGATTAACCCAAGGGCCCTCAGGCCAGAAGGGTGAGCCCCTCACTGCTCAGGAGTGGGGGTGGGGATGAACAAGATGCATGCCTGAAGGCTGAGGAGACCCTCGGGGCCAGGATGGTGGTGGGTTGCAGGAAGCAGCAGGATTTAACAGACCCAGATGTGAGAGGGAAGTTGGGGGGCAGGGGAGCAGGGCCACCGAGACTGGCCTGTCCCAGTGGAACAGAGAGGTGCAGCTCTCCAGCTGGGCCAGGTGACACAGCGAAGCAGTCCCAGGTGCCAGCCAGTTAGCCCATCCCAGAGGTTCAGGGCTGGCTCACGGGCCTCCAGCCTGGTAGCCGCACAGCCTTGAGTTATTCTCCACTGATGAGGCAGAGGGAGAGAGGACAATCTGGCGGAACTTTTTAGGTCTGAGCTTGCAAGTGCCATTTCATTGGCTGGAATGAGTCATTCGGCTGTGCCAGCCTACAGGAGAGCAGGAAGGGCTGGCCCCTGGGCACCAGACAGGCGGGGTCCGGCCACCAGCAGTCATGTCTACCGCAGTGTGTGCGATGCAGTGTCCCAGTCAAGACTGGCCTCCTTTGGAGCCTACTGTGGCTTCCAGAGCCCCTTGGACTTGCCCTGGAGGGAAGATGTTACTGATGAGGGGACTGCAAGGCCCAGGGAGACCTGAGCTCAGAGGAGCTGTGAGACCAGCTGGCAGGAAGAAAGAAGAGGACGTGGGTGGGCTTATTACGAGGGACCCCTGCCAGTCACAGCGCCCCCTCCCTGCCCTTCCTCACTAAGTGCACGCTGAAGGGCTCACACCTGGAGGTGGTGCCGAAAGTGAGCCAGGGGTGTTGTGGGTGATGCTGTCCTGCCTCCCCTCTCCTCGCTTTGTTCCAGTTCCCACAGTGTGGGCGGACTTCGGGACAGCTAGGGAAATAACAGTGTATGATAAATGTGTGCAGGCAGGTATGGTGGACGGAACTTCTGTCTCCAGGGAGACGGGACTGGTGGTCCCAAGGCGCTCCTGGCTGATCTGTGGTGCCCTTGTCACTGGCTTTCACCAGGGAGGCCACCCCCTTGGATCCCCACTTGGTAGCCAAGAAAAGTGGGGTTTGGATCACTTAAGGGCCTTGACCAGGGTCACATGGCATTTTGGAGAGGGCCAGGCTGATATCTTGAGGTGGGCCCTGATCCGACCTTCATCCTCACTTCTTTCCCTCCACCTTGGCATTTGCCTAAGCTGAGCCTGCCCCTCAGACCATATTTGACAAATTAAGACCAGTCCTTCCGGAGAGCAGAATTGAGTATAAATTCTTTCCAGCCCCCAGGAGTTGAAAACAAGAGACCTATACTCTCTAGAACGACCCCGGAAAGGCCGTGTGAAAACCCACGAAGTGGGGGTGGGAGCCCGGGCGGGGCCCCAGGGTGTCAGAGGAGTGGAAACAGGATGTGAGCAGAGAGGGGGCTGTGAGAAGCAATGTGGCTCCCAGCGAGGGCAGCCGCCCGGCGCAGCGTACTCTGAGCCACGGAAAAAGACCCTGGGCTGCGTGGGAGGTGTCACATCCTGCTCCCCACAAGGCCTCCCCCAGCCTGCCTGGCTCCTGGCACAATCTGATTCCTGGGCGCGTGGTGGGTGACAGGTGGTGGGTGAGAGGACAGAAATACGGCCTTTGGAGAGATGGGGATTAAATCTTAACAAGGGCTCCCAGCTCCCCAGTGAGGCCTGCTACCCAGGGGTGAAACGGAAAATGAAGGGAGGAGCAGGGCGAAGAGCTCACTCCTCCGTCCAGCCAACAGGGTTAGAGGGCCGGCAGGGCCAGGCTGGGCAGAGCAGGGAAAGTGCAACTGCCGAGGCCCACTCCCTGTCAGAGGCCCCAGCAAGGAGGCCTGCGATGGGCGGGGGTGAGTCTGCCCCCTGGGAGGCCCTGAGGGAGGCCCTGGATTCAGCCTGAGGATCTGGGAAGCCTTGAAGGACGGGCAGGTGAGGGTGGGCAAGGGCATCCCAGGTAGCGCCAGGAAGCACAAGGTGCCAGTGGGACACCGGGCTGGGGTATGTGGGTCAGTGTGACTAAGGGCCTCTTTTTGCCCACCTGGCCAGAGCCCATCCCCTTGGCCTGCTTGGGGCTACAATCTCCCGTTTGGCGTGGCCTTTCACCAACATTAACACCTGGCATTTTCCTTCCTTGTCAAAGCAGTCGCCCTGCCCCATATACCACCAATCAACCTGCAGTGTAGCCCTGCTCCCTGCCCCAGCTCTGACTAAGTCACCTTCAACCTCCTGGGGATTCAGTGCTTTTCCTTCGCTTGTAACTAGATGTTTTCTCCTAGAGCACTTCCATACATATTTATGTTTATGTACAATCTAGACCTTTCTCTTTTTTATAGAAATGGGACTGTATTCTATGACCTTATTTTGCAACTCACTTTTCACACAGTCTTGGAGCTGGTTCTACATCGGTGTGCATAGATACGCTTCATTATTGCTTCATTATTCTTTCTCGGATGCTTAGTGAGACTATGAAAATTGTGTATGCCATTTCTCCCGATACAGACAATGCTGCACTGAACATCTTTGTGAAGTTCTCTCTTTGCAGAGAAATACCCAGATGCAGGGCTATAGGTCAAAGGACACACGCTTTGGACATTTGGGTAGGTCCTCTTAATTGCCCTTTAAAACAAAACACAACGCCAACACCCTCTGCCACCGAAAGGGCATGAGGTTATCCATTTACCCGTCCTCCCCGTACTGACTGCTTGCCGACCCGGGGGGGCAAACAGGGTCCCCACCTCGTTCCAGTGGGTATAACGTGGGGCTCGCGTGTCTGCTGGACACTGCATCTCTTGGCCTGTTCTGTTCTTCGCCCCATTTCCTCCGTGTTCTCGACTGTTTCTTACTCATTCTTGGAGTCCCCACATCTTTCCTTGCCTTCCCCACACCCCCTCCCCTCCTTCCCTGCTGTGGTTTTGCCCACGACGGCTATCTGACACACGGTAAGTTTGTGTCCTTATTGCCTGTTTGTCCTGTCCCTCGAGAACGTAAGAACCAGGAAGGCAGAGATTTTTGTCATTTGTTTATTTTATCATTTCCAGCACCTAGGACAGTGCCTGAAGTAGGCACCCCCCCTCAAATGACTGTTATATGAGTGGATGAATGAATGAAATAATGGAGTAAATAATAACCCTTTATCATTGTTTGTTTTTCCCCATGTCCCTTGCTTGCCTTTACCACTGGTTATGGTGAGTTTGATCATACAGAAAATTTTAATTTATATGAGGTCAAACCTGTTCTTTTTAAAAAAGATTTTACTTATTTATTTATGTATTTATTTTTAGAGTGAGGGAGAATGAGAGAGAGAAACACCAATGTGTGGTTGCCTCTCATGCACCCCC
Organism: Sturnira hondurensis; assembly: GCF_014824575.4. Classification (NCBI taxonomy): domain Eukaryota; kingdom Metazoa; phylum Chordata; class Mammalia; order Chiroptera; family Phyllostomidae; genus Sturnira; species Sturnira hondurensis. Next base: position 1,074,346 of record NW_028081809.1, read on the forward strand.
AACTGGGCACCTGGCTTACAACCCAGGCATGTGCCCTGACTGGGAATCGAACCTTTGGTTTGCAGGCTGGCACTCAGTCCACTGAGCCACACCAGCCAGGGCCTGCTAGTTCTTCTCACACATGCTTTTGTGTTCTGCATATTGCTTAAGGCCTTTTTCACCTTAAAGTTATAAATATATTCTGGTATGTATTTTCCCTGATACTTGCATATTTTGTGAATGTGTGAGATACGGATTTACACGGTCACCAGCTGCACACTGGAGCTCGGCCTTCGCCCCGCCGCTTGTGGTGCCGCCCGTGTCACTATCGTGCTTTCGGGCTTTCTGGGCTGTCCCACAGACTATTCGTCCATGACTCTGCCAGGACCACACTTAGAAAACCACTAGACTTTCGGAGTTTCTTTTGTTTTTTTTATTTCTTGTTTCTTTTTGTTTTTTCTTCATTTTTTGTTGTTTACTTTTATATCAAGTGGGACAACTCCCCACCTCTTTGTTCTTAATTTTCAAAAATATCTCTGCTGGGGAGTGGGCTGGGATGGGAGTAAAAGGCAGAAAACTGTACTTGAACAATAATTAAATACATTTTAAAAAATCTCTGCTTGTTGGGGGTACATTTTCTCTCTTAGATGGACATGATAACCAGCATATCACACTGTGAGGACATCTGGTAACTTCGATGGGGCAGCGGTCAGGTCGGGCGGGGCCCGATATGCTTCTGTCACCTACTCCTGTTCCCGGAGGGACACGGGTCTCTGTAGAGTTTGCTCTGTCCTGTCCTTCAGCCAAACTTTGTTTTATTTTTTATATTTTATTTATTTTAGAGAGAGGAGAGGTAGGAGGGAAGAGGGAGAGAAACGGTGATCCGTTGCCTCTCACACGTACCCCAACTGAGGACCAAGCCCGTAGCCCAGACATGTGCCCTGACCAGGAATTGAACCCATAACCTTTTGCTTTGGGGAATAATGCCCAATCCACTGAGCCGTACCGGTCAGGGCTTCAGCCAAATTTGCAGCCATTTTCATGTGGGTCTTACACATTCCCATTAGGTTTATTTCTTGGTATTTTACACTTCCCATTAATACTTTGAATGGCATAATTCTGTTACAATTTCTCGTTGGTTTTCCTGGTGTGAGATCTGGTATCGGGTACCCTGGCTGACCCCTCTAGTTCTAATACTTGTCAGATGCTTTTCTTAGATTTTCAGACAGGCAGGCAAAGAACGATGGTTTGGTCTCTTCTCCCGCATCTCTTCCTTGTCTCACTGAGAGGCCAGGCCCCCAGAACACAGCCCACCTGCCATTCCAGTGGACACGCTCTTCTCGTTCCTCCTTCAAGAAGGCTCCTGGTGCCATGGCAGTGGGGGAGTTACGGCTGAAGCACCCAGACTCTCCTCCTGCTCTGCCTTTGCCAGCTGGCACCTCCTGTCTGACCCTTAGGAGGCAGAGGGCCAGGGAGCCCAGGCGAAGTGTGCACACAGTTTGGAGCAGGGAGGGACAGGGGTCTGGAGGAGGGAGGACGAGAGAACAGCCAGCCGGGGGTGGCCCTGGCGTGAAAAGGCTGCTCCACAGATGTGTGTCGAATGGATATCACAGGGCCTCTGGCCCAGGCTGGGCCCCGCTAATGTGTGTACTTGGGGTCTGGCAGCCCTGGTTCCTCCAGGGAAATTCCAGGGTGGGCGGAAGGTGCAAGAGGGGGTGGGGCCAAAAACAGTGGGCGGTGCCCACAGCATCCAGAGTGGCTTAAAGAACCAAGACATTGAGGAGTAATACCGAGGATGGTCCTGGGGGAAGGTTTATCCTCAGCTGTGGGAGGATGGCCACGTGGGCAAAGACAGCAGCCCTGCGCCTGTGAGGGGGTGGGTGGGGGAGAAAGGCCTTTTCTGGGATCTCCGCATAGGTGGGGGCTGCCCCGCATCCTGGGAGCCCAGCTCACTTTCCCATACTCATGCCTCTGTTGTTCCCTAGTTATTTACATTATCTCCAGTTCCCAAAGCCCCCTTCCTGAATGGTGGCTCATTCAATCCTCACAACAGCTAGGTGGGCCGTGCTGCTCCGCCCCTTCCCCAGGGGCAGTGGGGCCTGTGGTGACTCACTGGGCTGCCCAGCAGGGCTCCCTGGGAATGGGAAGGCGCCACTGTCCGTACGTAAACAGTTTCTGTTTCCCTTAGTTGCCAGGGCTGTGTGGGTCCTCTTCCCCACTAGGGCCTGTCCCCCAACCTGGGCTCAGTTGGGGAGAGCTGCCCTGGTTCCCCGAAGGGTGGGCGCATGGGTTTGCCCCTCCTAGCCTCTTCTCAGTGCTTCCAGGCTGCTGGACACCGCCTTGCCCGTGACCCCAGACCTATGTGGCCACTCCTCTGCTCTGGATGAATACCTCTCCTGGGCCTGTGGGCCTCTGGATGGGAAGGTCGAGATCATAGGAAAAGCCCCACAGCTCCTCTGTGACCTGCTTCACAGCCCCACTGCCCCACCTGGCTCTGGCAGAGGCTACCCTGTGGCTGGGCGTGGGGGCCACAGCAGAGCTCTGCAAAGGGGTGGACAGCCTGAACAAGACCCGCCTTCCAGTTGCCAGGCTGCTGCCCTGGACATGGCTTTGCAGGACCCACTTTCCCTCTCTGGGCTCTGTTTCTTCTTTGGAAAAGTAGGGCTGATGAAAGTCCCCAAGGTAAGGCCTGGATGAGGCAAAGCCGAGAAGGAAGGCAGCATGAGGAGAGCCCTGTGCACCCTCCTTCCTGGCCCAGGGATGGAGCCAACCCTAGAGGGACAGGGGGCCTGTGGCTGCCTAAGTGCAGAGACTCCAGTGGGCCCGCATCCTCCCAACTTCCTGCCTTTCTGGCTGCTGCACAGGCCCCTCCTCAGGACTCTGTCCCTTTCACTTCTGAGGGTCCTCTTGTGTGCTCTGGACGTGGACGGCATGCCCACCCTGGCCCTCCTGTGTCCCGGGTGTCCCTTCCTCACTCTCAGCACCTGGACCAGCAGCGAGGAGGCTCTGGACACCTCGGTTTGGGACTAATGATCACTGTCCTTGGGGCCGCGCCCTGGGGCCATGGCCTCATCCGGCCTCCTGCCCTCCGTCATGAAGCCCACTGCAGCCCCAGCCGCCCCACACCATGATGGCAGGAACACCAGGCCTCTGGGCATGTCTGGCCCCAGCAGGCTCCAGGAAGCTGGCCTTGGTCTCTACTGCCCGACCTGACCTTGCCTCCAGGGCCTTTCCTTCCTTAGACTAAATTCGAGGCGCTGCCGCTGCCCGTGGAACCACTGAGGCAGACATTCCTTACCCCGGTCTTTTGTGTGTGAGTCAAGCTCAGGACAGGGTCAGCAGCTACACCCTGGGAAGGAGCAGTGCCAGCAGCGATAAGCTTTCTTGGTTGGGGTGTTTGAGAAGGGCCCACTGAGAATGTGTCCCCACCCCAATATCTCTGACTGGGCACCCTCTCCCTGGAGCAGGGTTCTGACTCAGGGCAGTGAGTGGGCTCCCAGGGATTGGTCAGTCCTGCACAACCACAGCAAAGCCCCGCTCAGAGTGAGGTGCCCTGGAGGCACCCAGCACAGGGTCTGACACCCAGGGGACCCTTACCACCACATCTGCAAAACCAGACTAATAGGGGCCATCTTGTTTTAGCCTCAAATCTCCTGCGTGACACCCCTCTGCAGAGCAGCACTGATGGTGGGTGTTCGTGTGTGTGTGTGTGTGTGTGTGTCCAGGAGGCCAGGCTCAGGGAAGGGGCCCTGCTTGGACTCCTTCTGGGGCAGCGAGGGTGCAGTGGAGCAGCCGGAAGGGCACAGGATGCCACACCAGCTGTCTGAGCAGGAAACGCCCTTGGGGAGGGGTAGCCAGGCTGGCCCGTGCTCCGTGTTAAACATGGCGGGTGCTGGTGGGCAGGGCCAGTCTCAGGCTAGTGTGTGAGCTATATAGCGGTGGGTGGGGCGCACATGGCAGTGCAGTGGGCGGGGCCAGGGCGGGGCCTGTGGACCCGTGGACTAGCCCCACGAACACTGTGGGGTGGGGGTTTGCTCACAAAGAGGCTCCTGTGGGCTCTCCTGGAGTCTGGCAGGACATCCAGTGTCCATGAGTGAGGGGAGTGTGCTCGGGTTTGGTTGTGTGTGATGGCGTGCCACACCCTGAGTGCAAGGACAGGTGTGTGTGCACATGTGTCCACACGCACAGCCTTCTCTGGCTGTCCAGGGCAGCTCCAGCAGCAGTGATGTCTCCAGCATTTCCTGGAGCCCATCCTCTTCAAGGGCAGTGCCACCCAACTTGGGGCCTCATCTCCCCCAACCCTCTCCGAGCACTTTCTCTCTGGCACCCACTCTTCCGGGCACCTGTGCTGCTAGCCCAGCCTGGGCGCCAACCAGGACTGCTTCTTGGTGCCACTCCCTGCCCCCCCCCCAGCAACCTCCCCTCTCTGCCCTTTTCCCTCACAAGTGCTACAGGTGTACCCCTCTTCCAGACTGTAAAACTGAGTCCTGGGGTGGGGCGAGCACACACAGAAGCTGGCGTTTCTCAGCTGGTTCCTGAGTCCCCTGTCTCAGGAGCAGGCACCCAGGCAGGGCCCTAGGTTAGGAGGAAGGGGCGAGAACCTGGGCCTCACCCTGCCCTCAGTCAGTGGCCCCTCAGCTCAGCCTAGACTGGAGCCCTCCTCCACTGCCCTGTCCGGTTCCTGTTGGTTTTGCCCCCACTGGATCCTGGATGCCTCCTCATGCTCATTGCCACTCCCTGTCCATCACCACCCCCTAAACTGGGGGTGTAACCCAGGCCCCCCTCCCCTGCAACACAGCAGGAGGTGAGCCGTGGGCCTGCCTCAGAGCTTGACTGGAAATACCACCTGAGCTCTGCCTGCTGTCCCCACCCCCTACCCTCCCCCACCCCATGGAAAGATTGTCTTCCATGAAATCTGTCCCCCGTGCCAAAAAGGTTAGGGACCACTGCCCAAAATACGGCCGCAGCCTGGCCTCTCCCTGCAGCTGCTCCTGTGCCCACAACCCACGGTCCACCCACAGACAGTGGGGCTGCGCTGGTGTTCCTCTGACGGCTTGTTCCCTTCACCGAGAACTTCCAAGGAGTCCAACTGTCCTCTCAATCAAATCAGACCCTCACTGGCAGCCAGGCCCAACCTGGGCCGCTTCTGGGACTCCACCTCCCAGTTGCTGGCTCCTCCCTGGCTCAGTGCTTTTGTCCTTGCTGCCCCAGCCTCTTGGACAGCCCTCCCCTACCCATCTCTGGCTGCCCTCTCATCCCACAGGTTACAGCTCCAAGGCCATTGCCTCCTGGAGGCTCCCCTGCTGGACCTCACTGCCTTCTCCGGGCATCCTCCACCATGTCTACCCTTGTCTGACACCACCTTGGTTTTTGTTTACTTGCCTGTCTCCCAAATGGAAGGTCATCCCACCAGGCAGGAACCTTCTCCATCTTGCTGGTGCGTCCCAGCATCCAGCGTGGAGCCCGACGCTCAGTACTCACCTGGTACGTGAACCAGTGTGGCCTGCTCAGGGCCTCTGAGCTGCTAGTGGCAGAGCTTGCCCTTGAACCCAGGACATCTAGCTCTCCGAGCAGATTACATGGGGCAATTCTACTGGCATGGGTGTGTTCACTCTCTGGAACCACCTGCTCTGGGGACCCAGGGGCACCGCTTCCAGAGCCAGGGCAAGTCAAGGTGAGGGACCCAGAAGGGCCCTGTCCTGACACTGACCTCTGTCCAGCACTGTGGATTTTCAACTTCCCGTGTAGCTGCCTTCCCACGAGGGCTAGCAGGGCACAGAAACGAGTGGGCGCAGCTCCAGAGACGCATCGGCAGCCCGGGGGGCAGGCGCTGTGCTGGCCAGTGCCCTGCGCAGCCTGCCTTATCCCAAAGCTCAGAGCTGAACTGGGGTATGAATCAGCGCCCCCAAATCAGCAAGGTACTTCTGCATGGTGGATGGAGCGACAGAGCCCAGCAGAGAGACGAGAGGGCTTTGGGTGACGAGGGAGACAAGTAGCAAGAGCCTGGTGGGTTGGGTGGGAACCTGGTTTGGGGGGCAGGTGGGGGAACCTCAGAACTGTAAGCTCAAACACCGGCTCCATCACGTACCAGCTGTGACAGTGCGGGTCAGTCAGTTGGCCTCTTTGTGCCTTGGTCCCCATTTGTATCTGGGGTGCCAATCCTCCCACCTCTTAGGACCCTTTGGGGTTTTAGAAGAAGGTGGGACACATGACAAGCATGTCAGTGTGAGTTGCAGTGTCTGTATAAAGAGACGGAACCTGGCGGGGGGTGGTGGGAAAGGGGTGGATGCGGGACGCAGCAGGGCCCAGCAGACCCTGCCCAGGGGCCGGGCAACCTCACACTTAACACCCAGGTTCCAACCTCAGTTCTCCCACTTAACTGGTGTGTGGCCTTGCTTCCCTATCTGCAGAGGGAGGGAGCTGAGGCTGCCGCCGAGGCCTGATGCTTGGATGCAATAGTGCCTAGAAGGCACCGAGCACTAGTCATCGCTGTTATTTAATGAGGGCACAGAGGGTTAAGTCGCTTGGCCAAGGCCACACAGCGAGGAAGCAGTCCCACTGTGTGTGAGCCAAGGCCATGCAGCTCCTGAACCCCCACTCGCCCTGACAGGCAGCACTGCTGCCGTGGCCCTGTGGCTGCGGGTGTTACTGGTCCTTATGGTGGTGGCTCAGCTGGTCTCGGGTGGTAGTAACCATGTCAGGGGGGAAGGTGGGGGGGAAGAGCGGTCTCGGCTCCTCTGGGCCTCGAAGCCCCTGCCACCTGCACGCTGTGCCTGGCTTCAGCTTCAGGGGTGCCCTGGGAGTCCTTTGGACACAAGCCACACACCCTCTGACCACAGTGGCCAGAGGATCCTGAGGATCCTGCCCCTCTTTCCCAACTACTGCACTGGCGACAGAGCTCTTCCTTAGCAATGACTTCTTCCTCTTCGGCCACTTGGACCTACACCAGGGGCACCTGGCCGACAGGGTGGGAGTGGGCTGGTTCACTGCTGCTGTGGGCTGGGCCACGGTGTACTGAGGGCGGGTGCGCACCAAGGGAAGAGACCAGAAACGGGGTCTCCTCCAGCCCCAAGCCCAGGCAAATCCAGAGGCGCAGCCAAGCCCAGGTCCCTTCAATAGACACACCACAGAGCAGGAAGGGACACAGACCAGAGGAGTCAGTTCTGGACTTGGCAGCAAGACCGCTTTCCCAGGGCCCCTTCCTCAGGGGCCTTATGGTGGTGGCTCAGCTGGTCTCGGGTGGTAGTAACCATGTCAGGGGGGAAGGTGGCCTCCTCCCCCTCCACTCCTGACGGGGGACCATGGCAGGAAGGGGAGCCAGGCCCTGTGGAATGGCTCTGCGCCCAAGTTGGACGAGGCTGCGGGGCCTCTCCTTGGCAGCACGTCCTGACTCGTGTCTCCCACCCTATCACACTGAGTAACACCTTTGGGTGCCATCTGTACCATCCCCTCAGTTGTTACAAGCCTACTTTAAAAGGGAACTGTGTGAGCGCTCTAGGTGAATAACTAGTCTCATTTGTCATGAGTGCAACGTAATTGCAAAATGAGTGAGGTCAGCACCCCAAGGGTAGTGGTTCGTGCTTTACTGCTGTGTCCCCGCACCCCCAACAGTCCGGGGCACATCATACCTTTTGAGTGAGGGGCTGAGGAAATGAATAAATGAATAAACAGAAAGGGTGAATGGTCTGGAATGGATGCTTGGGGAAGGCACCAAGCCTGCCTGTGTAAATGAGAAGAAGCAAATATTTGAGAGGCATCAAAGCCACTCCACAAGGAGACTTACTTCTTGGCACATTCACCGGGTCCAGTGGGGCTGTCCAAGTGTGTTCCTGCCTGCACACACACACTGTGCCCCACGTGCAGACAGACTCCAGCTGCCCTAGCCGCATGCAGGCCCTCCACGGAGCCCCCTGGCTGAGGGCTGGGTGCTGCGGTCACAGCCCTCCTCCCCGCCCGGCCTCCCCGCCGTGGGTGGGCTGTCTCCCCAGAGCGTGCAGTCACTATGCCTGTCTGACAGAGGCCTGTGGGGGTGGCCGCTGCACTGTTTTGGTGGAAGCCTGGCACAGGAAACCTGACGTCATCCTGACTCACTCCCAGAGCTGGGCTGGGGGTGGCCTTCCTCATCGTTCTTCCCTCCACACCTGCCCTGGCCCATGGATCGTGGCCACACCATTCATTTCTGCCTCCCTCCCTGGGGCATCTGCTTGAAGTGTGGGCTTGGAAGAAGGAAGGGAAATGCAACAGAGGCAACCTTGCACAGCGCTGTGTGATTGTGGATGGGAAAACCAGCCTGCACGGGGCTGGGATGTGCGGTGGGGCAGGGAAAGACCAGGGGTCCCAAAGGTGGGAAGGTGGGCAGTGACTCGGAGCCAGCCAGTCACAAAGAACAGCACTGAATGATACTGTCTTCCAGTTGGGTATTTTCATTTAAGATTTTATTTGTTTTTAGAGAGAGGGAGGGAGGGAGGGAGAAAGAAAGGGAGAGAAACATCCATGTGAGAGAGAAACATTGTTTTCTTCTCTTACATACGCAGACCGGGGACTGAACCCTCCTACCAGGCATGTGCCCTGACTAGGGGTAGAACTGCCAACCTTTCAGGACAACACCCAACCAATTGAGCAACACAGACCCAGGGCCAGTTGGGTATTTTAATTTTAATTTTAAAAAAGGAAAAAGAGCTGAGCCTGAGCCCAGCATACCTGGTGCCATCCCTCGCCACCTAATGGTGTGCACAGGGTCCTCCCTCTGGGGCCCGCAGCCTGTGGACCTCAGGTCTAATGAGACCGCTCCTCACACCTGTGCCCAGAGCCCTGCACCGCCTCCGCCAGGGCAAGTGGCGGTCTATGAGGGGGTGGCCAAAGGGACAAGACAACCATGTCATGACTCACCAAGGGTTGGGGGACTCTTAGTCAGAGCAGAAGTAGATGGGATGTCGGCTACATTCTCTTCCCCAGGCCTCAGGCTTTCACCCCGTTATGGGGGCGGGGGCTCCCCCAGTTTGGGAATGGGGGAAGACAGCACCTCCTTCATGGCAAAGTCAGGCCTCCTTGAGCTCGGGTTCCAGGGCTGAAAAGGGCGAGCCCCAAAGCAAGTGGCACTGTGGGGTGACATCCACGCAGTCACCACAGGCAGAAATCACTGCTTTTGGCCTGAGTGGTGGGCAGCACACTAGGGCCCACGACACCAGAGCTGTCTCAGCAATGCTCCCCGACTCCCACGGGTAACTTTCTGCAAGGTCGCCTGCTCTCCCCAGGAGCGGGAGAGGCCCAGCCGGGTGTGGGTTACAGGGCTGGAGCTCCCACGCTGCCGAGCTGCTTTCCTCAGCCGGGAACCCAGCTGGCCAGGCCTCACGCCCCCACCCCGAGGAGCTGAAAGGCCAGGGCTCCCGGCACAGCAGGTGACACCAGCCCCATGGTCAGCAAGCCTAGGCCTGACTGTCCTTTCATGTGCTCTGTAATTTGCCTCTGGAATCAGCCATTAAGTCACCTGCCGGCTGATGCCAAGGATAAGGCCCATATCGAACTCTGGGATCTGTGGCCCAGACTCCCCGGCTCTGCTGTGGCTTTGTCAAATCAGCCTCCAGACTGGCCTGGTAGGAAGGGATGCCACTGCAGGAGCTCACGCGGTGGCGTGGCCTCATAGCCTTTGAACCACCGTGGACAAGTAGCTGATCTATTATGAGCTCCCATGTTACTGATGGGGACAAGAGGGTGAAATGACCCCAAGTTTCTTGGACGTCCTTGGGGCTTCTCTCATCTGTGTCCCTTCTCCCCTTCAGCAAGCTGTCTCGCGCACCGTGGAATTTCATGCAGATCTGCTCCAACACACAGACACAACAAGCCCAGTGGAGGGCTGGGGAGTGTACCTGGGTTCTACCTGTAGTCCTCCAAGAAGGTCTGGACAGCAGAGGCCTTCAGGGTAGCTGGAGAGGCTTACAAAGGGCACAGAGTAGTGACCCAGGGACAAGGGGCCTGAGGGGGTTGGGATGGGGTTGGGCACGGGGTCAGCTCCAGTTCCGGGACACTGTCCCTACCCACCCAAACTTCTCTGCGTTGGAGTTCAGTTCCCCCACACACACCTGGGCCTCACCACATCCGCCCGGGGCATTTGGCTGGGGTGGGGGTGGGCAGAAGGGGTGTGGTCTCTGAGAGCTGCCACTGCTTCCTGATCATGGCCTTGTGAAGCAGCAGCACTAGGTCCCCACCTGTCCTGGGGTCTGCGGCGGCCTAGGGAGTCTGGGGGTGGGGAGTGGGGGGATGAAGGAGGCTGGCTCTGGTAGTTCTTGCCTTTCTTCCCCTTGGGGCCACTCCTGAATTTCCCCGTGAGGTCCCTGGAAGAGCCCCTCCTCGTCAGCAGAGTTCCCCTTCAGAGCTGGCCTGCGACTTGGGGAAGTGCTTTGCCTTGGGCCGCTGGGGTTTCCCTGAGCTCCTGGGGAGGAAGACTTTGCCGGCTCATAACTGGAAATTTAGGATGGGCCCCATGCCTTTCCCCACTCCCCCAGGCTGGGATCCTCCTGATGCTCAGGGTGTCGGACTCTGGGGACCATGGTCTAACCCAGCTTGGCCACTAACCCTCAGTGCTGGTCTCAGCCATGAAATGGGGCAAAGGGAGGGGAAATCAAGCCCCTCCTGCCCAAGGTCTAGTAGAAGAGGCCGTGAACCCTCAAGTGTAGAAATCATCATGGCACATGCCAGCTTTTGTCTTAACAAATTCCTCGGGGGTTGGGGGGAACATCGTAGGAGGAAAGAGAAAAGGCAGGGGAAGCAGAGCGGGCCACTGCGGCCCAAAGTCCCTGGGAGGGGGTGGGGTGGGATGTGCACCTGGCCGCAGCACAAACGGGGGTAGTTTGGAACCCAGTGCCCCAGGCACAAGATCTTTCTCTCCGAGCTGGTCCCCTGTCCTCCCCCAGCGCACCCCTCCCCCAGTCCCGGCCGAGCCCGCGTGAGGCCGCGGGGGCGGAACCGGCGCCTTCCTGCTTTGCCCTTATATGGTGACCCGAGGGCCGGGCCAGGCTACTTAAGGCTGGGCTGCCAACCGCACCAGAGCAGACGGCAGCGGGAGGAGAGGGGACGAGGAGGTTAAACGCAGGAAGAGCCCGGCACCATGGGGCTGGAAGAGGCACAAGAGCTGGAATGTGCGGCGCTGAGTGCGTTGCTGCGGGAGCCGCGAGAAGCCGAGCGCACACTGCTGCTCGACTGCCGCCCCTTCCTGGCCTTCTGCCGGCGCCACGTGCGCACCGCGCGGCCGGTTCCCTGGAACGCGTTGCTCCGCCGCCGCGCGCGCGGTCCGCCCGCCGCAGCCCTCGCTTGTCTGCTGCCAGACCGCGCGCTGCGAGCACGCCTGGCCCGCGGGGATCTGGCGCGCGCCGTGGTGCTGGACCAGGCCGGCGCCTCGCTGGCCACGTTGCCACCCGACTGCCTGGCCCGTGTACTGCTGGCCGCGCTGCTGCACGAGACTCATGCTGGGCCCACAGCTGTGTGCTTCCTGCGAGGTGAGCAGCCAACCCGATTCTCCCAAGACTCTCCCAACCGGGCCCTCCTTTAGCCCAGCCTCGCCTGGCCTGGTCCTCCCTTCTCTCTGCTTGGGTTGCCCGCTGACCCTCCCTCTGTCCTCCCCACAGGAGGCTTCGATGCCTTCCAGGCTTGCTGTCCTGACCTGTGCTCTGAGTCCCCTGCCCCAGCCACGCCGCCCCCTGGGGCAGAAAACAGCCGCTCAGACCCCAGGGCTCCCTTCTATGACCAGGTGAGTTGAGATCAGGGCGCCTTGTTACCCTCTCCCAGTGTGTGCCTGCATGGTTGGCTCCTGCACCTCTGTGGGTCTGTGGATGTCTCCAGCCAACTCTGGAGTTTGAGGGGGTCATGTATATCTGTGAGTGTTATATCTCTGTGTGTCCCTTGGTATCCTCGTGTGCCAGAGCCTGGTCCTGGTTGGGCCTGGCTGGAGCAGACCTCACCCCGCCCCTCCCACCCCCCTCTCCAGGGCGGTCCGGTGGAGATCTTGCCCCACCTGTTCCTGGGCAGCTGCGGCCACTCGTCGGATCTGCGGGGGCTGCAGGCCTGCGGTATCACCGCCGTCCTCAACGTCTCCTCCAGCTGCCCCAACCACTTTGAGGGCCTTCTGCGCTACAAAAGCATCCCGGTGGAGGACAGCCAGATGGTGGAGATCAGTGCTTGGTTCCAGGAGGCCATAGGCTTCATTGGTATGAGGGGCCTCAGCAGGCACCAAGGGGAGGGACTGGGGCCGTGTCTCCTTCCTGCTCAGCTTCCCGTCTGACCCCCACCCGTTTCCCTTGCAGACTCAGTGAAGAACAGCGGGGGCCGGGTGCTGGTGCACTGCCAGGCTGGCATCTCCCGCTCTGCCACCATCTGCCTGGCATATCTCATACAGAGCCACCGTGTGCGGCTGGATGAGGCCTTCGACTTTGTCAAGCAACGCCGGGGGGTCATCTCCCCCAACTTCAGTTTCATGGGGCAGCTGTTACAGTTTGAGACTCAAGTGCTGTGTCACTGAGGCAGGACGGCAGCACACAGCCACAGGTTCCTGGGGAGCCAACCTGGGACGGCTCGGCTCCTTTCTGGGCCTCGCAGTGCCCCTTACCTCAGGCAGAGCTGCCCCTTCCTTGGAGTTTGGAAAGCCCCCAGGTGGGGGCGGTGGAAGTACAGGAATACTGGATTCTCTTACCTGGTGCTCTTCTGCTAGGAGTCTGAGGCTGGCCCTCATTTGGGACAGAGTGAAGAATTTGTCTGTTGCCCTCCAGCCCCATTCTCTGGCAGAAACTAACTGGACTCTACACCCGTGGATCCAACTGGTCCCACCGCTGTGTTGAAGCCCAAGGAACAAGCTGTGACAACCAGGAGCCCTGTCTGGGGAGGGCATACTGCAGGGCCTGGAGCCTGAGCCCTGTGCTCCTGGGGAGCTGGGCTCGGGGAAGTGGTGTGTCTCTGTGTGTGAGCCTCTCGCCTGCGTGTGTGTATTTGAGCATTTCACGCCCGTGTTGGCGCTGGAAAGTTATTTGTGTTCAACTGACATTTAACACTCCCTCCCCTACTTCCTCCCAGCCCTGTGGGCGGGGGCTGGAAACTTAGCACTTTATATTTATACCGAACTTGGAGGATGTGTCAATAAAATATTGTTTTGTCTAAAAAAAAACAACAACTCTAAAGCATCTGGTATCAAGTCAGTGTCTGGGAAAATGCTCAAAAGCTCTTTCTTAATGAGAGCTCACCTTTCCTTGCGACTTGGTGCCTGGGAGACCGAAGGAGGAAGGTGCACGTGCGCCCTCCCTGGCAGAAGGTGCCCTCCGGGCCCCAGCTCTCCCAGCTCTCCCGTGCTGCTGGCGGCCTTCCCCAGGTGGTTTCTGGACACTGGCTCCAACCTACTGCTGTTGCAGGCATTGGTCCGGTGGGAAAAGGCTGCGTCCAGCACTCAGAACAGCCCAGCGCTGCCCTGCTCAGACTCACTTTCTGGAGAATGTGGATAAGTGTGTGTGTGTGTGTGTGTGTGTGTGTGTGTGTGTGTGCGCGCGTGCGCACAAGGGCGTGCCCATGCATGTGGCTGTCCTATGGGTGTGGGTGTCTTGTTCTTGGCCTGCCTACACCTACATGTTATTTGCATGGGTGGCCCTATGTTCCTGCATGTGTCTGCGTGTGGCTGTGTGTGTGGCTTTCCCCGTGGCTGTGTGCATGTGCCAGGCTACTCCACCTGCCCCCCGTTGGGCAGCATGGCCTCTTCCTTCCACATTTCCAGGTTGGGCCCTGGGCCTCAGAATTCCTGTCCATGCTGGGACTCATGACAGCCCCTGTTCCACAGCTCCTCGTCCCCAGAAGACATGAGGCTTGGTGTCTGGTACTGAGTACATGTCACCAGGGATGGGCTTCATTGCTCTCCACACCAACCCAGTGAGTGTGTCTTCACTGAGCATTGGTTACAAGCCCAGGGTGTCCAAGGAGAACAAGGTGTCTGGGGAGATGTGAGATGGGGCCCAGCCAAGCCTGAGTGGAGAGCGCCTGCCCAGCCTGCGGAGGGGTGTGGCGGCTTGTGACTTCAGCTCTGAGAGAGCTGAGCCTGCTTCAGCCTCTGCTCTCACTCTTCTGGCCCTCAGACATGCGTGTGGCATCTCACATGCATCTCAGATGCGTGTGACATTTGTTTTGTCCTCCCAAATGCCGCTCAAGGGTCACCTTGTAGAATGCTGTCTGATTTGGGGCTTTTGGAGTGCCTATCAAGGCACTCCCCAGTGGGGCAGGGGAGTTTTTTTCTCAAAGATTTGGCCCTGGCTGGTGTAGCTCAGTGGATTGAGCTCAGGCTGCGAACCAAAGGGTTGCTGGTTGATTCCTGGCCAGGGCACATGCCTGGGTTGCGGGCCAGGTCCTTAGTAGGGGCTGCACATGGGGCAACTGCACAATCATGGTTTTTTCCCCTCTTTTTCTCCTTTCCTTCTCCTCTAAAAATAAGTAAAATCTTCAAAAAAAGATTTTGGCTATTTGGTTATTTATTTACATATTACATTGGGAGTGTGGTATCGAGAATTACACACATGAATTCCATGAAGCTCCTGCACCTGCACGTAGTAGGTGCTCAGGAAATGTTAGCTCCTGATGGCCCAAGAGGCAAAGGTTTTCAGGTGTGCGGTTGTGCCTCTCAACCAAGCAGGATGGTTCCGAGGGCGGGGCCTACGGTTTGCTCACCCTGTGCCTGAGCCTGGCACAGATGCGCACCCGCTCCACGGGGCACACTCAGGAGTGACCAGCCTGCCCCCTGGTGCCTTGTTCCCTCTGCTCTCTGGCGAGAACAGCAGAGCTGGGGTTGCCATCAGGGCTTCCTCGGGTCTCGGGTCCCAAGTGGGCTTTTATTTGGACCTGCCCTCGACACCACGCCCATCTGGGATGGCGGCAGCATCTGGGCCCCTGAGGAGTCACTGGGCCTTCCCATCACACGGGCTCACCTCACACGAGGCGGGGCTGGTGGCTGAGGCCCCGCCCACCCCGCCCTCTCACCCCTGCCCGCCTGTCCCATCTCTGTCACCCCATCCCACCCCTCGCGACCACTCCACCTTCCTCTCCCCAGGTTTGTGAGTTTGTCTTCCAAACAAACTGCACCTCTTCCCTCCCCTCCTTTCTCTCTCTCTCTCTCTCTCTCTCTCCCCTTCCTCCCTTTTTATTTATTTTTAAATCTTTAAGAAAGGAAGAAGGAGCTCCTACCCTTTGGGTGGAACTGGAAAGCTTTATGCTGAGCAAAATAAGCCAGGCGGTGAAAGACAAATACCATATGATTTCACCATTAACAGGAATCTGAACAACAAAACAAACACGCAAGCAAAATGTGATCAAAGACACTCAAATACGGGACAGGCTGACAGGGTCCAGAGGGGAGAGAATCACAGGGGAAAAGGGGAGGGACTCACATGAACAAGTTTAAAGGACACATGGACAATAACTAAGGTGGGGGGGTGGAAATGGGAGGGAGGTGGGGAGCAGTGGGGGGGCAGGGCTGGGAATACAATACAGAAAACTGTACTTGAACAAGAATTAAAATAAAAAAAATAAATCTTTAACAGTGGTAACAAATATACAACAAAATTTATTATCTTGACTATTTTAAGCGTATGGTTTAGTAATTTTAAACGTGTTTGCATTGCCGTGCAGTGGATTTCCGGAATGTTTCCATCTTGCAAAGTGGAACTCTGCCCGGGTCCAACAGCAG
The DNA here is from genome assembly GCF_014824575.4 of Sturnira hondurensis. Taxonomy (NCBI): domain Eukaryota; kingdom Metazoa; phylum Chordata; class Mammalia; order Chiroptera; family Phyllostomidae; genus Sturnira; species Sturnira hondurensis. Next base: position 1,090,028 of record NW_028081809.1, read on the forward strand.
CTCCCCATGCCCTCCCCAGGCCCCCGCCACTGTGCGTCTGTCTAGGAATCTGAGTGCTCTGTACACTCCATGCCTGTGGGATCACACAGTGTTTGTCCCGTCGTGACGAGCTTATTTAACTCAACATAATGTTCTCGAGACACACTGCATTTCTTCACTGAGAATCTGTTTTTCTACCCGAGTAGGGTGATTATCAATTATTAGAATGATTTTACTGAACTCCCTCATCTGAAGGGTCAGCTCCATGTGTTACGACTCTGCCTGGCAGCCAGGGCATCTATCTTCATCATTTCTTTTTATGATATAATTCTTATCTTTAAAAAAGAGATTTTCTTTATTTATTTTTAGAGACCAGGGAAGGGAGGGAGGAAGAGAGGGACAGAAACATCAATGTGTGGTTGCCTCTTGAGCACCCCCTACTGGGGACCTGGCCCACAACCCAGGCATGTGCCCTGACTAGGGATCGACCTGGCGACATTTTGGGTTGCACACCAGCACTCAATGCACTGAGCCACACCAGCCAAGGCCAATTCCTACCTTTTGAGATACCCTGGACTGCAGGCAGACCAGGATGCTGAGAGGTGCTTGAGGACAATAGCTAGCATCTCTGGTGCCGTGGCTTCCCTTCACGGAAGTCCCCAAATCCTTGGCCTCCAGGACATTAATCCAGGCAGACCCCTGATGACCACACTCTGTGGACAGGCCTCTTGAAAGCTGAGGGGGTTCAGGGGAGCAGGAAGAGGGACAAAGAGCTTTAGTTTCTGAACCTGTGAAGTGGGTCTAAATGCTGATTTGCACAGCTATTTCTGCAAGGCTGTTTTGAGGGTAACGGGAGCACCCATGCAATGGTCTAAGTACCCAAGAATTCCCCCTTCCCCATGGCAGGCTTCTCTGGGGCGTAGTTTACACCAGGCATTCAGCTTGTGAACTTTCCCTGATTCCTGAACTTGTGATTGTATCCTTTTCTATATGTATGTGAAAATAAAAGCTTATAAAAATGTAGTGAACGTTCCCTCCTTCACAGACAGATTGGGGGAGCCTCTAGGTCTCACGTTGCTTTTGCCACATCTCAGCACAGGCAGAGGCAGAAAAAGGATTTCCCTGTGTTGGAAGATGAGGTCCCTCCCAGCACTGAGCCTCAGCACCTTTCTTCCCCTCTGCCCCCTGGTGGTGGGAGGGGGCCTCGGCAGAGGCACAGCCCCAGTGGGATACCTCTCCCCAGGGAGCCTTGTACCCAGCTTCTCCCCGCTCCCATCCACTTCAGCCAAGCCAGGAAGGACCTGACCAGGATGTAAAATGGGATTTGCCGTTAACCCCATTGTGTAAAGTTCCTGCACCTTCCGTAGGGACTGCAGAATCCCAGAGTCCAGAGGTGGGGAGCACAGGCAGGAGTGGGAGGGGCCGCAGGAGGAGTTGGTTGCAGAGGGTCTGCAGATGGAGTTGATTGGGGAGGGGCTGCAGGTGGGGGCTGCAGTAGCTGCTATTTAAGGGTGGGGGTTGGCAGACTTACAACCTAAGTCTGTAATCAGGTTGCCTCTTCCTGCCTGGGTCACAGCTCCTGCTTGCTTCGGGGCTACCGGGCCCACAGCAGAGAGAGCAAGCATGGCGGGTCTCTGGCCTTGGGTGCTGGGTCTGCTCTCTTTGCCAGGTAAGCAGCTGCCTCACCCTCCTATTTTGGCTCCAGCCTGCAGAGGTGCTGGGAGAGGCCCAAGGGTGTGGCTGAAGCCTGCAGGACTCTGAATTGGTCTGAATGGCTCAAGAATGGGCTCTTCAGGGATATTCCTAGAGTCAGCTCCTGGGGGCCCCAAGGGGAGGCCTCCTGAAGACCCAGGGAGCAGAGGGCCTGCCTGGAAGCTGTGGCATTTCAGACTCCTGGTTCTGCTGGCTCTTCTGGCTCTGCTGGCTCTGCTGGCTGGGCTAGGCTTGCCCAGGTTGAGGCCTAGGCTGATAAAGGAGCTGTAGGCCAGGGTCAGAGGCTAGCTCTCACTGTGTCCTCATGTCGCAGCCTCAGGTTTGCCCCTGCCCCTCCTTCCTGCTGCCTCCTCTACCTTGGACACACCCACTCACTCAGTTGGGGCTCAGTCGTCCAGCTAAGGGAGCTTCTTCCTCAGAGCTGTCTAGGCCAGGGCTTGGCACCAGCAGTGGCTGAGAGAGGAGGCCAGGCAGGCTGCCAGGACTCCTTGCCTGAGGCCTCCCTTAGGGAAGGCTCACACATCCCCACCCCGTGTTCCAACAACCTCTCCCACAATGGGGGCACCATGGGCCCCGCGTGTCTGGGCCAGGTTTGATCCTAGGAGCGCCCGCAGCCTCCACCTGCACAGAAGTCTGTGGGAGCAGCTTCTCAGAAAACCTGATCCCTGAGGAGACCCAGACATCTTGGGACAAGGACATCCCTGCGATTAACCAAGGTGAGTGCGCTGTGTCTTGTTGCAGGGTGCCAGGCCATGACATTGACCACATGGTGTGGTGAGAACTGTGCTAATCCTCTGACGGGCAGAAAAAGCTAGCAGGAGGCGTGAGGCTTACTCGCCGGCTCTGGAGGGGTGTCTCTACCTTCCACTTCTTCCAAGTCTGTTTTTCTATCTTCTCCACTGCTTGTTATTTTTATAGGAAGGGGGAAAAGTAGGTTTTTACAAATGGCCTGAGAATAGCACGAGACTCTCTGCACCTGGTGCCTAGCTCAGTTGTTAGTGGCCGTGTGAAACGTGCCCCCCCCCAGCTTCCTCATGGCCTGCAGGTGTGTGGGGATGAGCCGGGGTGCAGAGGCAGTGAGGCGGGAGCCCCACGGCCTCCCCAACTGGGGTCTCCAGTGGAGAATGAGGACACATTGGTGTGCTGGGTCCACGCTGATGGAAGCACAGACTGGGGGTCAGATGTTAGAAGCTTTCCTCAGGGGAGTGGAGTGGCCTTGCCCTGGGGGACGGGACCCAGGTGCGGTAGTCACCTAGTGTTCTGCTCACTTGTTTCTCTCTGAGCCAGCCCAGAGCCCCGCCACTGCTGAGCTGGAGCGTGGCAGGACACCACCTTTTGGTGACTTTGATCTGTCTGTGGGTAGCCAGACTCAAACTGAGGCTTTCCTGGCATTGTTTTTAGATGCGATAAAGCTTTTAGCTACTGTTGCTGGCAGCCCAGACAATTACAGATCCATGAGCTTCCTGTAGCAGCTGGGAAGCACTCAGTCCCAGCTGCTGGAAATGCTGGCTGCTGAGGCCGTGCAGCTGAAGGCTTTCAGCCCAGGATGTTGGGCAGCTGCTCCCTTCCCTGCCTTTGGGGGTCCACAATAACTCCGGGGTACATGGGTCTGGCTCCTGCCTCAAGGTGGGACAAGACCATGGTGCCAGTGGAGCCGAGGCCTCCACTAGGATCGGGCTGAGGCTGCCCTCCAGCTGAGCCCTGTTCTTCCCTCAAGCTCTCAGGCATTCTTCTGTCACTCGGGAAACTTTCCAGGTGGTGCCCAGCTCTGGCTCTGCTTCTAGGGAGCCCAACCTCAGGCACCTCCAGGGTGTCAGGCCTTTTCCCAGGATTCCTCGTGGGGCTCAGATGTTTGGATAGAACTTATGGGGAAGGGCTACAGCTGTGGCAGAAAATGGAGTCAGGAAAGGAGAGGGGAGACAAGCTGAGAAGGAGAGGGAGGTGAGGAGAGGGAGAGAGCCGGGCTCCCTGGAGCCAGTGCTCACTCTGCTTCTGTCCTTTCGGCTGATATTGCTGTCACTTGCCACCAAAAGGGTCCTGAATACCAATCCCAGAGGGGCAGGAACTAAATGGGACAGGAGGTGAGACAGCAGAGTCCAGGACATGCTCTGGGGAATGTGCCTTGGGCCGGGGCAGGTGCTGAAGTAAGGCTGCCTCCCAGCAGCAGAGGGCCTCCAACACAGAGGCAGGAGTTAGTAGGGGCTGTGGAGATCATGGGAGACGAGGACTGCCTTTGAGTGAGAGAAGGGTGTGATCAGGCTGAGAAGCATCACACTTTCGTAGACTGAGGCTCAGAGGGGGCTGTGTGACTTGTCTGAGGGGGGGAGGGGCGGGGCTCTGGCTCCAGAGTTGGAGGAAGGATAGAGTCAGCCAGCGGTTGCTTGATCTGTCAGTCAAGCCCTCTGCAAGGCTTTCCTTAGAGCATGTGCTCTGGGGGGCCTGGGCTCATGCAACCCTCCCGTCCTTCCCAGGGCTCATTCCTGAGGAAACACCAGAGAACAGCTTCCTCCTTGAGGGGGACATCCTCCGGCCGGTGAGTGAGTAGGTATAAGTGGACTTGAGCTTCCCCCTATCCTCAGGTGTCTTGGGCTGTGATGTGGGAGGGATCTCTTTGTTGCTCATAGCTCAGTAGACACCCCGTCTGGCCAAAACAAGAGTGAATGTTCCATTAGGAATAGCTGGCCTGAATGCATTCCTGATGCTACCTTCCTGGGCGGGCTTCCTGGAGGAAGGGGCTTTGCCCCCAAGACCCAGCTTGGTATTCTGACCAGGGGAGTTGCTCAGGAAGTATGAGAATGAGAGGAGAGCAGAGTATGGGTTGGCAGAGAGGCTGGTGGGGCTGTAGGGATGTGTTGGTGGTCTGGGAAAGACAGAACAAGGAGTAAGGCAGACACCATCCTGGCAGGGGTTGGCAGGCAGTCAGAACGGGCGCTGGATGGATGGGAATTGGGGCAAACAGCCAGTGGAGAAGGGAACACTCTTTTCAGGAGAGCAATACCAATGCCACTTTTCAGGAGACTGGGGATGGCAGAAAGCTCTAGAATAGGACAGTGACCTGGTGAGAGCAAGACTGTTCTGTGGTTTGGAGGCTGCCCGCAGATGGCATAGCATACCATGAGGCAGGGCTGGCTGGGTAGGAACCCGGAGGCGCAGCAGGCGAGGCCCGAGAGGCCTCTGTTCCCCACTACCCAGAGAGTGTGGGGTATAAGAGTGCAGAATCCAGTAAAACTTTTGGCCAGTGGGGCAGGACACACTGGGTGCTGTGAAGCCTGTGCTTCAGAAAGTTTGGGGTGGGGGAAGAACAGAGTAGAGCTGCCAAGGCCAAGGGTATCTCACCTTAGCATCAGCCTGGGAGGATCCTGCGCTATGTCTCTACCACAGGCTCAGGGTGCTCGGGAGCTGCTGTGCTCCACGGAGGGGCTGCCGGTGGAGCTGTGAGCACTTCTGAACTAGGCCGTCCTGGGGTGCTGGGACCCCTAGCCAATCCCTCCAGAGTGTTTTGTTTTTATCAGCTTGCTAGAATCAGCTGCAAGTTCTGTGTTATACAGAACAAACATTTGGGTTAGGCACCACCATTCACGTGTCTGACTTCCCAGCTTTTACCTAAATTTTTAATGGCCTCCCCACTGTCACGTGCCTGTCAGGCCACTTACATCTTCAGAGCTCTGTGGTCTGAGGTGTGGCACACTGTGGCATAAAGCTTGTCTGGTATGTGTCCCTGGGGGTCCCTGAAATCTGCCCTTTCTCCCCAGAGTCCCTTCCACCTACTGTCAGCTACGAGCAACAAGTGGCCCCACAACGGGGGTGTGGTGGAGGTGCCCTTCCTGCTCTCCAGCAAATACGGTGAGTGTGCACTAGGAGCCCAGCGCCGTCCCTGTTCCCTGCAGTTGTGCTCCTCTCTGGGTTTTCTCCTCTTCTGTACATTCCTCAGCCCCCCTCTCAGCACCGCCCAAAGAGCCCTTTCCCCAGAAGCACCCCCTTAAAAATAAAGGTGTGGTACATATACACAGTGGAATGCTACCCAGCCGTGAAGAAGATATCTGCATTTGTGAGCAATGTGGATGGATCTTGAGAGTACCATGCTAACTGAAACAAGCCAGACCAAAACCCATATGATTTCACTCATATGTGGAATATAAACCAAAAAGTAACAAACTTGCAAAACAAACAGAAGCCTCATAGATACAGAAGCTCTTTTATTCCTGGGGCCCCCTGAGCTGGGGGAGGGGGGTTAAGATCCTGGAGGACCTGATAAGGTACATCAAGGGACTGTCTGATCTATTCCAAGACCAAGTGGCCAGGGGACAGTGACCTCTGTCTGGAGCCCAGCTTTTCCCCCTTGCATGATCATGCTGCCTTTCCTTAACACTTCAGGGGGGTGATTTGAGTGAGCTTTGAAGCTTTGTTCCCTGCCCTGGATACAGACTTCAGGGGCCATGAGGGCTCTGGGGGTTTGGAGGGGTTTCAGCCAGATGTCTCCTCCCCAGATGAGCCCAGCCGTAAGGTCATCCTGCAGGCGTTTGCCGAGTTTAAACGCTCCACATGCATCAGGTTTGTTGCCTACCATGGCCAGAGAGACTTCATCTCCATCATGCCCATGTCTGGGTAAGTGCTTCTGGGTGTGTGTGTTTGTACAAACGTGCAAGGTAAGTTCCTCAGCGCTCTCCTGTGTGCAGCCTGGAATGAACTAAGCCATTGTCTAAAACTCGTTTCTGGGCCTGTCTGCCCAGATCCCAATACCCCCGCTCACCCTGAGTGTCTTGCCTGATGTGAGCTGGACCTATAGTACTCAGGGCAGAAGGTGGGGAGAGGGAGTTAGGTGCTTGGCCCTCCTTTATGAAGCCTTCATCCCTGGGAGACCCCACGGTCTGGGAGGCGAGTGCAGCCTTGGTGGGACAGTGCTGGCCTCGGATGCAGGTTCCACAATGCAGGAGCTGCCTGACCCCAGGCAAGCCCCTTGGCTTCAGAGCAGCTTCTGCCTTTTCTCCGAAATGAAGGTGATGCTGTTTCCTAGCTTGTCAGGGGCCTTAGCTAATGTGTGTGGTAGCGTTGATTCACATCTCCCTGTGTGGGTACGTTCACTTAGCTGTGTCCATTACCCACGTTACTATGAGTTCCTACCACCTTTTTGTAACCCAGCATGGTAATGGGGCTCAGTACATCCATGTCACAGAAGACCAGGCAGTGCAGGGACTTTGGAACAGCAAGCCTGGAACGAGGGTCCAGGTGGCAACTCCATGTTTGTCTCATTTATCCCAGGACTAGGGAGGAGGGGATGGGCTGGGTCTGCTCTAGCTCTCTCTGGGCTGGTGCCGACCCAGCTCGCTCTCATGGCCCTGCAGGTGCTTCTCCAGCGTGGGGCGCAGTGGAGGGATGCAGGTGGTGTCCCTGGCTCCCAGCTGTCTCCAGAGGGGCCCGGGCATTGTCCTGCATGAGCTCATGCATGTGCTGGGCTTCTGGCATGAGCATTCACGTGCTGACCGGGACCATTATATTCGTGTCAACTGGAATGAGATCCTGCCAGGTAAGCCAGGTGCTGCACAAGCCGGGCTAGGCCTAGGAGTCCAGAGAGAAGGCCACAGGTTTGACCCAGGGTCTGAGGAGTTACCTGGCCATTTGGAAGAGGTTGCCCAACTCTCCCACCATCTGCCTGTCTTCCACGGGGAGGGTGGGGTGCCCGTCTCTCTGAGACCTGGGAAGTGGTCCAGATGGTACTGCTCTGGGCTCTACGCCTTTATCTGTACCCCCCACAGTCTTGCCGAGGTGGGGGGATCAGCATTTCTCCTCGTGCACACTGGTGGTTACCTGAGGGTGGGTCACTGGGTATTCTAGGAGCCTTGCTCATGGTATCCCAACTAGCAGTCCCTCCCGCATTTGGCTTTTGGGGAGGGGGCAGAGCTGAGCAGAGCCTGCTGGTGTCAGACCAGTGGCTGAGGGCAGTGCTGCAGGGGCGTGGTGCCTATGCGGGGCTGCTGGTGGGCGTGGAGGACCAAAGAAGTGTGGGGAGGCTGTTCTGGGGCTGGGCCAGTACACCTGATGCCTGTGTGCTGGAAACAGTGCTGGGTACAGCAGGTTCGATCCTGGTCACTGGGGGACCCTGCCCTCTTTGGGGGGATAGCCTGATTCAGGAGGCGTGAGGAATAGAACTCTTCCACAGAGAAGGAGGGCAGAAGAGATGCATGGTCAGGAGTTTGGCTGGGGTGTGGATGCAGAGGGAGGAGGCAGAGGCTTCCAGCAGGCAGAGGGCACTCAGGCTGCCACCGCCGAGGGTCAGGCCTGCGAGTGCTTGAGACAGAGCAGCATCCTGGAGTCTCAGAGGAGGGTGCGCTCAGGGCGTGGACATCGGGGATCAGAATCAGTCCAGGGAAGTGGATGGTGATGGTGACTCTGTACCCTGAAAACAGATTATACTCCTTCCATGTGTTTATGGAATACTTGTGAAAATCTATCCTATGACAGCAATAAGACTTCCAGTTTGAAAAAGTAAAGTTAGTATGAACATTTTGATCATGACGTAAAGTAAAAAATAAACTAATAAACCCAAAACTTTTTCCACTTGAAAATTAAAGTTAAAAAAAAGAGCAAACCTTTTCTCTTGTCTCTTGGGTTAAAGAAATAGAGGAATTCTAAGGAAAAAAAGTCACAAATGCATTAGAACCAACAGTTCACAGCTAAAGCAGGGATCAGGGAGACCGCGCGGCCTTGACCACTCTGTCAACAAGCAGAGAACAAAGTGAGCATTTCAGTCCAAGTTAAGAAAAAATTAATGATGGTAAAAGCAGAAATTAATGAGTTAGGAAACAAAGCACTAATAGACCCAGGAAATGTTTAACAATAAAACAGGGTAGCACCTGCTACCCTAATGGGGAAAGTTGCTTAAGAACTTTAAAAAGGAGAATATTTGTATTTGGTTAATAGGTACCAAACAAACCCTGCTAGGACATGCAAACTATTAGCAGTAACTAACTGGGGTTGGGGATGTGGGCACTCAGAAGGGGTGGAGTGGGAGACACTACGTCTAAAGTTTTTTTAGTTTTGAACCAGATGAATATATTACCTGTTTCAAATTGTTTAATAACTGAAGGGTTTTTTGTTTTTGGTTTTGAGGAAGAAATGAGCACTCTTTAGGAGCAGACATTTTAGGCAGCAGATGGGCTGCCATTTGATTCGTGGTGACCACGGGGAGGGTGTGCAAGTGGCTGGGCCTGGAGCGTGGCTTCCGGGCCGGGGGACAGAGATGGAGGGCCCGGCTCTCCTTTCAGAGGCTCACTGTGAAGGACAGGAGAGAGGGGAGGGAGCCTTGCCCTTCCCAGGCCTGGAGCACCCAGGTGACGTAACAGAAGTGGGCGCTCTGGCCAACGGGGGAGTGCTGGACTGCGAACGTGGGTGCTGGGTGCTGCTGGCTTGAGGCTAGAACAGCTGGGCTTGCCGTGGGGAATGCGGGTTCACCGCAGCAGATGATGAGCTAGCCGGTCTGTAAAGCCAGGTGCGGAGGAGGCCCTTCACTTGGGCAGGAGCATCTACGGTACTCCGAGAGGGGGCAGCTTCAAGGAAGACGAAGACTAGTCTTATACAGGGTGAGCGTGAGATGATGAGAAGACAGGTGGAAAATGCTTAGGAGGCCTGGTGCAGGCGTGGACCCTCCCAGGTCAGGGGTGGACCCTCCTAGGTCAGGGGTAGTAAGAGTGAAGGCACACAGGAGAGACAGGACCAGGGGCCAGTTGGGGGGAGAGGGGTAGGAAGAAGCATGTTCGGCTGTCATTTTGAACCCCTCAGCTCACTTCCTGGAAGTCCCTTGTCCCCCCACCACTCCCCCGCCCATTCTCTTTCCCCATTGACAAATAACTTTTTTCAGGCTTTGAAATCAACTTCATCAAATCTCGGAGCAGCAACATGCTGGTGCCCTATGACTACACATCCGTGATGCACTACGGGAGGTGAGGCCCCTTCCTTTCCTTCCTCCCTCGGCCCTGCCTGTCCAGCCCTCGCTGTCATCCACACTCAGACCCCTGCCTGCTGGGTCCCAGGCTCGCCTTCAGCCGGCGTGGGCTGCCCACCATCACACCGCTCTGGGGCCCCAGTGTCCACATTGGCCAGCGATGGAATCTGAGCACCTCAGACATCACACGGGTCCTCCGGCTTTACGACTGCAGCCCCCGTGGGGGAGGTGAGTGACAGGGCAGGGTGATCTGAGAAACCTGGAGAAGGTCCCTGTACTGAGGTGGTGTCAGTGAGGGTGGCGTGGTGGGCGATGGGGTTGCAGAGGTGAGCAGGGAGGGACAACTATGGGCTAAGGCAACTAGTTATCTGTTTTAAAAAATGAATTCCTAATTCACATCACGTGGCAATAAATTCCAGAGGTATGTAAGACTTACACATAAGTGGAAAAAACGTAAAACTTCTAGAAGGTGTTTGACTCAGCAGGGGCACAGTGGGCCTTCACATCCCTGAGAGGAGCTGCCTTCCCGTGAATCACACTGGAGACACCTCCCGCTCTCCTCAGCTGGGACACACTTTCCCACTGCAATTCTGGGGCGTGACCTGTCTTTTCTGCCCCAGGGTTCCAGGCGCATGGCGATGGTGGGAGCCCCACTCCAGCCTCTGGACCACACCTGCAGCAGCTTCTGGAGGCGTTGTTGGCAGAGTCCAGGAGCCCCAACCCCGGTGACTCCAGGGCTGGCGAGAGCCTGCTGGAGTGGGAGGCCCCCGCCCCACGGAAGTTTGAGGTGGAGGCCTCTGCACGCAGGCCTCGGGCCTCAGTTTCCTCCACAGGCTCGAAGGCTGGGGCAGCTGCTCCCGGCGTCCCCCTGGAGTCCTCCCGGCAGGCCCAAGTGCCCACTGTGCCCCTAGTGCTGTCTCTAGGAGAAGAGCAGCCTGCACCTATCCAGGCTGTTGTGGGGAGTCCAGCTCTGGGTCACTCCAAGGATAGACCCAGAGGTCAAGACTGCGGCTTCTGTGCCTAAGTGGGGAGGGCATCTTCAACCCAGAGCAGCTGGGTTAAGCAACCCTTGGCCCCTCTAGGTGACACCCCTGTCTCCCAGCCTCAGTCTCGCCTCCCTGTCTGAGGCCCATGCCTCTCCCTTTACCCCCTCCTTTCCCACCATGTTTCCCCAAGGGCACCTGGGGACAAAGGGACCATCTAGGTCAGGGGACACAGGCCTGTTGGAAACACCTGGCTCTGCCTGCTCTCATGTCTCCCTCAGCCCTGGAGGATGCTGGGACTAGGGGGTGACATGCCCCAGGGACAGGGATTTGGAGGGATGAGGAAAAAGATTCTAGCCTTCAAGGCTGTGAAGTCCTCCTGTAGCTGAAGCCCAGTCCCCCAGTGTGAACTAATGGTACTGTCCCCACCTCTCCTTTGGGCCAGGCCTTGAGGGGAGCCCCACGCTGGGACCGTGGGAGCAGCCTCCTGTCCCTGATGTCTGGGTGCTGGGAATGGTGCCCTGCATCTGCAGCTTCTAGCTCTGCTCTCCGGAAGGTTCTCAGCGCCCGCCTCCCTCCACTGCAGTTCAGGAAGGCTCCAGAGTCATGGGGGTGTCACCACAGGGAGATAAGGAAGAGGTTGGGGTCCTCTATGCATGCACAGTGGGAAAGGCAGCAAAGATGTGAGGACCCTGAACACAGAACTCAAAGCTCCTTACCACTCCTCATTGCTATTTCCAGGAGTCTTTTCTCCCCTGTGGCTACAGGAGGCCCTAAAAGGTGGCAACGGGCTGGGCAGGTTACCCTGCTTGCCCCCCTTCAGTCCCCGGTTGTCCTCGGCTCCTGGCCTTCCCAGTGAGGGCTGTTCTGGGAGCAAAGAACACTGCCAAGGGTGCCTGTGAGCCCAACAGGAGCCCTCTGGTGGCGCTGTTCTGTGACCCAGGGCGGGAGAGAACAGGAGCCCATGCCTATCCCACTGGTGCCAGGTACCTCAGATGTTGGAGGCAGAAATAAAGTTGGGTGTTTGCTCCAGGCTTTGGGTGCTGTGGTGACTAAAATGTGCGCGCACATGAGTGCCTCTGCAGCTCCTCACTGCCCTGGGCTGGGCCTCAGGTGGTCATGCCCATTTTCCAGAGGGGGAGTGCAGGCTGACCCTCGGCCTTTGCACACCTCAGGGGACATGTGGGCACACTCAGGATGCTGAGCCTCTGCCCTCAGGCTCTCTTGGGTCAAGGATTTTGTGAGACTAAACAGGACCCTGATCTCAAGCATTAGCTTCCATGGATGGAGGAAAAGCTGTCCTATTCTTGCTCCCAGGCATGGGGGAGGGTATCTGAATTTGGAGTAAGTTGGGGCTCTGGCCGTGCTCCCAACAAGTGACAGCTCCCCTGGGAGATTGCTAAGCAAAGTCTTTGGACTGACCCTAAGATACACACATCACCTTCAGTGCCCCTTCATTTGTGTGGAAATGGGTGTGACTGCCTCACAGTCTTCAGATCTGAGGGGCTGAGCCAGGCCTTGGGCTCTGGCCTGGGGTTTCCCGGTGGCCACATCAGTCGGAGGAGGTGACATGTTTTCTGCCCAGTGAGGTCCTCCCAGCTCTCAGAGGCTTCCCATCACATGCCTCCATTAAAATATGGCTCTGGTCTTGGAATCTGCACTCTCCGGGAACTGAGGTAAAGCTGGCAGAACCTGGTGGTACAAGGGGAGGAGCACCCCTCCTCTTCTTCAGGGGTGGATAGGGACGATGCTGTCTGTCATGTCCCCATGAAGCCCCCTCTCTCTATAGAGCCCATTCCCTAAGCCAGCTCTGAGCCTAGACCTGTCCCACAAGCCCCACCCTGCCCCTGGTTTTCCAGCCCCGGTTCAGCCCCTGAGAGGGTATTGACCAGGCAGAGCCCAGGTGGCTAGCCACTCTGTCCCGGGGTCTGTGGCCTGTTCTCCGATTCCCAACCACATGGCTGTGGGGACTCACTGATCAATTTATTCAGTCAACAGACATCTGTCATGAACTGGGTGCCAGGCAGGTTCTGTTGTAGGCGCTGGGAATAGCATGGTAAGCAAGACAGAATTTCTGTTCTTATGTTTATTTGGATGGGGAGAGGGATGGAAGGTACACAGGCAGGTAAAAAAAAAAAAGCACCTGCAATCAGGGAAGGGAGCATTCCTTTCTGGTGTTGGCATTTCAACTGAGACCTGAATGACAGGATGAGACTCCCCTGGTGAAAACCTGGAGAAGGAATAGCCAATGCAAAGGCGGGAGGAGGGTGTCAGGCCTGTGGGAACTGGGACATGTAGAGTGGGGAGCAGGCAGAGCCAGGCCCATCAGAGAGGGAAGGTTTTATTCTCTGAGGCCAGCAGGGAGCAGCTGCTGAAGGGTTCTAGGGAGGGGAGTGATAAGGTCTGATTTAATACTTTAAAAGCCACTCTGGTTGCTCTGTGGAAAATGGATGGGAACAGGGAGAACAGCCGGAAGCCACTGCAGTTGTGCAAGCAAGAGCAATGGGGGTAGTGGAAATGGGCAGAAGTGGGTGCGATTGGGGTGTATTTTCAAGGTTGAGGAACTCACACCAGTGACTGGATGCAGGGGTTGAGGGCCACCCTTACAGCACGAAGACCAAAGGCAGAGGTGGGGCTCCAGGACTGTGCATGTCATCTGAGGCTGCTGGAACTGGAATGAGTGCACCAGGGAGCATGCGGGCTGACAGCCTGGAGATCCCAGCTGATGGCTTCTGCTTTCTCCTGAGTGTGAGGCAAAGTCACAGCTTAGGGGCAGAGGCCAAGGGGAAGGAGGGGCAGGGAGTGAGAGGTAGGGAGAGGATAATGAAAGCAAAGCTGATTCTGAACAGAGGGAACCAAGCTCCAGGAAAGTCTGCAGACTTGTGGTCGTGAATTGAAAGCAAGGCCAGTCAGTGCAGTGAGTGTTCTGCTCTGGAAAAGGCAGCCTCTTGGTCGGAGGCAGAAAGTGAGAATCTACTCCTGACCAGGGTTGGGGTGTTGTTAGGTGAGGGTGGTGGAGGGAGGGAGATGGCCGACTGACATCAGAGAGCACTGTTGGAGGGGCTGGGGAGGGGCGAGGTCGGGTCGTACAGGGTGGTCTGAGGATCATCCTGGCGGGTACTGTGCTGCTAGAGCCCTGGCCTGGGAGGACCTGGGACCAGTCTCACCCCTCAGGCCTGCAGGGCTGGGTCCAGGGCTTCCAGCTAAGATGGCACAACTCCCGCTGCATTCTTACAGCCAGGAATGGAACAACTTCCTTCTTTGAGAAAGATGGTACCAGGTCACCTTGCCCCTGGGGCCCCCCTTTCCAAGGACATCTTTTGAGGGCACCTTCATTTGGGCACCCTACTTGCCTGGTACCTGCCTGTCACCATTCAACAGGATGTCTACTCTGACAGAGGGAGCAATGCAGGAAACCCACTGGATACCATCTCAGAACAGTGGTCTCAGCGGGAGACTGGTGCTGTGCGCATGGAATCAAGGAGAGCGGAGAACAGGGTACCTTTTTCTGTCTGTGAGGGTGGTGACAGATGAGTGTACCTTGAAGAGAGAGCAGGGCCCACCAAGCACAGAAAGAGAGTAAGGAGGGTGTTTCTGTCAGAGTAAACAGCCCCTGAAAGGGACTGGAGATAGGGGAGCTTAGGGTACATCCAGGGACCAACATGTAGCCTGGTGGTGCCAGGAAGGCAGACCATTGCCTGCTCTAGGCAGTTCCCACTGCTGGCTGCTCATAGGTCTGGATCTGAACTCTGCCTGGTGGAACAGGATGGCAATGAAAAGTCCGATGTACTTGAAGGAAGCCCTGCTGTGGCCTGAGGCTCTGATTCCTGCAGGGCTGGGTGGAACAGGCAGCTGCGAGGTGTGTGGAGGAGATGGAGAGCTGCAGAGAGGAACAGAAATCCAGTTATATAATGGCCCTCACTGCCCCCAAAGCCAGAGGCACATCTGGAGGGCGGGGCTGAAAGGTGGCAGCAGGTGACACAGCCCGGGGCGGTGGCTGAGCCTCCTGGGTGCTTGTAGACCAGCTCTGGCTGTCTCCACCTGGGCTGGTACCCAGCAGGGCCTGGTGCTGGGAAGACCCAGAGCTGTCCCTTCAGGTAAGAACCCCTCAGTGGGGACCTGAATGGGGCAGTGAGGGGAGTAAAGTTGTTCTGACCTCAGTTCCTCCAGTAGCCCTGAGGCCTGGCCTTTTAAGGAAGATGGGCCAGAGACAAAGGCTGATGCCGATTGTGCTGTCTGGACCTCATCCCCACCCCTGCCCCCACCTGAGTGTGGTTGGAGAGGGCACAAGTCGTCCTTTCCAAGCTTGTCTGGGCCACCAGGGCTCTCCGACTGCACAGCTGGGAACAGGGAGCCACAGAGACAGGCAGGAACTTAAGTGGTTGCTCCAATGTCCACCCTCTGTCCTTCCCCATAGAAAGGGTTCCTGAGACCTCCCCATTCCTGGCAACTGTGGGTGCAGACCCAGCCCAGTGAGTGGGGAGGAGGCATCCATAAATGTGCTTCTTGACAGGGCAAGAGAGGCTGGCTGCCCGATTAGAACCCAGCCCAGCCCAGCCAACACTGGACCCATTTGGCTGTGGGCACTCAAACCTAACAGAGGTTCTGGCTAGGCTGGCAGCCCAGGGTCAAGGAGGAACACACCTCCCCACCCATTCCACGTGTCTGGGGGATCTGAGATACCACCCATCTGAGACTGGGTAGGGATGAGCCATTGTCTGTGTGCCCGAGGTGTTACCATGAGGGTGGAGCTGACAGGAAGGTCCAGTGACCCAAGGCCAGTCCTGCGCCCCAGGTTGGATAGGTACCTATTTATGCAGAGGATGTCATGTAGCACTGTGCCAGAAATACAAGGCCAGGCTCTAGTTTGGGCTGATAGCATGAAGTACTCTGGAAGCACAGAAAAAAGTGCCCCTGAGGCTGCCCAGGCTGGCCCTGGTGGCAGTGGCCAACAGGAGGGTGGGTAGGAACAGGGTTCCTGAGGGAGAGCCATGCTCCACAGCTGTTTGAGGCCAGGATGGGAGTGGGCGGGGTGTGTGTTTAGTTGGAAATTTCTTCTTACGTCAACTCCTCTTCCCACAGCCACCAGAGAGGGGCGCGCAGCGCACATGTGGGCAATCAGCGGGACTGGACAGGGAGCAAGGGAAGCTCCTCCTTT
Source organism: Sturnira hondurensis (assembly GCF_014824575.4). NCBI lineage: Eukaryota > Metazoa > Chordata > Mammalia > Chiroptera > Phyllostomidae > Sturnira > Sturnira hondurensis. Next base: position 1,105,800 of record NW_028081809.1, read on the forward strand.
CACACATGATCTTGAGACCCCCAAGATCTGGGGACATACTCTTGCTATGAGTCAACAGGTTGCTTGCCCAGGGCCCCTTTTCCCAAACCAAACAAACCTTTGGCTTCATCTTGGTTGCTGCCTAAATTTGAGTCAAGCCAATTTTCCTCTTATCTCTTTCTCCTTAACGGAGGAAACCAAGGCAGCTGCAGGAGAAACAGGGCAAGCGAAGCCATAAATCTCGGAGCACTCCCCTGTCCCTCGGTCTTGGAGCATTTCAGGGCCCCGGGCACTACGGGCTGCAGAGGGCGGCAGGGGGCGCTCGCCATCCAGCCATCCAATGTCTCCCAGAACGCCTCCAGCCCGACGGGAACCTAGTCTGGGCAGAAACGCTTTAGGAGTTGGGGTTTGCAGCCATCTCCCTGCTTCCCCCACTCCCTCAACTTGGCTTCCTCGGGCGCCGGCGTGGCTGCAGTTTATTGTGCCACAGCGCCCAACACCCACCCACTCTCTCCTTGGGGCTCTTGGGCGATGGGAGCAGAGATCAGCTCGTGCCCACGGTCCTAACTTCCTGGGCTCGGTCCCAGCCCAGTATTCCGTTGGAGAGGGGGTCCCCTTCTGTGCCGCCTGCGCAGCATCCTTGCTCCCTGCACACACCGACCCTTCCACTCCCGCGAGCATCCCTCCCAGTGTCTGGAAGATCCCAGTTGCCTGGCCTCTTGGACCTCTGGTACCCAAAGGCCGAGGGGAAGGGGTGGGGGCGAGACCGGAAAGTCTGCGGCCCCCAGCCCTCCTCCAAGTGCCCCTCCACCCAGAAAGGCACGCCCGCCCGCTCCTGCCCCGCCTCCTGCACCCGCCTCCAGTCTCCTCCCTCCTGCAGAAGCAGCTCGGCTCCCCACTCCCCTGCTGCCGCCGGCTGCTTGCAGGCGCGGCTCCGAGCCTGAGCAAGCTAGCGCTTCGACCTCCGCGCCTCCTCCGAGAACGGGCACGCGTGCCCCTGCAGCCCGTGGGACCCCGCGCCGCAGAGCACGTCCGGCAGCCTGGGGGTGGGAGGGAGCCACTTTCCCCGCTCCCTCACGGGGCGGGGCAGGCAGCCGGACAACTTGAAAAACTTCTCAGGGCGGATCGCAGGGACACCGGGCTCCAGTGGAAGAGGATGTAGGAGAGTGGTGCCTAGCCACAGTCTTCCCCCAACCTCCTGGGCCCCACTCATCCCAGCCATGGGGCTCCAGCACCCTCAGCGCCGCCCGCGGGGCGAGCCCCTCATCTAGCCTAGCTGGGTGGACCAGCACTGTCTCCCTCTGTACTTGCGCTGGGCAAGCAACGCCCCCTCTGGCCGGCTCGACCCTGCCATGGACCACCAGGAGCCCTACTCGGTGCAGGCCACCGCGGCAATTGCAGCAGTTATCACCTTCCTAATTCTCTTCACCATCTTTGGTAACTCGCTGGTCATCCTGGCGGTGTTGACGAGCCGCTCGCTGCGAGCCCCACAGAACCTGTTCCTGGTGTCTTTGGCCGCAGCTGACATCCTGGTGGCCGCGCTCATCATTCCTTTCTCGCTAGCCAATGAGCTGCTGGGCTACTGGTACTTCCGGCGAACATGGTGCGAGGTGTACCTGGCGCTCGACGTGCTCTTCTGTACTTCATCCATCGTGCATCTGTGTGCCATCAGCCTGGACCGCTACTGGGCTGTGAGCCGCGCTCTGGAGTACAACTCCAAACGTACCCCGCGCCGCATCAAGTGCATCATCCTAACTGTGTGGCTCATTGCAGCTGTCATCTCGCTGCCGCCTCTCATCTACAAGGGCGACCCAGGCCCCCAACCCCGGGGACGCCCGCAATGCAAGCTCAACCAAGAGGCCTGGTACATCCTGGCCTCGAGCATTGGGTCCTTCTTCGCTCCCTGCCTGATCATGATCCTCGTCTACCTGCGCATTTACCTGATAGCTAAACGTAGCCACCGCAGAGGTCCTAGGGCCAAGGGACGCCCTGGGGAGTGTAAATCCAAGCAGCCCCACCCAGTCCCTGGGGGAGCCTCAGGCAAACAGCCAACCCTGGCCCCTCATTTGGCTGCTCCCGGAGAAGCCAATGGAAACTCTAAGTCCACTGGGGAGAAGGAGCAGGCGAGGACCCCTGAAGATCCTGTGAGCCCCACCTTGCCACCCAGCTGGCCTTCTCTTCCACATGCATGCCAGGATCCAAAGGAAGGTGTCTGTGGACCGTCTCTAGAAGATGAAGTTGGAGAGGAGGAGGTGGAGGAGGAGGTGGAGGAGGAGGAGGAGGAGTGTGAGCCTCAGGCCTTGCCAGCATCCCCTGCCTCAGCTTGCAACCCATCCCTGCAGCAGCCACAGGGCTCCCGGGTGCTGGCCACCCTACGTGGCCAGGTGCTCCTGGGCAGGGGCATGGGTGCTGCGGGTGGGCAGTGGTGGCGTCGGCGGGCTCAGCTGACCCGGGAGAAGAGGTTCACCTTTGTGCTGGCCGTGGTCATTGGCGTCTTCGTGCTCTGCTGGTTCCCCTTCTTCTTCAGCTACAGTTTGGGTGCCATCTGCCCACAGCACTGCAAGGTGCCCCATGGCCTCTTCCAGTTCTTCTTCTGGATCGGCTACTGCAACAGCTCGCTGAATCCTGTCATCTACACTGTCTTCAACCAGGACTTCCGCCGTGCCTTCCGAAGGATCCTTTGCCGCCAGTGGACCCAGACGGCCTGGTGAGCCGCCTGCCTGCTGCCCTTGTGGGGTTGGTGCCAGGTGGCACCAGGGCCCCCCTGCTTCCTACCCTGTTTTATGTGGCCATGTCCCTGGGGCTGTCTGGTCTCTGCTCAGGTACTGCAGGCCTCATCCTGGGAGCACGCTGGGAGGGACACGAGCAGGGCGCTATTCACAGGGGGCTGTAATAAGCCTTCCCTTGCTGGCTCAGCTATGGGGGAACATCTTCTCCACACCTGCCAGACCACAGAAAAATGGAGGAGGTCTGGAGCTTCCTGAGTGTGGCTGAGGCCAGGCAGGGATAGGGCACCTCCCTCCTGGCACCCTGGGACCCAGTAAGCTTTCCTGAGAACCTTGTGGTCCCTGGCAGGCCACTTGCTTGTGGTGTTTGGTTTCTTTTTCATCTTCCCCACCAAAGAGCAGGAAGCCAGACTTCCACTTTCCCCAAGAGGGCCTGCTGCTGAGGAAGAAGCAGAGACGACGCCGAGTGCCTGTGGACCCCCAACAGGCGCTGGGCGGGGGTTTATGGGTTGGCACTGTCCCTGGGCCCTTCTTCCCCTTCTCCCTGCTCTTGGATTTGTGGTTTCTTTGAAAGCGAGAACTGTGATCTGTGTCGCACCCGGCACCCCTCTGGAGACCTGGCCTCTGCCTCAACAGGACACCCCTGATCACTAGCACTCACCCCTGCAAAATCCAGGGCGACAATAGCTTGCTGCCTACTTGCTGCAGGGAGATGAAAGGCATTGCAGAAAGCTTTGAGCTCTGTGGGGGAACCTAGAGAACCAGAAAATGTGATTATTTGGTGATATAAAAATCTCCTTTCTCTGTGTTTACCACCACCTGTGTTCCTATAGACTTTTGTTCTGTGCCTGGGGTATGTGAATTCCTACCCCAAACTGGAAGTGGGGAGTGGCAGGCAGAATGACTATTTCAGTTAAAGGGTTTCTTTGAGAACGTGTTCTTGTGCCTGCAACGGTTTGAGTTATTATACTGCATGACAACTTCTTGATGTTTTACCTGCAACACCAAGAGGTTTTTTTGTGACTTGGGCCCCCTCAGGGGGAATCAGCCTTTTGTCATCATGCAGGCAAATTGTTTCTCCAAGATAGCTAAAAATACCCACACCCTGGGAACAGTCTGACGAGGGAGACTGTGGCGGGTGACAGAGCCCCTGGGCAGGGTTCACAGCTTGGGCAGGTGAGCCATGGCCTTCTGGACCCCTGGGGGAGCCTCGCACTGGATCACCAGGTAGAGCTCTAAGCCCCAAATGGGTCCCTGGGATGCACAACTGATCCCACCTGGGTGGGTGTTGGCTGGCTACCACCAACCCAGCCGTGTGGCTCTATCCCACTAATGGGGTTCCAGGGGCCTTTTCCTCCTAGTTCTCAACCCCCACCTCAGACCTTGAACCCAGAACAATTTGGAGCACTTGAAGGATGTTTCCAGTGGTCCCCTCTGGCAGTGCCTGCCTCCAGCCGTGAGCCAGTGGGATCTTGGCCGGGCGGGGCCCGAGTGGCAGGGCACTGGTGGCTCTCTAACCCGGGCAGATTGGGAGGGGTACTGAAGGCATTTTCCAGGGTGGAAGGAATGGAGGGGAGCAAAGAGAGTCCTCAGTTCATTCCTCAGTCTCAGTGTGAGGCCAGGGCATTGCCCTGGGGCAGGGCTGGGTAGGTAGGTGGGCCCAGGGGAGGGACTGGCTTCTAACGTCTTCTGATGGTCTCACCTGTGCTCCAGGGCACCCATGCTGTGGTTGCCTGTGCCCCCCCTGTTGTGAAATGCAGGTGTTTTCTTTGAAAGGTTTGAGCTATTTTATCAATAAAAGATATTTTGTAATAAGCACACTGTGTCCTGGTTTCCCAGGGGCTGTGACTAGTTATTCCTCAGCTACTTGTAGCAAACTTGGCACAGGCCATTGCCCTCCCCGCCTCCAGGTGCGGCCAGCTGGGGCCCATCCAGCTGCCTGTCTGTCTGCTTTATCCACGTAGCATCCCCTATTCCTCATGGCGAGCCAGTGCGGGTGGAGTGGCCAGAGGAGCCTGAGGCTGGCTGCTTGGGGAGGGAGGAAAGGGAGCCTGACCTGGAAGGAGGTGGTGGTGTTCTCTGGGCTGGGACCTGGGGGAAAACACCCCGAGGCAAGACTTTTGGGCAGGGAAACAGAACCTGCAAAAAGGGTGCCCTGTGTGATCTGGCAGTTTGAGAGTCAGCTGAAAGCTGGCCTTGCTGGGCAGTCAGGTGCAGGGGTGGGGGCCATCAGAGGGGGTCCCGCACTACCCGCACGGTAGTGGGTAGTGGGAGGGAAGACAGGCTCTCTGCAGACTGTGAACTGCTGCCTTTGGGAAGGGCAGGAGGGGGAGTGGAGCTGATCTGCTTCAGGCTGCCTCACACTGAGATGTGGTCAAGTGTCTGAGCTGGCGTCTCCTCATTTCCGGATAAAGCACCTGAGGCCGCCACCCCCCCACCCCCCCGCCGTAGCTTCCCTGTGCAAAGGAGTTCCGTCCATCAGTCCTCCTGTCCCCCCTCCCTCCGAGAGGGCAGCCTCAGGCCAGACACAGCAGGCTGGTAGCAGGGCCAGTGGGAGACTGAGGGTCGTTAGGGTGGTGCCAGGGTGGTGAAGCCTGGAAGGGGAGTGGGGGAGGAGCAGTGAGGCCCCAGCATCTGAAAGTATAAGGACACCCTTCACCTCCGTGTGACCGCCAAAACCGGTGTCCTTGGCAATGTGGAGCTCTGCTGAGGACTTACCAAGAACACCAGGCCCTGCCCTGAGGAGTTCCCAGCCCTTCCCACCAGCCTGCACCCACGGCCAAAGCCCTGAGGCCTGATGAGGGCAGATCAGGGTAGTTTGTCTGTGCCCTGAGCTGATCAACCTTCAGGAACTCTGTCTGATTACCTTATTAGTTATCCCGACCCAAGCTCTTTCCACCTGACCACATTGTTTCCTGTCGCCCGAGGGCTTGCCAGGGGGAGGGGCTCCCTCCTCGTCTCAGGAGATGGCGGCAGGAAAGTTCCCTGCTGGCGCTGGACTGTCGCCATCTCTTTGTGAATACATTCTCATGTGAGCCTCGCAACCTTGCCAGGTGTGCCACCTTTACAGACGAGGAAGCTGCAGCTGGGTCCCTGAATCACGACAGGGTAGAAGTCAGGTGCAGAAAAGGTGTGGTCCTGTCTCTGGCATCAGCGTTTTTCAGCAGCCTGGCTGGATGCAGCAGGTGCAGGGCTGTGACTGACTGCTCCTGTCTGTTACTGGTACCAGACATGTGAGTTACTGAGGGAGTCTCACAGGGTTTCCACTCCTGCCAGCTCAGTCTGATCCCTGCATTTTATGAAAGGAGAGTCTAAGGCCTAGGGATGGAGGACTTGCCTCGGACCCTCAGCCCTGGGGTGCGGGAGCTGGGCCTGAAACGCGGGTTGCCTAGTCTGTCCTCCACACCATACCTCCATCCTGACCGCAACCAGACTCAGGGATGACAGGTGCACATCTAGGAATCGTCTGCTGACAACCCACCGTGGGCGAGGCCTGTGCTTGGTTCGTCCCTGCTGTCCAATCCGGTTTTCAGGCCCCGGGGAGCAGCACCCTGGGAGCTTGTCCAGAGCCGAGTGCACAGCTGGGCAGATCCCAGGACTGCTGGCTCCTGAACAGGCCTCTTCTCACACCCCTTCCTGCTGTTCTGTGTGAGCAGCACCCAGTTTTGATTGCGACCTGAGCCCATCTTAAGGTCAGAGGTTGATGAAGTGGGTTCAGAGCAGCAGATGTGGGTGCGGAGGCCCTGCTCTCCTGCTCCCTGCTCAGGAATAGTCCTGGAGAACACCTTCGGGTGAAGGCGGGGACAGCAGGCAAGCAGGGGGGCGTGGTGGTCTATCAGGGGGCTGGGAGCTGTCTCGGCCCAGCACTTCCACCTCCAGAGACCGTCCTTGAGTTAGGGGGGCCACCAATGGGGAAGACAGAGAAGAGGTTGGGAAGGAGGGCTTAGGAATACGTCACCCTCTACTGCCCTCACCCTGTAAAACTCTGGGGACACCTTTGAAAAGGAGTTGAGACTCTGCCCCTGCCTCAGGCCAGGTGCTCAGGAATTTGGGGTGCAAGAAATTCCTCTTTGGAGCGTTCTTGCAGGAGGCACCCTGACCCACTTGCTCAGAAGGTGCTGTGGCAGGAGGGCCAGCTGACCTGCCGCCAGGACACAAAGTGGAGGGGGCCTGCGGGTTCATCAGGCCTGTGTCCCCCTCAGTCCTTTGCATGGCTTCTACCTTGTGTGTGTGGAGGAGTGCTGGGAAGGGGCTTTGTGGCCGTGCCCACCTACCACCTGCAGGGGGGGCCGCTGCCAGCTGAGAGGACACGTCTGACCTTCTGGAGTTGGGACTGGGCAACCTTCTGTGGCCCTGGCACTGGCTGGGACTTCTGCTCCAGCACCTGTGGTCTGTGTGCAGCAGTACAGGGCTTCTGTGGTGGTTAAAAACCACGGTGGGGAGGTGGTGGGGAGCCCAGGGTTATGCCTGCTTCTGCCACCACCCGTCTGGCTGTGCCTGGGCACGGCTGGGTCTTTCTCAGGCTCCGTGTCCCAGCCTGCCCATAAGGGGTTGTCTCTACGGTCCCCGGGAGTCCCCAGCATGAGGCTCCTTCTCTGCTCCACCCAAACCCAGCTCCTGGAAGGTCCAGACACTGAAGTCCCTGGAGTTAAATTGTTGTCTTGAGTTGGCCTCCTGGACAGAATCAGGCTGTTTTCCTCAGGTTTGTAGCTCAGTGCAGAGGCAGACTGCGTCTGGAGAGGCCAGTTGGTCTGGGGCCCCCTGTGACGGAATAGCAGCAGCTCAGAGTTGTTGGGGCCAGTGCCTGCCACGCATCACTTGAGATGGGAACCATTACTAGCCCTGTGTCACAGGTGAGGAAACTGAGGCTAGGGAAGTTAAGGATCTTGTCTGAGGTCCTCCAGACCCAGGATAGCAAATCTGTCCAGTCTAATCTTACCTGTGTCACTAACTGGTCTCAGTGTCCGCCCCAGGCCAACAGCCCTCCCTGCCCAGCAAAGCCTCTGGCCTGCAGAGACCCTGGCTTGGGGCTGATCTCCCTGACTGTTGGCACCTCCATTAGAGCAGGGCCCAGGCCGGGGTGGGCGCTCCCACCCGCCCAGACTCTGCTCACTGTTAGCAGAGGAGGCAGGGAGCACTTGGCTAAAATTAGACACTGGGATCCTTCATGCTCCCGCATCCGTCCGGCAGTGTGGGGAAGGCTGTCGTCACAAGGCCAGGGCTGGAAGGAGGCTGAATGTCAGCGTTCGCCCTCCCCAGGGCTCACTGGCTCTGGTCTTCTCACACCCTTGCTGGCCCTTGGCCAAAGGCTCTCGCCCTTGGCTTGGCCTTGTGGCCATCTATTGATTAGCAGTGATTTCAAAGGGAGAGGCCCCCTGACCCCTTAATACCCACCCTTCACTCCTGGGACTCCGCAGTCCCTCTGCCCCTCTCTTCCCTTCCTCCCTTCCCCTCCCCGGGCCCTGGCCACTTCCGGGTCCTCGGTGACTCGCTCCCCCTTCTTTGAGCCTCCCCTCCCTCCGCCTCCTGCTGACTCTGCCTCTCCCTGGGGTGGTCCTGGCTCTTCATGAGGCCTGCAGGCTTCAGGGACCATTGTGGCTGCAAGGGGATTGGAACAGATTCGAGACTGAAATCAGCCTGTGTCCCTGACAAGGGGGTGATAACTGTGGCCTGGTGCCACCCCTTTGGGCCCCTGGCCCCTTTGGCAGGCCAGGCGAGGGAGGTGCAGAGCCTGGCTGAGGGTGCTGGGGCTCTGCCCCCATTTTCCCTGGGGAGGGGCAGGCAGGGCTGGGAGTTGTGCTACTCCAACCTCAGAGCGCCTGGAGCTCAGAATGCCACTACCTCTAACCCCAGGGGACCTGGGCTGCTTCAGGAGAGAGAGAGGGCTGGGCTGGGGCAGTGTGGAGCCTGTGTCCTTATATCGTCCAGTTCCCACCCCAGCCGAGCCACAGCTGGGAGGCAGGGAGCGTGAGAGCTGCCTGTGCCTGCTGCTGGGAGTCCCTGGACACTGGGGGTCAGCAAGGGTTAAACCCAGCCCTCCCCTCCTAGTTCAGGAGAGGGTTAGGTGGGGTGGCCATAGGCTGCCGGCTCCACCAGGCCTCTGGGTGCTCCTTGGCAGGTGCCACTTTGACACAGCTACTCCAGCTACAAATTTTCACTCCCTGCTTGCCTAGCAGCTGGGATTAGGAGGGGCACAAGGCTGGCAACTGTTTAAAGAGTTTCCTCAGCTGTTTCAGAAGCACTGGCTGGGGGGGTCCGGAGACTGGGGTCCAGAGGCCGGGGTCATGGTCCCAGAGGGCCACCAAATTTCTGGGTGACCTTGGGAAAATCCCTTCATGTCCCTGGGCTTCAAATTCCTCACTGTCAGATGAAGGAGTTGGATTGGAGCATGACTAAAATGACGTCCTGGGCACTTCCCCCGGGAGCCACTGGGCAGGGGCAGAGGGGAGACAAACCCAGTCAGTGCGCTCCTGCCCCGCCTGACCCCTGCCTCTCCCTGCCTATCTTTTGCTCTGAAAGCAGCTCCCTGCACCACCCATCAGGGTTCCTCCCCTGCCCACCCCAGGCTCAAGCAACACCCTCAGCCAGCCCCTCGTTCTACCCAGGACACCTGTGTCCCAGGAAAATCTAGGAGGCAGAAACCTTAGAAGGGTCATCTTGAAAGACATTCATAGTCCTAAGGCAGGCTGGGAGCCAGCAGATCAGGGTGGGGCTATGTGCCTGGGAGGCGGGAGGGTCCAGGAGAAGCCAGCCTGTGCCTAACATTGTGTCTAGAGTAAGGCTGGATGGGCAACTGAAGCTGGGGGGCAACAGTGGAGGAAGTGGGTGAGGTCCTTTGGGAGGGGCAAGCAATGGGGGGCATGATCCCGAGGAAACCCTGCTGCCATTGGGTCAGGGCCTAGACATGGCTCCTGAAAATAAACCAGCGCTAGGCCTGGCCAGATAGCTCAGCCGGTTAGAGCATTCTGACACGCCAAGGATGTGGGTTGGATCCCAGGTCGGGGCACACTCGAGAGTCAACAAATGAATGCATTCAATATGTGGAACAACAAATTGAGGTCTCTCTCTAAAAACACAAACAAAACAAACAAAAACAGCTTTAACCCCAGCCGTGGTGGGTCTCCCTGGTGGGGGCAGGAGCTCTGCCTTGTCGGCGCCTGTGCCCCCTCCCGAGGCACAGCCCGGGCCGGGCACCTGAGAAGCGTTTGTGAAACGAGTAAGGCTTCCTAGCAGTCTGTGGCAGCCTTGGCCTTGGTCACTTAAGGCTGGGAACTCTTGTGCTCTGGGAATGTGTCTCTGGTTCAGTGTTTAAATTTTCTGTTTTGTTTTGTTTTTCCCATAGTTCCTAGATAAATTCTGTTGGAAGATTCCATCCTGGCCTTGGCCTTGGCTGGCTAGAGTTGGGAGAACTATCCCGCAGAGCTGGGGGGGGGACACCAGGGCATTCCAAGGGAAGGTGTCAAGGACCCATCCTGGAGCGTGGAGAGTATGTGGGGTGGAGAGGGGACAGGCAGAGAGGTCATGGTTGGGTCATCCCGGTGGCAACATGAACAAAGTTTTGGCTTTGCTGTCGAACTTGGCTTCATAGCTTACTGGCTGTGTGGCCTCAGGCACACCATGAAACCTCTCTGAGCCTCAATTTTCCCATATGTAAAATCGAATGGCATTGGCTCCTTTAAGGTTGCAGCAGTGTATTGAGAGAGAGAAATGATATAGATGTCCTAATATTGTGGGAGGGCAGAGTTGGCATCCACAGATGGACATAGAATTCTGATGGACTCTCTAGACATCTGGGTCCTCATCAAGGTGAGCTAGCAAGGTCTCTTGTCCCCAGGTGTTCCCTGACTCACTGCTCAGGGGTCTGATGGGAAGTGGGTGGACCCTGGGTCCTGGAAGATGGCCCCATCCCACATATGGATCTGCGCTAACCCCCTGCCCTCAGCCCGTGTTTCCATGGAATCCAAAGCCTCTCCTACTCAGAGATTCTGCCAGGCTTTCTAAGTGTGCCGCTGAGAGGGGAAAGCGCTCAGACAAATAAGTCAAATGCTTGCAACCTCACCACTGTGAACCTGGCAGATCTCAGCAACGGATCTCAAAACCCTCTCCCACAGGCCTCAGGGAGCGCTGGGCAGGCAGGGGCAAACACCTGCCGCTCATGGGGGAGATGAAGCCGATGTGCCCCTGACTCCATGGAGAATCCTGGCCTCGAATCCCAGTGGGCGTGGAAGAAAGGGCTACCAGCCTGAATCGACGGGGCTGTTGGACTATAAAGAGGTTGTCTCTGGAGACCCCTAGGATTCCTGTAGTCTTGCTGTGTAGGGCACACCCAGGTGTCAAATGTCAGTGCCCATGGGGACCCCAAAGATTCTGAGAAAACTGTGTGTGGATGCACAGTTGTCAGCAGCGGGGTGTCTGGGGGGCCAGATGTGGACGAGACCAGGAAGTACGGCGGGACCTGGGTGAGTGTGGGGCTTCCTGGGACAGCGCCACTAGACGGGGCCAGAGGAGGGCAGGAAGAGTAGGAAGGGCTGCAGGGCACTGGAGGTCTTATGGCCCCAGGAGTAAGTACCGCCAGGTAAGGGTGCTTCAAATTCGCCTGCCCGCACTGCCTGTTCTGCCACTTGGGAGTCTGATGGCTTGGCCTGAGTAGGCTCTAGGGGCAGAATTGGAGCCCTGGCCCCATCCACCTGCACAGTAGCCCACAGCAGTGGGCGTCCCCTGCCGCCCCATCCATCAGTGGGCTCACAACACCCATCCTGTATGTGGCCCCGCCCCAGCCAAACACCTGCCTCCCCTCTTTGCTGTATTTTCTCCTTGGCACTTATCACCAGTGAGCAGACTGGATATCTTACTTACCTGTCTGCTCTGTCTTTGTCCCCTAATAGACTGTGGGCACCATGACGGCTGGCCTGGTCACCTGTCTCATTCACTGTATAGCCCTGACAGTGCCTGGCAGATAGCGAACACATAATGGCCCCCTGGCCTGCTGTCCTGACACGGCTCTCCACAGGTGCCCTGGAAACACAATGAGGGAGGAAGGCCATGCTTACCTGAACTCCTTGGAAGGGAGGAAGAATGGATGGGGATGGGGGTGGGGTGGGCAGTCAGAGTTTCTAGAAGCAGCTTGAACAACGACTGGGTTGGTTGTCGGCTGAGCCGATTTGGGGGAGCTCGGTGGCTGCTGTGAGTGCCCCACAGCCCAGTTTTGGTTGTGTGAGTGGAGTGTGCAAGTTTGGGGCCTGAATGGAATATCTGGGGACGGAGGAGGTAGGCAGAGGCTGCCCACATCCTTCGTGCCCCATGGCCCCCCACTCCCCGGCCGCAGCACCTGGCAATGCCCTCCACCCTCCATGCCTAACTTGGCTGCAGTCACTGGGTTGACAGCTGGTCCAAGACCAGCAGTTCAGAAGTGTCCCTGCAGAGCCTGCCTGGGTACCTGGACCCCTTCCGCCCCGACTCCCCAGTGCATGGAGCTCTGCGCCAGCTCGAAGGGCTGCAGAGAGCCAACCACACCCTGAGCTCTGGGAGTGAGGACGGGGCCAGGGGAGAGGCCCCCAGCACCAAGGCTGCAGAGCAGTGAGGGACAAACACAGGGACATGACACTTGACACTCGGGGAAGGCAGAACTGTGGGCCTTGGCGGTGCAGGAGGGGGTGGGGCTGAGGGTTTGAAGGGGTCAGTGCTGCTCAGGCTCTGGCCCAGGCTCTGGTGTGTGCTCCCTCACGTTCTGAGGTGCCTTCCGGCCCCAGGCTATCCCCCAGGGGCAGCAGGCGGGCGGGGTAAGGCCTAGGGCCAGCACTCTGCTCCAGAGGCAGCTGACTAAAAATAAGTTGGGATGTCAGGGTCTCCTGGCTCCAGGAAGAGAAGAGGGGTGAGTGTCAGGAGGAGGAGACACAGCCACAGCTGAGGGCAGCCAGCAAACTTGTTTATTTTCTTCTCTCAGGCCGCTGCTCCCTGGGTCTGGGTGAGCGGCTCTGGTCTCCACGGGCCTGCGGGTGTCGCAGACCCCTCACTGCATGCCTGGCACTCCCTTCCCTGTGCACGCCTTTGAGCAGAAGACAGGAACTCTGTGGGTGAAGGCAAGAGGGACCAGCTCCCGAGACCAGTTACTGAGACCAGTTCAGATCCAGGCAGAGAGCCAACCTGGCATTTCAAATTTTGTTACTACCCCAATATTTTACAAATGCATGGGTGGTTTAGGGATTCGTCCCAGGTCACATACTGGCAATGGCTCAAGCCACGCTGAGCCCAGATCTCCAGATTCTCAGGGTGCTGTGGGGGCCGCAGCTCAGACACAGCACAACCATTGCCCCCTACCCTCGAGGAGGGAGCCGGGTGCAACAGGGAAAGGCCGCCTGCGGTTGTGCTCTCAGGCCTGTGGGTTCGGGTGGAGGTGTGAGGAGGTGGGGACAAGTGGCCCACAAGTTGTCAGGGTCCATACATTCACCTTAGCCCACCTACCGGGCTTCCAGGTGCCTCGGGGGCTTGGCTTCTTGATGGTGTGCTTCCCCCTCTGCTCTGCATCCCCGGGGCTGGGAGTGGCTTTGCAGAGGCTGAGAGGTAAACAGGCAGACTCTGTGCCCTCTGCCCCTTGGCTCTGGGGCAAGGCCAGGGAGAAGCCCACCTCTCATCCTGCCCACAGAGCTCATCAGGCAATTTGAGCACAGCCCTTCCTGTCTTGACCCAGGGAATCCTGGCCGCTAGCCTGGGTGGGGCCTCAGAAGACGCAGGCCTCCCCTCTCTGCCCATGCTGCCTTACCCCCAGCTCGGCACAGCAGGTCACCTAGACTTCACTGAATCCTGCCTGTGACCCGTGCACCCCTCTTCTCCTACACACTCCTTCCCATCTCCTCTCCTCACTCAGAAGGGCTTCTGCTAGAGTGAGCCCTGAGTACCCAGAGGTCATGTCTACTTGGCTGCCCTTGAGGCTCAGTGCAGGGCCACTCTCACTCCCCGAATGCCTGTCACAATGCCTGTTTAGGTGTACCCCTCTGGTCACATTTGGCTTAGGCAGTGGGACTGACACCATAGTGAGCTCTTCAGAATGGGGCCAGCCCAGGACAGGCCTGCATCCAGGGGCACAGGAGGAGTCCTGACTGGCCAGCAGCTTGCATGATAGTCAGCCCCCTTCATTCTTTCTTGATTCCTCCCCCTCCTTCTTCTTTTTGTTGTTTTTTCAAGACTATTGATAAATTCTCTAGAAGTGGTCAAAATCCTCGGCCTTCCCTCACCAATGGCCCCTCCATCCCATTAGTTCTCTGTCTCTCTCACACACACACACGCACACACACACAGCCCCGTTCTCCCTCAATAGCCCACGCCTCAGTGGCAGGCAGCTCAGAGAAGGGAAGCCCCCAGCCCCTAGTGCTCCCTCCCAGCAAAATCATGCCCTCCCACACCAGCCCTTCCAGTTCTGGGGGGGGGGGTATTTCAGGGAGGTGCTACGATCAGGGTCTCCTCCTGGAGGAAGCTCCCTGAAGATGGAAGGGTGCTTGTTAACAGAGCCCTGCTCTCACCCCGACACCAGCCTGGCCATGCTCTAGGCCCAGAGTACAGGCCCGAAGGCATGTGAAAGGCCAGTGCCTCATCCTCCCAGAGATAGGGTCACCGAGGCCAAGCATGTATTTGTTGGCTGCCCTTTCGTTGCCTGACCAGGCCACCCCTGCCCCTGCCCTGGGCACTCTGGAGCCAGGATGTCCCACCACCCCAAGCCTGGAGGTCTTGATGTGGACATCAGTCCAGAGGATCTGTGGATGTGAGGCCAATGGCCCAGAGGACAGAGGCTGAGGGACAGCTATGGACTGTGGGTTTCATGGGGGGCTGCCCTCGCCTGCAGGGAGCTGGACGGGAGCCTTGGCCTCTCCTCTGAGATCCCCAAGCCCCACACTCAGGACCCTGACAAACAGAGCCCAGGCCCTGCTACAACGGCAGAAGCTCCTCGATCCCCCACGTACTGGGTGTCCCGTAAATTGCTCTGCCCCCTGCTCCAACTCGGCCGCTTCTGGAGCAGCTCCAGGGCCTCATCAACAGGGTGCTAGGGGAGGCATCTGCCCTCAGCCAACTAGGGTCCCGGGGAAACTCACTTCTCTCAAAGCTATTTTCTCATTTCTAAAAATGAAAGAACTATCTCAAGACAAAGTGACATGATGTCTTTTGAGAGCCAGGTGCATCGAACCTTTTCCCCTCCTTTCTTCTCACCCCCAAATGCTGTCTCTGGCCCTTCTCCGCGGGTGCTGCAGGGAGAGGGGTCAAGAAGAGCACTCTGTAGGCCCAGATCGGCCCTGGGTCCAGGGAATCATGCGGGAAGGAGCTATGTGGAGCCCCAGGCTTGCCTTCAGATTCTGGCATATTTGCTGTGTGACCTCAGAGAAGTTACTCACCTTCCCTGACTCTAGTATTGTCATCTGTAAAAGGAGGTCCCTGCTGTACCTTGTTCAGAGGGCAGTGGGCAGAGATATGTTGAGATGCTGGTTACAGAGACACAGGGCCTATGTTTGCTAGCAGGCTTAGGAAGATGGAAAGGAGGGCAGGGTCTGGGGACTGGTTAAGGGGCTTGGAGGGTCGGCCCCAGGCACTCTTGGACTGGGGAGGCCTCAGCCGAGGCCCGGGGACAGGGCTGGGGAGGGACAGGGCGGATGGAGGACAGGGGCTGCCTCAAGACCTCCCTTCCTGGGCTGCAGCACCAGCCAGAGCTGCCACCTCTTCTCTCCATTCTTCACCGTAATTACCCTAAATGCTGCATCTGTTGTCATGACAAAATTTTACTCATCCTTAGGTAAAGGCATGTGTGCAGGGGAGGGGGGCTTCCTGCAGCTCCGTCACAGGTCCTCACGTTGGGGCTCCCGGCTGGTGCCTCACCCTCCCTCCCTGCCTCCCATTTGGCCTTTCAGAGAGGTGCCTCCTATTTTCTAAATTTACAGGTTTCTGTGACTTTTGTTTTCTCTGTCTCACTTTGTATATGTGGGCCTCCCTCTCCCTTCTCCTCCCCTTCCCTCATCTTCTCCCCTCCTTTTCTCCTTCTCCCCTTTTCCTTCACCTTCCCTGGATCCCCAGCCTCTTTCTTGGCTTCCCTCTGACTCGGTCTGTGTGCCTATCTCTATCTCTCTCTCCCTCCTTCTCCCCCCACCCTTGGGTGCAGCGGGATAGTGTGAAGGTGGGCGGGAACAGGCAGAGCCGACTGGCCGGCACAGGTTTGCTGTGCAGGGGCCTCAAGAATCCTGCTGTGGGGCTCTGAGAGGCGCCCCAGGCTGGTGCGCCCCAAGAGCCTCAGGCCTGTGTGGTTCGTGGCCAGGAAGGCCTGCAACTGCTCCTAGAGAAGCGTGGGCCAAGGGAAATGCCTCTCTTCTGCACCCAGCCCTCTGCCTGCTGCCCGTCCTTCTCTGCGGCTCAGCCGCAGCGCTGTTCTGCCTGGGGTCTCGCGCTTACTGAGTGATCCTGACACACTCAGCACCAGCCTCAGGGCACCTACATGGGTGAACTGTGACAGCTCCAGGAGATGGCTGGGATCATCCCATGCTACAGACCGTGGAAGGGAGGATCAGAGGGGTCAAGAGGCTTGCTCAAGGCCACACAGCTGGTCATTAGATGAGGCAGGATTTGAAATTCCATTCCACAGCCAGTGCTCTCAACCGTGGTGCTAAAGAATCACGCCATCTCTTGAGAGCTCCCTTGGTCAGGCACTGTGTGTTGAGCAACATCTGGAATCCACTTAGCCCTCACAGAAACCCTGCAAGTGGGGACCATAAGCATCTATTTTACCAGTGAAGGAATCATGGCACAGAGAGGTTGAGTACTTTTCTGAAGGTCACACAGTACTCAGGGGTGTGGCAAGATTCAAACCAGGTCGTTTGGTCTCCAGAGCCTGGTCTCTTACATCTTAGTGCAGTTGCTACTTTCTTTCTCTCCTATAGGAAGGGGCAACAGCAGAGAGGGACAGAGAGACAGGGGCATGGGCTTCCCATGTATCGAGGCCCTTCTTCTCCTTCCTGATTCCCTATAAAGCCCCCTCTGGGCCCAACCAGCATGCTTTTGGGAATCAAAGGAGGAAGCAACATGGCGATGGGCGGGCACAGCACCCAGGTCACCAGGAGAGGCCGCACATCTTCTAGCGCCTTGCAGGCTTCTGAGGCAACCCCAGTGCCCTACAAGCACCCCGGCTCACGTCAGTGGACCTAACCCCTCAGGATCTTGGGGGCAAGGAGAGCTGACATTGGCTGGGGAGCCTGTAGGGCCTGGCTTCTGTGCCTGCTGTCCTGGTCTGTGGCAGCAGGAGCATCCACAGCCCTTCTTGCCTGTTGCTCTAGTCCCTAGAGAAAAGCTTGGGCCTTGGAACACACTGTCCCGGAGTGTGGCTGACGGGATGATGGAGAGGCGGGTTATTTTTAACAGCTGAGACTCATCGACAGAGCCTCTTCCAGGCCAGGAGAAGAGACATGGAGAAAGGGTGGAGACCAAAACTCCGGGTCCTCCCACCCTCTCCCAGGCCCGAGAGGCTCACAGGCTTTGTGGAGGCCCTGGGCTTGGCAGGGTGACTGCCTCTTGGCTCTCAGACCTGAGGGGGACCTGGCAGTACTATCCCCCATGTATGTTCCCCACCCCAAAACCACAGGTCTCAGTTGTCGAGGCTCATGCCCCACACGGGGACCGCAGGCAGCCCAGGCCTGGTGTGGCTTTTCTTTCTGTAGTGACAGCTGGTGCCAGCCCTGGATGCCTTTTCTTTCTGTGCCTCTAAAGGAAGTAGCTTCTTCTCCAAGTTCCCCAGGCCCTTCTCAGCTTGAGCCAGAACCACTGAACAACCGAGTGTGGGCCCCGTCGGGCCCCCAGCTCCTCCAGACTCTTTAGAGCTCACTCCTACTGGTCCTAACACCCAGCTTCCTGGGTTCCACAGGAAGTGTGCTGAGTACCCGCGCTGTCTCCCTTCCTCTGAGGACGGTGGAAATGCCCCACCCACCCCCATCTCTGTGCTGAATCTTTCAGTTCTTGCAATGACCCTCTCCTGCCCTTCTGTGTCCCTCTGTGGGTGGGTCCTTTTGTGACTTTCAAAAATCACACCACCACTTGTCCCAGAGCATCATATGGGAGCAGCCTGCTGCTGGGAGTGGGCTCTGTCTTCTTCCTAAGCTCCTTTCAGCCTTTACTGCTGGCCCTCTGCTGGTGGGCAGAGGGGCCACAGAGCCCCTTGCAGGTAAGCCTCTCACTGCCAGCCTTTCCCGCTTCCCTTTTGGGGGTCCCCTCTGGCTTCTTCTCCCAGTAGAAGGCACACATCTGGTTTTCAGGTGTTGTTGGGCCCTCAGGGAGACTGTGTGTGTGTGTGTGTGTGTGTGTGTGTGTGTGTGTCTGTAACATCCTTGGCAGCATGGGGACCAGCCCACAGTGTGTAGCCCCCTGAGCCCGGGGCTGATTTCCTGCTTGTTACTCCTCTTGTCATTTTCCTCCTGTCCACTGAGATGGAACTCCAAGGCCACCTATCCCAGACCCGAGGGGCAGGTCTCTGCAAACACAGCTTTACCCATCGAGGAGCCTGAGCTCTGCTCCCCAGGGTGGGATGAGGGGTGGCTGGAGTGAAGAAGAAGGACAGAGAGCTGAGGAGGGGAAGGAGAGGAAGAGATGGCAGTTCTGGCTCTCCCCGCGGTTGCTGTGTGACCTCTGGCAAGCTCCCTCCCCTGTCTGGGCAGTAGCCCGTCCTCTGTGGACTGGGGCAGCCCAGTGCTCACAAGGTTGTTCATGAAAATGAGGTGAAATAGGGTAATTCAAGCATGAGAACAGAGCAGCCTGTGGCCAGCAGTGGGGAGCAGGGCGGGATGGCGGCCACTGTGGTCAGTTGGGCAGTGATAGGGAGTGGGCACAGGGAGGAGAGGGGTCATCAGCTGAGGTCAGGGTCTGGGGCTGCAGAAATCCTGCAAGGGGCCCTCCCGCCCACCCCATCATGGGAAGCCCGGAGGGACTATGAAGAAGAGAGGGTCCAGAGGGGCAGCAGAGAGACAGGGAGGTGTGTGAAGGGTTCCCAGAAGCAGGCACCCTGGGCACCAGGTGACCCATACACATCAGGAGACTCCTGTCCTTCTCCCCAATCAGTGTTCCAGGCCTCCCCCTTAGGAGTTCCCCAGCCTTCCCGTGTTCCCACCACAGCCACCCCATCCCTCCCTGCAAGTGAGGCCTGAAAAGGCTGCCAGAAGATGGTTTTCCTGCAGAGCACACTCAGCATGGGTTAATGGCTCCTCCCCAGCCCTGAGTAATGTCCCTGGTGCACGCAATAAACAAAACATGGTTATCAGTCCTGGTCCTGCTGCCACTGCCAGCTCCCAGACGTTCGCAATAGAATTACAGCATCCTGTCCACCCTCCCAGAGCCAGTGCAGCCTCCCTCAGTGGCTCCCTGAGTGAGGCCTGGTGTCCTGCCAGGGCCCCCGCAGAGACCCTGTGGCTCAGGCTTTAGTGATGGGCTGGGACACACGAGGCGGTGCACTGGAGCAGGGGTCCAGACACTTCACTCTGGGCCACCTGGGACCTGCTCACGTGGCCTCTTGGCCTCCTCTCCTTGGCCCTGCCTTCCCCACCTCCCTGTGCTTAGCAGCTTTATCTCTTTGGAACCCAGACCTGCCCATGGCACTTTCTTGCTTAAAGCCCATCAGTGGCTCCTCACCACCCACAGACAAAGTCCAGATGCCTTGACCGGTGCTAGGGACTGTCACACGTGGTCTGCTCTCTCCATGGCTGCGTTTGAGCCAGCACAGGTGCTGGCCATGCCCTCCAGACGCCCAGGTCCTGGAGGGTGTATGGGAGGAAGCACCGGATGGACGCTCGGGGAGGAACCGTCCAGGCTCCTGACATGCTGGCTCTCCTTTTGTTCCCGAGCACTGTTAGACCATGTTTCCCAGTCCCCTTGACCCAGGCATGAATTGGGCCAGTGGGAAGGGGAAAGCAGAGACCTGTACCGTGAAAGTCTCCCGTGTGCACCCTGCCCCTCAATTTTCCTCTGCAGCAACCTCAGAGGCCTCCAGTAAGAGGCGGTGGCACCAGAGGCGGATTAGAGCCTGGTCCCTGAGTCACCACTCAGAGGACAGCTGCCTGACTCACAGGGGACTACGGAATGCGCAACAATCAGTTAGTGCTAAGCCACTGAGAGTTGTGGGGTTTTTTTAGAAATATTTTTTAAAAACATTTTATTTATTTATTTTTAGAGGGAGAGAAACATTTTTTGGTTGCCTCTTGCAGGCCCCCAGCTGAGGGCCTGGCCAACCACCAAGGCTTGTGCCCTGATTGGAATCAAACCAGCAAACTTTTGGTTCGCAGGCCACTGCTCAATCCACTGAGCCACAACAGCCAGAGAAAGTTGGGGGTTCCCGATGCTCTGCAGAGTGTGCAGGCAGGGTTCCCCACTGGAGCACGCTATGGTCTGTGGCAGCTGTCCCCAGGAGAGCACTGCCCACCCCGAACCCTGTGTTGGAGGCTCAGCCTGGGGAGTGGGCACAGACCTCCTGCCCTCCTTACCCCCAGTCCACCTGCCCCGTGAGGCAGCTGCAGCCGGCAGACAACCTGCACACACAGCTCACGTGCTGAGCATCTGCATTACAACCTGCAGGTCACCCAAACGCCCTGATGGGGACACCAGTGGGCTTCTCAGTGGGAGAGGGTGACACACCCCAGCTGTTGCTGTCCCTCTCTGGTGAAGTGTACGTGGTCACAGCCCACTGCCCTCCCTCGTCCTCCATCCGGCTCCTCCAACCGACACCACAGCAGCAGCATCACCCATGTTTGTCAGTGATTTCAGGCCCCGTTTTGAGTGGCACAACTGCTGTCGTGTAACTGTCCTCTTATTGCTGGAAACGTAGGAGGCCTCTGGTTTTTCAGTGCAACAGAAAATGTCCCGAGGAACAGTTCTGAGCACAGAGCTTTCTCTGGCATCACGACGGCCCGCCAGGGGGCTGGGGGACGCTGCTGGCTCAGGGCTCCTCACTTCATTATCAGACATCGAGGGTGCAAGGGCCCTCAGAAGTGACCTGGGCCCTCCTTCCTCAAGATGAGATTCAGTCCAGAGAAGGGAGGGGACCCGTTAAGGTGACAGGCAGGTTTGTGGTGCTGCTGGCATCTGGATCCAGGAATCTGCTGCTCCTTCCTCTCCTTGAAGCTTCATGGAAAGAAGCTTCATGGAAAGACCACACTGCAAATGCCCCTCCAAGGAGATTTAAAAACATGTTTATTGAGATGCAATTTGCATACCATATTCACCCATTTAAGGTGCACATGTCAATGGGAAGATCTCAGAAGTATGACGCTGAGTAAAAACCATATAATGGACAGGGGCTATACCACAAAACCGCAGACTGGAAACACAAGCACACCCGAATCACGCTGGATACTTCTAAGGATTCGCGGGCATTTAAGGACATGCACTGGGAGACAGAGGGAGGAAGGAGGGGGATAAGGGAAAATGGAAACAAATCCTGTAGGTGGCACTTCACAGGGCCTGCAGGTGGGGGTGGGCCATGAACGTGAACAGAGGCATGTGCCTAACTCTGGTGCTGGACAGGAAGAGGAGGGTAGGTACTGTGGCTGCAGGGCCTGTGAAACAGTTGCAGGTAGCCCTGCAGGGAGTGGAGATGGGGGAGCCCACGCAGGGCAGCCGCCTGGAGGTCTGGTCTCTTACTATGCAGGCCCAGGCAGGAAGGACTTGGGAGACACGACCTTCTGCGTGCCTCTCTGCTGAGGTAGAGCAGGAGGCTGAGCCAGCCAGAATTCTTGGGCTCTCTCTGGATGAGCGTAAAAGGCAGTTGTCCCCAGTGAAGGGCAGGGACCTTGGCCCCTGGAAGCCAGCCAAGGGATGCGGATGCTAAGAAATGCACTAATGTGAGCCACTCTCGGCGGCCCTGGCTTCCGGCTGGCCAGCCTGGAGCCAGGGCTGAACTCTTCCCCGTCCTTCCCTGACATCCTCCGCCCTGGAAGCCAACGGCTATGCTTGATGCTGGGCTGCAGCTGGAGGGACCCAAAGGGCAGAAGAGAGAGGAAGTCACTGTGAATGCCTCGGAGCTTGACCTCATCTGCTGCCTAATTAAAGCGACACTTCCCAGTGCTGTGTTCACTGGGCATTGACTCCAGGACGTGGCAGCCATGCCAGGGCTGGGGGAAGGAGCAGGTGGGCTTTGCACCCCTGGAGGAGCCATCCCACAAGTAGGCAGGCAGGAGGGCCATGTGGTAAACTGGGCTCTGAGAGGCAGATGACGTGGACCCTGTCTCTGCCTGTTGCTTTACAAATGTGTGGCTTTGGACAAGCTGCCTCCTCTTCAAGGAAGATGTGAGGTCAGATTCACTCCCAGAGGTGGAATAAGTTCCTTTGTAAACTGTGGAGTGCTGCCCTAGTGGGAGCTGGGGTGGAGAGTTGGCCTTCCAGCCAGTGATCCAGCTGGGCAGAGCGGTTCCCGTGGCAGGCAGGTGTCTGGACTGCAGGCTGGGCCCTTTTCTTTTGCATCCCCTTCCACAGTAGCCCTGGGACTGGGTCATAGCCCTGGCCACCCATGAGTTTAGAGCCTACAGAGACTCTGTCAGTTTGCATTTTGCAAACGAGAGAGGACTGTCCTCATGAGGAGGGTTATTACAATAGCAAGATGGGCCTGAGACCTTTGGGAAGCACATCACTAATGAGAGAGCAGCCTGCTCAGCAGTGAGGCCCTGAGAGAGTCACAGCAGCTGCACAGACCAGCTGGCCAGTGCTTTCAGGTGTGGCTGTGGCACATGCCTCAGAGAACTGGCGCTTGAGTTACTCACAAGTGTACTAGTTCAGCGGCCCTTCTCCTGCAGCTAAGCCCCTTGCCCAAGGTCACAGGGGATGGTCAGTAATTGTCCTGGCCAGAATTCAAGTTCTTTGAGCCCTGAACAGCTGCCCAGGCTTGGGGGAGTTTCCACCTAGAGGCCCCACTCAGAAAGTATGCTCGTTTAGAACCTATTACACAGCAGCCCAGTGGGCAGCTCTGTGAGGGGCAGGTGATGGTGGAGGGGCACAGCATCCTGTCTAGCTGCCCCTCCCAAGGATACTTTGGTGGAGCCTCACTCTGGCCTGACCTCATCTGCCCACGCAGAGGTTCCATCTATAGAGCTGTCACCTGGCCACCCAGGTTTTGCTTGCTTCCTTCCAGAGACAGGGAACTCACTACTCTGTGGGCAGCTGGACCCAGTATTTCTAGGTGAGTTGGCAGGATGGACTACAATACCTTCTGCACCGGCCACCATGCTGGGCCTGGGGAGGTGCCCAGATAATATGTGCCCACCTTGCTCCCCATTGCAGGGCAGTTCTTTGTGTTAGAAAGTGGTTCTTACGGTGACCTGAAGCCAGTCACACCCAGCCCCTGGAAGTGTCCTCAGCCTGCCCTGTAGAGCAAGTCTCATTGTTTAAAGTGCCTGGAGAAAACCATCCTGTCATCTGTCATGCCGCCTTGAGAGAGGCCTTGGGACAGAGCACGTCGCTACTGTCACAATGAACAAGCAGTACCTCTGAGGAAGGATGGGGCATTCATGGCGAGCCAAATGCGTACCAATGTGTGCAATGGCAGCCAATTCATGGCCAAATGAGGCGTAGCTATGTTACTTGTTTTGGCCAGTGATGGCAGACCAAAGCGTCATATGCACCTTTCACACAGAAGCTGTAGGAGCAGCTTGTGGTTTCCTATGTCTTTCTCATTGCCACCAGGTAGAGAGAGTATTCCAAATAAAGCCTTCTTTGTCACCTTGGGTCCCAGGGCAAAGATGACACGGTTTGGAGCCACAGCCAACCATGGTGGATGTAGAGCATAAGAGAGAAGCCACTGAGATCTGAGGAGCTCTTGTCGCTGCCATGAAATGCAGTGTATCCCGGCTGATACATCCTTGTGCATTTGCTAATGTCTCTTCGAAAGTGGGGTCTCGAGTCTCAAGAGGGCAATGTGGGGAGGATGGGGTGCCCTCCATGAGCAGGGGCTATGAAGACATCTGTTACTTCAGCATCTCTTACAGCAGCAGCACACGTGCTCATAACAAACTTTGACACAGCTGGTGAATCAGGATGCCCCCACTCCCAGCTTCACAAAGGAGACCTACACTGGCACGGACCCCTTGCTCTTGGCCTGCAGTTGTAGATTCTACAATTCACATTTGACTGTGTTGCTTTGTCACATATCTACCTGTCTAAGCAGCTTTCCACCCACCTATCAATCCATCTTATCTGCTGATGACTTTCCAAGTAAGTTGCAGACAAAGGGCTTACACAAACATGTCCACACCCCGAATATTTCAGTATGCATCCCTTGAGTGGAGATCAATATTTGTTCATGTTTTTTAGTTATATACAATGAAATGCACAAGTCATAAGTTTTGACAAATGCAAACCCAAATTGCTATCAAGATAGAGAACATTGCCATCACCCCAGGAAGCTTCTTCAGGCCCTTTCCCAGCCAACGTTCATCTCAGCCCTCTGAGGGCCAGCATCGTTTTCACAGGTTCTGCCTATGACAGAAATTCATACAGATGGACTTTACAGTGTCAGACTTACGATCAGCATGATATTTTTGAGACCCAGAGTATTTCCTGTGTCTGTGGTTTCTTCCTTTTTGTCACTGACTAGGGTTCTGTTGTACAATTATACCACAATACGTTTATCTGTTGTCCTATTGATGAGTACCTGAGTTGTTTCCAGTTGGCCGTTGTGAATAACCTTGCTAAGAGCACTCGTACACGAGCCTTTGTGTAGACATAGGTCTTTATCTCTCGGGTAAATATTTGATATTGGAATCGCTGGCTGATAGGTAGGTGTATCTTTAATTTTACACAAAACTGACAGATCTTTCCCCAAAGTGGCTATGCCCTCTCACTCCCACCAGAAATGTCTGGAACGTGCCCTCTGCTCCACGTTCTTGGGTTACTTTTGAATCTGGACGTCATCCTTCAGTGAGCGCACCATCCTTTCCAGCCAGCGCCATCCTTGAGATCTGTTAAAATGCTTCCTATGACCCATCTAACTCCTTGCCTAGACTCTGAAGTGGGGTAGAGCCTATGGCCGAGGACCAGAGGTCCACCAGCCACAGTTCATTGTTCAGTCGCCTACAAAAACGCGACGCAGAGCTAAACCTCTGTGTACCGCCTCCAGGTAGCGTGAGACAGTCTGACAAATCAAAAAGGCTGTCCTCTAACCTCCTCCTCCTAATGCCACTGAAGTATTAAAGAAAGGGGTTCAGGGTAGCATGATCAGAGGGGGGGCCCTGAGCATTGGTGGCTACCGCCTCCCTCTAGAAGAGTCTACAGATGCTGCTTCTCAATTCTTACAAACTAAGCTGTTGAATAATGTAAGAATCTTGCTAGAGATATGATTCCAGCCTATCTGTGTGCAGGTTTCTGGATCCCTTCTTCGAAACATGTACAAAGTTTTCCCATTACTTCTCTGTTGTCACCTTTCATGTCTCTGATTCTTTCAAAGGTCACTGGTGGTGGGTGCTTGGTCTCGTCGGCAGGCTTCAGTCCCTCGCGAGCCAGGCAGAGGGGAGAGAAAAAAGGGAGGCAGACAATGGACACCAGTGAACACCTGTCTGTGCTGGGTATACAGTTTACATGCAGCACTATTCCATCTCAGGTGTCATTACCATCCTGCTTTTCAGATGAGGTCAAATCTGGCCTGCTGTTTTTGTTGTAGATAAAGTTTTATTGGCACACGGCTACTCCTGCTTATTTAAGTATTATCTGTGGCTACTTCAGTGCCACAGTGGCAGAGCTGAATGGTTGTGGCAGAGACCTAACAGTTACAAGGCTAAAAATATTTGTCCACTGATCCTCTAGAGGAAAAGCTTGACAACCCATTGACTAGAGGGAAAAAAGTACATGAAAGAATATTGAGTAGTACAATATTACATATGTACAACCGAAGTCCTGTATGGGAGAAACTCCCAGAAATGTGGTTCTTCTCGCCAACACAGTAAAAAATTACAGACCAGCATATCTATTAGTGTACGAACATGGTTCATCGGTGATCTGTTCTCACAGAAGACAAAGGCCCGGCTAAGGTAGGGGCTGAAAGGCATAGGCAGAGTAGGGTAAGGCTGGTAAAAGTAAGGGTGGCCAAGAGCTGGGTGGCAAGCAGTCATTCGGGTGGCCAGAGGCCGGGTGTCCTGAGGTCAGGCAGCCGGAGAGCCAAGAGAAAGGTCCTTTGTTCTGAGGACTTACATTGTCGGTGGGATGGGGGTGAAGAAGTTACGTGTTGACTGATGGATAAATGTGGTGCCAGCTTTCCCGGGGGGAATGTGACTACCCAAACTTAGGTATGTGGAGGGGGGTCTATTAACCCGAATTCTTATCTTGCTCCAGATCCCATTGGTTCATCTGGTTGTAAAATAGGCAGGAGACAGTTAATTAAAGTTGGGGCGGTCACCCAGAATTATTTATGGGCTCTTCCTGTAAACATTAGGGACTCCCTCATAAAAGAGATAGTGACCAGAGGCAGGCAATTAACCGAAGTTGTTTTATGGGCCTCTTCTTTGGGGCACTGTGGACCCTCTCCTGCCTCCTAGGCCTTGGAGGGGAAGCACAGTTTCAAGGCTTTCCTTCCCAGATGGTGGAAACGCCACATAGAATGTCAAGGACTGTGCTTCTCCTGTGCTAACATAGTGTTTCCTGTGGTGTAGGAACACCTGGCAATATCACTGGACCAGGCTCGAGACTGCTGAGTCAGTGGGTGAGACATGTCTCCCTCCTGCTTGCTGCCTTGGTTTGCTATCTATGCTACCTAACAGCCCCAGAAGGAGAACAGAGAATGGGGAAGAATAAATATTTGAAAAGGAAATGACTGAACACTTTCCAAAACTGATAAAAGACATCAACTCAGATCTTAGAATCCTAGGAAATTCAAGCAGGGCAAACACAAGGAAGGCTGTCTATACTTAGGTACAGTACAGTCAAGCTAGAAAAGGAAGGTAAAGAGAAAATCTTAAAATCACCCAGAGGCCCTGGCTGGTGTGGCCCCCTGGATTGGGCACTGGCCTGGGAACTGAAAGGTCNAAAACTGATAAAAGACATCAACTCAGATCTTAGAATCCTAGGAAATTCAAGCAGGGCAAACACAAGGAAGGCTGTCTATACTTAGGTACAGTACAGTCAAGCTAGAAAAGGAAGGTAAAGAGAAAATCTTAAAATCACCCAGAGGCCCTGGCTGGTGCGGCTGGTGAGGCCCTGGCTGGTGTGGCCCCCTGGATTGGGCACTGGCCTGGGAACTGAAAGGTCTCTGGTTTGATTCCCAGTCAGGGCACATGCCTGGGTCGTGGGCCAGATCCCCGGATGGGGACGTGCAAGAGGCAACTGATTGACGTATCTCTCATGCATCGATGTTTCTCTCCCTCTCTTTCTCCCTCCCTTTCTCTCTCTCTCTAAATGTAAATAAATCATCTGGAAAATAGAGTCATATTATATTCAGAGAAAAAAACAGTGAGAGCTATAGCTTATTTCTTACTGGAAGTGAGGGAAGACAGAGGACAATTGAACAACTTTAAAGAACTTAAAGGAAAAAAGTCTGTGAACTTAGAAGTCTGTATCTAATATTAATCTCCTTCAAAAATAGAAGCCAAACTAACACATTTTCAGACAAATAAAACTGGGAGAATTAATTCCTAGGAGATCTACATTAGAAGAAACACTAAAGAAAGCTTTTCTTCCTGGGAGAAAGCCAAGGGCTAGACTCCCAGGAAGAAACAAAAAGTGCCCAAACTTGTAAACACGGACAAATACGAGACTATTATTTTTCATTTAAAATTTTTGACTATTTAAAGCAAAAATAAAAATATAGAAGTAAAATATATGGTAACACCAGCAGGAAGGACCGAGAGCAATCTGTAAATGACACCGTTGCAAGTCTCATTTGAAATCTCCATGTGCGTGAGGAGTACAGGGTGTATACATTGTAGAGTTCATTGAGCTGTACCCTTAAGATTTTTAAGCTTCACTGTATGTTAATTACGCTGTACCTCAACAAAGCATCACTAACATAAGAAGAGAGAGATAACGGCCGTGAGGGAGCCCTGTAAGCCAGCAGGACTCACCAGCAGAGCAGGTGTTCCTGTTGGTCACGGGGAGTCAGATCCCGCTCCCTGGAAGAGGCTGTTACAGCTGAAGGTGGAGTGGGCCCATGGTCAATCCCCTTCCTGCTCCGCCGTCAAGGCAGAAATTCCCTCTGGGACTTACTGCTGCTGGAGCTTGTCCTCCTACCTTCATGGAGACCTGCAATAGGACTTGGCCCATGTGGTGAAGGGCCCTGAGGCCTGGCCTTTCTGACCTGGGCCTTGGGGTTAGGGGTAGTGAGTGGGGTCGGGGGGCTGGAAGACCACCCTCTTCCCGGGACCCTATCCTTAGAGTGGGAAAACTAGAATGTCAGCCTGGGAGGGACTTTGATTCAGTCAATGCATTGTGGCCAATTGACAGAGATGGGTCTTTGGTTCCGAGTGAATAAATTTGAGAAACTGGACTTAAAACTAGGCCTCCTCTTTGTACTATAACACTCTCTTTGGTCTCGAACACAGACAGCTAAAGGACCAACAGAGATCTCTTTCTCTGTCCCTTTCTTTAATCTTCATCCCACCACTGCTCTTGTTTTGTGAGTTCTGGGGAAACCAGCTGACCAAACTAGTTCATACTGGATGTGAGTGACTTACACCCATTTAAAGCTTGCCTAAAAGGACACGCATATTAGCCACATCCAAGAAACTGTGTTTCTGTGTGATCCTGTTACCGAAGAAACTTAGTTCTTCTTTTTGTCACAGTAAAGAATTACAGATCAGCAAAAGTCTATCAGTATGTAGGCGGGGTTTATTAGTGATACGTTCTCATGGAAGAGAACAGGTCTTACCAAAGTCGGGGTGAAAGGCATCAGGTCAGGGTAGGGCAAGGTAAGGGCAGGAAAAAGCATCAGGTCCTTTGTCCTGAGGATTTATATAGTTGGCCAGATGGGGACGAGGGAGTTACATGTTAATTGGCAGGTAAAGGTGGTGCCAGCTTCCCCCGGGAGACGTGACTACCCAAACGTAGGGATGTGTGGTGGCCCGTTAGCCCGAATTCTTATCTTGCTCTAAGATGGCATTTGGTCATCTTGTTCTAAAACAAATATGTGACAGGAGGCAGTTAACTGAAGTTGAGGCAGTTATTCAAAGTTATTTTGGGGCTCTTTCTGGAAGCACTAGGAACCCCCTGTAAAACAGATAGTGACCAGAGGTAGGCAATTAACCAACGTTGCTTTACAGGCTTCTTCTCTGGGCACTGTGGACCCCCCTCCTGCCTTCCTCCTCCTGCATTTTCTGACTTCTACCTAACAATCCCATCCAGCATGGCAGGATAGAGAGAAATATTTTGGGACTGGGGCAGGCAAAGAAGGTGAGAAAAGGAGACAGTATGTTGTGGAAGAGAAGGCAGGGTTCTGCCTCTGCCCTCAGTCGCTCGCTCAGCTTGGGTACATGAAATGACCTCCCTGACCCTGTTTCTTCCTGTGTACAGTGAAGGCTTGTGGACAAAAAGGGGCCACATACAAAACCTGAAAAGCTCAGGGGAGGCCTGTGTGGTGCCTTATTGACTCGGAGACCTAAAGTAACCCCAAAGGATGGCCTGAAATTAAAACTTACTCACTCAAAGCAGTTTAGGGCAAGTAGTCACGTCCAAGACTAGAATCTTCCTTGACAAAAGTCGATCTTTACCTTAAGCAAGCCTGTCTGTTGTCTTTTTGCATCTACGAGAATATACCCTTGGAATGTCAGAGGAATTCCCTTTCTCTGGAGCCCTCAAAGCACGGATACCAAAGACCACAGATCCCCATATTGTTATTGAGTTCATTGTTGACTGTGAACTACCCTGCATCTATTTAAGAGAAGTACGTGTCTATCATTTTACTTTTTATTCAATCCCAGAAGTTTCCCCTCTTCCCTTTCTCTTGCCTTCCAAATATGTCAGCGATGGATGTCATCCAACCCACTTACGTCCTCTAGAACTGCCGTTCTCTGGAGCGTTTTCTCAATCTATTGAGGTTTTGCTTCCTAGCAATTATCATCAGTTTGTTTCAAATAGACTCAAAATTCTTGCAGGTTTGGACATTTCTTCTGTTGACAGTTTGGACACTAGAATAGCTCAGAGGCCTTTCATCTTGGAGCTAGGCTCCAGTGAAAATACATTCTTGGAACGTGACCCAGGCCTGTGCACATACTAGTGCACCTCCTTTACAAGAGTGGTCTTGTTATCATCTCTGGCTCTCCTGACCAGCTTATCAGGCGACCAGAGCCTCAGGGGTATGGGGGGCTCTCCACTTTACAGATGAGGAAAGGAGACAGAGAAGGAAGGCCCCTCTATGGGGCGTGCCTCTCTTTCCCCCAGGCCGCCTCATGAGAAGGGCTGGAGGGACCTCTTCTGCACACCGGAGCCTGGCTGCTTCAGTGGACATGGACGGGGGTGTGGGGGACAGTCGGCCCCACTGGAGGCTGCGCAGGGCAGTAGGGAACCCTGACGGAGGAGCTCTTCCCTGTCAGCCCCTCCCCCACAGTAGGCGTGGGAGCCTCTCCAGTGCCGGCACCAGGGCCCGCTGCCTCTCACCCTCCGCACCTGTGTGCCTCCGCCCAGCACCTCCCCACCTCAGCTGCTCTTCTCTGCCTGGCACACTCTCGCTGAAGTGGCTCCCCACTATTTTTGCTTTTCGCCTTTTTTGTAAAAGCAAGAACTCTCTTTGTGTTTCTTTCAGTTAGTGAAAAGAGGTACTGATTTGGTCTTTTGTAAAGTGAAACGGTGTAACATGAACTTTCAAAAAAGAGGAGGTTACCTGTATATGAAGAAACCTATTCAACTGATGACAACTCTCATTCTCATTGCTAATACACCTAGTGCCACCTGAGAGGCGCTGCACAGGCCCTTAATAGTCCATCTGCTCAGCGTGAAGGGGAGCAAGGGCCCAGCACTGCCTGCTTTGCCAGGCTGTGGTGCAGGGTGGAGGTGGTGGGGTGATGACGGCCATGGGCCCAGAAGTGAGGGGACTGGCTGGGACCCCACACAACTCACATTGGGGCCACGCTGCTGCTCCACCAGGCTCCAGGCTTTTTGCTCACTGTCAAGGTCAATAGGAGCCCCGGGGGCTCTGGAGTCCTGAGCCTCTACCCGTCACCAGTGACAGGTCCGAGTGGGTGTGCTCCTCTCGATTCAGGGATTACGCCTGTTTTATTTCCCAAATAAAGAGAACAAAGCCCCTTTAATGGCAATAATTATGGGGCAATAACAGAGGCTTAATGGGTGCTCAGGGAATAAGACACAGCAGCTCTGACAGTTGCCAGTGCCAGCCGTCACAGCATCACCGGCGCCACTCCCTAAGGGACCGGGAAGGAGGGAGGAAGCATGGGAGATGGCTGAAAGGCACACTTGCCCGGCCCTCTCCCCTGGGCTACAGGTTCTCCTCCAGAGAATGAGGTTCCAGGTGCAGGGCTGAGAACCTTGGGGCCAACAGATCCTTGTCCAGCCTCTCACAGTGCCCTCCCGTGCCCTGTGGCCACATTGGTATCAGTGGCTCTCTGATCAGTGAAGCCATGAATGTGTGGCAGGACAGGATCTAAGAGGCCATCAGCACCAGGTTTGGCAGATCCTCAGTCACATGTGACCACTCCTGTGCCTGTCCTGCATCCATTCCACTGAACCCGAAGGCAGCCTCTTCCTGAATTGGCTTCAGACTCCATCCCATTGGGCCTGTGAGTGCAGCCCCGAAATGCCCAGCAACCACGTGCCGTTGTCCCTTGTGTGTTGGGTCCGCATCCCCAGCTCAAGTGTCCCCGAGGAGAAAGAGGCCTGGCTGAGAGCCTGGACAGCCACTTAAATCTTCATCCCGAGCCCTGTTTCCTCCCGCAAAGGTGAGGCATCTGCACCGAGCTCTCACACCCCAAGAGTTCATGTCAGTGTCCACCGGAGTCAGGAAAGTCCGAGTGCCACATGCCATTGATTGTCCTTGTTGCATTCACCAACCTCGAGAACAAATGTCGGAGACTTTCGGGGTTCCAAAGATGTTACTTTACTGGCCAAGTTTAACCTACGCAGGGGCGAACTCTCCAAAGTGTCTGGAGACACGGTGCCCGAAAGGGCTGCAAATGAGAGTCGCGCCAAACGCTGACAGGCTTAGGGTTTTATGGAGGCGCGCAAGCAAGCTGGATACAGAAGCAGATGTGGCGGTTAGCGGTTGGCTCAGGGGCACAATGGGGTTACTTATTATTGGTGAGTGAACTCGTGCACTGGCTCGTGCTCCTTTACTTGATTGGTCAGTTGAGCTGGTGCACAGGGGCTGCACTGGCTTGTGCTCCTTTACCTGATTGGTCAGTTGAGCCCATGCACAGGGGCAAAATTTCCCTCCCTAGTGACTGTCCAGATGGCTATCTGCCTGACTAACCTTTGCTCTTAAACCACATCCTGGAACACACCCTGCTCTTCGGGCATGTCCCGGAGCCTCTTTACGTTAGTTAGTAAAACACCTTTTGCTTCCTTACAGCTATGTTCTGGCTAGTTACCCTTGCCCTCAACAGTCCTCCCAGTTGTCTCTTCCCTAAAGTGCTAAGGTCTTGAAAGGGCGGTGTTATCCCATTTGGGTCCCATAAATGGAAACTGGCCTCCTTGTACAGTGCCAAACAGGGCAGGGGTTCGAACACCCACAGGGGGATGACATGGGTCACATGTTGGGGGGTAGGAGGACTGGCTGTGAGCTGGAGGGCTTGGCTGAACAGGGGTGACTGGGTTTGCGTTTAGGGTTGTGGGTCCAAAGCTCAACTGCTCAGCATGACAGAGGATGCCCTTTGAGCTCCCAAGGGGGAAGGAGGCACAGAGGGACCGAGAGAGGAAAGGGAGGTGGAAGGGGCTGCACACACACAGCACGAGGCCTTCCGTGAGGCTCCCTGGTCTTCAGCCATGTGACTGAAACTCAGTAGATGTCCCCTGAGCCCAGGGAAGCAGGGTTGGCCAGGAGGAGGCAGCTCCAAGCTGCCCTTGGAGAAGGGCCTGGGACCACACCTGCTCACCAGGCCAAGGAGAGGGAAACATGGAAGGGTGGTGGGGAGCTGTCCTGGGCCTGAGGTCAGCCTCTGTGGGCTGTTATTTTTTTGGTTGAACAGTGACCGGCCTGCCAGGGGACCCCTGCCAGGTGCCAAAAGAGGGCACAGTTAAGGTGCCTTGGGAGCCTGGATCCTGAGTTCATCCCTCCGCACTCCCTCTCCCAGGACCAGGCAGGCTGGGCCGCCTGGGCTTCCCCGCTCCTGCAGACCTAGTCCCTCCCCGGAGCCCCAGCCCACCCTGGGCAAGACCTGTGGAGTAAAGATGGAGGGAGAGGAGCAGCTTTCAGGAAACTGGCCGGTGACAGGCCTGGCCACTACTCATTAGGATGACTCTCTGTGGTTACGGTCGCTTGTTCTGATGGAACATCTCTTCCCAAAGTTTCCTGAGAGAAGATGTAGAAGCAGAGGTTTCGGGGGCCAGGGCACTGCACGGGCCACATGGGCTGGGCGTGCCTCCAGGCTCTCGGGCAGCTGGCTGCGGCCAGGACCCGACCTCCAGGCTGGGTGACCTTTCTGGCTGGCTCCTAGCCGCTGGGGCAGCTCCTCCTGACCTTGTGGCCACGTCCCTCTCCCGACCTCTACTGTCACATCCTGTCACTAAGGAACCCCCAGCGATGATCACAAACAAATACACAAGGCAAGCAGACAGAGGAAACACTAACAAAGGGTAACTTTAATTACCAGCAGAGCACATGGAGATCACATTCCAGGCAAGTAGTTTTACTAGAGGCACCTCGTGGGGGAAAACTGAAAACACTAATAAGAAAACAGCCCACCCTGCCTCTGCCAAATCTGGCTCTAACAGCAGCTGTCTTCTGTTTGAGAAGACCTATTTTTCAGGAATACTAAATTTTTCATTTTTTGTTTACATTTTTTGGTGGAGCAGGTGTTATATTTTTTGAACCAGTAGCAGCAGCAGCGGAGGGAGAAAAGGGAGCCCCAAAGCTGGCTCAAAGGGTCCTTAGATGTGGCGACTTCGCTGGGCCTTGCTGGTCACGTGGCCTCCAGAATCAGTTGCATGGCTTGGGGGCGCTGGCATTAGAATGAACGGCAGAGTCAAGTGAGGGAGTGGGGCACAGGGTAAAGTGGCGCTCTGCCTGGGGTTCCGCCCTCTGCCCAGGCGGTCTCTGGACCACGTTGGGCTGGGACGGGGCATCTGCTAAGAAAGGTGCAGTGAAGCAGGTGCGGGCCCCTGCCCATCTTCAGGGAGGCTGGAGGGGACTGGAATGGAGTCCACTTGGTACACACCTCCCACCAGTGGCCAGCCTGAGGTCACCAGCAACAAGGTGGTGACAGTGTGAGCCCAGGGCTGCCCCAGATCCCCACAAACACCACCTGCCTGTAGAGCCACTGGGCTGCTGGGAGTGCCCAGCGCAGATGCACGGGGAGTGCTGCCCGCACTTGCCCACAGTGTTGGATCAGGGCCCTGAGCTCCTCCTGGAGTCCAGAAAAAGGGAATCACCCAGTGGTCCACCATAGGGGCCGGGAGTGCAAAGTTCAGGGGTAACAAGTTCACCCCAGTGCGCCCTAGGGAGAGGTGAACAACGCACGGGGGTGCGGGTTGCTCTGGGTGGGCAAGGAGAAACCTCGGAGAGCACCAGGGCGACAGTGAGAAGTAGGACTGCATGCACAATATGACCCCATCTGTTCTTTGCCTGCACACTAATTTTAAAAGACCCACAGGAGTACCCCAAAATTGTAATAATGATGATTCGGAGGAGGGAGTTTATCTTAGACATTGGGTTTTACTGGAATTGCTATCACGAACATGTAGAAATTTGTGCATGTGTTATTTTATTAATAAAGTAATACTAGCTGAAGTGGTTACCTCTGGGGACGGAAACTTGTTTGGGAGAGGGGAAGGTAGTTAAGAGACACTTCAGTGTTGCCTGGAATAGTTAAATGTTTGTGTTTTTTTTTTTTAAGAGATGTTCTTGAGCAATTTTTAAAGCATCTTAAAAAAACTAGTGCACAAATAAAACAATAAAACTCCTGGCTGCAGCTTCTGAGCCCTCCCACTTTTCCCTCATACATTCTCCACGTCCACCGTGCCTGGGAGGCTCAGCTCTGAGGAAGGCCTGCAGAGTCCAGACCAAGAGAGGCCGAGTGCCGCAGCCAGGGCAGCTCAGCGCTCAGGACCCCAGCTCCACAGGGCTCTGGGGGGCTCAGAGGCTGCCACACTTACCCAGTCCTTCAGTCAGTTCAGAGGAGCAGGGCTGGAGCCCAGCTCTGCTCCCCAGAAATGGAGGGTGCTTTGACACTGATCCCTGACCACCCCCAATGGACAAGGCACCATTCCAACCTCAAAGTCCTCAAGGCACTCTGCTTGGGTGCCCAAAAGGATCCTCCTGCACCCTGAGCCCGCCTGCCTGAGGGTCCAAACCTTTGCCCACTGTAAGGTCTGACCCACCTCTCGGGCTCCTTTCCGCTCACTCACGATGTCTCCTGTTACTGAGGCTATGGCACATGGGCTAGGAGAGGTGTGTGTACTTGGGGAAGGGTCCCAGGCCCCTGCCCAGCCCCAGGCCTCCTTCCTCCTCCTTACCCCCTCCACTCAGCAGTGGCTTGCACGCAGCACCTGATAGCTCCCTTGCTCCCTTAGCTCCTACCTCCTCTATTGTCATGTCAGTTTGGACATCTGTCAAGCCAGCTCTGAAACACACCCAGTTTTCCTCATTGGATTCTGGAAAGAGCCTTGGCCAGAAGTCAGGAAACTCAGCCTGCAGTCCTTGGTCTACCCCAACCAGTCTGGTGACCATAGGCTTCCTTTTCCCTGGGAACAGAGAGATGTGCCCACTTCCTGCCCAGCTGAGCAAGAACATCAGAGAGCTGAGGAATGGTCTATGATCGTGCCCCCCTGATCACGCCTGATCTCTCCAATCTTGGAAGCTAAGCAGGGTTGGGCCTGCTTAGTACCTGGATGGGAGGAGAGCTGAGGAATGGAGGAGGCAGAGGAAGCAGTGTCTCTGCTCATTTGGTGCTCAGCATTTACTACGCACCTGCAGCATACCAGGGGCAGCAAATAAGGGAAACCAGGCACAAAGGAGAAAGCATCTATGCCAGTGAGGAACTCACAGTGAAGGGCTGTGGCCAGCCAACAAGGAGACAGATAATTATGCGGAAATTTCGTAGTGATGAGATTCAAACCAGCAAGACGGGGCCATAAGTTAGGCCTGGGGGAACTCAGAAGCTTTGTTGAGGAGGAGGCATTTGATCTGGGCTTTGAGGAATGGCTGAGAGTTCACCAATTAGAAGAGACCAGAGAGGCCTTGTAGGCAGCAGCAGGCAAAACAAAGAGAAAGCAAAACAAGTTTCACCTAGAGGTGCATCAGAAGAGCAGTGAGGGAAGACAAGAAGTTACGTAGGTGGGCACTGGATAGTGTTGAGTCTTTGTATCAGTTAGAGTGCTTTGGCTACAAGTAAAAGAATTGCCAAGCTAAAGTGTATAGAAACACATATGTTTTATTTTGTCACATAACAAACAGAATCAGGGCATTGCCAGGCTGGCTAATTTAGCAGCTCAATGATATGGTCAAGGACCATTTTTCCACTTTGGGCTTCTGTCCTCATGGTCACAAGATGGCTGCCACAGCTCTAGACGACTTGCCCTCACACATCCAAAGATGGCAAAGGGCAGTTTCCTAAGAAGCTTCAGCAGACCCACCCCCTGGCCCCCATTCCGAGATCATCTTATCTAGGATTGGGTCACATGACAAGTCTTTCACTATAAAAGGGGGCTGGAAAAGCAAGCACCAGGCATGTCTCTCCAATAGAAGGCTAAGTGTGCCAGTGGGAAGATGGGTAAAGTACAGGTCCCTGAGGTATCCATCATTAGACAACCAGCAGTGCCTGCCAGGGTCTCGAATGTCAAGCTTGTGCGTAAAGGCCTTCATGAAGCAATGGGGGCAGGTGTCAGAGCCCATGGCCAGGATTGTGGTGGTGTAGCCTGAGTGCGGGGTCATCCAGTTCTGGAAGAGCAGTGACCCAGCCTGTCAGAGATCCCCTGAAGGCCAGTGGTCCATGTAGGGGTCCTGCAGACAGCAATGTGAGGGAAGGGGCCTCGGAGCTGAAGACAGGCTCAGCACACATGGTGGGCAGGGGCCCTGTGCCCAGCTTCCCTGCCGGTACCCAGGACTCACCCCTGCAGCTCTGTTCCTGGGGGTTGCGGGTTGTCCTCCTCTATTTTAGAACACGAACATTGACAGCAGGCACAATACCCAGGCCACAGTGGACATAAGCTGACAGGACCATCACCAGCCCAGAAAGGGCCAAGGCCCCGGGCATCCGCTCGGGAGGAGGCTCTGAGATTGAGCAAGAGAGCCACCCAAGGTGACCTCTGCTGATGCCCCCGGATGTCCTGACGTTTTCTCTGAGGGTCCTCCCCTGCACTGAGGAGGAAGCAGCCGGACACTTTCACGGTGGTGACTCCAGAGGCCCAGGCTGAGGCTGAGTCAGTCAGGGGAGTAGCAGGGCCACAGGAAGGCCGCATGGTTCCCCGTCTTCCCCGAGCCCCCCTGAGAAGGGCCCAACCCCTGACTGCGTGGGCACTGTTACCTGTCCTCTTTACAGACAAGGCACCTGGGGCCCAGAGAGGCCAGGAGTGCCCTCAGAGGGACCCTCAGAGGGGAGGGAGGCAGGACTCCTGCGGGTGCCTCCACTCACCCAGAGCCGCCCAGGTGGTGGTGGGGCTGGGGTGGGGGTCAGGGCTCTCTCAACCTCTGAGCCACCACCCCACTAGGGCAGAGCACTAAGCTGGCTTCAGACCCCCCCCCCCCCGACAGGTGTGAGAGAAACAAACTCCCATATTGTGCTGTTACGGCAGAAATGAATTTCGATGGATTTCAGCCCCTCGCTCTTTGGTGGCTAAGTGTCGTCACTACATCGCATCCCATGGGATCTGCCAATCCTGTGGGATTCTCTGAGTCTTCCCATTTGGCAGGTGAGAAGCCTGAGGTCCAGGGCTGTGCAGTAGCCTGCCCAGAGTCAGACCTCCCGAGGTGGCTCCCGCCCAGGGCCCCTATGGTTGTTTAGCCCACTGGCCCGAATGAGCGAGCAGCAGAGTTTGTAAATTGCGTGGTCCTGAGCCATCCACAGACCTGCTGCACCAGAATCTGCAGTGACAAGCCTAAAACATGCATTTTCAGTGTTTCCTGGTAATTCTGTAGAGAAGTCAAGCCCAGTGCCTTTGTCTAACTCAGCTGAGAGGCTTTAAAGGGAGGCCTGAGCCTGCCCGTCCTCATTGCGACCAGGCTGTGGTGCCAGCTGAGGACCTGACACTCCTCCAGGAAGCTGGGACCGCGTTGCCACCCAGTGCATGTTTTCCCCCATTTCCAGGTGTGTCAAAACCCAGCTCAGGCAGGCCGTGCCTCAGAGCAGGTTTCTGCAGCACCGCCTGATGCGGGCTGTCTGTACCTCTTCTGAGGGCACTTGGCCCAGCCCCTGAGCTTCTGCTGTGACTCTGACCTCTGGCTCCCCCGCAGGGCTCTGGGCTCCGGCTGCTCGGATCTTGAACACAGGGTTCTGGCACAGGGCTGGGCCACCTGGACCTGTCCTGACCTCCACAGATAGCCTTGGGCAAGCTGCAGCCCTTCCTGGGGCCTGAACTTCACCTCTGCATGGCCAGGGAGTTGACCTGGATTATGCAGTTGTATATGAGGGCTGGTGGGCCCTGTCTCCATTCTTCAGGGGGAGAATCTATCTATTCATTCTTTTCTTATTTGACATTCAATAAATATGTCCTATACACTAACTTTGTGGCGACTTCTAGACATCAGGACACCACAGAGAACAAACCAGACAGCAATCCCTTCCCCTCGTGTAGCTGATGTTCCAGGAGACTGACATGCACAGGGTGACAAGCATTCTGAAATTTTCCGGGGTGGGTGGGTGGATGGATGGACTGAGAGAGAAAGAAGCACAAACCCCTGCTCGACTTCCCTTGAATGGATTTCCATTGCAGGACGGAGCCAACCAGCTGGCCCCTAGACGAAGAGTGAAGGGGACAGGGGCCTGGACCAAGGCAAGGCAGGGCAGGGGCCAGTAGTAAGGCTGGGGGAGATCTGGTAACACACTGGATGTCGGAGAAGGTGGCCTAGGAGGAGTGAGTGGAGCACAGGGCTGGGACAGAGGGTAGGGAGAGCACAGGCTGAGGCTGAGGCTTGACTGCATCGGCCTGCTTCTCTCCTGCCTTTGCCTGGGTCAGAGCCTCTCTTGGGAGCCTGAGATTCCACAGCGTGAACGTTGGCTGGTCCTCTGTGCCCCACCAGCACCAAATGCCAGTTCTGCACCCATCCACTCATCTATCCACCCAGTAAAAATTTGGGGGATACAGAGTGTCAGTGAGAATGAGTCAGGCAACCACAGTCATGGAGCCCAGCTCAGGGCATGGTGAAGAGGGCCCCGGGGAGCAGGAGCATCTGGGGTGAGGCATTCACTGTTTGTGGGGGGTGGCCCCCAAGGGGGAGTAGCAGCATGGGCCTGCCGCAGCCCTTTGACCTTCCCTGCAGGTCCGCAGTGAGAGCCTGCTGGACACTGTGCTGCAGGACGGGCGCTGACTCTGAGCTGAGGTCTCGACTCCAGAGCCAGGCAGCAGTGGGCAAGATGAGAAGTCATTCCCCATCGGGCACCAGGAGTGCCAGAGGCCATGAGGAGCCAAAGGCGGATGAAGGCCACGCTTGGTGGGGCAGCTAGAAGGAGGGCAAGCGGGAGGCACGAGGCAGATCCTCTGTGCACAGTGCTGGGCACAACAGCAGTGGCTTTTGTCCCTGACTCACTGGCACCTTGCCCTTCCATTTGATTTCCGAGAAGCTTCCTGTCCCCCACCATCCTGTGAGTCACTCCCCACCCTCAGCACCGCTCCCACACAGTGCGATCATCCTCCTTGCCTCCCAGCCCCTTTCCCAGGGAGCATGAGTGCTTTCCAAAGGTTGGCGCTTGGCAGGGGTGGTCAGGCAGGCAGGGTCCTGAGGTGCTTGCCCTCCCTCTGCCTCTCTCTTCCCAGCCCATCTCCTAGGTCTTCTCCTCAGGCCCAGGTGCTCTCCTCTGTCAGGTGCGGGAAGGGTGAGGACAGCAGCAGGGTTAGGGGGAGTTGCTGGGGTTTGGGGGGCACTTGAAACCAGAAGGTGCAACCTTCCCCAGCCTTCAGGGATGGAACCTTCAGATCCATCCCCTCGTTAATGACACAGCACCCACCTCTCCACCTTTAGAGGCATATGGCTCCAGGCCATGGCCCTGGGTCTGCAAGAGACCCCCGAGATGAGGAGACCAGGTAGGCTGCTGGGGTTCACCTTCAGTTCTCTGCCTGAGGTCATTCCTCGGCTGCTCCCTCGGGCCAGCTGTGCCCAGCTGAGGACAGGCCTCTGGGCAGTGGCTGGAAAGTTGCTGCCCTTCATCCTCTCTGTGGCCATCTTTCTGGAACTTGGGTCCCCATCTACAACACGGAGAGGCTCCAACATCAACACGGTCACCTCCCCCTGTCTACAAGTGTGACTTTGGTTAAATTGCCTGACCTCTCTAAAACTCAATTTCATTATGTGTGAAAGGAACCGGTAGTGAGAGTCCATGAAAACTAGGTTTCAGATGGAAGAATCGAAACAACAGCGACCCCATTGCCCTTCACCATTCACGGAGTGCTTTCACACAGAATGTGTCATGTGACCCTCCCAATGACCCTGTGAGGTGGTGACACTCTCATCCCCAGCTTACAGTTTGAGAAACAAGGACCCAGCTATAGGGGAGCAGGTACAGGGCAGGCCTTGCCTCTAGATTCTCTGTCACCAGCTGTCAGGCCAGAGCTCCAGGGAAAGGCGGTGGTGGCCCGAAATACCCATGCCCCCACCTTTCTCTCCCCGTTTGACATCTCTAGGGAGGCAGAGACAGGGAAGGCATGTGAGTGGTGGCCCCTCCCTGGTGCGGGTGTGAAGGGGCTGGGCGATGCTCTGACAG
Organism: Sturnira hondurensis; assembly: GCF_014824575.4. Taxonomy (NCBI): domain Eukaryota; kingdom Metazoa; phylum Chordata; class Mammalia; order Chiroptera; family Phyllostomidae; genus Sturnira; species Sturnira hondurensis. Next base: position 1,146,499 of record NW_028081809.1, read on the forward strand.
CTGTGTGATAATCGTCACTTCTCCATCGCTGCTAATAGCATGTTTAGCTTGCGACTCCTCTGTTTGCCCGGTGCCTCCCACGGGCTCAGGGCTGCGTCTCTTAGCTCCTGCTTGGATAGGACAGCTATTGCAGAGAGAGCATCCCTGCTCTCATCCCTGGCCAGACCCAGGACCTTGGAGGCACCCTCTGCAATTCCATGCCCTGGACCCCCCACACCAGGGAGTCCCCTGCCCCTGGACTCTGGGAAAGTGGAAAGGGACTCCTGTACCTGCAGATCTGAGTGTCCCTGCTTTGTGCTCCAGTGCTGTCTGGATCTCTTGCCCCCGCACTGGGCGGAGTGAGGGTAGGTTCTAGGTCTGAGTGATTTCCTTCTGCATGGAGTGGGCCTCACGGAACCAGCAGGGCTGGGGCCCGCCAACCTTCAGATTACACTCTCACTCCTCCATCTGACTCCCTTTCCGCCGCAGGGCACTGCAGGACACATCTTATGTGCAAGATGACTTTGCTGGGTCAAGACAGACTCCCAAAACCCCAAGGAGCAATCACTTCTGATCCCCTACTTGTCAGTTTTGTTTTGTTTTGTTTTTTAAGATTTTATTTAGAGGAGAGAAATATCAATGTATGGTTGCTTCTCATGTGTCCCTTACTGGGAACTGGCCTGCAACCCAGGCATGTGCCCTGACTGGGAATTGAACCGTGATCCTCTGGTTTGCAGGCCCGTGTTCAATCCACTGAGCTATACCAGCCAGGGCCCCTACTTGCCAGTTTTGTGGGAAACTCAGTTCACACTCTCAGGGGCTGCTCCCGCCCCACTGGCTCCTCCACAAGCTGCAAGCATTCATGGGCTTCCCCAGAGCGGCCTGTCAGTTTCTGCCTGCAGAGAGGAGACCCTTCTGGTCAGTTGTGCCCACTGCCCTTGGTCTGGCTCCTGTCACATGGTGACCCTGGCTCCCTTGCTCCCGGGCCTGGCTCCTGCCTGACCAAAGGCTAACTAATCCCTCTACTGGGCCGCATCCTAGTGACCCCCCAGCCCAGACAGGATGGACCTCACAGTGGGCAGCAGGAGGCCTGTGGGAGCAAGGGCCACGTGCCAGCCTGGTGTCTCCTGTCTCCTCCGGGAGGGTCTTACCTGATGGTGCTATGATTCACTGTTTACTACAGGGCTGGCTGTCTGCCGGGAGCTTCCCCAGGAGGGCTGGGCCTTGGTCCCATTCCGGGTGGCCTGTCCCAGGTGCTAGAGCTGTGACATGGTGCACACAGGCTGCTCGCAGCCACTTGTTGACAGAATAAGTATGTACAAGTTTGTTCTCTTTTCCCTTAATGTTATTTCACAAAGTATTTTCCAAGTTTGCCGTTGTTCCTGGCTGTGTCATAAATATTCTGCCTCATGGACACATCGTCCCCTCCCGTCCACAACTAGCAGGGCCTTTGGCCCATTCCAGTTCTTTCTATTATAAATAATGTTGCTATAAACAGCTGTGCACGTATAGCTGTTTTCCCCTTGCAATTATGTCTTTGGGAGGAATTCCAAACAGTGGGGCTGCTGGGTCAGAGAGCATGGCATATTTATGGCCCTGGAGGTGGCAGGACTGGCTAACTGTCAGCCCCCAGAGTGGTCCTCTTGTCCCCAAGGATTGTCTCTGAGTAATGCCCACAGATTCCTTTCTGTGGCCCCAAAGTCAGCCCTAATGCTGTGGATACTCTCTGGCTCCCGATGGGCTGTGGGGTCAGGCATGGGTCAGGGAGCTGGTATAGGGGTTTGTGGAGGGGTCAGCAGGAGGGAGCTGTGGGAATGGGGCCCGTAGGCCTGTCCCCTGGCTCCTGGGGCCAGGGGCCCTGTTCTGGGAGCACAGGAAGGCCACTTCTTCTCCCCAACCCCCTTCCTTCTCTAGGATCGCTGCTCTCCCATTCTGGCGCCTGACCCCAGTGTCTGAGAGGAAGCAGGGTGCACCCAAGGCTTTGGGAAGAAGGAAGGGAGGGAGGAGGCCCTGGCCTCACAGCTATTTCTGACTTCCCTGCTTCAGTAGAGGGCAGCATCGGTGGAGAACCAGGAGCTGTGGAAACTGTTTCTGAGCAAATATCTACATCACCATAGAAGAAAGGCTGGAGACCCACAGCCTCCCCAACATGCTCTGTTTGCCTTCTGCCCCATCCCCTGCTTCCACCCCTCACTTCCTCAGCTCCCTGAGCGCCTTAAACCCACCATCATACCTCCTCCAGACCCAGGGCCTGGAGGGCAAAGGGGATGGGTCTACATCAGCCCCTTCTGGGTCTTCCCCAGAACGTGCCTCCTGGTGGAGGGCAGGGAGCCAGAGTGCACCCCCTCCCAGGTAAACCTCCCCTGTCCTGGGGAAACCCATTCACGGTGTGAGGAGTCTGCCTGCTTGGCAGACACCTACATTTGATGGGGACTTTCAAGGCTTCACTGGCGGGTAGAGTCTAGCACTATAAAGTAGTGTGGTGGGCAAGGGCCCTGCTGTCTAAGAGCTGGCTGAGCCCCTGCCCAAGCAGTGAAGGCAGCAGAGGCCCCACTGTGGTCAGTGCTGGGAGGGACAGTTGCGGCTCCTGTGTCCCTGGGCGCTCTCCTCCACAGCAGGCAGCAGTTTTCTCTGTGCCTCCCCCCAGGGCCGTTTCTGCTCCAGGCTTCCAGTGACAGGAAGTTCTGGGGAGCAGTGCAGAAGCCAGCGCAGAAGCAGCACAGGCCTCGGAGCTTTCCTCGCATCTTTGGGGCGCTGACACCCACTGCTGCCTGTTCAGCTCCTCAGTGACTTGGTCATGGCCTCAGCAGAGTGGGTGCAGGTGGCTGACCCAACACAAAGCCAGACTCATGTCTGGAACACAGTGGGTGGGAATCAGAAGGAGCCTGGTCCCAGATCCTGATGTGAGCCCTTGGCCTGGAGCCAGGAGTCCCTCTAGAGCTGGGGGTGTCAGTCCCCCCTTTCAGCTTTCCCTCCTCTTCCTATAGCTCACTCAGGAGCTTTTTGCTGGTTGATGAGGGAACAGTGGCTGTGGGGGTGTGTGGGTGCACATGGGAGGCTATGCGATTTTTCCAGACAGGCAGGCGCAAGAGGAAGAAGAAATTATTCTGTCTAAAATCTCAGAGAGGAGCTCTTCTCCAGAGCAGGCAGAGCAACCGCTTTACATCTGGGTGGGGGACACGTTCCTAGACACAGAAGCAGGGTGGGAAGGGCCAGTCCCCAGGAAGGATCCCAGGAATGCCACTTCATGTTTGTCCAGGTGTCACCTGTACAGAGAGCTGTGCCACCAGAGGGACTGTCCAGCAGGCGGACCTGGTAATGAACCCAGTTTACGGTGAGGAGACTGAGGCGCTAGAGGTAACCAACTTGCCCAGATCAAGGAGTAGAGCCAGGCTTGAGCCCAGGCCTCTGGATCCGGAAGTCTAATGGGCCTGGCCCCTCCTCCTCGACAACCCCATGGAGGTGGTGTTTCTGAAGGTGCTGCCAGAGACCCCCAGAGCAATCAGCAGCTTCAGTTTTGCCGGATCCCAAGGCAGACTTTGTCAAAGTGCCCCCAACCCCACCAGCCTCCATCTTCAGAAGAGTGTCCTTCATGCTGGAAGAGGGAAAAGGCTGGATGGGTAGGAGTGTCCCACTGGGACCCCAAGCCCCAGGGCTTCATGGGAGTCTTTGGGAACCCGTTGGATCCTAGACTCTGCCACGGTGACTGTTTTCTACCCAGAGGGGGAGCCCGCTAACCAAGGCTAGAAAACAGAACTCCCTAGGAACCCTTCCCTCCCGAGCAATGTTCCTTACTTAGTGAGAAATTGCAGTGTGGGCCAGGTAAAGAGACTGGGCAGGGGTCTTGGTGACAGGTCATTTTGGTAGTCACTGAGGCTATTCACAAATGTCACATCCCTTTTATCCCAGACCCATTGGAGTGGCTGACTTCTTTTTCCACTTCAGTTCAGGCCTGGCTGTCTGACTAATTTTGATCAAATGTGAGTGAGGGTGATGTGGCCTGTGACTTCTTGATGGAAAATTTAAGATCCCATGTTCTCTTTCCAGGTCTCTGAGGTCCTGCACACACCTGTTGACATGAAACTTCCATCAAATTAGGTCACTGAGTGACTGACTATGCCCGTGATAGATGTATTGCACATGCCAGAAATAAATTGTAGTGATTTAAGCCATTGAGATCTGGGGGCTGTTTGTTATTATAGTGCAACCCAGCCTATCCTGACTGAGACAGCCATCAAGCTGGCCAATAAGACGCTTGCCTAGGACTTCAGAATTATGGCCTAGGCCTTTCTAGTGGGCCAGACTCATAGTATGCAAACCCAGTTGCTATGGGGAATGTAGAAGCAGAAATACAATTTTCTAAAGAGAGAGAAGAAAGCAGACCCATGGTAAGAAATGAAGAGGCATCCCCATGCTCTATTTCCTGCCCAGGATCTGGACGCACAAAAGTCCCAGGTCCTTTTTGTTACACAAGCTTGGGTTGCTTTCAACCAACAGTCCTAATACAGAGTGAATGGGGTTTCTGGACAAGCCCCCAGGTTACAGATGAGGCTGCTGAGGTTGCAGTGGTCAAGCCGCTTTCCGAGGTCACGGATTCATGGAGGACAAACATTCATTTGCTCTCTTTTTTGTTAAAATAATTCAAACAGAAAAGATAGAATGTAAGTCTTCCCTTCTTGCAGTCCCAATCTCATCTCCCAAAAATAACCACCCTAATCAGTTTGGTGGGCATTTTGCTGTGAAACCGGAAAAGTCTGTATTCATGCTGCCTGCCAATACCAGAACCAGTAAGTAGAGAAAAGGATCGAACCTTCATGGGCGCTTTATTCAGGTGGCAGGTTATCTGAGAAGATGGTGGGTTATGTGCCTTAAAGAATCGTCTTAACATCCCATCTCAATGCAACCTTTTTTTTTATAAGGAAAAGAGTAGGTAAGGGGTTTGAAATTTAGGGGAAAAGGCTAATCAGATAAAAGTGGCAGTCTGGTTATTTTACTAGAATCCCTTCAGCTGCTAACCCAGGATTACCCGAATCCTGGCAAGCGGTTCCCTCCCGGAGCCGCCGGCTCAGACACCATGATGGTCACTTGTAGTCCTGAGGCACGAAGGTCAAACTGCTTGCCCATCTCCTGGAGTTGGAGTAGGTCCTGTCATGTATCCCAGTTCCTGGAACAACAGCTGTCTACCTACATTAATCACTAAACCTATTAACTAAAATTTAAAGTTAAAAATTTTTAACTACTGAGTTCCCCCACCAATTAGACCTCTTAAAAAGGTGTTTACAAACATATGTATACCACACTCCAAGAGTCTTATTATAACAATGGGATCATATTATATCCACTTTTCTGAAATTTGCTTTAGTCATTTATCAGACTGTTGCCACTTTCAAAGTCTATCTATTCCTGGCCAGGCTAGTGACGTGCCGAGTAGAGAAGTGGTGAGTGAGATCAGGGGCCAGACCCGAAGGCCTGAGGTCAAGAAGCTCTCCAGGTGGGTGGGGAGGCTGGGCAGGAAGCTTTGAGCCTTTGAGGCTCCCTACAGCTCTTGCAGGCAGCAGGTCCTCTGGCCAGCTCTATAGATGAGAAGTTTGGCCTTTTGCTTACATTGAAATTTGCTCCTTTCTGAGTCTTCCCGTTGGCCCAGGACCTATCCATTAATTCCTGGGCCAAGTTGCCTGATCAGCCTTCCTGCCTCCCACAGTAGATCAGGCAGGACGGAAACCCTCACCAGATGGCCAGCTCTGCAGAAAGCAGGAGCAAACACCATTACTGACCAGGAAATCAGGAGCCAAAGGCAGAGAGAACCAAGGGCTGGGCACAGGGAGAGATAGGAGTGGAGAGAACAGGAGAAAACCGAGACAGCCAGAAGGTAGGCAAGCAATTAAAGGAGGGGGCTGAGTTTTCAATTAACAGGCTCCTCAGCTAGCAGAGGATAATTAATGGATTAGCAGGCTCTTAGCAAGGCTGCTGCCAGGGAGGACTGTGGCAGACTCTGGGGTGGGGAGGGCTGGAGCTCCTGAATCCACAGGAATGAGGCTCAGGAACCTGAGGGCAACCGAGGCTCCTGGGACTGAGTGGAGATGGTGTGAAGGCTGGAAGGCGGAGGACAGGCCAAGAATGGGGGCAGGGGTGAGGGTGGGGGTTGGTAGGGGGAGCACAGGGCTGGAGGGAGAAAGTGGGTGGAATGTCATGGGCTGTCCCTAGCCTGAGCGGGCCCTAAACTTGCAGAGAGGCTGGGTAGACTAAGGTGAGTTTATGGGAGTATCTAGGGGTGGTGGTGCTGACACCCCTTGAACTTGCATATCACCATACAGCTCACAATAAGCCTTCCGTCATTTTGGGCTGCATAATGCTGAATAGTACAGAGGGGAGAGGGAGGACTTTGACATTTGACACTCCCACTTCCTAACTGGGTGTCGCTCATCAGACACCCTAGCTGCTCTCCCCGATTTCTCCACTCCTTTCTAGGTAGGCAGGGTCACACCAAAGCACAAAAGAATCCAGATGTATACCCTTCAGCTGTGTCTTTTCCTGGAGGAGTTTGAAAGGCCACTGTTCCGGGGAGCAGAGCCTTGATCGCCCGAGTCCCTTAATGACCAGCGTGAAGGACATCCCCCTCCAGCCCCTGGAAACCAGAAGTAAACTGTTGGGTCAAGTTATAAGACTTCAAAGTTGTTTGTCACAACAGCATAACCAAACCAGTCCTGGGTATTACACAGGGTGACCTTTGCCTCTCTGAGGCTCTGTTTCCTCACCTGTAGCTCAGGTAAGGATGATCCTCACCCTGAATGATTATTGTGAAGTTAGGTAACACGACATACGTGTTGGTTGAACAGTGCTCTCAGCTCCTGGATCCCACATCCCCTCTAAGAGAAAGGTATGTTGCCATGGGTCAAGGTCAAAGACAGGGACACTTGCTTGGCTAAGGCTAGTGGTTGAAATTTTCACAGTGGTGAGCAAAGAGTTTACATGTTGAGCCCACATGAGCTGGACAAGGTCCAGCAGGTGCCAGAGGCCTGGGCTGTGGCTTCCCAGGGGAGGCCAGGTCAGCACCTTCCGTCTCTGGTTCCCTCAGCAGCCTTCTTCCTGAAAGGTGGGGAGAGAGGCCGAGGGCTGTGAGGAGGGCTGACTGGACCAAAGGGTGCTTCTCCCGAATTGTGGGCACCAGACTACTGCCCTTGGTTCTCGAAAGCCCCAGGCTGAAAGAGAGCCTGGTGAGCAGCCAGCAGCACAGGCTCTCCCTCTGCCCCTCTTCCCCAGCAGCCCGCCTCCCTTCCCCTGCTGGCCCCTCCTTACCCCACCCTCTCTGTCATTACCTTCAGTGAGTTCTTAAGCTGGTCCCACTTTCTGCCACAGAAGCTGGCAGGTCACAGCCCTGGAAGCAGCTGCTGATCCTCTGTCACTCTGCTTTTGGCCTGTTCCCCACTGTTCCTGTTTGGTCTACAAGATCAAACCCAGTTTTTTTTTCCAGCTGATCTCAGTCCTCCTGGAGTTTCTGATACTCAGCATCCAAAGCCCGAGCAAGTTTCTGTCCACTTTCCAAATCAGAAGCACTGTCATGCTCTCTGTACTGGCTCCTGTTCCAAGCTCACCCAGTTTTTCAGAGGCAGGATATTCTAGGCACAGGCTTTTAACCTTTCCTTCTTAGCCCACGCATAGCTCATTGGCACTCTTTCCTCCTCGAACCAAGAAGCTACCATTTCCTCCCAAAGCCGGCAACCATGAGCCCTCTTCTTCAGGGTCTTCCTGCCTACCATGACTGAGCCCACAGTTCCGGACTCTGAGATGCAAACACAGTCAGGTGACCTTCGTACGCACTGAGGATCCCTGACTGGGAAGGACCTAGACTCTCACATGTCCTGTACAGAGCCACAGGCCACCCTGCTAGACAAGGGGCTAGCAGGTCCTTTGTCTCTGTTACAAATGAATCCCGTAGTGGCTAATACCAGCTGCTACCACCCCAACAACCAGAGACCCCGCCACGAGGCCTGGGCTGTTCAGCACAGTAGTTGTGGAGCCCCCGAAACATGGGCAGAAAAACTGAGTTGGGCGGCAAGTGCAAAATACACCTGAGTTCTGAGGAGTCAGTATGGAAACAGGAAGTAAAACATCTTACCAGTACCTAACTACTACCACAAATTATCTCATTAATATCATAAAAATCTCACTAATTTATGTTGATTATATGCTAAATAATCACGTTTTGAATATATGGGGTTAAATCATATTATTGAAACTAATTCCTCCTGTCCTTTGCACTGTTTCAGTGTGGGTGCTAACAAATCTGGAACTGCATAGGCGGCCCTGCACTAAAATTCTAGGGGGCTTCCAGCCTCACTGGGCGCTGTCCTCAGAGCCACTTATTTCACTTCACTGGTGAAGAAGCTGGGTTCTGTGTCAGTGAGGGTGCATTTGGCTGCAAGTAAATAAATGCAATAAATGGGGTTTTAACTGAATAGTAATTTATCTTATGTACCAGACCTATGTGGTCCCAGGATTGCTTCACAGCCCAATAGTCAAAGCATGAGTTTTTCTCATCTGGGACTTTCTTGGTCATTCCCTCATTGTTGCAAGATGGGTGCTGCAGCTCCAAGCATCCTCACTTATGGTCACCAAACTGGAAAGAACAGAGAAGGCCAGAGGAGGGTAAAGAAGAGGGGGCTTTCCTTCTAGAAGAAAATCTTTCCTGGAAAGAACCCAGAGGGGCCCCCTTCTTTCTCATTGTCTGGGCATAGGTCCCACAGTCACCCTAGTTGCAGGGGAGGCTGCCCAGGCAGATAAGTAACAATGGGTAGAGGTGCGGCCACAAGTGCTTACACAGTCATGACCCATCCCCTGTCTGGGCAGACCACTACTGAGCCAGATCAGGGTGTGAAGAGAGAATGCCTGCCAGGTGGGTGACTGATGGGGGACCTGACTTGTTGAGGTCAGGCACTGACTGCTGGAGGAGGCTGGACTAGAGCCTCAATTTCCTCTCCACCAATCTCTAAGTGGGAAGAACCTCTGCATCCTGGTGCAGCAGATACTGCCAGGCACATGCTGGAGTAGACGCTGGACATGTGCTGTTGGGGCCGTTCTTACCCTTTACTGGTCATGGTTTTCCTTTGCACTTTGCTGTAGATTGACCAAGTATGGGAGTGTGGTGCAATTCTGGCCAGATAAATACGACAGGAGCTGCTAGGGGGATTCTGGGAAAAGTTCCCTCACTCTTAAAAAGGCATATCCAGTAAGAGGTGGTCTCCACTGCTGGGTGTTGTCATGTCTGAATGTGAGGCCTGGAACAGTGGCAGCCACATTGTGATCATGAGGGAGACCAGCCTGAGAACAAAGCTGGCCCACTGAAGAGGCAGCATGGAAATGTAGATGAAACCTGGATCTCTGGTCTTGTCAGTACACCACTGAGCTAACTTTCTCTGGGCTGTTTTACCTTGGGGCTTTTTTGGCACAAGGCACATTTCCCTTATTATTTAAGCTCCTTTCAGTTGGGCTTCTTGTTCCTTGCAGCTGAAAGCACTCTAACTAATCCACATATTTCCCTCTGCTCCAGAGGCAGGTGCAGACTAGAACTGAGCAGCTCCACTCTGGGAAAAGCAGCACTACCATTCTTTGCTTGCATGCTGAGCAGAGCCTCTTGAGGCTGGCTGTTAATTATATAACCATGTTACCCACTGCAGCCAGAAAGAGAAGAACTGTGTTCAAACTCCAAGCAGTGGGGAGGAGTGGCTTGGGTGGGGATGTAATAGGGTGCTGAGCTAGAGAACCCCCCAAATCCCTAATTCAGCTGGGGGAAGTGGAGCAGGGCCATTGAGAGGTACTTTGCATATTTGAAGAATTTGGCCAGTGTTTTAGTAATGTTAAAAGCTGTGCTTGCTCTGAGCCAAGGAAATGGGCATGACCCTAACCCCACTACTTGATGTGTGATGTAGCCAGAGGGTCTTCCTGCCCCTATGAGAGCTGCTTGGAGGCAGCTCCTACATGTCAGGATCACACTTCCCCGGACTAACCATGGCAGCAGAGAAAGGAGGAAGAAACCAGACCACTGGCAGGTGTAACCCACTGTGGGAGGAGTCAGAAATGGGGTTACAGAGGAAGATCCATGCCAGGATTTAAACCCAGGTGCAGCAGCCATGCTGGGGCTTAAGGATGAGGTTTGGGAGTGAAGAGGAAGCACTCTCTCTCCTGCCACTGCCCCCTCTCCCCCTCCCTCTCCCCTCCCCCTCCCCTTCCCTCCCCCTCCCTCTCCCTCTCCCTTTTCATCCTTCCCTCTCTCTGTCTCTCTGTCCCTCTGTCTCTGTCTGCCTCTGTACCACACTCTCTCTTAGGCATGCTTGAGCTTTGGGCCACATGGGAGGGAGAGTAGGAGAGCCACGAGAAACTCTCTCTTCCTCTTTCTTGCTCATGACCATGTAGCAGCAGTTCAGGGTCTTGGCCACACGGTTTGAAAAGATGCAAACGGACTCCCACCCACCTGCCATGAGGAAGTGCCACATGATTTCGGACTAAGAACAGGAGTCTGGCTGAGCTATGGACTTGTATTTCTTTTCCTGAGATACAGTACCCCAGACTGGCAAGGGGAGGCAGGACTCTGCATGTATTTGTGGGTGTTTTAAAGGATCTTTGGGATTTAATGATGACATTCCACCATTATTCCGAACCTGTATAGCTTTTGAATAAATAGTTTCTTTCCTTTTTACTAGACTCTGGCACTAAGAGCCACAGTTCTTATCAGTGGAGGGCAAAAAGAACCCAGAGCAAAAGACCCACAGGGGGGTTTCTGTTACAGGGAGATGTTGTGGGGGCCACATAAAGAAAGGCCATTCCTGACCCTCCAGAACCCCGTGTGGCCCCCAACAACAGCCCTGCCAAACCCCGCACTGCCCCCAGTGCTGCAGAGACAATGCCAGCAGCCACCCACCAGCAGAAAGACTGGTGGTTAAGTGCTGCAGAAGCCAGACCCTGGGTCTGGGCCAAATGGGCTATTGCTGAGGGAGCATGACCATTCTTCCCCCGAGGCCACCTGGTGCAGGATGAATACAGGCCAGTTAAGTACTTTTCTGTCAACTGATTATATGGATTTGCTTCCACACGAGCTCTCTCTTGCAATGACCCAGGACACCTGGAGGGCTCCCCCCAGATATTCACGTTGAAAACATTCTGAGCATGCTAGCTTCTCTGCTCTCAGGGGAAGAGGCTATTTTATAGGAAGGAGGACCCAGAGGGAGGCATTTCATAAGACATCTTTTTTCTTGGAAGAAATGCTAGAGGGCCTGAATGTCAGCGCTCCCATCAGGCCACCCACTACTAGCAGCCAAGTGAAGCTTGCAAATTGCAGATCCAATCTTGCTGCCCCTGCCCCGGGGTGCCGATGGTGCCTGTGGCCCTGAATTGCTATGCCTGATCCGGGCAGCCAGCTGTTCTAGCTTCATGGTGCTGAGTGTTTGCTCATGCCATTCCCTTGCCAGAATTCCCTTCTTGTTCCAGGTGGCTGTTCCACCCTGGCATGGCCATCAGTCGTGAGGACTGGTTCAGGCATGAACCCATGACTCTTTACAGGCCAAAGAGTGTCGACACTGAGGCCCTTGGGGGAACCTCTGTAAAGGCACCCCACATCTCTGGGTTTGTTAGCTGAAGAGCATACAGGTGGCATTGCTGGGACAATGTCTTTCCCCCAGTAGGGTCAGCCTGAGGATGAAAACCATCCAGCTCTGGCTGGTGTGTCTCAGTTGGTTAGGGTATTATCCTAAACCAGAGGGTCATGGCTTTGATTCCCAGTCAGGGCATGTGCCAGGGTTGCGTGTTCGGTTTCTGGTCAGGGATGCATAGGAGAGGCAACTAATTGATATTTCTCTCACTGTGCTGTTTCTTTCTCTCTCTCTCTCTCTCTCTCTCTCTACACACACACACACACACACACACACACACACTGGAATCAATCAATATATCCTCAGGCGAGGATTAAAAAATTATATATGTATATATGAATGAAACCAACCCAGAAGAAAGCAGATTGAAAAGGCATCAGGGGACATCCTGATGACATTATTTGACCACCTGAATCCACCTATACTTCTGTACTTTTCAGTCATTTGTGTAAATAATTTCCCTTTAAAATAAACAGTTTGAGCTGGCTGGCCACTCATATTGAGAGTCATTAATAACATTCAGGCCTGACTTCCCACCAGGCAGACCCAGTCTGTCCAGTGATGCTCTCATGGCACTTACTCCATCTTAGCAGCTTTCACCATTTCTTTTTTCTTTTGTATTTTTTCATTACCATTTATCCCCCTTATGCCCTCTTTCATCTCCACCTAGCAATCCCCCTCCCTCCAGCAACCACCACGCTGTTGTTTATGTCCATGAGTCCTTTTTGCTTTTTGCTCGATCCCTCCACGCTCTAACCACTCACCCTCACCACAATTGTCATCCTGCTCTCCATCTATGATTCTGTCTCTGTTTTCCCTGTTAGTTCCGTTTGTTCATCAGCTTCCATATGGTATTTGTCTTTCTGTGACTGGCTTATTTTATTTAGCATAATGTTCTCCAGGTTCATCCATGCTGTAGCAAAGGGTAAAATTTTCTTCTTTTCTATAGCCAGGTAATATTCCACTGTGTAAATGTACCATAGCTGTTTTATCCACTCATCTACTGCTTCTAAATCTTGGCTATTGTAAATAATGCTGCAATAAACATAAGGGTGCTTATATTCTTTGGAGTTAGTGTTTCAGGTTTCTTCAGATAAATTCCCAGAAGTAGAATCACTGGTCAATAGAGCAGCTCCATTTAAAATTTTCTGAGGTAACTTCATTCTGCTTTCCACAGTAGCTGCACCAGTCTGCATTCCCACCAACAGTGCAAAAGGGTTCCCTTTTCTCCACACCCTCACAAACCCTTGTCTGTGGATTTATTGATGATAGTCATTCTCACAGGGGTGAGGTGATACTTCATTGTAGTTTTAATTTGTGTTTCTCTGATGATTAGTGATGTTGAGCATCTTTTCATATGTCTATTTGCCATCTGTATGTCCTCTTTGAAATAGTGTCTATTCAGGTCCTTTGCCCATTTTTTAATTGGATTATTTGGTTTTTTTTGGTGTTGAGTTTTATAAGTTCTTTACAAATTTGGGGTATTAACCACTTATCAGATGTATTGGCAAGTATATTCTCCCATTCAGTGGGTTGTCTTTTTATTTTATTGATGATTTCCTTTGCTGTGCAAAACATTTTAGTTTGATTTAGTCCCATTTGTTTATTTTCTTTTGTTTCCCTTGCCTGAAGAGACATGTCAAAAAAAAAAAAGATTGCTACAAACCATGTCTGAGATTTTTCTGCCTATGTTTTCTTTTAGGAATTTTATGGTTTCAGGTCTAATATTTAAGTTTTTAATCCATTTTGAATTCTTGTATGTGGCATAAGAAGGTGGTCTCGTTTCATTTTTCTACATGTATCTGTCCATTTTTCCCAACACCATTTATTGAATAGACTATCTTTAGCCCATTGTATGTGCTTGCTTCCTCTGTCAAATATTAATTGACTATAAGGCTTGGGTTTATTTCTGGGCTTTCTATTCTGTTCCACTGATCTATGTGTCTGCTTTATGCCAGTACCATGCTGTTTAGATTGCTGTGGCCTTGTAGTATAGATTAATTTAGGTAATGTGATTCCTCCAACTTTGTTCTTCTCAAGATCGCTGTTGCTATTTGGGCCTCTTTTGTGGTTCTATGTAAATCCTTGAAATATTTGTTTTAGTTCTGTGAAGTATGCCATTGGAATCTTGATGGGAAGTGCATTGACTCTATAAATTGCTTTGGGTAGTATTGACATTTTAATAATGTTAATTCTTTCTATCCATGAGTGGTATGTGCTTCCACTTATTTGTATCTTCTTTCATTTCTTGCGTGTCTTATTTTCCAAGTACAGATCTTTTACATTCTTGGTTAGAGTTATTTCTAGGTATTTTATTCTTTTTGAAGCAATTGTGAATGGAATTGTTTTCTTAATTTCCCTTTTTGATAGTTCATTATTAGCATACAAAAATGCAACTGATTTCTGAATATTAATTTCGTATCCTGCTACTTTGCTGAATTCATTTATTAGTTCTAGCAGTTTCTTGGTGGGGTCTTTAGCGTTCTCTATGTACAGAATCACATCATCAGCAAATGACAGTTTCACTTCTTCCTTCCTAATTTCCTTCTTGTCTGATTGCTGTGCCTAGAACTTTCAAACTATGTTTAATAAGGGGGCTGAAAGTGCATGTCCCTGTCTTATTCCTGATCTTAAGGGGAACACTTGTATTTTTTGCCATTGAGTATGATGCTGGCAGTGAATTTGTATATATGGCCTTTATTATGTTCTGGTATGTTCTGTCTATTCCCACTTTGCTGAGAGTTTTTATCATAAATGGGTGCTGGATTTTATTAAATGTTTTTCTGCATCTATCGATATGGTCATGTAGTTTTTATACTTTATTTTGTTTATATGGTGTATCATATTTACTGACTTGTGAATGTTGTTACCTACCTTGCATCCTGGAATAATCCCAGTTGGTCATGGTGTATGATCTTTTTCATGTATCGCTGTATTCAGTTTGCTAATATTTTGTTGAGTATTTTAGCATCTATGTTCATCAGGGATATCGGCCTATAATTTTCTTTTTGTTTGTAGTATCTTTATCTGGTTGTAGAATTAGGATAATGCTAGTCTTATAAAGTGAGCTTGGGAGCTTTCTCTCCTCTTGAGTTTTTGGGACTAGGTTGAGAAGGAAAGGTGTTAGTTCTCAGAATGTTTGGTAAAATTCACATATGAAGCCATCTGGTCCAGGGGTTTTGTTTGTTGGGAGTTTTTTTTATTAGTGCTTCAATTTCACTAGTTGCGATCTAGCTGTTTAGAGTCTCTGATTCTTAATGACTCAGTTCTGGAAGATTGTATGTTTCTAGGAATTTATCCATTTTACCCAGGTTGTTCAATTTGTTGGCATATAGGTGTTTGTAATGTTTTATTACAATATTTTGTAATTCTCTGGAGTTACCTGTTACTTCTCCTCTTTAATATTTGATTTCATTTATTTGGGTCCTCTCTCTTTTTTTCTTGATGAGTCTAGTTAAAGGTGTATCAATCTTGTTTATCTTTTCAAAGAATCACCTCTTGGATTCATTGATCTTTTGTATGTTTTTTAAACTCTAGTTCCTTCCTTCTACTCACTCTGAGCTTTGTTTGTTGTTATTTTTCAAGTTCCTTTAAGTGCAAGTGTAGTTGTTAATTTGAGCTTTTTCTTGTTGTTTTTTGTTTGTTTGCTTGTTTTTTGAGATAGGCCTGTAATGTCATGAATTTCCCTCTTAGGATTGCTTTCCCACAGATTTTGGGTTGTTTTCTTCTCATTTTCGTTTGTTTCAAGGTATATATTCTTAAAAGATTTTATTTATTTTAGAGGGAAAAGAAGGGAGAAAGGGAGAGAAACATCAATGTGTGGTTGCCTCTTCCATGCCCCCTACTGTGGACCTGGCCCACAGCCCAGGCATGAGCCCTGACTGGGAATCAAACCAGTGACTGTTAGTTTGCAGGCCAGTGCTCAATCCATTGAGCCACACCAGCCAGGGCTATTTGAAGGTATCTTTTGATTCCTGGCCCCACCATGATCTCATTGTTGATCTATTCATTGTTTAATAATATTTTATTTATCTTCTATGTATTTCTGTACCTTTCAGTTTTCTTCTTATGATAGATTACTAGTTCCATAGGATTATGGTCAGAGTAGATACTTGATATAATTTCAATCTTCTTAAATTTATTGACACTTGTTTTGTGTCCTAACATGTGGTCGATCCTAGAAAACATTCCATGTGCACTTGAAAACAATGTATATTCTGCTGCTTTAGGATGAAATTCTCTAAAGATATCAATTAAATTCATTTGATGTATTGTGTCATTTGAGGCTGCTATCTCCTTGTTGATTTTCTTTTTAAAAAAAATAGTTTATTTATTTATTTTTAGAGAGAGGGAAAGGGAAGGAGGAAGAGAAGAACAGAAAAATCAATGTGTGGTTGCCTCTCACACATGCCCCACTGGGGACCTGGCCCACAACCCAGGCATGTGCCCTGGCTGGGAATTGAATCGGTGACCCTTGGGTCCAGGTTCACAGTTCGTGCTCAATACACTGAGCCACGCCAGCCAGGGCTCCTTGTTGATTTTCTGTCTGGGAGACTTATCCACTGAAGTCAATGGGGTGTCAAAATCCCCTACTATGACTGTATTTCTGTCAATCTCTCCCTTTATATTCAAGATTTGCTTTACATATTTAGGTGCTCGTATATTGGGTACATAAATGTTCGTGAGGGTTATATCCTCTCATTGGATTGTTCCCTTTATCATTATGTAGTGTCCTTCTTTGTCTCTTACTATAGCCTTGGTTTTAAAAGTCTACTTTATTAGATATAAGTATTGCTATCCCAGCTTTTTTCCCCTTTCTATTTGCATGAAATATTTTTTTCTATCTTTTACTTTTAGTTTGTGTGTATATTCCGATCTGAGGTGGATCTCTTGGAGACAGCATATATGTGGGTCATATTTTCTTGGCCATCTGCTTTCCTATATTTTTTTATTAGAGCATTTAATCCATTTACATTTAAAGTGATTTTTGATATGTATTTATTGCTATTTTATTTTTAACTATTTTCCTCTGTTTTTCCTTTTTTCTTCTAAAGCAAGCCCTTTAACATTTGTGACAATAACTGGTTTGGTGGTAATAAATCCCTTTAGACTTTACTTGTCTAGGAAACTCTATTTCTCCTTTAATTTTAAATGACAGCCTTGCTGGGTAAAGTACCCTTGGTTGTAAGTCCTTGCTTCTCACCACCTTGAATGTTTGAATAGTGAGGCTAATCCTTTCTGCCCTGATATGTTTCTGTTGAGAAATCAGATGACAATCTAATGGTAGCTCCCTTGTAGGTAACTAACTACTTTCCTCTTGTGGCTTGTAAGATTCACTTTCTCTTTAAGCTTCACAGTTTTAATTATGATATGTCTTGGTGTGGACCTCTTTGGGTCCATCTTATATGGAACTCTCTGTGCTTCCTGGAATTGTGTGTCTTTTTCCTTTACCAGGTTAGGGAAGTTTGGGGGCATTATTTCTTCAAACAGGGTCTCAATCTCTTGTTCTCTCTCTTCTCCTTCTGGTATCCCCAGGGTGCAGATGTTGTTATGCTTCATGTTGCCCAAAAGTTTTCTTAAACTCTCCTCATTTTTTATAATTATTTTTTCTTTTTGCTGCCCTGCTTGTTTTCTTTTCTATCGTGTCTTCCAAATCATTAATTCAGTCCTTTGCTTCACCTAGTCTACTGTATTCCTTCCAGTGTATTATTTTTTCAAATATTGCATTCTTTATTTCTGACTGGTTCTTTTTATGGTTTCTATGCCTTTCTTCATGCTGTTGAGCATCCTTATAATCATTATTCTAAATTTAATATCTGAAAAATTGCTTGCCTCCATTTCATTTAGTTCTTCTTCTGGAGAACTCTCTCTTTCTTTCATTTAGGGCCTGTTTCTTTATCTTCCCATTTTTGCCACCTCTTTGTGTTTCCTTCTATGTATTTCATATTAGGTAAATCTGCAAGGACTCTGATTCAGACCTATGTCAGACACTGCCTGTGACTGGCCCTGGGCAACCTGTTTAGGGCTATCACCAATCCACAGCTTGTGACTCCCTCTACTGGGCTTGATGTGCAGAAAGAGCCAAGCTGTATGCCAAGGTTGGCTTTTACCAGTACATTTGCCATTTCTTTCTCTACTTGCCCAGCTGAACTGTTTCCTTCAGAAGGAGTAGACAGTACTGTGCTTCGGCTTCCACTGGACCTCAGGTAGATTCATTTTCTTCTTCATTCTGCACATGCCTTTGGTCCATATAATATTCCTCCCATGTTTTATTTATTCCTTTATCTCTGAACCCACTCCCATTCCTTCCTCTCCATAGGCAATGTGCTAAGAAGTCTTTTTTTCCTCTTGTATGTGCTCTTGCAAAATGAATATTGTCTTTATGTGTTTTTTAAAAATTTCTGCAAATGGTAATATTTTGGTTCTCATGTTGTTTTTCTTTTTAAAAGACCTCAGAATTATCTTAAGGCCTAGCCCTGTTGCTATGTGAACATCCAATCTCTCCTAACTGCTACATTATTCTCCGTGCTGAGAACCTTTCTCATTTTTCTTCCCATTATCCCCAACTGGACCTGTAGGTGGTCTCCAACCACCCCTATCCCCATATCACCACACAGAACTCTACAGGGACCATAGTGATATGCATGTTCTATGAACCCGTGTCAATTCTGTTTGCATCTCTACCTGGACATGGAATTGCAGGGGTGTGGGAGGTGCGCACTATTGACTAACTACCCCCACAGTGACCCTCCCATAAGCACTGCCCTCACCAACATTCCCACGTCTTTACCCAACACCAAAATTTGTCTTCATCCAGCTAAGTTTTGCTTGCCTAAAAGATTTCATTAGTTTTCTGCTACTGGGTAACAAGTTACCACAAACCCAGTGGCTTATAATAACACTGATTGTTTGTCTGCTTTTTTTGTGGAGCATGAAACTGGGCACAGTGTAGCTGGGTCCTCTGCTCAAGTTGCAGTCAAGGTCCTGGCCAGGCTGCTTGTCATTAGAGGTTCAATTAGAGAAAGAGCTGCTTCCAGGCTGCCCCAGATTATGTCAGAATTTGTCTCCCTGTGGTTGTAAAACTCAAGGTGACTTGCTTCTTCAAGGTCAGCAGGAGAGACAGTCTGACCTCTACATCCTTTTTTTATTAAAAGGCTCACCTGGGCCTTTAATTATGTGAAACAATTCCTGTCACCATTTCCATATAGTGTAACATAATCAGGGGTGATATCCCATAACCTTTGTTATATTCTATTAGTTAGAAGTGAGTTACAGGCCCTGCCAATGCGCAAGGAAAATAATTACATTAGGGCTTGGGCACTTGGGGTCATCTTAGAATTCTGCCTATCACATGGGTGTAATGTAATATTTTATTATTGTTTTTAAAATTGTAGTAAAACATATATTAAGAAACTTACCATCTTATCCATTTTAAGTTCACAGTTCAGTGATATTAAGTACTTTCACACTTGTGAAGCTATAGACACCATTCATCTCGAGAACTTTTTTTCATCTTGTAAAACTAAAACTCTATACCCATTAAACACTAACTTTCCATTTCTCTGACTCCCTTAGCTCCTGGTAACCACCAGTCAACTTTCTTTTATTTTATGAATTGAATTGCCCTAGGTATCTTATATAAGTGGAAACATACTTCTGTGACTGGCTTATTTCACTTAGCACAATGTCCTCAAGGCTCATCCATGTTGTAGTGTATGTCAGACTTCCTTTCCTTTTTAAGGCTGAATAGTATTTCATTGTATGTATCTACCACATTTTATTTACCCATCCATCAGTCAGTGGACACTTAGGTTGCTTCCATTTTTTGGCTATTGTGAATAGTGCTGCTACGAACATGGGACTATAAATATCTCTTTAAGATCTTGCTTTCCATTCTTTTGGGGTATATACCCAGAAGAGGAATTTCTGGTCATGTGGTAATTCTATTCTGAAATTTTTGAGGAACTGCCATATAGTTTTTCTGGCAGCTGTATCATTTTACATCCCCACCAGCAATGTACAAGGGTTCCAATTTCTCTGTATCCTCATCAATGCTTGTTATTTTCTGTTTTCTTGATAGTAGACATCCTCATGGGTGTGAATTGGTATCTCACTGTGATTTTGATTTTCATTTCCTTAATGACTCGTGATGTTGAACACCTTTTCACATGTTTATTGGCCATTTGTACATCTTCTTTGGAGAAAACTCTGTTCAGATTTCTTATTATTATAATCTGTATTTCTCTACTACTGATTTTAGCCATCTCCTTATATATTTCTTGGCTTTGGGGGTTTCCCCTTCAAAAAATTGCCTGTTCATAATCTTTGTCCATTTATTTTTCTTGTTAATTTGTAGGAGTTCCTTGAATACTGAGGCTCTATTAATCTTATAAATTTTAGACTATGCATGTTATCTTCTCTCATTTCATCATGCATCACTTGGAACAAATAGCTCTAATTTTGACATAACAAAGCCTCCCTTTTTTGCTTTATGGATTGTGCTTTGATATTTTGTCTAAGACTCCTTTCCTCCCTCTAGGTCTCAAAGATGTTCCCTTTCATGCTTTTTTCTATCAATGTTACAACTTGGCTGTTTACAGTTCCTTTTCTTTAGACTTTTTAAAATCCTTACCCAAGGATATGTTTTCATTGATTTCAGGGAGATGAAGTGGAGGTGAGGGGAGAGAAAGACATCAATGTGAGAAACATTAATCAGTCGCCTCCCATACGCATCCTGAACAGGGATCAAACCTGCAACCTAGGACTGAGGATTGAACCCACAACTTTTTGGTGCATGAGATGATGCTCCAACCAACTAAGCCACTCAGCCAGGCCCACACTGACGTTTTAATACACCTTCTCAGCACTCATCTTGTATGAGATTACATTGTTTTTGTCTATAAAGCCAGATTCTTCAGTAAGAACAACTCTTTCCCCACTGATTTTTGATGCAACTTTTATTGAACCTTAAGCTCCCCTATAACCAGGATCCATCTCTGAACTCTCCATGCTTTCCCAATGGGTTGTCCGATTTTCCACTAATACCATATTGGTTAAAAACAATGTTATTATATGTCTGAATCTCTGTGATGGCAAGTTTCCTGTGCTCCTCCTTCTGCTTAGGCATCCATAGACATTTCTCCCTTCACACATTTCAGAGTAAGTTCATCTAGCTGGAATTTTTATTAGGATTGCAGTGACACTATAGATAAATTTAGGGAGAACTGATACTCCTCCCAAGAGAACAAGCTTACTCTACTTGGACTGTAAAACTTCACTTTGCAATTAGCAGGCAATGGATGGAATATGTTAAATTAATGCTGGAGAGGACATCTCCAAGAGGAAGAAAGAGTGGGCCTGGAATGTTCCTCAGAACACCTCCATTCCCAGCGAGTTAGGCAATGGGAGAAAAAACCCTGTTAAAGAATTTAAGTATTCTGGATAGAAAAAATCCAAGTAATATGAAGGAAATGCACACACTTCTAAGGGCCCCTCCTTGCCTGAGGTAAGGGCAAGGAGATCACAGAGCAACAGAATAACTGCTGGCTTCCTCTACGGTGGCCCAACCCTGCTGGTCAGCATCACTTTGTGACACTGGCTGGCTCACCATCATCCCTGATGTGCACAGAATCAGTCATGCTTATTAAGCCCATGCACTGCATGATCTTATTGAACCACACCCCAACATGCCAAGTAAGTAGACAGATTATCACCCCCATTCAATAAAAAATCTAAGACCCATTCATCATTCAACAAGTATTTATCAAGAGTCCACAGTGCTGGGCCCTGGGACACAGCAGAGACTAGACAAATGTCACGGCCTAGTGCTGGAAAGTCAGCAGCAGACACCATGGGGGACATGCTGCTTTTATCAGTCCCATCCCTCCCCTGAGGGAACAGTCCCTCCACACTCCATTCCAGCTCAGGGGGGTCAATCACAGTGTCCCTCTCACTGCATACAGTTAGGGAAAGGGTGGAGCCAATACAGCATCACACCTCGTAGGCTCACTGATTGGCTGAGAAAGTGGCAGATGATCTGAGCAGGACAGAGTCTCCCCTGGGGTTTTCATATGGATGTTGAGGGAGAGGCATTTTTTTCTACTAAGGTTGCTACGGAAGGCAGGTGAGTCTTGGGCAGTCATCTTGGTATAGGAGAGAGCCTTCAGAAAGGACAAAAACCAAGCAGAGACAAGTAGTACAGATACACGAGAATCAGAGGTTGTTTTGATCACTGGATCTGGCCATGCCTAAAGCTAACACGTCTATACTTTCTAGTTATGTGAGTCAACCCATTATCTTTTGGCTTAAGTGTGTTTGAGTTCAAATTGGTGGAAAGGAAGAATCCCATTGGACAGAAATTCCAACAAGTCCAGCTTTCTGCCCACACTACTGAGCTGTCATCCCTCAGGTATCACCAGGTTCTCTAAGGTTGGGGGTCTTTTTGGTCATAATTTCTCTTTTCTCAAAATCTCTTTGAATCCTAAATCTGTTGGCAAATACCCTTTATTCCTTTTTGTTATATGGCAACTGCCAGAAGGTTAAGCTAAACCTGCCTTCCAGGACATCGTCCAAGTTGTTGGGGTGGAGGACAGCCCTGTAGCATGAAACACCCTTTCCCTCAGGCCATCAGCCCATTAGCTTTTCATATCATCTCTGGCCTTCATAGAATCCCAGATTCCCATTATTGCAAAGAACTTTACACCCTCCATCCCAAAGCCTCTTGGCTCAAGCTTTTGAGCTTGAGCTCTATAGAGCAGCCAATCTTGGCTGTGGAGAAAGTGGCCTGTGGTTTGCTGCTATGTTTAACAAGACTTTATGGAAGGCTATGGAATAATGGATGGGAACTACAACACAGAGCACAACCAGTGGTTATTTCTAGAGGTGACTGTGCTGAGTTCGTAGACTTGGAGGGATAACCCAGAAAGGGTCCCTTTCCCCAACCCCCTGGTGAGCCCCAGAGACAGGAGTGAGAGCACCTGTGCCCAGATGAATGCCAGCCCAAGCCCTCTTCTCCAGATAATGTACAGCAGAAAGTCCCATTCAGGGGGCACAGGCCCCCAGCCACATGCCAGGCCTTGATCCCTCAGGGCCCAAGGTGTCAATTACATGTGCCAGAACATTCTGGGTGATGTGGTCTGGCCTGAGCCCAGGATGGGGCTCCCAAAGTCCACACCAGGTTGAGTGGGGCTGGAGAGTTTCTGTTTTGCCCAGGGTCAGTCAGCCACAGTCAATCTTGTAGATTTTGCTACATTGGAGCTTCACACTTTCTGCAAATGAC
Organism: Sturnira hondurensis; assembly: GCF_014824575.4. Taxonomy (NCBI): domain Eukaryota; kingdom Metazoa; phylum Chordata; class Mammalia; order Chiroptera; family Phyllostomidae; genus Sturnira; species Sturnira hondurensis. The sequence goes on from NW_028081809.1 coordinate 1,169,398, forward strand.
TTGAAGAGGAGGACACTGACTCCTTGGTACCCCAGTTAAGTTCCAGGTCTGAGAGGTGATGCTTCTTTTGAAATACCTAAATTGTAGCAAATAAAAAACAAAACATATTACTTCCAAACAAACAATACAACAGAGGACAGATGGTCTCCGCCATCACAACCCATCCATCTTTCCAGTTGGAAGCCTCTGTCTTCAGATGACTTCTCAGCATCAGGTCTCCCTACTGACAACTGCAGAACTCAACTGCCTAAACAGATGGAATTCCCAGAGCAAACAGGTGTTGGCCAAATTCAAGTTTGTTCTCTTAGGAGGCAACTTACAACTTCAAAATAAAGGTGTTTTTGTTTTGTTTTTCAGCTTCGAAATCTCAGGGTCTAGCTGTGGCCAATGCACTGATACCAAAGGAGATGAGACAAAATGGATACTGCAAGTGCTAAAAGGACATTACACACTTGGGCTAAACTGGGCAGACACATACAGCCTGGGAAGATAGACACAAAGGGGTACCAGGAAAAGAGAGAGATGGCTATACCCTGAAGGGGAAGGGTAGAGGCAGTTACATCAGAGAGGGTGAGTCAGAAAAGTGGGAGGAATGTAAACCAGCCTTGTGCTCTCAGACCCAGCCAGGCTCCAATGTGGCTTTGCTTATGCAGTGCTGTAGTGTTCAAACTGGAATTCTCTGGCATTTCAAGTGAGCCCATTAGGTGCCTATGGGAACAAACCAGTTATTCCATCTTTCATGTAGTCTATATGGCTTGCCTGCTACTTGCTGATCCCCTGCTGGGTGCTGGTAACAGTCAAACGAGGCACGAGCTCAGCACATGTAGCTTAGGGCCAAGAGAGGAGTCAGGTATTAATTATATAGCCACACAAATAAATACTGGCCAAGGACCAGCTGAAATAGGCATCTGGTTACTGCAGCAGTCCCTGACTGATCTGGAGTGCTAATCAACAAAGGAAATGACACTGGGGAGGCTTAATTTGTTTTTCATGACCCAATGCTGGCTTCTGGTGATCCTCTGCCTTTTCTAGGTGTTCCCAACTCAGAATTTTGCTCAAGCCTAAACTCTAGCGGCTTGTATAGATCAGGAAAATTTTATTTCTAGAGGGGAAGGGAGGGAGAAAAGAGTGGGAGAGAAACATCAGTGTGTGGTTGGGTGCCTTTCACGTGTCCCTACTGGGACCTGACCTGCAACCCAGACATGTGCCCCAACTGGAATCGGACCAGCGACCCTCTGGTTCGCAGGCAGGCACACAATCCACTGAGCCAGCAGCCCGAGTTGGAAAATTTTTTCATTAGAACCAGGCTGTCCTCGAGTCCTTGTCCAAGTTTGGGGTACCTGAGGTCTTGCAGACATCTCCAGAGATCCTCAGGCAGGGGTGGTGGGGGGAGGGGCGTGGAATCTGCTTGGGAAACACAGCAGGTCCCCACGCCCTGCCACAACTCAGTAACACCCCAGGCCCACCACGGGCGGTGCGCACCAGTCAGCCCAGCCAGCGTGCCTTGGGCCCTGGATCACGTGCCCAAGCAGCTCTCCGTCAGCGTGGAGTGGGGCTATGGGGCGGGGCTTCGGGCACAGCGTGCATTTCCATTGGCTCCCAGGGCTGCCTTCACGACGGATACGCAGAGCCTCCAGTCCCGGCAGTTGGCCTCCTGCTAAGCTGCGGCTTTGGCGGGAGTCTGTGGTGGGTGTGAGGTAAGACCCACCGAGTCACTGCTCAGCCAGTGCAGGCGGGTCGCGGGATCTTTCGGGGCCTTCCTGCTTCAGGAGGCGCCTGGGTGACCCTCCTGGTGGGGAGGGTCGGGGTGGAGGAGCCGTGGCCCCGAGGGCCTGCCATGCAGGGATTCCTTGCCGGCAGTGGCGTGAGGGCCTCGGTGGCGACACCGCGACACGGCGACACCGCTGCACTGAGGCCTCCCCTGTGGTCCCCCTAGACGTGTGTGTGCGCCCGTGCGGCAGCGTCAGACGCTTGACCCTGCTCCCGGGACGGGGCCCTCCGCCTTCTCGGACTGTGGAGGGGCCGCGCGCCATGGGCCTGGTGTGGGGCCGAGTCCTGGGGGCCGCCGGGCTGAGGCCTGCAGGCGAAGTGGGCACGTGCGAACTGCACTTCTCCGCAGGGGACAGATTGGCATGCCATCCTTCGATGGGGGGCTTCACACTTAGGTGTGAGCGGGGTTCAGGCAAAAGGTGGACGGACAGATACGGCGGCCAGTGTGGAGGCGCCTGCTGCTGGGTCAGACGGACAGCGGCCCCCAGGCTCTGCCCGCCGAAGTCCTGTGGGCTGCCCACCACAGACGCCAGGTCTCAGAGATTTTTTTTTCTTTAACTGCAGCAGCTGAAAACCATTACTTTTAACCTGACAAGCTCTCTAGTTTTAAATGATGTTAATTCAAGTTTCAGAATAGTGTGTGTCAGAAAGCAAGTATGTGGCCTACATTTGGTTCTCAGGATGCCAGCTTGCCAGCTCGGGGAGGGGGTGTTCAGGTAGGACCTACAGGGTGGCACAAATCCCCATTTGGGGAACCCCGGTTCTGAAGGATATATCCCAGAGCTTGACTTCTGGATTGTGTGAGCTAAGTAGTTGACGTAATTAGTGAATGGGAGTTACCCCTGGCCCTGTCTTTTACTTTTTCTGGCCCCGTTAGGGTTAGCTTTTGAGAGAGAAGTAGGCTGAGCCTGAGGAGCGGACCTCCTCCTCGCAGAGCAAGCAGGACTCCCCAGCTGGCCTGGGAGCTCCCCATGCCGAGTGTCTGTGAGTGGGAAGTGCATTTGGGGTGAGTCTACCAGAGCTCATCAACTGCAGGGATTGTGATCCTAGTACCACTTAGCTTTATAGTTTTAAATAGTGGTAATTAGGGAAAGTAGGAGAGACCCAGAGGAATTCTGGGAGAGGACATTACAGCCAGTCATCTGGCATTTCCTGGGTCCCTCACCTGTGCAGGTGCAGGCAGACTGGTGGTCAGAGATGAGTCATTTGCAACCCCTGCCCTCAGGTCTCTTTTGGATGACTTGAGGAAGTGAAACCTTAGCTCTGGAGGAGGCTCCTAGCCCAGCAAGCCTGGGCTGGGGGAACCAAGGAGGAGGGGAAAACCCTAGAGGATAATCCAGAGGCATCATGAACTTAGAGCCACGGGGAGAATTTGGTAGGAAGGGGAAAGGCACACCCACATGGGCATGTGCAGTGTGTGGTGGGACAGGGATAATGTAAATAACCAGACCAGCCTACGCATCAGGGATATGGTGAGAGATCAGGGTAGAGGAGTTTTTAGGGCCTAATTTCTGGGCCAGGAGGGGTTCAGTGCTGCTTTATGGAATAGACATCTGATAGTTCAGAGGAATATGATGAGAAGGAGGGGCTGAGGAGACACCTAGCAGGATCTTTTGCCGAGAGTGGGGTGTGAGAGGGGATGTATTGTGGAAAAGTTTGTCTGGTCTCCAATCCTAAGAGTATTCCTTGAGGACAGATCTATGTGGTATTTCCCTATGTCCCAACTCCCCAGCTGTCCCCCATCTAGTACCTGGCCCCTATTCCTGTAATGGTTGAGTAGGTGAAGGGCCATCCTCTTGTGTGGAGAACAGAGGCTGGACAGGACCTGGTGGCCTTGCAGCAATGGTCCTGTTCCTCTTCAGCAGTCACATGCCTCTTTCCTGCCAACCCAGCCTTGTTCTTTCCCTCTGCAAAGAAGGGGTCTGAGTCTCTCATATAGCCCTCATCTGTGCTGGGACATGCGGGGTGGGTATTGATGGTAAGACAACTGATTTCATTTATGTTAGCCCTCAGGTTGCCCCTGATCTGGACACTGACACTTTTTGAGGACAGCTGGCTCCTTGGTGGGACCAGTTGGGTATGGGGCATGACTTTGGTCAGCTTCCAGCCCTGTTTCTCATCACTGATGTCCTGGATGCTGTCTGCCTGTCCCAGGGATGGAAATTTGGTGGTCACCACAGGAATCCAGGTTGTGGCCCAGACTCCAGTAGCCCCTCCATCCTTCCATCTCTCCCCAGGTCATCCTTCCTGTCTTGTGGTGAAAGGAAGAGAAGCAGGTGGCCCTTCTCAGATCTTATAGGCCCCCATGGATTCCATTTTGGGAGCTAGACTCCAAACTCAGCAGAGGAGCAGCCAGAATGGCCAGGAGGTACTATGGCTCCTTCCATTCCCAGAATATCCTCTGCCCTCCCACCTCTCCTCCTGAGCACCTCACTCTTGGAGGCTCCCTCCCTCTTCCAAGGACCTTGAGTCTTACCATCTCTCTCCGTGGCCACTTTCCAGACCAGCCAGTGGTCCTCAGGCTTGGGGACGAAGCTAGAGGCTATTGCCCCATTCCTGGGGAAATACCGCCCCTTTGTGGGTCGCTGCTGCCAGACCTGCACCCCCAAGAGCTGGGTGAGTAATGTGAGGCTGAGCCCCACCCTGGGAGCTTGGCACATCTTGGCTGTGGGAACCATGGCTTCCCTTATGTCCTTCTAGGCTTGGCCCTCCCTGCCCATGCCTATGCTCTTATCTTTCAGGGGAATGGAGGCACTGGTACTGGTTGTGTTGTTGGCCTGGGGCTGGCTCACAGCTCTAGGAGAGTTGGGAAGGGAGGTGCAGAGGCACCTGAGAGAACAGAGTATGGCCAGAGAACTGGGATCTGAGCATGCTTGCACAGTCCTGCTGTTCATTTTGGGGGGCTCACCCACTCAGAGTCACCCAGTACTCAGTACAGACTTGAGGTCTTCCTGTGTGTCCATGCCTCATGTGCTGGTACTGATGAGACCCACAGTTCTGGTGGAGATCCAGGCTACATGTATGTTCTCTGCAGTAAACTAGAGACCTCAGAGACTTTAATATGCCCCTCTCCAAGTGGCTGGTGCTGTAGAGAAGGAAGCCCTTCCATTTTGACCACAGGACCCTGTTTCCTGAATGAGCTTCAGGATATTTTGGGAAATGCTGTGCTACAGTCCTGTCTCCTAGCAGGCACGATAGTCCTCCAGGCAGAGACTGAGAAGACAGAGCAGGGGCTCTCCTTTGCAGGTTTGCAAAAGCCCCCCGAAGTCATGCATGCTATCCCTGCCCTCTCTTGGGCAGGAGTCCCTCTTCCACAGAAGCATAATGGACCTGGGCTTCTGCAATGTGATCCTGGTAAAGGAGGAGAACACCAGGTAGTCAATCAAAGGCAGGAGGGGTAAGCGGGGCTCTGAGGTGTGGGGCTGCTAGGACCTTGCTTTGTGGTGTCAGTTTCTTCCTCCAATGGGAAAGAAGTCCCTGCCCTTTGCTGCGCACCCACAGGCAGGAGAGGCAGGGAAGGGCAGAAACTCTCCTGCAGTTCCTCCTGGTGGCATTTATGGGCTGCCCTTTGTGCATCGATGCCCCACTCAGCATGAGGGGGTGGGAATGGGACAGGTGCTTCCTCATCCTTCTCTGTGATAAGCCAAGCTCAGGTGTTCCCAGGCCATGGGATTGGGGTATGATCCCTCCCTCATGGACTACCCTCCCTGGGTCCTAGTGGGAGGTAGACCCTCTAAAAGATCTTCACCCTATTTCTGGGGCTGTGCTCAGGTTTCGGGGCTGGCTGGTTCGGAGGCTCTGCTATTTCTTGTGGTCCCTGGAGCAACACATACCCCGCTGCTGGGATGAGCTACAGAAGGTCATGGAAAGCACTGGGTGAGGAGGCAGGGATGGGGGTTGGGATGGTACTTCTAGGATCCTTGAAAGGATGACAGAGGCTCTAGGCAGGGGTAACTGAGAGGCCCGGTTTCTAGAATGTTAGCTTTGCCTAGGTTCCTGCCTTAAAAATGGAGGCTAAAGACTGGAAGCCATGCTCTGGGGAGGCTGTGGGGCTGATGGAAATGACCTGAGCAAACTGAGGCATGCCCTCTCCTGACACCACTTCCCCTACACTGTAGCGTACAGAATGTCATCTCAGGAAGGGCCCCAGGAGGGGCTGGGGAAGGCCAGGTGCCCGGCCTTGTGAAGAAAGAGGTACAGCGCATCCTGGGTCACATCCAGGCCCCACCTCGCCCCTTCCTGATCAGGTAACTTTATGCTAAGGGACACTTATCCCTAGAGTCTTTGCCCTTCTGGAGAGTGAGTGTTGAATGGGCTTGGGAAAGGACTAGACCCTGCCCATGCACCGGGGAGCCAGATGGTGTGTTACCAGAGGGCCCGAGGGAGCCCCTGATCTGGACACAGACCTTTTGAAAGCAGCTGGCTCCTCAGTGGGACCAGTTGGATATGGGTTGCAGCTTTGATCTGAGCCAGCCCCCAACTTCCAGCCCAGTTTCTCACCACTACTAGCTTGGGTGTTGAATGTCTTGGGGGTCACTCCAGGAACCCCCTGGTCATGGCCCAGACTCCAGTATCACCCTTCGTCTTTTCATATCTCCACAGGTCAGGTTCCTGTGTAGAGAGGGAGAGGGGCAGTGGTGACTGGTTCCCTGACCTTATCAGCTCCCAACCTTCCTCCTGCATCCATCCCACTGTCACCATCTGCTTCCTCTCACATTCATCTGCACAGTTTGAGCTCCTTTTAGATGCAGGTGCTATTCCAGGGGAATGAAGGGGTGCACAGGTCAGAGAACAGAGATACCCATGGCTGCGGGGACAGAATAGGACTGGGGCTAAGAGCACCTGGAGGGAAAGAAGAGACTTGCAAGACGGGGAGGAAAGGGGAAAAGGAGCCTGTCTTGGGGGAAATGGTGCACGGAAGTCAGAACAGTCCCACTAGAGTGAATAGCATTAGCTATGGCCACAGGAAAGGGCCAGGTTTGCTCATGGAGCCAAGGTGGCTGGAAGCTGGTCAGTGAGCTATTGGGGATGAAATGAGAGGTAGAAGGGACCAGATACACAGGGCCATACAGGAAGTTTTTATTTTGATTTCTAAGTGTGGTGACAAGTAATGGAAAGATTTTAATTAAGTAGGGAATGACAACAAGATTAATTAGGATCAAGAGTAGAGAACAGGCCATCTGGGAGGCTGTTTTATTAGTCCAGGAGAGGCATGGTGATGGCTTGGATGGGAGGTGTGGTAGAGGTTGGACAAGTGGATTGAGAGACCAGTGTGAAATTACCAGGACTCACTGATGGACTGGAGGTCAGGGTGGGACAGTGAGGGAAAAGGGGAAACTCGCAGGTGAGCTGGTTTCTGGCCAAGTACCTGGTGATGTGGATAGGGGGTGTTGGTTCAGGAGGAATGAGTTCCTTCCACAAAGGATGTTTTGGATACAGAGTTTCAGACACCTGATGTGCTGGTGGAGGCATTTGTTTATGTGAGCCTGGGACTCAGAAGGGAGGCTGGGGCAAGAGGCATACATTTGCAGAGCCTTAGCACAGGGATGACGGTTAAAGTGAGGGCACGGGTGAGTTGTGGAGGGAAAAAGGGCACAGGGTGCAGTGTGTCAGGCTCAGCTGTCCTGACAGAGCTGAGAAGTTAACTGAGGAAGGATAGGAAGTGGAGGAGGTTGGTGACTCTGACACTTCCAACTTTTGGCACAAAAGTTCTTTTGACTGTTGAGACTTCCAGTCCCCTGACCTAGCCACCTTTATACTGGGCATTTGCCCCTCCTGGTGCAGCTTCAATCCCAGGGCTCATCACGATAATAATGCCCCTGTGAAGGAGCCACTGGACACAATTGGTTCTGTTTGAACCCAGCAGCCTGCCTTCTCTGTATCGGAGCAGCCAGACATTGCTGGAGAAGAAAACACCCTGTGGACCTGCTTCCTTCTGAGTGCAGTTCTCCAAGGGGCACAGGCTCTGGTCCAGATGGCCCCTTCCCAGCCTTACCCACTGTCAGCTGATGCCCTGTCTCGTGCCATCAGATGCGGGCATGCTGCTTGTCTGCCACCTCATCATGCTACCTGCATCTACTCTTCTGCTTTCATTTAAAGACAGCCCCTTTCAATTGTCCTCTTTCCTTCTTGTATCACAGAGTCATCCCTTTTTATTTCACCTTTCCCAGCAATTCGCAAAAAGGTATATCAGCATACCACGGGCCTGGGCTCTGGTGTCAGGCCTGTCTGCCAGTCTAGTATTTCTTAGCTTTCTGCACTACTCAGCAGTTTCTGTAACCTCTCTGAGCCTCACTTTTCTCTTCCGTAAAATAGGGACAGCACTGGAGGCCCTCTGAGATGCTGGGGGGTGGGGGGCCCTGCCTTGTGGGCAGTGACCGCCATACCTCAGACTGGTTCTTGCTGCTTCGCAGGCTGTTCAGCTGGGCAGTACTGCGGTTCCTGAACCGCCTCTTCCTGAATGTACAGCTCCACAAGGGCCACATGACGATGGTCCGCCAGGCTGCCCAGGTGGTAAGCCTGCCCTCCAATGGGATGGGTGGTAGGAGCAGAGCTAGGCCAAGCCCTGAGTCAGGCCCAGCCCCATCCCCTGGTGGGAAAACCCCACTGCTCTTAGATGACCTTCTCTTTGTCTCTCACAGCCCTGCTCCAATGGGCTTCCTCTCATGGCTTTTTGTCATGGTCTTAACAACCATTACACCAGTGCGTTACCTTAAAGGTTGTCAGCAGAGCGGCTCTCCTTTTGGGAAATGTGCTCCAAGGGAGAACTGCACAGCTGAACCCTTCGTCCCTCTGTGGCTGACCTGGGTGTGGAGGCGCAGGGTTTCAGCTCCCTGCATCTTCAGGGTGGAGACGGGTTTCTGTCTGACTTTCCCCAAGCAGGGTTCGCCACTCGTCCTCCTCTCTACCCACAAGTCACTCCTGGATGGGCTCCTACTGCCTTTTGTGCTGTTCTCCCAGGGCCTGGGAGTGCTCCGTGTGGCTTGGGACCCCTGTGCCTGCTCCCCTGTCCTCAGGTAAAAGCTGTGTGGCCCTACACATACATGGCAGTCCCCAGGCTGGGGCAGGGATATGTAAGGATGGGAGTGGGGGTGTGCTGCAGCAGCTCCCCACAGGCCCTCTTCCGGGCCTTTTAGCTCCCAACCTTCTACCAGTCCAGCCTGTGGGCTCAGATGGTCAGCTACAGCTTCTGGGGCCATGCCTGGCCTCAGCACGTTCAGGCAGAATCCAGGCTGGCCCTGGGTAGGCCAGCGCTCTCCCTAACCTCCTACTTGGTCCCATCTCCCGGCCCCTGCCCTCATCAGGCTCTGTCTGCCCTGTGCCCCACAGAGCTCTGCTGAGGAAGCTTGGGGGGATTTTCCTGCCCCCAGAGGCCAACCTCTCCCTGGACAACTCTGAGGGGGTCCTCGCCAGGGCTCTGGTCCACGCGGTGAGTGCCCCCAGTGGTGTTTATAGGGCCAGGCCAAGGCATAGGTGCCTAGTGCTGCTCCAGCCTTGATACTGCCTCTGCCACTACCTCCCTACCTCCATCTAGGTCGTGGAGCAGCTGCTGGTCAGCAGGCAGCCCCTGCTTATCTTCCTGGAAGAGCCCCCTGGGACCCAGGGCCCTTGGCTATCCGCCTTGGGCCAGGCCTGGCTGGGACTGGTGGTCCAGGCGGTCCAGGCAGGCATTGTCCCAGATGCTATGCTGGTACCAGTGGCCGTCACCTATGACCTGGTTCCAGATGCACATGATGCACACCATGTGAGACCCCCCTGCCCCATGGGACTCCAAGTGGATACCATCTCCAGAGAAGACACTGTACATTGTGTCCTGTGGCCGAGTGCCTCTCAGGGCTCGGGTCAGCATGGTGCAAAAGAGCTCTCCCCAGCCATCCTGTGGCACCTGCCAAGCTGATGCTGTTATCCTGTTTCGCCCTCAGAAAACCCCACTAGGGAGGGATTTCTCGTTTCACTGATGAGAAAATTAGCTTAGAGAAGTCATGGTCATGTACCATTTGCAAGATAAAGTTGAGCAGAGAGCAGTGCTCCAGGCGAGCCAGCTCCCTCAGCTTCTTCCTCCCCACAGGCCACAGCCCCACTGGGGCTGTGGACAGTAGCTCTGGCTGTCCTGCGGAGCCTGCGAGGCTGGTGCTGCAGCCCCCGGACCTGCGTTCGTGTGCACCTGTCCCAGCCCTTCTCCCTGCAGGTATGGAGTCTGTTGGGCGAAGCTGAGAGGACCTGAGGTCTGTTCTGGGGCCTCTGGCAGCCTGGCCATCACTGCCACTGTGGGGATAGCCTCACCTACCTGTGAGCTGTGTGTAGGTTTCCTGGTGGGCAAGCAGGCAACCTGAGAGCTTCATCCTGGGCAGGAGTACACTATCAATGCCAGAAGCTGTTGGGGCAGCAGGCAGACCCTGGAGCAGCTGCTGCAGCCCATCGTGCTGGGCCAAAGGTAGGGGCAGGGGTGGGTGTGGGCCCCCAGGGCATGGCAGGTGGTCTTTCAGCACAGAGCCTCAGACATTACTGACTCCAGCCTTCCCTCACCAGATATTCTAGGTCATCTAGAACAGTGCCTGGGACCCCTCCTTGCCTCTAATCTGAGTGTGGGAAATGACAGAGGCTGAAAGGAGCTGGTGTTACAGGGCCCCCTGGGGCTGGGCTGGCCTGGGGAAACTCTCTTCTGAGAAAGCACTAGGCTTCCCCAAGACCGTCTGTAGGCTGGCTCCTCCAGTCCTGCCACCTCTGTCTCTTCCAGTACTGTCATCCCAGACACTGAGAAGGAGCAGGAGTGGACCCCAGTAACTGGGCCCCTTCTGGCCCTCAAGGAAGAGGACCAGCTCCTGGTCAGGAGGCTGGGCCGTCACATCCGGAATGGTAAGGGAAACTAGGTCTGGGCCTTTGGGGACAGTCCTGAGCTGTTCCTCCTCTCTGGGTCAGTGGGCTGTCAGAGCCCTCCGTTCCAAATGGGTCTCTGCACCTGACCCTCCCTCCTGTGTGACCCACTTGTGATGTGTGAGGAGGAGTGTGGCAGCCAGGGAGCCCCTCATGAGCGCATACAGATGGCTGCCTGAGCCACAGAGGATAGCATGTACGAAGGACAGATGCCGGGATCTAGGCCACCTACCCACGGTCACCCTGGCCCTGCCTTGGCTCCCCATTTCACCTCTCTGAGCCTGATCTCCTGAGCTGTAAATGGAGTAACATTGACTGAGTGGGAAAATGCACGAGGGACTTCACACCGTACCTATCACAGAGGGGGCTCTCACAGAATGCTCATTACAACTGTCTTCTCAGGTACCTCTCTGTGGCAGAGGCTGTGGGTTGATGGGTAGGCCTACAGCGCAGGAAAGGTCCCCGAACTCCCTGCATGTCTCAGCACATTTGACAAATGCCAGTTCTCCACTGGGAAGGGTGGACCCCAAGGACCGGGCAGGCCTGCTCTCCCCTTCCCTTGGGTGGAGTTGCTGGGGCGGTGGGAGGGTTGCAGTCAGGGAGGCAGGGGACTGTCCTTGGCCCAAACACTGGGTAATAGAACCCGTTGCTGGGCCCAGGCCCCTGAGCCACGTCCCTCCACCCCGGCTGCAGCCAGTGTGGCAAGCTCTGCGGTGATGAGCACAGCCATCATGGCGACACTGCTGCTATTCAAGCATCGGAAGGTAGGCAGTGTGGTGGGGAAGGTGGGGCTGGGGAGTGGTATATGGCCTTGCTGCTCAGCCCTGCCACTACCCACCCAGGGTGTGTTCCTGTCCAAGCTTCTGGGAGAGTTTGCCTGGCTGACGGAGGAAATACTGCTCCGTGGCTTTGACGTGGGCTTCTCAGGTCAGCTGCGCTGCCTGGTATGGCACACGCTGAAACTGCTGCGGGCACACGTGGCTCTGCTGCGCATTCGCCAGGGGGACCTGCTGGTGGTGCCTCGGTCCAGCCCAGGCCTCATGCACTTGGCACAGCTGAGCTCTGAGCTGCTGCCTGCCTTCTTGAGTGAGGCCGTGGGCGGTGAGTCCTGACAGCCTGTGAGGGGGTCGGGTGTTGGGTTAGGGGATGGCTTCCTTCCTCACGCCTGGCCCCCTCCCCAGCCTGTGCAGTTCGGGCACTGCTGGCAGGCAGAGTGCCACCAGAAGGGCCCTGGGAGCTGCAGGGCATTGAGCTACTGAGCCAGAAGGAGATGTACCACCAGGTCCTGCTGCTGCTACACTTGCTGCCACAGGACCTGCTACTGCTGCAGGTCAGGCCTCCCCCCAGCCCCGAGACCCACACATCCCTGGCTTGTGGCAGGGCTGTGCCTGCCCTGCCCACTGCCTGGCTCTCCTGAGGCCACAGAGACACCTTTCTCCCCAGCCCTGTCAGTCTTCCTACTGCTACTGTCAGGAGGTGCTGGACCGTCTCATCCAGTGCGGGCTCCTGGTTGCTGAGGAGGTAGGCAGAACCGCTGGAGACAAAGCTCCTGCCTGGATCTGGCCTCTCTCAGCCTCACACCCCAACTGACAGCTGCCCTGTGTGTGCTGTGGGGGCAGGCAGCCTCTGGCCAAGCAAACAGGGAAGCCTGGGTCCTGCCTCTGCAGCTCTGTGCCTTAGGACTTGTGTGTCTGTCATGACAGGACTGCACAGTTGTACCTCTGAGGTTCTCTGCACTCCTCCCGCCCCCACATTTCTTATCCATAGGGCTGTGGCCCTTGAGGGTGGGTGCCTACTTCCTCTCACCCTACAGGTCTCTCACCTTGCTCAGCAGGTCTTGTGTGGGCTCCTAGGTCTGCTTTTACTGGTTGTACCTCTATGTGCCTAGACTGCCATCTACCTGATCTGGGGGACTCGGGGCTGAACCTTGACCAGCCTGGCAGAGACCAGTGTCTCCTCTGACCCCCAGACCCCAGGTTACCAGAAGGCCTGCGACACAGGGAGACAACATTTGAGTGCCAAGCTGCTGTGGAAACCAAGTGGGGACTTTACTGATAGTGACAGTGATGATTTCGAGGAGGCAGAGGGCCGGTACTTCAGGGTGCGTTGGGAGAAGCCACCAGGGAAGGAAGAAGTAGGGAGACAGTGGGAGCTGCCCTCACTGGCCTGTCCCCTTTCAGCTCAGTCAGCAGTCTCGCTGCCCCGACTTTTTCCTCTTCCTGTGCCGCCTGCTCAGCCCACTGCTCAAGGCCTTCGCGCAGGCTGCCACATTCCTCCACCATGGCCAGCTGCCTGACACAGGTGAGGCCCGCACTCCCCTCCCTGGCTGTCCTCAGAGAGGGGCTGAGAGCTCAGGGCAGGGCTCTGCCTGTGCTGGGCCTAAGTCTCCTCTGCTCCACAGAGTCATGCTATGCGGAGCAGCTGTTCCAGTTCTTGCAGGCCTCTGCCCAGGAGGATGGCTCCTTCGGTGAGTCCCAAACAGCCAGGTGGTGCCCAGGAGGCAGGCGATTGCTGCCCTCTGCTGGGCACTGCCAGCCCCACTCCAGGAAGGAGGGCTGCAGAGTAGAGAGCGCCACTGGGTGCAGTCTGCGCCCTGTCTTGGGCAGTTTCTTCTACCAGTGAGAAGAGAAGCTTGTGCCAGTGGCTGGCTGCACCCACTAGAGCTTCACTTCTTTCTCTCATTCAGAGTGTGCAGACCCAAGTCTTGCCATCAGGGCTGTCTGGACCTTCAGAGACTTGGGGGTGAGAGGCCATTCTCATCCTCCTCCTATCCCCCTGTTCCCACCTGATAGACCTGCTCAGGGAAGCCCACCTGTGCCCACCCCGGGTTTTCCTCAAGAACAGGTGTGGTGACAGGAGTTGGAGAAGATGAGATGATTTTCCTGTCCCTCTTGGTTTCCCAAGCCACTGCCTCATTCTGCTCCCAGGATGGGTGCTGGGGATGGTTTGAGGAAACACTGTTCAAACCCTGAGGCCTAGGGCCAGGGGTCTCACTGAAGGAATCTCCCATGGTGAGTGCTCGCAGCCCTTCTCCATGGCACAGGTGCTGCAGCAGACACCCAGCCCTGCAGGCCCCATGCTCCACCTGTCCCCTGCCTTCACCAGCCGGGACAATCAGGAAAAGCTGGAACAGTTCATCAGGCAATTCATCTGTGACTAGAACTGTGGGGAGGAGTCTGTGCCGAGACTTCTCAGCCCCAGAACATAGCTGAGCCCTGAAGCCAGAAGCCAGAGGCCTGCAAACCCTTGGTTGGCCGATAAAATTGTTGAGGTTTGATTGTCTCTTACTGTCTTTCACTTTCTGTTCTTTGGTGTGATAAACAAGGGGACTAGGCTGGACAAGTTCTCTTTCCAAGCCGAGCATTGTCTTTTGGTGTAGATTCTCAGTGTCTGCTCTCCTTCCCCACGCCGTGACAGTGCTCTCTCTTGCTCCCTGAAACAAACTTAAAAGACAGGCAGGAGCCAAGCTGCTGCTTTAGACTAAGTTTATTGAAGAGGAGAGTCCCATTTCTTCCTCCTCTACCTAGATGAGCAGCCTTGAGTGGGCTGGAACTGTACAGGGCTGAGGGGGAGCGGGTACCCCACCTCTCATCTTGCATCCAGGGCCTGCGGCAGGAGCTGTCACACCACCTTGTTGATAATGACACCCAATTCTTCAATCTCACACTGGACCTCATCGCCCTTCTGCAATGGAGTGGCCGCGGGTGGTCAGTCCTCAGCCTGACACACACATCTATACATGCGCAGGCCTGGGTTTCTCAGGTCTGAGCCAAGCCTGCCAGGCCTCTGGGTCCCTCTTCCTTCCCTCCTTTTTGCCAACCTACCTTGAGAAAGACTGGAGGTTTCCTGAATACACCAACACCTGGGGGGGTCCCTGTCAGGATGGTATCCCCGGGGTAAACAGTGACAAACCTGGGGCAAAAGGGCCAGGTGAGACCAGGAGCTGAGGTGCCAGAGCCTGGGATGGAAGGCTCAGCTTGGCTGCAGGTGACTGTGTAGGTCAGGGCTTCACCCCACTTACTGGGAGACCCAGGCTATCAGCTCTTGTGTCTTGAACACCATCTGATTGGTGTTGCTGCTCTGGACCACTTCCCCGTTCACCCGGCAGGAGATCTTTAAGTTGTGTGGATCTGAAATGCAGAAACACCACCATGGAGCTCCCCTCCAGAGAGAGGACACATGGCAGTTTTCTGCCTTAAAGAGAAGGACACCTGTCCACAGCAAAGGCTGACAAATGCAGATGTGAAAGCATCAGCATCTGTGAGGCAGCAGGGGAATGGCATGAGCAGGACAGCGCGACCCCGCACCTGACTCTGGCAGGGGTGGCCCACCAGTAAGTATCCTGGCAAACCACACATTTATCTTAACTTTCATCTTGCACACTCACAAAGACACCCTCTAAGAGCAGCTGGAACACAATCTAACTTGACTGTTGACTGACTGAACAAGGTGGTGTGAGGCTAAAGACCCTCGGACACACCCCCAACCTAAAGGGCCACGCCTTGCCCTCTGCACCACCCTCTTCCCTCCTGGCTCCTGGTGCCCTTGCTGATAGCCAGTGTGGCCCCGGTCATAGTGGCTGGGCAAGATCCTCTTGGTCCTCTCCATCTCCCTGACTAAAGAAAATGCACGGGCTTTGTGACAGTCTCTGTGATGCCCAAGGGCCAGCTCTGCTTCCTTCCGGCCTAAGGACTCTCCCAGATGGTGGCAGGTAGAGGAAGCCCAACCACCCATCAGGGGAGCACTGTTCTTATAATGCACTCGATGAATGCAGATTCACCACCTCTGCAGCTGTGGTCTTCCAGGGGGTGAGGGCATGTGCTTGTGGCCCGGTTGAGACTTGCTTTCTAAGGAATCAGTGAAAGGCAGCTGGGGAGGGGGCTCCACATCGAGCTGCCCCCACACTCCCACTTCGAGAGCGCTGCTGTTTCTTTACTTTGACATATCTGACCAGAGCAAGAAGAGTCGTCAGGGGGGCTGTCAGAGACCTACCTGCTACACTGTCCTTAGTCACCAAGGCAGGGCCCAGGGGACAGAAGGTGTCAAAGGTTTTTCCCAGCAGCCACTGCTTTCCATTGCGTCTCATTTGCCAGTCACGAGCACTTACGTCATGTGCCACAGTGAAGCCAGCCACATAAGCCATGGCATCTGTGGCCTGGGGGGGGGGGGGGGGGGGGGGGANGGGGGGGGGGGGCAAGGGATTTGGCCAGATTGGAGGTTAGGTCACAGTGACATCAAACCCTATAATAAAGCCTTTATCCCACACTAGTAGCCAGAGCTCACCAAAGGTGCTAGGCAAGGGACAAGGCAGGTGCCACAGCTGACCACTTTCCAAGACCAGGGACAGTGGGTACCACTCCTTCAACCTCACCTTGATGTGCTTGCCTTTCTTTCCAATGACCACGGCCAGTTCCACTTCCCAGTCCACCTCCTATAAAGCAGGAAAGGAGCAGTGAATCACCTGGCCCTGGGGCCTGTCTGGTGCTGGGGGCTGCATGCCATGTCTTCAGCCTGGGCCTCTAACATGGGGTCAGTTGCTGGCCTAGAGTCATAATAAAAACAGAGGGGAGTGTGGGGTTGACTTGTAGACCCATAAACCTCGACAATGGCAGGCAGCACCACTGGATGGAAGCACAGTTCCCACAGTGACTAGAGGACCAACATTGGTCTGGGGACTGAATGTAAAAGTCACTCTTGATACTTCCAAAAAATGATGGATACCCAGTGATAACAGCTAACCCTGCCGTGTGCCAGACACCATTCCAGTGCTTTAATGTATTAACTCACTGAAATGGTAAAAAAGACCAACATGCCAAAATAAATGTGGGCAAAAGGCTTGAATAAGCAAGTCACAAAAAATATATAGGGCCGCAAAAATGAAAATTACTCAGCCTTTCCCGAATCAGCACAGTGCTACGAAACAGACGCAACCTAACCCTTCAAACTGGCTGATCTGAATGACCCAGAGTGGCTATGAGCACACCTGATGCGCACCTGGTCTCTAGTATCGATACCCACTAGAAAGAGTCAGGTTCTCTCGGGGAAACGATTAATCCCAGGTCCAACGCAGTACAAAATAAGCCTGTGTATCTTGGACAGAAAGCAGGAAAGTGTTCAAAAAGTGATGGGGATGGGGCCAACTTGAAGCGCCCCACTGGCCAAACTGAGATCATTTGCATATTAGGAAGACTATAAATGATGGATTACAACATATTGGATCAAAATAAAAAATTCAGTGATACTAAAGGAATGGAGTAAAAAAAAAGGCAGCCTCCTTTGTTCACAAAATGCCAGCTAATAAAGAGGAGAAAGCACGATAGAAAAGCACAGTTTTCTAACCCCAGTGCAATAATGGAGTCAGGTAAAGATGACCAGGGGTCCGGGGTGAAAACGGTGGGGCAGTGAGATAGTCCCACGTCTCCAGCAACTGCAGGTAGGTTATTGCCAGAGAACTGCACCTTCCCAATGGAGAGGTCTAGTGAACAGCAAGCAAACCGAATGATCGAGCTTTAAAAGGCAGCTGACAGGAGCCTCCAGTGGGATGCAGTGTGAAGATACAGTATCTGTATTGTATAGACTGCCTGTGTGTCCCTCCAAACCCTACGTTGAAACCTATCCCCTCAATGTGATGGGTTACGAGGTAGGGCCTTTGGGAGGTGATCACCATGAGGGCAGAGCGCCCATGAATAGGATTAGTGCCCTCAAGAGACCCAGAGAGCTCCCTGGACCTTCTTTCCCAGAACAGGGAGACATGATCAGGAACCTGGAAGTGGCCTTCCCAAGCACCAAATTTATCAGCACCTTGCCCTTGCACTTCCAGCCTCCAGAACTGTGGAAAATAAATGTTGCTTATAAGCCACCCAGTCTATTTTGTTATAGCAGCCCAAATGGACTGAGGCACCTGTGTAGAACTCCTGACAAAATGTTTAACCTGAATCTAATCATGAGGACACAATCGGGCAAATCCAGACT
The DNA here is from genome assembly GCF_014824575.4 of Sturnira hondurensis. NCBI lineage: Eukaryota > Metazoa > Chordata > Mammalia > Chiroptera > Phyllostomidae > Sturnira > Sturnira hondurensis. The sequence continues at coordinate 1,187,014 of NW_028081809.1, forward strand.
GTGGGACACGCTATGAGACAGCCTGCCTGGACTTCAAACGTCAGCATCATGACAGAAAAGGGCAGCAGGCTGCGGTCAGAGACCAGCAGTCAGCAAAGCACAGCCTGCAGGTAAACCCCGCTCGCTGCCTGTGTCCTTCAGACAAAGCTTTCCTGGGACACAGCCAAGTTCATTCATTTGTATGACAGCCACGCACTTTCACACCACAGTGGCGAGGTTGAACTGTTGCAGCAGACACCATCTGGCATTGCAAGTCTCATATTTACTAACTGGGCCTTTCTGAAAAAAAGGCTGTGGATGCCTGTGGATCTGTAGATTATAGGCCCTAAAGAGACATGACCAAACACAATGTGCGGCCTTGTTTGATCCTGAGTCGTCAAAGAAACAACAAAACAGAACCCAAATTGAAAGTCATCTCTCAGTTGAACTATACATTAGAGATTATTCCTGTTAATTTGCTGGGTTGTAATAACACTACTTTGTTCATATAGGAGATTGTCCTTATTAGAAGATGCATGCTAAATTTTAGGACTGTCTACAGTGAAGGTATATTACTTTTATACTCCAAATGGGAATAAATGGAAAGGTCTCTCTTCTACTAATTTTTTCCTGAGGCCAGTCTCATTACTGTATAAGCCCCGCATCACTGTCCCTGGGTTTCTGTTTAATGCACTACTGAGCTGGGTGCCGTGCACGCTTGTGATGGCCCCAGTGATGCAAGAGGCAGTGGGAAGGCACCGACCGACCTGGCTCTCAGACGGGAGGACGATCTCATCGTAGGGCCCCACGATGGAGCTGGCAAACTTGCTGAAGATGATGGGCTCCTTCGGCACAGGCACGTTCTGCTCCTTGCAGTGGTCCACGTAATTCATGCCCACACACACCACCTTGTCTGGCCGTGTGACTGGAGCCAGGAAGGTCACCTCTGACCGTGGAAGGACTGGCAACTGGGCAGCCAAGGCCCTGCAGAGACCAGAGCACGAGAGGGGGGCTGGTTGGGGGCAGGCCAGCAGTCCTGCTACAAGTTTTGCTGTTTAAAATACATTTTTGAGTCAGAGTTAATGTGAAAATCAAGGCCAACTATTATCCTTTGACATCAGAGCACTGTTTCATATTTACCCAGTTGGATTTCCTTCCCCTGCTCGGTACCGCACATCCATGTAAGGGAATCTGGAAGGCGCAGATGGGAGTGACTGAGAAGGTTCTTCCTCTACCCCTTCTTCCCCTCCTCCAGCCTCAGACACACAGTGTGTCCTGTGCAGCTCTTCACAGCTACTCTATTCTTCTCCTCTCCTCACTTTATATGAATGACATCATACTATATACACCTTATTAAAAATGTAGCATATACATATTTTAAAGACCTCACCATAACAATATATTATGGCTACATATTAGTGTACTGTAGAGACACACCCCTTCCAGGGATATGGACGTAGGCTCCAACCTTGGGAGAACACGAAGTTTAGGAAACATGCTTTTACCCATACTGTGTGCGGTTCAACATTTGTATTTTTGCCAGTTTAAAAGGAACAAATGGTACCTCAGAGTGGTCTTACTGTCCATCAGTACCTTTAGAACAAATGCCATAGGGCTCCTGGCTTCAGAAGTCCCTATCTAATCTAGCCCAAACCCAAGAATCTGTAAGAAAACTTCTTTGCAGTCCTCTTTCCCCTAAGAAGCCAAGAGTCCAATCAGTCCCCCCACTTCCCAAAGTGCCATTTAGGACTGCAGGTCCCAGACCCCTCCGGCAAGCAGTGACCTCACCCCCGGAGAAGGCGGTACGATAAAGTGGAGTTCTGTGGCCTTGGGATAGGATATCACTCTCCCTGGGCCTCATTCTCCCCCTCTATAAACCAAGGCTACTGTCATATAAGATTTCTAAAATTCTGCATTAAGAGAATACATGAGAAAAGGAAGCAGAGGCTACCCTGCTCCCTTGCAAAAGAGCTACCTGCTGGTCCTGTTTCCCAGGCCAAGGAGGGGGCGGGAGGAAAGAGAGGGGAAACAGGGCAACCACCACAGGGTGATGATACCCGCTGAGATTTACCTTCTCGCCACTGAGAGAGTGGACTCTCCCTGCTCCAGGAACTCCACCATCGTCTTGGGCAGTGTGGGGTCGAAGGCATTGAGGTTGATGACCCCCCCACCATTCCCTGACTCCAGGCCCAGGTGAGGTCCCATCAGGTGGGGTGCCTGGAACTGCACCAGTCTCATGTGTCTGGAGGGCTGGAAGGGCCACCACTGAGCATGCAGCAGAGCTGTGAGCAACCTTTTTCTAACAGGGAACAGCATCAGAGTCTATGGAGAAAAAAGCAGGTTGCAGAGCACAGAGGGCACTGGCAAGCTCGTCAGGGCCCAAAGCCCCTTCATCTGCAGCCCCAGGCCCTCCGAGCTCCAGCCCAAGCTCCTGGCACACCACATGGAAGGGGTCTGGATTTGTAAGTTATTTCATCCTGTCGCACTTCATAAGGTGGTTTTTCGCTCAGTTCAATGCACACAATGACACCTTTCTAAAGGAGCAAATACATCATGTCAGGCTCTGAGCTAGGTGCCAGGGGGTCCAGCGTTCCTTCAACCAGTGCTTTCTGAAAGCGTACACTGCCTGGCACCATCCTGGCACTGGCGCAAACAGTGTCACTCAGACACACTCAGCCTTGCCATCCTGCTCACAAGGAAGACTGATGTTAACAGCTGATGCCATACAATTCAGCAAGGGGACTTCTGCTGTGACAATCAGGGTCCTGCAAGTGTGATCAGGGCAGCGTGATGAAGTGGAGTTTTGTGGCCTTGGGATAATCACCCTGCCTGGGCCTGTTTCCCTCTTTATAAATGAGGCTGCTGTCGTATAAGATTTCTAAGGCTCTTCACTAAGAGAGTAAGTGAAGAGGGAAAGCTGAGGCTACTCTGCTCCTTGACAAAAGAGCTACCTGCTGGTTTGGTTTCCCGGGAGGAAGACTTGTCTGATTTCTTAAGGAAGTGATGCTAAATTGGACTGGGCTAAAACAAGCAGGACTAGGAGTTAGATAAGAGTGGAGCAAGTCACATGCAAATAACCATTGGGAAAACTGGCTTTACACCCGCCACAAACCATCTTTAATTGCCAATTTGATCCTATTACCCTCCTACTAAAATGCTTTCCCCTGCTGACATTATCAAGCCATAATCCTCTTGTTCCACCTTCTAGGTGCAGCCCCCACCTCCCTCCTCAGAGAGTAAATATTTACTTTTTCCTGCTGGAGCACACGCTGCCAGAGGGAGGCTGCAAGGCGCAGGGCCTAGGTCTGAGAAGCAACAGTCTGAGGGGGTGCCTCCTCTCTGGTTCTGTGGCCTCGTCTGTCTCTTTTACTGTTGAGTTGACTGTGCCTGGCACACAGAGGCTCTTAGCCACTACTCTCTGCAGAAGCAGGGGCTTGACTTTTCACTGCTTGGGAAAGCTTGGCGATTGCCAAGCTCAGGACGTGTGGCTGTGCCTTCCCTCTTCAAATCACCTAGAAGGTATCAACAGGGCTCACACCTTGTTTCAAGTTCCAAGCTGCACTCAAAAACAAACCCATTCATCTTGTTTTGTTTCTAACCTAAATCTGGTCTCCAACCAGTCCCTTCCATAGTTGGTTCCTTGCTTTAAAAAACAAGTCTTTATGTTCAGGCATGTGTAGGTAGTCCCAGACTCCTGGTTCTCACCCCAATCATTCCATCTGCCTTGTTCATCTAGAGATGCATTAGACCCAGGTACGAGCTAACCGCTGTGCTGGCTGATGAGTTTGACAAGAAAACGAGGGCTTGAAGCCTCCTGCCCTCCTGTCTGTCACAGGTCCAACCATACCACTGATAAAGTCTGTCCTAGCCAAGTGCACACACTCAGACGCTCTATCCACTAAAATACAGGGTCTGGCACAAATAACACACCTGATTATCACAAAATCCTAAGCATATAATTCTGTAATAAACACACCACACTTGAGGACACTAGAGGTGAAATGTTCAAACTGCTGTCCATCTCACTGGAGACAGTCACGTACCTACCAACCACACTAGAGCAGACGTTACTCCTGCTGGACCCTGTATATTTGACAGCTACTGCTCCCACTGAATGCCAGGTCTCATTAAGTGCTTTATCCACATCGTCTGATTTATTCTGATAATTGTGGAAGGCTGGTATTGTTAGCCTCATTTTACAGATGGAAAAAACAAGGTTTTGCAAAGTTAAGGGATTCTCCCAGGTTTCCTTTGAGGGGAAAGAGCTGGGACTTGAATCCAAGCTCAGGTGGTGTGCAAACAAGACAATCCAGCTGTAGCCCACTCCCACCTTCACCCCCAGGGCATTTTAGCCCAGAAGACTCTGTGAGAAGTAGGGACCTCCAACAGGAGACCCTCTAGAGGCCCAGACACCCTGCCTGCTCTAGGCCATGCTCAAGGATTGGTCCCCTGCTGGCTGTCACCTCAGGGATAAGGCTGGTCACTTGCTCTCCAAGATAACCGCAGGCCACACAGACTGCAGGTTCTCACCTGGTCCTACCAATATACCCTCGGGCAGTGAGCCCCATTTTACAGACGGTGGCACTGATGCCTAAAAAGGAGCCGTCACCTGCAAAGATACCCAGTCAGAAAGTGACCCTTGCGCTTTTGCGGTTACCTCTCTGCAGCAGAGCCCAAGCTCCACCCAACTCTGCCAAAGGGTGCCTAGGCAAAGACGCCGGGACGTGAGGCGAAAACAGCGCACAAGCATCGCAACTTGGAGACGTGTGTGTACCTGGGACTGCATCCCACTGTCCGTCCACACGCACGGCACCCTGGGCAAGTCCCTCAATTTCCCTACATGCTTAGCTTGGTCCCCTGCACTTAGTGGGCGCTCACGAGGGCCCGTCCGTGTGGTCCGAGCGGCCAGGGTCCTAGGTCCAGTCCTGCCCTAGGCGGGGCGCCTCCCGTGGGGGATGCCCGCGGGCCGGCCAGAACCCTACCTACCTGGCCGGTCTGTAGGGCACCCCAACGCTATCGGACTAGGGTTGCTGCACCAGAGTCTGGGTTTGGCGGACGCCGAAAGACTAGTGCTACGTCGCTTTACCGCGACGTGCGCCGAGAATCCCCACTGCAGCGCGCAGGGCGGCTTCTCCAATAAGCTGTCGGCAGAGGCGGCGCTCCGTGGTGACGCCCAATAACAGGGCGTTATCGGAAGTTACGTACCGTGGGGCAGACCGGCGCTGGAGGGTGTTCTGCCTCGTGGGCTTTTAGGCCTGTAGGGTGGACCCGCCCAAGCTTGTTCGACCTTGACTGTGCTTGCAGCGACCAGAGAGCCAGCGCTTCTTTTCGCTTTGCGTCCTGGGTGCCGCCCTCCCCAGCCCCGACCCCGCGCGCGCGTCTGGTCCCTGCCTCCGAGCCGGCCACCGTTTTTTTGTTTTTTAATATGGAATGCTTCACGAATTGGCGTGTCACCCTTGCGCAGGGGCCATGCTAATCTTCTCTGCATGGGTCCAGTTTTAGTATATATGTGCTGCCAAGCGAACACACCGTTTTGATGTTGGGCAAATGCAGTAGAAGAAACCAAATTAATAGCGCGCTGGTCAACAAAGACAAATCTCTGGCATGTTATTGAGGACAGGAGGGATGATTGCACTCACTTTGCATATGGGGCGCCTGAGGCTGGATGTGCTTTGCGTAAGATGACACAAGCAGTGAGGCGGGGAACCACTATTTTTGACCCCAGGTACCGCCTTTTACACTCATTTGCAGCAACCCTGTCTTCATATGCTGTGTTGGGCCCAGGGCGGGATAGTAGGAGGCATAATTTCCAGCATCTGAGGCCAGGCATTTTCTTGGAAAGGTGATTTAACTAAATCAGACCGTTACAACCCAAGCTCTCTAGGCCTCTGGCAAATGACGACCTATAAGGGGCTGTGGGCAAGAGGGCCAAGACTTAATCAAGGGCCAGATCATCACAGGCTTTACTTGTCCCGGAAAGGAGTCTACATCTTATCTAGAACACAGGAGGCCACTGGAAGGTCCCCATAGGGCGATGCATGGTCAGACTTGCAGCAAGTAGTTTTACTCTGGTCACGCCTCCAAGGACAGGTGTCTGGGTGAGAGCGGTGCAGATGAGAGCCATGGTGGCTTGGTGTGCATTGGAGATGATGAGAGTTCGTAGGTGTACAAGAGGTAGAAATGACCGATGAGGACAAGAGGTGGGGGATGGGGGAAGGAGGGACAAGGCCACCTCTTAGGCCTGATAGATGGTAGTGCCAGTCACAGAAATGGGTTCTGGAGGGACAGCAGTTCTGGGGAGAGGATGGTGATCTCAGTTCTGGATGGGATGTGTTTAATGTACATGTGGGACATTCAAGGGGTCACTGCAGAGTGGGCAGTGGAGTGTGGGGCTCTAGTCTGGCTTCAAGATAGAGGTCATTGCAGAGATAGAAATGAAACCTATGGGGGTGAGTGTGAACAGGGGGATGCACTAGTGAACCTGGCACAAGTCCCAGTCAGGAGGCCCACCCTGTAAGGGTGACAGCACCAGAGGAGCCATCAGAAAAACAGGGGGACACATAACTTAGGCAGAGGTCAGGGGGCCACACCTTCCAGAAGCCAAGGAGAGGAGGACTTCTGCTTATGAACAAATGGCATAATGAACAGGATTTGTCTTTGCATGAAACAACAAAAAAAAACTCAAACAAACATCCAAAACAATGGTTTTCAAGAAACCGGGCCTTAAGTAACAAAGAACAATGATAACAGATAGGAAACAAATGAGGCCCCTGCTTAATGCTTTGAAACGGTGTCCAGGCTGTGGCACAAGAAAGGGGGACTGAGGTGGGGCCAGCATGGCCCCTGAGTTGCAGATAGGGCGCTGGGGGCCCAGTAGGACCTAGGTAGCTAGAGTTTGCAGGACACTACTGGAGAGAAGACGCCTGGGCAGAGAGAGAACTTGGCTTTCTGTAGCGGTTCCTCCTCGAGTGTTCAGCAGGGTCCTCAGCAGTGCATGCCTCTGAAGCAGCTCACTGAGAGTAGGGAGCACCGTCGAGAAGAATCAGAGGGAACAGTGTCAAGAGCCTGCGTGAGGCCAGGAGCAGTGTCTCTTTCCCCTGGTCAGGTTGGAACGACAGAAATTGTGGGACACAGGGGAGAGTACGCAAGAAGGCCTTGTCTCTGCAGGGAGTAATGAGCCCTAGACCTCACGGACAGATTATAAAATCAAGACCCGTAAGGATCAATCTGTTTCCAAGTAGTTTAACTACATCACAGGCCAACCTCAATGATGTTTATAGAAATTACAAAATATTCAGCAGCCAACAAGGTAACATTTACAAGTTCTTATATCTAAAGATAACTCAAGTTCGGAAAGAAGGAAAACATGATCCATGGTGAGAAGAATCAAGTATTTCAATGCAATTCAACTGACAGATGTTAGAATTAATGGACAAGAACACTGTGACAGTATAACTATACTCCATCTGTTCAAAGTTAGAGATATGAAGATATTTTTTAAAAGGACCCAAATCAAACTTCCATGGATGTACACTGCAATGTCTGCGGTGAGCAATGCACTAGGTGGATTAATGGCAGATTGAACATTGCAGAAGAAAAGGTTAGTGAATTTGAAAATATAGCACTAATTTGTTATTAGTGTCGAAATTATCAACATAAAGGGAGAGAGGAGAGGCAGCCATTTTGTGTTTTCTAGGTCTTTTAGAGACATGGAGTTGGTGTTTTGGACAGGACTATGTGTGCCTACAGGAAAGGTGGTACTGCAGACGTCAGGGAATGGGTCTGTTCAAAGAGGAGCTCCCACAGGTGTTACCGCGGCAAAGCCGGGGGTCTGCAGCATGCCCCAGCCTGCTGTCGAGTTGTTCCAAACAAACAGGTTGAGGGCAAGATCTTGAATGTACGTATTAAGGGCAAGGAAATGAATTGAGCATCAAGTTGAGCATCTGAGCACTCTTAGTGAAATAGCTTCCTGAAACCTGTGGAGGAAGTGATCAGGAAAAGAAGGAAGCCAAAGAGAAACATGTTCGGCTTCATGGAAGCACCAGCCTGCTCGCTCCATCAAGAGAAACAAAATGGACAATGGGTCCTCCGCTTGTGAGAGCTGATGGGAAGGGGCCTTGAGGATGTCACAGTCTTAGCTGGCTGGCAGTGGCAGTCCAGGGCTGACTGATGGCCTGCTCTGTGAGGTCTTATTTTTAGTTTCTGGTGTTTTACTGTACTTGGTTTTTCAAAATGGTGGAAGAGCACCCCCTGGCTTCATTAGCTAAGCTCCAGGGAACAGGATAGACCCAGAATTGCTCAGGAAGGGAAAGTGGATGGAAGAGGGCCATGCTGGGGCCAGGTGGGGGTGTGCATTCAGAAGGATGTGCTCTGCAGCGCAGGCCATGTGTTACAGACAGACCTTGACCCTGGAGCCTCCTGGCCTGGCCTGTGACCCAACAGGCTTGTTCTGGGCTGTGTGCTCAGCAGTGGCTCCTTCCCTATCACTGTTGGTTCAGCAGCATTACTGACCACTCCTTTCCCATGTGCCAACTGCAAGGCTGTCCTGGGGCCACAGGTTGAATGCTGTGGCTCCTGCTGGCACAAGGCCCACAGTCCGGCAGGGGGAGACAGGGCTGGGCACGCTGGCCCCAGACCCACTTTCCCTTGGGTCTCACTGAAGTCTGGAAAGCGTGTTCCACCCAACAGCTGAGCTTGACATTAAGGGCTGTAGCAGTTGAGTGTTTTTCAGCCAGCTAAAAGTTCCACAGCCCAGTTCTAACTAGCTTCCAGTGGAGTGTTGGGGGCGGGAGATTTCATGATGGCTCATATAAGTGAAGAATATAGAGAATGGGAGGGGCTTCCTTAAGGTATAGTTTAATTTTGAACTCAAGGGATGACCCCTGTCCCCCCACTTTCTCAGTCTCCATCCCTCAGCCATCCCTTCTGCTCTAACTTCATTCTCATGGCCCCCTACCAATGACGAAATGGCAGCCCCGGCCCCAGGCCTCAGGTCCCTGAAGCTTCAGATGTGAGGGAGGAGAGCCTTTCCCAGTGTTCTGGGCTCACGTCTCCTGGGCCTCCTTGGCTCCAGGTGCCCACCCTCAGCCATTCACTGACCAGGAGAGCCATGTAGCAATGGGCTTAAGGCCAGTCTTGGAGGCAGGGTCCCAGACTTCTAGGATAGAGGGGCAGAGTGATCCCCAGAGAGACTGGGGGTTACCACCAGAGGAGGGAGAATGCTAGAGAGGCAGCAGACTGATCAGCTGACCTTTCTCAGTGTCCCCATGGTGCTCCAGGGTGTCTCGAGACGGGAGCTCCTGAGGGCCTTTGTTGCTGGGGTGAACGGCAGGGCCAGCTCAGGCAGAGCAGTGGGTAGACATAGATCTGCATCCACACGACAGTTTGATCATTTTCGAAGCCTGAGCAGAGCGGGCCCTGTGCCTGAGTCCAGATGTGAGAGCAAAGATAGGCAGGGCTGGGGCAGGTGAGTTAGAGACTAGCTGAGGTTTTCTGGTCAAGAAACAGACAAAACAAAAAGGTACCCAACAGCTGGCAGAGAGCCCAGTTCTAGCACTGGTGGCCCTCGGCAGTCGGGAGCTGTCAGGGGGAGCTTGTGGGTTGGATGGTCTCCTGACTGGGAGCTACACTACCCAAGAGAGGGCTGTGCTCAGCTGCCTGCTCAGAAGGAGCCTGAATGCCTTCCAGGGCCACACCAGGCCTCCTGCCACACCTGCTCCCATCACACTGCCCCTTCTCCAGGATCTCTCAAGTCTGGATAAGGGCTAACTAGGGCTGGAGCCTCCCTTCGAGATATATGCAATTTCCCTGTGTAAGTGGGCAGGGTATGGGAGAGGTGGGTGGAGTTGCTTCCAGGCCCCCTCATCTTGGCCCTGCGCAGGCACAGGGTAACTCCTGGCCATGCTGGCTCTGGCACTGGCCGTGGGCTCCCTCCCTGTGCAGATTGGGCCCCAGCTATACCCCACTTTCCTCTCCAATCAGCACCTGGCTGAGCTCACTCCACAGGCAGCTAGAGTCTGCATATTTCTTTTATGACCAGCTGGTTCAGACAGTCCAGGCGATTGTCGCTGACCTTGGCAAAGGCAGGTTTTGTGTTGTTTTCAGTGGAAGCAATACAGATTCCTGGATACCCCATATCCTTGGATATTAGAGTGCTTATATTTTTTAATGTTAAACCCTGTATTTCTAGAATAAACTCAAATCTGTCATGATGTTAAATATATCACATATATATCTTATATGGCTGAAATGAGATTACTAATATTATGATTTTTATATCTTTGTTTATAGTTGAGAATGTCCTATAATTTTTTTATCCTATTCATGACTTTTTTTAAATCCTGGTAATTATGGTCCTTAAAATGAGTTGGAGAGGGTTCCTTTTTTTTTTTTTTTCTGACGCCAAGACCCAGAGAGAGAGAGGGAGGGAGGTGAAAGAGAGAGAGAGAGAGAGAGAGAGGCTGAGACTCGTCTGAGACCACATGAGTTTTATGGTCCAGATCAGGACAAAGGTTTCCTGCCACTGAGCCCAGAGACCCTTCTGGGTCCCTCGCTGCCACTCAGTGGTGAAGTGCATAGCCAGCTGCCCCTCCACACCGGGCGACTGGATCAGGGAAGTGCTGAGTAGGTGAGTGGGAAACAGAGGCACAAACAGAGAGACAGATGGCTGGATGGTGTCTGGGTGAGTGGTAGATGGCACATGGATGGATAGTGGTCCATGGATGAATGGATAGATGGGCTTTCCTTACTTGGAGCTCTGTGGCCCATTGTGAAGCACATGGTTCAGTGCTTACGTCCAGCCTGGAGTCCTCATCCTGGGTCCAGTCCTGACTCCACTCGTCAGTGGCTGAGAGATCTTAACACCTTTCAGCTCAGCTTCCTGATCCTGCCCACCAGGCTGTGGCTGGAGTGAATAGGCTCCACACAGTGGCCAGCCCATGTCCAAAGCAGGCATCCCATGGGACAGCAGAGTCAGGCGGCTCCCTTGCTGGGACTGTGCCAGGGTCCTCAAGCTCAGGTGGGGAACTTTTGCTGTGCGTGGTGGGGGAAGGGGGTCTCATCATTTGCCCTCCTGGCCACTGCTGATGCCCATCAGTCAAAGCTGGTGACCCATGGAGGCTTGCATCCGTGTCGCTGTGGAGATGTTATGTGGCCCTGGGTCTGACCCTTGAAGACTACCCAGAACCCACCTCTTCTCTATCCCCAAGTTGGGGACCCCACTTCTCCTCCCCTCAGGTTTTCATTTCTTGCTCCTCCCCTGGCCTAACCCTTATGGAGCTTAGTTACACTTTTGAAAACAAAAAGCAGGAAAGACATAGTCAGGCCAATCCTGTTTCTGCCTTGTGACCTGCGCCCTCCAGCCAAGGGGCTATGCGGGGATTACTCCCTGCAACAGGCATGGAAAGTGACCTGGGAATAAATATAAATGGCCCCTCAAGAAGGTACCCCGCCTGCTGGCTGGCTTTTCTCATAAAGACTACCAATGTGGCCATCGTACCTCAACGCTGCCTTTGGTGACATTACATTAGGAGCTTGAAGTCCAGCATAGAAACTGACAAATGCTGCAATTTCAAGGCAGGTTAAACACTTACCAGAACAGCGCTGGGCAGGAGCCTGGATAACAGCAGAGATGGGCAGGAGCCGGACAGAAATTCAAAGTCAGGCTAAAGCCAAGGAGAGTCCCTCTCCTCTGTCAAGTTCATTTTATTAAAATATACAGAACTGAATGTTGGTGGGCACTGAGAACAGGAACTGCCCTCCCGGGCTGTGCCCAAGGGAGATGCTTCTGCCATGCAGACATGCGGCCAGTCCACGTCCCAGTGTGGGAGGCCACCCTCTCCTGGCTGGAAGAGAGCCAGCCTGGCCGAGCTGAGGGGGACAGTGAGGACCCTCCCGAGGGCCTGGGCCCGAGAACAGAGCTACACCAGCTGGGAGGACTGGACTGGGGGCCGGGGGAGAAGATCCCTGAGCCAGGGAAAGCTGATGCCCTCCTGGAGGAGGGGAGAGGGACCCCCCAGTCAGAGTGGAGACGGGTATCAGTGCAACTCCAAGGAGAGGGCCACCTGTGGTGCCAAGAAGTCCCCAGGACCAAGCCAGAGCAGTGTCCATGGCCTCCGCCATCCCACCCTTCCCCACAGGTCCTGCTCACCCGGAGCCAGGCTGAGCAGAGATGGGGTGGCGGCCGACGGAATGTATGTTTGAGAATGTTCCTCGGGAGGGCCTGTGCTGCCTGAGCAGGCAGAAGCTGTCATCTCTGTCCCCCAGAAGCCCCTGTGAGCCTGCCACACACCCCAGGCCTCTCAGCCAGCACTGCTGTTTCTGGCCTCAGGTGGACATTGGCCACACCCCCAGAGCAGAACCCAGCCAAGCAGAGTCCTGGGGTTTGTGCTTTTGAACGTTGGTGAGCTGGGCTGGGGGAGGTTTTGAGCCCCCACTGCTCTGAGGCACAGACCTGACCCCAGGTTCCCTCCCCAGGCCACCTATACCAGGGATATGGGGACTCAGACTTCAGCCCACTGGGAGGGCCTCATCTGGGATAAGAAGTGCCTTTAGCTCCCCTTGTGGGCTAAACCTGAGCTGCCGGGCTGCTTGTGCTTTTTGTGTGGAGTTGGGTGCGCCTGTGTGGAGTGGTGGCAAACACTGCTTCAGGACCCTAACCGGGAGGGAGGCTCGGCCAAACTGCTGGGCCAAGGGAGACAGAGGCTGAGGGATAGGAGGACAGAGAAGCCCTTCCTAGGCTCGCCCACCACCTGGGCTCCTGGGCTGCCAGTCCCTGAGCCACGTGACCTCTTCTTGGGACCTATAATGACCTTGGGGTGAACAGAGCCTGAAGGATGGGGGCAGCCTGCTACTGCATCCCCACTGAGCAGGCCTGGGCAAGTGGCCGAGGGCTTCTCCCACCCAGCTGAGTCAGCACACAGGCCCCTCACATTCTCTACCAGGAAATCCAACCCTGAGCTTAAAGGGCCCCCTTCCTGGGATGGAGGGACAGCAGGGCCCTGTAGTCCCCCATCACTGGAACAGAACTCATCCAGGAGTCCCTTCCAGGAAGCAGCAGGCTCTGCCCCCACTACTTCTTTCCTTGACCCCCAGCTTCCCCTCCAGGGTCCTGCAGTGAGGGGCTTTCTGGGAGTGTGGATAGTGGCTGGGAATGGCTGGGGGAAGGAGGAGCCCAGAGTCTGGTGGATGGGTGATAGGAAAGATGGGGCCAGGAGGGAGGGGCTCACATAGGAGGGGCCTTGGTGCTAGAGACTGGACCGTCCTCTGAAGGAGCTGAGCACTTTCCTGCTCATTCATATCCAGCAGCCAGTGGTCATACACACTGCTCTCCCATCAGCCCACCCCAGAGGCAGCCTCACCCTGCTGGCCTGGGACATGGCTGGCTGGGGGAGTGTGGCTCATGTCACCTGGACCCAGCTCCCAGCCAGATTCAGTGCCCCCTGACCTTGGTCCCCCTCTGACAGCCCAGAGGAATGGGTGTGTTTCTGTGTCTGGAGCAAACTTCACTTTTTGCAAATATGTTAGAAAAATGTTTCTCGTGGAGGCTGTTCCTGGCAGAATTGAGGTGGTGGCAGTGGCCACTTGGCAATATCCCACGTGTCCTAGATGACGTTCTCGAACAGCTGCATGGACCTCATGATGTTCTCGTCCTGCGTGGAGAGGGGAAAGAGGCCAGGTTGGGGCAGTGCTCATTTCTGACCACCTTGAGCAGATTCTGCACAGGGACCCGGAATCCATTCCGCAGGGACTGCTGCCTGTGTCCCTGAGCTACGGGGTACTGGTCAGGCACAGCCTGTCTTTGGCCCCATGGCCTAAGCGCAGCCCATCTGGGATCGACTAATTCACTGAAGGACAAACCTCTCTGGCTGCTCAGACAGACAGAGGCTAGGGTCACTCTGGGAGTGAGGTAAGTGGCAGAGGTCCAGAGCTCTCCCTCCCCCACACCCCGCAAGGGTGCTCTGCACTGGAGGGTCAGTAAGCTGGGGAGGTTCCGAGAACCTGTTCCCCAGAGTGACCATTCCCAAGGGCCACATGGCCCCACCAGCCCCTGCTGGCCCCATTCCTGCCCTCTCTAATTCAAAGCACACAAAAGAGGTACAGGGTGCCCACGTGGGCGGTGGCTGGCAGGAGCGGGTAGGGAGCAGATGGGTTCAGTAGAAGTGGACCCTGGAGGTGGGGAGTGGCTTGAGGGCTGGCAGGGGCAGGACACTGAGTACTCTCAATTCCTGAGGACACCTACCTTCTGACAGGTCTCCAGAAACTCGTCAATTGTCACCACTCCATCCTGATTCCGGTCCATTTTCTGCAAACCAAGCCACACCCTTAGTGAGCCTGTGTCTCACCCGGGACTGTCGCTGCCCCAGGCCTGAGGATGTGGACTGTCGGGTCTCCTCCACCCCAACCTGTTCCCTCTGTCCCCTACACTGGATCCCAGCCACATAGAGTGCTCTTCTGGGCCCCTCCCACCCCCAGCTGCTTCTGACAATCTCCTGGATGACACTTCCAAGAATGTGCCCTGACAGGCAACCAGGGCAGATGGAGTGACTGAGGGACAAGAGGGCCACATATCCCATGGACACAGAGAAAAGTCATCCCAACCCCACTCCTCTTGCAGTTTCCCTGGAGGAGCTGGGGGATCTCTTGGAAGGCACCAGAACACTGGCCAAGATGTCAGCCGCCTTGCAATTCATGAGCCTCAGCCTGCCCCGAGCAAGGTTCAGCTGATTGAGGAGGGGATGGCGTTTTAATTTGCTCCCCTGGCCCTGACAACCAGCAGAGTGGGGTATGCCCATTTAACCTCCTTGTGGGAGGGGGTGCTCAGAGAGGGGAGTGGCTTGCCCTGGGTGCCCTGAACCGGGGCCTCTTCCTCTTCCCACTGCCTTTCCCCGCTTATCCAAGCTGAGCGCTCACCTGGAAAAACCTCTCCACGTGCTCCAGAGGTGCGTCCTCCCGCACCAGGGGGTAGGTGTGCCGGCCCATCATGTCATAGATGGACTTCACGATGGCCAGCATCTCCTGGGGTGGGCAGAGGAGCTGGCTTGAGTCCAGCTGCAAGAGTGGGGGGAGGGTCCAAGGGCCCAAGGGGAGGGGCTGCACCCCCAGGTGGAGAGCCTTCTAGGGCGGGTGTGAGTGAGAAGGGGCCCTGTCAGCTCTGCCCAGGGACAGCTTCAGACTCTCCGAAAGAAGTTGGACATAGATTTTTGGCTCTAAAATTTGAAACTGTAGCAACTAGTTCACATACAAAAGAATGTTTGGGCCAAAAGAATCCACTGTGGCCCTGAGTGGTAAGTCCCGCCCCCCCTAAGGGACTACACTGCCCCTTGATAGGTGGGAGCCAAAGCTAGCCCCACTCTAGGCTTCTCCGCCTGTGTCCCCCGAGGCTCTCCTGTAAGAGGGGATGATCCTAGGACACTTGTTAGACTGGATCGAGACCCGTGGTGCGGGGCACACAGCCTCACGTTCCCTGTGCTCAGGGAACCAGAGCTGCCTGGTGGCTGCCTCCCACCTGGTCTCTGCGTGGGGAGGGGAGACCAGACGGGCCATGCCCCAGCCACCCATACCTCTTTGGTGATGTAGCCGTCCTTGTTAATGTCATAGAGGTTAAAGGCCCACTTGAGCTTCTCCTGGACTGTTCCTCGCAAGAGGACGGAAAGGCCAACCACAAAGTCCTGGGAGGAAAAAAGGGTGAGGAGTGACAGCCGGACCCCAGAATCGATGTCCAGTTCACTGGGTGGCTTCCAGTGAATTCACAGCTTAGAGGTGAGGAGCGTCCATTACAGAGCACGCAGGTGGTGTCCATCAGGTCGACAGGGTGTGCACACACATGTGCACATATGAATGCATGTGTGCACATGGCTGTGTGAATATGTGTGCCCACATGTGCATGGATGAGTGCATGTGTGTGGCAGGGATGACACGGTGGCTGTTACCGATCTTCACAAGTAAAGGCATTCGAGCCTGTGGTGTCCCGGACTGCAATGCACCACTATGACGGAGGGGTTCTGGGGGCACCTGCCTCGTAGTTTACCAGTACCTGCACGTCAGGGTGCTGGAAAACGTCCAGCCTCAAAAGCTAAGCTAATAGTGCTCAATTCTGGGTCAGGACAAACCTACGAGCATGATGGATAATTGATCAGTAATGTGACAAGACAGGGAAGTTCCAATAGCTTCCACATGGAAAAGCACACTGTTGTGTTAGAACAGCTGGTGGGGCATGAGTCTTTCCCTCTACTCCTGCAAGCCTGCAGGCCGAGCCCCTCTGCCCCATGGGGTCCTTGCAGGGAATTCGGAAAGAAGGGGAGCAGAGAAGGCCTGTCCCAGGAAGGCAGAGGGTGGCGGACTGTGGAGGGACAGGGCCATACACCACGGGGCGTAGTCCTCACTCAAATTTTATACTTTCTAGATCTGAGGAAGCCTGTATCACAAACGAGAAAGCCTAAGGGAAACAGAAAAGCAGTTGGGAAGGAACAAAAATTATTACAGGAAAAAGAAAACTTAACAAAAACAGATTTGGAGATTGAAAATCTCACATCCCTAAAATAAGAATAGGATGCTATAAAAAAGGAATCATTGAGAACAAGAGAGAGCTCTTGGGAATTAAAAATGAGAATGCAGAACAACAGACTTAGAATAAGGGTTGGAGAAGTCAGTGGAATCTTCCATGACGTAGGGGGAAGGCAGAGCTGCAAACAGGACAGGAATGACGAGAAAGAGAGGCCCCGCCATAGGCACTGGGAGGAATGGAGGACACAGGAGAGCAGGTCAAGAAGTGAGGGGAGATTTCCCACACCTGCCAACAGCTCGCCCTGTTGCCTGTAGGCATATACCCTGATGCCATTTCAGAAAACCAGCAGCAGAGGGAGGACACTGCGGGCTTCCAGAGAGAAAAACGAAACCGAAGAGAAAACCGGAACCGAGTCCCTTGCACAGGGTCAGGGATCAGCAGGCTGTGCCTTTTACAGCAGCACTGGGGCGGGAAGCCGGTGGCATGGCGGCCACCATTCCGAAGAAGCACAGCTTCCCGCTGCTGCTCTGGTCCCTCTCAGCACATCAGGCAAGAGTGAGAGCAGAATGAAGACTCTCCCAGACATCCAAACACTCAAAGTTACCTCCCATATACTCTCTCTTCCCTAGGAAGCTGCTGGAAGACGTGCCCCTAAAAAAGAGAGTAAAGCAAGAACAAAGAAGGTGACAGGGTCCAGGAACCAGGAGACCCCAGTTCAGAAGGGAGGGGAAGAGATCCTTAGGTGGTGCTTCCAGGACCCAGTGGACGAGGAAGCCCAGGGCCGGGGAGGGGTCTGCAGGGAGGTGCCCAATCAGATGACTGGAGAAGGGCCTGGGGTGGCGTCAACGCTGAGGTTGCCAGTACCAGGCAGGTGAAAACTCGGGACGGTCCTCGAAGGCAGGCCAACTGAGAACACGTGCAGGGGAGGAGAGCACCGCCACAATTTACCACACGGCTTCCTGGGCTCGCACTCCCACGATCAGGGTAAACTGTGAGTCCTTGTCCAATCGGAATCCTGTACTTCTGTTGGAAGTTGGGCTTGAGAAGGTGTGTGCTTGGGGGGCCCAAGGCCTCCCCACCAGACACCCGTGGGCCGTGGCTAAGCCTGGACAGGTGGGAAGTAGAGGCGTGCTACCGGGAGACACGGAGACAAAGACTGGCAATCGGCTACAACAGGAGGAGGCTGACTGACTCCTCAGGTGTGCCGGGTGTTAACTGCTGTTTTCCAAGGTACACCCTGTAACCTATGGGACACTTGAAGTCACATATGTGTTTAAGTGAAGAAAATGAGAGAATGCTGGTATCGAACAGAAACCACACACAGTTCTTTGAGACGGGGGTGAGGTCATCACTGAAGTGCGTGATTTACTTAGTGACGAAGACTCACAGCACCTCTGAGTTCGCATCACTCCCTCTTCTCTGGGTCTGACAGGCTTCCCAGTGGGAGGCAGAGGTATGGAGTGCCACATCAGACCCTCTTCTCATGGGGCCATGGGAGGGCACTGCTGTCCTCTCCTCCTGTCTTCACACACCTGGGCCTGAAGTGTGGAAGGCCTCGTGGTCAACCACAACCAAGAAATGCCCCCATACAGTGTCCCTAAGTGTGTGTGAAGTACAGTCGTGACAGCACCCGGAGAGAGGTTGTTGGGGACCACCCTGCCTGGTTTCAGGAGCTGAAATCCCCCATGGCTAAGGCTTAGTGAGCGACCTTCAGACCATAAGCCACTAAGGAGACAAAGCTTATCTCCTTGGCAGGGGCACTGTCTCCACTCCTTTTACTTCACTCTGATTGGCCCTCAATGCACGATCAGTTAGCCAATGACAAGTAAAATTCCTCAAGGGAGGGATGACCTAGGACAGGCATGATCATGTGGAGGCCCCAGGGAAGGACTTGGGGGGCTATGGAGAAAGGGGGTGATGGACCCTCGCCCCCCAGCTTTGACAAAGCCTGAGTCCTCAGTCTGTCTGCGAGAAGTCTCTGAGAATTCCTTGGCCACCTCCTCTGCCTGACTTAAGCCTGAAAACAATGACAGAGGGTGGCGCAGCCTTGTGCTGGGAATGGCGGGTTCCCCGGGGTGATCTGGCAAAGGAAAGAATTCCCAACAATCCTGTGAAGCCTGCTTTGCTGAGAATGCTTTTAGTTAAATGATAAAGGCCAGAGCAAAAAGTGAGTTTATGTTCTCAAAGTTCTGTAGCCTTTTAACTGGCAGACCCTGACTTAGGAGAAGCCCTCATGGTTCTTTGTATACTATCTACTGTTTACTGCCTGACAACGATTAATAAGTTGTACCTGAACTCCTGTGCAAAAAAAACCAATAAAAGCCTGTCTAGGCAAGGGTCAGCGCTCTCTCCTTGAGAGAGTTGCCAGGCCGCCCCAAGCCGCTTTCCCCTTGAGAGGGTGGCCAAGCCACTCTGAGGTGCTCCCTGCTTGAGGGAGTAGCCATGTGGTCCCTTTTCCTCCACAAGACTCGGTAGTCTGTGTGAATTTGTCTCATGTCTCATCCATGATGCCACGGGCACTGTGAGCCAGTGCACGCATCAAGAGATGGCTGGGAATGTGAGCTGCGAGGCCACTGGCCTGTCCTCAATAACACACACACATGGCCCCACGTCAGGCAGCTTGCTAGTTCTAAACTGCCAGCCCCACAGAGCACGGCTGCATGTGGGACTGTCACTACTGGTATGTGACTGCTTGCTCTTAAATCCGAGGTGTGTGAAGCCTATCACACCCACAGCCCCATTCTGGGGCTGTCCCCGAGGCGGAGCCCAGGGAGGGTGAGGGGTTCCTACATATGACGTAGTGATGCAGAGAAACCAGTTTCCAAGCATCCCAGAGTGCCCATGAGGGGTGCCAGGCCGAGCATGGAGCCGGAGCTCAGCCCGGGGGTGGGACCAGAGGGTGTGATGCAGGCTGCAGGCCTTCTCTCCGGTTGCTCGCGGCACACCCTGTGCAGTCGATGCGCCGGAAGCGGGCTACTGCATTGGGAGGTCAGGCAGAGGCAGCCACAGTCTTCCTGAGATACACACGCTAGTCATAACTCTTCAAAGGAGCAGCAGCCCTGACATGATGAATGAGGGCATTAGCAAGGCCCTGGACTGCATCTGTGTGCGCCCCCTCCCCAGGGGGCGAGGGGAGGCCGGCCCAGGAGGACAGGGGCAGGAGGCAGGCGCTGAGGGAGAGTGTGGGACCACAGCTCCAGGTGGCAATGGTAAGGTTTGCTGGTTTTGCCAGTGTAGTTTTCTGATGGTCTTTCTGGTGAGGGCAGGAAAGTTACACTATTTTCCCATATCTGTAACTTTAATTAACATGGATTTTGTCTCTCAAGAATATACAGAAAAATCGGGGTCACTATAAATTCCATAAACGGGACCCCAATTTCCGTTTTCAGAGCATAGAAGAGGCTCCGTCTGAGGCCACAAGGGGGCCGAGCGTCCCCCAACCTGTCAGGATCCTTCCTGGCCCAAGAGCAGCCAGGATGGTGCTCTGCTGGTTGGAAGGTCCTGGGGAGGTACCTGCCCTCCTCCCTTCATGAAAAGGCCTTCCTAGGGTGGACGCCAAAATCAAGAGTCCTCATGGTAAACAAACACCATGTGAAACTGCAGGATTCACCTCACATGCGGAGAAGCACGCGGAAGGCCCAGAATGGCACCAGAGGGTACAGCCTTCTGAGAAGGTGCCAGGCAGAGGGGCTTCAGCACCAGCACCCTCAACTCAGCCACTTTAAAGGGACCACCTTAAAGGGACCACAAGACCCTTCCCTTGGAGACTGAGTCAGAGGGATGACCACGGCGGGTAACCTAGACCTTCCAAACACCCACTTGGACACACTGGGGCCCTGCTGAGCAGTTTGGTCCTCTGATTTCTGAACACGAGTAACCACCCACAATGCCCTGGTGGCCCATCACACTAGAGTCTTTCCTGCACTTCACTCCCAGGTGCCTCAGGTGCCTCCTGACGGACCCACAGAAACTGGGGGAACAACGAGTTTTCCTGTTTACTCCTCTGTAAGGATTGGAGCTTTACTGTGTGCAGGTGCCACCGAGAATAAAGAAGATAAAACACTGCACGTTCACACACACACACACACACACACACACACACTCACGAGCCCTTAGAGTGTGGCCGGAGGGGGCGGGCCCTGTGGTCAGCCGGGCAGGGTGTCAGCGCACCGCAGGGCGGGCTGGCCCATGAAGGGGAATGCAGCAGCGTTAGTATGAGTTACGAGTTGCTATCATCCCTCTAGCTGATTCAGGGGCTTTCTGGGCGGCCGGCTGGCCCTGTGCTTTTCCTGTCACTGCCCTTGGGCTGAGTGGTTATCGATCACGCCTGGTTCTCAGCATGGTTTCCTCCCCAAAGAGGTTTCAGTTTTTCACCTGCAGCTATTTTTAGGGGCCTGGGCTCCACAGAGATGCCTCCTTCAAATGATCCTGTGGCCCAGCCTGGGTGGGGCCCATGGCCACCCACACAGAGCCCAGTGAGGCCCTGCTGGTGGGCACTGCAGGGGGACACCAGACTCCTTTAGTGTCTGGCTGGGATGGCAGGAGCCTGCTCAGGTCAGGGGCTGTCTGTTTTCTGGCAGAGGGGGTGAATTCTGGGGCTGGGAGCCTGAAACCCCACTGTGAACACAGATCTCTGAGCGCATCCCTGTCTCCTTTTCAGGTGCAAATTCACCCTGGGTCACTGCCACCTCAGGTGCCTCAGTAGGTCTTGGGGTTTGGTGGGGCTGGATTGGAGGACAAGGCTGGGACTAGGGTGGTCAGACAGCAAAACCAAATTCCATTGACTTCATGGTTAGATCCAGGGCCAGTCAAGTACCACCCACTCATTCCCCAGGGGACACCCTGGAGCATGTACCCCAGGGTCATGCCCAACCCTCTAGACAATCCGAGGGTGTGGCACCAGGGCAGAGGGACACCTTGCAAGACGCAGGGGATGTCGGAGGGTACGACAGAGACCTACCTCAAAGCAGATGGCCCCGTTCCCATCAGCATCGAAGGCATTGAAGAGGAAGTGCGCGTAGGTGGTGGCATCTGGGGGAGCAAGGCTACTGGTCGGGTGTCTTAGGGCCTCCTGGCAGTCAAGTCCCCACCCCAGGCAGCCGTACTGGGGGTCCACCTGTGTCCTGAGCTGGGGTCCCCCTTCCAATGAGATAGAGGCAGCACCAGGCCTCAAGAAAACAAGTGGTGGGGGGAGCACAGAGGTAGAGGTGAGGGTCCCCTCCCCATAGAGGGACACCCACCCTCTGCAGAACTGCCATAGGGACAAAGCGGGGGCTTCAGGAGGAGCAGGGAGCAGGGCAGGGGGGCTGGCCTTGGACTCACCTCCCTGAGGGAAGAACTGTGAGTAAATGAGTTTGAAGGTGTCTTCATCCACCAGGCCCGAGGGACACTCCTGCAGCAGGAAGCCACCCCCTCAGCAGCCTTAGCCACCCCAGCCTCGTGCCCCAGCCCGCGCTCTGAGGGATGCCTGCTGTCCAGGGCACTGCTGGGCTCCACCGAGCCCCCAGGACAGCCTGGTGATTGGGTGGGTTGACGCAGGAGGGGTAGGTGGGGGCCCTCAGGCCAATGTGGCCCCTCCATGCACCCCTCCCCTGTGCCAGCACACAGCCACACAGGGGAGCACAGGGCCTTCAGAGCTGTGACTCTGGGCCTTGGCCCACACACGCCCAGAGAGGCCTCCCACAAAATATGAGCCTCATCAAGGCCCCCGGGATATTTGCTATGCCATGGAAGTTTCTATAAGGTCTGCCTGGGCCAGAATCCCCCTTTCTGGAGCCAGGGGCAAAAGGGCTGGGTGTGTCAGGGCCTCTCCTGAGGGATGGGTATCACTCACGTTCTTGAAGCCCCTATAGAGGGACTGCAGCTCCTTCTTGGTGAACTTGGTCTGTGCCTGCAGCTGCTCCAGCCCCTCTGGCTGGTGGCGCACCATGGACAGCTCCAGCTCGCTGTCGCTGCTATCTGGAGGGGGACACAGACCCGGGAGAGTGGAACATGTAGCCCCCTTTCTCCATCTCGCCACAGGGTGGATGCCAGGCCACGGGCTGAGGTCAGGGGCAGAGGGACTTGCTTCGCATGACTAATGTGTACGGCCACATAGGCTGCACACTGCACCAATGGAGGGGCTCTTGCGGAGCAGCACACTCAGGCCACTCTGGCCCCTTCTCCTCATACAGAGTGAGCCCTGCCCTCTCATCTCACCTGGGGCACGCCCACCCTGTCAGCCACACAGTGGGACAGAGGCTGGGAGCTGGCCCTGTCCCTGAGAAACACTGAACAAGGGGAAGCGAAAGGGATAAAGACAGCAAGACAGACTCAGGGGACCCTCGACCTTCAAGACCCAATCAATTCATGGCCATCTCTTCCATGTAGTCCTCCCTGATTTCTACCAGCAATGGGGAGGTGATCCCTCTTGGCCCATTCGGCCTAACACACTGCTGCTTGGCTGCATTTGGTGGGGGGTGTTACTTACATTTGGACGGGAGGTCAGACCACAAGGGCCCACTGGGCAGGGACCAGCCCTTTTCTCTAAAAACACGACATCCAAATGTTAACTACCTACAGCTGCCTCTGGGGTGGAGGGAGTTGCATTTCAGGTGATCTTTACTTTTTTATTTATCATGTTTTATCTTTTCCTATTTTTTTTTGGTGCGGCATGGATCACTTTTATAACACAAACTAGAGCTATACACAGAGAAGCACTGAGTACCTAACCTGAAGAGCAGCCCAGTCACA
Source organism: Sturnira hondurensis (assembly GCF_014824575.4). Taxonomy (NCBI): domain Eukaryota; kingdom Metazoa; phylum Chordata; class Mammalia; order Chiroptera; family Phyllostomidae; genus Sturnira; species Sturnira hondurensis. The sequence continues at coordinate 1,210,229 of NW_028081809.1, forward strand.
TAATTACAGACCTTCCCCCCACACTGTCACCACCCCCACCTGCCCAGGCACCCCCCAAGACACTGAGTCCATGGTGACCTGTAGCCCCTTTGCACTGCCCACCCTGTGCCTATGGAGCCCAGGACAGTGCCGGGCACGGAGCACTGCTAACCCCAGCCCGTGGAACCCTTTGCTGGGCCTGCTCCATGCCCGGCCTCTCCCGGAAGCACTGCTCACTCCCACTAACCCAAGAGCAGCCTGCAAACTGCTCAGAAAGTGGCTCTACTTCCTTGGTCATGTCTACTCCCAATCGCCCAGGTAGCTATTTCACAGCTTCCTCTCTTTAAGCTGCCAGTACCTCATTCCCCATCCTGTACCTCAGGTTGCTTCCTACATCACCAAGAATATAGAAGCCACAGAAAACTTCCCCAAGTTCCTACCACCACACCTACCCATTTACTGCATCTATTCCCTTTTCCTCCTTCTCTGAAGATGAACTGTTCCTGCTCCTGGCTAAGTCTTCCACTTGCACAGTGGGTACTGTCCCCTCTAACCTCCTCAAGTATGAGGATCCGGAAATTCTCCCTACTCTTTCCTCTCTCCTCACCATCTTTCTTTCCTCCCTTTAGGATTATCTTATCACCATATGGACAACTGGCAATCTTCAGTCAGTTTGGTATAGGCAAACCTTGCAAGACAGCAATTCCATTCTGGATTCTAACATCCCAAACAAAATCTTACCCGGCTAAAGGGACCTATAAATGGATGCTCATGGAAACAGCATTTTTATGAGGATCTGAAGGCATCCCAGGGACCCATCAAAGGCAGGATGAAGAAGCACAACATGGGGAATCCACACCAGGGAGCACTGTGCAGTGAATTAGAGGTACACATCAATACGGAGATCCAAGGAATTCAGCTGAACTCCAAGAAAGTAAAAAAGACAAACACATGTGGGAACAGCATGGTCAAACTGATGAAAACCAAAGATGGAGAGGCAATCTTAGAAGAGCGAGTGGGGAGAGGGAGATACAAGAGAAGAGCAGTAAGAAAAACAGCTAACTTCTCACAATAAATTATGTAGACCAAGAGACAAAGGAACAACACTTCAACTGGTGAAGTGTTGCTCTAGAATTTTATATCCAATGTTAATATCCTTCCAAAAAAGAGGGTGAAATGAAGGCATTTGCAGATAAGTGAGTGCTAGAGAATTTGTTGCCAGCAGAATCTCCCTACAAGAAATGCTGAAAGAAGTACTTCAGGATGAAGAGAAATGATATCTATCAAATAAAAAATCAAGGTCAGAAGGAAAATAAGAGTTTTGAATTTAATGCATTTGAAAAGATAACATGAAAATTTGTGGGATGCAGATAAATTACTTAGAATTTAAAGCATTAAATGCCTATTTTTAAAAAAGATTTTAAATAAGCTTCCACTTCAAGAAAATAAAAATAAAAGAGGAAAATAAACCCAAGGCAAGCAGAAGGAAGGAAATAGGAAGTTGGAAGAGCAGAAACAATGAAATTGAAAATGGAAAATATAGGGAACATTAGTAAAATCAAAAGGTGGTCCTTTGTGGTGGCATGGGTGGTTCACATTTTTAGATTTTGTCTATAAATGTAATATAATCCCTGAGCATCCTTGGTTCCTGCAATTGTTCATTATATAGTATAGCTAGATACTTGACTAGCCTGGCTTATTTTCTCTGAATAATATTTCTATTGAAATTCAACTCCCAATACTACCAATGTGGTCTGACTAGATCAGAAAACATTGGGACTACAATATCCATTAAAATATCTTCATCAATGAAGTAAAAAAAAGATGGTCCTTTGAAAACATCAATAAAATTGATAAAATGTTAGCAAGAATGAAAAAGACAAAAAAGAGAGAGAAGGCACAAATCACTGATGGCAAGAATAAACAGGGGAAATAAGTACAGACTCTCCAGATGTTCAGAGGATAAAAAAAGGAGCTACCAGGAACAAGGCTCTGCACACAAAGTCTATAACTGATAAAACAGACCAGTTCCACAAAACCACAAATTATACAAATTCACCCGAGATGAAAGAGATAACCTGAACAGTCCTAACCGATACTGAACACAAAGACAAAAATTCTCAACAAAACAGTCAAAAATTGTATCCACTGATGTCCAAAAGGAAGACCACACCACAAATGGAGGTTTCCAGGAATGCAAGGCTGATTTAATATTGGAGAATAACTAAACATCATCCCCCATACTAGCAGTCTAAAGAAAAATACATGATTGTAACGATGATGAAAAAAAGGATTTGAAAAAATTCAAAGGATTTGACAAATTCATAATAAATAAAGTTCAGTAAATGAGAAATGCAAGGGAACTTCCTCAACTTGATAAAAGGCACCTACAGAAAATCTATAGTTAACATCATATTTAATGGTGAAAGACTGAATATCTTCCCCCTAAGATTGAGAATAGGCAAGAATATCTGTTCTCCCCTCTCCTATTCAACATCATTTTTAAAAAAAGTCCTCGCCAGTGCATAAAGGGGTTTGAAGGGAAGGGAGGAAGAAAAGAAAAAAGAAAGGGAGAGAGCAAGGAAAAGCGTACCGATCAAATTAAAAAGAAAAAAGGGGTATCCTTATTTGCAGATGACGTGATTACCTATGCAGATAATCCCAAGGAATATACAAAAAAACCTCTAATAAGTGAGTTTAGCAAGGTCGCAGGATACAAAATTAACAAAATCAGTCACATTTCTATAGACCAGCAATATACAATTGGAAAAAAATGTAAAAATAATAGCATTTACAATTGCTTGCCCCACAAATGAAACACTGAGGCACAAGTCTAACAAAACGCACACATAATCTGAATGTTGAACATTACAAGATGCTGATGATGGTAACCATGGGAGACGGAACTAAGTGAAGAAGCATTCCATGTTCGCACACTGAGACCCAACGTCTCAATGACGTCAATTATCTCCAAAATTATCTACCGATTTAACAAACTTCCAATAAAAATCCCAGGAAGAATTTTTTGTAGATGTAAACACAATAATTCTAAAATTTACATGGAAAGGCAAAGGAAGCACTAGCTAAAACAGCTTTGAAAAAGAATCAAGCGGGGTAAATCAGTTTATCTGATTTTAAGACTTATTACCATATTTTGCCATGTATAATGAGCATTTTGCCCAAAATTTTGAGGGGAAAAAAAGGGTGCACATTATACTTGGGTAGTACTAATTCCGTATCTATATATGTCTTTAATCCTTTTATTTATATTTACATATTAAAAGTGTAACTCTAGAAAGCAATAATGATATCCATCTACAAAATAATACCCTAGAATATGATAATTGGTTTGTGTCTAAATATAAATAAGTAAAAATTAAAGTGAAAGATTTTTTTCCTGAAAGTTTGGGCCCAAAATGTGGCAAATGACTGTGCATTATACGTGGCAAAATACGGTATATGGCGTAATAACCGAGGCTGGTACTGGAGGAGAGAAACACGTGCAGATGAACACAACGAAACAGACTGCTCAGAAACAGATCCACACGAATATCACCTGCTGATTTTTGACAAATGTGCAAAAGCAATTCGGTGGAGAAGGGATAGTTTTTTCCACAGATGGTGCTGGAAAATCGAACATCCATTACAAGAAAAATGAACTTCGACTAAATGAAGCACAGATTTAAATGTAAGACATACAACTATAACATTTCTGGAAAAAATGCAGAAGAAAATCTTCATGGCCTGGGTTTAGGCAGAGTTCTTAGACAAGGCAGCAGCAGCATAGTCATTGGAGGAAAAAAATGATAATTGTACTTTTTAATGAAAAAAGGAAAACTTCTGCTCTGTAAGAGATCTGTTGAATAAAAAGATCAACTACAGGCTTGGAGAAAATATTTGTAAATCACGTCTCTGACAAAGGATATTTAGAATTTATAATCAACTCTGTAAATTCAGCAGCGAGAAAACAAACAACCCATGTTAATAAATGGGCAAAGGACTTGATGAAATACCTCACCCAAGAGGATGTGCAGATGGCAAATGAGTACATAAAAGGGTGTTTAACACCATTTACAACGAGGGAAATCCGAATTAAAACCAAGTGAAACACGATTGCACACCCGTTAGAATCGCTTAGCTCTCGGTTACAAATGTTGAGGACCTCGAGCACTTTTAGGGATGCGAAGTAACGAAATACTTTTCTGGCAGGAAGGAAATGGTGCTGACACTGGCAACCAGCGCGGCATTTTCTTATAAACATACGCTAACCGTCTGACCGAGAGATCCCACTCCCAATTATTTGCCCAAACAAAATGGAACTGTTATGCTGACACAAAAACTTAGGCAAATATTTAGAGCAACTTCATTCACAATCGCCAAAAACTAGAGATAGCCCAGGCATCGTTTGACTGGTGAATGGATGACCACACTGTGCCACATTCTCACAGTGGACTACTAACTGGTAATGAACGTGGACAAATTCCTGAGAGCCACAGTGACAAGGATGGATCTCAGATGCACTGGTAAGTTGAAGAATCAGACTCAAGAGGCATAATGTAAGATGCCAATTGTACATTTTGGAAAATATAAAATTAAAGAAATCATGGAGAAGGAAATACATCAGGGTCTGAGGACAAGGGATGGGCAGACTACAAGGTGAGGGAAATTTTTGTGGTGATGGAATTGTTCTGTATCTTGATGGTGGTAGTGGTTACATGACGCGCATCTGTCAAAACTCAGAACTGGGAGACACCAGATTCGCGCATGCGCAGAGGAAAGACCACTGAGGACACGGTGAGAAGGCGCCGTTTGCAAGCCAGGAGGCAAAGAGGCCTTGGGAGGAAATGCGCCTGCTGGCATTCTGATCTCAGATTTATGAGAAAATAAACTTGTGTTGTTTAAAAAAACCATAGGACTGGGCACCAAAAAAGGCAAATGGCACTGTGTGTAAAAAATCTAAATTAAATAAAATTAGAACAAGAGCGATAGGGGAGGAGGAAATGGGGGACAGAAAGGGAAAAGGAAAGATAAAATAAGAGAGGAGTTTTAAATAAGGCAAGACTGATACTGTCCCAGGAACTAAAGAATATGAGTAACCTAACCCTCTGCCTCAAAGGCCAAAACGATAAAATAAAACAAGAACTTCAAATACATACACATACACACACACACACACACACACACACACACGATGCCATTTCTTCCATTACAAAAATAAAACTGGAAAACAAACTCCCTTGGTTCTACTTTCCCCTCAAGCTATTGTGTTTCTCTCTCCTGTAACTCGCTGTCTTCACTTCCTCTCCTTCTATTCTCTCTTGAACTCACTCCTTTGGGGCATTTGCCCACCACTCCATACAAACTACTATTAAAAGTATCACCAGTGATCTCCATATTACTCATGCAATGATGGACACAGTCATCTTGATTCCTAAGTCATACATGGGCCATGCAAGAATAAAAATTATAGTGTTGACATGGATGAACCTTATGGACTTTATGCTACATGAAGCAAGTCAGACAGAGAAGAACACACACTGTATGATCTCACTTATATGTGGAATCTGAAAAAAAGCCACACTCACAGAAACAGAGTAGAATGGTGTCTGCCAGCGGGTGGAGGTGGGGAGATGCGGAGATGCAGGTCAAAGGTGCAAACTTCCAGGTATAAGGTGAGTCTGTCTGGGGTCTAACGTACAGCAGGGCAGCAACAGCTAACAGTGCTGTGCTACATACTCACAAGTGGATGAGAGAGTAGATCGTAAATGTTCTCACCACCAGCACAACAAAAAACAGTAGACGTGAGGTGATGGATATGTTCACTAATTTTGTTGTGGTCATCGTTTCACATTACATACATGTATCAGTCATCATATTGTACACCTTAAATTCACACAATGTTAAGTGTCCATTATATCTCAGTAAAGCTGGGAAAATCAAAAAATGATATGCTCATTTCATTTTGAGCATAGATGAAGCCAAATGTTAGCTAATTGAATCCAACCATATTTTAAAAAAGACTTTATTTACTTGTTTTTGGAGAGAGGGGAAGGGAGGGAGAAAAAGGAGAGAAATATTGATGTCAGGGAAAAGCATCGATCAGTCAGTTGCCTCTCCGCAGCACCTGGACTGGGGACTGAACCCACAACTGGGGCATGTGTTCTGACCAGGAACTGACCTTTCACTTTGCGAGCGGATGCCCAACCAACTGAGCCATACCTGGCCAGGGCTCTAATGGTAGTTTTAAAAAATAAAAGTACACCATGATCAAGAAGACTTCATCTGTAAGAGAATAAGGAGGGAAACTCATTGAAAATCCTAATGCGAAAGGTATTGGTAAACATCTGCATCTATTTGTAATGAAAACAAACAACAACTAAGTTAGCAAACTAAGAAATCAAGGGAACTGCCTCAGCTCAACGCAGCTCACATTTGCAAATCATGTATTTACAGAAAGTTTTAGATTTCACGGCAAAGGCAAAGACACTCTGTCTTCAAGATCTGGCCACAGTCGCAAGGTTGGCCTCCATCACCACCAACTCATGTCCTGCCAATGCTCTACGAAACTTCAAAAAAGAAATAAATGATGTGATAGTTGGGAATAAGTGATACAATTAACACTATTTGTAGATAACAAAGTCCCCAGGGACCAAAAGAATCAATATACATGAGAGTTTGATAAGATTGCCAGAAAGAGGATTAACTCATGAAAACCAATAGCAATTTTCTACTAGTAATAACCACCTAAAATATAATAAAAAGATAATGCAGTATCTTTTAATATCATCAATAATATCATAATTGATCAATGAACTTATGATCGATTATGATATTGTAATCATAATTGGTCATAAGTTCATAATATCAATAAAAACTAAAAAGTATCTCAGCACTAACCAAACCTGAAAGGACCTCTAGATAGACAGGTAATCTGAATAAATGAGACATTCCAGTTTGGATAGGACCGTAAAATATTACAAAGAGGACATTTCTCCCCAAAGCAATCTATAAATTCAGCACACTCTCAATTAAAAATCCAGTTGGATTTTTTGAGGACCTTGATAAACTTACTCTCAAATGTAGAATGAAGAATGGAAAGTCTGTTAAAATCTAGAAAAGAGAAGTAAAGAGGGAACTTTCCATAGTGGATGCTAATACGCACTGCACAGTCACGCAGCAACAGTTGTGTGGCTGGTACAGGAACAGAAACCAAACAGACCGGGGAGCGCAACAGAAGAGGCATGGAGGGGCTTCACAGGAGGCCGAGGAAAGGCCAGACTGTTCGGTTGGTCGAGTTAAGGAAGCTGGCTCACCACCTACAGAAAACGAATCTGGAGCCCTTTATACGACGTGCCAAAGTGGCTTTCCGATGAACTAAGACCCACATATGAAAGGTGAGCTGCAGAGTCAAAATAAAAAGTATCTTGCCCTGGCTGGTGTGGCTTAATGAATTGAGTGCCGGCCTGCGAACCAAAGGGTTGCCGGTTCAAATCCAGCCTGGGTCGCAGACCAGGTCTGCAGTAGGGGCACATGAGAGGCAACCAACCACACATTGATGTTTCTCTCTCTCTCTATTTCTCCTTCCCTTCCCCTCTCTCAAAAATAAATAAATAAATAGAATTTTTTAAAATGTATCTTGCCAAGTAAAGGTAGGGAAAGACTTCTGAAAATTTCAAAACCTCAAACCATAGAGGGAAAAGTGGATGAATTCAATCCCATTCATATTAAGGATTTCTGTTAGACAAAGAGCACTGTGGCCTGTTAAAGAGAATGGGAGAAGACAATGGGAGAATTGGAGAAGGGAATCCAGACAATTCTGGAGAATTGAAGACAATTCAGCAGAATGGGAGAAGACAATGTCTAGTGTTCACAGCTGACAAAAGAAGGGTGTCTGAAACAGATAAGCATCAGAAAAGGAGACCACCAAGCTAAGATGCAAAGCTCAGAAAGCGGTGCCTGGCAGAGACTGAGCACATGGTATCACAGGCTTGTCTATAGCAGCAGGCATCCTTCATTGTGTCTTCTGCAAGGCCCCTGGTCCCCGCTGGCCAAGGCTGCTGCCGGATGGGCTGGCTCCAGGGAAGGGAAGAGAGAGGTGGGCTCCTTGTGGGTTTCTGCTGGACAGGGAGGTGGACCGGAACCGGAGGCTGGGGCACTTGGGCAAGGCCCTCCCTCTCCAAGTCTCTGCCTCAACCGTTGCTTATTATCTGGACACGGTTGGTGGTTTCCAAGAAACTTGGGCATCTCACATGAAGTCTTACTTGGCAGCCTGTCAAGTGCACCCCCCTTGCCCACTAGCCTCTAGCACGCAGTCAGTGATGTCGGACTCTGGGGGTCACTTGGGCTGGGCCATTCCTGCCAGAGGGGATGGGAGCTAACACTTACTACGTGCTCCCTCTGCGCTGAGCACTGCTTTCTGAGCTTTGCTCGTGTTCACACATTTCATTCCCACAGTCTTGTGAGGGGGACTCTTCTCACTTTAGATTTGGTCCCGGCAGCTTCCTCCCTTTGGGCTCCCAACACCTGGGCTGTACGAAGCTGGCATGCATGCCCCCGTGGTCGTGAAGAGTTGGAGACACATCCAGGACTGTGCCAAAGCTCAGAAAGGTCCTGGCTCTGCCACTCTCTGGTTGGGGAACCTCAGGCAAGCCAGTTATTTATTTTCCCTGAGCCTCAGTCTCATCTATAAAATGAACCTAAAAGGAGGACAAAACTCTGATACACACAAAGTACCTGGCCTTGACAGAGCACTCGCTAGATGCTGGCTACTGTCATTGTCGGCAGCACCGCAGATCGAGAAGCTCTGCCCAGAGGCCGAAGGAGTCCTGGTGGACAGTCCCTGCAAAGGCAGGAGAGGGTGCTGCGGCAGGGAGGAGAGCCAGGAGGAGGGAGTAGGAGTAACAGCGGTCGCTCCAAGCCGAGTCAGCCGTGGACCTTACAGGCTCCCAGGCCACCTTTCCAAGGCCAGCCCCCCACAGGCGCTGTGTGAAGAAGGCAGCTACAGAGAATTGGAGCTGCCTGCTGGAAGAACAGGGGTGGCCTGTTCACACCTCTGTTCACACCTCAGGATGGCCTGAGGTCACACCTCAGAAACCGTGCACGCCTCTGCAATGGGCACGTCCCATTCTCTCCTTCATGCCTCTGTTCTCTTCACCCGCCTACACTCAGGCCTCACCAATGAGCCTCCAGACATTACCACACATCTACTGAGGAGCCAACTGCTCTCGGCCAAGAGCTACTAGTCCAGAACTTAGGAAACCTGGACTGAGATAAGAAGCAGCCAGAGCTAAGCCTTGGGCCACAAGTGTCGACACGAAGGTCTGGGGTTAGGGCTGTGAAGTTCTCAGGAACAAGGCTGGTCAGTCCAGTGAACCCCACCCCTAGGAGTTTCTTAGAGCTGCATTCTACTGTTAATTTTTGCAAAGAGCCATAGTTCATGCCACCCCTTTGAAATGGAGAGGGGGAACCAGTCTATTATTATTCTTATTCTACCAGTGAGGAAATAAAGTCACCCAGTAAGCTGGTGGCTGCACCAGGCTGGAACACCCCCGGCACAGTCACCAGAGACAGAGACTGACAGGGGACCAGGGCACAGAGGAGGGCCTTTCGACTCCCGCATCTATTTCTAGAAAGCTGCATCCCTACAACCCGGATCCATTAGTGCCTAAAAATCCCCAGAGGCCTCATAACTCTGGTCTCTTTCAGATGAGAACTACGGAGGCTCAGAGAGGACAAGAGGCACATCCAACTACGCACACACAGGCTTGGAGGGGACCTGGGCACCAGCTTCCTTCCCTCTGTGCCAGCTCACATCCAGGCTGGGGTCTAAGGGCTGGTGGTCCTGACAGCCCAGCTGACAGCCCCTTAAACAGTCCCTGGCCAATGGACCCTTCTAGGTACTTACCAGGTGCCACTCTACATCAACAGGGAATGCCTGGACTTACAACCCTGTCCCTGTGACACAGGCAGGGAGGCCTGCCTAAGTGAGGGATGCTTTCAGCAGTGAATTGCTTCTGTGAGTACAATTCATCACTGTATTACTAATTACTGGTGATGGCAATGGTTCACAAAGCATGTGCATTTATCACATGCCATGAATAGTTCTGGGGTCATGAAAGCCCCTCTGGCCAGTTACTAACTAGTCTGCCTCAGTTCCACAGGCAAGAATTCCTATTGGCCCTACTTCACGGGGGATCAAGCCGGGGCTCAGAAAGGGTAAGGGAGTATTACAGCCATTTTTGTGTGGGTGGCAGTCTCCCAGCTCAGACCTGGCTGACTCTAGGATGCTGTGCTCTCCCACAACACCAAGACCCCAGACCTTCAGGGGGTCAAGTGGGCAAATACACCAGAAAAGAGAAATTCATTTGAGTCTGAGGTGGCTGTTTTAGTGGGTTGAATAGAACCCCTGCAGTCTTGTGCATCCTCTCCACCTGGTGAAGAAATCCCTTCTTAAGAATCACAGAAACTGATTCAGACTGGCCCAGACCTGTGAGCATGATGCCCAGCGACACATCCCTGACCACCCTAGGGCCGTCCATCTGTCAAAGCAACCCCTGGTGAGCTCAGCTGGCTTGCCTGGCCCAGTGCAGGGAGGTGGACCCACACACCCCCATCATAGGGAGGGGTAGGGTAGGGAATATGGGCTACGCTAGTGCCCAGCAAGAAGCCGTGTTCCACAGCAGCGTGGGATGCTCAGCCCCCAACCTCGCCCCAACTGCCTGCACTTTCCATTAAGTTTCCCATCACGGATTACCCCTGCCAGGGCCAGCAGCCAGCCAAGTGCAGACCTGGCTTGGACAAGTTTCCTCTCCAGGTGCAAAGTTTAAGGTGGCACCTCTCCGAACCACCTTGAGCAACTTCCTTCTACCTGGACCTCCTGAACTCACCTAGAAAAGGTGTGATGGAGTAGGATGGCTTCTGAGGGCCACATAGCCATGAACTTCAGGTAAAGAGTGGGCTCTGGGCTCTGAAGGCAGAATGGAGGTCAAGCATGGCTTCCTGGCCCTGTGCCCCTTCCTGTCCTCATAGCCCTTCACAGGGGCTGGGGCGCATCCCTATGTGCAAGGAGATTTGGGCAGTTCAGAGGCAGGGCCAGGTTCTTCCTCCCTCACCTCCCCAGGTCTCTGGATTTCAGTCCCAGGAGCTGGACCCTGGCAAGTTAAGCAGAGTGCCGGGGCAGGTGGATGCCCATCCTTCTCTTAGAGGACAGCAGGGGCCCACAGGTGACATGAACAGGACCTGCTGGCCCCTTCCCTGCAGTCCAGGGGCATAGGGCTGCAACAGCCTCTTTGGAACTGCAGGAGCACAGGTTACAACTCTGGCGAGTCAAGGTCTCCTTCAGAATGGGTGTGCCCTGCAGGGGCCCCTCCTCCCAACCGGCCCAGAGTTTCCGGACGCACCGAGGGTTGGGAAGCAGCTCCAAGGGCGCCTGCCAGGGGTCTCCGGTGGTGGGGAGTGTCTGGTTTAAGAGTAGGCCTGTCTCCTCAGTTAATATTTTATTGGGACCGAAATGTGGCGCCTGAGGATTTGATTACTAATCCCGTGGGCCTGAACCTTGCCTGGGGAGGGGGAAATGGGTGTTGGATGGGGGCGAAAGTGATGGCCCCAGACACTCCGCAGAAGCTTTATAATAGCTCGCCTCCCGGCACCCTGAGTAGAGGGTCTTCCAGTCGTCTTCACCCTGCAATACCTCTGCCGCCCGGCGGCCTAACCCAGCTGTGCTCACAGCGAGCGTCTCGGACCCTGGAAGTCAATACGGCTCAAGGTGCCACCTGGCATCTCGCTCACACCCAACTTAAGCACAGCGGCTCCGTTCCCTCGGAGGCTACTTGGGCCCGAGCCCTCTCTGACCTCTTAGTTCCAGGCCCAGCCCTCCGGAGCCGAGAGGCGACCTGGGTGGCCGAGCTAGGCGTACCGACCCAGAGCCCGTGTGGCTCCCTCCCCACAGAACGCTGGCCCAGGCGGAGGGCAGCGGGGGCAGGGACCTCAAAGTTACCTTCCATGGATATGGGCTCCAGGATGCCGAACTGCTTGAGCACGGCGATGAACAGCAGCACCACCACAGCCATGGCGCACAGTTCCATGCCCTGGATGCCCATGGCGGCCCGCGCGCTGCCTCGGAGGCGCCGGGCCGGTGCTGCCCGCCCGTGACTCACATGCCCCCGGCAGGCGGGGCTGCCGGTGTCTGCCCGGCCGGGGCCCCGCGCAGGGCGGCGGTGGCTAGCTGGGCCCAGTCGGGAGGTGGGACGCGGCGGGGCGGCCGCTCCGGAGCGCAACTTTCCGTGTCAGTTGGCAAACTTTGAGGCGCGGCGGCGGCGCGGGCCAGAAGCGCCTCCATGCCCAGCACCGGTGCCGCGCCTCTCGCGCCCTCTCCAGCCCCCTGGGCGAAGGCGTGCAGGGGTCCCAAGTACTCCTGGACGCCCAGCCCTCATCGCATCTCCCCTTGCGCTCATTGGCCTAGGCCCTGCGACCACCCGGGAGGCGTCCCCTAAGCTCCCGCCCCCCGCGCGCCCCGGGGAAGGGCGGGGTGGAAGAGGCGGCCCGCCTCAGACCGTTCAGCCCGGGACGGACCTGGCGCACAGCCACCGCTTCCCCGCCAGCCCCGAGAGGCCGCTGGGTGGATGAGTTCACTGAATCCGTGCTGGGAGGGGACGGGAAGGAAGAGAGCACTACACCGCTGCGGAATCGGGGCTTCCCCTCTCTGGGCTGATAGTGCGAAACGTGGCCGCCGCCCCTCCCACCCGACCGCCTGAGCAGAGATGGCCTTCGAGGGACCCGGGAAGCCCTCTGGACCCGGGAAGCCCTCTGGCCTCGGGTGTTTTCCATAATCCAGCCCTCCGCCGGGGATTAAAGTTGGCCTTGGTCTCCAAAATTGTTCAATTCTGGAAACCAGGGTGCGCTCGAGACTTTAAGAGGGTGTGCAGAGTGCACTAGAGTCCGCGAAGCTCAGTTCAAGTTCTGCCTGACGCTAGGGAGTCACGGACTTGCAGCCTCCTCCTCCAGGAGGGCCTGGTGCCTGCCTTTCCGGCCTCGGGAAACAGCTAAGTGGAGGTCAACCGCTCCGCGTGAGCAAGGCAAGGGTGTGCTTATTCGTCTGTGGGTCGCCTTTTTCCTGCCCAGGGCACTGAGTAGTGGGGCGCGGGAAAGCCTCGGAAAGCAAGAAGAAACGAAGAGGAGAGGAGGGGCGCGGCAGGGCGAAGACCCGGATCCTCTGGGTGCCCAAACTCTGGGACTCCAGGGTTGGGGTAGCGGGCGCTGGAGCCGCTACTCTCTGCTTCCACCAGTGGGCGCTGCACACCAGCTTAGATGTAGGGGGCGGCACGCGCGCGCTGCGGCGAACAAATTCGGCTCTCCCAATGCCTTAGTGGACGGAAACCCATACCCGGTCCACGTCCTTGAGCGTGAGACCTGTTTTCACCTGGAGCCTGAACAATAGCAATACACAGTTCGAATTCCAGGTTGGGTGGGAAACCGCATCTGCGCACTGAGGGCCCTCTTGGAACTGGCAGACCAGAGCCAAGTCTTTAGGGTTACTTGTCATCCTCGAGGGCTTCCCTCCTGGGCATTTCTCTTCCCAGATTGTACAGGTGAGGAAAGCAGAACCTAGAGGGCACAGGTGCAACCATACCTGCTGGGTTCCAGAGCCGGCGCTGCCCCAGGGCACCACACTGCTTCCGTGGAAACTGAAGGGGAGGAAGCTACCTGAGGCCTTTCTTTGGGCTTGCACAGTTCAACCTCACTATTCAACACAGGTTAAAAGTCTGAATTGGAGATATTGGAGACACACAGCTTTCAATTCCATTTTAGTGGGATGCAATGAAGTCTCCACTGACCAAAGACAGAGTTCTAGGCAGAGAGGCCAAGATGGCAGAGATTAGTCTCTGTTGGACTGGGCGAGTTCCTGAAGTGTGTGGAAGTCTGTAGGAGTTAAAGAGCCTCCATCGGGTTGATCAGGGGTGCTCGGGGCCTTTTAGGGTGTGGTCTGGAGCTGGGTATGCCCAGGGTTCCTGATTCGGGAGAGATGGGAGGATAGAGAACAAAGCAAGCAAAGGAAGCCATCTTGGGGCCCTCCTGAGGCCTTCCCACTCCTGCTTTCCTGCCTCAGTTTCCTCTGGTGCTCCTGCACATCCTGCTCATGAAAGCTTCAGTGACTGTCCATAAACACTGAGCTATAAACAAGGCATCGATCCCCTGGCTCTGCAGCGTAAAATATTAACGATGCCTAAGTAGACAGCAGGGCTTAGAGCAGAATGCTCAGCATCAGCAGCCGGGCCATGGGCCTAATGGATGGAAAGCTGACTCCCTGCTCACTCACTAGCTTGGGATCCGCCAGCTCTGGGGCCAGCCCAGGTCCATGGAGGCTGGGCTGATGGCCTCGCTACACCTGCTCTTCTCTGGACCTGGAGAGGGAATAAGGCAGACAAGCCCCCAAGCTTCATACGTGCACCCCACACTCAGCCCAGCCACCACTAGCTCCCCGCTAAGGGCCACTCGCCTGACATGATTCGCCCCTCCCCAACATGTGGCAGCATGTATGCCGGTGTTGACAGTGCTCCCTGCCAGTTCCCTGCCTTTGAGAGGAGGTGGGCTAAGGTGAGGGGCACAGAGAAACCTCTGCAGTTCAGGGTGCTGAGGGCTGCCACAGATGCAGGGAGAGATGAGGGGCCCTGAGGAGGGCACAGCTTGCTGCTTCTCAGGTGATTGGGAAGGCTGGGGGCAAGCCCTCACTTGAAGATCTCAGGACATTTGGGACGTCCAGGGAGGCCCTTGTGTCCTGACCTAATTTGGAAAGTTCTTAGAGACCCAGCTTCTTCAGGGCAGGGTGGGACACACCCCACACCTAGGCTTGTACCCCACACTCGAGGTCACGGTCTTCCTTTTGTCGGCCACATCAATGATGCCACTCCAGCTCTGTCTCTGGGAAGCCACACCAGATTACACCAGCCCTGCATTAACCCCCTCCTCCTCTGAGCCCTTGCGGCCTCTGCTGCGTGGCCATGCCATGCTGCACTGAGTTCCGGCTGTCTGCCCAGACATCTTCTGTGTCACCGTGCTCCTCGTGTCTAACCACAGCCGCACTGCCAGCTCCTGGAGGCTGGAGTCCAACAGTTTGACCAGCACCCAGTGCATGCCCCCAGCCTACTGGTCTTGGCCACCTAGCTGTCCAAGGACTTTTTGACTCTTAAGGGAGGGATTGGACCAGGCCCGTATTGTTCCAGGGACATTCCCTGCAAACAGCTCAGTAAGTTATTCCCAGGGCGAAGGCCTCCCTTTTTTCAGTGTATTCTACTGGGCAGAGAAAGCATCATTCGAATTATTTACCCTTCTCACAGGCAACAAGAACCAGACAAGAAAGCCCCGAAGACGTGCCTACTGAATTCCTACCAATGGACACCCCAAGGTGGCTCAAATGCTCAGATCTAAAGCTGAATTCTGACTTCCTCCCAAATCGAACCCCCTCAATCTGCCCTCCGGAAGACCCCTGTCCCACATGGGTGGGCCAGATCCTGGCTCTCGGCCTAGAACTCGGCTGACCCCACTCCAGCCCAGTGTGTCACCAAGCCCTGGCTCTGCGCCTCTTTCTCATCCTTCTCTGCCCCACTGCCAGCAGCCTGGCCATCACCCCTCCCTCCCAGACTGCCTCTCCCACCTCTGCTCTGCCCTCCTCCCATCTCGTCCATTCAGCAGCCACAGTGGTCATCCCAAGGGGAATGTCAGACCTTGTCTTTCGCAGGGTAAAGAAAATCTCCAGTGTCTCTCCCACTGAACACTGTCTGTGCCTGCCTGCTCAGCATGCCTTTCGTCGATTTGGTAAAAGCAACTCAATTTCCTTTTAGAACCCCTGCCAGCCTCAGGCCACTGATCTCCAACATTTGGGGATACAGCTGCCTGCTTAGCATCAGTTCTTCTCTCCACACTCCACGCCCCTCCTCCTCCTGGTGACCAGCTCAGGGCTGGGCCACAGAAGGGCACTAGGACAAGGAGAGACTCCACGAGACGGGCCCTGGGACAAGGCGGAGAGAGGTTATCTCCTTCACTGTGGTGGCTAACTGGACTCCCTGCCACCTTGTGGGGACAGAGAGCCTGGGAATGTACTCACCTCCCTGGGAAGCAGAGCAAACAGTGGAAAGAGAGTGCTATATGCCTGGACCCAGCAGTACCTGATGACACATCTAAACCTGTATTTTTCAGTTTTATGAGCCAATAAATCCCCCCTATTGTTGGTCAAGACAGTGTGAGTTGGGTTGCTGTCCCTTGCCTTCTCCATTACTCACAAAACAAGGAGTCAAATCCTTTCCAAGGATTTCCACGTGAGCAGCTGACATCTACCAAGTACTAAGCATGAGACATTTCAACACAACTCGTCTCCTTCATTTCTCACAGCTCCAGAGAAGGTGCAGACTTGATAAGAGGAAGAAATGAAAGCACAGAGTGGTTAACTGTTTGCTTAAGGGCACACAGCTGTTAAACCACAGAGTCAGAATTTTAATCCAAAACATCCAGTTTCAGAGCCTATGATTTTAATTCCACGACACCCTACCCTTCTAGACCCACGAGGGTGGGCCCCTCCTACTCTCCCCTGTTCATGAGAACCCAGCCACGTGCAGCTGCCTGAGTGAGCCCAGGACTCTGCTCCCAGATCTCTGTGCACGCTCTTCCCTGAACCTGCTCTTCCTCCCCCTCCCCCTCCCCCTCCCCTCCCCCCCCCTCCTCCCGTTCCCCCCCTCCTCCATCTCCTCTTCCTCCACCCAGCTAATTAACGCCTGCTTGTCCTTTGGGTCTCAGCTAATTCTTCCTTTGCGGAGGTGCCGCCCCGGACCTCTTCCCTCTCGTTAGTCTCTACCGTGGCCCCAGCCCTTTCTGGGCAGTTTCACAATGTGAACTTAGGTATTTGTGTGTTAATTTATTTGTTTCTGTGCTTCCACTAGATTGTTAGCTTCCCAAAGGTACGCATATTACCTGCCTTGTATAAATATTTACAAACTAATTAATGGGGATGTCTGATGATTCCTTCTTCCCAATTATTCCAGCAGAGGCTGTCCTGGTGCCACCCGCAAGACCACGGGATTGCTGTCCAGGAGAACCAGGCCGCGTCCCTCGTTCCAACCCTAACCTCTCCAAGCCTTCCTTTCCTCCTTGTAAAATGGCATCACTTGGTGGCATTGAGCTACGTGTCCAATAGTGACCTACACGAATCAGACAAGCTGATGAAAGAAAACACCCCAAAATACACCTGAGGGACCTCTTTCTTTCCTAGGACACTGTCGTGTAGAGGTGTTAATGTCTGGAACTGGGCACCTCTCTTGCCATCGTGAGGGGAGCAGGCTGTGAGCGAGGTCAATGCTGGTGGTGCAGATAGAAAAACCTAGGTCCTTAACGGTCCTGCTGGGTCTGAGGAGACGGCCCCGGGAGCCACCCTCCGGCTGGACTTCCTGTGTGGGACCTTTCCTATGGTTGAAGCTAAAGGAAAGGAGCTTTCTCCACTACTCGTGCCATAAACCTCCCACATTTCATCTGACGGTTGGGCCAGAGCAGACGGCGTGTGGGCGGGCTCTGTGTGGCCACAAGGTAATGAGAACTAGACTGCCTCGTGTCGCTTCCCAGGTGCTCCTGGTTCTGGAAGGTAAATTAGGAACTCCAAGGTAAGCAAAAACTTAGAGTATTTCTCCTCAGCAGGCACATTCCTTGAGAAATACTAAAGAGAAGCGTCTCCTGTGTCAGAGGCAGCTTCTGGAAATAAGTCGTCCACTGTCGCAGAAATCATGGGCCGGAGTCAAGGCCAGCGGTCTCTGGAACATAAGCCACTTCATGCCCCTTCATTGAACAGTTCTGGTTCGCAGGGTTCCCACCGTCTGGGAGGACTTGGCAGCTGTGGAAGGACTGAGCTAGTGGCCCTGTGGGCACGTGTCCAGGTGTCTCTGTGGCGGCAGACCCCTCACCGCCTACTTACGGGAGCATCTCTGTGGGCTGCCCAGCCCTTGTCTGACTGCCCCTGGGTCAGGGGGAAAGGGTGTCTTTGTGCCTCTGCCCCACACAGGGCAAGGGTAAATCCCCACCTGTTGTTCCAGGGGTTACAAGAGTCTAGGAATATTGAACAGGTGATACAAAGGGGACACTTAAGGGCCCCTTGTCCTCAGGGCCCCTCATTCTGCTCCCTGCTCTCCTGCGATGCCGTATTCCCAGTCCCTCTCTCGTGTGCAACGCTCTTCATCTCTTCCTAGGCCTCTTCTTGCGTCCATTCAGCTCCAGTCCGGGGAACCCACCGGCCCCAGACGACAGGACCGGGTAAGGCGAGCTATGGCTCTTCCCAGCAACTTTACTTCTGACCCTTAGAGTCTGCGACTTCAGTTCAGACCCACGGTGGACATAATGCCCACCGTGTTGGTTTGTGAGTTCCTCAGGGTGAATTTGTTTCTTGGCAGAGCTTGGCTTTCCCGCCTCCCTGTGTTTCCAAGAGGACTGGGTAATGGCGAGTCAGGAGAGCGGGGCTAGGTGACCTAAGCTACTTTTCTTTTCATCTCCTTCAGCCTCGGTGTCCTCATGTCAAAAATGGAGGAAACATTCCTTCCCCTCTGGCCTGCCCCCTCCTGGTGGCGGTGTGAGAATCGGGAGCACCCACTCCTGTGGGAGTCCTCTGTACGCGGGGGGCTCCGAGCACATGTTAACTGTGTCCTGTTATTTTAACGCCCGGCTGAATCCAGGCGGGGGCCGGGGCATGAACGCGTAGGAAACATCGTTGGCTACTCAGAGTTTGCTGGTTCTCCTGGCAGTCACTCCGGTCTCCCGGGGCCATCAATCCTCGTGTTTTATGACACCGATGCTAAGTGCTCGCAAGCCCCTTTCTTGTGGCTGATCTGCAAAGTTGTCTGTGTTTGAGCTCGAGCTGAGGGCCCCAGGGAGTCTTGGGGAATTTCCATCCTGGATGGTTGGTGCCAGTGTATCTCAGCCGCTGCGGTGGCCTCTGGCAGCTTGTGGGGCGGTGTGTATTACAGATGCCCTGTGTCAGCTAATGCAGACGAGTGACTCGGGAATCAGAGCTTTGGGGTCTGAGGTGGAAAACAGAGGAGGAGGAGCAGAGCCCTGGCTTGGAAGCTGGAAGTCCTGGATCTGCGTCCCATCTTTGTTGCCCACGGGCTGGGGGTCTCAGCCAGTCCATACTTCTCCCTGAGCTCAGTGAAGCAAGGGGACTGGCTAGTAATAGTAATAATAGCAACTTCATTTATTGAGAGTTAACTACATGCCAGCCACTCTCTTAAGCACTCACATGCATAATATCATTTAATCCCCACAGCACTCCTATTAACACCCGCATTCACAACTGCAAAGAACAGAGGGTGGAGGACTTGCCCCACCTGCCACTTTCCAGAAGTCCCAGTCCCTGCACTGGGACTTTAGTCTGAGCTCCTTGGAAACACCCAGCACCCTTATTCCCAGACGGCTAGGTTTGCCCTGGGCGGGTACTTGTGAGGCAGTCACAGAGAAGGGGTGGGTCCGGGGGAGGAAACATGGTTTTTGAATCTCCCTTCAATCAGGAGAGATTTAAGTTCAGAGTTAGAAGAGGCTTAGGGTCATTCATGCATTTACTCAGCTGACACACATTCTGCTGAGTGTCTGCTCAGAGCCTGGCAGACACGGCACTAATAGGGCAGACGTGGCGCTGGCCTCAAGAAGCTTGCCTTCTGGAGAGAGACAGACAGTGGATGGGCCGTGATAGAGCAGAGTGAGACTAGAAAAGGAGAAACACGGCCGAGGGGCTCCCATTCCAGACTCAAGGCACAGAGAAAGCCTGGGCATTTCCAAGCCCCGTGACCAGCCCATGTAGCTCCAGGACAGCAAAGAGTGACATGGTGTGAGCCCAGGGGGGTGGGAGGTAGTGTAAACCAGGAAAATGGACCATAGAGAGCTGAGTGTGAAGGGATAGGGGATAGAGCCAGGCAGGGGCACACAGTGGCACAGTGGGGACGAGAGCCCAACTCTCAATTCCTTGGCCAAGACTCATGCCTTGGCCCACTCCTTACCTGACTTGAACATCTGAAGCCCGGCAATGGCTTGAAGGGGCAGGAGGAACACCCACAGACCCACTGCTCAGCCCAGTAGCAGGAACACCGGGCCTCTGGCTATCCCAGGCCGCACCCAAGAGTCCAAGGGCGTGAGGACTGCGACGCAGCACTGCCCGAGCATTCTTGTCTCTTCTCATTATTCGCATACTCGCTAAAAGAACAGACTCTGCAGGCCCCATTTCTAAGTCACGTATGGAAAGTTGAGTCCATGTGGCTGGCTGCCCACCAAAGCCTGAAGCAGCAAATACACAGAGACCTAGTGACAGAACCCACACAAGAAGGATGTTCGTGTTTGCACACTCTTGCATGCTACGGAGCAGTTTCATGTCTGTCATTTCCTTGGGCCCTTGAAACCTGGAAGATAGCCGGGGATGCAATTATGATTCCCATTGAACAGATGAGAACAAGACCCAGAGGGGCAAAAAGTCTTCCCAAACACCACAAAAAGCAAAAAAGGCAGAGATGGGTTGAGGACCCAGATGTGACTCATTGCAAAGCCAGCAGACCCCGACCAACCGCCTCATCTTCAAAACGTGCAGAGGGCACGAATTCGCTGACCCTCATCTGCCTAGCACGTGTCAAAGGTATTTGACCACAGAGTCCCTTTTCCCGTAATACATATTAACATCCCTCAGCTCGTGCTTGGTGGGACATTGTTCTGCCTTGGGATCTCTCAGGGGCGGTCCAGTTGTCTTAGTTACTGTGACCCCAGCTTGGAGTCAAGCAGACCCGGGAGCAGGCCTTCCTCCTGGCCACGGGCCCTGGAGCAGTCCCATCCACTTCTCCCCAGTTTCTCAGGTATCAAGCGTGGCTTCCTTGCTGCATTGCTGGAAAGACTGAATGAAATGACACACTTTTCCTATTAATGACTGTTTCCCACGTTCTCTCGACACCTGCTTTCTGCAACTGCTTTTAGATCGAAGTTGAAACTCTCCTCCATGACTCTTAATTGATTTTTACGTTTTCATCTCTCTGTTTTTTCATTTAGGTAACTTGATGGATATTCCAGGCTAGAGTCAAGTTCATTAATTTATTTTTTTAGGGTGATTGTTCTGCTGTTCACACCAGCAATGAAATTTTCCACATTTCAGCAATTATGCCCTCACTTCCAAGGCTGTTGATTCTTTGTATGCATATAATATCCTCTTGGGTCTCAGAATATCAGCTATATGTATTGTAGTCTATGCTTTTTCTTCTGCTTGCCTTAGTAACTCTGTTGATTTGCTGTTACTCCTTCATTTCATTGAGCTTAATGTCACTCCTTGGTGTTGCCCCCTCAAATGTTGGGAGGCTCTCAAGCCTGTGTTCACATCTGCATGGAAAGTGCATGGGGATCTGCCCTCCTGGAGAAGGCGAGGCGGGTGCGGGGGATGGCGTGTGGGGTGCCCGTGGCTCTCCTTCTGAGAGGACAGGGTGCCCTGTGCATCCTGGGCACAGCCAGTCACCCAGGGCACTGCATGCCTCTCAGCTCCCCTTCCCCTGTCAGCTCTGGTCTGCAGTGGGCACCTCGGTGCACAACGGGCAGTGGGGCAGCCCGCCCCTCACCTGTGGCTCCTCCTGTGCCTCCCTCCTGCTCCCTGTTCCCCTCAGTCCCGAGGGGAAAACCCCTGGACCCAGCTGCACCGCAGCTGCCTCCCTGGGAGATCGTGCTGCTGTCTCTTGGGGCACATCAAGACGCACGGCACACTCAGGGCACCCCTTCTTCATGCTTTTTGTTTTTTTTTCCTGTTGTCCATAGGAGAACCAGAAGTGAATCTGTACGGCATGGCCTTGGCCCAGTATCCTAACCCATGTGGTCTCCTAACACACACATTCTCTTACTATGTGCAGTCTCAGAACAAATGTAGTCTCCTCACACATGTAACCTCAGCAAGTGATCTCTTCATGCATATAATCTCACACAGGAAATCTCTTAACACATGCCATCACCTAACATATGTCATCTCCTGCCACATGCAGTCTCCTCACACATGTCATCTCCACATGCATGGAATCTCATATTTGTAATCTCCTAACACATGTAGTCTCCTAACTCATGCAGTCTCTTAACATGTATAATCTCACACATCTAAACTCCTGATAGATGCAATTTATTCACACATGCAATCTCCTCACACATGCAATCTCCTCACACATGCAATCTCCTCACACATGCAATCTCCTAACACGCACAGACCCCTAACACAAGCAATCTGCTACACTTGTCAAGTACCAGCCAGAGTTCAATCCCGCTAAGCCCCTCCTCTCTCAGAAAGTATGCACTAAAACTTGTGAAGGAGATGCTTGCTGGACCCCCCTGGTGTCCTGTCCACACTCCCCCCCTCTCCACCTGACTGCTAAGGTGCTGTTTTAAGGCCCTGGATTGAAGTTGCTCGGGCAGAGAGATTTGTTGTACCTTAAACCAAAGCACAGGAAGACAAGGGGACAAAAATGACTAGAAACTCTTCTCACACTGCCACATTGCCTATCAGCCTTACTCTCCCCACTCTCCCCGAATGGCTTCTTTCTGTGGCTTGACACTGGGCTGCTAGAAGCCACCCACGAAGCCTGTGTGTCATACAGCCTGTGTGCCAAGCTCAGGGTGTGGGCGCAAGAGCCAGAGACCTTTAAAAGTAGGTGTGCATGCCTGGCTCGGCCCTGGACCACTGCCGTCCAGTCCTTTGGCTTTAAATCCTGTCTATGTGCTAATGATTCCCAATTTTACGTCTCCAGTCCAGCCTCTCTCGTGTCCCAGCTGCCAACCGCCTGCTTCATACTCTGCTGGGTTGTCATCTGATGTGTCCAACCTCACCTACCACAGCCGAGCTCCCTCCTCCGCTTCTGGGACTGCTCCTCGTGCTCCCTCCTGTGGTGAAGAACCGCCCAGACCGCCAGGCGCTCAGGACAAAACCCTGACCCGCCATTATCCTCTGCTTCTCTCTTTCTCTACACCCTACATTCCGCCCACTAGCAAACCCCTTCAGCTCCACTTTCAAAAGGCCCTGAACCCTCCTGCTTCTTACTCCCTGCCCCAGCCTGTGGCGACCTCAGGAGCCCACTGCCTTCCTGGCCCCCGACGCTTACTCTCCACCAGCAGCCACAGGAAGGTGGACTTGGGCAGTAGGCTGCCTCCGGCCCGGCTCCATGCAAACTCCTGGGTTCCGCCCTGAGCTGCTGAGGCCCCCACAGTGGCCCCCAGCCCCTT
Source organism: Sturnira hondurensis (assembly GCF_014824575.4). Lineage (NCBI taxonomy): Eukaryota > Metazoa > Chordata > Mammalia > Chiroptera > Phyllostomidae > Sturnira > Sturnira hondurensis. The sequence continues at coordinate 1,233,452 of NW_028081809.1, forward strand.
CTCCATCTTTTCCCATGCCATGACCTCTCAGTGTCCCCACATGGGCCACCTCCCACCCCTTAGACACGCCTGCTTACCCACCCCACTGCCTGGAAAGCATTCCCTTTGGCTCTTCCCCACTCCACTCAGGTCTTCACTCAAATGTCACGTTCCCTCCAAACCCTTCCCTGAGTGTCCCCCACTTCCCTCCATATGTAATTTCTACAGCCCTTTCTAATATATATATATATATATATATATATATATATATATATATATAACTTATTTTATAGCCAGCATACTCTACACGGGGTTTTAGCTGTCCAGGGCCTAGGGCAGCACCTGGCTGTCAAAATCCACTACTTGTTCAGTAAATGTACCACTGGATGCTCTCAGCCTGGCCTGGGGCTGGAGGGCAGAAAGTTCTGAAATTTCCATGGGACCAGCGACAGCCTGGCAATCTCACAAAGATTGAGGGCCATAGCCCTGGAGTCCTGGCCCAGTGGTCCCTTTGCAGAGATGAGCCATCACACACTGGTTCCCTCCTTGCGGCTTGGTGCCCACTTCCATCAGCCTGGCCTACGTGGCCGTGAGGTCTTCACAGGGCAGGCTCCACCTGGGGGCTCAGGTCATTTTTCCCTATACCCTGGTCACTCTGAGTGGGCCTCACAATAGTGCTCCCAGTAGCCTCTGTCTGGGCAGTCCCCCAGACCACCCCCATACGAAGATGGTCCGCAGAGGGTGCCAGGGAACACCAACAGGCAAGAGGCCCAGGACAGAAGACCGCAGGGTGCCCCATGTCCTCACCTTCCCCTCCCCATTCTTCAGCACTGCAGGGCTGGCTGGGGAGTAGCGGCCAGACCTCCCCGCCCTGCCTTCCCTCCCATCAGCCCTGCAACTCAGTCGTTCCCAGCCCTACTCCCCCTCTTCCTCCAGCGGTTGTGGGAAACACCAGAACCCTCCAGGCTAAGCCCAGAAGTGGTTGCAGGTGGTCAGGGAGGCCTCGGTCTGAGGCAGAAAGGGGTGAGGGCCACTGGCACAGAGGACGAGAGGAGGAGCAGAGAGGGATGAAGGCCCTGAGCTGGCATTTTCAGGTTGGCTTTGGAGACAATTAGCTGAATTATTAAAGCCGTGTGAGAGCAGAGGCTGTTTTTAAGAAAGCATGAGTAAGCAGGGCCTGCCCAGCGGCACACAGGATCAAACAGATCAATCGCCATAATGGCCGAGAATACTTCCTCGGCCTGTGTGACTGTGTGCACCAATGCGCACGAACAGGGGTCTGTGCCCTACAGACCCTATCAGGCTGCCCAGAGGGGTGCACGCCTGCAGCCCCCCACACGTCCCCCACCACTGGCTGCGCTGTGGATGACCAGAGGTGAGGGCCCCTGTGACATGGGCTCTCCAAGGGAACGGGCCCTGTGGTCAGACACCACAGGGCCCTCCCAGCTTGGTCACCTGGGGTGGCTGTTCAACCTCCCTGGGCCTCAGGACGCATCTATGAAATGAGCTGGTGACGTCCACCTCAGTGCAGAGTATGCCCAGGTGGCACTCAGCAAATTCAGGACCTGTTGGCCTGGGCCCAGGCCAGGGGGGCAGTGAGGCCCACCTGGGGAAGGTGCCTGGGGCTTGGTCTTAACCCAGCTTGCTTAGGTAGAATACAGAACCAGCTTAAGCCTCAGATAGGGGTGCTGTCAGTAGCAGCCCTGTCAGTATGAGATGGCTGGTGTGAAGCTCAGCCTTGACCTAGGAACCAGAGCATTTATTGGGCTTACTGGGTGCTGAGCACTCCTGGGCTAGGTGCTGCACCTTATTTTGCCCTCACAGCAGCCCAGAGAGGAGAGTTCTCCTACCATCACTCCCCATTTTGATGGCAAGGAAACAGCTGAGAGAGATGAAGTGACTTGCCCAAGGTCACAGAGCTGGTAAGTGGCAGAGCCAGGCCCCTCTCACCCTTTTTGGGAACCCCCGGGTTACATTTAGAACCCCTCACCCAATATCTGCCTTCTCCTCTCCCTCTGTTGTTATGGACCGCTCGGCCTGGTTCTAGGAATTGTATCTTGTCCCCTTGTGGCTAAGGGCGAGGGACGACCTTTGGAGTGCCAGCTGCAGGAGACAAAGCTTGTCTCTGGTAGGAAACGCTGCCTCAGTTTCCTCTCCCTGCCCCCAAAGCTTGGTCAGAAGTCATTGACAGGTAAGGCCCCTCACAGCAGGGGGCAACCTAAGCCAGACTTGATCACTTGGGAGGCCGTCATGGAAGGACTTGAGGGGGGGGCTGCAACAAAGAGCAATGGACTCTTGCCCCGCCCCCCAGGTGTTGACACAGCCCAAGTCCCCATGTTCTCTGGGAGAAGTGCTTCCTGGCTCTAATCCCCTTAAGCCTGAATACCTGTTGGGGAGAGGTGCAGCTCCTTGCCTTGCTAGAGCGTGTCCTGGGGAAAAATCTGGCATCACAAGGACTTGCTGATAAACCTGTGAAATCTGCTCTGCTAAGAGTGCTTTCATTCATATGTTAAGGGTTTGAGCAGGAAACTCTAAAACTCTGTTCCTGACAGACTCTGACTCAAACTAAGCCCTTGGATTTCTTTGAAATGTTATCTATTGTTTGATCCTGGCCTCCCTGTATTCCCATATATTACAACCCAATAAAAGCCTCTAGAGGAGGGAGCTCAACGCCCTTTTCCCCTGAGAAACTAACCACTGCTCACAGCCTTTTTCCTCTGGGAAAATGGTCACTTCTCCCGAAGCAGATCACATCATGTCTCAGTCATGTTTACACTCATCCATGGCGTCTGGGGGGACTTGTGAGGAAAGTCACCCCCACACTCTGTGGCACCCCCTCTTCCATTAAGAGGTGCTCAGTGGCCACCCCCAGCAGCCGACATGCCTAAGGACATGTCTAAGAGTTGGCAAAGGCCACAATCAAAAGGGCGCCAGCTTGTTTGCAGGTTTGCCAGGGCATGTTCCACCCAGCAGCCCTCCACCCTGAGATCCTGATTCTCAGGGGTCTGCACAGGCCAGGCTGCCCCAGGGGTCAGTCCACGGATTTCTAAGGACCCCCCAATTGTGGATGGGGATGTTGCTGCAAAAACAGCACCGGTCCTGCCCGTGTCCCCGGCAGGCGGTCTCAAAGGCCACACCGGTAGCAGAGGATGAGCAGATGGTAGGAGTTGGCACACACATGCACACACGTGCAGGCGCACACAGACAGCGGGCCAGTGCAGGGCGGGCCGCTTTCTACAGGAGAGATCTGTGCTTGAAAATAGTTCGGCTGCCCCCGACCAGTGTGAGACAGCTGTGGGGAGCGAAGGAAAGAGCACTGTCCTAGGGGTCCCCAGATGTGTGACTTGCACAGTTCCCATTCTTTCTAGCCCTCACTTTCCCCATTGGTGCTATGAGAATTCAGCAGGTCCCAGAGGAAGGTCACAGGGCTGGAGGAGGGGTGACCTGCCATTGTATTTGATCCTAGGCTCGGGGAAGATGAGAAGTTGAGGAGTGGGCAAGGGTAAATTGCACTCAGACCCTTGCCTCTGCTTCTATCCCCCAAGAGGGTGCAGAGCGCAGGGATCCCCAGGTTTGTCCAGCACAGGCTGGCAGCAGGTCCCCAATATCCCCAGCTCAGGCCTGGCCTCAGGGGCCTGACCACAGCATGTTCCCTAGTGTGTTGGGGGAAGGGGTCAGCAAGGGCCCAGCAAGGTGGGGAGGGTGAATTGGAAGACCTCCCCTGGCTCCTCTTCTCTTCTAGCTCAGTTCATGCCTTGGTCTGTGCCAAGTTCAAGAGGAACTTCATGGATGTGTGCTGGGTAGACGGATGGACAGACCATTTGCTTCCTAAGTTTCAGGTGCTCCTAGAACCGCTCACCATGCAGGATCTGCGTAAGGACTGGCTGAGGGTGGAGCTGTGGTCTCAGCACCACTGCACACAGAACTCACTCTGCCCACTCCGTTCCCTCTCCTGGGACGGCCCCTCACTCTAACCCAGCAGGTGCTCAGAGGACTGGCTGTAAGTGAAATAATGACCCTGCTTCCAGGAGAACCTGGGTGTGTGTGAGTGCGTGTGCACATTTCCTTGAAGAGCAGACAGGAGGCCTGCTTGTCACCTCAGAGCCATTGAACGGGGATCCCTGAATGCAATGGGGATGATGAGACCCTGAGTGCAGGGCCGAGTGCTAGCACTTGGTGGCCAAAGCCAAGGCGGATGTGGTTGGTGTGATTGATCAACCTGGAAGCCCCCTGAAGTGCTGCTTGTCCTACACATGGAAACGCTCCAGGGTGATCGAGCAGAGCCAGCTGGGATGGCCAGAAGAGAGAGTCACCTTTGTCAGATGCCATTTGATGGAACGGCGTTTGACCTGTAGGAATGGGGCTTGTGGTGATACCGCAGGGCAAGTGCCCTGAGGCGGTGACATTTGAACTTGGCCCAAAGGGGGAGAAAGAGCAGCCCAAAGAGGCTCTGAGCAGAGAGGACCTTGAGCTAACCTCCTGCTGAGGAGGAGCAGGCAGGGACACCTCCCAAGGGGCTCTGGATCTATTAAAGTTCGGGGGCAGCACCCAGGGGTTTTGGCGGGTGAGTGATTCATGTTTGTGAAGCTCCTCTGGCTGCTTGCTGGGAGGAGTGTGAGCTGGAGTGGCTACCTCCAGGGGCAGAACTGGGCAGGGCAGGTGAGAATGAGGAAAGGAGTAATGGGCAGAGAGCAGCCCCCTCTGGTACTCTCTGCCACTTCACACGTGCTCCCAAGGCTCACAGAGGTGGAGTGACCTGCAGGGTCACAACCAATGGGGCAGAGCTTGCGGTGGGGGGACACCCTCACCCTCCACCCCAAGGCTGCTGGCCCTTTTCATCAGCCCCTGCCCCCCCTCAGGCTCTTCACTCCCCTTTTGGGGCAGCATCTCTGTTTTGAGCGAGGCAGCCTCCCACCTGGCAGGGTGGGGGGACCCCGTCCGTGAGCCCCTCTCTCCTGCTCTCTTTCTCTTTTCTTGCTGGAAACTTAGGTGGTGCGGAGACTCACTGGCCTCTCCTCCCCTAAGACTGGGCTGGGTCAGTACACCTGAGCGACGGCCTCCTTGGCTGCTCCTCTCTGCCTTCCACGCCATTCCTCCCTCCCTCCTTTAGTCATCCACCTGCTCATGGCTACACTCCGTGCTGGGGCCTGTGCAGTCTCAGACACCCCCACCCCAGTCCCCAGATTCTGGTCACTGCTCTGGCCCAGTCCTCAGCTTGTCTTTCTCTGGGAGGAACAGCTCTTGGCCACCAGAATGAGGGGGTCCAGGCTAGTGGACTCCACCAGCAACATGGCCACACCTAGTTCTGAAGAAAGAACGTTGTCCCTGAGGCCCAGCCAGGACACCTGCCCTCCCCATCTGTCCCCGGCCTCTGCCTCTCACCCTTATCACAGCTCCTTTCTAACCTTTCAGGTCAGCCTCCGCTGGGTCCCCAGGCTTCTACACACCCTTCCTATTTCCCCCAAATTTGGAAGATGCCATAAAAGTGTCATTTTATTTTGCAACGCAAGGGCACCAAAATACAAACAAACAAAAAACACTAACTACTCTGTCTATAGTATCATTTCAAAGAGAATGAAGATGTGAACCATGGAAGGGGATTTTCTGACAGTCCACTGCCGTCCTTCACTATTTCACCATGAGAAACTCTGCCAGCCCATGAACTGGCGGCCAGCAGCAGCTGGTCTACCCATCTTGGGAGCATTTGTTTCTGGTCATTATAGCCACTCCCCAGGCCATGCACAAGCCAGGGTGTGCACTTGGCCATGGGCAGAGCCTGACCCTCATTCACACCTGAGGAAGACAGAGAAAGCCTTCCTGTGTAACACATGAAGATTCACCCCACCCTCCTAGGAGGGCTGACCTGGGAAGGAACCAGTGCCACCCTAGGCACAGGGAGCTCGTGACTGGACAGGCATTTCAGGGGCAGCAGAGCGGAGGGGATGCCTGCTGTGGAGAGGGTGCCAGGCTGTCCTGAGCTTAGCTCTAAGCCCAGGACATCAGGAACCAGGATAAAAGGATGAGCCCTGGATGTGAGATGGCAGCTGGAAACGCCAGATGCTTGTGTTCCTAAGCCCCAAACATGTAAAAAAGCAGAGGTGGGGGAAGGGTTGGTATCAGAAAATGCAGAGCTGGTGACCAAAATTGAAAACCGGCCAAGGTGGCACATATGTTGGGTCCCTGCTGCCCCCTAGTGGGCAGAAAAAGGGATTGCCTGTTAAGAGAGACCTTACAGCAGACAGGTCAGGGGGGAGGCCACAGGAAAGGAGTGGCTAGGGCAAGGGGACACCAAGCTTGCTAGCTTGTGAGTATCTGCCCAGAGCCCCAATATCTCAGTCACCAAAGTCCTGCCTCTTCTCTGAGCAGCCCCAAGCATGGCACAAAGACATTTCTTTCCATCTGGAGTATATGGAAACTATTTCTGTTCCCCTCCACACACACACCAAAAAAGCCCCAATACCCTGCCACCCCAGAGCCAGGGACTGGGCCTCACAGCAGCAGGAACACGACACACGTGCACGCACACACGCACTGGAAAGCAGGTCTGGCACAGGAAGGTGGCAATGGGGCCCAAGATGCCCCTGTGTCTGGGCATGTGTCTACCTTTCTAGTCAGTGCCCAGCAAGCCTTCCCGCTGTCCTTCCCTCTGCACCCCCACCCACACCTCGCCTACCCATTCTCCTCCTGCCATTTGGAGGCAGGCAATGGGGGAGGCTGTGTGGGCAGAGGCTACTGAAGGGGGGGTCACAGTAGCCCATTATATTTGTCTGGAGAACCCCAGCTAAAGGAGAACTCCTCTAAAGCTAAGGCAGGACAGCAAGCTGCTCATAGTTGGCTGTTAATGAACTTCGTCTTGTTAGCAAGGCCCTAGGAAGGGTTTGGGAGACGCTCTGAGCAGTGGAAGGGCAGAATCTCTCAGGATTTGCAAAGAGAGACAGGAATAGGCAGATGCTCAAAAGGCAGGCCCCGTCCCAGGGTCTAGGGGCCACAAACACTCCACACTCCCAGGCCCCTGTGACCAGCTAAAGGTGGGGAAGGGAGACATCACAGAATTCGGAGCTGATACTAGACCTTGAACAGTGACCTCTCCAGCTCTAATTTCACAGATTAGGAAAAGAAAGGAGGAAGCCCTAGCTCAGAGCTACACAATAATTCCCCATCACCGCCAGCTCTGCCACTGAAACTTCAAGGGGAAACACTGCCCTAGTTTTCTACCGCTCTGGTGGAATCCTCAGTACCACCCCTTCTATTATAGCCATTTCATGAGTGAGGAAACAGGGTCAGAGAGACTGAGTAACTTGCCCAGAGTCGCACGCCAATACTAAGTAAGCGGATGCAGAAGCACACCAAGGTGGGAGGGTGGAGAAGGTGAAAGGCAGAAGTTTCATGTGCATCTGGCAACCACCTTCTTAATGACCTCATTATCCTTATGACCATTTTACAGATGAGAAAACGGAAGCTCAGAGCGGTCAGGAGAAATCCGCTTCATGCCGGGCTATGTTAAAGTATTTAAACATGGAGCTCAATACCACGGCAGCCTAGGCAAGCAAACCAAAGTCCAAGCCAGTGGATTCGAGTGCAAATCAATGCACTCAAATCTGAGAAAATAAAACTGATGAACAGCCAATCACGAACAGCCAATGAGCCTTTCCCAAGTAACATGACTGCTCAAGCTACAGCTAATCAAACAGTTTCCTTGATTTGCTTCCACGCCTTCACTACATCTTCCCCGGCTCCTGCCACTGGAGCACTCCTGACAACCTTCCATTTGGTGCTGCCGGATTCGAACTGATGTTTGCTCTAACAAACTCTTGACAGTTTCAATGTGCCTGGTTTACCTTTTAACAGCCATGTGTGGCAAAGGTGAGATTCTTAAAAGTTGTTTTAAGCCCTGGCTTGTGTGGCTCAGTGGCTCCAGTGCTGGCCTGTGAACTGAAATGTTGCTAGTTCGACCCCCCGTCAGGGTGTGTGGGAGGCAACCTGGTCAATATTTCTCTCCCTCCCTCCCTTCTCTCTAAAAATAAATAAATAAAATATTAAAATAAAACAAAATAGTTTTTAAATATGGAAACAGCCCTGGCTGGTGTGGCTCAGTTGGTTGGAACATGATCCTGTAACTGGAAGGTTGTGGGTTTGATTCCTGGTCAGGGCACATGCCTGGGTTGCAGATTTGATCCCTGGTCCGGAGAAACAACCAGTCGATGTTTCTCTCTCTCCCTTCCTTTCTCTCTAAAAAGCAATGAAAAAACGTCCTCAGGTGAGCATAAAATATATATAGGAGTTATGGAAACAAAGCCCAAAGAGTGCTGCGTGATCTTTCAGATCCCGCTGTGGCATCGACTAACACCTGCCCGGGCCATGTGACCCTCAGAGGAGCAGGACCAAGCTGTGCCGCTGACAGAGGCCCAGGCGGACTCCAGGCCTGGGAAGCTGGTAAGACGCAGTGATGCCTCTTCTCTGAGGCAAAGATGATAGCCCCACGGGTGGTTTTCCCTGCTCTGCATCTTTCTAAGTTTCATTTCTAAGTGAACACTTGTATCTTGGTGTTCCTTTTATTCTCACCCTCTTTACAACTCCCCTTGTGTCTTTTTTAATTGGCATCACCATCTGCTGTTTCCCTCCTTAAGGACTTCAACAGAGCCTTGACCCGCACTTCCTGTCTGCTTGTAGGGGATCTATCTTTTCAACATCAAGAATGAGGCTTGGACAGTTCGAGCCAGCTGTGCCCAGCTTTGTCTGTAACCCTGGGTCTCTGCCACTTCATTCTGAAGCCAGAGCCCCATTGCCTTGCTCCTGGCCCCTCCCTGCCTCTGCCCTGTGCCTGCCTCATCGCTGGGAGCCTGGGCAGAGTGGGGTGCATGGCCCAGGAGACAGTCTGGAGAGAAGCCCTGTCCTGTGTTGACGTGGACTCCAAGAGTTAAATGTGACTTTTCCTGATGAGTTTGGCAGAGACCCACATGGCTAAGATCAGCTGTGCAGGTTGCACACTACAGGACTGGGAATCGGCTTTGTGATTCACCCCCTGACCCCCCAGGGGGCAGAGAAGAGGAAGCTTGGTGAGGTGGAGGAGGGGCATGTCTTTGGAAGGGCTGGTTTGTGTGTTGCGGAGTTTCACCTCCTCCCCTCCCCCACCCAGTTGAGGGGCTTCTGGGAAGCCTGTGGGGATCTGGGCACAAGTCCCTGGAGTTTAGGAGATGCAGGTCCAGGTGGGCCTGACCTACACCTTGGCAAGTCAGGGTAATGGCCAAAGGCTGCACTGTCCAGAGGCCACCTGGTTGAGGTGAGGGATTTGGACATCCCGCAGTTGCAGTCATGAAGGCAGAAGTGTGTTTCTGTAGAGCTTCCTCAAACCTTGTGGAAGAAATCTGGGGAGCCCATCTTCAACGTTTCATCCTCCTCCAAGAAATATGGCCTGCAGGGGGCACCTTCACACTGGGAGCCGACGCCAAGGGGTGCCCTGAGGTGGCCCTGGCCTGGGCCTGGGCCTGAGGGGAAAGCAGAGTGAAGCAGGAGCTGGAGGCACTGAGGACCCTGCCCAGGCTCTGCCTTCCTTCACCCTAAGCCTGGACCGTCGCGGGGGGCAGGGATTCCAAGTGAATGAGGGTCTGGCACGCTGACGTTGGACCAGAAAGGAGTCCTTGAGCTCTCGGTGGCCTGAGAGATGACCGCAGGACCTGCACAAACTGCATCCACAGCGCAGCAGCAGCCATTCCACGGAGTGGCCTGAAAGGGTCGAAGGTGACAGAGAACCAAGCTTCCTCTGGCAGGTTCCTGCCCCAGTGCCAAGCGGTTGTATTTTTAGCAGCGGCCCATGTGCTTCTCAGAGAGTCTCCCATTCACACCCGCAGGCTGCCGGCTCCCAGGTGGCTCCCCGCTCCCCCACCACACTGCCATTCCAGGCCAGCGTCCCTCAGCAAACCCAGGCCTATGTGGTTTTGTTGGGTCAGGGAGCTGCGGTGTCACCCATTCCTTTCCAGGAAGACACATGGGGGTCCAGAGAAAGCACCCCAAGTCTGCAGGATATCAATCAGGCAGGAAAAACTGTTCAGAACTGAGTGTGAAGCTACCAGAAGGAAAGACTCCCGTTACCGAGAATGCGGTAAGCATGCTGTGGCCACGCCCCCCCAGCCCAGGTGCCCTCACAGAGGCCCCTGTGGCCCCACCCCTGCTTCAGACTCCACCTCCCTCCGACCTCCCTCAGGCAACCTTCATTCTGCCAGAACCCTGTCTTCTTATTTCTAGACATTTGTTACCACTTTTGAGTATTTTAAACAATTATTATTCCACAGATTTCGAGACAATTAATTATATGCTTAATTTAATGTTTTTATGATTCTTAAAATGTTATTGATTAGCATTGAACCACTGACAGATGCTCAGTGGGCCAGGCTCTGGGCCAGGCTCTCAGGACAGGGCAGAGAACAAGACAGGGACGAGGCCCCACTGCTGGAGGGGACACAGGCCAGGCTTTCCCAGCCCAGCCGCGCCGAGTGCTGGCACCCAGTCCCTGGGCACCTATTAACATCTTTGGGCTGCACATTCGGCTTTGAGCTTTGACTAAAAAGCCAACGTGTCACAGGTCTGTGCTGACTCATCTTCCTGTGTAAGGGGTTTATTTTGACACCTCTTTAGGGAATCACGTGATTTCTTTAGCCTTTTCCCCTTTGAATCCCTCCAATAACAGGAGAACGAAAGGGTCTGGAAGCTGCAGAGGTCTCTGCTTGCTGAGTACAGATCTCCTGGCACCACCCTCTCCCACATCCTGCCAGGAAACAAGGGATCCACACATGCAGGAGTCCCTGTCCCTGTGCCTCCTGGGCCCCCTGACCTCACCCCAGTGGGGTCCTGCTCAGCCCTGGGGCACCTACAAGGCGAGGAGCAGAGGAGGCCTGAAGCAATGGGGCCTGGACTGCCCAGCAGGCGCTCCACTCGGGGCTTTGCCCAGGCCCGAGCACTAGAGGGCAGTGTGCACCAGCACCCCTGCCAGCAGTCCCAGAGAGGCTGGTTTTTAGAGATTCTGAAAGATGGCTGTCACTGACCCAACACTTTCTACTGGATCTTTCAATACATTTGCTCATGTGTCACATCTGTCTTTGACGGACTCCGGGAGAGGGGTTCCCCACGGGGAGGGAGGAAGGGAGAGGAACAGGCAATGGGGTCTGCACCTCATGCTGCCACTGGCCCCTGCCTGCCTGGACATGGCCGGAGTCTGTGAAGAAGGCACACCCCCCCATCTCCTTTTCCTCCCCAGCCCATAAGTAGGGGAGCCCTGGCTTGGCACTGACTGCCCGAGGGTCCCAGGCCAGGATTCCAGGCTGCAGTCAGGGCCCCTGCCACCCTCCACCCCCATCACCTGCCCTGCTCAAGGCGGGTGCCAATGGTCAGAGCCCCAACCTGCCCCCTCCTGCACCCTCATCCCTGCCCCTGCTAGGAAGTCCTCACCTCGAGCCAGGTTCCCAGAGATGAAGCGGAAGAAGAAGCTGAGGATGTCACCCAGGAGTTCCTTGCAGCCGCGCTGGCATTCCCGCAGCCTCGGTGCAGCCTCCCAGGCCGGGACCCGGGCCTCCCTTCGCCCTGCCATCCCTGCGGTCGGCCCTTTCCCAGGGCCCCTCTCCTGCCCTTGTTCTCCCTCTGCCACCCCACCTGCCCTGTCCCTCCTCAGCCTGCCTCTTCCTAAGTGGACACTCAGAGCCTGGTTTTCCAGAACTCTCTCTCTCCCCTTCTTCTGGTCTGCCTCTCTGTCTCTCAGTCTCAGCTTCTCTCCTATGGGTCTCATCCTGTCCCGTGGCAGCTCTGGCCTGTCCACCTTCCTGCTCTCTTGGCCTTTCTCAGACCCTCGTCCAGGGGTCGGCTTCCTCCAGCAGTCCCTGTTCCCGCCCAGGCCCGGCCAGGCCCCCTCACCTTGTGCCTGGCTCTGGCTCCTCAGGACCCTAAGCTCACTCTTCTGCAGGAGGCAGAAGCTCCTGCAGCTTCCTGGGCTGAGAGGGGGGTGGGCCTTGCTCCTGAGCTCCCAACACCAATGAGGAGGGACCACTGGTGTGATTTTTGGCTGAGGGTGTGATCACACTGCAAAGGGGCCTCATCCAGGTCCCAGCGTTTCTCTGTAATCAGAAAGGGAGCAGCCCTGTCCCAGTCCAGCCCCTGCTTAGGAGGCTCGGGGGCCCGGGACCCTGGACAGGGCTGGGGGGTAGGGGGTGGGACCCTTTCCTCATTGACCCCACTCCCCAGCCCTGCTGGTGCCTCTGCAGAATAGAAGATGGGGAGACAGGAGGGGTCCTTCTGATGAGGAGGGTACGGGAAAATCAAGTGTGTGGCTAGAGCAGTAGCTGCTGACCACTCACTTCCCCCCTCATTTATTGAGCACCTAGTGTGTGCAGGCAGCTTGCTAAGGTCCTTCTGGGCACTGGTGCTTTCAGTCATCATAACCCTACAAGGCATGTCTGGCAAAGAATGCCAAGGGTATTTGTTTTCCTCTGCTTTTTCAACTACACAACTCAGATTTTGTTAGAGGTGGAAATGTGCCCAGCTTAAAAAACTGTCATTCCCCCTCCTTCCTTGCAGTCAGAGTGGCTTGGTTGTGGCCAATGAAGTGCAGAGCGAACCCTCCAGAGACGTCTATAAGTGTTGCTTTCCTGCTGGAGGCACCACCACTTTCTCCTTCCACTGGGTTTCTCCTTCCTCTTGCCTGGAACGGAGCCATGTGGCCGGAGCCAAAGCAATGGCCTTGCAGCTATGAGGGAAAGGGCAAAAACCTTGACTCTGAAGACCTTGACTCTGACATTCCAAAGCGGCTAAACTGCTGCCGGCCACTGCCTAGCCCAGATTTCTCAAATAGGTGGTATGTGCCTCTGCCTAAATTAAATCACTGTTGTTTAGGTTTCTTTTATATGCAAGTAAGTGCAGTGTTCGATGGACCTTCTTATGTACCACAGTTAAGCAGGCGTCCAGGCTGTTTCCTGAGAGCCAGAAAGGCCTGCAGCAGGGAAGGCCCTGTACTAGCCTCTGTGCCCCCGGGGCCTGACGACCAGGCACCTTTCAACGGCACGTGGGGAAGGCTAGTTAGGACACCCTGTGGGGCTGGTGGCAGGCCCCCTACAACATTCCATGGCCGNACTGCCTAGCCCAGATTTCTCAAATAGGTGGTATGTGCCTCTGCCTAAATTAAATCACTGTTGTTTAGGTTTCTTTTATATGCAAGTAAGTGCAGTGTTCGATGGACCTTCTTATGCACCACAGTTAAGCAGGCGTCCAGGCTGTTTCCTGAGAGCCAGAAAGGCCTGCAGCAGGGAAGGCCGCGGACTAGCCTCTGTGCCCCCAGGGCCTGACGACCAGGCACCTTTCAACGGCACGTGGGGAAGGCTAGTTAGGACACCCTGTGGGGCTGGTGGCAGGCCCCCTACAACATTCCATGGCCGCCTCTGGTGTTAAGCAAAGCCAGGCTTTCTTTGGCAAAGACCTCCTCCTCTTCTGACACACAATTACTGGCTCCTTCCTGGGCTTTCGTGAGACCCGGGATACGCACCAGAAAGGCGTATTGACCTCTCCCTCAGCACTAAAGGCATTCTGTGTCAAGCACAGGGTCTCTGTATGGGCTCGGGGGCTGGGCATCTAGAAGGCTCAGAGGCATCTGTCTCTCCCCACCCTGTGGTGACAGCCACAATGCCATCTTCCCCTCAACACACACCCGAGGCCCTCCGGGGGAGTCCCTGAGACCATTTGAGGAGAAGCATTTGTATGTCGTTTTCAGAGCTGCTGGAAGTGTTGCACCAATTCTAAGTCGACAGGGCAGCCCACTCAGGGAGGGCCGGGAAGAGACATCGTCCGGGTGGGCCGCATGCTGCGACTGCCCGCTGGCCCGTGTGGCCCGGCAGGAGAGATGGCTTGGCACATAGATGACATTCTCCTGGGCAGTTGCCAACCACTCGTTCAAGGGTCGGGAGTGGAGGAAACAAGGCGGAGGAGTGGCGCTTGGGGGGTGTGAGGACATCAGTCTCCAAAGGTCCTAAGGCCAGAGGAGGCTNCTGGGCATCTAGAAGGCTCAGAGGCATCTGTCTCTCCCCACCCTGTGGTGACAGCCACAATGCCATCTTCCCCTCAACACACACCCGAGGCCCTCCGGGGGAGTCCCTGAGACCATTTGAGGAGAAGCATTTGTATGTCGTTTTCAGAGCTGCTGGAAGTGTTGCACCAATTCTAAGTCGACAGGGCAGCCCACTCAGGGAGGGCCGGGAAGAGACATCGTCCAGGTGGGCAGCATGCTGCGACTGCCCGCTGGCCCGTGTGGCCCAGCAGGAGAGATGGCTTGGCACATAGATGACATTCTCCTGGGCAGTTGCCAACCACTCGTTCAAGGGTCGGGAGTGGAGGAAACAAGGCGGAGGAGTGGCGCTCGGGGGGTGTGAGGACGTCAGTCTCCAAAGGTCCTAAGGCCAGAGGAGGGTCCATGGCCAGGGACAGGACAGCCTGTTCCGCACCTCAGTCAGCCTGTATTCCTGGCTGCGTGGGCTGAGGCTCCTTTGGTTCCATAAAAGGACTTCCCCACGCTGGGCTATCTGCCTGCAGCCGTTGTCGAGTGCCAGGCTGGCCAGCAGGTGGCAGGTCAGCTGCACTGCATCCCTTCCCTCCTGGCTATGTCTCTGAATTAGACACTCATTCTGCAGGATCTTCCTTCCTGCCCTCCCACCCGTCTGCCAATACCACCAGCCATCACAGTGTCCCACACACCACTGTTACTCACCGAGGGACTCATTTTACAACAAGGAAGTGTGGCCAAAGGCCAGTGCTCACAAGACCCCTGGCCTCACCCTGTCCGGGGGCCCAGGAGCTTCCCAGAACAGGAGGACAGTCTGCTGCCAGCTGGTTCCCTGACCAGCACAAGATTCAGGTGCTGTCCTGTCAGACGCTGGTGCTGCTTGTTCTCCAGCCAGAAGCATGGGTCCAGGGACTGAGGGACGTGGTGGTGGTGGCCCTCACTCCAGCCCCTGGGCACTGACTCACAGTACTTCTGCCTTTCATTTCCAACACTGTTGCCTGCAGACTAGAGGTTTTAGATCCCGAAGAAGAAAGCTTCCCCAGAGGAGAAGTGCCTCTGAGTCACTGAGATGCACCCCCGCCCTGCCCCATGTTGTGGAAGGTCACACTTCTGGGCCGAGGTTGGGTGCTCCTCCTGGGTAGGGTAGGGACACGCTGCCTGTCCTGTGCTCCCCCTTTCCTGGGCATAATCATTCTAGAAGCCACTCCTGTTGACCAGCTCCCAACTCTTTGTTTGTACCTTCACAGCCCAAGAGTGACACCAGGGCACAGTGACAGCTGGCAGGCCCTGCCCACATGACTCTGGCCCTTGAGTCCCACCCTCTCTAGGCCGATGTGGCCTGAACTCAGTCCTGTGCCCAGATCCAGGCTTCTGCTCTGGCTGCCCCAGCAACCTGCCCCTCTGGCTCGCTTGTGTGAATGGAAAAACCCCTGACAGCAAGGACACAGTGTGTCTGCATCCTTACACCTCCCACAGGTGACCGCTGCCCAGGTCCCCAGGCTGGGTGTGACGAAGCTGCACTGAATGGCACCCATTGTGCCCTGTGCCCAGAGCCCAGGAAGCTCCTGGAGCGGCCGGGTGCCCCACCTGCTCACAGTTTAGCATTTCAGGTGCACACACAGCCCTCTGTGTGACCAGCAGTGCTGTCCTTGTGGGAACACACAGGACATGTTGGGTGCAGGAGGCCAGTGGAATCTCGGCTGCTCAGTCCATGAGCATGGCTGCTGCCCACACAGATGCCCAAGCTCCCTCTTCCCTCAGCGTGGAGAGAAAAGGCGTGTCAGACACAGGTTGGGTGGGCACCTTGCCCGGAGCACAGGACAGGAGCGCCAGGGCAGAAAGCCCGCTCTGCCCCTACCTCCATGCAGCCTGCTGAGTCATGGGGTCTCCCTGAGCGCCGGCTGAGTTTTTGGTAAAACAGCGCTCTGCACTGCCTGCCTCACACAACTAAACAGGGCATCATTTTTCTGCACTTCACATGTCCTCTGGGTGCCCGGCACACCGCCTAGCAGCACATCCTCCTGGGGCTGGGCCAGGGCCACTGATGGTGCCTCGGGCCTTCCCCACTCTCTCGTCCCCTCAGCTGTGTGGTAAGTGGACACATCCACACAGCTCAGTAGAAGCTGAATGCAAAAGTCCCTGCCCTCTAGGAGCCCACCCTGAGCTGCGACCTTGAACACAGCAAGCCTGCCCCCAGCTTCTGTGTACACCCACACTCGGGTGTGCTAGAAGCCCCAGTGAAGGGGTGGCACACCACACCCAGCCATCGCCCAGTTGGAGACAGGACCCCATAGGAAAAAGGCCTGGGGTGGGCTGTGGTGCTGGCTGGAGAGAATCAGGCGGGGAGAGACAGAGAGACGCTGCGGCCAGGCTGCGGGGTTGCAAGATCTCCAGGAGGAAAAGGCGGATCTTGCGCTGCCACTGAGGAAACCCTGGGCCGCTGATGGGGAAATGAAGCCGTGTCAGTCAGAGAGGCAGGCCAGTCGGTGGCCAGAGTGCCGTGGCCCCCTCTGCTCTCCGTGCTTTTCAGTCCTGCCACAGAACGATCAGGTCGCGTGGGAGCTGCCCAGTTCCGCTGTTTGCATAAACTTGTAACAACTTCATGTTCCTGCCACAAGCAAAATATCTTCCCCCTCCCCGAGAAGTTGGGACCATGAACTCCCCCCATGCTCATGTGCGTTAGAGCTCCCCCAGGAGGCCGCTGTGGGGAAGGCCAAGGGCAAACATCGGGCAAGGGTGACAGCGCAGCAGGACAGTCAGGGTTTCGGGGGAAGCAGAGGTGGGGCTGTAGTTGCGCAGGGAGCTCCCTGCAGTGGGTCCTCAGGTAAAGGACAGGGGCCCAGCTGGAGGCCCTGCGCACACAGGTGGGAGCTGGCTACCCTGCTCACTCCCACCCCAGCACTCCTGGGGCACCGGGGACACCACTGTGCCCATTCTTTAGCCAAGGGGACTGAGACTCCTGGAAATCACACAGAGTATCTGAGACAACAACCAAGACAGCTGTCTGCACCTTTTCCTTAGAGTCAGAGAAGCAGAGGCTCACGAGTGCCTGCTTGTGTGTATGTCTGTGTGCGGCAGGGATGCCTGTGTATAATACATGTGTGTGCATGTGTGTGCTCACATGTGCAGAGTGAATGGATCCACAGCAGTGCACAGTGGGTGTGCACAGGTGTGAGTGTGTGGTGTGTGCATGTGTGAGAATACAAGCTCACCTCAGCACCTTCTGCTGTGTCACACGCAGCAAACACCAAACATCACCAACAGCCAGCACGGGGCAGCCACTTCCCTGTGCCTCACAAACTCCCAGAACTCAGGCCGAGTGAAGAGCCCGCACCAGCCCCGTGTGCACTAGGCAGGGCCTCCCCCACCCCAGGCCTCTGCACACATTTTAGTCCATCCTCACATGTGCCCTGCAGGGGGCACCAGCCCCTTCTACAGAGGACTTAGGGAGGATGAGTCCCAGCCCCAAGTTACCAGCAGGTGAGGTGGGTGCCCTGAGCCCAGCTTGACAGCCTCTGAAGCTGCCCTCCCCCAGCTACCCCAGTGGACCTCCAGCCTGGTCCCTTTCCACCCTGTCTCTGCCCTGCATGGGCCCTGCTTTGAGCTCAGTGCCCTGCATGGGAGAGGGAAGCAGGGCATGGTGAATGAAAACACGTCTGATGGAGGCAGAGGTAGTGTGGCCTGCTTTGGGGCCCCAAGGTGGCCTCTGAGCCGCTAGACAGGACAGAGTTCAGAACAGATCCCCCAGCCCTGCCCCAGCCCCTACCTGAGCCCTGAGGAGCCGCGCTGGACAGGATCCACTTGACTAGGCAGCACCGCATCAGGGCCTGGCGGGTGAGCCTTGGCCTCTGCCATTGGACACCCTGCTTCTTGCTTAGTGGCGTGTTCCCAGGGTCCCCCAGGAGGCTGCCATCCGACATCTTCATCACCTCCTGCAGCAGGAACAGGCAGAGAGCCCCTGAGCTCTTGCTCACAAAGCGGACTTCCAGATTGCCACCAGACTCCCCAGCCTCCTGGGCGAGGCGTCCTTCACTCCGCCCAGGGTCTTGTCTTCCAGGGGTGCATGCTAGGAGCCCTAGTCTCAGCCAGAGTTCCAGGGCCCTGTTCTCCTTGCCCTGGGTGTCTCCTGCTCAGTGTCTCACCAGCCTGACTCTCTCTGCAAGAGCCATTGGTCTGCATAGCAAGGATACCTTGAAGGCACAGAGTCCACTGGAAAAGCAGCCCAGTTGCCGAAGACAGGAGCGGGTGGAGAGTGACAATCCAGGCCACCCTGTGCCTCCCACACACACTTTCCTTCAGCTGTACCAACTGGCCTGTGAACACACCACTCTCTCCTGCACGTCCGTGCCCTGTACCCAGCTGTGGAAAGCCTTTCTTTTATGGCCCAGGGAGCCACAAATCACCTCTCCCATGAAGTTTCCTGGCCCCTTGGCTGAGGGAATTGGGTCTGCCCTTGTGTACACAGCCCCACAACAGCAGGGACTGTGCAGTGGAACTCCTGGTCAAGGGCAGGGCCTGTGGGCTCCCTACTCTGCACCCTGGTCTGGAGAATGATGGGGCCCTGCAAGGAGGGAGGTGAGGTCCAGGCCTGCTCATCACACTCCCACTCTGGCACAGGCCTGGTTGTCAGAACTGGCTGGCCCCTTAGAGATCACGACTACTCCCTTAACTAAAGCCCAGAGAGGGCAGTGGATCCACAGTGTCACACAGCAAAGCAGGGCTTCCTTGCTTCACTCCTGCGCCCTCTATCTTCTGCTTAAGGTGGGGCTGCACAGGAGGCCCCCTGCCTCGCTGGAGGGGCACACTGATAGAGACAGACCACTGCCCTCGTTTGTGCAATGATCTGAATTAACATCTCAAACAACAAACTGGAGGAGTCCGGGAGGAGAAGCCACGGAGATGTCACAGATGCAGGACAGACTCCAGCAGTGTGGATGGGAAAGGGCAACTTGGGCAGAGGCCCCTGCACAGTGAATTTGTTTTTCTGCAACAATATTTTGAGCGCCACCTCCCCACCCCCCCACCCCCGCACCCTGGCTCCCGAAGCACCCACCGTCCTTAATGTCCACACTGGCAGCAGGGAGGGCCCTTGAGGGCAAGGCTAAGGGAGGGTCACGTGTGGCCAGCAGCCATGGTGGCCCCTTGGGACATCTGCCCGGTCTTGTTTGTGGCCTTGTGTCCTGCTCTCCTGCTGGGGACGGCCATGCCATAGTGTGGCCTGGCCTACTAGTCACTGCTACAGGCAGCCCCCAGGCTCATTCTGTCGATGACGTGGCCTAACCGCCAGTCGTGAGAGGCAGCAGCACCCCCGTGTGGGTGGGTTGGAGACCAGGATGATGGCCCGTGGGCTGACTAGTGATGTCCTTCTAGGGTCAGCGTGCTCTCTTTGCACAGCTCTGAAAATCGGTTGGTTGTCCAAAGCAAATAACAGAGAGCTGTGCCGTTAGGTGGCTTCTACAAGTGCAAGGAGCAGAGACTGAGCCAGGCTGGTTTCAACTAGAGAGAAATGAGAAGCATGAAGCCAGCCCAGTCCCAGCCTCTCCAGGGAGGACAACCAGCCAGGCAGGCAGACAGACCAGGGCAAAGAGTAGGCAGCTGGACAGCGAGACCTCGGCCATGGTCACCCCACAGAAGGGTCTATGGATGCCTCTGCTGCCGCTGGGTAACACTGGCCCTGCTCCTGGCGCTGCCAACCCAGGGGCCCTGGGCCTGGCACCCCACTGACCTCATCATGGTCCTGTCGTCCCTGGAACCTGGAGGCTGCAGCTGAAGTCATCTCAGTTGAGTCACTACCTTCAGGTTCAAGTTAAGAGTAGAGGAGTCTGTCCCTGACTGGTGTGGCTCATTCTGCAAACTGAAAGGTCGCTGGTTTGATTCCCAGTCAGGGCACATGCCTGACTGGCTCATGGTTGTGGGCCAGTTCTCCAGCTGGGGGCATGCAAGAGGCAACTGATCAGTATTTACCTCACACATTGATGTTTCTCTCCCTTTCTTTCTCCTTCCCTTCCCCTCTCTAAAAATAAATGAACAATATCCTTTTTAAAAAAGGGTAGAGAAGTCCATTGGCCCAGCCCAGACCGTGGCTGCAAGGGGAACAGGGAAACCAAGTGTCTAGCCCACTAGACTCTCTCATCATACCCTCAGTGGGGGCTTTCCTAAACATGGGGGATGTGAAACCTGCCCAAACTTCTACGTTGTGGAATTTGTGAATGCCCAAAAGGTTGAGGGGAAGCTTGTCTGTTCACCCTGCAGGATTGAATTAGGTGGGAGAACCCCATGAGACCCACACACATTTGTGGGGGAATGGGCCTCCTGATGGTCAGTTTTGGTTCCGTGGCCACCTACACAGGGCAACTTCCAGACCCCTAATCCTGACTTCTGGAGGGCTCCCAAGGCTGGTGCCAGCTGCCAGGCCCCCTTCTCACAGTTGTCACCACCCCCCACCCAGCCACCTTCCAACACACACGTCCCTTGGCAACACCCCCGTATTCCTCCCCTCCTCCAAGGCTCGCCCTGGTGGCAAGGCAGAGGGAAGTGGTGCCCAGAGGTCCAGGAGTCTCACTATCCCAACGATGCAGAGGGAGGAGCCGGCAGAGCAGCAGGGCACTGTCCCAGGATAGACGGGTCCTGCCCAGGGTTCTGAGGCCCCTTCTGACTAACACAGGGTCCCAGGACACCAGGGGATGCTGAGGGAGGCTCCTACACACACACACACACACACACCCCTGTATACACAGACACACATGCACACGCACATACCCATCAGTCCTGCCTGGTTGTCAAAGAGGCACCTTCTCCATTATTAATGATCTTATTCAGGGGAGAAATGACTTCGATGAATAAAGTCTTTATTTTGGTCCTGGCGGGTGGGGGTGGGAGGAGGCAGCTGGTGCCTCGTTATCGCACGAACTCTTTGCTGTGGGCTCTGCGCCTGTGTTAGTCAGAAGGGGCCTCAGAACCCTGAGCAGGACCCGTCTATCCCGGGACAGTGCCCTGCTGGCTGGCAGGGGTGCCCTGGTGGGGCTGTATCTGGTCTTGGGGATTCCGTTCTGTAGCCTGGGCCTGAGCTGATGGAAGAGACCTGGCAGGGGTCCTGGGTTCTACCCTCCTGGAGAGGCTGGGGGCCCCCAGGGCAGGGCCAAGACTCCCTTCCTACATTTTATTCTGGGCCTCAGTGTTGTCTTACCTTCATGGCAACCTTAGAGGTCAGCAACACCACCTCCCTTTAGAAATGAGGAAATGGTCCCAGTGGAGACTCTCATTTCAGGGCCACCCTCTGCCCGTGGTCTCCTGCTTCCACTGGCCAGGTGGTCTTGGCCCTGGGCTGCACTGCTTGGCTCTCCTGAGACCAGGCCCTGGAGAAACCTTGGGAGCTGAGGAGGGGCTCCCTAGCCCCCACTCAGTCCCTGTGTGTCCTCCCTCGAGGGGGATGACAGGGGTCCTTGGCCGGGTTTCCCCACCTGGCTGATGGTCAGGACCCCTGTGACCCACCCTCTGTGAAGTGGGTGGGCAGTCCTTGCAGTGAGAAAGGAGGAGCCCATGATGGCTGAGCCAGCACAGGGCCACACGACTACCAGGAAGGCTTCAGTCCTATGGGCAGGGCCCGTCAGACCTCCGGGAGGACAGGAGGGGAGGAGGGACCACTTCTCATCCTCATGAATATTTGACACGTGTCTGTCTGGGAGAGGGTCTGACTGGGCTGCCAGGGACTGTAAATAGCTGCTCCAGCTCCCTTCCCCAAACTGGGAGGCACCAAAAGGAGGGGGCCCAAGAGATGACACATCACCCCTTCACCACGTCACCGTGGGGCTTCTGCGCTGAGAGATGATAGAATCTAGGACAGCTGGGTCAGTGAGGACACCCCAACACAACTCAGATCCCCTCTCACCCTTGTTTAGAACCCTCATGCCCTGGTTCAGCCTGCAGACCCCACTCCAGTCAAGCCCTGCCTGACCCTGACCCTGACCCTGGCCAGCCTCGTCTCAGCTGCTGACCACCACCAAACTCTTTACTTCACGTGCCCCACAAAGCTGCTGTCAGCTATCTGCACACTTCCCTCCCTCCCCTGCACACTTCCCTCCCTCCCCTGCACACTTCCCTCCCTCCCCCTGCACATTTCCCTCCCTCCCCCTGCACATTTCCCTCCCACCCCCTGCACACTTCCCTCCCTCCCATGCACACCACTCTCTCTTCACCTGCACATTTTTCTCTCTTCACCTGCGCACTTCATCCCCTGGACCATCAAGGCTGACCCCTTCTCCCTTTCAGGCCTCTTTTAGGTCAGGTCCTGGGTGGGACCCCCACCTCCAGGTGGCCACCCCTCATGCAGGCTCCACCTCAGCACTTGCTGTGCCTCACAGCATGCATGGTTTTTTAATTTATCCTATGCAGTAGTTTTTCCTGGACTTTACTGTCTGTTCTCCTCTTCCCCCTGCTCACGTCCGCCCTGAGGACTGACACTAGCCTGCTGTGTGCATTGCTCTTCCCCTCCAAGTGCCCGGCACCCAGGAGGTCCTCACTTCCCAAACCCAGCCGTGAAAGAGCAGAGTTTCAGTTAGAGGCTGGCAGAGGCACGAAGGTGTTTCCCCGGGGAGGACACGCAGGTGGCCGAGAGTCACACGAGAAGGTGTTCAACACCGTCCGCGCTGGGACACGTGCAAATGAAAACTATTATGAGATGTCACGCATGTCTCTTGGAATGGCTAATATAAAAAACAGCGACAGTGCCAAATGGCAGCAAAGATGCAGGGAAACTGCCTTCCTCCAGCGTTGCTGATCAGGCCATAAAATGCTTTGGTCATTCTGGAAAACAAGTGGTGGCTCCTTAAAAAAACAAAAATGCGCCCTGGCTGGTGTGGTTCAGTGGATTGAGTGCTGGCCTGCCAATCAAAGGGTCACTGGTTCCATTCCCAGTCAGGGTACATGCCAGGGTTTTAGCAGGTCTCCAGTAGGGGGCGCATGAGAGGCAACCAGACATTATTGTTTCTCTCCTTCTCTTCCTCTTTCCTCTTCCCCCCCTCTAAAAATAAAATGAATAAAATCTTTAAAAACACAAATATGCAACTGCCATTTAACCCAGCAATTGCCCCCTCGAGCATTTATCCCAACAAACAAAGGCCTGCACGTGGATGTTCACGGCAGCTTTATTGTAACCGCTCCAAACTGGAAGCCCCTGAGATGCCCTTTCTCGTGACTGGTTAAACAGACCGGTGCATCCACACCGTGGGATACCACACAGTGCCCACTGCCGAGACACCCACCAACTGGGCGAATCTCCAAGAAATTATCCTGAATGAAAGAAGCCAACCTCTAAAGGTCATGTACTGCACAATTCTATTTATATGTTATTTGTATAACGTTTTGAAATGACACAATTTTAGAAATGAAACAGACTGGGGGGGCCAGAGGTTAATTATGGGGGTAGACGTGAGGGGGGAGGCGGCTGCAGGAAGGCAGCGAGTGAGGCTCCCGCACACGCCCGCGCCCACCTGTGGCCGTAGGGATGCAAAGCTGCAGGTGTGCAGGGGGACCACGAACAAACAGGAATTTATTTATAAGAAACTGTATATTCATTCTTACATGTTCAGACTTCAGCCACCTTCAAAGCACTCTCGATTTGATGCAGTACACCTACTGAGGCCTTTTTCCACTGCTCAAAATCATTTTGAATTCATTGATTTTGAGGCCTTTTAGGGCTTCTGCCATTTTTTGTTTCACCTCTTCCACATCAGCAAAATGTTTCTCTTTGAGGACTTTTTTCACTCAGGGAAACAAAATAAAGTCTCTCAGGGCGAGATCAGGTGAACAGGGAGGGTGTGACGTGGGGGTCACTCCATTTTTGACAAAAAGCTGCTAAATACTCAGTGTTATGTGAGCAGGAATGCTAGCAAATCAGCCATCATGAAATGGACAAACACATTGAAAGAATCTTCAAAAAACATTCACTGAAGTCTAACACAGCCTCTCACAGAAATGTCAGTTGGTAGGGTTCCTAGAATAGTCACCTCACGGGGGAAGCCTGTACTACAAGGGGCCCACCCTCCAGAAGAGAATTCTGTGGGTTTTGGGTCCCCCCTCATACATACAGCTGCACAACACTAAGCGCACACACACACATGAACACTTGTGAAACTAGGGGTCAGAATGAGATCGGTGGGCTGCGTCGCTGTCCACATGTCACCGTGCTCTTGTACTATAGTTTGTGAGATACTACCATCCGGGGAACTGGGGGTAGGGAATGCAGCATCTGTCTGTATCACTTCTTATAACAGCATGTAGATCTACAATTACCTCGACGGATTTTCTACTCAGAAGTACTCTCTCATGCACAAGAAAGGGTATTAAAAATATGAACACACGCAAAGCCCTCAATAAGCGTTTATCAATGACTGGGTTCAAGTCCTGTGACGCTCTCCATGACTCCCCTCCTCCCACTCCTGCACCGTAACAGGGAACAGAGCTATTTGCCTTCCACAGGCCTCAGGGCATGGCCAGGGTTGGGTGACAGAAACCAATGGAGCCTGAAGAGCTGGGTCCTCAGGTTGCACTGAGTCCCCATTGGCACATCTGGCAGGGGGGTGCTCTGGTACCAGTCCCAGAAGTGGCCCTGGGCTGGCCCTGGGACCTGGAGCGTCGTCTGAGGCCTACGGGCTTCCCTCAGGGCAGAGGCTGCAGGTGGGCAAGGCCATTCCCTGACACTCACCCCAGAGCCCAGAGACTCGAAGCTTCTGCCTGGCCAAGCAGGCCAGGGGCGGGTCTCAGTGTCCTTCCAAGTCCCCTGCCTGTGGGGAGCCAGGGAGGAACAGAAAGGATGCCACATGGCAATGCACCTACTATGGGACAGTCACTGAGTTAGGTGTTGCGAGAAGTTGCCTTATTTCATGCTCACACCAACCTTTTGAGATCACTTAGACCCTCCTCCAATTCACCCAACTGGAGCCCAAACTCCGTCCTAGGTTCTTTCTCCCACCCTCTCACGAAGCTCGCATGGTCCCTGTGCTGTGTTCTCATTCACTCACGGTCAGTGAGGAGTCAGCCCAGCGTGCTCCACTTCAGGTGTGTGCTGGCGCGCCGGGCTGGAGCTCGCTGGCCTCGGGAAGCAGGGCTGTGCCGCTGGGCACCTGGGGCCTGCCTCTTCCTGGTATAGGAGACGGCAGCACCTCTGTAACTCCTGATGACCCACCCTCTTTTACAAGGACAGGGTGGTCTTAGCAGGCAACATACAGGGCAGGTTAACATGATTGTTTTATTTTGGTGGTATTGCTATGGTTACCTTTGAGGAAAGAGTGAAGAATTAAATGGAGTCCCTATAATGAAGCAGCTAAATTACTGAAATCAAGTAGACTGAGGCATGAGCAAACGATTCTACTCTTGCTATAAGTAGCCTGGGAACTTGAATATTTGAACTCTCCATTTATATCTTGGGATAGATATATATGGTTATCTGTAGGATTTATATGTATTTATATTTATACAGATAACCCTCTGATCACCTACTGAAAGAGAAAAGAATGTTCCCACATCCAGACAAGCTGGCATCACTGTGACCACCAGCCAACTAACAGGTCACCTCCCAGACCGATCCGGAGGTGCAGGCAGAATTGGTCTGCCTTACCAAAATTGGTGAAGGCAGATGGCAAATAGCTAGGAGACATGGAGGCCGAGAGGCTCACTCTCTTGGCCAGGCTGCGCCCCACGAGGTGGCCACTGGCCGCACGTGCTGCCCGAGCACTTGGGACGCAGCAAGCCAGCCTGAGATGTGCAGAGGAGTTCGAATACTCACTTACCAGAATGTAAAGTGGCTCATGAGTGATTTTATATGGATTGCACATTAAGTGATAATACTAATATTTACATCAGGTTAATTAAAATATACGATTAAAAAGAATTTCGCTTTCGAGAAACTGCCTTTACGTACCTACCTGAACACTTTAAACAGCACCCAAAGCTCTCACCATTTTGTTGGCCAGCACTGTCCTAGTTGGCTCTCAGAGCTGCCAGTCAGATGGGCTGCAACAGCCCTCCTGCCAGGGCTCGCCCTGTCCCGCCTTCTCTCTCCCACCCAAGCCCCAGTCCAGGTTGGGCAGACATATTTAAGAAAGGCAGCCTGCTGGAGTGCAAGGAGGGCTGGGGGGCAGCGAGGCAAGAGGCCAACTTGGGGGGCGGCTCAGGTCCAGGGAGAAAGGGCAGCTGAACCCAGCCCAGACAGTGGGATGGGTGTTGGGGATTCTCATGTGACAGGTATTTAGGATCTCCTATAGATGTGAGCAGTGATGCAGGGGTCGAGGTGACTCCTTAGGAAATGACACTTGCCACTGTGGAGATGTAGGGGGCAAAGCCCCCGGTGTCACCCAGCTCTCCCGGAGTGTGGGACAGACTCTCCACCAGGAGCACCGTCACCTGAGCGTCTTCACCGCACCGCAGCGACAGGCCAAACCATCTTTGACAAAGCACAGACCTGGATCCAGACATCTCACTTCATGGCGCCCTGATCCCCACAGGCCCCCAGAAAGGTCAGTAGCCTGCAGTTCACCACTTCATCCTGTGGGGCCCATCTGGACTGGTTGTTGAAGGTGAACTGAGGCAAGACCTTTGAGCAGCTAGTTCAGTCTATGGTTCTTGTCAGCTGTGCTCTGAGAACCCCCAGAGAGCAGCCCAGAGCAGGCTTGGCAGAGGCCACCTGTGGGCACACAGCTGCTGTCCGGATGGGGTGCACAGCTGGAGGCCACGGAGGGACCCAGGCCACCTGCGTAAGGATATCCAGGTTCCTTTCTCAGACGTAGTGTCATGTGAGTGAGTACACATGTATGTGAAAGGCATGGCTAACTTCTCCCAAATGTCTACAGACATGTATGGATGCCAAGCAGCATGAGCAGCTTTGGAAGGGTCACCAGGACCCACTAGGTACTGGCTCAGAAGATGCACTTAGCAGGGAATGGGGGTGGATTTCAGGCAGGTTAATGTTGCTTCAGGCAGCTGAGTGCAGTGGAAAGAGGTCTTGGTCACCTGGACAGGAACTTGAACTCTGGCCCTCACCTTCCAGCTGGGTGACTCTAGACAAAGTACCTGACCACTCTGAGCTTCAATTTCCTCATCTGTAGATGGGGATGATAACGTGCCCTCACAGAGAGGTTACCTGGGAGAGGTTAACTGGGGTGACATACACAAAGCCCCCAGCAGGGGTGATTATCACTATTCATTCTTCTGATGTGGAATGTGGACCTGGCCACCCAGTCCCAGGGCATGGCCACACCCACGGCCCATGAGATCCAGCCTGCTCTGCCCAGTTGGCTGCACGTTAGAATCATCTGGGGTTCCCCATTCCCTGCCCGCTGAGGGCTGCATTGTCTGACTCAGTGGGGCCTGCACTGCTCTATTTATAATATTGTATAAAGCCCCTCAGTCCATTTGAAATTACAGCTCAGGTTTAGAGAGCTCATTCCTCAGAGGGGCTGGTCTCTGAGGGGGAGGGGGCTCCCGGCCTCCAGGCTCAACCTCACTCGTCCCAAGAGGACCGCCTTGGGGCCAGAGCCTGGGCCATCTGGGGCTGTGCAGGCCTGCTCAGATGGAGGGCTGCCTGGCCCCCATCCATGGCGATGCTGCAGCATAGACTGGCTCACTGAGCACCACTTGTCACCTGCTCTATTTCCATTACTTGGGACAGATGGCAGGAAGTGGCGGTGGGCGTTGTGTCGTGCAGCCTGGAGCATTTGGGATAGGGAGGCGTCTGGGAGCCTCAGTCCTCCATCCACCCCTGGACAGAGACAGATGTGGGCCAGCAGCCTGTCTGGTGAGAGGGGAGCTGGGTCACGAGTCCCTGCAGACACTCACACACGCGCTCCCCCTCTCAGAGCGGTGGAGCGGAGAGCGGAAGCTGGCTTCTGGTGACCGCCACCTCAGCCAGGGCACACTGCATCCCGCTCTCTGCCTGCACCGTGAGGGCGTCACACTCACCCAGGGGCCCACTCGAGCTGCTCACTGACAAAAGTGAGCAAGCTCACTTTCCCAGGCTCGGCTATGTCATCAGCACACAGTGGCGTTGACACTCCCCATGTTCAGGAGTTCTTGCTATGTTCCCAGGGCCATGCTAAGAGGATTGGTATGACATCTGATTTGTAGGAGATCAATGATATTTCCCCAGGAAAATGAGGAGACCTTGGCACAGAGGAGCTGCATACCTCGTTTGAGGACACGTAGCCGGCATGTGTAGGGCCTGGGGCTGAGGCCAGACCCGCAGATGCAGTCGGGTTAACAGCCCCCAAGGTGCAGCCACCTTATCTCCCTAGGCCCCAGCTCTTCTGGCTGGGGCCCTATCAAAGGGCCCCAAATAGTGGGGATTGCTGTGACAGATCAGGGTACATTGTGCATGTGGGACGGGGATTGACATCACAGCATGGTCGGCGGTCATCCTGACCTTGACACTGAGCACCTCTGGTCAGCATGTGGCCCCACCTCCTGCAGGGGCTGAGCAAAGGCTATGAGTGTATCTGGTCCAAAATGGGGGAAATGAGGCCCAAGGAGGGGATGGGCCCTGCCCAAGCCCACAGACTTGACAGGGAAGATTTGGGGCTAGAACTGGCTCTCTGGGGTCACTGCCCAGATTGCCCATCTTGAGAGAGAATCTTAAAACGGGGCCAGGACAGACTGGCCATGGGCATGGCACCAGCAGCAGGGGAACCCAGGTTCGCCTCTTGCATACCCTGAAGGTGCCCATGTGCAGGAGGTGGGGAATGCAGGGGTAGCAGGCTGCACTGGAGAGGAGGCTGGTGAGAGTCAGCAGCTTCTGTGCCCAGCTGAGCTGGTGGGCTCAGGCCAGCCTGATGGAGGAGGGTTGGGTAGAGACCTGAGGCGGCAGGTCTGGGGGTGGTGCTGGGCCAGCTGGGTGGTGGGACAGGCCCCCTCTTGGCTGTCCTGCCTCAGCTCAAATCAGCCCCCACCATCCCACTCTGGTGCCTGCAGGGCCCCTGGGTTCTCTCCCTGTCAAACAGCTGCTCTGTGGTTCTAGGACATGGGCTGATCACAGCTGACAGATGCACCTGTTAAAAGGAAACATCAGTCAACTAGGGATGAGGCGCTGGTAGGGGGGCCTGGGGGTTGCAGTCCAGTGACTCACGTCACACTGTCTTCCTTTTACTCCCTCTCTCCTTCCTGCCCCTGGGTGGGGA
Source organism: Sturnira hondurensis (assembly GCF_014824575.4). NCBI lineage: Eukaryota > Metazoa > Chordata > Mammalia > Chiroptera > Phyllostomidae > Sturnira > Sturnira hondurensis. Next base: position 1,262,627 of record NW_028081809.1, read on the forward strand.
CCTGTGAAGGAAGACCTGCCCTATTCTTTCTTTGCCTTGGAAATGAAGGCTGCCCTTGTCCCTCACAAAAGTCGCATTCAGGGCTCTGCAGCTGCTCCTGGGCCTCACAGGGCTGCCTTGGGGTAGGGCGGGAAGAGCAGACGGCCCCAAGCCAGACCAAGTGTGCAAAGCAGCCCCCACTCTTTCAGAAGGTTCTGATAAGAAAGGAGACCCTGAATTAAAAACCCCGGGGTCCTTTCCTTTGCAGCTCTGGGCCTGCAGCCCAGAAAGGGGCTATCGAGGCTCAGGGTTGAACGGCTGATCCAGGGACATGGATGGATGTGGTGTCTGTGCAGTCACTGAAGAGTCCAAAGGATTCAAGGGCCACAAGCCTACAGAGCCAGCCCCTCAGCTGGGACAGGGTCCCTCCTTTGCCGCCTGGTTCCAGGCACACACATCTCCCCTGCAGTCTTTCCCCAGGACACCCTCCACTCCAAGCCTTAGGGAAGTGAGCTTTGCAGTAAGACAGAACAGGTTTCATGTTCCAGCTGTGACGCTGTTGCTGCTATCTAAGGCAAACCTCAGGTCCCTCATCTGGGAAGTGGGTACCATGCCAAGAGCTACCTCATGGGCTGCATGTGGGGCCAGGAAGACAATGCAGGTGCAGGGTCAGCCCTGACCTCCCGGGCTCTATCTGGAGAACAGTCAGAGCCATTTCAGGCACCTGACTCATGCCCCATCTCTAGCTGGGCTGATTGAGGGAGCGAATTAGGGCCCATCTCCTGACAGTTCCCTGCAGGAGGGCTGGCGGCCTGTCAGGTGGAGGTTCCTGGGGCACGTGCTGGGCCATGAGGACGTCACTCCCTGGAACCCCAGACAGCAGGCATGCCCACTCCAGCAGAGCCATGGCTGTTTGTTCTATTCGTGGAGTTCAAGTCTGGGTGTGTGGGTGGGCCGCTCCTTCCACTGAGCCTTGGTGCCTGCAGAGGACAGTGACCGTGCTTGCCCCCTTGGGCTGCCATGAGGACCCAGGAATGACTGGAGGGAACATGCAGGAGGCTGTGAACTGGGCCCATTATTAGAGGCAGCACTGACAGTGGCAGTGACAGGCAGCTGAACACAGACAAGTCCAGCCACCTCCCAGCCTGTGCTCTGACTTGCAGTCCCTGCTGCCACTAGCGAGGAAGGTGGTTTTCACAAGCAGTTCCCCTGCTGACCTTGGTGAGTGGCTAGGGGCAGCTTCCCTGAGCTGTCCCTACCTGGCCCAGCACCAGCAGCTGAGGGACCTGCTCCAGTCACAGGAAGGCTACTGGCAGGTGCCGAGCCCAGCAAGATGCGTAGGGCAGAAAGATGCGATGGGGGTGGGGTGGAGGGCAGAGAGCAGTGCGGGGTCACAGCGGCCAAGGGAAGAGCCAGGTGCAGCTACAGGACTCGAGCTGCTCACTCCACCCATCGGCAGGGACAGAGATGGCCAAACTCCCAGGATAAGCTCTTGGCAGTTAGGGCCAGCAAAGGAAAGGCAGGAGGAGGGGGACGGTCCTCTGCCCGGTAGACAGAGTGGGCTGCATGCAGCCCGACCATTCAGAAACACGCCTCTGGGTGCAGGCAAGTTGTGCCGCCCAGGGAGCTGGGGCAGTTGCTGCCTCTGGCCGTGCAGTGTGTGCTCACATGGATGCCTGTGGATACACATGGACTGTGCTGGCAGAGGCCTGTGAGTGCGGTGAGCATGTACCATGTGAGCCTGAGACAAGGCACTGAGTTCCTCTCCTGCCCTGCCCACCTGGAGGTGCAGAAAGGAAGAGCCCCTTTCAACCCACCCCATAGCCATGCTTGAAGGGTTTCTTGATGTCACCTCTGCTACTTCTCCTGGCACTCCTGGGAGGTGGTGTAGACAGGGCAGGGGGACCTGGGCCCCTGGGCAGTGTAGCCGGAAGCCAGACACAAGCTCACTACTGTTCTCATGGGTGAGAGACAGGAATGTGTCTTTTGGGGTGGCGGGGGAGGCTGTGAGATGCCAGCCCAGCCTCCGTTCTCCCTTACTCACAAGACCCTCATTGTATTTGTGATTTTTCGCCCTTCCTTCTTCCTCCTGTCTGCGGGCGCTGGCTGGAGCTCCTGCAGTCTTGTTGGACTTTAAGGTCACTTCCAGAGTGGAAGCCAGGGAGACAGACGGAGCCTGAGTCCCAGCTGACCACGGGGCCTCCGTGCCCACCCTCTGTGGCCTCCCTGTGGACTTCTGCATGAAAAGGGGCTGCAACCAGCCTTGTTCAAACCGTTGTTGCTGGGGGTGTTCGGCTGCGAACAGCCTAGTCTCAGTGCCACTGCCTTCCAAACAGAGGCTGCCCCAAACATACGAGGAGCGTGCAAGGCCTCGGGACGTTTCTGAGTGTTAACTCTACTCTGGGGTCGGCTTGTTTTACTTTCCCTCGTTCTTCTTCATTTCGTGCTTCTTCATCCCTCCCACCACCCTGTCAGCACCTCTTGAACCCTCCCCCAGGCATTCCCTTGTATTTCCTCTCTCCGAACTCCCGACAGCCCCAGAGTGAGAACTATTAGCTTGTGTCCCTGGTAGGGGTCTCATGGCCCTTCAGGAAGTAGGCATCCATTAATTTCTTGAATAATTAATTAAAAGATGCATTCATTGACCAGGCCTCAAGCATAAACACCCCCTCCCCGCACTCAGCCATCCCCTAGCTCTCAGGGCTGTGGAGCCCAGGCTCAGGGCAGCTGCCCCAGCACCTGCCCCAGCACCTGCCCCATCACCTGCCCCAGCACCTGCCCCAGCACCTGCCCCAGGGACCCCACGGAGCAGGACCCTCCATGTGGCTGACGTGAGCTCCTCCTCTGTCCAGCTTCTGTCCCACAAACACCGAAAGCCTCCCCCAACCAAAGGGGGTCCCAGGAGTCTAGCCTCCCAGCCAGGACACCCCAATACTTACTTTCCACAAAGCGATACAGGGGACAGCAAGAGATGAATTCAAAAGAAGAGGAACGACAAGGTTCTCTGATGGTCCAGGGCAACGCCCAGGAGCCCCTGCCCCACCTCTCAGTCCCCAGCCTTCACCTACCTTGGCCCGCTGCATGCCGGGGGCTGAAGGAAGCTGCTGCTGGCCTCTCCTCCTCACAGCCCAGGAGACCGAGACTGCGGGGCAGGGCTGGCAGCTGCCTCATGTTTGCCTGGGCTGGCGGCTCCTCGCCCACCCCTCCCTGCCTGCCTGCCTCTACCAGCTCCACCCCTCCTGCTCGCTAAGCCAGTTTGAAGGCTCGCTCTCTCTCTCTCTCCACCCCTCCCCCTTGTCCCCAGACATCATCACTGTCCCACTCTGTATAAATGGGTAATCTGGCTCTCCTGGTCTCCCCTCAGCCCCTGTCACCAGGCGTTCTTGCTGTGCCACCCCCATTCTGTCCCTTTCTCTAACACTCATGTTCTCTGCTCCCCCACCTTGGGGGGGATATGGTGAGGGGTGCAGAGCCCAGGCTGGGGGGAGAGGAACTGTGGCTTGAGCTCTTGCCCCAAGTAAGGGGGCGGCCCTCCCCTCCCTGCTGGCCCCTCCTCATGAACACCCCGTGGAGAGACCCAAGGAGGACCTCAGGCCATGCATTGCCTTCAAGACCCTGAGGGTGCCCCCTCTGCCAGTCCTCTTTCCCGTGAGGACATCATTCTGGAGTGTTGGGACCAAAACTACCGCACAGATGGAAGCTCACTGCCGGAGACAGTGACAGCTACCAGGGCCACATCATGTGGGTCACACCCAGGGGTCCTTCCAGCTCTTTTACCTGTCACCCCTAATTTTTTACCCATGAGGCCTTGCCATGTGAGAACCCTCCCAGATAGCCTGTCTCTCCAGGGCCTGTCATCTGCCCCCTTCTGGGTCCCAGGTTGGAACCCCATCAGGGTGGCTGAGGGACCTCATCAGATCTGTCGAGTGGGGAGTAGAGGAAAAGCGTGAGGGTCCCCGGCATCCTGGGGAGGGGGCAGATCCTGGTGTGCTCATTCAGGTGCCTGGAACCTCTGCCAAGTTTCCCTTTTCTGCACCCAGGAGCCTGCCTGAAACAGTGGTTCCCATGGAAACGGAGCCCTGTGACACCCTCCGCTGCAGCGGACACAGGCCCTTACTCACTCTTCTCCTTTCTTTTGGCCAGCCAGTGCGCTCCAACCCTCAGATTCTCGGGGAAGAAGTGGCCTGGGGCTGCTGGCCATTGAGTCAGGGGGACCTCTTCCAGACTGGGAGGCAGTCCAGGCGTGTGGCCGGCTGGACTTCCAGGACAGGCTGGGCCTGGGAGGAGGTGCAGGGAGCCCCTCCTGCAGCTGTGGGTCAGAGGCTGAGCTCCTGGGAGCGCTGGGGCCTCCCACTGAGTGGCCTCTGGCTCCAAGCAAGGTCCCACAAGAGTCTTCACAGTGGAAAGTGTCATCGTCTCCTGTGGTGGAGTGAGACCCAGGAAAGTTAAAGGACTCATCTAGGGTCAACTAGAGAGTGACAAAGCCAGTACTGAACCTGTTTCTTCCATTCCAAATAGAGCAAATGGCTAAGACCCGGGTTCCACACACCAACTTGGAAATTTGCCATCATGCTCTCCAGGACGGGCTGGGCCTACTTCTGGCCCGGCCTGAAGAGGTAAGACCAAACACCACTCAGAACAGCTTTCTCTGAGTTAAAGAGCCCCAAGCTGTGGCAAGACAGGCCCAGGACGAGTGCCTCCTTGGCTATGCCTTCGTGTCTTTGGGCCTTGGCGCCTTCCCACTGCAGCTACCACCCAAGGGTTGCCCCTCATAAACACAGGTTCGGGGTGCCCCGCCATGGCCTTTGCCCACCCCTGCTCCCTCCTCCCCAGCATCCCAGGCACTGCCAGAGGTGTCCCTCCCCTGGGAGTGGGAGGTGGAGAGAGGGGAGCGGAGGTCGAGGCCACCCCTGGGAGGCCCCAACAGCGGTGTGGGCACAGGCGATGGGCAGACTTTCCCCAAGAGGATCTGGGCCTTTCTGAAGAGCCCTTGGCAGCGTGTCAGCCCCAAGACAGAGTAAAGAAGGCAGGTCAGGTCATGCTGACCTGTAGCGCCTCCTGGTCAGCATGAGGAGGTTCAGCATGAACACTTCAGCCTGGTAGGTTTTCAGCCTTGGTTTTCTCACACGGCGGGTGAGGGGCAAGGATGGGGGAGTTGGAAACAGAGAAAGTTAGTGGCTGTCTCAGAAGGCTGGGTTTTCTTGCTTTGTCTGAGTGCACTGTCTCTAAGAGGGGGCAGTGGAGGGCAGCCTCAGCTGGCGGGGCCTCACTCTCACCCCAGCTTAGTGAGGGGCTCACAGCACCCCTGCCCACAGCCATCAGGTCTTCTGAGCCTTCCTCCATTGCTGCTCACAATCCCTTCCATCCGGGCCCAAGGTCAAACCTTTCTCAGTACGTGCCCAAACCTGGCTCCTTGGAGCTCTCAGGCTCCATGGGCCCTTTTCTTGGGCTCTGGCTCTGCTTACCCCTGATCAAGGGCAGTGGAGAGTGAGAGGAGGAGGAAGAGGAGAGAGGGAGGGAGGGAAGGTTGAGAGGGACACTCAGTGCAGTTCCAGGGTTTGGGCCCTTGCTCACCAACAGCCCGTGCCAGTGCCTCTGTGTGAGGTGGGTCGCACCCTGCGCATGGACTTTCAGGAAATGTCTGTTGCCTCAAATCAGCCCTCCCCTGGACCCCTCCGCCCTGGGGTGTCACTGTGAGCCAGCACAGCTGTGGAGTTGGAAAGCCACCGGGCTGAGGCTTACCTGTGCCTCCCACTGGCCCTAGAGCTCTTCAGTTGCCTCCCCTCCCTCCGGCACCGGGTGGAAGCCCAGTGGAGCCTGGATGCCTGCTGGGAAACCCAGGGGTTCCTTCAGTCACTGCGCATCACACAGGACAGTCTCTGCTTCAGCCCAGCCCCTGTCCTGGTTGGCACTACCACTGAGCAGCCTGCTGCTGGACCAGGTAGCTCCACCCACTGTCTCTCACTGAGGTCTGGTCAGCTTCGGGGCTGGGCCTGAGGACCTACTGGCTGTCCCTCTCAGGAGGCCTCACCCGGGTCAGTGAGGAAGCCAGACTGTCTCTTGCCCTCTGGGCTTTACAGGAGGGGGTGAGACATGTGTCCCCTGGCTTTCTCAAGCTGCAGGGACACCATGAAGCTGTGGCAACTCTCTTTAAAGTCCTTTTCCTTCTGGCCTGAAGTGAAGAGGGAACACTCCTTCCCTCCCTTTCAGCTCAGCTCACCTACCCCAAATCCATCCCTCCTGACCCCTGGGCCCCCTCAGTGTGGTGGGGTGTAGACCTAGCCTCCACAGCCCTTGTGGCAGAGGGACATCATCTCTGCACATAGCCACCTTCTCCTCACCAGGCGCCGTGGTGCCCAGTCCGTGTCTGAAGGACGGGTGATGCTGACTGCTCCAGGAGGGGCAGGTCTGGGCAGCACCTGGAAGGACTGGGGACCACAGGGAAGGGGCTCTGTCCGGTGGCACGTGGTATGTGGGCCACACTGGACAAGTCTCCAGACTCAGTCCCTGGTATCAAGGCTGGAGATAGGGCACCGGGAGCTAAGCATAGGGCAGGCCTAGCTCTGGGATGGTGGAGAAAGACAGTCCACGAGCACCCAGAGCAGGGCTTCGTGCTGACCCCAGAGAATTCAGGTATCCCCTGAAATGCCCCAATTATGACTTGACTCCTTTGGGGAAGTGGTGCCCTCTCTGCTCAGCCTGCACAGTCTCGGTGCTTTAGCGTTCTCAAGTGTGAGTAGGCAAATAGCAGTGTCGGCCCCTTAGTTAATTCATGTAAAGTGCTTCACACACTTCCTAGTGTATGCTCATAGCTCCATTAATGCCTCTGCCCCTTATCCACGTGGCTCTTCCTTTACACACCTGGGGCGGCCATAACTGGCCAGGACAGCCACCTGGGACCTCAGATACCCTGGCCCTCAGGGCATGTCTTTGTCAGCAGCTGCCCCTCCGGCTCCCAGGCCCTTTGCTCAGGGATGGCCCAGCTGGAGTACCTGGCAGCACTCCCAGGACCTCCAACCTGCCGTCCGTCCTGCCACAGGGTTGGCAGAGGTACTTGTGTTGAATCTCCTGAGAGACAGACTCACGGGGAATGGGGACTGGCGGCATGCCCAGGGAGCAACCTCTGGGGCCACCAGGAGTAGGGGCCCTAAATCCAAAACAGGACTGGGCTTCTACTTGGGAGACCTCGAACCGGCCACCCGGCTCCTCAGAGCTTCCTCCGGTCAGTGTGAGACAAGGACGGCCCCACCCCTTTCGGTGAGTGTCGTGGTAACAGGTGAGCCCACGACCACCAAGGGGCTTTGTCTCACCCGGAAGTAGGGTTTGCAGTTTAGGACCCTGGCGTTTTAAACTCACAGAAATGTGAGACAAACAAAGAAATGTGTAATAGCTTTTTCTCTGTGGCTAGCTCTGTGTCTGTCACCCGCCAAGTGCCACCCCTACCCCAAGTACCAAGAGCTTACAGCAATACTCTCCAGATGAAGCCCCTTGAAAAGCCGGGGTTTGGTGGCTAGGCCAAGGCATCTGGACCCCAAGTTCAAAGAGCAACAGCCCTTTCCCAGTTCACAGGGGAAACTGAGTTAATTTTTTAGGATTACTACTTCCCATCGTGGTGGACTAAATCCCCAACCGAGCACAACTGAGAGGCTGATCCAATACATTTTTTAAAGTCTAACTGGGAGTACTGAGGAGCAAACTCAGCAGCCAGGAATCACAGGGCCAAGACCAGGGAAGGGCGGGAACCCAGAGACATGTGTCTGGCGTCTGAGGCTACTTTCTCCACCACTGGTCCTGAAAAGTCCAGCACGCTGCTGAGCAGAGCTGGGGCCACCACGAGGAGGCATGCCTGGCAAACCTTTTATATTTTGGGTTGGGACTCCAGGGGCCTTGCTCCCAGAGTGTGAACGAGAGCAGAATGGCCCTCCAGAAGGCTGCAACTCAGCCACAGAAAGTTGAAAGCCATCCTGGTCTGTTAGATCCCAAGCCAGACGTAAACACAACCCTCGTGGGGGAAGACAACTTCATGCTACACTCAAAGTATTTCTACAAGTTTCAGGTGTAACATACGGTACCCGATCAGAAATCACCGTGTATGTGAGGAGACAAGACAAACCTAACAAACCAAGAGAAACAACAGACACCAGAAACAGGCTCATGGGGGCCCCCTGTTAGGGAGTCACTTGAACTTTAAATAAAATGCCCTAAATAACTACGCTTGATATGCTCAAGTATAACAAAAATAAGACAGGCAATTTTGATAGAAAGCTGAAAGTTATTTTTAATCATTTCTTTCTTTTTTTATTTCATCTATTTTATTCTTAAAATGCAGGGGCTACAGTTTCCTTGCATAGAGCAACAGGTAAGAAACAAGAAAAAAGATCTCTAGGAAAAGCCAAAAAGGTGCAATTGGGCTACATTCTGGGGTGCTTGTGTGAGAGTGCGCTTCTAACAGTGACAACATGTTGTGTACACACCACCCTGCTTCCCAGCAGCCCTGCGAGGAGGCTATGACTCTTCTCCCCATTTTATAAATAGTGAAACTGAGGCCTAGGCATCCCGTGTGACATGTGCAAGGTGTCTCCACTAACAAGCATTAGAGCGAGCCGCGGACCCAGGTCTGCCTGCTCCTGGAGTGGGCCGCTCTGCGCCTGTGATTGTAGGGGAAGGCCTGGATGCCTGTGACCAGAGCAGGCCTGGGGTTCTCTCTCCACAAACACTCAGTAAATACCAACTGCATACAGGGGTCCTAACCTAGGATACCTAGTGGTAAGGACCCAAAGCCAAGGCTTAGAAAGTGAGAGCACTTTAATGTACCAGGGGACCTCCTCTCTCTCCTCTTCCCTTCTTCTGGAACTCAGGACTCAGTGTGCAGAGTACAGGGATGGGCCAGGGATAACCCCAGGCCACATGTACAGGAGAGAAGGAGTAAGGGTCAAAGTGCAAAATCCCGCTGTGGCCCCAGATCCCTCCCGGGGAAGCTGGCTGGGGTCTGTCAAGAGGTCGCCTTCTGGGGAGCCTAGGGGGAGGCCCCGCTCTGGAGCAGGTCCCAGGCTCCTTCCCGGGAAACCAATACTCAGAGAGTTGCTGAATAACAACAATACTGTTTCCAGTCAAGGGTTTAGGAAGGGGGCTCAGCCTCCATTCAGGCTGTGGGGCCAGGAAACCCAGGCCAGGGCTTGTGGAGGGTACAAGTCACTAGGCAGTAGTGGGTTTGGAGGCCACAATGCAGCCAGCCAGGCCTGGGCCATGGTGGCTCCTTGTCTGATTGGTGGCTTTACCTGATTAGTTTGGTCTTGCATGAGGGGTCCTTGGGGACCAGCAAGGTAGAGGGATAAGCTAAAGAGAGTCCAAGGGGAAAGAGCTTCTCCGGAGGAGGGGACAGAGTGAGGCTGGGGAAATTGGAGAGGGGCAATTAAAATAAGGGCCTGGAGAGGAGTGGGGAGCACGCGTGTGTAGGGGGAGCACGCGTGTGTAGGGGGAGGGGTGAGTGGTGACGGAGTAGGGTGACAGGGCCTCTGTCCCACCCAAGGGGCTGAGAAAGGGGTTCCACTAGGTGGAGAACAGGGTCTTCTAGGTGCTGACATATCACGAGGAGGAGAAGGGATGGATACCTGGAAGAACCTATTGGCTCTGTAGCTCAGCGGTGCTTAAGTCTGCTTATGAGAACAAATAAAGGGGGCTGTGAAGAGACAGGGGCAGAAAGGGAACAGGCAAGGTGGGGTCAGGAAGCTGGGAGTGGGGGACTGTCCTGGCCTGGATGCCAGTCTGGGCTCTGGGAGCAAGAGCGATGGAAGTCCTCTGGTCCAGGCCAAGTCAAAGGCGGAATGTGGCAGCCCCGGCATTACTTTGCAGCTAGCAAACTCCTGCTGTGGATTCAGAATGAAAAAGGTGAGTGACAAGGATAGAGGTACAGGCCTGGGCTTGTCAGTCCTACTGCTGGATGGACCAGTCCCCATACCCAGACCCCACCAAGACCCAGAACCTTCCTGCCCTCCTGGGCCCTGGGGACCCCAGGTTGTAGAGAGGGTCTGCCTCTGGGACAGTGGAGAAGGACAGTGGCCCCTGACCACCCACCCAGAAGAGGGCTTAAGGGTCCCTTCCCTTCTTCCCCCTATTCCCTTGCCCCTGGCACTAAGGAACTAAGGGGGAGAACTCACCCAGGGTCCTACAGCTTCAAGGAGGTGACCCGGGGGATGTGGAAGAGCTGAGTCTCCTCAGAGCTGCTGGAGCTGCGGCAACGTGAGCAGAGTGGGTGACCCTGGCACAGACCCTCGGCCTGACACAGGGATAAACCCAGAGCCCTGATTTTCCTGCCTCAGAAGCTCGCCAGGGGAGGCAGGGCGCCAGCAAGCTGTGCCCACTGGATGTGCTGCAGCAAGGGCATGGGGAGAACTTCCTGACCCTGGAGCTCCCTGAGTGCGTGGCTCCTCAGGGCTAGCTCCTCTGCTAGTGGCGGGTGGGTTCAGGAAGTGGTGTGGCAGGGGACCGGGGCCCAGTGGCTGGAAAGACTCCTTCCTGGGCCCGCGTTGCCCCCACAGCCTGGCAATCCCCTCACCTAAGGCGTTTCCAGATGGGATGGAAGTATTTGGAGGTCTTGATGGCAAAGATGATACTGGGGACCAGAAGGAAGGTACACCAAGCAAGGCAGAACCAGGAGGCATTCTGGAACAAGGGGTAGGGGGTTAGCTCAGTGGAGCTGGGCAGTGACTTCTCATGCCACTCAGAATCCCAGGCCCCCACTACTCAGTGTTCTCAGAGCTGAGAGGGCGGGCTGAGGTGCCGGTCCTTGCCTCAGGCCCTGCTCATGTGCCCCTCCCACAACCGCCTTAATGTCCATGAGCCCAGATGAGCTCCCCAGCACTCACCCACGGGTCAGCCATCATGTCACATAGGATTGCACGGCCATTGTCCAGGGCTCCAGAGAGGGGCTGGCAGGTGGCAATGCGCTGAGTCACCTGTGGCATCAATATGAGGCAGATGTACCAGGTCCCCAGGGCACACCCCATAGTCAGAGAGAGAAGTTGACAGGGACATAGATAGGCCCAGGGACACAGCTGTATAGGCACATGGACATAGGAACACAGAGAGGTAAGGGCACACTGACACAGGCTCAGCTCCTGCCCCTTCCATGCCATGCACCAGCCTCTATGAAGCCCCTACTGTGTGCCCAGCACTGTGCTTTCAGCCACACTTCCACTGGAGAGGCCGCACAGATTGCAAAGCCTGGGATCAGCCAGCGCCTTCAGGAGGAGGTGAGCTGGAGGGCTTGTTGGCCTCAGACAGTATGTGTAAGGGGCCAGCACGAGGAAGGGTGTGGGGGCCAGGTGTGAGCTGCACATTCTGGGCCCATGGCTGCCCCGCTCATACCAGGCCTCCGACCAGGGCTGCCCAGAAGGTGTATGTGCAGAGCCCACCCAGCAAGCAAGGGCATGGATGCCAGGTTTGGGAGTCTGGGTTCCAGGGCATCTCCACAGCATCCCCCAAGGAGCTCTAGGGATGAAAGAGGGATAGAGCAAGGCGAATGGCTGGTATGGCTGGGAGTGGGTGATTGGTAGTGGCGCTGAGGCCAGCACTCACCTCCTCTCTCACCCAGGCCACATACTGGAAAAAGTATCCCATCTCCCGGGTCAGGAAGCACTTGCTTTCCTGCAGGAAAGAGGGGATTCCTGGGCTAGCAGGAATCTCAGGAACCCACAGCCCAGCCTCATGCCTGGTCCCATCAGGACAGGCTGAGCTGGCCTTCGTGGGAGTCATGGTAAAGGACAGGCCTGGAGGAGAGGCCTGAGGTGGGAGCCCTGTGTGGGTCAGCCCCTCAACCCAACTCTGCCTCTCAGGTGGCCCCCATCCCTCTGCCATCCCCCCACTCACATTCTTCAGGATACGGGCAGCCCAGGCAGGTAGCTCTTCTTTTAGGTGAGTGACCCTGTCTAGGACACCTGAGGTCTCCAGCTGGGGAGAGGAGAGGGACTCAACTCAGCGTCCTGCTCAGTCAGGGAGTAGCCACTCCTTCACAAATGCAACATACAACACACAATATACTCAGCTTGGGGGAGGGGGAATTAAGCCCTAAGGACACAGAGGCCAAAGACAGTGGTCTTCAAGGATCTGCTCACCCACCCCCAATTCTTCCCAGCCCAACCCTCAACCTCCCACGGGACCAGGCAAAGCAGGGGAGGTCCCACGCCAGCTGGGCCTCTCCCTCCCTCTCTCTGCTTCCCATCTGCTCCACCCTACTCCCCATCTCCAGAAGCCACCTGGAGGCTTGGTGCTGAGAAAGCCAGAGCCCTGACACTGATGTTGAGCTTGGCCTGTGGAGGAGAGAGTGAGGCTGGTTAGAGGGAGGAGGGATCCAGCACCTGCCTCCTCTTCTGTGCCCCCTCCCCACCTTCTTTCTCCCCCAGGCCCCAAGCTCACTGGGCCCCCAGACTCACCACAAGGCGCTGCTGGGGGAGGACCTTCTCCTGGTAGAAGTTTCCGAGCCCTTGGGCCTCCTGCTGTAGTTGCTTCCCCAACACAGAATCACCCTGAGGGGGGACGGAGATAAAATGGCTCTGTTCCCAGGATAGACCAGCCTTTGCCTGCATGTCCTTTACCAACTGCTCAGCCCGAGTGCTGAGGGCTGTGAATGCCAGGGTCGGACAGAGACAACAGAGGCCTCCTAGAGCTTCTGGGCCTGATCTGGGCGCAGGGGCCTGAGCCCAGGTCTGAGGTCTGCGCTAGCTCACAGGCAGCCCTACCTTAGCCGCAGACCCTGTCTGGGTGCGGGTGCGGCTGCTGAAATGGTGGGGTCTATAAGATACCTGGAAAATAACTTTTTAAACTTCAAATATTTGTAAATACAAAATGCTGTTTTTCCCAGTAGAATTTCCCAACTGTCATGATATCTAACCCGCCGCCCTGTCCCCATGCCACCTGTCCCAGTGGCTCCCAGAGCAGTGAGCACTTAGAGACACTTGCTCCATGAGAGAGGTCAGGCCAATTACTTCATCTGAGCTTTACAGATGGAAAAGATGAGCCCAGAGACACAGAATGGCGTGCCCAATGCCACACAGCCCATTGGTGGACAAACTGAGTCATAGCTGATACTGCAAAACCCTTCAGCCCCGCCAGGGGTCCAGAGTCTCACTGGTGGGGGCCCTCAACCCGGTCTCTGCCCTCGCCCCCTCCCCTCGATCCAAACACTCTCGCCCGCTCCCGCCTCTCGGGCTTCTCCCTGACTCCTGCCGTCCTCGAGGGGTCTCTGCTCCCTTCTCACCTGAGACTGGGCCAGTCCTTCCAGCTCTCGGGCCAGCTGCTCCACACTGGTGTTCACCACCGGCTTTTGGATCTGGAGGCAGATGGAGAGGCTGAGAGGGCATGAACCCCGGTGCCACTTATCGAACTCCCAGTCTTTTCAAAACTACTGCACACCAGGAGAGTCTGCTGGGGCACATCAGCCCCAGTGGGTTTCGCCAGAAACCATGACTGATATACACCAGACACTTTCCATTCAGGTAGCAGAGAAGAGTGAGGCGCCCTCTGGTGTATCCCAAGGAAGAGGCGACTCCCCGCCATCATTTGCCACAGGAGAGGGTTCAGGACCACGGACAGAGCCTGGGCACAAGGTCTAGGGTACCCGCCAGGGACATGGGGAGTTGAGGGAAGATGGAGGGCCAGGGCAAGGTGAGATGCACCCCCCAGCTTCTCTGTGGACCCCTCTGTCCTGCAGCACTCTGGCCTGAGGGGCCCACTGCTGACCTGGGTGAAGAAGCTGGAGTAGTGGATGTTACCAAGCTCACTGCTCTGCAGAGCCCTCAGGTCCCGGTGGCCAGCTGGACTCAGCAGGTCCAGACTCTTCACATCCACCGTGAGGTTCTGCAACTCTTGCTCCAGCCTGGCCATATACTGGGAGGGAGAGGACAGGATGAGGTCATGCCCAGGCACTGAGCCAGGACTCCAGAGCAGCAGCTCACCAGGGTCCCCACCCTGGATCCCCCCAGCCTCAGAGAGGGCCCTGCAGTCCCCCGCTTCCTTCCTACCCCCCAACCCATTCCCATCAAGACCCTGCCCTCCTCAGGTACCTATCTGGCTACCAGGCAGCAATGCAGACCTTCCTGGCTGCCCAGTATAAAAGAGCTTCCCCAGCCCATCATTATCACATCACCACCTGACAAGGTCTTTAGAGTGCCTGTTGCTGTGACATTATTTATGTGCGCACTTGCCTACTGTCATCAGCTCTGTGAGAGCAGCGCCTGGTCCGCCCACTCTGAACCAAACTCAGTGTCTAGAGCAGAAGCTCACACGTGGTAGGCGCCAGACAAGTCTGCTGAAAAAAAGACAAGCTCTTTTATACTGGGTAGCCAGGAAGGTCTGCATTGCTGCCTGGTAGCCAGATAGGTAAAAATGAATGGATGGATGGCGAATGAATGAGTGGACGCAATCATACTTCCACGACTGATCACAGTTTAAAAAGGGACACTCAGGATTTTCCTGCCATTGCTGGAGGAGACTTAAAGGGCATGGCATTTGGCCCCAGTGTTTAACAGATGGAAACTGAGTCCGGAGAGGAGCATTCACCTGCCCGCGGTTTCACAGCAGCTTAGAGAATGGAGCTCAGCTCTGGTCCTCTCCCTCCCACCCACCACTCTGCTTTCCCAGGGGGAGCAAGGCCTGATTCTTTCTCAGAGGCATTGGTAGCAGACAGGTACAAGAGATGTTTGAAGGTGGCCAGAGCCCTCTGCCTGGTTCCCTGGAAAGCACACCACATCACATTTTCCTCTGCCTCGTCAACTTCCTATGATCTCCTTTGAGGGTGAGCACTCTTAAGATCATGTTTGATGTTGCCAGATGGCCCCCAAGGACTGCCCAGTCCCTCTGAACCTGAGGCCCTGCCTGTCCAGAAACTCCTGTGAGTGAACCACTCCCCTCCTAGGACTGGGGCTGAGAACCTTCCTCCCATAAAAGCCATGACTCCCAGCCAGCAAAGCACGGGCCCCTCTGCCCAGCCACTGCTGAAGCCCTCCCTGGCCGCCAGCCTTCCTCACGGGCAGTGTCAGTGACTGAGAACCTGGTGTCATCTGCTCTGCGGGCATCTCATCTGGTTAGAGACACTGGAGGAGGAGAAAGCCACGGTACTACAGAAACTGCCCCAGTTATACAGTTCAAGGTATGGAGTCGGGGCTGTCATCTGGACCCCTTGGCTCCACTGGCCGGTGGGCGGAGAATAAGTGGTGAGTCCAGGAGGAGCTGGAAGGGCTTCTGGATGGAGAATCAGGAGTCAGCGTGCATGGAGGTGGGTCCCTGATGGGTGTGGGAATGGCTCTCTGAGGGCCCTAGAAGTCCAGGTCCTCTCCACCTACCTCTTGTAGGCATGGAGTGTGGAAAGGAGAGAGTGTACACCCTCAGGAGAACCCCATTCTCTAAAGGGGTCCCTTTCTTGTGAAGTAGCTCTTCCTTCTCTGTCCCAGAACTGTCTGTCATCAGCATGGATCTTTCCCTCCAGTTCTATACACCAAGTACTGGCCAAGTCTGGCGGCTGAGGAATTGAATCCTGCCACCACCTACTGGCTCTGTAAGCTCAGCAAGGAGCCTGTGGGAGCCCTTCCCCAGTGGTATCCAACTTGGTCACCACCATTTTCACTGTCACCCTGTCCCAGCTGCAGCACACCAACCAACATCTGCCCGGGTCAGACACACACACCCTTAGCCTCTCACCATCATCAGCCTTTCCTGCTGCAGCCGCAGCTGCATCCAGTTTTCCTGGAGCACAGTGCTCAGAGCTGGTCAGAGCCTCCAGGCACTCTCCCACACACCTGCACATCCCAGAAACCTCCTGGGCTCAAGCCCTGGACCAGACCCTGAGCTAGCACCTGGGGCCTCTGAGACACCTCAATTGCTCTTGCAGACTCCTCAGGTTCAAGGAGATGATTCTACCATAGAGGCAAGACTAGAGGAGGGGGATCTTCAGGAGTCCGCACAGCCTTCTGGAAGTTTCCCTTACCTGGCTCATATCCAGGTACCTCTCCAGGTCGTAGGAGTCATTGAGCTGCAGGACCTTCCAGAGTGGGGCCCCTTTCCTGCACTGCCTGGGGAGGAACAATGGGCATCAAAGAGGAGGGAAGGGGTGGCCAGTAGGGGCGGACATCACCTTAATGGGACACCCATCTCAGCTCCTCCTCACACCCTGTCCCCAGCCCAAGCTTCCTACTCACTGATAGGCCAGGAGGATGCTGATATTCTTCTTCAGGCCAAGAAGGTGGGGCAAGTTCATGGACGAGGGCAAGTTCCCGGGAGTGTCAACAAACTGGAGATGGGTTAGGGAGAATGAGCCTGGAGTGGGGAGAGGCCAGGCCATCCCAGCCAAGAGCCAAGTCCCATGACCCCCTCACTCAGCAGAGACCATACCCAAACCTGCCTCAGACTCAAATCACTGGGGGCCTTAACTCACTGTGGGGACCCTCCTAAAACAGAGAATTCAGGGTTACCTGCTAGAAGCACTGGGGAACCAAGGCCACCACTTTGCAGACTCAGAGATGGGAGAACAGAGGGGCTCAGGTCTGGGTCGAAGCCCGGGAGTTCCTGCCCTGGGCCGGGCATCGCCCAAGGACTCCTGGGCTTTCTCTCCCACCGCTCACCTACCGGTGGCTTTCCGTTTTTGTTGGGCGGTCTCCGTCACTCTCCCCACCCCCACGCCCATCCTGCTCTCCCTCTTGCCTTCTCTGGTGCCCACTTCCTTTTAACCCCTTTTCTCTGCCCACCTTAGAGCAGAGAAACCCCCTCACCTCTACCCACCTCATAGAGTTCCCCACTCTCCCAGCTCCGGCACACCAGCGTTTGCACGTTGCCACCCACCAGGAATGTAGAGAAGACGAGGAGGATGAGGGGCCCAGCGAAGAGGAAGCTGAGGCCCACGCCCCTGGGGAAGGCAGACAGGGGTGGGTGAGGAGGGCAAGATCTCCTGTTGCACCCACATCCCAGGCCGACATGGCCATCAAGTTGGCCTGGGGGTAGAGCCCTTTGGGGACAAAACTCAGAGGGCTCTGCCGCTTGGGTCAGGAGTTAGAACTGCTGCCTGTCCCCACCATGTCCACCCCATCCTCACACTATTTCTGGTGCTCTGGCCAGCCCTGGCAGCCTAGAGGTCAGGGTAACTGTTGTGCTCAAAGAGACAGGACTGCCAGCCGTTAGGCCCAGAGTACATAGGGGTGACCAGCTCCAGAGCTGAGCCCTCAACGGGGCCACCTGTGCAGCTGGCCATGACCCTCCAGGAGGACCAGCAACCGAGAGAGTTCGAGGAGGACCTCAGACCTGCAGGCCTTTGGGAGGCAGGCACAGCCCTATGCCAAGATCTGCAGGGGTGTCAAACTCATTTTCACCGGGGGCTGCATCAGTCTCACGGCTGCCTTCAAAGAGCCGAATGTAATTTTAGTATTATATAAATGTAATTAGTCCTTAGCTAGGGGCAAGGAGCTCGGCATTGCTGCCAGGTAGAAACAAGGTGGAGGGCCAGATTCAGCCTGCAAGCCTTGTATTTGCCACCTGTAGCTTAGAGAATAAAACATGGGCTGGATTTCAGCCCCTACTCACCCCTCTGGCCAAGGACTCTCATGCAGTGACCTGCCTACACAACTAAATGTGCCAGTCCTGCCCTTGAAGAACAGGCCCAGTCAAGAGAACAGCATTCAGCTTCACCCCACTGCCCTGCTCCCCTCTCAATAAGCTTGCTGTTGGCGGGTGAGGCGCAGCATGGGAGGCAGCCAGCTAGTCCAGGGATGGCAAACAGATTCTATCTCTGGTGCCACCTCCAAGTGGTGGTGCTGCCTGGATGCTGGGTTAAGAAAGATTCTGAGGCTCTGCCCATTGCTCAGTGGGAAGGAATGCCCACTGGTTACTATAATTATCACTGATGTGGAGGCAGAAGTGCTTCTTTGTTGCCATTCCTGCTCTAGTGAAACCTTTTATGCAGATGAGGACCCCGGAGCCCAGATGGGTTACCGATTTGCCCACAGCCAGCCAGCTCGTCAGTACCAGAGCTCAGTCTCTCGATGCCCAGGACAGGAGCTGTCCATGAGTGTAGAGGGCCCTGGCTAGCCTGGTGGGAGAGACATTACCCCTCTCTACAACCCTTCTTACACCATGAGGATGCGGGCTCCAGCCCTGCCCTTGGCTTCCAAGTGGCTGGGGTGCTCCCGGGCAGACAGCCCCCAGATGCCCAGGTTGAGGCCCACCAGGTTACAGACCACCACCAGCAGGACCGCAGAGCACAGCACGCAGCCCACAATCCACCTGCCACAGAGAAGGTACAGCTGTCACTGGGAAGGGATAGGCCAGCATAGGACTGACTGGCTGGGTGGGGCCACTAACCCCAAGGGTGGGGCCTCGGAACATATGGTTCTAAGGCCTCCCTGCTCCTATGGGGTCCCCGGGATCAGATCTCAAGGCCACACAGTCAAGGTGGGGACGCATAAAGGATCTTGGCTGAAAGGAGGCAGACAGAGGCTTAGTACAGTAAGGAGTTGATGGGTGGCTAGAATCGGGTCCCGGTGGCCAAGAGGCTGGGCTGCCTACTCCACCCGCCCCCATGGGTTTTGAGCACCTGTATTTCTCGTATCTCTGCACCTCCTTCAGGTAGGGACGACTACTGTTTTCCGCCTTCTCCAGTGCCTGGCTCCAGCGAGAGGCTGCCTCCCAGTGTGGGAATATTTTGGCCATTGTCTTCAACCCTTCAGGCTGCTGGGCCACCACCTTCTTCAGCTCTGCCCAAAGCGGCAGGGGCTTATGGGTTGGGGAAGGCACCCAGGGGCCCCCGGGAAAGGATGGTCAGGAAAAGCTCCTGACCTACAGAGGGCCCACTTCCTGTCCAGGCCCAGCCAAGGAAAAAGCCCTCAGCCTCCCCTCACTGCCCCGCCCCCCTGTCCACAAGCCTGTTGTTAGGGGAGAACTGGGCAGGGCTGGGGTGGGGTGGTGCGCTAGGCTGGCCTCACCTGTGACCACATCGGCCATCTGCAAGGAAGCCAGGAGTGGGAGGGCATTGAAGGTGCCGTTCTCCTGCCAGAGCAAAAGGCAGCTGAGCCTCCTGCTCTCCAACTTGGGGTGTCCCAACCTGGGGCCCCTGACATCAACGGGCCCAGAAGGAGGAGATCCTACTCTGTGCTCCCAACTCAGGAAGTAAGGAAACAGCCTTCCTTTGTTCTATTGGTCAATGGCATCTTCCCCTCTTCCTGGGCCCCACCTGATTCAACTCCCCAAACAGTGCTCCTCAAGACCCCTCCCTGTTTCCCCATCCCCTCTTGCTGAGACGTTCGCAATAGACTTCCCGCTACTGTCTCATCTCTCTTGTCCATCCTGCACATGGCTGCCAGGTCTATTTCCCTCAAGTCCAGCTCTAACCTACTCTCCCAGGCTTACCTCCCACTTCTTTCCTTCTGGAACCTTCTGCTTCAGCCATCTAGCACAGGTGACTCACCATTTCCTCAACTCAGACTTTCCAGGCCCCAGGTCATAGGCATTGGTTATGTTGCACACTCCCCCACAGCCCGCCTTCACCCAGGAGACCCTGCCTGCCCTTGGGGCTCAGCCGCACACCTCCCCCCTGCCACTCCAGTGCCCCACCCTTAGGGGCCTGGCTCTTGCTCCTGAGTTCCAGACCTGCCTCCCCCACCAGCCTCTGTGCGCTCGAAAACTGGCACTGTGAGATTCCAGCCCAGGATCCCATGTGACAGGCGAGGCCAAGCTTGGTCCAAATCTTAGATTCAACTGGGTACCCACCCAAAAGGGGAACATGGAGGCCTCTCACTTGTGAGTTCCCAGGGAGGTGGGGCAAGTCGGGTAGACTGGGCTAGGCACTCACCTCCTGGACCATGCTGGAGAAGTTGGCCTCTGGGACACCCTTCAGGTGATGTAGGACATCATCCACTTGGGGCACCTGAAATTGGAGAGGGGATTGGGTGATGACAAAGGACTGAGGGAGGATCCCTGAGGGAGAATGGGAGGTCGGGACCAGAGACTGCTGAACCCTCAGTGTCCTCTTGTTTAAAATGTGGGGACCAGTGCAGCCCTCCTGTCCTGGGTGGCAGTGAGCACTCAAGGAGGCAATTCACAGGACACTCACAGCACAGTGTGCACCCCGGGTCTGTGGAAAGGGAGTGTGTCTGCCTCAGGGAACATGGGACCCAGGCTGCCTGGGGATTCCTATGGCAGCAGGTAAAGAGGCCCCCCTTGCTCGAATGGCTTCTGTCCAGCCTGCACCTGGCTGAAGTCAGCTCCCAACTCCAGGTCATGGACCCGGCTCAGGGTCTCTGCGCAGCTCTGGCAGCCAGGCTCCTGCAGCAGGGCATGGAGGCGCTCCCGGTGCATCCGAACGGCCTGATCCAGCTCCTGCTGCCCCTCCCACAGCTCCACAAGGGTGGCGTTCAGGGCTCGGAGGTGGTCCACAGAGACCTGTAGGGCTGAGACCCACCCACACATTGATGGAGCAGCATCCGCTGCTGCCAGAGTCCTCAGAGTTCTTGCAGGAAGCAAAACAACTTCCCTCCCCACAAGTCAAAGGGATCTGCCAACATTAACCTCTAACCCCAATAGTTATAATGGATATGACCTCAGGGCACACTGAGGCAAGATGTGGGCAAGGGTGTCCAAGGGGATCCTAGGGTAAAGCCAGGGGTGGGGCTTGCTGAGGCAGTGAAAGAAATTCAGGGCTGAGTGAGGGGGAGGGGTTTGCCTGCAGGAGACACCACCCTGGACCCTGGTCCCACTCACCGTGGCCCAGGCTGAGCAGAGAGGCCAGCACCTCGTAAACTGTGCTCCTGAGCTGGGTGTGGATTGTGCTCCCGATGCTCGTGGCAACACCTGAAGAGCACAGGCAGCCTGAGGGCTGGTGCCCAGGAGCCAAGAGCCCTCCCCACACGTCCATTTGGCCTCCCCAGGTTCTGCAGCAGACTGGCCCAATCTCCACTCGGTAAGGGTGTTTCCAGGTGGAGCCCAGATGAGGGAATGAGAGGGCCCTTCAAGACAGGCCTGGGCAGGAGGTCCTGGGGCTGGCCTGCCTGCCAGCCAGCTCTAATCCTCACCATCCAGGTCCTTCAAGACACGTTTCTGGGGAAGGGAGAACTGCTGTGCCACCGCCTGCAGCTCCTAGGCAAACACAGGGCCATCACTTGACAGCCCTCCCTCTGGTGGTTTCCCAGGTGTTCCCAAGACTCTCCAGTATTTAAGTATTATAGTGACTCTCCAGCAGGGGGCAGTCAGGTGCATGTTGGAAGTGGCATGCTGTGGAAATTTGTAGAACCCACCAGAGTGGCCTGACCTGTCCGGGGCCTGGTGCTCTTGTGGGTAAGTGAGGATGAGGGGTTACCTGGTGCTCACCTGGGGGACATCAGAGACCAGGCCCCGGAGGCTGAGCAGTGTCTCAGGCACAGCCTTGGCACTGAGGCCCATCTGTTCATGCACACGCTGGTTGGTGACAAAGGCACAGACAACGCCAATCCTGCGAGATGGGGGCAGAGAAAGGGACTGGATGGATGTCCTCCGGCACCTGCACCTGAGCCCACCCCTCCCACCGGAACCAGGCACCCCTCACAGCAGCACGAGGGTGGTGAGCAGCAGGAAGGTCATGAGGGTGCCACGCTCACAGGCCATGTCCTTGTGCTCCATCTTCACTCGGCCCCCACAGCGCCTCCGGCGGCCACGGCAGCAACAGAAACAGAGCCCAGCAGTGGGCACCACCAGGAGGTACAGGCCGGCGATTACAGCGCACACCAGGTAGCCAGTCTCATACCGCACCACCTGGCAGGGCAGCAAGGTGGAAGAGCTGTTCTGATTTCACCAGGCAGCCTGACCCACAGGACACCAGAGGGTAACCAGGAGAGGGCGATGTACACAGTGGGCACTTTCACAAATGTCCTTGAACCCATGCAAGGTGCATGTGTCCTTACTGGTTATCACCTTGTATGTGGAAAAACTGCCCTCCAGGGAGGTCGGGGCCCGCCGCAAACACGTTAATGGCAGAGCTGTGGTTGGAAATCAGGTCTGCCAACTGCAGCACTCATGAAAGGGGGAGGGGTCCCAAGACTCCACCCACCTCCAACCCAGGGGACAGCCAGCAAGACGGGCAGAGCTGAGGGAGCCTTCCTATCCTGGCCCCCAGGCTCAGCCTGAACTCCTTCTCCTGCCCCGCCCCCTACCAGCCTCACCTCGTCCACCTTCACGGAGGCTGGCTCATTCAGCAGCGCCCTCGCCAGTTCTACGGAAAGAGTCACGCAGGGGACTTGGGGAAAGCGACTGCCCTAACGCAGTTCCCACCCCCACTGCCAGGAGAAGTTGGGCTCCGCAGAGTGGCCCCTCCCACTACCACGGCACCCTGGGAGAAGGCAGCGTCACTCCAGCCCCTAGCCATGTGCCCAGGCCTCAGGGTGGAGTGGCTGAGGGGAGGCCTGACCCACCCCTCCTCCTGGAGCCTGCAGGTCGGCCCTGCGGCAGGAAGCCAAGCCAGCAGCCTGGTTAAGAGCAGAGGAGAGCCTGGCCTAGGAGCCCTTCCCCTCAAAAGGCAGGGCGACAGGCTGAGAGCTCCCTGCGGCCCCTCCTGTTCCTCCCAACCCCTAGTACCACCAGACCCAGAGAAAATTTTAGCCAGGTCTTTGGGGACTTCTAATGTAATCTCCTCCATATCAAAACAGAGAAACTAATACTCAGAGGAGGAAAAGGGCTCACCTAAGGTCGCACAGAAAGGTCCTGGAGGGGTCTCCAGGTGATGCCCCTGGGCAGGAAGATGGGGGCAGGGAATGCTGGGGACCCTGCCCTCCAAGCACCTCATCCGGAGGTGGTGGGGGATAAGGGTGCTGGCCAGGACCCAGCCCTTCCCGAGGCCTGCCTGGGAGAGCACACTCACCGGTGGGGAAGGGTTTGGGCTGCACAGCAGAGAGGAAGCGCCGCACGGTGCCGTAGAGGTGGTCCAGGGGCCCTGGCGTGCGGACACGAGGAGCCAGCCACAGGTCCCTGGCTGTGGGTGTGAAAGTCAGGCGTGAGGCTGGGCCGAGAGACCCACAGTCTACGGCCTGCGCCCCCCGCAGGCTTAGGGGCAGCATCAGGCCCAGCAGAGGCGCCAGGAGGCCTGGAGCGCTTGCCATGAGGCGCAGGCAAATGTGGGGCTCAGGCAGCCGGGAGTGCGGGGAGAACGCGGGGCCAGCCGTGCATCCTTCGTCAGCCTCTGTGCTCCGGCTCTCAAAACTGGCCCGACAGGTTTGGGCTCCCAAGCTACCTGGGCACCGGCCCAAAGCGCTGGAAGGGCAGGGCGGAGGCCTGGAGTTGGGGGCAGGGCCTGGTCAGACCGCCCTCTGAAGCCTGGGGTGGGGGCCTGGTGCTCTTACCCCTCCCCAGGTCTTCCTGGGAGGGCTGCCTCTGAGTTGGGTAAGGGAAGCACTCAGTAGCTACGGATTACCTAGGGTGGTCCAATTTGTAAACACTGTATTCTGTGCTCAGACTCTGGGAAGCCCTGGCCCAAACATGACCAGAGCAGCCTTACAGGCCCAGGAACCAGGCTCCTCTCCCAACTCCTTCTGGAGCCTCCTGCCAGGCCTGTGGAGCAGAGAGGCCGCTAGGCTTTGTCCGGAGTGGCTCTCGGAGGGGCCAGGCAGGCAGTCACAGTCCTTTGGGAGGGCAAATCCCCACCGAGGCGGGCCCTTTGGCCCAGCACTGCCCCATCTAGTCACAGCTGAGAGAGCTGATCAAGGCTATGCCCAGAGATGTGTCTACACAGGCCTCTGTTTTCTTAGTGGCTGTGTGACTGATACCAGGAGGCTGCCTGTAGCTGAGCAGCTCCTGGGGAAATAATGCTATGTGGATGGAGATGACCTGGGCAGCATCATTCATCATACCAAAAGGAATCAGTAAAATGAGCATCTCACATTATATACCAGGCAGTCATTAAAGAAAATACTGTGGAAATGGCTCTTTTGACCTGAGAGATACCCACAATGCACTAATGAGTGCAAATGGCTGATCACGTAACAGTACATGGAGGGAAGATGTAAAACACCGATCACCTCCGGTAGATCTGGCTAAAATTCTGGGCCATTTCATTCTCTTCTGCTCATCTCTACCGCTTCTTTTTCTTAAACACGTGCTGCTTGTGTTCAAAGAAGTAATGGAGTTTGTGAATTCCCATGGCAGCCCCTCCCTGGGAGCCCTGGAGGGAGGGGCTGCTGCCCTGGTTTTGAGGGTGGGTAAGTTTGCACAGGAGTTTTTTGTTGCTCATGTGGGGTCACTTAAGTCCGAGCCAGAGCCAAGCCTGCAGCAGTATCCTTACCCTTCCCGTGCTGCCCCCAGGAATTTGTGTTCTTAGAAGCGGAGCACAAAAGGTGCAGTCGTAGAAGGAATGGTCCTGTTTAATAACGGGGTGCACACAGGAAACGGACCTCATCAAAGGGCTACTCAGAGATGAGGATCAGAGCTGTACTGAGGGACTGGCTGAGGGCATCCTGGCTCCTCAGGTCGGGGAAGGGCGTGGTCCAGGGCCAGCACTGCCTCTGGAGGCCCCTGACCACTGTGCCCGAGACTATTTGTGTAAATGCAGGCTGTGTCCAGCTCTCACCCTCTGGGCTGACCCACAGGAGCCCAGCACCTGTGGAGGACCCTTGTCCCCTGGAGGCTGCCATCGGGAGGGGCTGGTCTCCCCACAGCCTACCTGTCCCTCCTCTTTCTCTCCTCCAATGTGAGCTGTTAAAAAGTTACTCCCCAGCCAGTGTGACTCACTTGGGTGTCGTCCTGCAAACCAAAGGGTCATCGGTTCGACTCCTGGTCAGGACACGTGTCTGGGCTGCGGGTCCAGCTGTGCAAGAAGCAACTGATCAATGTTTCTCTCCCTGTCTTTCACCTCCCCCTCCCCTCTCTCTAGAATCAAAACTTTTTTTTTTAATTTAAAAANACATGGAGGGAAGATGTAAAACACCGATCACCTCCGGTAGATCTGGCTAAAATTCTGGGCCATTTCATTCTCTTCTGCTCATCTCTACCGCTTCTTTTTCTTAAACACGTGCTGCTTGTGTTCAAAGAAGTAATGGAGTTTGTGAATTCCCATGGCAGCCCCTCCCTGGGAGCCCTGGAGGGAGGGGCTGCTGCCCTGGTTTTGGGGGTGGGTAAGTTTGCACAGGAGTTTTTTGTTGCTCATGTGGGGTCACTTAAGTCCGAGCCAGAGCCAAGCCTGCAGCAGTATCCTTACCCTTCCCGTGCTGCCCCCAGGAATTTGTGTTCTTAGAAGCGGGGCACAAAAGGTGCAGTCGTAGAAGGAATGGTCCTGTTTAATAACGGGGTGCACACAGGAAACGGACCTCATCAAAGAGCTACTCAGAGATGAGGATCAGGGCTGTACTGAGGGACTGGCTGAGGGCATCCCGGCTCCTCAGGTCGGGGAAGGGGGTGGTCCAGGGCCAGCACTGCCTCTGGAGGCCCCTGACCACTGTGCCCGAGACTACTTGTGTAAATGCAGGCTGTGTCCAGCTCTCGCCCTCTGGGCTGACCCACAGGAGCCCAGCACCTGTGGAGGACCCTTGTCCCCTGGAGGCTGCCATCGGGAGGGGCTGGTCTCCCCACAGCCTACCTGTCCCTCCTCTTTCTCTCCTCCAATGTGAGCTGTTAAAAAGTTACTCCCCAGCCAGTGTGACTCACTTGGGTGTCGTCCTGCAAACCAAAGGGTCATCGGTTCGACTCCTGGTCAGGACACGTGTCTGGGCTGCGGGTCCAGCTGTGCAAGAAGCAACTGATCAATGTTTCTCTCCCTGTCTTTCACCTCCCCCTCCCCTCTCTCTAGAATCAAAACTTTTTTTTTTAATTAAAAAAGAGTCACTCCCCTGGCGATCACTTTCTGAGTTCAGTTCTGTCACCAGCAGGATGGAAGTCGCCCTTTCCCAGCCGGATCCAATCCACCTGCACTGCAACTGGTAGTGACCATGGGGGCTTTTTTGTGTTCTCTGAGTCGGGTACCCTGGGAGCAGTAGAGTTGAGCTTCCAGCTTCCTGGGCAGCATTCGAAACCCTTGGGGTGCCCAGGCTGCTTCGCCTCAGTGGATTGAGTGCCAGCCTGAGAACCAAAAGGTCACTGGTTCGATGCCTCATCAGGGCACATGGGTCCCAGGCCATGTCCTCAGTTGGGGATGCACGAAAGGCAATCATAGATGGTTCTCACACATCAGTGTTTCTCTCCCTCTCTTCTCCTCTCTCTAAAAATAAAAATAAATAATATGAAAAAGAGTGACCAAGAAAGAAACCCTTGGGTCTTGGGGCCATAAGCAGCCCAGGCCTCTAGCTCTGTCTCCCACTATTTCTCACTTCCTAACTCCAAGGCAGGATTTCTCCAAGAAAAAACCAAAATGTACCAAACCTCGGTCTTAGTTGAGGGGCAGAAGGGTTGATGAAGACACTGAATCTTCCTACTTGACAGGTGGACAAAATGAGGCAGAAAGAAGAGAACTTTAGCAGTCAGTGGCCATGCCTGGGCTTCCCTTCCCAAGCAGGATCTCAATGGAGCAATCTATCAGCAGACTGGCCGGCCAGCCCCAGACTTCTGTCTACATGTGGCATCAGGACCCTCAGCAGGGGAAAGAAGTAATGGACCTCACACCTGCTTTGCAGGTGGACCTCACACTTCTGTCTACATCTATCAGCAGACTGGCCAGACAGCCCCAGACTTCTCCCCTCCAACAACCCCACCAGGAGAGCAGGTTGGGCTCAGGGACCAGCCCTGGGTGCAGGACAGAGGGGGAGATGAAACAGCTGGTTTAACTGAATTCCTTGGAAGGCCGAGCAAGTGGGCTGTGTGGGGGCTGGGCCCACTCACAGCAGCCGTGCCCCAACAGCAGGGGTGGAGTGCTTTAGCAGTGGGAAGGGGCCTGTTCTGCTGCTTCTGTTTATTCACACCTACCCTGGGCATACCTGCAGGTCCCTTCCTCCTGCTTCCCCCTGGGGCCCTTCTGTCCTGGAAATTCTTTG
Source organism: Sturnira hondurensis (assembly GCF_014824575.4). Taxonomy (NCBI): domain Eukaryota; kingdom Metazoa; phylum Chordata; class Mammalia; order Chiroptera; family Phyllostomidae; genus Sturnira; species Sturnira hondurensis. The sequence continues at coordinate 1,289,563 of NW_028081809.1, forward strand.
GTTGATCTGAGATCAGCTAACCCTGGTTAACTTGGAAACACTTCCTGGGGGAACTTTCCCAACCCATGATACATTCCCAGAAGTTTGATAGTCCCCAAATCCTACGGCCATGAGGTGGGAGAAGAGAGTGTGGAGGGAGAGACCCGGACAAGGGGAGGGACTCTGGCCTTCATAAAGCAGTTGGAAGGATGCCAGCTGTGGCCACCCACTGGAAACAGAGAAGAGGAAATGTCCAGCTGTCCTCAATCATCAGGACAGAGGGCTGGCTCCTCTTCTTGCTGTCCTCAGGTGTCTACCCTGTGCTGGGAATAGGTCACAAACCAACCCAAGGGGACAGAGACCCATTCATCAGATCACCAAGGCTAGAGCATGACATTGCTATAGTGAACTCTCTTTAGGTGGCAAAAAGCAAACACCTGCTGAGACTGCTGAAGGGTCTGAAAAATGAGAATCTATAGTAGGGATCAGAGGCATTGGAAGGGTGCAAGCTCGGGAGCTGAAACGGAGGCTTGGGGACTCAGAGCCCAGATCATGTGCCCCTTGCTCTGTCTCAGATGGTCTGTCTGGGCCCAGGCTCTCTCTACAGCATGCTGTCTGGGATCCTCTGCATCTAACAAGGCAGAGCAGGCCATCCTGCCAATCAGTGGCAACCTGTTCTCCCCAGTAGTCTGTCAACACAGCCCACAGCACCCAGGCCACATTCTGAATCGTGCTTCCCCCGGCTGGAGGCAGCATGCCCCAGGCCGCCACAATCCAGCTTCCTGACAGCCTTATACAAGGCAGTCACAGCTGCTGGGCCACGGCTGGGCAGTGGGGATGTGAGGACAGTCCTCTGAGAAGGAGGTAACACTGAAAAGGTGTTGGTCACAGTTGTGGGAGAGTAACTCTTGTTCTAAAAGCCACCAAATGCACAGGTCACCCAATGAATGTCATTCTCAAAACCGGAAAAGACACCAGCGTCTGTACTGTCTGGCACATGCCAAACCCAATAAGCAGACACAGGGATTGAGTCTTTATGGGCACTTTATTCAGATGGCCTGCGATCTGAGATGGCGGTTCATACCCTAACAGACCATCTTACATTTTCTTTCCAAGCCAACATTTTTTATAGCAGGGAACAAACAAGGTGCAGTGAGGGAGTTTGAAATTCAGGGAGAGCCAGGTGAAAGAAACCGCAGCATTCTCGCCCTAGGCTGTCAGCTGTTCCCAGGGGCAGGTGGGCAGTCATCTATCTCTCCCTGGAACACAAAGGCCTGGATGCCTCCACTTGTCCCCAGGCAGTAATGTTTAGTGCCCCAGGAGGACAGCTCCTAGGAGCCAGGATGGGCCTTATCTGTAGTTTGTGAAACAATAGCTTTAACATATACATTACTTACTAGGCTTATAACTGTTCACCTTAAATGAAAATTTTCCAACTCTTCAGTCCCCTATCATTGTGAAAAGCTTTGGTTGAGAATCCCATGAAGGGTAATGTGGGGCTACCTTGGGGAGAATATTTTGGAGAATTTCCACCACCGTGAGCCTAGAATCACCCCTGACTTCTCGCCCCTCACTCCTGCCTCCAGCCAATCGGCTGTGTCCTTCCACTGCCGCCTCCCAGGCCTGGCTCCACAAGAAACCACGGAAAAGGCAGGTCAGACCACGTGACTCCTTGGCGTCACATAGTCACATAGCCTCAGGATGAGAGTGAGAGCCGTCGTCTGTCCTCCCAGGGCCTTCCCACGGGGCCCTTTCAGTCCCCTGGCAATTTCCTGTCAGTGCTCACTGCCACTGTCAAACTGTCCTTTGTCCTTCTCTGCCCACATGGGGTCCCTTCCTCCACCCCTCTCTTTTACCCCATTTCCCTCATCCTTTAAGACTTGGCTCCGTGGCTTTTTCTGTAGGAGGCGCCGGTCCCCCCCAGCAGAGTAAGGGATCTCTTCAGGCTTTGTCCTGTGCACACGTCTGTCTCCCCACATACACAGACTCGCAGTCCCCTCCTCAGCCCCAGCACAGAGCCTAGCACGTGGCCATTCTCTAAATGTCTGCCTGGACTAGAGGAAAGTGAATTTCAAAACATTAAAAGATAAAACATTTTCTTGCAGGCAGAGTCTGAAAGTGAATGTGGTACCAGGATAGGTGGAAGTGCTCCTCATTAAAGCCTGAGGGTGCGGTGGTGAGTGAACCGGGAGGGCAGGGTGGGGCGGGACAGGGAAGCTGCTCCTCATCCCCGAACTTCTTCACAAGCCTCGTTAAGCAGTAAAGATGTGTGTGTGGGGGGGGGGCGGGGGTAGCGACACGCTGGAGAGTGCCTGTGACAACCACTGAAGGCAGGTGTGGCTCTTGCAGGGCGACGTGGGCATGGCCCAGGAGGCCACAGGCATTTGGGGAACTCAGGCAGGCCCCCTAGTCAACAGTGATCAGAGTTGGGAGGGCGGGGGCTCAGGCTCGCAGGGTCACTGTGGCAGGGTAATACTCTAGGAGCAGCAGCCAGGACTGAATGGGTCCTCTGGAAAGGCGCTGGAGGGGATTCAGGTCAGCTGAGGAGCCCAGTCCTGGTGGTCCAGGCCCCGGGGTAGCTTCTGTATCCTCTGCATGGCCAGGGGAGTCCCCTTGGGACCAGAGGGTTATCACATCTTCAAGACTTGGTCTCAGTGTCAGTTGAGAAGACAGCATCTTCCTCATTACCACCCCGTCCTCACCACCCTCCCTCTCCAGGGTCAGGGCCCAGGCCACTTCTGACTGACAGTCAGTTCCTTCCTCACCTGTGGCACTTGTAGTTAGGGTCCCTAGGGGAGAAGACAAGCAAAAGTCTGGTTTCAGAGCCTCAGGGCAGTGGGGGCCTTGCTATTGTCTACGAGCATCAGGGGGCAGGCTCTGCCCCTCAAGAGCTTGACTGAGAAAGGAAACAATCACAGTTGGTAAAAGGACCAAAGAGCCCCTTTCAGGCCCTCTTTACCAGTGCTAGCTCTCTCTCTTTCCTTAAGTCTGCCAGGCATAATTTAACTGTTGCTTCTCTGAGCCTCTATTCTCAGGCTGGGAAGATTACTAAAAGCATGCCCCGTGCTGGTGTTTTGAAACTTACAGAGACAGGACATACCAGACGAGGGCACCCGGACCCCCAACCCAACCCATAATGACAAAAGGAACTGAAACCTGCACAGTTAGCCCCATACCCCTGATTTACAACGAATTGCCATGACTACCCAGCTACAACACCCTCCCCCTTTCTAATCCAATAAAAACTTAAAGCCCTACCCCTCAGGGCTGTCTCGGCACCTAGTCCTTTCCCTCTCTTGGGAAAGTAAAGATAGAACTGCTCTCTGCTTTCACAGCCCACATCACCCACCACCCTAACAGTTGGAGATGAGCCACTAGCCCGTGGAAATGTCTTCTCAGTCCAGTCTTCCCATCACAACAGGTACAGGGAGAGGCTGTTGACATTCTCTCTCTGGAAATGCCATGGTCCTTTTCTATCAAGGACTCCTGGCAGGACCATTGGTGGGACTCTCTGGAGTTCAGTCTGACCCCTGAGTCTCGTTCTGGGCATGTGTCATATTGCAGGTAGAAAAAGTGCCCTCACCCCCTCCATCCCCTTGAGATAGCACAGGGAGGGCACAGCGTGTAGGCGTGGAGACTCCTTCCAGTGAAGGCTGGAAGAGGGGGTTAGGCCTGAAAGAGGAGCCCACCCAGCCATAACCCAGAGACCAAGGTAGGTGGCACCCAGAGGCTGGAGCACTGGGGCCTGAAGTCTACAGGGAAGTGTCAGGTGGCGTGTTACCTGCTCTGGATCAGAATCTGTCTCCCACTCAACCCCACCGCACAGCATGCGGAGGAGAGGTGCATGGCCTGATAACAGAATGAGTATTCCTAAGACTCTCCATCCACTGGAAGGGTGGAGAGTTCAAACACACAGCAGGACAGGGAGCTGGGAGAAGTGTGATGGGCAATTCACAGACAGATTCCGAAATGCATAACTGTGGAAACAAAAAGATAATGGATTAGCTGTCAGTAAGTTGGCACAAGTCAGTAAAGAGACAACTAAGATGCCTTAGTAATGCTAGAGGCTCAAGAGGCCAAAGGTCCCCCTGCAGAGGCCCAGTCTTGTGCTGTGAGGCCCTGCTCTGAAGCTTTCACTCCCTCTAGAGACAGCCATGAGCGGAAGAGGCAGGGCCACAGCACCTGTGTCTAGGCCAGGAGCCACCTGAGGGTCAGGATGAGGTGCAGAAGTTCAGGGAAAGACCCCGCTGTCTTCTGCTCTTTGTGCCAGAAGCAGCCAAGAAACCCACCAGGCCCTGCCCTGTCTGCTCCCACCACTCCTCACCTCCAGCCTCTGCATCTCTACAGACCTGGCCACCCAAGACCTGTCACAGCCTCTGAGGGAAGAGAATGGCACAGACCAGCCCTCTCCTGGTTCCACTCCCAGCAGCATTTCCCTTTCTTGTGTGTGCTTCCCAGGCTGAGGAGGAGGCTGAAATTGTCACAGTTCCCCAAGGCCAGGGGAGAGGACAGAGGAACCACCCTGACACCTGAAAGGTCACAGGCACTGGTGCACCCTGCTGCAGCCCCTCAGAAGTGCATCCCCCCTGGAGGCAGGATGCTGTACACAGGCAGGAACNCACCAGGCCCTGCCCTGTCTGCTCCCACCACTCCTCACCTCCAGCCTCTACATCTCTGCAGACCTGGCCACCCAAGACCTGTCACAGCCTCTGAGGGAAGAGAATGGCACAGACCAGTCCTCTCCTGGTTCCACTCCCAGCAGCTTTTCCCTTTCTTGTGTGTGCTTCCCAGGCCAAGGAGGAGGCTGAAGTTGTCACAGTTCCCAAGACCAGGGCAGAGGACAGAGGAACCACCCTGACACCTGAAAGGTCACAGGCACTAGTGCACCCTGCTGCAGCCCCTCAGAAGTGCATCCCCCCTGGAGGCAGGATGCTGTACACAGGCAGGAACTAGATGGTGGTTTTTCTGGGCTTCTTCGCAAAGGAAGGTTTTTCCTCTCTGGGTGAGCTGCAGCAAGAACTCTGCCCTCACCCTGCCTCCATAAGAGAAGGCCAGCTCCACAGTGAGTCTCCCCCTGTGACAAGTGTTGCAATGCATGCTTCCTGCTTATTGAAACTCAGGTGTCACAAAACATAAAATGTGGACATGTTCCCCGAGGACAGTGTGAGGATATGAATTATACAGCAGCCTATATCCCCAAAACAACAGAGCAACATACACTGTAGGGGGGTGCTTCTGAATCACATACCTTACCCATGAAATGAATGGGGACAATGGGAAAACTGTTCATTCCCATGGGACACCGTCTCTTCCTGACGAGATGAAGTCCCCAAACCCTCCATTTGAAGAACTGGTCTCTTTGGGGCCATATGGAGATGTCGCCTGAGCAGGATCTCTGCTGCGCTGCCAGCAAGAACAGGTAAGAGCAGAAGGAAGGCCTCCACACAGCAGAGGGGACAGCCAGTTGCCCACCAGGATCACCTGCCAATGCCCAGGCCACACCCCACTAAATGTCAATCTCTAGGGCTGGGGTCAGGTGAACGGAGCCCAGGGGTCCTGATGGGCCAGGTGGACTGGCAGCCACTGCCATGGGCTGTCCCAGCTCTCTCACAGGTCTCACCCTGGAGGGCAGGGGCACCCCCTCCTTGAACATTCCTGAAGTTTCCTGTAGGGGCTTGGGGAAGGGCTGCTAGGATTCCACTCCTGTCTATGGCCAACTCCACTCCCACCTTCCCTATCTACATACTGTGCTACAAACCTTTGGGGACCAGGCGAATGCAGGTCCCGGGAGTAATGTGAGAAGGGGGTGTGGGCAGAGCCCTGGGTCCCTCAGCTGTTCCAGGATGAAGGGCAGGGAGGAGCCTGGGCTGCATGCAGATGAGCTCCACAAGCACCTTCAGGGAACTTTCAGTTGGTTGCAGGCCAGCCAGAATTTGGGGAGAGAACACCCATTCCTGAAATGTTTGGAGATACAGAGAACTCCCTACCAAGGTCTGGACAGCCGGTTTCCTGGGGGACTGTTGGGGCCGGGGAGGCCATAGGAGAGCTCTTGGGGATGGGCTGATGTGACAGCAGGACAGATGAGGACAGTGACCAAAGAAGATGAGCCACAGTGAGGGTCCCCACCTCACTCCAGATGGTCACTCCAAATGCAGAGGACAGTGGGAGAGGGACTTGAAATCAAGATGACACTGGCCAGTGACACCCAAATGCAGGGGACAATGGAACAGTGGGGCAGCACTTCATCTGAACAGAGAGGCGAGTGACATAGTCTCTCGAATACAGAGGAGAGTGGGACAGACGTAGAGGACACTGAAGCAATTCTTCAAAAACACAAGACTGGAGCAGTGACTCCAAAAGCAGAGGATATTGCATCAGTGACATCCAAATGCAGAACCAACAGCTCTGGTGCCTCTACTGGGAAGGACAGCAGGCAGTGCCCCTGACACAGAGGTGAGTGAAGCCATGCCTCCTTGTGCAGAAGATAGCTGAGCAATGAAGTGAAGTGACATCACAGCTGTGCCTTCCACATGCAGAGGGCAGTGGGACAGTGCCATTGAAACACACTGGATGGTGGAGCAGGTACTGCTGAGGAAGCAATGAAAGCTACAGCGATGTCAAAGTACAATGGATAATGAGTGGGGCAGTGCGTCCAAAGGCAACAGAGTGCGCCTCAGTGCCTTCCGCAGATCTTGGAGATGATAAAGTTACTACCTTGTTTTAAGCCACTAAGCTGGTGGTAAATTGTTTAGCAACAACAGAAAATGAATACAAAGACCTGATTCCCTTTATCTAAAATAGGACACTATTGGCAAAATAACACATGCACATTGATTTTAAAGTGCAGCCGTGTGAAAGGGATTATAGGGAACACCAGCAAAGCTGTCCCTTTCCTTTTTCTGCCCCAGTCACACTTCACCCTCTTGATTCTGTTTTCTCATATCACCTCCATATTTGTATTTTTAAATACATTTTATTGATTATGCTATTACAGTTATCCCATTTCCTCCCCTTTATTTCCCTCTGCCCTGCATACCCTCTCCCACCCGTATTTCCCCCACCCCTTAGTTCAAGTCCATGGGTCGTACATATAAGTTCATTGGCTTCTCCATTTCCTATACTATTCCTAACCTCCCCCTGTCTGTTTGTAACTATCATTTATGCTACTTATTCCCTGACCTTATCCCCCATTCTCCCTTCACCCCCTCCCCACTGATAACTCTCCATGTGGTCTCCATTTCTGTGATTCTGTTCCTGTTCCAGTCGTTTGCTTTGTTTATTTTTTTTATTTCCTTTTAAGTTTGGTTGTTTGTAGTTGTGAGTTTGTTGTCATCTTACTGTTCATAGTTTTGATCTTTTTCTTAGATAAGTGCCTTTAAAATGTCATATAATAAGGGCTTGGTGATGATGAACTCCTTTAATGTGACCTTATCTGGTAGGCACTTTATCTGTTCTTCCATTCTAAATGATAGCTTTGCTGTATAGAGTCATCTTGGTGTAGGTCCTTGCCTTTCATGACTTGGAATACTTCTTTCCAGCCCCTTCTTGCCTACAAGGTGTCTTTTGAGAAGTCAGCTGATAGTTTTATGAGAACTCCTTAGGAGGTAAATGTCTCTTTTTCTCTTGCTGCTTAAGATTCTCTCCTTATCTTTAATCTTGGGTGATGTAATTATGATGTGCCTTGGTGTGTGCTTCCTTGAGTCCAACTTCTTTGGAATTCTCTGAGCTTCCTGCAAGTCTATTTCCATTTCTCAGTGTACAGGTGTTTCATTGCCAGATTGGGGAAATTCTCCTTCACTATTTTTTCCAATTTCTTTTTCTTCCTCTTCTCTTTCTGGCATCCCTGTAATGCAGATGTTGGAACATTTAAAGTTGTCCTGGAAGTTTCTAAGCCTCTCCTCATATTTTTGAATTCTTGTTTCTTCATCTGTTCTGGCTGAATGTTCATTTCTTCCTTCTTCTCCTAACTGTCGATTTGAGTCCCACTTTCCTTCCCATCATTGTTGGTTCCCTGTGTGTTTTCCTTTAATTCACTTTTCTTAGCCTTCACTTTTCCCCCAATTTTGTGACCATACTCAACCATTTTTGTGAGCATCCTGATTACCAGTGTTTTGAACTATGCATGTGATAGGTTGGCTACCTATTTGTTGCTTAGTTGTATTTTTTTCTGGAGCTTTGATCTGCTTTTTCGTTTGGGGCATATATATTTCTTGTCTTGGCACACCTATTACCTAGTAAAGGGTGGAGTCTTAGGTATTCGCTGGGGTGGGATAGGGGGGCAACCTAAGTCTCTGCATAGTGGTACTGTATGTGGGGGAGGGGTCCAAGAGGGAACAATGTCACTTGTTCAGCTCTCCATCAGCTTTCAGTCACTTTCTCTGCTATCCGCAAGCAAATTGGGCCTTTCTAGTACTGATTCCTGGGTGGGTGGTTTGTGTACATTCTAGGACCTTGTGAGTCTCTCCAACAAACTCTTCTGTGAGGCTGGGAGTTTCTCCCACTACTGCAACCCCCGCATATTTTTTCAGTCAGAGGTTTTTGAGGCTTTATTTCCCTGCATCAGAACCCTGGGTGGTGCAGTCTGTCTTGCTCCCCAGTTGTTCCTCCTGGTTTATCTGCATGGGAATGTAGGACAGCCCAGTCTGCCAGCTGCCACCTCACCCAGTCCATGAGCTACTGCCTTGCTATAAGTCCTCTCTGCCCCGGCTGCCAATCTCCACCCCTCCTACCAGTCTGGATGAATGTTTCTTCATTAACTCCTTGGTTGTCAGACTTGCATACATTTTTGAGTTTCCATAAGTTCTGGTTGTTTTTTTGTTTTTAAATTTGTTGTTGTCTTTCTTTTGGTTGTGCAAGGAGGCACAGTGTATCTACCTACACCTCCATCTTGTCCGAAAGTCACCTCCATATTTCTAAAAAACAAGTTTATGTTGCTTTTCTAGATTTATGGACTGTAGACATTGCAGATTCACTTCCTGTTATGAGAGATTTAAATTGTTCCTGGAAAATGTGTTCATCCCCAAATGATGGTACAAGCCATGGATAAGAAAGATACAGGGAACCAGCATCAGGAACTAGTGAAGCTAAGAGAGGCAAAGAGAGAGCTCAAAATGATAGCTTTTCAGCAAGCCTGCAGATGACCTGGCCAGACTGGGGTGAGGAAGAGCAGTGAGTGTGTGAGAAGAGAGGAGGGGTGTCTAGGGAGTGGGTTTCTAGAGTAAAGGAAAATTCTATAGAAGGTATTTGGAAATAATTAACTGTTGGGAACCGCTCTGCCTGGTTTCAGAAATTGTAACTGCCTCCCATGGCTAAGGCTGAGTGAGCAACCTCCAGAATGCGAGCCACAAGGAGACAAAGCTGGTCTCTGGTAGCAAATGCTGCCTCTGCTTCATCCCCCTCCCCCCAATGCATGGTCAGATAGCCCATGACGGGTAAGACTTCTCAGAGGAGGGGCAACCTAAGCCAGATAGAATCACTTGGGAGGCCATCATGGAAGGACTTGGGGGGCTGCAAAAATGAGGGAGTGATGGACCCTCACCCTCTGGCTATTCTGACATAGGCCGAGTCCCCATGTCCTCTTGGAGAAGCGCTTCCAGGCTCTAATCCACTTAAGCCTGAAAACCTGTGATGGGGAGGCAGTGCAGCTCCTTGCCCGGCTAGAGTGGGATCCGGGGTGATTAGGCATAAGAAAGAATTCCTAAAAGTTCTGTGAAGCCTGCTTTGCTAAGAGTGCTTCCATTCATATGTTAAGGGTCCAAGCAGGAAATGAGTATGTCTCCCAAAGTTTTTGCAACCCCCTTTCCTGACAAACACTGACTCAAACTAAGCCCTCAGATTTCTTTGATATGTTATCTACTGTTTGATCCTTACGGCCTGTATTCCTGTGTATGACAACCCAATAAAAGCCCCTTGAGGAAGGGGCACCTGGCCTTTTTCCTTTGAGAAACTGGCCACCTCTCCTCCCCAAGCAGATCATGTCTTGGTAGTTTTACTTTCATCAGTGGCGGACGGGGGGACTTGTGGGCAAAGTTGCCCCCACAATTAACCATATTTGCCTAGTAAATTATGCATGTTATCAAACAAAGGAAATTATATAACAGAACAAGAAAGAGGATTCAGTCACAGCACACATATCAGTTAGGCCAACCCTGAACACAGAATTAACTCAGTGTACAGGTGTTTTGGTATGATGAGGGCTATGGTACAAAGAGCTCGATTCTAATCTTTTAAAACAGAGAGTGAATGCACAATGTCTACAGACCCCAGACCCCACATCATTACAAAGTATGACTCATGGAAGACCCATCTGATCCTAACACTCTCTGACTAAAATCCTCTGGGCTACTTGTACCCCTAGTAAAGTCCTGTCCCCAGCATCTGTCAACCACTGCTCCAAAGGCAGCTCTCCACATTCATCCAACCCCACCTCCCATCCCTTCTGGAGATCAAGAGAGACTGTATTTTCCAGCTTCCCTCATGGCTGGGTGGGGCCATGTGACTAATTTAGGTGAATGGGCTCTAAGCAGCAGTAAAGTGAGTTACTCCTCAGCTAAAGCACAGCAAAGCAGGTGTGAGGTCCATTACTTCTTTCCCCTGCTGGGGGTCCTGATGCCACATGTAGACATGGCAACATCACAGGATGGTGGTGGCACCTCCTATAGACTGGACTCTTGAGCCCTGGCAGAGCTGCCAAACCCAACACCTCTCACCCTACACCCCCCATAAACACACACCAGCCCTGGCCAGCATCAGACATTGACCAGAGTGAAAATCAATCCTTGTTAGGCCATGCACTGAGATTGGGAGTTGACCTGTCATTGAAGCATCACCTGGACTATCCTAACCAAACACAGCCAGTGTGGACCAGGTACCCTGGGCATCTTCACAACCTGGGGTCAAACCTCTCATAAGCAACTACAAACTTCAGAAACACCTGCCACTCCTTTTCATCCCTGGACACAGATATTGACACTGTCTCTACTCCTGGCATGAAAGTCCTTCGTGCATTCATCCCTCTGCTACTGGACATGCTGTGTCTTGACTCAAGAACCCTCATGTAGTTCTCCAGGCTAAGCCTATGACTGCACCATCCAGCCAGGTCTCCCCCAGTGCCTCCAGGCCAGGCCTGGGGCTCTGAGATCTCAGACTATACCTATGTCCAGACCTCTCCTCTAACTAAACTTGAGAAGTAGTTCTCCATCACTGGAAGAACACGGAGCAGGCTTGCTGAAACACAGCTCAGAACAGGTTTTCTGTTGTTGACTGACCCAGCACAAGAGTCAGGAAGAATGAGACTTTTGAGAAGAATCAATCCTTCCCTCTTAACCCTTGAATAGTCCAGGTTATCAGCTTGATGTTGGATGGGCTGGACAATGCATGCTGGGTGTTCTGAAACACTCCTCCCTGCATACTTCAGGGGGTGGTCAGAGGATTACCTATAGCATTTATATAGATATTTATATTAGATATATATTTATATAATATAAATATTAGATCTTGATGTTACACACACACACACACACACACTGTATTTTTCAAACTATAAGATGCACTCCCCCCACTCTGAATTTGGGAGGGAAACAGGGGTGTGTCTTATAGTCTGAATGTAGCTTTCCATTTACATTGGTGAAAGATTATGTTATTAAATATTTTACCATGTTTTTTGCTTCAAAATTTTCCCCCTATTTTCCTCCTCTAAAACCTAGATGCATCTTATGGTCCAAAAATATGGTACACACACACACACACACACACACACACACACACAGACATAGCTGGAAAGTTCAAAGTTTAAGTTCCCAGGCTACTTAAAATAAGAGTAGAACCATTTCCTCTTGCCTCAGTCTACTTGACTGTAGTAATTTAGCATCATGGTCATGGCTACTCTATTCTATTTCTTCATTCCTTCTTCATGTCGGAAGACTTTGCTTGGGACACAATCACCTGCAGGGATGTCTAACCTTCTGGCATCTCTGGGCCATGCTGGAAGAAGAAGAGTTGTCTTGGGCCACACATTAAATACATTGTAATACATGATCACAAAAAAAAATCTCAGAATGTTTTAAGTAAATGTATGATTTTGTGTCGGGCCTCATTCATTGCTACACTGAACTGCATGTGGCCTGCAGGCCACAGGTTGGACACCCCTGAAAGGATACATTTCCAGGCAAGGGGTCTCAGTCTCACCTCCATGCACAGCCAGAAGGAGCCTCACCTCAAGGCCTCTCCTTTTTGGGTCCCCAAGAGTCTCCTTCAGTCCCATCCACCCAGCATCTTCCAGGAGATTCTCCTTCCTGCATGACAAACAAGGGTCAAAGCCATTTTCCCCTATCTTGAGACCTCTGGTTGTTTCTATAGCAATAACCTTACAGATCTGACTCAATTGGTAACTGGGTGACAAGCCAATGTGCTGCTGCTCACTGGCCCTGCACAGGCTCAGAGTAAGTAGGAGGACAAAGCAGTAGCCTAAACTGAAGGGATTGGGGTACAAAGATGGGCTGAGTAATGACAAGAAAAGAGTCATTTTCTTGTTTTTCCATAGGCAAGTCGTTTTAAGATACCAACCAACCACCTAATTAATTCTCTGTGACAGAGACAGCCTGGAGTTCTGAATGAAATGCCAGTAAGTCCATGGGACATCCTAGAATGACACACCCTGGCCTGGGGAAGCCACCCCAGAGTTCAGACAGGTTGAAAATCAAAATGCTGTTACAGAAATGTTAGCTGAAACATGTCTCCTATAGTTTTACTCTGATGCCAGACTAGGGGAGGCCAGGCCCTCGGATTGACTGTGGCCCTGGAGTCTGACAGCCAAGGTCATGCCCTGCTCCCTCTTGCTGGCACTGGGACATCACAGAACCCCTTTCATCTGTAACTTCACCTGAATATTGGGTTTATTATGAGTCTCTACTTCCTACAGCAGAAATAACATAATGTGTACTCAGTACTTAAAACAGTTCCTGCCACATGGCAAATGCTCAACAAATTTTAGTAACTATCAGGAAAGTGGGCACTTTGGTAAGTAAAAAACTGGGGCACACGAGTCTGTGAGGGAGGAACTACTGAAGGTGAATCATTTAGACATTTCCAAACTCCTCCGAAGGAGACCATGACCCAAGTCAGCCACACCGGGAGATTACGTTTCCTTATGTGGAAATTCCTCTTCCACCCAGTTTTCAAAGGGCCCTCAAGCACGTAGTCACGATTACTGCAAGGGTGGCACATTTGTACCCAAGATACAATTTTTGGAAAAAGATAAAAGTCATTTTCAGCTAAGCCTGGTGAATTAAGTAGGTAATGCTATGAGTAATGTTGCTCGCTCAAAAGTGAGTGGTGATGACATAAGAAAAACAGTTTTTCATGGCTCCAGACAGCTGGGGTATCTTCTATGATCTTACCCCTTTAAGGTCCCCAATGGACTGCCAACTGGTGACTCCAAACAGAACGACAGGGAAGTTCTTAAAAATGCAAAAACAGAGACTTCCAGCCAGAAAGGTGTAGGTAAATACACCCCTGAGTACAGCCAAAAGAAGGGCAATAACAAATCTAAAAACAAACAACAACCGATATAAAATCAAACTGTATGGAAGTCCATCAATTAAGGAGTTAAGGAAGAAACATTCATCCAGATGGTAGGAGAGGTGGAAACTGGCAGCTGGTGCAGAGAGAACACATAGTGAGGCTGTAGTTGAAGGACCAGGCAGGTGAGGTGGTGACTGGTGGTCCCTCATTTGCATGTGGGGAACAAGTGGGGAGTAAGACAGACTGCACAACCCAGGTTCTGGTACAGAAAAAGAAAGCCTAAAAGCCTCTGTCTGGAAAAACCTGTGGGAGTTGTGACAGTGGGAGAAACTCCCAGCCTCACAGAAGAGTTTATTGGAGAGACTCACAGGGTCCTAGAATGTACACAAACTCACCCACCCAGGAATCAGCACCAGAAGGAGCCAATTTGCTTGTGGGTAGCAGGGAAAGTGACTAAAAGTGGGACAAGAGCTAAGCAAGAGGCATTGTTCCCTCTCGGACCCTTCCCCCACCCACGTATAGTGACATAACCCACATACAGCGAAGTGGGTTGCCCTGTCCTGGAAGATACATAAGGCTCTGCCCCTTACAATGTAACAGGTCTGCTGAGACAAATAAATACAGCCTAAATGAAAGAACAGGTGAAAACTCCAGAAAAAGAACTAAAGGACAAGGAGATAGTTAATCTATCAGATGCAGAGTTTCAAAACACAGTAATCAAGATACTCACAGAAATGATTGAGTATGTATGCACAATAAAGGAAGAAGTAAAGTCTATACAAACTGAAATAAAAAAGCACATAAGGAACCAACAGTGATGGGAAGGAAACCATGACTCGAATCAACAATTTAGAGCATAAGGAAGAAATGAACATTCAACCAGAACAGATGAAGAAACAAGAACTCAAAAATATGAGGAGAGGCTTAGGAACCTCCAGGACAACTTTAAAAGTTTCTACAAACAAATCATAGGGGTGCCAGAAGAAGAGGAACAGCAAGAAATTGGAAACTTATTTGAAAAATTAATGAAGAAAAACTCCTCTAATTTGGTGAAGAAAATAGACTTCCAGGAAGACCAGGAAGCTCAGAGAGTCCCAAAGAAATTTGACCCAGACTTTCAGCCAAGATGGACGTATAGGTAGACACACTGTGCCTCCTTGCACAACCAAAATTAAGGACAACAAAAAATTAGAAACAACAACAAAAAAACCCCAACCAGAACTGACAGAAAATTGAACTGTATGGAAGTCTGACAACCATCCATCCAGACCAGTAAGAGCGGTGGATTCAGTGGCCGGTGGAGAGTAGTCATGGAAGAAAAAAGCGGTGGCTGGTGGACCTGGGCATGCAGGCAGTGGTTGGCAGACCCCAAGCACAGGGAGGCAACTAGCAGACCCAGTTGAGATGCGCAAGGCAGCTGCAGACTGTGGTCACACATTTGCACACAGATAAACCAGGCAGTGAGACAGGCTGCACAACACAGGATCCCAGTGCCAGGAAATAAAGCCTAAAAGCACTGATTGAAAACACTTATGGGGGTTGAGGTGCTGGGAGAGACTCCCAGCCTCACAGAAGAGTTTGTTGGAGAGACCCATAGGGTCCTAGAACGTACACAAGCCTACCCACCCGGGAACCAGCACCAGAAGAGCCCAATTTGCTTGTGGGAAGTGGCAAAAGGGACTGAAATTTGAGATAGAGTGGAGCAAGAGCCACTGTCCCCTCTCTGATCCCACTCCCACATACAGCGTCAGAACCCAGTTCCTGGGTTGCCCTGCCCTAGTGAACACCAAAGCCTCTGCTCCTCACTACATAACAGGTGTGACCAGACCAACAAAAATAATGGCTCAAACAGAAGAAGAGATCAAAACCCCAGAGCCAATACTTTTAAGCAACCGAGAGATAGCCAACCTATCAGATGCACAGTTCAAAGCACTGGTGACCAGGATGCTCACAGAATTGGTTGATTTTGGTCACAAATTAGATGAAAAAAATGAAGACTACACTAAGTGAAATGAAGGAAAATGTACAGGGAACCAATAGTGATGGGAAAAAAACTGAGGTTCAATGCAATGGAGTGGACCAGAAGGAAGAAAGAAACAACCAAACAGAAAAGAATGAAGAAACAAAAATTCAAAAAATTGAGGAGAGGCTTAGGAACCTCCAGGGCATCTTTAAACATTCCAACATCCAAATTATAGGGGTACCAGAAGAAGAAGAGGAATAGCAATATGTAGAAAAGTTATTTGAACAAATAACAAAGGAGAACTTCCCTAATCTGGAAATGAAAATAGACTTCCAGGAAGTCCAGGAAGCTCAGAGAGTCCCAAAGAAGTTGGGCCCAAGGAGTAACACACCAAGGCACATCATAATTGCATTACCCAAGGTTAAAATGAAGGAGAGAATCCTAGAATGAGCAAGAGATAAGGGGACAGTCACCTACAAAGGATTTCCCATCAGACTGCCAGCTGATTTCTCAAAAGAGATCTTACAGGCAAGAAGGGGCTGGAAAGAAGTATTCCAAGTCATGAAAGGCAAGGACCTATACCCTATCTAAGATTACTCTATCTAGCAAAGCTGTCATTAAGAATGGAAGAACAGATAAAGTGCTTACCAGATAAAGTCAAGTTAAAGGTCAAGTTTTGTGTGACAGATGAATTCATCATCACCGACCCCTTAATAAACAACATTTAAGGGATTTATCTAAGAAAAAGAAGACCAAAACTATGAAGAGTAAAATGTCAACAAACTCACAACTACCAACAACCAAACCTAAAAAGAAAATTAAAAAATAAACAAAGCAAACAACTGGAACAGGAACAGAATCACAGAAATGGAGATCACATGGAGGGTTATCAGTGGGGAGGGTATGGAGGGAGAATGGGGGATAAGGTCAGGGAATAAGTAGCATAAATGATAGTTACAAAACAGACAGGGGGAGGTTAAGAATAGTATAGGAAATGGAGAAGCCAATGAACTTAAATGTACGACCCATGGACATGAACTAAGTGGGGTGAGGGGTGGAATTAGGGTGGGGTGGGGTGTACATGGCAGAGAGAAATAAAGGAGGGGGAATGGGATAATTGCAAAAGCACAACTGATAAAATATATTTTCAAACAAAATGACTAAATACACAAAAATAGAAAAATACTAAAAATAGAAAAAATATATATACATATATAAAATGAGAGAGAGAGAGAGAAGTGTGGCCAGTGTTAAAAAAAGTAGATTTGAATAAGGAGTGCGTGGAAGTCTTCTGTACTATTTTTGAAACTTTTTTCTAAGTGTAACTATTTCAAATTGAAGTTTAAAAAAAAGTTAATGGGAAGGGTGAAAGGAAATCTGTTCCTCTGCTTGTGTGTCCAAAGGCCTTTTGATGGATTTTTGTGTGACAGATGAATATTTGTATGTCTATATTGCTAGATCCAAACTCTCTAGGGGAAGTTCTTAGTGCTAAAGCATGGACTGTACAATAAGTTTTCACTATTTTTTTTAAGATTTTATTTATTTATTTATTTTTAGAGGAGAAGGAGAGAGGGAGAGAAACATCAATGTATGGTTGCCTTTTGTTCATCCCCTGCTGGTAGTTAGCCTCCAAGGAACCGGTTTGCAACCCAGGCATGTGCCCTGACTGGGAATCGAACTGCGATTGTCTGGTTCGCAGGCCCGCGCTCAATCCACTGAGCTATGCCGGCCAGGGCTAAGTTTTCACTATTAATGTGACAAAGCTCCATTGTGAACTAGAAAACACTAGATATAGACTATTTACTCCCCCTAAGTATTCTGACTAAGTGGGTGGAGATTTCCTGTTGGCTTTTATGGTTTTCTTTTGTTGGGAGGAACATATCTCAGAGACAGCATGTGAGGGGGAACCAAAAAAATCCCAGAACTTATTTATAAAAAATTGTGTATTTATACTTTCATGTTTAAACTTAAAAAAAAAGACATTGAGGAAAATACAAGTAAGTGGAAGCATATACCATGTCCATGGACAGAAATAATTAACATCATTAAAATGTCCATGTTACCCAAAGAAATATACAGATTCAACACAATTCTTATTAAAATACCAGTGATGTATCTCACAGATCTAGAACAAACACTCCAAAAACTTACATGGAAACACAAGAGACTCCAAATACCCTCAGCAATCTTGAGAAAGAGAAACAAAGTTGGAGGTACCATACTACCTGATATCAAACTATATTATAAGGCCATAGTAATCAAAACAGACTCGTACTAGCATAAGAATAGGCATACAAATCAATGCAATAGAATATAGAACCCAGAACAAACCTACACCTTTATGGTCAATTAATATTTGACAAAGGCCCTGGCCAGTGTGGCTTAGTTGGTTGGAGTGTCATCCTGTAAACCGAAAGTTTGCACTTTCGAATTCTGGGCAGGATACATGTCTGGGTTGCAGGTCTGGTCCCTGGCCAGGGCCCGTGGGAGGCAATTGATACATGTTTCTCTCCCTCTGTCTCTCCCTCCTTTCCACACTCTCTAGAATCAATAAACATGTCCTCAAGTAAGGATAAAAAATAAATAAAATACAGTTACAAAAATATTTGACAAAGAAGGCAAGAACATACAATGGAGTAAAACAGTCTCTTCAATAAATAGTGATGGGAAATGAAACTAGACCATCAACTTACATCATACACAAGAATAAACTCAAAATGGATTAAAGACTTAACTGTAAGTAACAAAAGCATAAAAATCCTAGAAAAAAGCATAAGCAGTGAACCCTGGCCAGGGATCTTAGTTGTTTCGATCATTGTCCCAATAAGCCATGGTTGTATGTTTGATCCCAAGTCAGGGCATACACAAAAATCAACCAACAAATGCATAAATAAGTCTAACAACAACTCAATGTTTCTCTCTCTCTCTCCCTCCCTCCCTCCCTTCCCCCCTCTCTCTAAAATCAATTAATAAATTAAAAAATTACAGGGAGTAAAAATCTCAGACATTTCTCATAGCAATATTTTTGCTGATATATCTCCCCAGAAAGGGAAACAAAAGAAAAAATAAACAAATGGAACTACATCAAACTAAAAAGTTTTTGCACAGCAAAAGAAACCATCAACAAAATGAAAAGGCATATTCACCAGTGATACATCTAATAAGGGGTTAATTTCTCATATAGATAAAGAAATCATACAACTCAACACCAAAAACAAACAAACAATTCAAATAAAAATTGGGGAAAGGATCTCAGTAGATACTTCTCCGAAGAGGGCATACAGATGGCCAATAGACATATGAAAAGATGCTCAACATCACCAGTCATCAGAGAGGGGCAAATTTATACCACAATGAGAATCACCTCATACTAGTAAGAACAGCTATTATCAATAAATCAACAAATAGTAAATATTGGTGAGGATGTGGAGAAAAGGGAACCCATGTGCACTGTTTGTGGGAATGCAGATTGGTGCAGCCACTGTGGAAAGCAGTATAGCATTTCCTAAAAAAAATTAAAATGGAACTGCCTTTTGATCCAGTGATTCCACTTCTGGAAATATATCCAGAAGTGGATATATTATAAAGAAACCCAAAATGCTAGTTTGAAACAATATAAGCACCCCTATGTTCACTGTAGTGTTATTTACAATAACTAAGATCTGGAAACAGCCCAAGTGTCCATCAGTCGATGGGTGGATAAAACGGCTGTGGTGCAGCCCTGGCCAGGGTGGCTCAAGCAACCAGTCAATGTTTCTCTCTCACATCAATGTTTATTTCTCTCTTTCTTTTTCCCTTCCCCTCTCTCTAAAATCAATAAACATATGCTCAGGTGAGGATTAAAAAAATAGCCATGGTACATTTACACAATGAAATACTGCTTAGCCATTAAAAAAAAGAGGAAATCTTATTTTTTATGAGCAGAGCATGGATTGACCTGGAGGTTATTATGCTAAGTGAAATAAGCCAATCAGAGAAAGACAAATATGATTTCACTTTCACGTGGTATCTAATAAACAAAGTAATTTAATGAAGAAAATAGAAATAGAAGCATAGATATACAGAACATGCAGACATCTGTCAAAGGGGAGGAGGGTTAGTTGACAAAAAAGTAAAGAGATTAAATGAAAAAGAAAAAATAGATATACGTAAACACATAGATGCAGACAATAGTATGGTGATAGCCAGAGGGAAAGGGCAGCAGGGGGAGGTGGAAGAGGGCAAAGGAAGGACAAATGGAGACAGAAAGAGACTTTCCTTTAGGCAATGGGCACATGATGCAGTGTGCAGATAATGTTTTGTTCAACTGTACACTAAAACTTGTATGGTTTTGTTAACAAATGTTGCTCCAATAAACTCAATAAAACACAATAATACTGTCCTGTATATTTTAAAGTTGCTAAGAAAGTAGATCTAAAATTTCTGAGCATAATAAAAACATTTGTGTTTTTATTAATAATGTTAATAAAAACACTATATATGGAGATTGATGTTCACTAACCTTTTGGTGGTGATATCTTACAATATATGAGATCTTTCCAGAAGGTATCCAGCGATGTAATGTGAAAAATAGAGACATTTCTTGAAGAAGATACAAAATACAAGAAACACTGTACATAGGACAATAACACCTCAGTCCCCTTCCAAGTAGGTAACTTGGGACCTCACACAATTCTCCCAGTCACCATCAGTTACCCCATAGTAGTTTTCTGACTCTCGTCAATAGTCTGAAATCTCTCGTCTTTCAAAGGTGATTTCAGTTTGGAGAAAGGCCAGAAGTCATTGCATTCCAAATCTGGGCTGTAGTGGGGATGAGTCACCTGGGTGATTTGATGTTGTACCAAAAAACTCAGCATGAGACGTAATACATGAGCGGGCATGTTGTGACAAAGCTGCCAATCAACAGTTGCCCATAGCTGTGGCCTTCTGAATTATCCAAACAATTTCCATGGAGAAATGTTCAAGCTTAATGCAAAATTTAATGCAGACTTGTTGCTCTACTCGCTTAGTCATTCTGAATGCAATGGCCACACAGTACACGTGCTCCCTCAACAGCGTCTACCACCCCCACTGACTAGTACAGTGAAGTCATCATTGTTCACACATGTGCATTCTAGTTCACTCTCCTTGGCTTCCAGGATATGTCAATGTCCTGTAAACCATTCTCGTTATTTTAATAATGGTCTGACTTTTCCCAGACAGACCTCATATACATAGAACAAATCATTTTGTTGTATACCTAAAACTATTACAGTTATATCTCAATTAAAAAAATAGACATCACCTCCAGATGTCAAAACAAACAAAGAATCATTCCTTACTAGAAGGAGCTAAGGGACTGTAGGAGAATGGCTGACTCCAGATTTGGTGCAAGGAAAGAATCAGGTGAGCCTGGAACCACATAACATGGCAGAAAAAGGTTGTGTGCAAAAGAAAGGATGGAGGAGCTAGTGTGCTTGGCCTTCACTTCCTACATTTCATCACAATAAAATGATGGAGATAACATTCCCAGTATAGATATCTAACAAAGGACTTGTATCAAGAATATATAAAGAACTTCCGCAAGTGAATAAGACCAATTTTGTGCTTCCCAGATAAGGTCAAATTCAAGGAGTTCATCATCACCAAGCCCTTATTATATGAAATGCTAAAGGGACTTATCTAAGAAAAAGAAGATAAAAAATATGAACAGTGAAAGGACAGCAAACTCACAGTTATTAACAACCACACCTAAAACAAAAGCAAACTAAGAGGACACCTAGATCGGGAGTGGAACCAGGAGTGGAACCTAGATCGGGAGGGCAGGAATACCATGGGAAATACAGAATCTAAAGAACTTGTGACACATGGACATGAACAAAATGGGGGAAATGGTGAGGGAGGGGTGTGCATGGTGGAGGGGAGTGAAGGGAGGGAAATGGGACAACTATAATGGCATAATCAATAAAATATATTTTTTTAAAAAGGGAAAAAATAAAAATTAAAAAAATGAATAAAAGACTTGAATAGTCACTTTTAAAAAGTAGGTATACAAATGTCCAAGAAGCACTTGAAAAAGTGACCCATATCATTAATTCTCAGAAAAATTGAAAGTTAAAACCATACAAGAGACCACTGCACATAAACCAGATAGTTAAAATTTAAAAGGCTAAAATTACAAAGCGTTGACAAACTAGAACTCTGATGCTTTGCTGATAGAGATGTTGAAAACCACTTGACGTTATCTGATGCATGCAAGATGGTTCAGTCACACAAAATATGGAGCAAGGAAGCCAGATAGAAAAGAATGTTACACACTATATGATTTTATTTAAATGATGACCAAGAACAGGTAAAACTAGTCAAGGATGACAAAAAACAAAGCAGTGATTACTAGAGGACAGGGAGATGAGAAGTGGGGAGGACGAGGTGGGGGGTGGATTGCCCGGAGGGCAGGTAGAAACAGAAAGCTCTTCTTTTCATAAAAATGCCAACCACCAAATGTAGAAGGAACAGCAGAACTTAGAAAACACCATTTTGTAAGTACTAATGCAATAATTATTCAAGCGAGGATCATCAGAGGAGTCCAAAAACACTAGATGAAAGGCTGTCGGAGAACAAAATATTTATAGATTACTTATTAAGTCCAAAGGAGAGATTGTTAATTATGAGGAAATTTGGACAACATGTGAACAAAACAAGCAAACTCAGCTTTAGGAAAAACAAGACAAGTGGGCATCTTGAGTCTCTTGCATGTGACTTAACCAAAACTACACATCTCTATATAGATTTATTGCCAAAAATGCTTAATCTACATCTAAACATAAGAAAATAGTTAGAAAAGAGGCCTGGACTCCTTAAATGTTAATGTCATAAAGACAAAAAGAGGTGGAAAAATCATCTTAGACTAAAGGAGACTTAAGAGATAGGATGAACAAATGCAATGTGTAGCCACTGATTGGAAACTGGACAGTGGAGCTGGAAGTAACACTTAGGGATCACTGCAGATAAATTAAAATTGAGCATATGTTAGATAATATTATTGTAGAAATCTTAGATTTCTTGGGTTGAATAACTTGAAGAATGTACTTGCTCATAAAAGATACATGCTGATACATATTCTTATAAGATATATGACATTACAAATGAAAATCATGATGTTGGCAATTTAGTTTCTAAATAGTTCAGAAAGGAGAACATACATAGACAAAGATAAAGAAAATTTTATAGAAGGAAAAGGAAGGGAGGGAGGGAAGAAAGGGCCTCAGCTCTCTTCTAGTTATATTAATAATTGCGGCAAATGGTTTCATTGTGAAAACAATTGGGTTAATAAAATGTTGCATTTCTGAAAACAAATGAAACCAAAATTTCCTGCTTTACATGCCAACCTTAACAACCTGGGACTTCGGGATCCAAAAGTTACTTAAAGCCAGAAGACTGGGAGCAACTGGAGACGGGCAGTGGTGAAGTAGATCTAGGGCACCATGCGTGATGGAGACCTTCAGTGACACAGAAGGTACAAAGGCTAACCACCAAAAATGGGAGCACACAGGGATACTTACACATCTATCACTGCCCATAATGGGGAGGTTTTCTTCTAGTAAATCGTAATCATACACCTGTCCCCAGGAAGGGTTGGCATTTGAAGTATCATTTCCTGCATGGTTCATGAAATCTTAGTTCCAAACATGAATTTATTCAGTTCTTCTTTGGAGAAACACCCACAACACAAGTCTTTCATAGTAAGATCAGAAATATTTAGGCTCACAAAGCATCATCATGAAGTCATAGAAAAACTCAGCCAGGCGAAAGTATAACAATATCCTTAAAGGGCTGAGAGAAAAATAACAGGCACCATAGACCTTTATACACAATGAAAATACACATTAAGAACTGGGGCAAGAATAAAGACATTGTTCAACAAAAAACTAAGTCTTATGGGTTCTGCTTCTCTCTGGAAACCCTGACTAATATAGAATTTGGTACCAAGAGTAATTCTAGAAAAAGAATTTTAAGGGTGAGTTTTCCAAGTTGGTTCTGTGAGTTCTAATTGGCTATCTGATTAGATTTAAAGATGCTGATGACTATCTCCAGTAGTAAAAAGAGCACTAAGAGTCCACTGAGTGCCTGGCAAAGGAGATACACAAAATACCTGCATTGGATTCTTCTCTAATCAACCTCTTAGAGAAGCAAGGCACTGGAAGAAACATTTTTGGAAAACTAACTGTAGTGTAAGTGCCTAACATTAAGCTTTTTGATTATCATGTAGTGCCTGACATTAGGCTTTTGATTGCCAAGGCATCCATCTCTAATAAACACACAGCCAGCTACACAGAAAAAGATACAGGCCACCACAACCATAGAGTTCCCTTTTAGAGAACCCTGGGTAACCTAGATAACTGACTGTTTCAGTGAGTCTGGTTTCCCCTTCCTACACCGTAATTCTGGCTCTTATGTTTTTAATTTGCCAAGAACAAGTGAAGTTGTGAAAACCTAGGCACTCCACCCTTGGTCCCCTCTAAAGGCTAGCCCCAGGTCCACACTCTTCCTCTCTCTCTACCCATGAACTTGCTATATGGCCCTTGAGTGTGCCAGGTAGCCTTCAGGATTTGTACGTAATAATGTTTTTTTAAGTCCCGTGATAGCTGGTGCTGAGGTCCTGAAATCATAGTAAGAATCACAAAGGCTTTTCCAGCCACAACATCGGTTCCAGTCAGGGAAGTGTCCAGCATTTCTAGCCCATACATTATTATCATAAGCTGAGACCAACACAAAACACCAGTGAATGTAATAATATTGGCTGGTTACTCCTAATGTTGCTGGACTAAGTGTTAAAAAAAAGGGATAAACTCAGAGGTTCAAATTCTCAAGTGCACATGGAACATTCTCTAGGATGCATCAGATGTTATGTCACAAAACAAGTCTTAACAAATATAAGAAGATTGAAATCACACTACGTATGTCTTCAACAAGATGGTGGAGCAGCCTCCCCAGCAGATCTTTGTGAAGATCCTCACTGGCAAGACCATCACCCTCAGGGTTCAGCCAAGTGACACCAGTGAGACCATCAAAGCTAAAACATAAGACAAGAAAGACATCCTGCCTGATCAGCAGCAGCTGATTTTTGTAAGCAAACAGCTGGAGGATGGCTACACTCTCTCAGGCTACAACATTCAGAGAGTCCACCCGGCACTTGGTGTTTTGTCTGCAGGGTAGCATCATTGAGCCCTCCCTCTGCCAGCTCACCTAGAAGTACAAGTGTGACAAGATGATCTGCTACAAGTGTTACTCCTGCTGCTGTCAACTCCCACAAGAAGAAGTGTGGCCACACCAACAACATGTGCTCCAAGGAGAAGGTTAAATAAGGCCTCTCCACCACCTCCCTGACCCACAAGGCAGCCTTCTGCCTCAACCTCATGGCCCTGGGACCTCAATAAAGTTTCCCTTTCATTGTCTGGAGTAGAAAAAAAAAAAAAGAAATGACACTAAGTATCTTTTCCAACAACAATGGAATGAAACTAAAAATTAGTAGCAAAAGGAAAATTGAAAAATTCACATGTGGAAATTAAACAACACACTCTTGAACAACCAATGGGTCAAAGAAGAAATTACAAGAAAAGTGAGAAAATATCTTGAGACAAATGAAAACAAAACCGCAACATACCAACAACTATGGGATGCAGCCAAAGCAGTACTAACAGGGCAGTTCATAGTAGCAGATGACCACATTAAAAAAGATCTCAAACCAACAACCTAACTTTACACTTCAAGAAGGTAGGAGAACTAAGTTCAAAGTTAGCTGAAGGTAGGAAATAATAAAAAATAGAACAGAAATAAATAAAATAGAAAATAAACAGCAGAGAAAACAATGAAAGTAAGAGTTGGGTATTTTAAAAGGCCAAGAAAATTCATGGGGCAGAGAAAATGAAAAAACCTATACTACACCCCCCACATATACACAGTTATGGTGGTGGTCAAACAGGTATTACATTAGTCACATTTACCAGACACTTTAAATGGGTAAATTTTATGTAAAGTATACATCAATAAAGTTGATATTATAAAAGACCCGAAAGTTAATTCTTTTAAATGGCTAGTAAAACTAACAAACTTCTGGGAAATCTAATCATGAAGAAGTAATTCTGGGAATAAGAAGAACATAGCTACAGATGAAATAGAGATTTTAAAGAAAATAAAAATATTTTGAACAGTTAATTGTATGTGTGTGTGTGTGTATATATATATATTATATATATATATTAGGTAATATATATATTACCTAATTTTAAAAATTTCAAGAAGAGTCCTGGACAAAGTAGTACAGGTGGTTAGGGCATTGTTCTGATATGCAAAGGTTGCAGATTCTATCCCTAGTCAGGGCACATATAGGAATCAATCAAAGAATGCACAAATAAGTGGAGCAACAAAAGTCTCTCTTCTCTCTCTCTCACACACACACACATAGGAATCAATCAATGAATGCATAAAGAAGTGGAACAACAAATATCTCTCTCTCAAGTTCAATAAATAAAATTTAAAAGGAAAAATATTTTCAAAAGATAGGACATCTGCATAGTCTCTGAAACCAATCAAAACTCACACCACACACACACACAATAACCTCAGCTTACTAGATGAATTCTAAACATTCAGGGAACACAAACTCTTTCAGGGTGAGAAAATCACTAAATCAGGTAAATCCTAGAAATACAGGTATTCTTTAACATTAGAAAATCCATGAAGAGTGTATGGAGGTGGCTCATAAAGGGTAAAGGGGGCCAAATATACGATGACAGAAAATGATTTGACTGTGGGTGGTGGGCATACAATGCAATATACAGAACACGTATCACGGAAAATGTGTACTTGAAACCTGCCTGATCTTATTAACGAATGTCATCCAAAATTTGATTTAAAAATAACTAGAAAATTCATGAACATAATTTACTACATTAACAGGTTTTTAAAAACCCATAGGATCATCTCAAAAGATGCAGAATATAACTAGTGTTTAAGAAAAATTATTTTTAAAAAGATAAAACGACACGTTCCACTATATCTGTAGTCATTTTTATTGGGCTATACCATCAGAAAGCAAACATGATGATCAGGTCATATAAAGGACTCTGCAAACAATACATAATGATTATATAGCACCTGATAATTTACAAATCATTTTGGACCCATGACCTACCTAATCTAGCCACTCTCAAGAAGGTATCACACTTTTAAAAACATAAATGAAGAAACAGATTTAAAGGGGTGAAGTGAGTTGTCCCAAATTCCAATTATTTTCATTCTTTATTTTGTTGGTTCTCTGATATCCTGTGTTATACATTAACTTAAAAACGACAGATATCTAACGATAGATAATATGTGATTTAAAAAAACAAAATCTGAATTCAATTCTCTGGTGTTTCCCACATGCTCTTGGAACAAAGAGACAAATAAAAATGTTTAACTCCATAGTTTATATTTAATCATATCTACCTTTCCTTCTCAAAATGTAATCTACAATTGAAGATTGATGTTTCCCCCACTTAAAAGCTATAGTTTCTTCAAAGCTGGATGAAGCTTGCAGACTGGTAGTTTCTACCTACCAACCTGGCAGCTTCTCTGGACAACCAGTGAGCATTCCCTTTTGGTAGTTAATCCTGACTGGTCACAAACAACTTAGGTATGTTACAATGTCTGACAAAGTTGACATGTCACTTCAGGCTCAAAAGGAAGGATGTCACGGGAAAGGTGGAGAAGCACTCTTCCCTATTCCTCTAAGTATAACTAAAACACTGGACACAACGTATAAAACAATGTAGGAAGATTCTGGAAGGTGAAGAAGATTCAGGGAACCTGAAGAACAACATACCACTGAGTCCCTTGGGCTTTCTTTTTGCCAGGCTGGGTACTGAGGAAGCTGGTAACCCAGAAATGTTACAGGCATAGACCAAAAAAAGGTCTAGGGAAAGTCTGCTCTTCTGAGTCAAAGGACTAGCAAAGGAGAAACCTCTCAAGACAGAAAATTTTTAGACAATAACCACTCTCCTCCAGCCAAAGGCCATGAGAGAAAACTTCAGCACTATCTGTAAAAACAAAGGCTGAGTCCACCCTCACCAAGATGTAACCCCACCTGGAGTGCAGTCAGAGAAGGTCAAGTGAAGAGACAAGATTTTCAAAAACTACCACTTTCTCTCCCATCTACCCCAGCAGTGCCAATGGAGACCATGTTGTGAGACCAGGCTTCTAACCTTACCGAGAGACCAGATATCTCTCTCCCTTCTTTACTGGTTTGGACAGTGGAGGCCTAGTGGAAGGTCAGGACTTTCACCAATGACCAATAGTCATGAGGTGAATGTCAATGTCAATAGTCAATGTCAGTGGAGGCCATGTGGGGAGAAATAATGAGATACTCCTGTCCCTCCCAGCTGGATGGCATCAGTGCGGCCCTCATGGGGAGCTGTAACCCCCACACCTGCCCAGCAGTATTGAGGACCCCTACCCAAATAGAGGCTAATGATGAACCTAGACTTCCAACACCAACTTCCAACACTCCTCCATTAGAGCATTGTCAGAGGCCAGACCAGATAGAATATTTAAACAGTATAGAGAATCTAACATAATACCCGAAATGTCCAGATTTCAACTGAAAATCACTCATCACACCAAGAACCAGGAATATCTCGACCTGAATGATAAGAGAGTCCACAGATGCCAACACTGGGATGACCTGGATGTTAGAATGATGCTAGAGTAAAACAGCCATCATAAAGGTGTCTCACTAAGCAATGACAAACATGCTTGGCACAAATTTAAAACCGGAATGCCTCAGCCAAGAAACAGAATGGAGAATCAGATGGGACTGAAAAGTACAGTAACAGAACCCAATGATAGGCTTGCCAACAGAATGGAAGAAACGGGTGGGGTGGGGTGGGGGGAAGCAATGCACTTGGAGATAGAACAATATAAAATACCCGACCAGAATGAGAGAAAATTGCTATGGAAAACTGTGTCCCCTCAAATTCATGTTGAAGCCCTAACCCCCAATGTGACTGTATTTAGAGATGGGGCTTTTAGAAGGTAATTAAGGTTAAAAGAGGTTATAACTGTGGGGTCCTAATCTGAAAGGGTTGATATCTTCCAAGAAAAGAGCTCACTCTCCCTCTTCCCTTACACACATGTGCTGAGGAAGGGTTGTGAGGACACAGCAATAGGGTAGCTCTTTGTCATCCAGGAGGAACTCTCACCAAAACAAAATCAGCTGGCACCTTTATCTGACTTCCAGCCCACCAGAAATGTAAGAAATAGGTTTCTGTTCTTTGAGTGCCCCCATCTGTGGTATAGCAGTCCAAGCCAGCTAAGACAGATTTGGGTACTGCTAAGACAGATTTGGGGCACTGCTATAACAAATACCTAAACCTGCGGACACAGCTTTGGAACTGGGTAATGGGTAGAGGCCAGAAGAGTTTTGAGGCACATGCTCGAAGTGCAGATGTTAAAGGCTGTTCTGGTGAGGTCCGTCGGAAATGAGGACATGTTACTGGAAACAGGAAGAAAGGCGATCTTTGTTGTAAAGTGCCAGTGGACTTGGCTGAACCGTGTTCCACTGTTTTGTGGAAAGGAGAACTTGTGAGTAATGAAACTGGATATTCACCAGAGATTTCTAGGCAAAGCACTGAAGGTGAAGCTTGGGTCCTCTTCACTGTTTGCAGTAAAATGTGAGAGGAGAGAGAGATGAATTGAAGAAAGAATTGTTAAGCAAAAATAAAAAAGAACTTGGAGATTTGAAAAATCCTGTCTACCTATATTGCAAAATATGAGAAAGCTTGTTCAGCTGTTGCTGACTAGCTTTTAATAAAGAGACAATGCGTGTGACTCATAGATTTAATCAATCACCTCAGGAGAAGTCAGAAATTGAGATGAGACACTGTCAACTGGTACTAAAGGGGACAGAAAGCACTAGACAAAATGAAGGTAGGCTGTCAGACTTCTTAGGTCCTATAGGACCAGACAATAGAACCATAATCATACCCTATTCTGCAAGAAAAGAGGAGAAGAAATAAATTCAGAGATCATCAGGCTGCCTCCTCAGTTTCAAAGGCAGGGGCGATGTCCCTGAAGTGTCAACAGGCCACATGGCCTCAAACTAAAGTTTGGGGGACGGGGCTACCCAGCTGAGCCTTGGTGTTAGGACTGATGCAGCAGTGAGTTATAAAGGTGTGACTCCTGCTGCAGTGGGTCTGGAAGGTAAAGCATCAAGATCTGATGGAATTCACCCTGGCTGGTGTGGCTCGGTGGATTGAATGCCATTCTATTCCCAGCCAGGGCACATGTCTGGGTCTCTAGCCAGGTCCCCAGCTCGGGGGTGCAAGAGGCAACCAGTCATTTGTCTACTTTTCTTTCNCCTTGGTGTTAGGACTGATGCAGCAGTGAGTTATAAAGGTGTGACTCCTGCTGCAGTGGGTCTGGAAGGTAAGGCATCAAGATCTGATGGAATTCACCCTGGCTGGTGTGGCTCGGTGGATTGAATGCCATTCTATTCCCAGCCAGGGCACGTCTGGGTCTCTCGCCAGGTCCCCAGCTCGGGGGTGCAAGAGGCAACCAGTCATTTGTCTACTTTTCTTTCTCTCTCACTTCCTCTCTCTGAAAATAAGTCAAACCTTAAAAAACAAAAACAGAAGCAAAAAGATCTGATGGAATTTGTCTCATTGGGTTTTGGACTTGCTTGGGACCCATTACCCCTTCCCTCATTCCTAGTCCTCCTTTGGGAATGGGAACATCTGTCCAGTGCCTGCCCTATCACTTTGTTTGGAAGCACATAACTTGTATGGTTTCACAGGTTCACAGCCAAAGAGGAATCTGCCTCAGGATGAATTACACCTCAAGTCTCACCCATATCTGATGCATGTGAGACTTTGGACTTTAGAGTTGATGCTGGAATAAGTTATGATTTTGAGGGTTATTAGGATGAAATGAACATATTTTGCATGTGAGAAGAACATGAATTTTAAGGGCCAGGGGAAAATGCCATGGACTGAATTGTTTCCCCCCCAAATTCACATGTCAAAATGCTACTTCCAAATGTGACTGTATTTAGAGGAAGGGCTTTTTGCAGGCAATTAAGGTAAAATGAGGTCATAAGGCTATGTTCCTAATCTGACAGTGCTGGTGGCTTTAAAAAAGAGGAAGAAATCTCAATATCTCTCTCTCTCTCTCTCTCTCCCCCCACAGGCATGCATCAAGAAAAGGCCATGTGAGGACACAATCAGCAAGAAAGCCAAGAAAAGATCCATCACCAGAGACTAAAGGTGACATCTGGATCTTGGACTTCCAGGCTCTGTAACCGTGAGAAATAAAATTCTGTTGTTTGAACCAAACAGGCTATAGCATTTTGTATGGCAGCCTGAGTGGATTAAGGTAAATATATACTGGAAAACATTGAACAGAGCCTCAGGAACCTGTGGGATTGCATGCAAAGACCTAACATTTGTATCAGCATCCTGGAAGGAGACAAGGAATAGAAGTCAGGGCTGAAAATGTATTCAAAGAAATGATGACTGACCCTGACTGAGTAGCTCAGTTGGTTAGTGTCTTCCCAATATACTAAGTTGTGGGCTCAGTCTCCAGTCAGGGCACATACAAGAATCAACCAATGAATACATGAATAAGTGGAACAACAAATTGATGTTTCTCCCTCTCTCTTTCCCTTTCTCTCTAAAAATCAATCCAAATTTTTTTAAAAGATATGGTGTCTGAAAATATCCCCAATCATACAAAAGAAATAAACCTACAGATCCAACTTCAGCAACAGAATAAACTTAAAGAAATCCACACACAGACACATCTAAAGTCAAATGTGGGAACTAAAAACACAGCACTCAAAATGTTTGCAATAATAACCTTCAAGGTTTCAATAAAAAATACATATACATCATGTCACCTGCCTCTACCCAAGAGTAAAATGGTAAAAGGCAAGTATTTCAAAGACTTCACATTTTCACAAGCTAATACACAGTGTCAGTTTAGGCCTACAACTAAATTTTACTATGGTATGAAAAAGTCTAAAGTATAAGCAACATACAATTAGGGTAAATCTTCATAAATAAGCATTCTATCAGGTAACAAAGATAACTTAAAATGGGCTGAAAACATCAAAGGTCCCTCTATACTCCCTTTTTCTCGGATACAGGTTTGACTCTGGGAGTTAATGTGATTCTCAGTAGATTTCTCAATAAGGACGTCTAAAAGACACAAAAAGTGCAGAAGTGAACAGCCAGGTCAGCATTCTCTGGCTTCAGGGGAGCTGCCCTCATAGAAATTTTTCAACTGACTGACTCACGTGTCTTATTTTTTCCTGGATACAAGTAATCATTTGAGTAGCTCTCTCAATCAACAAATTTCCCCTCAAGAATTATCGATTGAGATAATTACTTAGATAATTACAATTTTGATTGAGATAACTACTGAGATGATTACTCACACCCAGGAAAAAATTCACATGGTTTTTATCCGTATGAATTATCTTTTGCTGACTGAAGGCTCAATGCTCAGTAAAGCCTTTTCCATATTCCTTGGTTTTCCCGCCAGTATGTGTTTTCTGATGTTGAGAAAGGGATGAACTCTGGCTGAAAGATTTTCCACATTCCTTACACTTATAAGGTTTTTCTCCAGTATGAGTTTTCTGGTGCTTTGTGAGAGATGAGCTCTGGCTGAAGGCTTTGCCACAATCATTACACTTGTAAGGTTTTTCTCCAGTGTGTGTCCTCTGATGACGGATGAGGGCTGAGCGGTCACTGAAGGCTTTGGCACAATCATTGCATTTATAGGGTTTCTCCCCTGTGTGAGTTCTCTGATGTTGAGTCAGGGCTGAACAGTAGCCAAAGGCTTTCCCACATTCATTACACTCATAAGGTCTCTCCCCAGTATGAGTTCTCTGGTGCTGGATGAGGCCTGAACGATCACTAAAAGCTTTCCCACATTCATTACACTTATAGGGTTTCTCTCCAGTGTGAATGACCTGATGCTGAGTAAGAAATGTACTTTGGCTGAAGGCCTTCCCACATTCATTACACTCATAAGGTTTCTCTCCGGTGTGAATTCGCTGATGTTGAGTGAGGTATGAGCTCTGATTAAAGGCCTTCCCACATTCATTGCACTCATAGGGTTTCTCTCCAGTGTGAATTATGTGATGCCGAATAAGGGCTGAGCGGTGACTAAA
Organism: Sturnira hondurensis; assembly: GCF_014824575.4. NCBI lineage: Eukaryota > Metazoa > Chordata > Mammalia > Chiroptera > Phyllostomidae > Sturnira > Sturnira hondurensis. The sequence continues at coordinate 1,322,217 of NW_028081809.1, forward strand.
GGCTTTTCCACATTCGTGACATTTGTAGGGCTTCTCTCCAGTATGAATTCTCTGGTGGAGAGTAAGGTGTATGCTCTGGCTAAAGGCTTTACCACACTCATTACACTTGTAGGGCTTTTCTCCTGTGTGAATTCTCTGATGCAAAGCAAAAGCTGAATAGTAACTAAAGGCTTTCTCACATTCATTACACTTCCAGGGTTTCTTTCCTGCATAAATTCTCTCATGCCTCACTAGATCTGAATTTGGCTTTAGGTTCTTCTTAAATGAATCACAATTACGTAGTCTCTTTCCTTGCTGTTGAACAAGTAATGACCTCTGACCAAAATTTCTTCCAAATGTATCACATTGGTAACGACTCTCCCCAGATTTCTTCTGAGTGACAACATCTTGTAGTAAGTGTTTCTCATGGTTTTCCTGCTGACTCTCTAAAGAATCCTCACATCCACTGTCATCTTCCTCTGGAAATCTTTCTATTAACACACTAGGGTTTGACTCCTCTTCAGAAACATCCTGCTCTGGAGTTAGCTCCTTGCTTTCTGGTGTTGTCTCCCAGTCTAACAGAAACAAAAATGCACATGTATCATTTCCTATACTGACAGTAAAGTAAGTACTGTGATAAGAAAATAATAGAAGAAACAAAAATGCTACAGGGAACACATGTACTTGAAAGCTCTCAAAAATAGCCTTGCCATCTTGAGAGAATGCAAGGAAAGAAAGATGACTGAGTAAAGAAGTATAGCTGCAAACAAGGAGAGGGTGAGCAGGCACTCACAATTCCTCTATCCAGTGGGTAGGAAATGAGAAACAATAACAAAGTAAGGCTAAGTACAGGTGATAAAAAACAGAGTCTGGGGAAACAGGGCTGGGATCAAAGGAAGATGGTTTCCCAGAGACTACTCACTGGCTGCCACCACACTTGGAAAGATGTAGATTTGACCCTGTTTCTTTTGTCAGGCTGAATTACTACAATAGTCTCCCAACTGATATTTTCTTTAGTCTAATCTTGTCTAATTGAGGCAGCAGAATCCTGCAGAATTCCCACAGTGAGTTTCTTACTCTGCTAGTTTTATATTTCTCTATCTTCTTTTAAGGCATTTGATAGTCTACCTGCCTCACCATTTTAACTTCTCTGTTATTGAACTTGAACCCTTAAGACTTTGTGCCTCAAGAATGATCATCATTAGCTGATCTCCTTCCACCAGTCTTTTCCCATTTCCCCAAATGTCCCAGTCAACATTAACAGACTAACTTTCTCAAATTATCCCTCTTACACAAAAGTCTCTGTTGGTTCCACTGTCTTGAGATGAGTTGTATATTCTAGAAACTAGCATTCAAAGTGGTCAAGATCAATGAATTCAAATAATCACACAGCTTACTAAATAAGAAGCAACTGGTCATCTCTGATTGTCCCACATCCAACAAACTGCAAAGAGCAAGACAAAACCAACTTTTAAAAAGCAATGAATAGCATGTAGAGAGGGGAAGGTCAAATCTCCATGTGCTCACATTGGTCCCCAACCTGTGGGAATATTTGCCCCCAGCAGACATTTCTAGTCTTCCCAGCAAGAGTTTGGGGGGAAAGCTTCACTGCTAAAAATGTTTAAATGTTTCCAGGCTTAAATAATCTTTAATATCCATCCCAACCATGATGGTACATAAAATAAATCAATATGATCCAATGTTCTTAACTACACATCCTAATTAGGCAAGTGCCCAGGATTTTAAAGGACAAATAGGTAGAAACAGGTTAAATGTTAATGGACTTCCAGCTAAAAGGAATTTGAAAAACTAAAGCCCCAGTGTGCATGGAGAACACACAGTTAGTGAGGAGAGTAAGACACTTGTCTGTCTGGTGTTGAGAGTTCATGTTGGAGAATAGAGAAGGTAGAATGGTTAGGCAGGTAGACTATCAAAGGCCTGGAAAGAAAGTAGAGAAATACAGAACTGGCAGAATAAGAAATTCACTGTGGGGAATTCAGCAGGATCCCACTGCCTCAGTTTGACAAGATTAGACTAAAGAGAATATAATCAGTTGAGAGTCTACTGCAGTAATTCAGCCTGACAGAAGCAATAGGGTTAAATTCACATTTTTCAAAAAGTTACCAGGATTTAATCAACAGCTATCATTTGTTTATCATATAGCCATTACTGCTCTAAGTATTTCTCTTGGATTTTTTCATTTGATCCTCACAACAACCCTATGAGTTACAGTTGGGGAATTTAGTCACAGAGAGGATAATTCACTTATTAAAGGTCACAGAGCTAGTGAGTAGCTGAAATCGGCTTTGGACCTAGGAAGACTGGGTCTAAAGTTACACTCCTAACATATGCTATGCCGCCTCTGCATAGATAGAGAAGAAGGCAAGGGAAAACTCAGAGATCAATTTATACTCATTGCTGTCACACAAAAAGGTACATCATCCTACAGAGATGAAATAACATACGTAAAAAAGCCTGGTTTATAGTCTTGTACCCATGAAAATTATTAACATACCTTAAAATGCTGATTTCATTTCACCTTATGGGGAAAAAGAATTCATTGAAGGAGTGGAAAGTATTTACCTTCTAAAAAGTAAAATTATTAATTTATAACAGGTCATTATCCACAGAGGGTAAGTGTGTCATGGAAGAAAGGGACTTCGACTTTTCCATGGATCTAGCAAAATCTGGAGAGGCTCCTGCACAAGCATTTCAAAGATGCTTTTCCCACTGACCATCTGAATTTTAACTTCCCTGTTTGCAACACTCACTCACCTGGACTAGTGGCTTTTGAGGCTTCTCTCTCCAGCTTCTCCCCACACTCCAACTGAGAGATTACGTCAGGTGTGGAAATTGGAAGCCCTGTTCACAGAGAAAGAAAAGGGAGTCTGGTAAAAAGCCCAGGGTTAGCTCTTTGGTCGTTAGGAAAGACAGTATAAAAGAGAGGTAGGTTCTAGATTTCTCCCTCACCAGTACTCAGGAAAAAGGCAGAAAGATTGATACAAACTCTATTTGTATTCAGAACAATTGGGTCGCTTGTTTTACCTCTCCCTATTAAAAGAATAAGCACCTATTTCTTAAGAGGTGTTTTCACTAGAACTTCATCTCAGTATCCTTGGTCAGGGAGTAGAAAAGAAGTCTGCTACTACCTGGGCAAATATAATAAAAAGGAGTCCATTTCTAACTCCAGGAGTACAAAACTACATCCAGAAACAAAAGGCAACAAGTACCTACCTCAGGCCTTTCAGGAATTAAGACTATTTGAATCTAAGAACTTCACTGAGGAAGCAAATTACCACACTGAGTAAATTCACAGGGTGACAAGGAGTCATCCTTACCCAGCAAGACCAGGTTCCTATGCTTCTTGGGCACATCTCCCTGAGCAGGGTTCAGCTGCTCCCACTGGGTGAGAGCCTCGGCCATATCCCTGGTCATCAGTGACTCCTGAAAAACCAAACACATCTGTGTTCACCAAAGGACCTCCTTCCAGAGGCCTCTGGGAAGGACTCCAACTAACAGCATAGAAGGAAGACAGGAAGGACGGGAAGGTTACACATAATGATCTCTAACAGGCCTTCCAACATGAAGATTCTCTGGTGAATAGTAGTCACCCTTTATCCATGTGGGACATGTTACAAGATTCCCAGCAGATGCCTGAAATTGCAGAGAGTAGAAAACCCTATATATACTGTGTTTTTTCCTATACATACATATCTTTCCATTTAAAAGAAGCACTTATAGCTTGTCTTTGGTATAGCTGAATTGCCACCATCACTACTCTTGTGCTTTGGGGCCATTAATAAGTAAATTAAGGGTGACTGGAACACTGAAGCACTGTGATACTCTGATAGTCGATTTGATAACAGAGATAGCTCCTAAGTGACTAATGTGTGGGTAGTGAAAAGAGTGTGGTGCTACTAGAAAAAGATGATTCACATCCTGGACAGCACAAGATTTCATCATGCTACTCAGAAGAATACACAATTTAGAACTTATGAATTACTTATTTATGTAATTTCCACCTTTAATATTTTTGGACCATGGGTGACTGCAGGTAATTGAAATGGCAGAAAGTGAAACTGTAGACAAGGGGAGACAGTTGCATTTGTAGTCACAGACTAGCTCCTTGCCTCCATGCATTAGGACTGCATGTTACCTGAAAATAGGAAGGAAGCAACTTTGATGTAAAATCTGAAGGGACAGTACTAAGTTATTAATTTATATATCAATAGATTAAAGTACAGAACTATAGAAAGCCTTACTATGAGGTGGGACGCCCCTCTCAAAAAAAAATAGAAATTATCTTCTGGAGGTTAGGCCCCTTATAGTACAGGATTCCCTCTCTAGTACAGGCCCCTTGAGGGTGCTAGGAACCCACCTGTATCATTGTACCAGTTGGTGCTGTTGTGAAAGGCTGTGTTTGGCTTCAGTGAAAAAAATTTTTAAGATACGTTCATCGCATTTGCCCATTCATGATGGGTGATCTATGAGCACATGTGCCTACACGGCACGAGTGTTCGGTAGTTTTGACCAAAAACAGCATGACCCCCATGCCCCACCCTTCCTATTCACCTGATTTTGCCCCTTAGCAACTTATTTTTGTTTCCCCAAGTGAAAAAAGTCCTCAAATGGAAATGTTTTGCCAATGTGGGAGAGGTAAAACAAAAAAAAGTCAGAAGCACTAAAAGGCATCAAAATTAACAAGCTCAAAACTGTTTTGAGCAGTGGAAAAAAATCTTGATACATGTATTGCACCAAATGGAGAGTACTTTGAAAGTGACTGAATTTTAATAAACACATAAGAATGAATACACAATTTTTATAAATAAATTTTTGGGGGTCCTTCCTTATATTTAGACATTGGAAAGTAGAGAAGATACAATTATGAATAAAGTATTTTCCTTATGGTATGGTTTTAAAACACAAGAGGTTCAAGAAATATAAACTATTTATCTAATTTTCCTTTGAGAGTAAAATCAGTACAATAAATATTAAACACTAAAGTGTTTGCTACACACATCACAGAAATCGATTTATTTGTAAAACAGTATTATTTTAAAAGTTTTCAAAGTATTCTTGTCATTTCTCATGGAGGCCCTGGATAGGTCTGACTCCTTCCTGCTCCGCCATCTACCCTGGACCCCATCATGCATTACTCCTCCTCTGGTCTCTGTGGTACAATTGGTAGCCTCCTTTCAGCAGCTTGAAATGTATGCCATAGTCCCTTTGGCCTTTTCCCACATGCTGCTCCCTGTTCCTGAATACTCTCCCCCTGCAGGTCCTTTCAGCTTTTTAAATCCCACTCACACTTCAGAACTCAGCTCAGGAGCTACCTCCACAGGGAAACCTTCCCCAACTCTCTGGATTGTACCACTACGTTCCTTCCCTTCTCTTGAATTATGCACACATTAAGGAGATTTTCTGATTAACATCAGAAAATTCCAAGCTTACCTTGAATGGGACAGAGTCAGGTCTGTCCGGACTCTGAAAGCAGAAGTCAGGTCTGTTTTTCCTCACTGAAGAAATTGGCACACAGCAGGAACACTAAATTTTTGTGAGATAGTTGAAGGAGGAGGGAACACTTGGTCAAGAATTCGTAGAGCACTGCCTTATGTGGCTCTGTTGGTTGGGCTTTGTTCCACAAAGTGAAAGGTCGCTGGCTCAATTACTGGTCAGTGCAAATGCTTGGGTTGCAGGTTCCATCCTGGACAAGAGGCAATTGACTGATGTTTCTCCCCTCACATCGATGTTTCTCTCCCTCTCTTTCTCCCTCCCTTCCCCTCTCTCTAAAAATAAATAAATAAAATCTTTAAAAAAAGAATTAGTAGAAACAACTTTTTACATGGGGTGTTCCATAAAAGTGTGTATGGAAATAGAAGTGGGGAGGGGAACAGAAGTGTATCAACATTGAAAACATTGCAGGAATGTTTACTCTAGCCTAACCTTGGTCTAGATGATAGGCACAAACTTTAACTGTCTACTAAAATGTGGGGGAAGGAGCAGGATGGGTAATGCTCCTTTGAATCTATAGCTGAGTTGCTTACTGTTGATAAGAGAAATGCCTAATAATTTTTCTAATTCTGTAAAAAAATTTCCATAATTTTGTTTCCCTGAGAAAACCTCAGCAATCAAACTCATTTGTGGAGCTACTGTGCAGTGTGCAAGTGCTAGAGCAAGGGACCTGGGCAGACTAAGCAGACGCTATCCAGCAGGTGCTACAACTTTCTCTCCCTGCTTTGTTCTGAGGGGGGTCTACAAATTCACAAAATGCCAGCACTGGCATTTTCTCCCAGCATTTTATTTATATATTTATTTTTAAAATTTTTTTTGTTTATTTATCTTTAGAGGGGAAGGGAAGGAGAAAGGGAGAAAAATATTAATGTATGGTTGCCTCTCGTGTGTCCCCTGCTGGGAACTGGCCTGCAACCCAGGCATGTGCCCTGACTGGGAATTGAACTGCAATCCTCTGGTTCACAGGCTCACGCTCAATCCACTGAGCTACACCAGCCAGGGCTCTCCCAGCATTTTATATGAAGCATCGGCACCTGTGTGCTGTGAGGCCAGGGCCGAGGCTAAAAAGTAGTTCTAGCGCCTTTACCACAAGGTCTGCCATTCACTCAGTGTCCTAGGCCAGACCCTAGAGCATTTTGACCAATTTTCTCTAATCAGTTGTGGCGTGTTTTGTCTTGCTCAGCCTCTAAAAACTTTAAAGGGGCCCCATTTGCTTTAGAATAAGACCCAGAATAGATTTTCCTGTGGTTTGTCTGGCTATAACATATCCCAGCTTTCCTCACCACACTCGAACTCACTCTGCAGTGACACACATGGGGGTCTGAAGACCCCCAAGTTTCCCATCCCTTGGAGGATTCTCTTTCTTTTTTCTTTTCTTTTCTTTGTGAAAGCTGTTCTCTCTCAGAATTTTTCTGTATTTTATTCTCCAGTTCCCTACTCTCTTTTGTTTTTCAAAGTGTAGCTTTTATCCCAGTATTTTTATACTTTATTTTTATTTATTTTAAGAGACAGGGGAAGGGAGGGAGAAAGAGAGAAACCTCTATGTACAAAAGAAACACCAACCAATTGCCTCTCTCACACCCCCAGCTGGGAACCTGGCCTGCAAGCCAGGCGTGTGCCCTGAACAGGAATTGAACCAGCAATCTTTTTATTTGCAGGTAGGCACTCAACCCACTGAGCCACACCAGCCAGGGCCCAGTTTCCTCCCACCCTCAAATACAATCTCTAGAGGATGAAAAACCTCTTCCATGTCCTATTGTCTGTACCAGTCATTTCTGCATTTAAAAAATATATATATTTCTTCTTGCTGCTGAACTATTTTACTTATCTACATCTAACCTCCTCAGTAAACTTCATGAGACAGAAGAAACTGACTTTTATTTGCCTCTCACCAGGAGGCCAATTAGACTACATCAGAGCTAATAAGTGTGCATCAAACACTAAGTGGGTAGGGGATAAGTAATGTCAGTAGGGAAAGTTTTACACAAGTGATGAACATTTACTATGAAGCTCATCACTCATGTTTATCAGGGTGAACACAGTGGTCTAGGACTCGGGGCTGAGCAATTCCTTAACAATGGAAGAAACCACATCCATGCTCTGAGAACAGAAGGGAAAAAAAGAAGTAATCTAGACCCACCTGGGATACAGGGGTCAGCAGCACAGTGGTTGCACCATTTTCTTCTGAATCTCCAGCATGGGGAAGGTCTGAGTCCTCAGAAAATGGCCCTAGAAGTGGAGACAGGAACCATAATGATTACTCTTGCCTTGCACTGAACTTGCAGAAACTGCCAAACACAGCTACTTGTCACCTAAGAATCAACTCAGAGAACCAAGGGACAATCTCACAACATCCTGGAACCAACGTAGCCATGACCACGGCTGTCTCGGGTTACTCCTATCCTCCTCTATTCTTAAACTCCAATAGAGCTCTGCTAGGAGAATCTAGACACATACATTAATTACGTATTTCTATCTGTCATCTGCCGAGTGGTGGTCAAAATAATAATCAAAGAATCAGTGTCAATCCGTGCTTCACTTAATGATTCATTCCTGTTCCATTTCAGGCTCACTGGATGAAGGAAAACTAAATTCTTTTGGAACACTGGTTTTTCCTATACAATACTGGCTTTGGCAGAAAAGCGATGGGTCTCACAGGGAAACAATCCCGTGGCTTCTCAAATTCTCACTTTCCCATCCGCTCAATGGGTCTGATAGTCTCCTTCTTACCCCCTTCCCCATGGGGTTCCTGTGAGGACAAGAGGAAGTCACTCCCCAAAGTCAAATTGTCAGCTCTGTGGATCTGGGGGGCAACGGAGGCATGCACCATCCTGCGGGCCAGCAGGCAGTGCAGGCAGCGGTTCTTCAGGAAAGGGCTCTCCCAGAAAAGACTCGTTATGCTTCCCACGCCTGAGCCGGCCCCAGCCGGAGGGCTGCCTTTTTCCTTTCAGCTCTCCCGCAGGCTTCGCGCCGCTTTGCTCCGAAATTCTCACCTCTGCCCCCGGTCTCAATGGCGACTCCCTCCCGTGGTCGGGCAGGAGAGCCCGCCGTGGGGCCAGGGGTCCACTGTTCTGTCCACCCAGAGGCCTGGGGACGCGCGGGACCCCCGCTGAATCTCCTGGCACCACTGGGGGACCTCCCCGCCGCCTTCCCTCCAGCCACTCAGGGTTAGAAGGGCCCGCACTCAGCCCTCCTCGACCCCAGGCTGGACCTCACGCGAGACACGGAGGCAGCTGGGCCGGCGACAGAGGAGTCAGGAGCCCCGGGAGCTAAGACACACCGGCCGAAAACAAGGTCGAACTACCACTCCCAGAACCTTCCGCGCCGCGAGGCGCGTCACCGGAGGCCGGCTCCCACAGGCTGCGCGGCTCTCCTGCCGGGCAACCTCCCGCGGTTTGGGCAGAGTCTCCGGTTCCCTCACGCGCTGAAACTCCCTCCGGGAGCGTCCGGCCCCTCAGAAAGCGTCTTGTGGGAACTCGAAGGGTCACCTCTTTTTCGAGGCAATCTCTGGGCTCTGGCCCCTGAAGATGCCCTCGGCCGCGCCAAACCGCTCCTCGCAGGGAACCTTCACTCCCTGCACCTGGAGGCCGCGGAGGGTGGCCCCCGACCCGCAGCCTTCCCTCCCCTGCCGTGAGGGGAGGCGCCTGTACCGCGTCCCCTCCGCTGCGCCTCCCCAGGATTTTTATTCCAGGCTGCACCTCGGAATAAGGAAAAGTAAGATCTCAGCCCCGGAAATTACCTCAACCCAGAAAAAACCAGGTCCCCAATAGTCCCGCCGACCTCAGGGAGACCGGCATCGGAAAAGTCCTCCAGACTCCCCGCGAGCTCTAGGAGCTGCTGGCCGGGAGTGGTGCAAGGATCTGTTTGTCTCTCCGTTATGAAGTAACCAATTTTCCATCCATTTCAAATTCCAAGAAAGAAAATCAAATCAGCCAGACTGACCGTGTTTCGATACAAGCCACATGTTGGTTTGTTCTTTCTCTATTTTATTTTTTTTCAATTTTTTATTTAATTATTTTTCAAGTACAGTTTTCTGTCTATTACTCCCATCCCATCTCACCCCCCATCCTCCCCCCTCCCTCCCATTTCCACCCTTCTCAGTTGTCCATGTATCCTTTATATAGGTTCCTCTAAATCCCTCCCCTATTTTAAAGCCCCCACTTTTAGCTAAGTCTCCGGCTTTCCAGATTCAAGATTACATTTCTCATCAGCCCTGCCTCTTGCCCGGGGAAGGAAAGGAAAGTGATTCTTAGAATGAACAGGAAAGTTCCCACATGCTGGCTGGAACACGGACAAGTCATTTTGAGCATGTGGACAAGGTTAACACACTAGGAATTGTGAACCAACAAGACAGAAAGAAGTGAGCCCCTGACAGTTTCCTGAAACAGAGCTTGGGCTTTATTTAATGTGAGAGAAATGTAAACTGGTATTTTGTGTAAGCCCCTATTATATTGGGTTTCTGCTACACAGAGGGCCACACTTAACTTCCTACCTGGTTTCTAGGTTGTCTGCTTTTGGTCTAATGGCTAGGCCTGGAGAAGAGGGGACATGTGATGTGTATAGCCTTGCCAACTCAAAGAGCTGCTGGAAAGAGCCCCCCACCCTTCAATCAGCAAGAATGGGCAGTTTATTTTAAAAAATGGTGTGTATGAAAGTCCCCACCAGCTGACATGTCTGGAACATGAGGAAATGCCCTTCTAACTTTGGCTAACCATCCCCATCACAGAAATCCCCTGTCTTTATTTGTTTTTAACCAAATCTATGGTCAGTTCTCAGTCCTCTCACTTTACTAACAGTAGTTGATAAAATTGTTTATTCCCTCCTGGAAATATTCTGGTTCTCTTCCTTGACTGGCCATTTCTCAGTCTCCTAAGTAGTTCCTCCTCTTCCCAACCTTTAAACCAGTGCTTCTCCAACTGTTTGTTGCATGATCACAATCACCTGGAAACCTCGCTGTACACTATACTGAAAACACCCTTATCAAGATGCCTGGGGTGGGGCCTGAGAATTTGCATCTTTTAAAAATATGTTTTATTCATTATGCTATTATTGTTGTCCTATTTTTTTCTGCTCTTTACTCCCCTCAGCCCTGCACCCCCCCTCCCACCAACATTCCACCCCCTTTAGTTCATGTCTATGGGTTGTACATATAAGTTCTTTGGCTTCTCCATTTCCTATACTATTCTTAGCCACCCCTCTGTTTTGTACCTACCATTTATGCTACTTATTCCCTGTACCTTTTCCCTCATTCCCCCCTCACGCACACACCGATAACCCTCCATGTAAACTCCATTTCTGTGATTCTGTTTCTGTTCGAGTTGTTTGCTTAGTTTGTTTTTGTTTTTCCTTTTTTATAGGTTCAGTTGTTGATAGTTGTTTGCTGACATTTTATTGTTCATATATTTTTAAAGATTTTATTTATTTATCTTCAGAGGGTAGGGAAAGAGAGAAATAGCAATGTATGGTTGTCTCTTGTGCATTCCCTGCTAAGAACAGGCCTGCAACCCAGGCATGTACCCTGACTGGGAATCGAACCGTAATCCTTTGGTTCACAGGCCCACACTCATTCCACTAAGCTACACCAGCTAGGGCTACTGTTCATATATTTGATCATCTTCTTTTTCTTAGATAAGTCCCTGTAATGTGTCATATAATAAGTGCTTGGTGATGATGAAATCCTTTAACTTGACCTTATCTGGGAAGTACTTTATCTGTCCTTCCATTCTAAATTATTGCTTTGCTAGATAGAGTAATCTTAGATGTAGGTCCTTGCCTTTCATGACTTGGAAGACTTCTTTCCAGCCCCTTCTTGCTTTCAAGGTTTCTATTGAGAAACAGCTTGTAGTCTTATGGGAACTCTTTGGAGGTAACTGTCTCCTTTTCTCTTTCTGCTTTTAAGATTCTCTCCTTATCTTTAATCTTGGGTAATGTAATTATGATGTTCCTTAGCTTGTGCTTCCTTGTGGCCAACTTCTTTGGAACTCTCTGAGCTTCTAGGACTTCCTGGAACTCTTATTTCCTTTGCCAGATTGGGGATGTTCTCCTTCATTATGTTTTCAAATAAGTTTTCAATTTCTTGTTCTTCCTCTTCTCCTTCTGGCAACCCTATGATTCGGATTTTGGAACGTTTAAGTTGTCCCCGAGGTTCCTAAGCCTCTCCTCATTTTTTTGAATTCTTGTTTCTTCATTCTGTTCCAGCTGAATGTTTATTTCTTCCTTCTGTTCCAAGTCATTGATTTGAGTCCTGGTTTCCTTCCCATCACTGTTGGTTCCCTGTACATTGTCCTTTATTTCGCTTTTCATAACCTTCACTTTTTTCTCTATTTTGTATCCATACCCAACCATTTCTGTAAGCATCCTGATTACCAGTGTTTTGAACTGTACATCTGATAGGTTGGCTCTCTCTTCATCACTTAGTTTTATTTTTGGAGCTTTGATCTGTTCTTGCACTTGGGCCACATTTTTTGGTCTCTGTACCTTTTATGTTGTAAGGGGTGTAGCCTTAGGTATTTGTCAGGTGGGGCAAACCACACTGCTACATTGTGGTGCTATATGTGAGGGAGGGGTCTAAGAGGGAACAATGCCACTTGCTTGGCTCTTGGTCAGCTTCCAGTCTCTTCTCCTGCTACTCACAAGCAAATTGGGCCCTTCTGGTGCTGATTCCTGGGTGGGTGGTTTGTGTACATTCTAGGACCCTGTGGATCTCTCCAATGAACTCTCCTGTGAGCCTGGGAGTTTCTCCCCCACAGGTGTTTTCAATCAGTGGTTTGAGGCTTTATTTCCCCGAGCTGGAACCCTGGGTTGTGTAGTCTGTCTTGCTCCCCAGTTGTTCCTCCTGGTTTATCCTCAAATGTGGGACAACCTAGTCCACCAGCCACTACCTTGCCACGTGTCCTTTCTGCCCTGGCTGCCCGTCTCCGCCCCTCCTATTGGTCTGGATAAATGTTTATTTAACTCTTTGGTTGTCAGACTTCCATACAGTTTGATTTTTCTAGAAATTCTGGATATTTTTTGTCTTTAAATTTGTTGTTGTCTTTCTTTTGGTTGTGCAGGGAGGCGAAGTGTATCTACCTATGCCTCCATCTTGGCCAGAAGTTCAGAGTTTGCATTTCTAAGAAGTTCCCAAGTAATACTGAAGCTGCTTATTTAGGAACCAACTACATGAATGTTGGAATGTCCCAGAGCTCAGTGGATAGTGGGGGATACCTGTACCACCCAAATGTAGGAATTCCCAAATTACATCTACAGCCATCAAATCCACATTCCAGGTGGAAAGAAACAAAGAACAAGAGCAAAAGGGAATTTCTTAAGCTGTCCTTCTCTTAAGGTACCTTTCCAGAAACCTCTCCAACAAGTTCCAAATATATCAAAATGTCATTGGCCTGATAGTTCATATAGCAGCATTTCATTGGCCTGGTACCTCACTGCAAGAGAGGCTGAGAAACAGGGTACTCTGCTGCTCAGAACTGACTCGGATTTCCTATTATTAAAGAGAAGAGCCCTAGCTGGTGTGGCTCAGTGGATTGAGTGCCAGCCTGCAAACCAATAGATCGCCACTTCAGTTCCCAGCCATGCACATGCCTGGATTGCAGGCCAGGTCACCACTTGATGGTGTGAGAGAGGCAACTGATCATCTCTTGCACATTGATGTTTACTTTCTTCTCTTTCTCCCTTACCCTCTCAATAAATAAATAATAAGAATAATGACTAGCTACAAGTTAGGCAACTAACAACCCCTGCCATAGTAAGCATTACTCAATGCTCATTATAATTTAGCTGTTGCATGTTACTTTATCATGAGGTTCCATAAAATGGCTCAATACGTTGAATAGCTGATCCTAGGATATTTGGTCATTTTTTCCTTCTGCAGTCTTTGCCAGAGGTTTAATACATATGTATGATGGAAAAAAGTCGGCATCCTTACATAGTAACTCTGGCATGTTCAGTGAGCTGGGGACTACAGCAGGGGCCAGGTCATCATGGGGACTGATCTTTGTGGCCTCTGTTACTGGACTTCACCATCACTCCATTTGTCCTAAAGTCCCAGATTCCTGCTTATTAACAAGATGAAAGGAGAGAATGCCACGTTAGTTCTCCATCCTTCATCCGCTGAAGTGCCAGCATGGCACCCCAAAATTAATGTGCTTTTTAAAAAACACCTAGACATGAGGATCCCATTCTTCTCATCTTGGTACCCAACCTCTCTCTACTTTCTCTGGAATAACTGCTTTATTACTAAGCAGGAACTCTCAGAGATGCAGATGTGAGGAAGCCAATCTGCCAGTGTAGATGTGGGTAGGGGTTTGCATTTGGTTTCACAGATATGTGATGTTGAGGGCAAAAAGGACATTGTATCTAATAGGACTTGGTGGCCTGGATTTCAGTTACATTCTCATGTATGCTGCTTTTGTACTGAAGGATGACTATTCATGGATGAACTTTGTCTTGAGTTAACTTTGACTTGGTGGCATTTTTTGAGATTAAACATAGCCCATCTCCTGGTTCATTGTGGCTGACTTCTTAAATCTGGACACTCCCCTCCCCCAACTTCACCCCACAGCTGCCAGGGCTGCAGCTGACTGTTGCAACTGGACTTGGAACTTTTTGGTATATTTTCACCTTCAGGAGCTACAAGTAAGTGAAGAGAAAGGGAAGGCAGCTTATCCAGGATATCAATGGAATAGCAGGACCAGGCTAAGGAATCTTAGTCATTAATAAGATGAAAACAAAGATAAAAACCACCACCCTAGAAACAAGAACAGTTAGGTGACAGGTTGTCCCACCAGAGGTCAGAAGAGCCAAAGGTCATGGAATTTGAGAGTCTTCAGAAGTTGAAGAACAAGCACAATCGAAATCAGAGCTACACAAAGCTCCATGCAGAGCAGACTAAGAGCTAATAACCCTACTGTGAAGGTATCTGCAGTCCTAAATCAATATTAGTTTGATGTTTATTTTCCTACTGAAGTTTCTAATAATAGAAGGTGCATATTTGGGACTTAAGTTCTCATGACTAGACATGTACTTGTTAATTCAGTGCACAGATTTTTCTCTATCTACCATATCTACCAAGGGAAGGTAGGGAAAAAGTTCTCTAGTATTGCAGACTTTCCTGGCAAGAGTTGATTTGTGGAGTGCTTAACTTGTGAGGTAAGTATTCTGTTTTCTTTTAAAATTTAGTTAGGTCTTATTTAAGCACCAGAGAGATTTTTTTAAAAAATATTTTATTTATTTAGAGGGGGAGGGAAGGTGAGAGGAAGGAAACATCAATGTATGGTTGCTTCTGGTGCATCCCCTGCAGGGAACTGACCCCTGCGGGAAACTGGCCTGCAACCCAAGCATGTGCCCTGACTGGGAATCGAACCACAATCCTCTGGTTTGCAGGCCCGTGCTCAATCCACTGAGCTACACCAGCCAGGGCCAGAGAGATTATTTCATTCCCTCAAAATTTCACCCTGGCCCGGGTGGATCAGATGGTTGGGTGTTATCCTGTAAACTGAGAGGTTGTCAGTTTGATTCTTGGTGAGGGTTCATGCCTAGGTTGTGGGTTCCATCATGGTTGGGGTGTGTAAAAGAGGCAACTGATCGATGTCTTTTGTGTTTTTTTTAAAATTTTATTTATGTATTTTTAAAGAGAGGGGAAGGGAGAAAGAGAGGGAAACATCATTGAGTGGTTGTCTCTTCTGTGTCCCCCACTGGGGATGTGGCCTGCAACCCAGGCATGTGCCCTGACTGGGAATCAAACCAGTGACCATTTGGTTTGCAGGCTTGTGCTCAATCCACTGAGGTACACGAGCCAGGGCCTCTCTTTTCTTTCCTCTGAATCAGTAAACTTGTCCTCAGGTGAAGATAAAAAAATAAATAAAAGTATGTGCCTGCCCTGACTGGTGTGGCTCAGTGGGTTGAACGTTGTCTTGCAAACTGAAAAGTTGCCGGGTCAATTCTCTGTCAGGGCACATACCTAAATGGCAGGCCAGATCCCCAGTGTGGGGCATGTGAGAGGCAAGTGATTGACATTTCTCTTCCTTTTTCCCTACCTTCCCCTCTCTTTAAAAATAAAATCTGCTCTTAAAAGTATGTCTATTTAAAAAAAATGGTTTCTGGCATACTTCCAATTTGGTCGGTTCCTGATTCCAAGATTGGATCCTACTAATGGCCATTAGGTGAAGTTAAAACCACAAAATTTAATGCCTCCACTACTGCATGCCCTATTGTGAGATACCAGTTAAAAGATAAAATGGCCCTTTCTTCAAAACTTTTATCAGGAGATGGAGCAATATTTCACATTTTTTTAAAATCTGCATAATTTCATATTTAAAAAGAAAAACAATTATCACATTTGTGTCCCCACTTGGTTTTATTTACCTCTGTATGCAAAAGTATAAAATTTCTGATTTCATTTTGCTGATGTTACCATGTCTTAGGGAAATATTTGATCCTATTTACATTTAACAAGGCAGTAAATAAAAGATGCAGAACTCTCAGACAGTCATCAGCCAAAAGGATATCAATAGTCCCTTTTATTTTTGTCTTAATCTTATTAAATATTAATCCAATATTATCCATTCCAATAGATTCTGTAGTTTTTCTTCAGGTTCCTTCAAAAGTCCACATATGAAGCTTTCCCTGCCACTCATCTGCTCAAAGGGGGCCAAAATCCACAGGGATGTTAGTAGGTTGAAGTCCTCTCCAGGCTTCACCTTTAGCAAAGGCCTAGAGTCAAAGTTGCCTGATGCCTGACCTTCAATTCAAAAAAATTGGGCTGGGGCCAGGGAATAGAAGAGTTTGGAGAGTCAAGACTTAAAAGTTCAGCAATGGGGGATCACATCAAGCTAAACCTTTGTATCTGGGGACACTAATTGAGACACAATGTTGAGTCCTAAGACAAAGATGGACAGAAGGGTCATTTGGAAAGAATGGCCTAAAAGAGGCAATATGTAACAAGCTGTTGTTACCCAAATATCAAAGTCCTTGTTTCCTTTGCTAGCCTTTTTAAAAAAGTATTTATTTTTAGAGTGGGGAAGGGAGGGAGGGTAGCACCAATGTGTTGCCTCTCATGCACCCCCACATGCCTGGCCTGCAACCCAGGCACATGCTCTCAGTCCACAAGCTGTCTTTTAACCCACTGAGCCACACCAGTCAGGGTGTACTTTCCTTACTTCTTGGTACTGGTACTTGGTACTTGGTACTGGGTTCTGGCTTATGAGATGTGGCTAGAAGTGACGACTCTTAAAAGTAACTCACAAAATCCTCCAGCTTTTTCTTCCATGATGACCTTGGAGGCAACATGTTCTACATGATGAGGATGGAGTAGATAGACTGACATCAGGTTTTATGAGAAATTAATCTTTGTCTATTTGGGGTTATGGCATCATAGCTTATTATCTCTCTTCAATGATGAAGAGGGAAGAACTAGAATCAGAAAGTGACTACTGCAATAATGAGTCCCTTTGATGATAAAGGTACAGGTTAAACTGAGAATTCAGAGAAAGAATGTGAATACAAGAGATGTTTTAAATAGAACCGAGGAAGAAGAAAAGTCATTAATTCAGATAAATATTTATTGGGCACCTATTATTTGCAAGGCACTGTGTGAGCTACAAAGACACAGGCCATGCCTCCAAGTGCTTACAATCTAATTAAGTAGATAATACATGCACATAAATTACAAAACAAACTTTACAGCATAACAGTAAAGGGAATATATTTTGAAGGTAGACCTGTCTTCAAGACCTAGCTTCACCTTTTACTAGCTGTCACCTTGGGCAATTTATTTAACCTCTCTAAACTCTAGTTTGCTCATCTGTAAAATGCAGGTAGTAAGAGTACCTACTTAATAGGGTTGTTGAAAGATCAAATAATCTTGCAAAACTCTTAGCTGAGTGCTTCCTATAACAAATGTTCAGTAAGTGCTAGCTATTAGTAGTAACCATATTAAAGAGGTCTAAAATCTGGGGCTGAACAAAAAGATCAGTGCCCAAAAAAGCTCCAAGAGAGGGACTAACAGCTATAAAAGGAACTATTTCGGAAACAATAGTCCTGCTGATACAATTTTGCCTCTCCCCTCTTGTTGTAGCCTCCAGTTATTTAAAGTGCAGTGATACCAGGGGGCTCAGTTAATAGGCATGTGTGAGGATCACCTCCTAACATTTATCCTATTGTCTGAGAAACTTCTGCAAATTGTTGACTCTTTATAAAGTTGCACCTTAATTTCCAGCATCCCACTTCAGTTCTATAATGTAATAGAGTTTTTATTCAAACACTGTGGTAGCAGAGACAGGAGAGTAGGAGCCAGAATAGATAGAATGATCAATTGATGGATTTAAGATGGAGAAGACCTATTTTAAGTGTTCATGGAGGTCCTTTGACTAAAGCTTTCACCCAATTCAGTCTATTCCCTGTTTGGCATAGCGCCGTTGATGTTGAATAACTGATGATTTAGAACTGAACACTTTCCCACAGACACTGCATTCAAAGGGTTTCTCTCCTGTGTGAACCCTCTGATGTCGTGTGAGCCGGCTTCTCTGGCTAAAGGCTTTCCCACATTCGCTGCATTCATAGGGTTTGTCTCCAGTGTGAATCTTCTGATGCTGTGTAAGGGATGAGCGGTCAAAGAATGCTTTCCCACACTCACTGCACTGGTAGCGAGGCTCTCCAGCATGAGCTTTTTGATGTCTATTCAGTGATGAGACACCATAAAAGGCTTTCCCACACTCATTACATTCATAAGGCTTTCTGCCAGTGTGAATTAGCTGGTGTCGAGTAAGAATGCTTTTCTGGCTGAAGGCTTTCCCACACTGACTACATTCATAAGGACTTTCTCCAGTATGAATTCTCTGGTGTCGAGTGAGGGATGAACGGTCAAAGAAAGCTTTCCCACACTCGCTGCATTTAAATGGCTTCTCTCCAGTGTGAATTCGCTGATGTACAGTTAGGGATGAACGGTCAAAAAAGGCTTTCCCACATGCACTGCATTCATAGGGGCTCTCCCCAGTATGAGACATTAAATGTCTGCTCAGACTGCATCTGTGACTGAAAGCTTTTCCACACTCACGGCATTTAAAGGGCTTCTCTCCAGTGTGGATTCGCTGATGTACAGTTAGAGATGAACGGTTGAAAAAGGCTTTCCCACACTCGTGACAGTCATAGGGCTTCTTTCCTGTGTGAGTCCTCTGATGGCGGATAAGGGACGAATGGTCAAAAAAGGTCTTCCCACAACTGCTGCATTCCTGGTCTTTGTCTTTAGTGAGAATTTTCTTGGGAGGAGTTAACCCTTGTCGCAAGCTTTCCTCTGGGGAAAATGATTTCTTGCAGGTCTCCACTGTAGGGCTTTCCCTCTCTGTTTCCAACCCACCTTCCAGTGCATGAACTTCAAATTTAGGACACAGAGGACCTTTTCTTCCATGCTTTTCCCTCAACATTTCTTCTGATTTTTCTTCTGAAGTACTTTGAATCTCAGGCTTAGACTCCCAGTCTGGAATAGACAGAAAACACAGATGCAGTTTCTTTTCAGGGATAGAAAATATTACAGCAGAAAGAAGAGGTACTATGATAAATCTGACAAGTAATATGGTCACTGTATTGCTTCCTCTCACAAATAGCCATATTCTTTAGGGAAAGACTGAGACTTGGGAATAAAGAAAAAGGCAGAGAATAGATCTGATCTTGGATATCTCAGAAGAAAAAAGAATTTCTATAGGAAACATGGTCAAGATAATTAGGAGAGTATGCAAAGTGGAGAGGATGATGAAAAATAGGAATATCAAATTGTGAATAGTCAATATAACAGATCTGACAGTAGCATTTGGTGAATAAAGATGAATACTACCTTTAGGTATAAGAAAGCGAGTGGGGGAAACAATGGCACTAAAGCAGAAGATGTGAAAAAGATGTGGCAATACTCCCTGCCACAAACCCCCAAGTAAGCACAAAATAAACTGCCCCACCCTGCTGATATGCAGTTACCTAGAGAAATGTTCCCTCTCTCATCAGATCCATGAAGATCAACTATCCAAGGCTTATCCTCTCTCTTCAACTGGAAAATCACATCAGATTGAGGAACTGGAAGTCCTGCTCATAGAGAAAAAAGCCAGGTATGAAATGAAAATGCGCAACCACTCCAAAGCTTAATCTCAGCCCTAATCTAGGCCTTTCACAGAGAAAATACAGAAGGCAGACCATGCATTCTAAGAATATGGACTACAAAGTAATGCAGAAGATATAGGCACATCTGGACAGTGGTCAACACTGAGGTTCTAAAAAGGAACAAGTAGCACTTGGTCAAGAAGTTGATAAAATTCCCTTGAATGAATGTGTTTATTCTTCCTCCAGAGGCGAATGGGATGCTGTTGGCTTTAGTGTTGGCAGGATGGGTGTAAACAGTCCTTGGCTCAAGGAAGATAAAAATGAAAAAAAAATCATCTTGAATAAAAACATGTAATAAAAGTGCGTTTTTTGTTTGCTTACCCTTTAGTATTATGCTTTTATTTAAAGAAGTGAGTCATGTTTATCGTAGGAAAATTAGAGGTTATGTGTAAGTCAAAAGAAAAATATCTTTGAACTTTGTATTAATTATTTTTATTTCTATTCATCTCAGTTCAAAAAGATACCTATAGATATAACTGTGAAAAACAGGACAATGAAATAATGTTGATTTGTAAACTTGAATTTTTCATGTAAGAATAAATTTTAAAATTATTTCCATTAACACAGACCTACTGAACCATTTAAATGACTATCTGATACTATATTGTATGGAATAATCTAATTTAATCTCCTGCTGGCAGACATTTCAGACTGGTTTTAATATTTGAAAGATATATGAATGTGTATATGCAGCATGGGCCGTTAATCCTATTATTTCCTCAGGACAAATGTCTAGAAGTAAACCTATCCATTTTGGTTATACAGATTCTCCTCCTAGAAATAGCCTTGATGGCAGATAAGGGACGGATAAAGGATGGCGGATAAAGGTCTAAACTTCCCTCGCATTGGTCCCCCAACTTGGGAAAGAGAGGCATGTTCTTACTGGGCCCCAGAATCATCTATCCAGTTGTATGCTGATTTTCTGCTGACAAAGTGGCCACATTCATCACTTCCCTAGGGCTTCCTGTCTCTGGTCTGATGAATTCTATGTTCCCCGGTATTTCATCCCACCAGAGCCTATGACAAAGGCTTAGTAGTCTCCCTTAATACTCCATGAACACTATTCTGTTCTCCACATTTGGCCTGTTTAGGCTAATCCAGGAGGTGTTACACTTGCCTTTTTGACGTGCCTTGCAAGAAATCTGCAACGTGATTCCTTTTAGTGCCACCTGATGCTTACTGTAAGCCTGGCTCTAAATCTGCACACTCTCTCAGCCCCTTATTCTGGAAGCTTCTGAGAGATTCCATTACCTACAGGAGCCCAGCTTTACTTCTCATGAATACCTGACACCAGCAGTCATTTTTAATTTTTCCTTTGTCATGAAAATGTCTAATTACAAAGTGTCTTCTGTGGGCATCTAAGATGTCACTTAAGACAAATATTCAAAATCAATAACATTTCTAGTGACTTACTCTAAGGTACAACCTTGTATTCCAACTCCCACACCACATTCTTTTAAAGTAAAACATGTCTCCCCTTCTTGTTTGGTTCTGAGGAGATATTTCTCTCTCAAAAAGATGGCCCCTCACCCACCCTCAGCACTCCGGATGGAGCTAAGTTACGTGACTGATGAGTTGGGGAAAGAGCTGAGCATAAATAACTTGGCTTCTTCTGTTTGCCCTCTCTGGAGAGCCAGCTCCCTGCAGGAGATACACATCTGCTCTACTTCTCCAGGCCCTTTGTGCTGCAGGGCCAGGCTGCTGAGCAAGCAATGGGAGAAAGTCTGTCCAATGCTGGGGTTCAAGATAAGGAAGCCCATTGTCGCTGTACACGTAAGCCACATCCCTCTACTCTTCCATTTTGTCTCTCAGTGGTTCATAACTCAGGTGGTAGAAGAAGTATCAATTTATTAGCCCTTCAACCCCATATTAACATAGTACAGAGTCCAGCTACTTATGGGAAGCTCTTCTTACCTAGTGAGACAATGCTCTCATAGTTCTCCAGCATCACCTGCTTGTAGAGATCCCTCTGAATAGGGATCAGATGCCCCCACTCTTCATCTGTGAAAATCACAGCCACGTCCATGAACGTCACTGATTCCTGGAAACACAATTGCAATTGTGAGTTTGTATTCTCCCTTACTCATAACCCTTCTCTTTACACGGACCAGACAAAACTGTCATAAAGATGAGAGCCCTAAAGGTTGTAGAGGGAGGGGAAAGTAAATGGTCTGACAAAGTAGAGCTTTGATACACTTGGAAAAAGTAGTGTAATCCCTATTGGTCATAATCCCACACCACTATAGTCACAGCTGAGCCTCTGAGTATTAAGGCTCTTAATTTTCAAACTTAAAGAAAACCTGTAAGAAAGAAACAAAGAATTCCCATGGACCCTTCCCCCAATTTCCCCAAATGTTAACATTTTCCACATTTGCTTTATCTTCCTGTCTCTCTGAGTATACTTTTCTTCTCCTATATCCTTCCTGAACGTCTTGAGAGCTAACTTGCAAACATGATATCCCTCTACGCACTAATATTTCAGTGTTCATTTTGTAAAAACAAGATATTTTCTTGTATAATCACAGTTATAAGAGAATCAAGAAAACAGTATTAACATTTCACTATTGTCTAATCTACAACCTTATTCAAATTCCACCCATTGTCTTTTTTAACAAATCCTTAATGATGTAGATTAGATAAATCTTTAGGATCCCTCTCAGTTTCTCTAAAGGTCTGTGATTTTATAAGATTGCATCTTTATCCTCCACCCTAAAACCCCAGATGAGTCTCTAGTGTGTCTGCAGAAGTTTTAAGCCAAAGCACAGAATTCAAGACCCTCTGCCTTTGAGTGGAAATGGGGCAAGCACATGTCTCTGCCCACCAAACTCTCAAAACTCTTATGACCTCACTGAGGTGCTCACATTCCCCAGCCTAACCCAACACCTCCTGGAGTACATGGGGCCTGCTTTCAGTCCATTCATGGATATACAAAGAAAAGATATACAAAGAAGAACTAAACCAGTCCACTGTTCCCCAAACTTTCCAATCAGACTTGTACCATCTTTTTTAGGCAAAATCACTCAGAGCAAATGCCACAGGGGCTATGTGCCTGATGATAGGCTAGTGAGCCCATGTACAAG
Source organism: Sturnira hondurensis (assembly GCF_014824575.4). Classification (NCBI taxonomy): domain Eukaryota; kingdom Metazoa; phylum Chordata; class Mammalia; order Chiroptera; family Phyllostomidae; genus Sturnira; species Sturnira hondurensis. The sequence continues at coordinate 1,344,929 of NW_028081809.1, forward strand.
GCATGAAAAGGTCACTGAAGGACACCACAAGTCAAAGGGGAAGGAAGCACTCCCTATGGAATCCTTCATGTACCTGGTGGGTCTGACCAAAAAAGCTCCAGGAGAGAGAAAGAAAAGGGTTTACATTCTAGAGACTAATAAAGTATTTCAAAAACAGAAAAGTCTATATCACCTGGTATTTGGCAGTTGAAGCCACAGCAGCCATTCCCTTCTGTGTGCTCTCCGTGTGGATAAAGGCAGAGTCCTAATAAAGTAAAGGTATGGGATGGGAAGGTAAGTACAAGAAAGACTAGTCTTATTTGTACTTTTCTTACCCATGAAGTAAGAATTCTCTGCATACCAGTGGGTTAAATATCCATCCTCAACTCAATACCCTACAGAAAGGGAAGGAAAGTAAAGCAAGACCAAGGGCAAGCCCACCCTGCCCCAGCACTACAGCAAAAGGCATGCACATTGCTAGTTAGAACACAATGTGGTACTTGTTTCACCATGATTTTAGAGGCAAAGTTTTGCTCCTGGGAGTCGAAAACAGATTAAGGCTCATACTATACTTACAAATTTATTCAGTATTGCCCTGATAGTTACTGGATAAAAAACATAAATTTTATAAACAACTACATAGATAACAGTTAAGTAAATACCAAAGTCTCTTTAAAGCTACTTTGCATATTGGACAAGCAAATCCAATTTATAACCCTTTGTACAAGGACAGCCAATAATTAATAGGTCACAGGTAGGCATTTTACAGGCTGCCCAGCAGGCTGAAATGAGATCTAACTTGAAGAGATAACATCCTTCCTCAAGAAGGTGGACTAAGAAACATCAGGACAACAAGTAGATGATGAGCTAAAAGGGTACCCTGAGAGACAGAGTAGCCACAAGGATTAGGGGAGCCAAAGTTACCAGAAGGCAGAACCCGTGGCTACGTGGGAAGTAGGATTAGTTACAGTCAGGGGAAAGAGCAGCCCAGCCACATTACTGTTAAAGCACTGAAGCCAAGTCTTTCCATTACCCTAGTACCACCCTCGGGCTTCAGTTTGCATAGAAACCTTATTTATTCTTGACTTCCATGAGACTCCAACCCTCTTTCTTAGGCTTTCTGTGAATCCTTATCACTATAGTCTTTACTTGAGTTAGCTATGTCTTGGTTTCTTACAAGAGTCTAATTAAAACATAGTTAAATCAAGCATTGCTGGGATTTATGACTGGGATGGGGAGAGAGTATGGTCCTGGGAAGAAGGCAGAAGAGATATGGCTTACTGACTGCTTTCTTGCTGTCAAGGAAGTATATTCACTGATCTTTTTTTTCATTCATCCATTTATCCAACCAACGCACATTCAGCACCAACTATTGATACCAAGCCCCCAAAATGTATATTTCCCTTGTCCTCTAAAAGCTTATATGTAGCCTAGCATATTGGACAAGCAAGTAATCAAAATAAATTTCACTGTAGGATGGACAAGTACTGTAAAGAGATATATACAGCAAAGTCTGATAGACATCAGAGGCTTGCCTAACCCAGATGGGAGGGAGGGAGGAAGGAAGGAACAGGGCGGGTTTCTGGGCAGAAATGGGATCTAAAATAAGTTGTGACTTGGGGGAGGAAATTCTAGGCAGGGAAAACACCTATTTTTTGAAAACAAGGAGGTAGGTCTCTACATGGAAAGGATTAACAACTGTATCTACTTTAGAATGGCAGCTATCTAGGCTGCGAGCAGAGCTGTGGGTAAGGATGAGGTTGGAGAAGTAGGCAGTCACTGGCTAGATCCAGGAGAGCTTTGTATCCTCCCTCTTCCACATGTGGCGATGGGGGTCACTTAAGGATTTACGCATGTTTCATTATCAGATCTTAGAAAGATCATTGCAATTTGTATCAAGGGCCGTGAATTATGTACATTCTTTGACCCAGCCATCCTCCCCTAGTTTATCCTAAGGAAATAAGAAAGAATATATGTAAAGCTTTTTCTTAATCATTAACACTAACCTTTATTTAGTGCTATCTGTGGAAACCTTCTAAGAACTTTATGTGTATTACCTCATTTAATCCTTACAATAATACAGACAAAATTTGAAATATCCTAAATTTCTAAATAGGAGATTTGATTAATTTATGATCCAGCCCATCAATACAATGGAACACCATTAAACATCATATTAATAACTAGCATTTTTTGAGCATTTGCATTTGCTACTGACCAGGCACTGTGCTATCTTTTCAGAAAATAAATCATTATAGCACAGAGGTTAAAAAGTGCTAGACAGCACTGACCAGTATGGCTCAGTTCACTGACTGTTGTCCTACAAACCAAAAGATTGCTAGTTTGCTTCCTGGTCAGGGCACATGCGTGGGTTGTGGGTTTGGTCCCCGACTGGGGTACATATAACAAGCTACCAATTAATGTTTCTCACATCGATGTTTCTCTCCCTTAATTTCTCCCTCCCTTCTTCTCCCTCTAAAAATAAATAAATACAACTTTAAGGGAAAAAAAAAAACAGACCTGAGTTCAAATTCCACCTAAGCCTCTCACAAAACCTAAATTTACTTAACTATAACACAATACCTAGCTTACTGACTTTATGAGGATGGAATTAAACTATCCTCATAAGGAATACTTAGTACAGTGCCATTCCTGCATCTCACAGTGTTTCTGGAGAAAATGTTCTTCAAATTCTTGCTCTGTATCTTCAAATGAGCCCTTGCCCAAAAGCTTTTACTGTTCCTCTCCTAGCTCTGTAGTTATTCCAAACCTCCATAGCTACCACTCAATTTTAGCAAACCAATGTATTTTACTATACTGAGCTTCACAAGAGTTCCAAGGGAGGCAGGACTATGAGGGAGAAAGCAGTCTATAGACCTGGCATTATTAACTGATTACTTATGCTAACAGTTGACCCCCAGTTGTGTAATTTCTTCTTCATGGACTAGTTGTAAATAGTGAGACAATAATGTAAAGCATTTATCTTACAGCTTGTTCAATAAATTTTCCTTTCTACTGCCCAACATAAACCCATTCATCCTACTATTCAATGAAAATTATGTTCTAGGTAGCAGGGGACTGAGGTCAACAAAACAGAAAAGTTTGTGTGTGTGACACTAAGGACTCTACCTTAGTGACCCACAACTGTGTCTTACTTTCTTTTTCACTATTCTACCTGTTCAGAATCAGCTTCCTGCATTACTCAGTTTTTCTTTCTCCAGCATCTCCCATCTCTCCTGTACCTTCTTCCCATATGTTCAAACAGATATAATCTTCCTCTATCTGAAACTACCTTCACTGAATCCCATGGCCTCCCTCTAGCAAAAACAGTTCTCATTTGGGTTTTCCTTTCATGACCAAACTTTTTGGATGAGTAATATGTACCTACCCACTCCACATCATCACCACCTATTTTTCAATCATTATTCCAGTCTTGCCACCCTTCACACATCTGAATCTGCATGCTTGAAAATTAACAATGCCTTTCAAAGCTCCTAGTGGCAATAATCCTTTTTGCCTTATCTTTACTTCTCAGCAGCTTTTGACTGTTTTGTCAAGTTTCTGCTTCTTCAAGTTGCTGTAGCTGTTCTGATAGTGCATTAGCCTAACTTTCTTCCTCCCACTAACAGTGCAGCTCTCTGTGATTCTTTTTCCCAGTGTTGCTCTGGGAACATGGATGCTGCCCAAGGCTCTGTCTTTGTACAATGTTCTTCATGCTATCCCTCAGAAATTCCATTCACACCTAGCACTCCATTTTCTACTTCTACAGAGACAGTTCCCAGTCTAGTCCCAATGCTTCTTCCAAACTCACCTCCCATTTCCAAATGACTGCAATTTTGAATTAAACATTCTCCCAGCACCTCAAAACCATCTTCCTGTCTTCAACTCCCCACATCAATTCCTCTCCATTTTTACACTTCTATCAGATGTTCTAATATCCTCCCAGGTGCCCCAAATTCACTCTTACCTCACTCTCTTTCTTTCCAAATCTAGTCAGTCACCAGTTCCTTTTGACTCTTCTTTTGCAGTGTCATTTGTATCCTTCCCTACCACTGACACCATCTTAACTGAAGTCCACAACAGCTTGCTTCAGGATGACTACCAACCATTCCTAACTGGCTCTCTGCCACTAGTCCTTTCCTCTCTCTAGTCTTGGATATGACCTCTGTAACAACTGTCCCCTAAAAGTTTTATTATTGTCAGTCCCTAGATCAGACCCATACAATCCACCTTGCCCGTATGTCCTGTCCTGATCCTCTATGCAACCACCCCCATAAACACCCACCCCACCCATGACCACTTGTGTGGAGGCCCAAGGTAGGGAGCTAAACAATCTGAGGTTTCTGGAAAAGACAGAGGGACTGGAGTGGGCAGCACGCTAGATATAGTATCAGTTCCACCTAGGTTTAGTGAACACCCACGGGAGGAAGAAGGGGTGGGAGGAGAGGAGTACTTTAACACAACTTTGTGGCCAAATACCTGGCCATTTTTGCAATTTGGTCTCTGGTTTTGCTTAAGACACTAGGCAACTCTGCAGTTTGAACTCTGACTCAATCCACATGACAAACTGCTCTCCCTATATTGTCTGTTCGATCATTACCTGTTTTATAAGTTTGTTTTACAAGCTCCAAGGGAAACTGAGACAATGGTCTCAGTCTTGTGATACCCTCTGCTGCCCACGTCTCATGACTTGGCCATATCTCCTAACTCTACCTGCTGACCACGAATTAACGGAAACTAGAAAGCCTGGTTGCTTTAACCAAACAGAAAATGCATACTGTATACTTATGACTTTGCTTCTCTGTGCAACCAATCCCTTTAACGGTCAGCTTTTTTTTGTGGTTTTTGCCTTTAAAAACGTTGCCCCACCTTCCCTGTGGTTCATCCTGGAGGCTGTGTCTCCCTGGTCTGCAAACCATTTTGAACAAAACTGTCTTTTGTCTCTCAGAAAGGTAAGTCTCCTTAAGTTTTCGTTGACAGGAGTAACGCTCCAAACTTCCAATCTGAAAGCTGGAATATGACATACAGTGTACAGTGGCTGTTGCCTGCACCCACCAGACCAACACACACACGTTCGGTCGTGTCACTCAGTTCTACCAGCACACTCGTGGGTCGAGGAGACACAACTTTGTGTCCGCACCACTCAGAGCAGGGACACTGCCAAGCGCGCGAGCGCTCCCGGGCAGGCGTGCACACATCCCGGAAGGTTCTTCCAAGTTACCCTGCTCTACTCCCATAACACCTCCCCCCAGATTCTCAGCGACCCCTTCTCACGACAGCTGCGCTCACTCCGCATCTTGAAGACACAAATCTGCAACTCTCACCTCGGATACACAGTGCTCAGAAACCAGGAAGACAGCGCCTCTTAAGGTTGGGAAAGCAGTGCGCCTGCGCAAAGGGCTCCGACGCCTGAGCGCCCAATCAATGCTCGGCCTTCGCACGGACTGTATTTCCCAGAAGTCTAAGCGGCCTGTGCCCCTAAATATGACGTATGAAACCCTTGGCTGTTCCAAGCCTGTGAGAACTTGTGGACGCTGAAGCTAGTGGATAGCGACTACGGTGTAGTGGCTGTAGGGGGAGGGAACCGGTGTGGATGTCTAAGCTTACGGTCACCCTGGAAGTACTGACAGCGAGTGCTGTCACATTCCTTATGTCCTCCCGTGGGAAATGTGTCTTTCCCATCCTTGAGGCCATTCCTACTTCTGGTTTTCACCGCCCGGGGAAGATTGAGAACGAAATTGAATCTTTTGGCACTCGGAAGGAATTTATTTCTGCTTTAGTTTGTCTAACTTGGTTCTGAAATTTGGTCCAGTGAAACGCAGAATTTTTCTGAGAACGGGCTGGGCCTGAGGTAAGGCATGCGAACATTTTTCCTCCAGAAAAGAGCGGAGGACATGTGTATTTTTAACTGGGGAGCTGCCCGACTGATCAACAGCTGGAGCGCACCCCACCCCACGAGAGCCCTGGTTAGAGACATCGCAGGGATTCTTAACCTCTGCTGCACAGGAGTCACCGGAAGCGTAGACATAACACACTGGTGCCTGGGGCCCGGGGCCCACTGTGAGGAGTGGGCATTCGAAAAGATCTACAGGTGATCTTATGAGTAGCTGAAGATAACCAGTGAGCTGCTAGAGCTTCAGGGAAGACTGCTGATCACACAAAAAATATGGTAAAACCCTACTTCTCGAACAAGTCTGCCCTTACCCTTGCAAAAACCTAAATTGCCTATCAGAAACAAGGCATTGTCATGACTCCTTGCGACCACTTCTCTCTTCGATACTTTATTTTTTCCAGAATGTCATATAAACATGATTGATTATACAGTATGTAACCTTTAGAGGGTGACTTTTTCTTTCAGCATCCAAAATCTTTTTAATGACAAAGCAAGATCTGGGTTTGTTTAAAAATATAGAACACTTCATGAATTTATATGTTATCCTTGGCAAAGGCCATCCTAATATTCCCTGTATCTTTATAATTTTAGTATATGTGCTGCCCAAGCCAGGCAGAGAGTGACTTTTCACCCAGCAGAAAGCCCTTAAGACCCATTCATGTTCTCATGGGAAAAGTGTGTGACTACAAAGAAGCAGCAAAAGGGAATGTTGGGGGTAATGGGTAAACATCAGGCTACTTGGGACTAAAGCTCCCCTAACAGCACTTGGCATCCAGTGCCACACCAGAGTACTCTGAGTGGGGGAGGGGACAACTCTGTTAAGCTATTGATTAACTCTCCTAAGTAAGATGAGCCTCTGGATCAAAATCTGTCTTTCTGATTCTTCAATAATAGTGGGAAATTTCAGACACTAACTGGCCAATGCCAAAAGGGAAGGTATCAAGGAAGGCAGTGCCCTTCAAGTTCATATGCAGCAGTTCCACATCTATCTAGTCATGTTGAACCATCAGTGAGATAAAGATCTGTCCTCATTTGCCCATCCCCTCACCTTTTTGGTTCCAGAGCAATGAAGAGACTAAAAACTCCTGTGCCAGCCATGGTTCCCAAGAAGCTGCCTGCCTCCTGAAAATCCTTAGCCTCCTTGGCCAGCAGATTCAGGGTAGGTCTCAGGCTTTTCTTTTTAGCATATTTTCAGTGACTTCTGTTGCACAGCCCCAAACTGGGCTACAGGCCCAGGATGAAAATTGCTCCCAGTCCCCAGCCCCCGGGCAGGATCAGGGTGAAACCCCCAAGCATGCTACTATTGAGATAGGCCACTCTGGACTCCAAGTGCGGGTGCAGGATGGTTCTTCAAAGGTGGGGCCAAGGCAACGTTTGTTCTTTGTGGGTTCGGCTACACCCGGTTCCGGGCTCTGCACTGGCCTGTGAAAGAGTTGGGAGTGACCCTCTGTCTGCCAACTTCAGGGACCATGAAGGCCTGGACCAGGGGGCAGAATGGTCTGTGTCATTGCAGGGCCCTCCCTGGAGTCCTGTCTTTCTCCAGGTCTCTGAGGCGTGTTGGGCACTGTGGTACCTGATGGTGGTGTGGTCACCCCTGTGGCTGGGTCTGCATACAAGCTGGGTTCCAGAGCTTGGTTCCCCTCTCCCCGCCCCCCCCCCCGGAGCAGCTCCAGGGATCGGGATACGTGTGCCTCATGTGAAACAGCAGCGTCTGACTGTCTGTCTGGGTGTGTCAGCCCTGTTCTGGGCCCTGTAGTGAAGTGGGTGTCTTCTCCCTGAGTGGGAGTGCCTGGTGTCACCCAGTTTGTTCCCTGCTCCTGGAACCTTGGGGAGGACAGACTTGGACATAGTGAAGGGATGTCGCCCTTTAGCCCCAGCTGTGAACAAGGCTAAACAACATTAGGTTTGACTATCCAGGGTGCTGAGGCCCAGAAGCCTTCCTGGGAGGTTACTACCTGGCCTAGGAGAATGAGGGCCCTAGGAAGAGGCCAGGGCTGGGGTCCTGGTGTGGGGCTGGGATTCCTCTCTCTCAAGATATCCCTCCTGAATTTCTATTCACCACACAAGGATTTGGAACAAACTTGTCCTGTGTTTCTGCCCCTCCTACTAGTCTGCATGGATTTAGTTTCTTTATTCCATAGTTGTCAGATTTCCATTCATCTCGATTTGTGACTGTTCTGAGTGATGGTTGTTCTATATTTTAGTTGTAATTTTGATGTGGTTGTGTGAGGAGGTGGGCTGTGTTTACTTGTGCCACCACCTTGACTGGAAGTCCTAAGCCATTCCTTTTCAAAGTTTAGCATCTCCTGTCCTTCACCAAATTGGCCTTTTTATTTGATTTTTTATTCTTCAGCATACATGGTAAAGGTAACAAAACTGGCATGTGGCAGAATGGGACCCATCTTTGGAACTCTCACTTCCTGTTTTTCCCTTATGCCAAGAAAGCTCTTTAGAAATACATCTCTTGCAGCAACATTTTCACTGATATGTCCCCTAGAGCAAGGGACATAGAGGAAAGAATAAACAAATGGGATCTTATCAAAATAAAAAGCTTCTGCATGACTAAAGAAAACAGTATTAAAATAAAAAGAGAACCAACTGTATGGGAAAACATATTTGCCAATCATACCTTAGACAAGGGTTTAATCTCCAAAATATATAAAGAACTCACACAACTCCACTCTAAAAAGATGAGCAACCCAATTAAAAAATGGGCAAAGGACTTGAACAGACACTCCTCCAAGGAGGACATACAGAGGATGCAGAGACGCATGAAAAGATGCTCAGTGGCTCTAGCTATCAGAGAGATACAAATTAAAACCACAATGAGATACTACTTCACACCAGTCAGAATGACCATCATAAACAAAGCAACAAACAACAAGTGTTGGAGAAGATGTGAACAAAAGGGAACACTAGTGCACTATTGGTGGGGTTGCAGAGTGGTACAGCCACTGTGGAAAATGGTATGGAATTTTCTCAGAAAACTCAAAATGGATCTGCCTTTTGACCCAGCAATTCCACTGCTAGGATTATATCCTAAGAACCCTGAAACACTAATCCAAAAGAACCTATGCACCCCAATGTTCATAGCAGCACAATTTACAATAGCCAAGTGTTGGAAGCAACCTAGGTGCCCATCAGTAAATGAATGGATCAAAAAACTATGGTACATTTACACAATGGAATACTATGCAGCAGAAAGGAAGAAGGAGCTCCTATCCTTTGTGACAGCATGGATGGAACTGGAAAGCATTATGCTAAGTGAAATAAGCCAGGCAGTGGAAGACAAATACCATACGATCTCACCTTTAACAGGAACTTAATCAACAAAACAAATGAACAAGCAAAATATAACCAAAGAAGAACAGGCTGACAGTGACCAGAGGGGAGAGGGGAAGGAATTTCAGGGCAAAAGGGGAAGGGTTTACAGGAACAAGTATAAAGGACACATGGACAAAAACAAGGGGGGGTGGAAATGGGAGAGAGGTGGGGAGGGCTGGGGGGGGTGGACTGGAATTGGAGTAAAAGGCAGAAAACTGTACTTGAACAACAATTAAAATTTTAAAAAAATCAATAAATACATCTCTAGGAATCTCTTTAGAAATGCAATCTCTCAGGCCCTTCCCACAACCACTGAGCTGGTGTATCTCTCCCAAGACCCTCAGGAATCCACATGCATGTTGAAGTTTGAGAAGTGCTGAACTAACCATACTATGCTGGCCTCCCCACCTCCATGCTTCTGTTATTGTCAGCCATAATCACTTCTCAGGCTGGTTGGTGGGTAGAGTCCTTCTCACACCACATCTCTCTGACTAAGCCAGGAAGTGTTCTCTCATTTTAAGGATGTGATTAGATTGGGCCTACTTGAATGATCCATGATTATCTTCCATCTCAAGTTCTGTGCCCTTAATCACATCTGTAAAGTACCTTTTTCCATGTAAGTTAACATAGGTTCTTGGGATTAGATCATGGACATCTTTGGGGAGAATTATTCTGCCTCTACCACATTACAGTAAATATTATATGTAGGCACATATAAAAAATGCACAGTGTGAACTGTGGTGTTGAGGGAAGACTTGGGCAGGCATCTTCCTCCCCTACTTTCATCTTTACAGTCTTTGTTTGGACTTACCTCATGTACTAGAATCCAAACACTATTTTCTCAGGTTTTCCTAATCTCCAATCATCTGCTTATTTCTTTTGCTTGACACCTCCAAAAGCTTCCACAGATGCACACCATTCTTGGAAGAAACGATACACCTCTTTTAGATACTATTTTAAAGGTTAGTTATCCTACCTCTAAGACTTCACTTCTCTTGGCACAGAGAACAGGTAATACTAGAATGTCTCCCTCCACATGCCCCTGCCTCCGACTGGGAGAGAAGGCCTAAAACCAAGGAATCAATACCAACTCGAGGAAGTTCCAAAGAATTATTCCAGATAACATCAGTGGAAGAACACAGTAGAGATGAAGTCTAGTCCTCCATACTGAAAGCAGTCTATGATTGTGATGACCTGTTAGAGACACATCCAGAAAAATGGGAGAGACTTCTGATAGAAACATCACTCATGCGCAAATCTGTTACCACCCTTAGGGGAAATCATAAATGGAGTGAATTGGGGAGAGGTTTAGGCTTAAGATCAGTCCTTGTTAACCAATGTGATATTACTACCAGAGGAGGATCCTATACATATGATACAGGATTCAGAAAGACTTCAGGGTGAAATAACTCTCAGAACCCACCCAGGGAAGAAATCCTGTACATGTAATGAATGCAGGAAGTCCTTCCACTTCCAGTCAGAACTTAGGCGCCATCAGAGATGTCACACTGGAGAAAAGCCCCATGAGTGCAGTGAATGTGGGAGAGTCTTTGCTCATATTTCATCTCTTAATAAACATCAGAGAATTCACACTGGGGAAAAGCCCTACAAGTGCAGTGAGTGTGGAGAGCCTTCAGCCAGAGCTCATTTCTTGCCCTACATTATGTTTTGTACTGCCTACAGGATAAATCCTCACCCCTCAGTTTGGCATTTAACACCCGCTTCAATCTGTCCTAACATCCTGCTGCTCCTGACAAGAACCACTATTTCAGACAAAGGAGCCATTACCTCAGAGGTGCCTCCATACTCATCTAAAGCCCAGTAAGTCAGAACCTATTCAGATGCCCCCTCCTCAGGGAAGAAGTCTGTTTGAACACTGCTATGAAGACATATCTTAATCATTTGCAATTGAAAAAGCATTTGGTGTTTGCTTATGGTTTTAAAAATAAGAGGTTCGTGGACTTGAGATAGTTCTTACCACTGTCTTGGTCTATTAATTTAAATCATTTGTTGTGTATCATCTCACCACTTCTCTCCTGAGCCACATTAACAGCTGCTTCAGGTCACTTCTTATACTTCCTCTCAGAAAGGAGCGCAAACTGTGTGCTTACTAACCATGTGTTGATTTGAAAAACAACTTTCATTGCCCAGGTTTACTTTGTGCTTCTGTTTGACTTTGACTTTTATACTAGATGAAAAGCTTACCTTCTAGAAGACCACCAACTAAATATTTTCTTAGAAAAATATAATGTTGCTTCCTGTAATTATTTTTCAAATTCAAATATAGATTACCACTGTTTTATCTTTTGGGAGTGGACTGGCATGTGTGTACATGAAAGTTCACTGCTATTTTTTTTTGTGGTGCTACCGTGACTTCTCATACCAATGACCCAGTCAGGCCAGACTTCACAGGTTAGGGATATAGAACCAGACAAGACTGCTTTTGCTTCAGATCCCAGCCACAAATTTGGGGGTCCCTTTGTGAACTTCTGACCAGCTAGCTACAAATTTGGGAGTTCCCATTACTTTTTCAGGTTCTGTAATTCTGTAGAACAACCCTCAGAACTCAGGAAAGGGCCATATTATCATTTTATTACAGCAGAAAGATACAAATCAAACCAGCCTAAGGAGGAGACACATTAGGTGAGATCTGGAACTATTCCAAATGTGAGGCTTCTGTTTCCCTAGCAACACATAACCTGGCTGGCATATAGATGTGTAACGATGTGCAGGGTACCGCCAACCAGGGAAGCTCACCAGAGCCTTGTCCAGAGTTTATATTGGAATTTCATTACCTTGGAATAATTAATTGACCACACAGTTTAACTCAATTTACAGTGCCCCTCCCCTCCCTGGATGTGGGGTCGATAGTACATGGCCCAAAATCCTGGCCCTCTCATTTCTTGGTTGGTCTTTCTTGCGTGGTAAGCCCCCATCCTGAGTCACCTCATTAGCATAAACTGTGCAGTATGGTCCCGCACAGTTAATATGGATATCTCTCAGAAAGTTTTAAGGATTTAGAAGTTCTTTAGAAGAACCTGGGACAAAGGCCTGCCAAGTTCTTTATTACACAAGCACACACAGAAATTAATGTGAAAATGTTTCTTCAGTTGTTATTCACATAAGTCCCAAATGTTAACACTGTACTTTATACATTCCTTAACAGATAACTGCAATATACTATTTCTGCTTACAGACCACTGGCAAGAACTTAGACGTAGACACAAGGGAGTCTGGAAATTGAAGTTCTTTTCCTGGTCAGCTATGGGCCCAGCTAAAATTTTGAGATTCTACTACTAAAGAAGAAATGGAGGATCGGTGTTAACAGATGACCAGAAATCTGTGCCTCAAGACCCAAATACTCCAAAGCCATTTGGGAGTGAGGTCCCATGCATGATATTCTCTGGGTCTCAGTCTTCTCTTCTGTTAGATGAAGGACTTTGCACTTGTGGAAATAAATGAAGACTCCTAAATGAGAACAAAGAGGCTATTTATTCTGAACTTGATATAACAAAGGATCAGCCACTATCACCTGCTTTTGGCAGAGAACCAAAGGCATGAAGAGAGGAATAAAACCTTAGAATGAGAAGAAAATGAGAATACAGAGACTTCCAGCTAAGATGGAGGCGTAGGTAGAAACACTGTGCCCCCTCCCACAACCAAATTTAAAGACAGCAAAGTTTTAGAAACAAACGCAGCCAAAACAGTGAAAATTGAACTGTACAGAAGTCCAAAAACAATGAACCACCCAGCCAGACCACGTCACAACCCAGCGACTGGGTCGCCCGGCCCTGGTGAACACCTAAGGCTCCGCCCCTCATATGTAACAGGTGTGAACAGACCAAACATTATGACTCAAGAACAGCTCAAAGCCCCAGAGCCTGTAATTCTAAGTGACCAAGAAATAGCCAGCCTTTCAGATGAACAGTTCAAAACACTGGTGATCAGGATGCTCACAGAATTGGTTGATTTTAGCCACAAATTAGAGGAACATATGAAGGCTAAACTGATTGAAATGAAGGGAAATGCACAGGAAACCAATAGTGATGGAAAGGAAACTGGGACTCAAATCAAGGGAGTGGCCCAGAAGGAAGAAAGAAACAACCAAACAGAGAAGAAGGAAGAAACAAGAATTCAAAACAAAATGAGAGGAGGCTTAGGAACCTCCAGGACATCTTTAAACGTTCCAACATCCGAATTATAGGGGTACCAGAAGGGGAAAAGAAACAGCCACGAGTGGAAAACTTATTTGAACAAATAATAAAGGAGAACTTCCCCAGTCTGGCAAAGGAAATAGACTTCCAGGAAATCCAGGAAGCTCAGAGAGTCCCAAAGAAGTTGGACCCAAGAAGGAACACACCAAGGCACATCATAATTACATTAGCCAAGATTAAAATGAAGGAGAGAATTCTAGAAGCAGCAAGAAATAAGGGGACAGTCACCTACAAAAGAGTGCCCATCAGACTGTCAGTGGATTTCTCACAAGAGACCTTACAGGCAAGAAGGGGCTGGAAAGAAGTATTCCAAGTCATGAAATCCAAAGACCTACAGCTAAGATTGCTCTATCCAGCAAAGCTTTCATTTAGAATGGAAGGGCAGATAAAGTGCTTCTCAGATAAGGTCAAATTCAAGGAGTTCATAATCACCAAGCCCTCATTATATGAAATGTTAAAGGGACTTATCTAAGAAAAAGAAGATAAAAATACGAACAGTGAAAGGACAGCAAACTCACAGTCATTAACAGCCACACCTAAAACAAAAACAAACTAAGAGGACACCTAGATCGGGAGTGGAACCACAGAAATGGAGGTTACATGGAGGATTAGCAACAGGGGAGTGGGAGGAGGAGAAGGGGGGAGAAGGTACAGAGAATAAGTAGCATAGACAGTAGGTATAAAATAGACAGGGGGGAGGGCAAGAATAGTATGGGAAATATAGAATCTAAAGAACTTGTGACACATGGACATGAATGAAAGGGGGAAATGGCAGGGGAGGGGTGTGCAGGGTGGAGGGGAGTGAAAGGGGGAATGGGACAACTGTAATGGCATAATCAATAAAACATATTTTTAAAAATTTAAAAAGAAAAGAATGAAAAAGAAGCTTCAGGTATACCCTAATTCAGGTTGTTGGCATGGGAAAGCTGGAGGGAGCAGGACATCTTATGTGATTGGTTTGGGAGCATATTTGGCTTCAATGGTTGGTCCTAGATTAGAAGTTGGGGGGAGGCTGGCAAGTAGGAGAACTAGCAGTCACTGACCAAATCATGGCTGTTGTGAGCTGACAGCAGCAGAGGCCATGGTTTGTTTTTCAGACTGGTTGCTGGAAAGGTGTGGGTCAGAGTTCATTGTCATATGTGGGGTGTCCATTGTCCTCTGGTATAAGAAGTTTCTCAGTCCCCCCTTTTGGCCATTCTCTTGCTTGAGAGAGGCTGACCAATTCAGAAATCCAGATCTTCACCACTCAGAGATTGTTCTGTTGTCTCAGAGTAAACAATATCATGAGATCTTTTGGATTTTTTCTTTATCCTTACCCAAGGATATATTTTTATTGATTTTAAAGAGGGAGGGAGACAGAGAGAGAGAAACATCATTGAATTACCTCCAGTATGCACCCTGACTGGGAATCAAACCAGCAACCTAGGTATGTGCCCTTACCAGAGACTGAACTCACATTTTTTGTGTTCAGGACAATGCTGCAACTAACTGAGCCACCAGCCCAGGCTGGTGGGTCTTACGGATCTTACGGATCTTTCATGTTTTATCATCATGCCACTCATCTGATGAGATGACAGTTGTGCAGAAGCACTGCCAAGTGTTTTTTAAGGTGATATGGAGCCTGTCCTACCATGCCTGTTCCATGGATCCACATACAGTGAGATATAATAGCAATGGCCCAGATGCTACTGCAATTAGTCAGTAAGAAGTTTATGTGCCCTGGCTGGGTAGTTCAGTGGGTTGTATTGTCATCCTGTGTACCAAAAGGTTGTGGGTTCAGTCTCTGCTCAGGGCACATACCTAATTTTGGGTTTGATCTCTGGTTGGGGTGTGTTCGGGGGGCAACTTACAGATGTTTCTCTCTCACATCCATGTTTCTCTCTCTCCCCTTCTCTCTCAAATCAATAAACATATCTTCGGGCGAGGCTTAAAAAAAAAGAAGTTTATACAATTGCCCATGACTACTTGTGCCATTGAACTGAGGCAGAGCTGCACATCTTTCATCAAGGGAAGGGGTGCTGTCATTGGTGCTGCCAGAGGCAGTGGTAGGTCACTTATTGTATTTTTATTGCACATCACTGGAAATTCTGGTGTATTCACATGAACAATGAGTCAGCAATTCTCCAAGGTAGTGCCTGAATAATCAAGGGTGACCTTGTTTTGGAGCTCTTGCCTGAGTTGGAATTTCCAGTATTGGTGACTTAGAGTTAGGATTTCTTTATACAGATAAGTCTTTGCATACTGTTCCTAAACTGCATGAGGATTTAGTCCGAGGAAAACAAAATGAGTTGGCCTGGCCGCAAGGAAGTAAAATCCAGTGGGGCCGCATAGAGATCCAGGAAAACAGGAGTTGTTCATGATGAGATTGGAAGCAAAGCCTATATTAGCTGTGTGACATATTTGGGTCCATATTAGTTTCTTTCATGTGACAACTCACCCATTACCCTGCTAAACTTGTTGGGTTTAAATTTAGAATTGCTCGGGGTCTGGTCAGTAGATGGTAATAACTAGCTCTTTTTCTGGGAGAGAGACACTAGTCACAGATTTATTTGTTTTAAGGTCATTTGTCCCTGTAGGTGCAAGTGGAAAAACCATTGGCTTTAATTCTCTATAGTTTTGTTTGAGGAGACCAGAATTGTTCATATGTATTTATCGTGATGGTCTGGCAATATCCAGCAGTTGGTAAGACTGAGAGCAGTGGCTAGTGTTTGGAATAATGCAAGAATGGTGTTACAATGAGTATGTTTTGACCTAACAATTATAATAAAGCAGACAGAAAAGAGAAAAGGGGCCATTATGATAGGTGATGACAACCATGGATCCATGCAGAGGAGAACAATAGTTCTAAGCAAGCAGATAAAAAAAACAAAACAAAAAGGACTTTGACTCAGGTCTTGGTCTGACATCTTGGGCAGAAACCATCTACTGTGTGAGGTCATCTATTTGTTCTAAAGGTGTTTGGTTATGTACTACTGAAGATCAGGTGCTTCCAGATTATCTCGGATAATTCTCAGTTTGAAGCACTCTGTTGGAGTAGGCTTCCAGTTGTATTGATTCTGAACTTCTTTAGTTGTGAATTATGTACTGAGAATGGACTGCCTAGAGTCTCACTGCTATATTTGTTACCAGTACCTGATAAGGTCCTAAAGGTTCAAAAGCAGTTTTTCTCTGATGTCTCTTCCAGTAAACAAAATCTCATGGTTGAAGATCGTAAAGAGGTCATGTCGGAAGATTCTATGAGAAGGCAGCCTTCACCTGTTGATGACAGCACTGGGTCTAGTACATGAATCCCTTGCAATGTTTTGCATGTCTGTGTTCAGCAGGGTAGAGTTTAATGTTGAAAGTGAAATAGATCACTAAAACAGGCCTTCTAGTTATTGCTTCTTAGGGGGATAACTGATGTATCCTCAAGGAAGTGAACCACATGGCCATATGGGGTTCTGGCAGTACCTTTGGACAGGGAGCTAGACGGTTTCTGAAAGTTTTGCTAATTTTAAGAATGTCATTGGCTCTTTCAACCTTTCCAGAGTATTGTGGATAGTAAAGGCAACACAGTTTTTGAGTAAGGATTAGTATTTTATGGAGTTCCATTATAACGCTTCTTGTAAACTGTGCCCCAGGCTGGAAACACAAAATCAAGTAACTTTTAGTGACTGCAAGGACTATAGTTTTTTTGGTAATGAAATGCTCCAACCCACCCTGGCTGGTGTAGCTCAGTGAACTGAGCTTGGGCCTTTGAACCAAAGGCTCACTGGTTCAATTCCCAGTCAGAGCACATGCTTGGGTTGCAGGTCAGGTCCCCAGTAGGGGTCTCGTGAGAGGCAACCACACACTGATGTTTCTCTGTCTCTCTTTCTCTCTCCCTTCCCTTCTCTCTAAAAACAAATACGTAAAATCTTAAAAAACAAAAGAAAAAGAAATGCTTCAAGCTATCCTGAAAACAGACTTATAATAACTAAAACATATTCAAATCTCATGAAGGGTGAAAGCCAGATAAACTTCATCTGAAGGTGTCCAAGGACCCTTAAGGCTTTTGTTCCTTTACATTTTCCCCATAATTATGTTTACAGGTGATATATAACCTAAAATCTTCCTTTTAAAAGTTTATTTACCAATGTTAATTTAAGATAGTAGCCAGCTTCTAACATAATAGAAGATTTTAAGGAAGTTAGCCGATAATCCATTTGAAATCATCTGGCACCACCAAGTGGCCATCTTGGGAGCACCAGAGATGACCAGAGTAAAAAGGTCCCACTATTAACATTTTTTTTTTCGGGATCAGGGACTAACCACTGATATCTTACAGTGACCTCTCTGAATCCTCGTTAGGAACCTCACCTTGGTTAAGGCTGCTTACTTGGCACAATGATCTGCCAGGGCATTTCCTTCACTTCCATCTTATCTCTTTTGCATGAGAGATTATCAGCCACCTCTCTAGGAAGTAGGGGTGAATCTATGAGTTCCTTAGCTTTAGTCCATTTGGGTGGTGTTTCCACCAGAGGTCAGGAGAACTTCTTGGTTTCCAGAGCATCTCAAACTCATGTACTGATCTCAAGTACATCTGTTATCTGTGCATATGCCTATTCTCTGGTCTTTGGTTAGTTGACAAACTATACAAGGTCTGTCTGGTAAAAAGTCCAGCCATTGTTAATATAACAAGAATGGTTTGTGCTCCATTGATGTAACCTGGCACACAAGGAGAATGGACTGGAATGCTCATGCGTGAACAATGATGACTTCACTGTATTAGTCAGTGGGAGAGTGGACACTGTTGAGTGAGCAAGTGTAGCCTGTGGCTGTCCCATTCAAAATGACTGAGCAATAGAGAAATGAATCTGCATTAAATTTTGCATCAATTTTGGAACATTTCTCTGTGGAAACTATTCAGATGATTCAGGCCACAGCTATGGGCAACTGGTGATTGGCAGCTTCATCATGACAATGTTATCTGCTCGTGCATCACATCTTGTTTTCAGTGGGACATCAAATCACCCAGGTGACTCAGCCCTGCTACAGCCCAGATTTGGTGCCCTGCAACTTCTGTCTTTTCCCAAAACTACAATCATCTTTGAAAAGGAAGAGATTTCACACTGTCAATGAGATTCAGGAAAATACGATGGGGCAACTGATGGTGATTGGACCTCAACTGTGTGAGGTCCCAAGGTGCCTACTTTGAAGGAGACTAAGGTGTCATTGTCCTGTGTACCATGTTTCCTATACCTTGTATCTTCTTATAAATGTCTCTATTTTTCTTTTCTTTTTAAAAATATTTTTTAAATTTATTTTTAGAGTGAGGGGAAGGGAGGGAGAAAGAAAGGGAGAGAAACATTGATGTGTGTTTCTCTTGCACACCCACCAACTGGGGACCTGGTCTGCAACCCAGGCATGTGCCCTGACTGGGAATCAAACTGGTGACCCTATGGTTTGTGGGTTGGCATTCAATCCACTGAGCCACAACAGCCAGGGCAATGTCTCTATTTTTCATAGAGACTTTCTGGATATATATATATGTATATACACACACACATACATACATACATACATACACATACATACACTAAGAGCAGTAAGTTTTACTACCTGGGCATGATTTTACCTCACACAGAGGACTATATACTAAAAAGAATGTAATTAGCAATAGCATATCCTGGTTGATATCCTCCAGTTTCATTTTTGAGATATGATTCACTAACAAAAAATATTAGTTCAGAGTTTTTAATTAGAGTCTCCAATAAATCTGAGCAAGGTACAGAAAGTTCCCCACTATGGTAAGATAATCATGAGGTTCTCCTGTTAGGAGCAGGTGAGTGGAAGGGTTCAGGATGCTGCTGCAACGTGCAGAAATGTGAGAGGGAGAGAGTAACATTGCCATAAGATGTTAATTACCTCACTGAAAGTACAAAACTATCTGTATTCATAGATGATGGCATGATCTTATGTATACATAGAAAGTCCTAAGAAATACACTGAAAACCTACTAGAATAAATGAGTTCTGCAAAGTTTCTGTATACAATCAGATCAAAACACAAAAAGCAATAATATTTCTAAATTTTATCCATAAAAGAAAATACTGATATATTGGACTTCAACAAAATTAAAAACTTTTGCTTAGTGAAAGACCCTGTTAAAAGAATAAACAGATAAGCTACAAACTTGGAGGAAATATCCCACGAACAACCTGTTTGAAAATGTTCTCATATCTGGTATAAATAACTCTCAAAATAATGGTAAAAGAAACCAAACAATCCAACTAAAGAGTGAGCAACGATTTCACCAAAGAGGGCAACAGATGGCAAATAGGCACATGAAAAGAAGTTCAATATTATTATATATTAAGGAAGGGTAAATTGAAACCATGATGAGATATCATTACACAACTATCAGAACAGCTAAAAAAATTTTAAGTGACATTAGCAAGTGCTACTGAGAATACACAGGTATTAGATCTCTCACACATTGCTGATGGGAATATAAAATGGTATTTTCCAAATGGCCATTTGGAAAAGAATTCGGCAGTTTCTTAGAAACTTAACACACTATACAGTCTAGCAGTCTCACTGCTAGGCATGTACCCCAGAGAAATGAAAGCATATGCATATATAAAACACATATATGATGGGTATACACCCCAAAGTACTGAAAGCAGGGAGTCAAAAAGACATTTGTGCCCACCACGTTCATAGCAGCATTATCCACAATAGCCAAAAGATCTGCTGGCAGATGAATGGATAAACAAACTGTGTACATACATATAGTGGAATATAATTCAGCCTTTAAAAGGGAAAGCAATTCTGACACATGCTTTGAGGACATCATGCTAAGTAAAATAAGCCAGTCACAAAAGGACAAAAAATGTATGATTCCTCTTATATGAGGAACCCTGAGTAAACAAACTCATAGAGATAGAAAGTAGAATGGTAGTTGCCAAAGACTGGAGAGAAAAACGAAGGAGGGCATTGCTGTTTAACAGACACAGAGTTTCAGTTCCACAAGAAGGAAAAAGTTCTGGGGATGGATTTTGATGATGGCTGTACAATGACAGAAATGTTCTTAATGCCTCTGAACTATACAGTTACCAGTGGTTAAGATGGTACATTTTATGTTATGTATGTTTTATCACAAATAAAAACATTTAAGTGTCAGAAAATATACATGGATATTCATAGCAGCTTGATTTGAAATAGCCAACAATTGGAGACAAACTAAATATCCTCCAATGGGTGATGGTTAAACCAAAAGTAAGAAACCACTGACGCATGCAGGAACTTGGACTGACACCAAGGACATTATGGCGTGTAAAAAAGCCAACCTCTAGAGGCCACACAATGTAGGCTTTTATTTATATCACATTCTCAAAGTGGCAAATTTGTAGAGGTGGAGAACAGATTTAATGGTTGCCAAGGGTTAGGGGAAGAGAGGGAAGAGAGGCAAATACGACTATAAAGGGAAAACACCTGGGATGTTTGTAGTGATAAAGCAGTTTTCTATCTTGATGGTGGTGGTTACAGAAATCTACATGTGATAAAAATGGATAGAACTACATACACACACCACAAACGAATGCATATAAAACTGATAAAATCTAAATAAACTCCGTGGATTGTACCAACATCAATCCCCTCACTTTGGTATTGTATGATTGTTATATCATATAATAATAACTGGGTAAAGGGTGTATGGGACCTTTTCTGTACTAGTTTCGCAATTTCCTATGAATCTATACTTATTTTGAAATAAAAGGTCAGAGCCCTGGCTGGTGTGGCTCAGTGGATTGAGTGCCAGCCTGTGAATCAAAGGGTTGCTGGTATGGTGCCCAGTCAGGGCACATGCCTGGGTTGTGGGCCAGGTCCCCAGTTGGGGGCACATGAGAGGCAACCACAATTGATATTTCTCTCCATCTGCTTCTCCCTCACTTTCTCTAAAAATAAATAAATTAAATTAAATTTTAAAAAAAGTTAGAAACAAGTAAGAAACACACTAACCAATACCTGAATGCTTGACCATGGGCCAGCAAATTTCCATGTGGCCCGAGCTGTCGGTGAAAGACTGTCTGCTCCACCAGGTCATGAAGTTGGGTGCACAGCAGCACTCCATCAACAAGTGGAAGTGATTTATATGCAGTTGGGTTCAAGCAGATCCTGAAGGCACAAGTAACTGTATGATTTCCTTGTGACCACAGCCTCTACTCCTGCTACGCTATCTCCATCTCCACCCATAATTCCATGGGAAGTTCTCATGACCAGCTGCTTGAAGAGAATTCAGGTTCTGCTTGATATGCAGGCGCCACCTGAAAGTGGACAGTGGTGAAGGGAAATCTCTCAATGGAATGGCTTTTTGAAGACTTGATTATGCTGTTAGGTAGATGGTAACATATTGTGGGCTAGGGCAAGGTCTTCCAGGTTGCTAAATAAGCATCCAATAAATAATGCTGTTTCTCCCGTAACAGATTATGGGTCCAGTTATCAAGAGCTGGGCATGAGAGCGCCTTCTCTCACTATTATCCCTATGAATTGACTGGCAAAAATTTTGCTTCCTGTCCCTGCTTATTTAGAAGTCTTAGTTCTAGACAGTGTAATACTTCTACCAGGTGACACACCAATGCTTCCATCCATCTGGAAGTTGATATTGCCACCTGGCTACTTTTAACTCCTGCCACTGAAACAATAAAGAAAGCATTCCTTCTGGTCCTGACTAGCAAGAAGAAATTGGGTTGCTGCTACACAATAAGGAAAAGAAAGGGGATGTATGGAATTCGAGAGATCCCTAGATGACCACTTAGTACTCTCAAGTCCTGTAATTAAAGTCAGTGGAAAACTACAACAACCCAATCCAGGCAGAACTTCTAATGACCTAGGTTCTTCAGGAGTGAAGGTTTGGGTCAAGCCAACAGCCATGAACCTTGACCAGTTGAGATGCTTGCTGAAGGCAAAGAGAACATGCAATGGGTAGGGAATAGTAATTATAAATACTAGCTGTGATCACATAACCAGTTACAGAAATGAGATTATGATAGTTCTAAGCTATTAGTTTCTTATTTTGGTGTTTGCATAAAATTAACAAAATATTTTGTTTCCTTTCCTCCCCTTATCACCTTAACTAGCAAGATATGTTGATAATAGTTAATTTTTTCTCAGTATTTAAATTATAGTATATAAAAGGGGAGTATGAATCAGCCAGAGGAAGAATGACCATCACACAAGAACAAAACAGCCTTTGTATCCTCTTTTGGGAAAAGGTGTTTGTTTTGGGTTGTCCACAGGATAGTTGTATCATGTAAGGCAGAAGCATGACCTTTTTCTTTATGTGAAGATTAAATATGGTTTAAGGAAGTGTATATCGGTGCCAGGTTGACATGGGGTGGACTGTTACGACTATTAAATATGTCAACTTGGCTAGGCTGAATTGCATGTCTGTATGTGGTGACTGGGTACCAAAGAGATTAAAATGGAAGCTGCCAGTCCTCTTCTGCCTTGGTTGGATGTCCCCAAACACCACTTCTTTCCAATGCAGTCTTCAGCTATCTTTCTGTCCCTTTTTCTGTCTTCACCTACTGAGACTCCCTTTACATGTATTGCCACCAGTCTTTGAAGTTCTGTTAATTTTTTTTCAATCTTTTTTCTCTGTTCTTTGCATCGTGGTTTCTACTGTGAACCCTGAGAAAGAAGATACCTACTAAGAATGGATCCTGGTGGCTAACTGGTCTAGTTTTTATTTAAAAAAGAACGCAAAAAAACAAAAAAACAAACATGCAAAAAAAACAAAAAATAACCAGAGCCTAGCAGCAATTTTCTACCCAGGGCCCTCTCGCACAAACTGCACTTCAGGAAGCCTGTGCTGAACTGCCTGCCTACACTGTGTTTCTGCTAAGCTCTCTCTTATAGAGGAGTTCCTGGAATCCCATTTCAACCAATAGAACTGAAGCTCTTCCCCTCCATTAAAGTTGCATAGCTCCAACCAACCAGATGATTCTACTCTGACCAATCAGGTCAGTGCCTTTGGAGCAATCAAAAGGAGAACCAATCCTCCTTTTGGAGGATTTGGAGTCCTTATTTGCATCATGACAGACCAATCAGGGACCAGGGGAGGGGCCTTTGGTACCATAAACCAGCTCCAGGGTGGCTCTGGGGATACACTTTCCCATTCCAGGAAAGACTGGAGAATGTAACTTTCTCACTGATATGAAACACAAGATACCTTACAGCCAGGCTTCCTCACAGCTGTGTTGTTTCACATTCGAGGTGCTTTACAGTGAATAAAGGTCCTTTCTTCACCACACCCAGACTGAGGATTGCTGTTGGCATTGAATTGGCACAAAAGACCATGGGTTAACAGGATGTGATCACTGTTTTTCTCTTCTGCTTCCCCAGGATACCTTATACCATTCTCAGCTGATCAAACTAGTGGCAGGTCAGCCTGAATTCAGGGTAGAGGGCATAAGTTTCATTACTTGGCAAAGGATGACATGCAATTACAGGAACAGGAGGAGATTTTGGGGGCCAACTTTTTAGGCATCCTGCCTAAAATGAAGGGGCCCATTAGGCAGCAATTCTCCATCCCTAAATAATCTCTGTGCTTGTCTCCCAAACCTCTGCCAGCACTAGCTGTAGATCAATCTCTTTTAAGAGAAATGGTTTTTTTAAAGATTTTATTTATTTATCTTTAGAGAAGAAGGGAAGGAGAGAAGGAGAGAAATATCAATGTACGGTTGCCTCTCGTGAGTCCCCTGCTGGGAACTGGCCCGCAACCCAGGCATGTGCCCTGACTGGGAATTGAATCGCGATTGTGTGGTTTGCAGGCCCGAGCTCAATCCACTGAGCTACATACACCAGCCAGGGCCCAATCTCTTATCTTTTAAATGAGCCAATTTAAAATAGGCAGGAGTGAAACCAGTTGTTTAGTTCAGCAAAGGAAAAATAATAGTAGATGAAGGAGCTATCAATTGTGATAATCTTGGGCTCTAACTTGTTGTTACTGTGCTTGCTTTTCTGTATGTTTGAGCATTTTACATAAAGTTTGAACGCCAGAGGTCTATCTGGGCAGTATTCCTAGCTTCCTACAAGACGTCAGTGTCTTTTCCCTTCTGGGTACCTGGATAATCCTGGAAGGGCCAGATGAAGTCAAGCCCAGGTGAGTAAAAACATGCCCAGATTTGAGATACAAGTGTGTGGCCAAACCTTAGAATCGTATTAAAGTTAATGAACTCCACAGTGTTACTGGAGTGGGTATGAACGACTTCCCTACATTCGCTGTCTTACACCACGGACCTCTACTCAAACCCTTCTCCAGACTTCTATACCTCAACCACGTAGACCGAGGGGAAGGTCACTGGACCGCCCCCGTCACCTTGGAGATCCGGCTGATCCCGCCCCATCCCGCGAGACGACTCCGAGCCTGCCCAATCCCAACCCCTAGCGGCGACCAGCCCAAACCCCTCTCTCCGGTCCTCACACGAGGACCCTGCCAGGTTGTCCGCAGCTGCGCCGGTCTTTTTCCACCCTGGTGCAGGTCGGCACGGTCTCCCACCCGGGGCTGCGCGGCGGCACAGCCGTCTGGCCTCGGGAATTCAGTCGCGGGGCGCAGAGGGCTGCCGAGCTACGAGCTGCAGTTCCGGCAGGCGGTGGGGAGGGCTGCCTGGATGGGGCGCTGCTGGGGCTCCAACATGGCGGCGGCGGTTCGTGCGGCAGGCTGCATCTCTGCGTTGTGTGGCGCGCCAGGGGGTGAGAGCGGGAACGCGGGGCAGGCACTGGGAGTAGGGCGGGGGTCTCTCCCAAGCGGAGATAAGCGGGAAGCTGCGCGCGGACCCTGGGGCCCTCACGCCGGGCTCCGTCCTGTCCTGATCTGCTGTGTGACCTTGCGCGCGCCCAAGCCATCTGTGAGTCTGCAAAGCGAGGGAGGGCTGGACGAGGTCAGTTCACCAGACCGCTTGCGCGTGCTTGGCAGAAAGGGCCCGGGAACCGCAAGCAAGCGTCGCCCTCCTGACGGGCGCGACCCACAGATTCATTCGGTGATGTCCATGCGGGGATTGAGGTGGGTGGCGGCCAGTAAAGCTTGAGAGCGGGGTCGTAATGCAACTGGAGTCGGATGGTATTATTGTCAGTCGTGTGAGATCCCGGGCTGGTCAAGGCCGTTATTAAAGAAAAGGGATGCTTTGAATGTCAGTAGTTTTGCTGTCGCCCTCTTATCCCCACCCCGTTGGCTGTTTGCAGCTGTGCAGGAGGGTCCTTAATTTCTCCACATTCTCGCCAACATTTGTTGTCAGTGCTCTTGATTATAGCGGTCTTAGCGTGAAGTAGTATCATTCTGATTTTAATTTGCATTTCTTTGATGGCTAATGAGCATCGTTTCTTACTGCTTATTAGTCATTTGTTTATGGTCTTTAGAGAAATGTCTTTACGTAACTCTTTGCCCGTTTTAAAATTGTTTTTTTTATTAGTGAAGTGTAAGAGTTCTTTATATTTTCCAGATGCAAGTACCTTGTCAGATATGCGATTTGCAAAAAAATATAGCCCATTCTGTGTGTTGTTTTTATATTTTGGTATTGTCCTTTGAAGCATAAGTTTTAAATTTCAGCAGAATCTGCTTTTTTGTTTTTGTTGTTTATACTATTTGTGCCGTATCCAAGAAACCATTGCCAAATCCAGGGTCTTAATGATTTACCTTTACGTTTTTTTCTGAGTATTACAGTTTTTGCCTTTACTTTTAGGTCTTTGGTTCATTTTGAATTAATTTTTATGTATGATGTGAGGTAGGGTTCTGACTTCACTCTTTTTCATGTGGATATTCACTTGTCTCAGCACCACTTGTTGGAAAGGTTATTCTCTCCCCACTGATTTGTCTTAACACCCTTTTCAAAAGTCAGTTGCAGACTAATGCTGTTAGAGCCTGTTGTGAGGCACTGAACTCTATGAAATGGTACTCAGCGCAGTTACAGCCCAGCACTCTGGAGGAGAGAGGGTAGCAAAGTGTTGAGGGAGCACTGCACCTTCACTAAGAGGTGCTTTTTCAGACAGACCACAGAATGTGTCAGGGACACAAAAGGATGCAAAAGCAGAGTGTGTTCAAGACTGACTATGAGTCTGGTGTGGCCAAAGGTAGCATGGAGGGAGTGAGGCTGGTGTGGATGGTGGGGTCCAAGTAGCAGCCCTGTAGGCTATGCTGAGAAGTTTTGGTTTTGATCTGCAGGCTGTAGGTGATAAATTGTGGCTGTGAAGAGACTAGCAACTGGACCTGTTAGTTTAGAAAGGCCTGCCTGGCAGCAGATGGTGAATTATACCGGGACAGACCAGAAGTAGTAAGACCTAGTAGGAGATTGTTGTTAATCACCATGTGGCTGAGGGGTGGTGATGCCTGAACTAGAAAGGGGAAGTGAGATCATAGGAGGGTTCAGCTGACAGGTGGGTCGATTTTTGAGGAGAATTTACAGGGCTTGGGAACTGGTTGGATGTAAGAATGAAGGAGGTGTGATGTCACTTGGGCAAGTGGTCATGGAGCCCAGAAATTACTCGTTTACTTGTCTTGGTTCTTTTAGTCTATAGATATTAATATTAATGTTAACAGGGGTTTTACTGTTTTTGACATCTTTTTCATGCCATAATGTATCTTAATTTTTTTTTAAAATTTTACAGGTCATTTATGGTCTAGGCAGCTTTACATCAACACCTTTCCAATAGCTTCTACTTTGGCGTCGAAGACTGTTCTCAGAAATGGTGAGATTCATTTATCCAGCTACCTTTTCTTACAAGATCTAATGTAAGAGTACTTCATGTAGTTTTTAGAAATGTAAGTGAACAAAGCACATTCTTTATCATTGGAATGTGTAGGGTCTAAAGAATATTATTCATGATTGCAGTTATTATAGTTCAAATCTTTAAAAATATCTACAGTTGCTTCCTTTGTCTTTATAACTTGTTTCCAGAGCCCCTACCTCTGTGACTTTCTAAATAAACTCTCTCTTACAGTTTGGAAACAAAAGTAGCTACAATATATCATTGAGTGGTTACTGTGTTTCAGGCTTATGATACGTAATCTTGGGCAATTCTAACAGGTGTTTATGAGGAAATCATTACTGTCATTTTATGGATGATGAAGTAACAACACTCTGAGAGGCTGGCTGAGTGACTTGGCCAAGGTCATACAGACAGTAAATGGCAGGACTGGGTCCTGAGTTGTCTGGATGCTGTGATGTCTCCTCCTCTCAGAGTTTTTGAAGAGGCCTCTGCTCCTGCACTGACATAATGCAGGGCTTTGTCTTCAGTCCTCTCCAGAAAGGGCAGAAGCTGAGCCTTGCTGAGCCCATGTTGTGCCTGTGGTCAGTTTAATCCTGCGTTTTCACATGGGCTGTGAATTGAAATCTCATTGCATCCTTGAGTTTCTGGAAATCTGTGTGCTGGGCTTTACTTTTAGTGTTATTCCCTTGCATTGTTAACTCCATCTGTCAAGATGCCTGTATACCTTGCCCAAGGTGTCCAGCAGAGGAATCTGGTAGACCTGGGCTCTTCCCTTTATTTATTCATTTGTTGGTAGTGAGATTCATTCATTCATAAACTATTTATTCTGCCCTTTACTATGAGCCAGGCAGTGTCCCCAAGCTGGGCTGATGTGAGGAAGTCAGAGAGGAGCAATCCTGGCTGAGGGGACAACCCTGCAGAGGCCCTGAGTGCAGAAGAATGCTGACTGGCAGAATGATGGCATACTTCTCTGATCCAGCACTTTCTACCTTTTCAAACATGGGCAAATGTCACCCCTCAGACCTCAGTTTCCACATCTATAAAATAGGGACAGTAGTCCCTGCTTTGATGATTGTTGTATCATTTCTTAAAATATTGTATTTCTACAGACTACTAAAAGGTTTATATCTGGAAGGTTTATACCAGTTCTCTTTCCTACTCCTTCCCATCTTCCATCTTGTCAGACACTTTGAATTCTTTCAGCTTTCTTCTGGTTGTATTTCTAAATAGATTGTGCATATTGTTTTTGTCTGTATTAACATTGTTATGCTAATTTTTAGTCTTTATTATTAAATATGTTGGGGTGGCATTAGCTAATAAGATCATGAAGGTTTCAAGTGTACATTTCTATGATATGTGATTTGTGTATTTCACTGGGTGCCCACCACCCAATGTTATGCTAATTGAAGAGCTCCTCCACCTCCATCCCTGCTTTTTCCTGCACAAAATTGTTCTATGCACAATTTTGATGGACTCTGTGGATGATGTTTTCATTATTAAGATTATGTGTATATTTTCACAGCTGAGCTAGTTAGTGTTCTGTCATTACATTTTCTCCTATAGTTAGTAATTGCCTTTATTTTAAAAAGTTGCTCAGTGTCCTCTGTAGCTGTTGTGATGTTTGTGACAGATTGGTTAGAAACATAACCATAATTTTTCTAAAATCTCTTAAATGTCACTAGTGAACCAGCTTGATCTAATAGAAGAAACCTAGTTAAAAGGAAGAAACTCTTCATGGTGAAAACTGTCGGGCAATAAAATGAGACCTTCAGGGATGCACTCTGAGCCTTTGAAGAGGTCAGCCAAGGGGGCCTCTTGGGCTCAGCCCTCTGTGGACTCCATGGTGGTTGTTTCCTGAGACGAGACATCATGGTTTGAAATTAAAAAGAAGTCAAGGGATCAGAACAAAAGTGATCACTAATTGTCAGTGGGTAATTATCTATAACAGAGCTTCAGAATGTGACTAAGCAGGAGCTGCTACTGTCTACTGTTTTAAAAATCACAACAGAATTTAAGTAAACTTAGTCGTAGTGATTATATATGGAAAGGTTATTCCTAAACTCTTAAAGTTGAATTCTTTCTCATTTCGGAGTTGGATCTTTTTAGGCTAAATACATTATTAGCTGTGAATAGTATTTGTCTTTTTAAAGAAAGATTAAGGAACTCTAAATCTGATGATAGTGATTTTTATTATACTTGAAGAATATCAAGTATATCAGATTTCAGTTTTAAAGGGTGTAAGAAAAATTCATGTCCAGTTGATATTTTGTTGTGGATTGAGGAGATTACAAGAAAAGCTAAAAATGTGTCCAACAGAATGGGGTTTAGAATGATTATTTAAACCTAAATTTATTTAAAGTGAAAAGCCATTATTTTCCATTTACTTTTTATTGCATAATTCACTAAGCGAACTACCTCACAGTATCACCTGAGCCAGCTTCCACCTTCATGCCATTGTACTCAATGGGATTGAAACTGGTGTTTAAATCTCATTTACTAACTCATCTAATGACTTGTGGCAAATCCCTGACCGCGTAGGCCTAAGTTTCTTGTGAAATGAAGGGGTGGATGAAATGATTTTTAGTTATTAAAGGAGATTATTTCTTTATTTTTTCAATGTAGGTAGATATCCACAGTGGATATTTTGACAGATTATTGTAGTCATAGTATAAATTTCCCTCATATACTCAACCAGATTCTTTTTTGTTGCCATGAAGATATTTCTGGTGTTTGGCCCTGTGTGGGATGAAGCAGTCGGTACCATATTCTCTATAACTTTTCAGACTGGAGGGAGAGCTACTGTCACTCTCTGACTGCCTGTTTGTCAAGCCCAGTACCCTTAAATGACCTTTTTTTTCTCTACTTCCCTCATAATCACCAGGTTCTCCACTGAAATGCAGAAGCTCAAGCATGTGCACTTTTTCCAATCAGTATTTCCATTTCCTGGAGTCCACCTTCCTCTCACCCCTGCCATCTTCCTCACAGGACACCACCGTTCATGGCATTGTTAAAATACCTGCCTCCATTTACATACATCTTTTTTAAAGTCCGTCGTCCCCCCCCCACCCCCACCCCCAAACAACCTCTCATCTCCAGCTTCAAATGTATCTGTTTTCTTCCCCAAAGGCAACCATTGTTACCTTCTTGTATATGCTTCTGGAGCTGGCCTATTCACACCCCACTCCTTATTTGTTAAATGAGAATCTGGATGCTCTAAGCACTGTTCTGCACCTTGGTCTAACCAGGTCTTTGCTCTCCGCATGGGTCTTTCTTTCCTTTGTCCGGCAGCACACAGCAGAGGGCGCCATTTGCTGGGAGGAAAGTGCTGTGCCGGGGTCGGATCCTGCAGCATGGCCACCGGCTGTGCGGGCAGGTCTACTTCCTTCTTTAGACAGCTCCAGCCATCGTGTGGATGAACTGAAACTTCTCTAACTAGAATGGCCATTTTGATTACCAGTCCAAAGTTTTGTTTTAGTTTTAAAGGAAACATTGTCTTCTGCATTGACTCTGCATAATGCAGTGACTCTGCATTAACCTATCTTCAAAATATGATTCCTGAACTTAAAAGTTCAAGATTTTAGTGACTTATTTTTATTAGGAGTGATTAATTACTTGGTGCTGGCAATGCTTCTTCACACACATGGAGCCTCTAACCCAAAGTTTTACTCCATCTACCTACAGGTCCTTTGTCGTCTCCAGGAACCAGACACAGTTGTCCTTTCAGCCACTTGACCCGTGCGCTACAGACACAATGCTGGATATCTTCTCCCAGCAACTCGATGGGCCAGCAGTATAGATCCTATAGTTTCTTCACCAAATGTACGTAGACTGGCCACAAGCTTCCCATTTCATGAAACAGGAAAATAAAAGGTGCTTTTATATCTTAATGTTTCTGATTTTTCTTCTTCCTTAACTGAATTAACATTTTAGTAATTAGGATATGATGTACTGTTAAAAATGATGTTTCTTCGTGTACCTTGTAGAATGGTTTCACATGCTACCAGTGGTGGTATTTGCATTTTACTTTGGGGACCACTGGTTGACTTTAATGGCCTCGTTTGGGGTATCTGAGGCCGATTTAGAGTCACACCAAGAATGTATTCAGTCTGTTTTCAGTTGTACTTTAGTTGATGTAGGACATCTGATCAGGAACAGTTCGGTTTAACCAGACATTTTGTTAACACTCCTCTGTGACTTGCGGTAGAATTTGAAAGAGTCCAATCTGGACTGAAGTAAATGGAGATTGAAGTTACAACTCAGCATCAGGCAGATTTTTAAAAGCTAGAATTATAAAGCCAATTTATTTAAAACTATGGGATAAATACAGAAAATCAAAAAAAGAAAAGCACATATAACCCTACTGCCCTGAAATCCTGGGTTTGCCGTCTTTTCATGCAGCAGTGTGTTACATTTTTTTTCACATTAGTTCATGGACTCCTGTCATGCAGCGTTACGGTGGCTGGGTGTTTCTCTGTGTGGGTCTAGTTCGCTGTAATGTGGGGGTCTCTCATAACTAGGTTGTTTGTGTAGCAATGCAAGAAGGAGGACCAGGTGGTAGGGACATGACAAGTAGCATAGGCATCAGGGTATCTGTGGATTTAGGTGCAAAGAGAAAAGAGAGGTGGGTGGAGTTGGAGTCTCCTGATGCTCCTAGCCTGAGTGTTTCTAAGAGCTGGCTTTGACGTTTAGGGGCTATATCAGACTCAGAGGCCTTGGGAATTTTTTCAAAGAGTCTTTGCCCTGCCCTAAAAGGCTTTTCTCTAACTCCTCTTATTCTAGAGGTACCTCTTGCCCTCTTAGACCTCATCCCTGCACTGTTCTCCCACCAGCCTGTAACTTTGCATTAACCTGTGTTCTTTCTCATTTATGGTATCTTATGATTTTATTGCTTGCAAGTCATACTGAGATTACCTTCAAGGGGATGGACTCAGTTGAAGACTATGTTGAAATTAGTAGGGGGCTAGTTTTTGCTGTTTCAGTAGGAAATAAT
Organism: Sturnira hondurensis; assembly: GCF_014824575.4. Taxonomy (NCBI): domain Eukaryota; kingdom Metazoa; phylum Chordata; class Mammalia; order Chiroptera; family Phyllostomidae; genus Sturnira; species Sturnira hondurensis. The sequence goes on from NW_028081809.1 coordinate 1,377,057, forward strand.
CTTTGATTTTCCAAATTTCCTCTAAGAAATTAAGAAAAAAATTTTTTCAAAATTCATTAAGATTTCCTAAGAATATTTAATGTTTTAGTTTACATAGCTGTGGTAGTTAATAGGAGTATATGTATTAATCTACTTATACCCTTCCCAAAAAATGCCAGAAAGAGTTGAAATAATAGTAAAACTATTCTACATGGAATTTGAGGTTAATTAGAATCCTAAACCAGTATGTCCTGATATTAAAATAATAAAATCTTTGTCTAAACAGTCTAATTTAACTTACAGCCATTTAAAAATTATGTTCATGCCCTCACCATATGGCTCAGTTTGTTAGAGAATTGTCTCATACACAAAAGGTTCCAGGTTCAATTCCTGGTCAGGTCACATACATAGGTACCTAGGTTGGGCATTTGACCCTCAGTTGGGGTGCATACAGGAGGCAACCAACTGATGTTTCTCTCCCCCCAACACACACAACTCTTTCACTCTAAAAAAAAACTATCCTCAGGTGAGGATTAAAAAGTCTTTTTAAATTGTGGTCATGAGTAATATTAAGAATATGAGATAAAGCTCACAATGTAATAAGTAAAAATACAGGATACAAAATTATACGTATGTTATAATTTCAATTTTGTCTAAACAAAAATGTATATATTTATGTATGTGCATGAATAAAGAAAAAGGTGGAATTTATATTCTAACAGTGATGGGATTATGAATTGTTTTTCAAATTCTTCATACTGCCTATATTTTCAAGATTTAAAAAATAACTTTCTGTTATAATCTTAAACATGATTAAAACCATTTTAAGTAGATTGATGGTATTCAAAAGTTGACATATGACTTGTCTTTATCCAATATAGTTAGAAATTTTTTCCCCCTTTCATAAAAATAAAATGAACTAAAACTTCAGTTTTCTACATCTTTGCTTAAATACTAAGTTCTTATTAACATAGAATAACTCACTCTGATTTGCTTATTTTGATTCTAAGCAATGTAAAGCTCTGTAGTCAATTGGCTTCTTAATATGACCCCGTTAGAAATGTTCTCATTTTGAACTTTTAGGTTTGGATGGCATTTGTAGGTACTATGATTTTTAAGCAGTCAGGAAAGGAAATCAGATCTTTAGAGTTTAGTCTAAGGTTGGTAATTTTTTTTTTAAAAGATTTTCAAGAACTAAAAGATTTGTTTTTAAACAGATGGGAAAGAAGGGAGAAAAAGAGGAAAACATCCATGTGTGAGAGAATCAGCAATAGGTTGCCTCTGGGACGCCCCCAGCCGGGACCTGCCCCGCAGCCCGGGCATGTGTCCTAGCCTGTAATCAAACCTGCAGCCTTTCCCTTCCCTTTGTAGGACGACACCCAACCCACTGAGCCACACCAGACAGGGCTGCAGCTGGTAATTTTACTTTGAACCTCTGGTTCTTATAAGTGAATTAACGTTATCCTAAAATTTGAGCCCAACCTAAACTCTGCTGCCATCATGGATGGCATCATACAAAGCAGCATATGACGTGGAATTACGACCTTCAGTTATGAAGATCAGGTATAATAGTATGTGTGTGTTTTGAAAAACAGCACCCTGTGCAGGTAAAAGCATTTAACAGTATTATAAATCTAAAACACTTTTCTTTCCATGTTGCCTACCTTGAGGGTCAAGGTAAGGCCTTTCATGAAGCAAGCAGGTAGAACTTTTAAACCATAAGGGCCCATGAGAAAAAGAGAATGAAATGCTCATTTGTCTTCTAGAATATGTTTAGTACTTCAGGCATGCAGCTATAGATTTTTTTACCAGTACTACATTTATGTGGCTCTTGATTCTTTATTAAATCAATAATGTAACAATCTGTGGCTGTACAGTCAATTGGTGATACCATGAAAGGCTGGAAATCCTTAGGAAGAGAAAATTTAAATCTAATAAATGGTATAGCTATACCAATAAATTTCAGAAGTAAAGAATCTGAACATTTCAGAAGCACAAAGGAGAAAATACTAATTGCAGTGTATGGTAGGAAAAGATGTTGGGATCCTAGAAATTCACAAGTAGAAATAAATCAGCGTCAGGGTCTGTACATAAGTAAAAGACAAGTATGATTTTTTTATCCTCGCCTGAGGATATGTTTATTGATTTTGGAGAGAGAGCAAGCAGGGGAGGGGGAGAGAGAGAAAACATCAATGTGAGAGAGAAAGAAACTGGTCAGTTGCCTCCTGTATGTGTCCTAATTGGGGATCAAACCTGCAACTTTGGTAGGCACCCTGGCCAAAAATCGAACTAGCAACCTTTGAGGCAACCTTTTAGTGTGTGAAACAACTCTCCAACCAACTGAGCCACCGAGCCAGGGCAAGGCACACATGATTTAAGAGAAACACACTCACATGCAAGTATTGACTACCAGGCTCAGATTCACTCATTTTTTCCTGTGTATTGATTAGACTTTAATCAGAATTGAAGGTGAATTTGGGCATTTGATTTTGAAGGATACGCAGAGATTTTAGGGCATTCACAGAAGAGTAAAGCAAAAAACCCCAAATATTAACATTTTTTGTCAGATTGACAAATCGATTCTTATTTGGGCTAAAAAACCTTATTTAAGAAGGATAATTGTTAATTATCTCAGTGGTTATAATGGAGGCACGAGGGCAGGAAGAGACCTGTAACATAGTTGATTAAATGTCTGGGAAACAAATCTGGTAAATTGGGGGTGGGGTGGGTGTGTGTGTGTGTATGTGTGTGTGTTTGTTTTGTGAGTGAGATTTAAATGTTGGCGGTCTTGTGGAGGAAGGCCCTATTTGAAAGTGGCAGAATTGCCTCCTCTTGGGCTTTCCAAATGTAACCATGTGGTAATGGGCAAAGGATGATTTAATGTTGCTTTCATTGCTGCAGTGTTGCAAGTGAAGCTGGGTTCTTCTGGCTCTTTTTTATTCATTGGGAGACCATGGATCAGTGCTAAAAAATTTTGAGACATAAATAAATAAAAACCCGTTTCATTACAGTGACAGCAGACGAGTTGTGGAAAGGTGCTTTAGCAGAGACTGGTGCTGGAGCAAGAAAAGGAAGAGGCAAGAGAACTAAGAAAAAGAGAAGAAAGGATTTGAACAGGGGTCAGATCATCGGTGAAGGTAAACTCACTCACTTAAAAAATAGCTGCTGTACTCCACGCCCCACCCCCACCTGCCAGTTTTGTAGATCTTTGTGCAGTCTAGAAGCATTAAGACATTTCTCTTGAGGGGCATTAGAATCTGCTGCTTACATATTGCTCCAGGATTCTGGGGGCGGGGGGGAGGCTGGATTTCATAGAAAGGGATTCATTCATTCCTTCAATAAGCCTTCAGTGCCAGTGTGGCATCTGCTTTGACACTTCCCTTCTTCAGGTGATGATTCGGGGTAAAAGATGGAATAAATGGAGAGTTGGCAAGCTGTCTCTGCAAAGGGACAATAATAATAATAGTAAATAATAATAGTAAATAATCTCAGTTTTGTGAACCACATGGTCTCTGTTAAACCATTGAACTCTGCCATTGGGGCACAGAAACTGTCATTGACAAGACATAGCTTGTTCCAATAAAAGTTTTAAGTGGTAGACTGAATTCAGCCCATGGCCCATAGTTTGCCAACCCCAGGAACACATGATTGTTTATTTTTGTGTTTTTTTGAAGAGTAAAAATAATATGGTGTACTTGAATTGCCATTTTGTACTGTGGTTGCCGACAAATTATGGTTGATAGTAATAGCCTTTTAGGCGTGAAAAAAACACCTTCACTGTCCTTCTAGTTACTCATGTCTACTTGGATGTTTTTTTTTCCTGACTTGGCTTGTATTTTATAACACTTAAAAAATTATAACCATCATGCATATATACTTTTCAGTAAAAAAATCAGACTGTTGGAGGAACCTAAGTCATCCTGGTGCCCTTTCAGTAACTCCCTTCCCAGTTGTTACCCCAAGGAAACCACTGATGGCATTCTGGTGTGTTTCCTTCTGACATTTTTAATGCTTTTATAGACCTAAAAATCCTAAAAGAAATATATATATTTTCTTTTTAAAATAATTATACCATGTGCTACATACTGTTCTTTTTTTAAAAATTTAATTTATTTATCTTTAGAGGGGACGAGAAGGAGAGAAATATCAATGTATGGTGGCCTATCGTGAGTCTCCTGCTGGGAACTGGCCTGCAACTCAGGCATGTGCCCTGACTGGGAATCGAACCACGATGCCTTAGTTTGCAGGCCCGTGCTCAATCCACTGAGCTACACCAGCCAGGGCAATACTGTTCTATAATTTACCTTTTTCACTCAGTAAGAGGTCTTGGAAATTGTTCCACATCAGAATCTGCAGAACATCCTCATTATTTCAGTCCAGTGCAGATTTCGCAGGTTAGAAATGCCATGGTTCATTTAACTCAGTCCATTAGTGCTGGGCGTAGCACATTGTTTCCATTTTTTGCCTTTACAAATGTCACTTCAGTGGACATCCTTGTCCAGGCACACATAGGTCTCCTACCTGTGTGGGAGTATTTCTTTAGACAGTACCATGAAGTGAGATTAATAGCTGTTAAGGTAGGTACATTGAGAATTTTTGTAGATGTGCCAGGTGTGGCCTGCCTAGTGATTGTGTCAGTTTAAGCACCTACAAGCAGTGTCACTCGTATACCCATCACCTGGCATTTTAACAATCAAGAAATGAATGCTTAAAATTTGTTTTATTCATGTATGTTTTTAAACCTTCAGGGCGTAGTGGCTTCCTATGGCCTGGTCTGAATGTCCCTCTTATGAGGGATGGAGCTGTGCAGACCATTGGCCAAAGAAGCAAAGAAGAGCAGGAGAAGGTACAAGCTGACATGATCCAGCAGAGAGAAGAGTGGGACCGGAAGAGGAAGATGAAGGTTAAGCGGGAGCGAGGCTGGAGTGGAAACTCATGGGGAGGTGTCAGTCTTGGCCCTCCCGACCCTGGTCCCAATGGAGGTAGCAGAGTCTTGGTTTTGCTTACCTTTATGAGAGAGTACTTGTAGTTCTAGAGTTCCTTAATATGATTTTACTTACTTATCTGTTTAGATTTTTTTTTCCAAAAAGGGATTTGAACATCATTGAAATAATCGTATATTATTATCCTGCTGTATTTTTGGAACATTAGAGGCCTGTAACCAAGACGTATCCCACAAACAGGATGCCAAGACCTGGGTTCTGACATTGTTATTGTGTGGTTCTCAGAGCCGTAAATGTGGTGGTGTGTGTTACGGAGCTACGCAAGCATTTTCCCAAATATAACAGATCATGGGGTGCCTAGGGAGCCGTTTCCATAGCAGAGGACGAAACAGATAGTTGTGATTAAGCCTCACATAAGCACACATGAAAGAAAAATTGGTAACACCTATCAGGCCAAATTAGAAAACAAAGTCCTCCTCACTCCCCCACCACCTGTGTAAGTAGAGAAGTAAAAGTCACCTCACATTCATTCTTGAGGTGGAGATGAAGAAATAGATAGGAATGGGGCTGCTTTCTTAAGTTTGGCTTAAAGAGAAGAGCAGAGGTTGAGATGGAGAGACTCTGGGGAACATGCTCAGAGCTGAATAAAGTGCTTCAGAGGGGAGGAGAAAGATATGGGGGGAGACAGTAAGAAACAGTCAACTAAGTCCCTAATCAGGGCCCAGATTGAGAGCAGAGAGAAGTGGGTTAACTCCTGACGGATTCGGGGGAGCCAGTGGGGTTGGTGGTAGACGTGTGTGGGGGGCAGGCTGTGTGAAAGATGCCTGTCTGGTGGCTTCCATTAGACTGAGGAGGAGGGCCATCTGCTGAAGGGAGGGTGGGGCACTGATGAGCGTGGCCACCGAATATTTTGATGAGAAGTTGGGCCTTTAGGACTGGCTTCCAGTGGAGTGGGAATTGAACAATTTAGAAGAAAGAAGACTGACCATGAGTTGGTACTTCTTGAAGCTGGCTGATGAATACATAAGCTGTCATTCTGCTATTCTGCTTTTGTAAATGATTGAAATTTCCTATTGTAGAAAGTGGAAAAAATAGTATTTGAGGCTGTGTGGTGAGTGGAAAGAGGCTTGACTAAGGGAACACAAAAGGCTGACAGATGGCAGGGAGACTGAATGTTTAGGGGCCCCTATGTGTACTACGCTTTGACTTCTCTCCAGCAGCACCCAGCAGGCCAGGTGTGGCCAGACAGCCGAATTGGTTTAGGCCTAGACAGTATGGTGGAGAGAAGAGGGTGAGGCAGTCGAGGATATTCACAAGATCTGGTGGAAATGATGGACTGGGGTGTTGGCTGAGTGGGTGAGGCTGTGAAGACCAGAGAGGGTGGGAGAGAAGAGAAAAGTGTGGTCAAGAGTCTGGAGGTGTTGGGAGCTCCAAGAGCCATTGCCTGGGGAGTCACAGAGTGAGAAAGCTGGAGGGGTAGGAGGATGCAGTCAGGGCGGTGGTGGCTCCATTTATTAATTTAATGGTGGAGCGGTCTGGTGACAGTGGAGGGCCAGGGCGTGTCCTGGGAAGTGGCATTAAAAGAGCTGAGTTCTGACTCACATAACTTTGATGATTGTGCCTGTGTTGAAAATGCTTTTGTACACTGATTGTATAGACACGTATCTGTATGCCTGTTTCTTTTCTTTCTACAGAAACATATGATGATTTTGATACCAGGATACTGGAGGTAGGCATGCTGAATGTAGTACCCAGTTAGGCCTTTGGAGAAGTTGGGAAAGTTGGGGTGGGTAGAGTGGAGATAGGGCAAGATAACTGTGAGGAAAAGCCTTGATGTGTGATGTGTTTTCAGACACAGAGCTGATTTGGGTAAGAAAATAATGAAACTTGAGTTTCAGTCACTTGGTACTGATTCTCCTGACTGTTGCCCTTTTGTAGAGGCTACCAGTTGAGACCTGACAAATCAGCTTTGGTGATGTTGATAACAGAATTTGGTGATTACATTTAGAGTTCCCTCCTTCCTTAAGCTAAAGTAGCATTAGCAATCTGTCCTTGAATTGTGAACCAGCTGTATCTGGCATCATTTCAGTTAGCAGAGACTAGGAGCCATGGGGCAGGAGTGGAAAGTGTGGAGCTGCTGTGAATATATTGCTCGTAATGGGAAATCACCCAGCAGCCCTTGGAGACTGAAGCCTGTATCAGGTAAACTTCAGTCCCTTTCCAGGGCAGCCCCTGAAATAGGCGTCTTCCCTTAGAGCTGGTGCTGCAGTCTTGGTCATTGTTAACTGCCATGTGGAGTAATCATTTATTGAGTTTGTGAATGGACTTGTACATTGTTTCTTCAATACCAGTTGTGTTATAGAAGTTAAAATATGTTTACAACTATTTTATATCTTTGGGCCCTAGTGTATATGTTTTGAAAGTTAATTCCCTTGAAGAATTCTTGTGTATGTGGGTGATTTCCTGTAAGATGATCCACAGGAGTGGACTCCAGCTCCCTTTTCCTTTAACCTCATTTTATGGGAAAGGGGCTGCTATGTAAGCAGTTTAGTTAACACTCATGGTCCCTGGCCTTTTATATACCCTCCCCCGAAAAGCAGGTCTTCCTGTAGTTCATAATAAGCAGGTATTTCCAAATTTTTTCTGTTTTCAGATGAACCTAATCCTTAGTGTACAGGTCCAGATTTATGCTAATATACTGTATTTTATTCTTTCTAAATACACATTTTTTTCATATTTCAACATCTCTGATATTGGATGCGTCTTATAGCCACCAGCTATAAATTATGTCAAAGTTCAATCAGTAACTTTTTTCTTTGTCTACATTGGTTAAAATGGGGTACTTGGACTTGTGCGGTTTCAAATACCTTTAAGTCACCTCGGCTGGGTTGCTGCTACCCTGTGAAATAGGAAGAGAGAGTCTTACTTCCAGTTCACTCCTGAAGGAATAGTCTAGGGAGAGGCTTCTTGTGGAGGAAGTGTGTGTCTGCGCTTGTGGTCAGAGATGGCTGTCTCTATTCACCACGAGTGTGCATGTGTGTCTATGCGTGTGTTCATGCACATGTGAGGAGGCCGCTCCAGTTTCCCACTTGAGAATTTTCTTAAGGTGTAATATTTGTGAAACCTTCTACCTTTTAGGTACGAAATGTTTTCAATATGACAGCAAAAGAGGGAAGAAAGAAATCAGTCCGTGTCCTAGTTGTTGTGGGAAATGGCAGAGGGGCCGCAGGTGAGTGGGCTCTGGGCACGCGGGCGGTGCTGGTGACGGTGCTGGTGGCGGAGGCAGGGTGATAGGTGTGGCCTGTACTCGGCTTTGAGTCCGTGGGCTCAGGCAGCTGGCCAGACTTTTTCTACTGGCGAATGAAATATTTTAGGGTTCGAGCTCACAAACTTTGTGGTCAACCCATGAAGACCCTTGGAAAAGAAAGAGCAGATCTTCCCACGTCGGCCTTTTTCTGTGAGGACCAGTGGGTGTTTTAAAATTTTAAAAGGCTAAGAAAGACTTGGGAGAAAGGTGACACTCCAAAAAGGTCAATTATGTTTACTCTAATTCATAGGTTTGCCACTCACTTAAATTTTCTTTATACTTTTCTGTAGGTTTTCATAGTGAACGCCTGTTTTTGAAGTGTATTAACTGATTGTGTGAGGGAAAGAAAACTGCCCATTAAACCACATTGACACTTTATAACAAGTCATACGTAGCGATAGTATGTTGCCAAAGGAGATCGATCTTAACAGTTATTTTTGTATCTTTCCCGAAATTATTTCTCCATATATCTTTTTATAAAAATTTACACAAAGGGATCATAGTATATCCATAATTTTGTACCTTTTCTCACTTTGCATTGCCCAAAGATCTTGCTGTATGAGCATAAGTAGATGCCCCCTGATTCTTTGTGCTGATTGCATAGTATTCCATTGTATGAGTAAGTTTAATTTTTGTTACTTTTTCTCTATTGGTGAATATTTGTTGTTTCAAATTTTGTAGCATTTATTTAAAAGCACAGCTCATTGTATATGTAATTTGTTGTACTTTGGCAAGAATGTCAGTAGAGGAAATTTCTTATACTAAAATTGCTGCTTCAACGTCATGTGCACTTAGAACGCTGACAAGAACGCTGCAACCTCCCAAAAGGTTGCACCAGTTTACGTTCGCCTGAACCCTCACACCCTTGCCAGCCCTGGGTAAAGTCAGACTACTGATTGTCAGTGTCACAGTGAAACTTACCTCTTTATTTTGCTTTGCACTTCCTTAACTGAGAGTTTGCACACCATTTTATATGTTTATTGCCATTATTGAGATCTGTCAGTTCATTTGCTTTGCCCATTTTTCTGTTGGGCAATTGTTCCCCTCATTGAGGATATGGCTCTTCATGGGGTAAAGGCATCGGCCCATTGCTATCGTATATTTTGATTTTCTTTTTTTTTCACACATAAGTTTAAAATTCACAGAAGTTGTTTTAATCTTCACGTAGGAAGTTTATCAGTCTTTTTTTACTTCTAGTTTTGTGTTTGCTTTTTTGGTTTTATACTTAGAAACCCTTCATCTGAAGGTTGAAAACATTTACTCATGTTTTCCTCTTGGACTTCTGTGGTTTAATTTGTGTTTTAACTAGAAATTAGACTCCTTTTGTCCCAAGTACTCAGGTGTCTGTTATCTCTCATGGAGCGATACTGTCTTCTGTTACTTTCCTGAACATTATAACTTTCAAGTACATTCTTCAGAGTAAATAATTAATGGTGACAGCAAACAGTGGAGGGGTCTCTGGTAACTTGTAACAAATCTCATTTATGGGGCTAAGCACTCACACAATCAGGAGTCACTGATTGTATCTCCTGGTTCATTGAAATCTGTGTTGCATCGGGAAGTTCCAGTGAAATCATACTTTTACTCTGTATCAGTGTATGTTTTCCCAACCTTTCTGGTTATTTTCAAAAATATTCAAAACTGTGTGTGTTACTAATTTAGGGCATGGTTAGGTTTTATTTTTTTGTTGAGTATATGTAGTTTTATGTAGAGATTTATAAAAGAGTAATGTTATAGATATCATAGATAATCAAATGTACTATTTCCAAAATGCCCCCAAACAGATAAGCAAATCCCTATAGCCTCATGCTTTACCAGTTGTTTTGGATAGCAGGTGTTCTGTGAGCAGAAGAAAAATGAAGGGCTGTGAAATATTGTGGGAGCTGAAACTTGAAATGTGATGAGAGACATGATGTAGCAAATGTATGCCCCTTTTCATAGTTTGGCTTTTTCTTTTAAAGGTTTTGCCGTTGGGAAAGCCACTGAACGGTCGGACGCTTTTAGGAAAGTACGTGCAATTTTTTGTTTGTTGACAGGCTGGCTCTGTGCGACACACCATGGGGACCACATACAAAAATGAAATAGGAGCCCTCCCCTGAGGCTTGCCGTCCGAGTTTCCATCTCTCACAGATAGCAGTTTCTGAAATGCCTGTGTTCTTTCGCATCATTTTCAGCAGACTTGTGATCGTTACCAAAATTGTGAGTCAGCTTGGAAAGTGTCTCACACTAACAGGATGTTCGAGGACGCTGAGGAATTATTGTTCATTTTTTGAGATGTGATAGTGATATGAAGATTAATATTTCTTTTAGTAAATCATTAGCTTTTAGAAGTGTATACTGAAATTTGTTGTGTATGTTTGAAATTTTCCATAATAAAGTATTCTGTGAAAGGTATTTTTTGAAATCTCTGAGAAAATCAAATTTTAACAGTAGATTTAAGAAGAATATTTTTCTTCTTTTAGGCAAAGAACAGAGCCATTCACTATTTGCATTATATAGAACGATACGAAGACCATACAAGTGAGTGTTAATCTTTTCTTTTAAAATTTGTCGGGTTGCACTTGCTCGTTATGTGTAGCAGTATCTCTGTGGTAGTTTTGTTTCTCTCTGCTTGTTGTTAGGTTCTGACAATATACATAAAAAAAATGTAGAGACAGATTTTCTTTCCTGAGAAGGTGGTGATGAGTGAAATCAGACTTTGTCATTTACCCTTGGCTACTGGGTGTTGGCTGCTTGGGCCCTTAGTTGCTCTGTGGTATTTGCAAGGTCATTAAAGCTGTGTATCTAATTCTACTGCTCTGTGTTTTGACTCTCCAGTATTCCATGACATCTCTTTAACATTTAAAAGGACACATATCAAGATGAAGAAGCAACCCAGAGGTAATTAAAAAACTCATAACTTTTTGAAGATAAAGCAGAGCAGTTACAGTGGTTCTGTTAGTTCCTTTCTTTTTCTCCCTGTTACTTGAGCTCATTTTTGAAAATGCCAAATGGAAAGGCCTAAGTTAAGTTTTAAGAAGGCTGAATGATTTTATACCTAAATGGTTTTTGAAAGACTGCCCCAATCTTAATTTAATTGTAGAAGTTACCATTTTTTATCTTCCCTGTCTCCTAATTCATGCTGTATTTTTCAGGTGTCTATTGAATATGTAGTTTAACCTACTATGGTTCATTGGGGTTAAATATTCTGATTTTGAAGCTAAAATGGTATGATATTATAGACAGCTTTTCCTAAAGTATGTTCCCGTGCAAGATATTCATAGGTGTTACTTCAAAAAGAGTCCCAAGTAGGAAAACTGGATAAAGGAAAGTCAAAAAGTTGTTGCGTATCTTTGTGAGTATCGCAAAGATATGCGATACTTATAAGTCTTACGCACTGCTGTGCAGCGTGCATCTCCCAGAGGTGGGTCAAGGGTGCAGCATTTCCAAGCTTACTTAACTGTGGGACACTTCTGCCTGCAGGACAGGACTGAATTTCTCACCCAGCACTGCAAAGCATTTCCTATACGAAACACACACACATATATGAGTTTAGCTTTTATTAAACAAAATTTTGTTATATAATCCCTACCTGGAAGTCTTCACAATCAAAGTCCATAGAGTAAGCCCTCACATAAGATTGTTGGTAATGTTCTGCAAAGCAATGGCTACCACTGGTAGAGTGTCCGGTGTGGTCCAGGTGCCGGGCGACGTACATGCCTTCCCTTAAGTGCTGCCCATCCTACCTGGGTCATCCCTCGAGCAGTGGCAGGGCAGGGTCTGCTTCCGAGGCCCTCCGGACAGCTTCCTGGCACTCTTTTGCACGTGCACCTCTCCGGGGGTGTGTGCATCTGTACTCACCAGTATGTGTGTGCACTGTTCACACACAGACACATGTTGTGTGTGTGCATAACTACATGGGACAGCAAACCACCCCACTGTTAACCTGTCTTTAGCCATCCTCTAAAGCCCTCAGTTCTCAAATGACATAGTGTAGCTCTAGAGTCCACAATTAGTTTTCTCTTTCAAATAGAAAGGACAGTTCTAGGTAAGAATATGTTATGTATTTGTATCCAAATATAGTTTTTACATGCATATATTGAATCACCAAAAAAAGTGCCATTCCTTAAAGTGAGTGGGGAAGTTGCTGAGTTTCCTGTCTGTCTAATGCAAATGTTAACATCTAAACTTGAGGCTCTTTTCTCTCACTACCACCTGCATTTGCCAGGTACCGACCTCGGCTTCAGGGGCAGAGCAGTAAACGAACTATATCCGGCTCTCATGGAGCCCACATTCTACTGAGGGGAACATCGGATAGACAGATTCTGTTGAGGGCCTGAAACAGCAGTCAGGATGCTGGTGTGTGTGTGTGGGGGGGTCCTGGCCTTGGGGAAGGAAGGGTGACACTGTCAGTCTTGTGGTGAAAGGCCTCTCTGAGGAAGAGGTATTTGAGTGAGACCTTGAAAGTGAGAAGTAGCCGTAAGGGGAGAACAGGCAGGGAAACACCGAGTGCAGAGTCCCCGAGGTGGAGGCAGAGTCTCTGTGTGCGGGCTGCAAGATGTCAGGTCCTAGAGGGCTTTGTGGGGTGGAGTTCTTTATTTTTATTTCATTTTATTTTGTTTTAATTTAGAGAACAATGGAAAGTGAGTGCTTGAAAGGGGAAGTGATGTGTTTGGTTTGTGTTTTTAAAGCTCTTCCTGGAGAAGGTATTAGCAGACATGAGTAGGGCACATGGCTGGAGGGAAAACCAGCCAGGAGGTGAGAGGGGACAGGCCAGACGAACCTGGGGGAGAGTGTTAGCAAAGCCGAGAGGGTCTCCAGGAGGAGAAAGTGGATGTCTCCACTCAGTGCAACCAGGCGGTCACAGGCAACAGAGGATGTGTCCCTGGATCCTTAGTTCTTAGCAGGGTGCCAAGGACTTTTAGGCAGCTCAGTTAACCTTCATACCAACTTTGTTGGGTTTTTTTTGGCCCTTGTGCTCAAGAAATCTATATAATTCCTTTAATCTGAATAACATCTCATTTAAGTAAGATAGGGATCTTCAGGGAAATCAAGTAAGTTGTCAAGGGTCACCCAGCTGGGACATGATGAAGCCAGACTGTGACCCAGAGTCTCCTAAACCCAGAGCCTAGAGCCCTGGGAATGCCAGCAGGGTGACCCCGACTTTTCCCTTTTCTAGGTTATGGACTCCGCTGTCACCGGGCCATCATCACCATCTGTCGTCTCATTGGGATCAAAGACATGTACGCCAAGGTCTCAGGGTCCCTCAACATGCTCAACCTCACCCGGGGCGTCTTCCATGGACTCTCTCGCCAGGTAACCCTGCCTGGGTCTGAAACAGAAGTTGTGGTTTGCAGCCCGTCTGTGTGCATTGAGACCACCGTGTCCTGGGGCTGCCTGAGGACACAGGAGTTCTTTGCTCTCTGATTAGGTAGTTAATGCAGCTCAAGAGTTAATTCATGAAGATTAGTGAGTTGTCTTCATGAAACAACTCACCTCTTTTCTGATTTCAAACATGTGTAGACTTGGAATATTGCAAGGTGGACAGAGTCTGGAAAAATGACATTGAACATACCAAATATTTTAATAAGCCATCTGCTAAATGTATGTGCCTGTTTCCAGACTTTGTGCCTGCTTTCCCTCGGGAGCCCCACTCCTACGAGCCATCAGCAGTGGGCAGCAGCCTGTGGTCCGTTTTGTTTCTCAGCACCACCCCGACCCAAGTATAGTTATTTTGAACCAGATCTCAGACATCTTTGTATTTCATCCATATATCCGTATCTCTGAGAGATAAGGATTTGAAACTAGCCCACAATACTATTTATTTTCTTACCTAAAGAATTAACAGGAATTTAGTACTATCACACATCTCAACAGTGTTTATAGAAATGTCCATTCGTTAGATTTTAAAAAATTATACAATTTGAATCAGATCGCAGATAGGTCAGTACATTGTAAGTTTTTGCTATGTCTTAAGTCACTGATGTATAGGGTCCTGTCGTTTTTCTTGCATTTATTTTGTTGAAGAAACTAGATTGTTTGTCTTGTGATTTCCCAGTCTGGTGCTGACAACATATCTGTGGATCCTTCTTATCTTTTTGTGTCCTGTGAAATGGGAGCTAGATTGGGGCTTGACAAGATACCAGTTGATTTTGGGTACAACCTGGCACATAACTGGGGGGCTTCGAAGACCAGAGGCCAAGGCCCTTTCTCCATCCCAGTTGGGGATGGAGAGGCAGGGCTGAGATGATTCCACCTGTATCAGGTCACCCCAGAGTCAACTGAAAGGGATTTAACTCCCTTAAGTGGTGCAGTGGTATCACTGCTGACTTCTTCCTGGCTGAAGGCAGAGCCTGCTCTTTGAGTACAGTTGTGCCTCAGAGACCTAACTGTTGTTCTCCATTCGGTCTTGCCCAGGAAACCCACCAGCAGCTGGCTGATAAGAAGAGTCTCCACGTTGTGGAGTTCCGGGAGGAATGTGGCCCTCTGCCCATTGTGGTCGCCTCGCCCCAGGGGGCCTTGAGAAAGGATCCAGAGCCAGAAGATGAGGTTTCAGACATCAGACTGGACTGGGAGGAGGTGCGGGCAGCGCAGGGAATGAAGCGCTCTGTGTGGTCAAATTTAAAGAGAGGTGCCACCTGATCTGCCCTCGGCCTCACCAGCCACAGTGTCCGTCAGGTCAGCACCTGGAGGAGACTCATTTTCACACGTTGAAAGAAGAATGGGCTTTTTGTTGTTTTTAGGGAAGGACCAACTTTAACTTCTTCATTTACCAATAATAAATAATTACAACTTTATTTTTTAAGGGTTTTATTTATTTTAAGACAGGAAGGGAGGGAGAAAGAGAGGGAGAGAAACATCAATATATGGTTGCCTCTTGAGCAACCCCTACCATGGACCTAGCCTGCAGCCCAGGCATATACCCTGAGTGGGAATCAAACTGATGACCCTTTGGTTTGCAGTCTTGCACTCAATTCGCTCAACCACACCAGCCAGGGTGCTTTATTTCTTTATTTTTTTAATTAAAGAAAAGTTTTTATTTTTCTAGCTGTCTTTTTTTTATTGTTCAATGACAATTGTCCCCATTTTCCCCCCATTTCTCTCCCCTGCCCTACCTACCTCCTACCTCTCATTTTCATCCTCCCCTCACTCTCACCGTTGGCTTTGTCCATGGGTCCTTTATATATGTTCCTTGATGACCTTTCCCCTTCTTTCCCCCATTATCCCCTTCTCTCCTCCCATCTGGTCACTGTCAATTTGTTCTTAATTTCAGTGTCTCTGGCTATATTTTGTTTGCTTTTTTCTTTTGTTGCTTATGTTCCAGGTAAAGGTGAGATCATGTGGTATTTGTCCCTCACTGCCTGGCTTATTTCACTTAGCATAATGCTCTCCAGTTCCATCCATGCTGTTGCAAAGGGTAGGAGCTCCTTTTTTCTTTGGTGTGTAGTATTCCATTGTGTAAATTTACCATAGTTTATTGATCCACTGATTTACTTACGGGTACCCAGCTTGCTTCCAGCTCTTGGCTATTGTGAATTGTGCTGCTATGAACATTGGGGTGCATAGGTTCTTTTGGATTGGTGTTTCAGGGTTCTTAGGATATAATCCTAACAGTGGAATAACTGGGTCACAAGGCAGTTCCATTTGAGTTTTCTGAAGAAATTCCATACTGTTTTCCACAGTGACTTCACCAGTCTGCATTCCCACTAACAGTGCGCTAGGGTTTCCTTTTCTCCACATCCTCTCCAACATTTATTGTTTGCTGATTTGTTAATGATGGCCATTCTTACCAGTCTGGAGTGGTATCATTGTGGTTTTAATTTGCATCTCTCTGATGGCTAGCAATGCTGAGCATCTTTTCATATGTCTCTGTGCCCTCTGTATGGCCTCCTTGGAGAAGTGTCTGTTCAGGTCCTTTGCCCATTTTTTATGTGGGTTGTTTGTCTTCTTTGGAATGGAGTCATGAGTTTTATATATTTTGGAGATCAAACTGTTCTGAGGTATCACTGGCAAATGTATTTTCCCTGTTGGTTCACTTTTCATTTTGATGATTTTTTTAGCTGTTCAGAAGCTTTTTAATTTGATATAGTCCCATTTGTTTAGTCTTTCCTTTATGTCCCTCGCTCTAGGGGACATATTGGTGAAAATATGGCCGTGAGAGGTATCTGAAATTTTCCTGCATTTGTTCTCTAGGATTTTCCTGGTGTCACACCTTGTATTTAAGTCTTTTATCCACCTTGAATTTATTTTTGTGTATGGTGTAAGTTGGTCGAGTTTCATTTTTTTGCATGTAGCTGTCCAGATCTCCCTAATAAATAATTTTAATTTATTATATATTTTATTATTAGTATCAAATATATTATTTTGTTAATATTAATATTTTATATTAAATTAATAATATTTATTATTAATTTATATTTATTATATAACTTTAATGAGTACGTGATATATACCAGTCACTGTGATAGGAACTTTACATAATATCTTATTAGTTCAAGACCACTTTAACTATTAATGTAAACTAGTAAAAATAATTGAATTGGGGAGCTAGGGCTTACAGTCTGACCTAATCAAAAGTAATATGCAGTTAAGTTGTAGTTACTTTGACTATAGTCACACAACTAGAAGTGGAGGAAAATGGACAAACCTTGTTTTTCTTGTTTGTTTGTTTTTAGATTTTATTTATTTATTTATTTTTAGAGAGAGGAGAAGGAAGGTAGAGAGACAAGGAGAGAAACATCGATTGGTTGCCTCTCATATGTACATTGACAAGACCGAACTCACAATCCAGGCACGTGCCTTGACTGGGAATTGAACTGGCGACCGTTTGCTTTGTGGGACAACGCTCCACCAACTGATCCACACCAGTCAGGGCTAAACCTTGTTCTTTTAGACTCTAGAAATTTTATTTTTTTTAAGCCTCTTTATATAGCTATTTTAGTATTTGCTGTAGGTATTACATTATGCATATGTCACTTGTCACCAGTCTACTGATGTTGCCTTTTTACCATTTGAGTGATGTATAGAAACCTTACCTCCCTTTAAATTCCTTTGCCCTCACTATTTCTAATTGTTTTGAAAAACCCTCTACCTACATTGAGAACCACATTAGACAAATGCTATCCTTCCTGCTTCAAGCATCAGACATAATAAAACTCAAGAAGGAGAAAAAATCCTGCTGTTTACCCATAGTTTCTCTCTTTCAATCGCTCTTTCTTCCTTCCTAATATTCCAGCGGTCCTTTTTACCATGCTGAGTAGGAAAAACCCAGTTATCCTGTGCTTCTCCTTTACCTCACTGCTACCACACTTACAACACTTTGGACACCAGTTGTGCGGGCTTTCCCTGCACCAAGCAGTCTTCACCACCAGCATGGTGTCCTACAATTAACTCAGTTCTGAACTGCCTAGTTACAGCATCAGATCCCACAGGTTAAGGGCTCAGTCCCGTAAGACTGCCCTCCCTTCATTTCAAATACCAAACCTGAGTTGGGTTGTCACCTGTGCTGCTGGCCAGTCATAAATGAGTTCTTGTGGATGTCCCCATTGGGTTCTATTAATTTGTTAGAGGGGCTTATAGAACTCAGGAAAACAGTCTACTTACATTTACCACTTTGTTATAAAAGGATGTGACAAGATACAGATGAACATCCAGATGGAAGAGATGCGTAGGGTGAGGCACGTGGGAAGCTCCACACCCTTGCTGGGCATCACTTTCGCAGCACCTGCCCGTGTTCACCAACCTGTATAGAAGTTCTCCAGACCCAGTACATTTGGGGTTTTATTGAGGCTTCATCGTAGGCATGATCGATTGATCAATCAATAAACCTTATTTCTGGCTTCCCTCTGGAAGATGGGACAGTGGAGGAAGGGGCTGGGTGTTAAAAATTCAGAGCTTCTAATTAATGGCTTGGTCTTTGTGGTGACCAGCCTCCAGCCCACCCAGAGTCACCTCATTAGAACAAAAGACATTCCTATCACCCAGGAAATTACAAAGGGTTTAGGAAGTCTATGAGGAACCATGGTCAGACCCTTTTCCACAGTGGCTGCAGCATTTTACATCCCCACCAGCCATGTATGAAGTTTTCTCCACATCTGTATTGACATTTGTCTTTTCGTGATAGCTGTTCTGGTGTGCGAAGCGCTATCTTGTGGTTTTGATTCACATTTCTCTGGTGGCTAATGGTGTTGAACGGCTTTTCATGTGCTTATTGGCCCTTTGTGTGTGTACTTTGGAGAAATGTCTATTTAGGACATTTGTCCATTTAAAAAAATTAAGTTACTTGTGTTTTTATTGAATGTAATAGTTCTTTATAGAT
Source organism: Sturnira hondurensis (assembly GCF_014824575.4). Classification (NCBI taxonomy): domain Eukaryota; kingdom Metazoa; phylum Chordata; class Mammalia; order Chiroptera; family Phyllostomidae; genus Sturnira; species Sturnira hondurensis. Next base: position 1,395,583 of record NW_028081809.1, read on the forward strand.
TCTAGATATAAGACCCCTATTAAATATATAACTTACAAAAGGTTTTTTCCTGTTCTGTGGAACATGCTATTATTTCTTTGAGTGTTTCTTCAACTGCACCCCCAGCCCCCTTCTGGTACCAACTTGGCACAAATGTTAGATCTTTAGTTATGGTCCCACACACTCCTGAGGCTCTCTTCATTGTTGTATACTTGCTTACTCTCTTGTTCAGATTCAGTAATTGTTGTTGTTTTATCTTCAGAGTCGTTGATTCTTTGCTCTTCATTCTGCTTTTATGCATCTCCATTCAGAATTTTTATTTTGGCTGTTGTGTTTCAGTTCTAAAGTTCGCATTTGGTTTTTTCTTCTTTGTCTTCTATTGATGAGATTTTTTTTATTGTTTCAAGTGTGTTTGTGATTGCTGAAATATTTTCGTGGTGGCTGCTTTAAAATCTTTATCGTATAATTTCAGTATCTGTCATCTGTGTCAGCATCTTTTGTTTTTTCTCAAGTTGTGTATTTCTTGATTCTTGGAATGACAAGTGATTATGTCTATATCCTGGACATTTCCAGGAAATGGGTATGAAATTCAGGGCATTCGTTAAATCCCTCGTAGCAGGCCTCCTCCTGGCTGCCCAGGGGTTGGGATGGGGCACTGCCTCATTGCTGTCAAGTCAGGGTGGAAATCCAGGGCCCCCAAGGTGCCCTCCAGGCCTCACTTCTGCCTGCGAGGATGGGGAGCGGCCCAGCGATACTACAGGACAGGGAGAAGGCCTTGTCAGGCAGGTTGGTGGTGAAAGTGCTCAACTTGTGACATCAGGTGAGGATGGAGCTGCATTTTTTAGTGTGATGTTTGGCCTCAGTAATAAGTGTTAGTCTTGCTAGGTTACCCTCCTTACGTATCGTAAGAAATATCAATATGCTGAACTTTAGGCAGCAAAGGACAATAATCTCTCAGAGATGGGAAACAAAATTATTCCCACCTAGTATCTGGGAAAAGTCCAAGGCTCCAGGAAGGCCCATTCTATCAGGACCTGGTCATCCCCTGAGTTCGGAGATAGTGTTGGGAGTCGGGAAGTCGGTGTGGCCAGAGTTCACAGGGGAGAATTCCTGAGAGGACAGAGATGCATAGGAAGAGAACTGATGAAGTCTGCAGAGCCACCCAGCAACTAATTCTCTCATGTAGGAAACAGTGCATGCTTGTGAGGAAACTGTTGCATTCACCAACCGCGAGAACAAATGTCGGAGACTTTCGGGGTTCCAAAGATGTTACTTTATTGGCCAAGTTTAACCTGCGCAGGGGCGAACTCTCCAAAGTGTCCTGAGACACCGTGCCCGCAAGGGCTGCAAATGAGAGTCGCGCCAAACGCTGACAGGCTTAGGGTTTTATGGAGGCGCGCAAGCAAGCTGGATACAGAAGCAGATGTGGCGGTTAGCGGTTGGCTCAGGGGCACAATAGGGTTACTGATTATTGGTGAGTTAACTCGTGCACTGGCTGGTGCTCCTTTACTTGATTGGTCAGTTGAGCTGGTGCACAGGGGCTGCACTGGCTCGTGCTCCTTTACCTGATTGGTCAGTTGAGCTCCTGCACAGGGGTAAAATTTCCCTCCCTAGTAACTGTCTAGATGGCTATCTGCCTGACTAACCTTGTTGCTCTTACACCACATCCTGGAACACACCCTGCTCTTCGGGTGTGTCCCAGAGCCTCTTTGCATTAGTTAGTAAAACACCTTTTGCTTCCTTACAGCTATGTTCTGTCTAGTTCCCCTTTGCCCTCAACAGAAACTACCCGAGGCCCGGGAATGACCTGCCCAAAAGGATGAGAGGAAACAATTCAGAGCTGGAAACAGCGTCTGCCTTCAGCACAGTGGAGAACCTCATAATCCATGTGGCACTGGAGGAGGAGTAAGAAGGCCCTTGATTTACAGGCGAAAAAATTAACCCCACACTAAACCTAGCTCTGATCCCCACTCCCAAATCTGAAAAGCAAGGCCCAGCTAGAGGACAGCTTTTCCAAGTAATTTAACTGTGTTCCAGAATAAACCTCAAGAATATTTGTAAGAATACAAAATAAAACATCCAGTGAAATATAATTCATAGTACCTGGCCTCTAATAAGATATCACCATGGATGCAAAAAGCAGAGAATAAAACCCATAACAAGGGGGAAACCAGCTAATTGAAGTTGAGCCAGAAATAACATAATAATTGACTTAGTAAATAAGACATTGAAACAGATTAGTAAATAAGGACTATTCCCTGTGTGCAAAATAGAGAAAACGTGTTAAGGGGCATGAAAGACCAAAGATACGCAAATCAAACTGGGGATGAAAAATACATTGGATGTGGTTAACAGCAGGTTAGACTACAGAAGAAACAAGTAAACCTGAAGACAGCAATAAAAGAAATACCCCAAACAGGAAAATGATTGAGGAAGGATGGGTCCCTGGTGTCTACCCTCTGGGCGATGGCAGCAGGCCTTGCAGGATGCCTTCGTCCTAGTGCTTATGTGACAACCCCAAGGGAGCCAAGCCAGACAAGTCAACACCAAACCGCATCTGCCTGTGTGGTCATGCCCAAGAAAGGAAGGGTTATTTTCATCCATCCTTGTCCTGCACTGCCCCCCCAGCTACCTGACCACCTGTAGACCCTGATGGCTACTGCAGGCATGTCTGTTCTTCCTCACGGATGTTCTGTCTGGGAAATAACTCACCTGGGCCCGAAGAGAATAGAGCTTGCTTGCATAAGCCAGGGGCTTCTTACTGCTTCTCAAGACTGGGAGCTAGGTGGTTCTCCCAGCTCAGCAGGAATTCTCACTGAGAGTTTTGGGACAGAAAAGCCTGGGGTCCTGTGTCTGAAATATGATGATTAAGCCCTGCCTCTGAGATTTTCAAGGGTCTTCCAGGACAATAGCCCTTCTAAGCCCAAAGTGAATGGGGCAGTGGAGAACTTGCACTCAGCCAGGCTTCAGGGATGAGGGGAGAGACAGTGCTCAGGGAGGCAGGGGAATGGGGAGGCACTCATCTCCATGACACCTCTGCAAGATGGCGCTGCCCCGCCTGGGCTCCATGTTGGCCTGCCCCAGCTCCAGGCCTGGCTAACCACATAGCAAGGGCCCCAGTAGGAATAATTCAGTGTCAAAGAACCTACTTTGCCTGCATCTAAGTGGGAATGACAATGGCTCCTACCTAATGGAATTATCATGTGGCAGTAAAGAACGTGGGTAGCTCTTAACTTCGGTCACATTGAGAATGACACCAGTGACTGGGGACTTCATGTTCACACTGAAGGGAACAAAGCTGAGCAGAGGGTGCTGACCAGAATGGGGCCCGACGCTGACCACCCGGCAGCTGTCTGTTCTCCATCTCCTTCCTCACTGTCCTACCTAGTGAAGCTAGGACCCCGGCACTTTTCCATTATTGCAGGGGCCTATGCCAGGGCACAGACGACACACTGGGGGCAGACCCCCAAAATTGTCAGACACCTTTGGCTTGTCAACATCAGGGGCCAGTGAACTTGAACTGTTTGACTCCGGTTAAGTGGGGTGAATGAAGGCAGAGGAGCCCTATCAGAGCATCTATCTGGCTGCCCAGACCAGCTCTCTGGGCGCACTGTCTCGGCATGCATTCCTGCCATTGTTTGCCCAAGGCAGGGCACAGGCCAAGACTGGGGGCCCCAGCTCTGCTTTTAGAAGTGATAGGTCCATGAAAATATGCTGTCGGTCCACCTGCACTTCCCCTGCTGGCCATCCCTTCCAGGCCTGGGTAATAGCCATGAGTCATAGGAGAGACCATCTGGGCCACCTCACTTCCTCTTCCCACAGCCACTTTCCATCCTGGGAGCTACAGGGAGCAGCTCTGTCCTAGCCTTGTTCTGCCTGGAATGTGGTAGAGTGGGAGTAGGGTGTGGACAGCCAGGATACCCAGAAGCAGGAGCCTGCTGGGGCAAGGGCAGCCCCCTGGAGTACATGGCCTGCCAGCTGGGCAGAGCTTAGGTCAGTGGATGACATTGCGGTTGTCATCGTCTTCATCATTGTCACCAACATTCACAGTACCGGATATGAAGAGTGTGCTGGAGATCAGTGTGTGATGCTCAGCACAGCCACGCCTCAGTGGGTCCTGTGTGACCCACAAGGTTGTCATCACCTCTAACCCCAGAAACTGAAGGCCTTCTGGAGACCACAGAGCCCAAACACGGTCCCCATACTCACAGGGACAGCTGACTTCCCCTTCCTGTCATGTTGTTAGTGCAGGCTGCTAATTCTGCCCTGTGTTCTGCCCCGGTGGCAGCAGAAAGCAGCGGACTACCTTGAGAGAGCAGGGCATCATGCCTGGAGGTCCGCCCGTGCTGTCACAAATGGCAGGGTGTGCTGCTGGTTCTCCATCTGTTCATGTGCTGATGGACACTTAGGTCACGTCCATGTCGTGGCTACTGTGAATGATGCTGCTGTGAACATGGGTTGGGATGGTTGCCTCTTGGGTGTGGTGACTTCCTTATGCTAAGTGAAATGAGCAAACCAGAAAAAGACAAATGCTTGTGATTCATATGTGGGATAGATATTAAAACTCAGAAATAGAGATCAGATTTGTAGTTACTATAAGCAGGGGCTTGTGGGGAAGAATTGGGTGAAGGTGGTCAAAAGGTAGAATTTTCCAGTTAATAAGAGAAATAAGTCGTGGGGGTGTAATGTACAGCAGAGTGACTAGAAATAATAATGGTAGAAAGTGACTAGAAGTAATCGCAGAAAGTACCCAAGAGCAGATCTTAAAACTTATCATTACAAGGGAAAAAATTAGCAACTGTGCAGTGATGTATGTTAACTACACTTACTGTGCTGACCATTTCACAGTACATACAAATGCCAAATCATTTTGTGGCACACATGAAACAATTCAACGTTATATGACAGACCTCAGTAAAACCGGAGAGAAGAGAGGAGGCAGGAAGACGAGGGGTGGCAGACCTGGGAGGGTGTCAGGAGCCCGAGGCTGGGTGCTCACTCCAGCACTAACGGCTGGGTACCCTGCGCCTCCTCTTCATCTGGAACCTCCCAGTCCCTCCCACCATGCTGCTGTCTGTGGGGGAACCTGGGAGGCTGCTGGGTCTGGCTGGCTTCTCATGACCAGGAACTGCGGGGCCTAAAGCATCCAGTTGGGTGACCCTGACCCTCAGGCATTCACTGTACACTTCCCTCAGAGGTCAGAGGGCTCTGGCAGAAATGGACTCCTTCCTAAGGGACTGAAGCTGGGTTTACTAGGTGGGGCTATTTTAAACTGTTACAGCCAATTAAATGTTCCATTCTTTCGGAAAAAGCAAAAATGTCCATCCAAGTTCATGACAACGTCAGGAACATGGTTAATGGATAAACATTCTGTGAGCAACCATTATCTGCCTGGGTTAGAAACTTGAGTATCATTCTAGACCCTTCCCTTCTCATTCCTGTAATTTTTTCAGGCTTCCTTCCTGCCAGGGACTTTCCTGAGCCAAGTCCTGGAATTTTCCCAGCAACATATGACCGTTCCGATTCTGCAGGCAAGGGTGCTGAGGCTGAGACAGGCCACGCACGCTGGCTCAGGGATCCATGGTGTTTGCCCACCCCTTCGCCATCTCAGTTTACCTAAATCTGTTCAAGTCAGTCCCACCATCCCAGCCCAGCCTGTCTGGTCACTCCACTACCCAGACCCTTAGCACCTCTCACCTGGGCAGCTGAAGCTGTCTTAGGTACAAGCTAGGTTGCAGCTGTGCCCTCAGCGGGGCACCCAGGGCCCTCACAACCTCCTGAGACCTTCCCTTCCCTACCCTCCCCCTAACTGGGATCCATCACACTCTTCATCTCAGGCATCGCCCCCCTCCCAGGCAGGTTGAGCTTCCAGCTGGGTTCCCGTGTACCATTGGGAAACTTCAGTATCACTAGTCAGTATTGTGGGTGTGCAGGCCTTGCTTGGTATGTCTGTGTCCCTTGCTCCCAGAGGGACAGGGGCCCTGTCATGGTAAGATGTGGCAATGACAGACAATTTGTGTTGGGGGCCCTGGAGCCAGGCCCCTTAAACTGGAATCACACTGACTTGCTGTGTGACCTTGGGTAAATCACTTAACCTCTCTTTGTCTCATACCTCATCTAAATGGTATCCATCACATATGGTGGTCACAAGGATGAAGGAGTAAAGTGCTTCCAGTAGTCCCAGGCACCTGCTGTCGTTGGCAAGTCTTCTCCCTCCATGCCCTAGTGTCTGCCTCCTGCAGGCTCCTGTTGACCATGTGTTAGTTGAAGAAAGCCCTGGAAGCTGGGCACCCTGCATTTGTCAAAACTCTCAGGGCATCATCTATAGAGCTTGGAACTGTGACTGTCCACCTGTTAACAGTGAGTGAAGAAAGAGGCCACAGTAGGAGCCTCAGCATCTGCCTCCATCACCCCAGCTTTTAGAGATGGCCACAACCCAGGATGATGGAGACACGACAAAGGCCTTTGAATCATGCAGAGAATGGGAGAAATCACTGTAATTTGTTTTTCCAAGTTGTGTTATTTTAAATGCCCTGGATGTGTGCCCATGTGTGCAGGGACACTTGGCTGAGCCAGAAGCGCTTTGTTCCCTAAAAGGCCCCATTGTGACCTTGAACTGGCCGGAGTGATTTCCTGAACAACAGGCCCTTGTGCGGCCCCAAAGGCAACTCACTTGGCCCCTGGCTGGCAGTGCGAGGGTTTTGCTGTCTGTAAGGTCAGCGTAGGGAGGCTGTGGGTTTCTGGTAAGTGGTGCTCTTTACAGTTTTAGTCTAGAATGTCCATGAGGCCCAGCTCCTGTCCACTGTGTCTTCGCCAGGAGGGCAGATCTTGTGGGGACCAATGTGAGTAGAATGGAGGGTCAGTGGCCTGTCCCAGAGGACTGAATGCAGGCAAAGCCTCTCCCAGGTCACCCTGACCTGCCCAGGGAAGGCTCCCAGGAGGTACCTCCAGAGCCCCCAGGAAGCACAGGCCACAGCCACTGAAGCCACAGGCGAGAACCTGCACCACACCTGGCTGGATTTGATCCACAGCTGCCTTCACTCTCTTCCGTGACGCACATTCTCACCACACATATGTGGTGATTGCTGGTGGTTCCACTCTGAGAGCTTTGGCTCTGGGTCACATTGCAGACATCAGCTTCTTACTCACCTTATTTACAAAGCTGGACTGGGTGGGCCTTTGGATTTGAGGGGACTACAGAGTAGAACTGACTGGTTGCCTGAACACAACTGGCATTGTTGTGACTTTGCAGCTCAGAACAACCAGCCCCTTTAAATAAGACAACTGAGTCCAGGACCTGGACCCAGCAGGTGGCCTCCTGCCAACCCTTAGTGGTCAAGGGCTGTCCCTCTGAAGGCCCCTGCCCACCTGTGTCAGGTACACTATAAGGTCTCATCTCACCATCACTTCCCAAGGGGCTGGAAGACAGACCCGCGTGGTGACAGGTCTGCACCCTGGAGAGCAGTAGGTGAAGACAGGGCTCTAGGGGCGGAAAGAGCAGGTGCTTAGTGCAGGTGCTTAGTCCAGGTCCTATGCTCTGTTCATTTTCAGCAGCTGAGCGAATCTGTTTCCTATAGAGTAACAGTAGTGGTCATCTACTTTGTGGCCAAAGAGAGGATGACAGGACTGTATAGGTATATAAGGTGCATGTACAGTAAGGACCTGGCCCAAGGCGAGAGCTCCAAAGATGGCGGCAAGGTGGTTACACAGGTGCAGGTGTGGGTGGGTCTCTTGGGAAGTCGGGTGTGGACACTTTGTGCTACCCGTCCTTTGGTCCAAGTCAGGGCCACCAAGCAAGCTACATGTACGGAATGCCCCACCTGCCCTTGGGGTAGCATCAAGACATGCCCCGGAGGAGGTTCCTTCCTGCCCAAGATCCAGAGGTAGAGATGGGAGGCACGGTGGCCAGAAGAAGGTTTGGGGGCAGACACCGTCCCACATTTGAGGGACCAATGGTCCTAGCACACAGTAGGTGCTCAGACAATGCTCATTCTTTGTAAAAGGCCTGTCAATCAACCAGTATTGGAACCTGTAAACTCTTCCAAAATAGCTGGGTGTAAAGGAGCTGAGTAATGAGATGCATGGGCAAATTGAGGCCAGGAGAGGCCATTTGTGAGGCTGCCCATCCCATCCACATCCATCGTGAATCAGATGCAAATCAAAGGCCAAGTGAAACTGTAACATTGACTTCGAATGAGAGGAGGGAAAACTCTTGCTGGAGGATCTCCTGCAAAGCGTTGGGCTAACTGAGGGTTCTACAGTTGGACCCATTTGCAACTGAAAGAGAAAACAGAGAAAGATCATATCAAAGTTTCTTCAAAGAGAAGGATTCAAATGTTGAAGCCTTGAGAAACCTTTGAGAAATTCAACCTAGCCTTCCACTTTTCTTGATGGGGGTCAAAAATGAGGCTCTGTTAGCATCATGTTGCCCTCTCACTGGCAGTTTTGTTCAAAATGACTTCCCTCAGTCATTTGATTGCAAATATGTTAAACGGGTGACAAACTTCCTCTCATTTCTTAATCTGTACTTTAATCTTTCAAGTTAAAGCCCCACTCAAATCTTTGCTCCTCATTTCCTATGGAGATTTTACTTACATTTGGTATTATGTGGACTCACTATAAGAGCCCCTTTTCTGGTACCATTGCTCTGCGATAACAAAAGACAACCCAAAGATGCCACTGAGACCCAGTTCAGTCATGGGGGCTGTGAGCTGGACGGGAAGTAAACTGTCTACTGGTCAAACCTCTGCCTAAGGCTTCAATCTGTGCCCTGTGTGGCTACTAGTGACAGGGGACTCAAGACTTGGAAAATTTTAGCTTAAGGTAAAAAGTTTTAAGTCTAGCAAGTAATGTGTATGTTAAAGCTTTTGATTCAGAAACTACAGATAAGGCCTGTCCTGGCTCCTGGGAAAATAGCCGACTTCCTGGGGTTCGAGTGAAGATGACGACCTGGGGACAAGTGGAGGCATCTGGGCCTTCGTGTTCCAGGGACAGACAGATGACCACTAGCCCCTAGGAACAGCTAACTGCCCAGGACAGGAATGTTGCAGCTTCGTCCACCTAATCCTCCCTGAATCTCAAAGCCCTCACCGCACCTTGTTTATTCCCCGTTATAAAAAGTCTGGCCTAGAAAGAGAAGGGAAGATGGTCTGGTAGGGTATGAGCCCTCCATCTTCTCAGATCAAATCTCGAATGAGAGGAAAGAATAAAGCGCCCATAAAGATTCAATCGCTGTCATTGCTAATTGGGTTTGGTAGTGACAGGCAGACCAAAAGCCAGTGTCTTTTCCAGTTTCACTAGCAAGAGATGATCTGCCTGTGAACCACTGTGGCTGAGAGTTGACCAGTGTTTGAGGCACCTGTTCTGATGTCCCAGGTGTGACATATCAGTGACTTCCTTGGGTGATGGAACAAAGGAGCATTGATAATGAGAGCTGGGCTTTCATGAGTCCTGAGCGCCCTCCTTCCTAACCAGCCCGTCCTTTCAACCCAGATGTCTCATACCCACAACATGGCACTCACCACTTGTCACACCTCACTCTGTAGTCTGGTCCCCATTCTCTCCTATGAGGTGGCCCAAGGAAGTTCTAGTTCACTATCCACATTCCAAATTGGAGCAGACCTGCCCAGTGCAGTTCTGATCAGCTACAGAGAATGAGAAGAAGCTTCTGCACCTCATTTCTTTGGGTCAAAGACTTGCTCATTAAGCACAGGCCCCTTCATCCTGTAGGAGGAAGAACGGCCCCCTCAGGCTGGAGCCTGGGGAGTTTCCAGGGAGGTGAAGCTCTCCTGGGGAGGGTGAGATGCCCAGTGCAGCGGCCAAGGACACACAGCTGTCACCTGAACTGCCATTCGATGCTGCCTCTAGGGTCACTCTGAACCAAGGGTCCCTCAGAAGGAACGCTGACACACGGCATTCTTCATACAAAAAAAACTCCCCACAAAAGTACTGAACATAAAGGCACTTTATGAGGCGTCTCAAAGGTTTATCATCTTCCACCGTGGACATCTGCATGTGTTTGTTGGGCGAGTTTTACTCCCCAGGATGGGCAGAACCTCCGCGATGCCCTGGAAACATGCCAGGAGATGGGCGCTCAGAGAGCCCATGAAAACTTCCGAGGGTTCTCAAGATCCATCCAGAGGTCAGCAGGGCATCTTCATTTCACGGTCTCTCAGACCACAGCCCCCACTTCCCACCCCACCCTGACCCCCCGAAGCAGGAAATAACCCAAGAAAGACAGCTGTCATTTGAGGTTAAAGGTAGCTGGCCCCCAATCCTGACATGAAGGTCTATGGGACAGTAAACATAACACCCACAAGAAACAGTGTTGCTTTTTTTTTTTTTGGTTTGTTTTCTTTTTTTCCATCACGGAGAGCATGCCTGCATTCTAAAAAGTTATGCTGGAAGGTGGGCGGATCAATTAACACCGTCTGGGTGTTCAGCTATAGTTCTTCCTCCTCTGCTTTATGAAGATTTCCATCGGATTAAAGAAAACACGGCATGGACCACATACAGGAGAGTGGCTACGTAGGAAAACACCTGAAACCAAGATAAATGACCATTAACAGGCACGCATGGGGCTAGGGCAAGGCAGGGACGGGCTGGACGCTTCATGGCGCCCATTCAGGATGACACACCTGCCGTGTGTGGCCACCCACTGCTTCCCACCACTCACGTTACACCCTTCCTCCCACCACCTTCCTGTTACACCCTTACAACCCCAGTTGTGGCCCCTGATGCTGTTGGCACAGAGCTCCAGCTGACCGGACAATCCACTGGACTTGGTGTGCAAGGCCAACTTTCTACTTCCTCATGTGATTGCACAGGTGCTGCCCAACCGGAAACGGGCAACTCAGAAGCGGAAGAGTATCATCTCTCCCTGGAAAACTCCCCTCCTCCACACCAGTAAGACCAGAGTCCACCAGGTGTGACCCCGGCAGCCTCTGCTAGAAGAATACATCCATGTGGGTCTGCTGGCTCTGGTCAAGGTCTTGATGCTGCCTGGATGTCCTCAAACCTCATTCTGACTCTTCATACCACGGCCTGGGTAAAGGGGCCAGGCTCACAAGAAGTGAGGGGCAGGGACACAGAGGAGGGACTTTGAGGTTTTGCACAAAATGAGGTAGGTTACTGGGAAAGCGGCTGGGAAGATCCAGACAGCTGCTTTGGCCCCGCGAATCAAGGAAGACCTTGGAAGTGTGGCAAGTGGTCACTTGTTGGCTGTCACAGCCCCGACTTGCTGTGTTCACTGGGCACCGTTTACTCCTATCACTGTATTCTGGTGGCTGGCCTCCCTAAAGGGAGGCTGCCTGCCTCCAAGTCAACAATCTGCACCTGCTTTGTGACCTTAAGCTCAGGGTCAAGAGTTTCCGAGCCAGGCACAGTATTCAGGGTGGCCACGCTTCCCTGACTTTGGAAAATGCCCATAAACAGCAGTGGCACCGTGCCACTCTGTCCCCTACTCCACACATGGGCGAGCCCTTCAGCCCTGTTGGCCAGAGGCGATGAGTAAGCTGAGTTACTTAATAACGAATGTAAGAGAACTCATCCAGGGACTCTTAAGTACCCAGTCTGGGAGGAACAGCCGTATGTGTGTGAGCAGCCCCCTAGAAACAATCCCCGCTCTCATCGGCAGGGAGCAGTTCACGTTCTGGGCAGTTCCAGACGTGTGAGGATGCTTGGCGGAAGCACCTCAGGAGTCCCACTGGGAAAAGGAAACAGATGTGTTTCCCAAGTGAGACCAAGAAATGACACTTTGGGGACACTGAGAGCCAGGGACATGAAGTGACATTCTTAAGCTTTCAGAAACCCTTCTCCCTAAACGGTGGCCATTAGTGCTGACCATAGACCCAGAGACCCCCAGATTTCTGCAGAAATTTCCTGCTGCCCTGTCAACTCCGCCAATCCCAGGACCTTAAGGGTCAGGGTTGTGGGAGAAGGGATATGAGATACCTCCCCACACCCAGATGGGCCACCTCCCGACCGTCTGAAGGGCGGGTTCCGCTTGGCTGGGGTCTGGGGCTAAATCCTGAGTCATCACGACTCCTGTGCCGCACACCCATGGCGCTAATACTGCTGGCAGAAAAGTGCGGCTTCCCGTGGAAATGGGCTCATGTTTCCGTGAGGTTTCGGCCCAGTGTGTCTGCCTGCAGAGGACACTTCTGTCCCGATTCTGGCACTGTTGACTTTGCCCGGGCACACTCATGATTCTCCAGCTTAACTAACAAAAATGCAGGCACACGATCAGTCATGGGATGGACTAACATGTGTTGGTGCTTCTATGGAAACCTGTGCCGCAAAAAGAATGCACACTGCACATCTCACCCAACCATGGTGGGGCACTTCACAGGCCTGAGGTTGAGAAAAAGAAGCCATAGAATACACATAGACAACCCCACTTACGTGGAGGTCAAACGCAGCTGGAAGGGAACTGGGCAAATATAAGTCAGGGTGGGGGGTTATCCTCAGTGTGGGGGTGCAATGACGGCAGCAGGTCAAGGAGGGACTCTGGGAGCTATTCTGTTCTAGTTCGTGATCAGGATGATGGTTATACAGAGGAGCTTATTTCATGAAACTTCATCAAGCTGTACACTTGCATCCTCATCACCTCTCTGGATAGAAGTAGCATGTTGATAAAAAGTAAAGGAGGAGGTTGGGAACCCAGTAGAGCCCAGTGGTTCTCAACTAGAGACCGATCCAGGGGGCAGGGACATGAATTCATGCCCTGTGGTTTACGTCACAAAGTGCTGACCCACTGGACACATTCCATCTATGCTTCATGACCATTACCCATGGTACGTTTAGGGAAATGATTGTCAAATGCCTTGCCGATGCTGCTTGAAGAGAAGCCTTCTGGGTGGGGATGGGGGAGGTTTGAGGCCCTAGGTGAGGAGGAGACCACACGGAGTCATTTGGAGGATGACCAACCTCCCAAGCGAAGGAAGACTCACCAAGGTGCTGCCCGGTTTTGCTACCACTTCACAACCAGCCTCCTTGGGAAATGAACCAATATGGGAGCCGTTCCACACTGTGGGACACTGAGGGGTACCAGGCACCTTGAGGTGGCCAGGCTTAGGAAACTAGGGAGTATGCTGGGAGCTTAAGGGGAGCATGTGGCTTCCCCAGGTTGGGGGATGGGCCCATAGGGACCCGTGGACAAAACTTTGAGGAACTTTCCTCCAGACCCTGGGTTCTGGGGACAGGAGGGGCACCCTCACCAACCCCCTTCCCAGGGCCCAACACCGTCCATCCCTGTGGGTTTCCTCCCAGGCACTGCTCCACCCTTCCCAGCGGGAGGAACAGCAGGGCTTTGGTGTCTGGAGCTGGCTATCATCACATTGCATAATTCATGGGTCAACCTCAGGAAGTCTAAAGAGTGCCCTTTCTGAAACATTTTCTTGTTTCTTAAACAAGTTATTGTTTGAACACAGTTAGAAAGCCATGGACACCGGGCATCAGTGCCCCAGTGCTGGTCCATGCACACGCGACTCTGTGAAAAGCTTTGTGAAACTATCTATTCTCGAACTCCCTGTCATTCTGATCCGTTTCATTAAAAAGAAAATCCAGGTCCTGACCTTGCAGGCCACCAGTGGGTCTGGCTCCACCACTGGAGAGCCTGTTTTTAGAGCTCAGAGACCTGGCCCCTGTCCCACAAAGTTGGCACCCCCACTCGTCCTCCTGATGGGCAGAGTGAGGTGCAAGCCCCTGTCACACTTGCTGCTCACTGGGCGGCCTCAAAAGAAGTTGTTCACTACCTCTGCATTCCTCAAGGGAGTCAGACAGGAAATACATCCATTTTACAGATGAGCAAGCCAAGGCTGAGAGTATAAGGGACCCACCCACATAAGGAATCGGTAGAGATGTGACTCTGGTCCCCCCTCCTCCCACAGGTCCTCAACTGTCAGGCAGTAGATGGTGTCATGGCTTCTGAAGCAGCAGACACCCACAGCTGTGGGTCTGGACCAGAGCCTGGCGAGACCCTGGCCACTCGATTTTCCATCCTGGTCTCAGTGCTCTCCAGCCCTGACTATGCCTTGATGGCAGATGGGCCACTCAGTGAGAGCCAGGAGGCCAAGTGGCCAGATTCACTGCTTCAGCCTGGTGCTGAGTGTGGGTGACAGAGCACCTGGCTGGGACACTGGGCCCCGCCAATTCATGTGTTGTCGGAGCAAGCTGTGCATGTTCTGGGTGCCCTGGTTCTCCATCTGTGACGTGGGTGTAAGGACAGTGCCTACATCCTAGGGCTGCTGTGAGGGTTCAGCGAGATTGGTCACGGAGCTCCGACAGTGCTGGCACCCAGCAGTCGTGCCTCCTCACACACTTGCCCTGCACAAAGCCCCCAGGCACAGACTCAGGGGCCAGCCCCGGCCTGAGCAGTGTGACACTGGCTGATGGCTGGGGGAGTCTTGGGCACATCACTTCTCTTCTCTGGGGCTTTACTTCTTCAGAAATGGGGGGGAAGGTCTACGTCATTCAAAAGTTAGTGAACTAGAAAAGCAGAAAGAAGGGCATTCTTCAGCTCAGACCCTGTCGTGGGCGGTGGGAGCTGGGAACATGCCGCCTGATGGGGACTCACCACAGCGGAGATGTTTTCGTGGTAGTACTTGAAGGTGAAGCCATCGCGCATTAGGATGGTGGCCAGAGCTTCCAGGACGGAGGCGCTGAGGTAAAACAGGGCGGCGGTGCAGTGGTAGGCTGCATCCTGCGGGGCCAGAACGGGCGTCAGCAGGGCCTGTCCACACCCGCCCCCCGCCCCCCCGACCTGGCTTGGCTTCCGTCCCTTCATCCCCCTTTATGCCCCCATCACTACAGCTGCCAGTCCCTTCCTCACACATCAGCGCTTCCCAGCTGTTTTTTTTTCTTGCTGGTTTGGACACCAGAGGAAGGACTTTGAGGAAGAAGAGACTCTGCTTTCCCTTGAGGTGGAACCAAGAAAAAGGTAGGGCAGGAAGAACAGCTCAGGATTTAACAGGCAGAAATCAGTTCTGGACCTGAGAAGGGTCACACAGGGTCACAGTCCCAGTTAGGATGTGACCTTAGGGCCAGTGCAGGGAAAGAAAGGCCCCCACCATTTCCACTGTTTTGTTGTTCTATTTTTTTTTGGGGGGGGCAGCCCAGTTATGTCTAAAAGCAGAAAAGGAGTTTTGAGAAGTTGTAATCTGAAAGTGATTTCAAAGTCTCAGGAGGAGGCTTTGTTTAGGTAGAGAGAGGCCCAGCCACACCTGTCCTCCATTCCAGGGCAGATAATGGCAGGTGTCCCATGTGTAAGTTTTCCTCTCTTCATGGGTCCCAAGGTAGAGACTATGCAGATAGAGACCAAAGGTTGTCCCTTGCCCCCTCCGAGTCCCTCTCCAGTGAGCCTGCTCTAGAAGTCATGCCTGGGAGCTGAGCAGTAAGCACGGCTCCCCCTGGGCAGCCAAGGCCAATACCCAGGACAAGATGGAAACCGCCCTTCCTGGAGGAAGGGAGGTGCCACCTGGCAGGTGCAGGCAGTGTGGACGCGGGTTGGGCTGCTGGTTATCTGTGAAGAGGGCAGCCATGCAAGAGAAAGCAGAGTGGGCCCCGACAGTCAGGCAGTAACCATCAGCCTGTGCCTCCACTCGGCCTCCAGGCCACAGGGAGCCCTGGGTGCTGGGACAGCTCAGAGCTGAAGGCCTGGCCAAAGCCAGCCTCCTGGGGAAGAGGGTCCAACACTGCCCACCCCCTCAGACATCTCAAGCTGGGACTCACCAGGGTGACCCAGGAAGCCTCCCCGCCGTGGGCACCCATCATGTACAGGACGAGCAGGGTAGTGGTGGCCACGAAGCAGAACACAGACACGAACATCACCCATCCCTGCATCAACGCCAAGGGCACCAGCGAGGAGGCGATCAGGATCCACACCAGGCCTCCGAAGACCTGCAGAGGGAGTGCGGTGAGCGGTGAGCGGGAGGCCAGGAGGGGCAGATCCAGAGGTCACGCTGGGTGGGGACAGAGGGAAGGCAGAGCACAGTGGCCAGCATTTTCTCACCAGAAATGACTCTCATTCCCTCAAGGCTCCAGCCTGGACCTCTCACCCCCATCTGTCCGACCTCCAGCTTGCTTTTTTCCTTTTTTAAAAAATACCTAACCCAATTAAGTTTTTTTTAATTTAACAAATGCTTATATCCATTTATACACCAGGCACTGTCCTAAATACCTTAAAAGCATCACATATTTTGCTGTGTACAGTGCGCACCCACGTTTTTGTGTGCGTCATACGTGGGGTTATTACACCCATGACTATACCCATGGTATGTAATCATTACACCCATGAATAATGGGCATCCTTTCTTTTCCCTCAAAAAATTGGGCAAAAAATGTGCATTATACATGGTAAAATACAGTAACTCGGTGAATCCTCACAACAACCCCATGAGTGAAGCACTGACCCATTTGTCAGATGGGAAAACTGAGGTTCATGGAAGTTAAGTTTTTCATCATCCCAAGAAGAGACTTAACATCATCCATCTAGATTATCACTGGAAGGGTTGTTCTTTATTCTGAAGTTCTATCCTTCTCAGTGTTTTGATATTAAAATATCCTTTCTCTTATGAAATGATAGTAACCAGAAAGTAAATTAGCCACACTATGTCATTAGCACTTTGTTTTTCGAAAATTGACCCCTGAAATCCCCAAGTCCAAGAGGTGCTCCCATAACAGGAGCCCAGGCTGGAGTGGAGAGGGCCCGGGTCCGCCCGGTCCCCCCAGGTGGCCTAGGACACTCACGAAAAAGCAGCTCCCGTAGTTACCCAGAAGACACCCCCGTCTACGTCCACAGGGCCAGCGAGCCTCAGGCTTTCAAAGAGGAGCTTGGGGACACATAGGGTGGTCAGTGATGTCCCTCAATGCCACTTTGGCAAGCACGCACAAACCCATGCTGGCCTTTTCTGTACACCCTTCTCTCTCCTTGTCCCCCTTCGTCATAGTGAAATCAGCTCAGCCTCACCACCACCCCGACCCAGAGAACTCTACTTGGAGCTGGATATGTGTGGACACGGCTTTGCGGCTAAAGGCTCCAAGGACCTGTGGTGTGTGGCCCTGTCTCCCCGAACATCTGAGTAGTGAGAGAGGGCTGTTGCCCCCAAGCCCTATGTGCCCTGTGGTGTGAACTCACATGGTACCCGCTGCCGACCTGCTGGGTAAGAGAGTCCACCGTCCTCACAGGTGTTTGCAGCCACTTAGCTGAGAAGCATCAGGAGAGAATCACATTTGGATGGAAAAATCAGTGCAGTGAAGAATCTGGACTTGTCCAAACAAGGCTGGACCAAATGAGCCTCTCTGCACAGGAAACTTTCTTACTGATAAATCGGGGGTTGCCTGTAGGCCTGTGACAGAGCCAGTAGGACACGCTGTACACTTTACAGTAAGGGGAGAAAATAAATGAACTGCAAACCCTTAGTCAGCCATAGAATAAGATGTGTGTGCAGATTTCACTCATGCAGCCTTTAGGATCCAACGGATCATTTAGCCTTTTCCACAATGGGCACTAACAAAGGGACATGAGATGGCCAAGTAGGATGTGGATTTTAGGAGGCAAGAGAGAGTGCGGCACGGAGAAGAGGGAGGGTCAGGCCCTCCTGGCTGGTTGGCAGAGGCAAGGGTCTAGGACACGCCTCTCCTGAGCATCCTCTGCCTGGTCACCTGGTGATGATGCAAGGAGGACCTAAGTCAGGCCCCTGTCACATGGTCTAGAAAGCCTTGCACTTTGCTTTTGCTGCACTAAAGCCCCAAAGAGGTATAATTGGTTACAATATGGAACTGTGCCTGTCCAGGTGATGGAGGGGATGAGGTCTCCTTAGCTCAGGGCTAACTCCTGGGTGTGGGTCACATGTCCAGCCATGCATCAGGGTCTGAGTCCATTAATCAGCCTCAGGGTCCTATTACATGGGTGTGGCTAAACGAGAGCCACATGTGAACCAATCCCAAAGGAACAGCTTGGGATGCCCATGGAGGGGGGTGCACTCATGACGGAACCTGTATGGGACCCAGTGGGTTGCAGGTGTTTATACGTGGTTGATGGACATGGCCTGGAGGAATTCTTAATGCCCATCGGGAAAGTTATTCTCTTTTTCACTTTCTGGTTATTCTAAGGCAAAGAGATAGGATCGGGGTGGACCCAGGTGTCTGGAGCTCCCCTAAATGGGTGGCCAGAGGGGATCTGGGTAATAACCCTGTTGTTGTTATTGTTGTTGTTTTTACTTTTAACACAGTGATAGAGTTATCTGGGGGGAAAATAACAGTAAAATACATATTACAGGTAAATTGATGCACAGGTGGTGCCTGGAAATGGCAAAATATGAGAAAGTGGTCCTTAGATCCGGTCTGCAGACCACTTAACTTTCATCTGGATTCTTCCCTAGGTTGCTGGGTCAGGAGTCAAAGGCCAGGAAAAGCAGGCGAATTCGGAGTGAAGTCACTGCACTGGGCGTCTGCCCCGGAGTCCTGAGCATGCCCACGCTGAATGTGGCTGCAACGGGTGCGCTCGGGCGCTCAGTGGCAGAGGGGAGCATTGGGGCTCACCCGGACCTCCCGGGCTGCTTCGGGGTGTGTTCAAGTCTTCATCTACCCAATGAAGACTGTCCTCAGCTCCCTAGAAAACACCTCGCGCTCTCTCTCTCTTCCCTGCCTCCCCGGTCTCTCTCTCTCAGACTCCTGGGTTCTATGGTAAGAACCCACCCTGCGTCTGGGTGTAGCCCAACTTGCAAAGGTCCTCTAGAAAATTATACCGACTTTCCTTTCTTTTCATGCTTTATCTACCACAGTAGGCTTCACTGAGATGGCGGGGAGACGTTCTTTTCTAAAACAGCTTTAGTGAGATACATAATTCACATGCCACACAAGCACCCATGTAAAGCGGACAATTCAGTATTTTTAGCATATTCACAGAGCTGTGCAAACATCATCTCCAGTCCATTTTAGGGCGTTTTCGTCACCTCAGAAGAAACCCTGTGCCCTTCAGCCCTCGCCCCCTCCACCCCTCCCATCCCTACTTGGCAACTCAGCACCTTTCTGTCTCCACAGAGGACGCCCCTGTTCTCAGCTCCCACGTGAGCAGCATCACATACTATGTGGACTTTGGTGACTGGCTTGTTTCCGTTATCACATCTCGTGAGGCGAGAAATCCTCTCTCCAGGGGACTTTTACAAAATGCCTCCACATCACAACACACTCGCAGCCCATTTTAGCTCCCACCGTTTGGGGGACACCGAGTGACTGTGTCTCATCTTTCTGGGGCCTCCATGCTGGGAAGAGCTGGGGAATCCCTGGTTCCCAAGGAAGGTCTTGTAGGACAGATGCCACCAGCCCCACCTGTCCCAGAAACATATTTCAAGTTACACCTCAAAAAGGGGGATGTCAGCACAAGTGAGGTAATTAAGACCCCAGGGGTCTGCTCCCCAGAGACGGGCAGTGGGCCCACCCTCTCCCCTCACAGCCCTGCCCACGAGGTGCCCATGGGAGAAAGGCGGGGTGGCTGCTTCCACAGGGAGCCACGGGGTCGACCTGGGAGGGGCGCCAAGTGGGGAGCAGAACAGCCTCGGGGACAGGAGGCTAAACTAGGGAGAGAACCCAGTCCCAGCCACCTGTGTGCGAGCAGGGCCCTGGGCACAGACGCTGCTCTTGGAGAATCCCAGGGCAGCTGTGGGTCAGCAGCCGAGGGCTCTGCTCCCCGGGGGGGGCACATGTGAGGTCTCGCAGGACCCACTTCACACAGCATTCGCACGTGAGCCCCAAGGCAGGCACCAGCACATCCGATGCCAGAGGCTTCAGCAAGCAGTCCATTCTCACGGCCTCAGTTTCCTGGTCTGTAACTGACAATCTGCAGTTGTCACCCCACATCGCAAACTGGTGACAACCACGGATGTGAATGTGAAGCTTCTGGCACCGTGCACACCACCACCCAGTGATCGGGATACGACACGTTCGCTCGCCCAGGAGACCCACAGCCCGGTGGAGACAGACACACAGGCTACTAGTTACTCTACAGGGTGATAACCAGCTCTGAGTGGACTGGGGCAGGGCCCTAATCAGATCTTGAAGGGAGAGGTGGTTAACTGGGCCAAAGGGTCAGGAAGTAACTTTCCAGGGGGAGGAAAGAGGACGGGCCAGCCCAGAGGACACGGAAGCAGCAGTGAGGGAGTCCAAGCTGGGAAACTGCGCATGGAGCTCGAGGGAGGGTGAGCCTCGAGAACGAACCTACTGGGCTGGCGGGGAGGCCTCCAGGCCCACACAGTGCAGAGCTGGGATTCTGTGTGACCTTGGTACCAGGCCAGGGCCTACCCACTCTCCCACACAGAGTGTGCAGAGAGCAAACAGAGCAAGGGCTGCACCCACATCTAGCTGATAGGGCATCTGGGCAAGGAGCAGTCACCCTGTCCCAGCTACAAGACCCCACTGGTCAAATATTTGTCAAAAGCAAGAGGGTAGGTGAGGGTTCAAGCATTTCCCTTCGTAAAGTCCTTCGTGAAGGACTCTAGGCGGTCCCAGCTTCCAGGAAGCAAATGCTCAGAGGCCATCATCCACCCCTGCCTGCGCCAGCTCACCACCCCCCACGACAGATGGTGCAGCTGCTAGGGTGGTCTAAGGCAAAGGGCTCTAAGTCCCCTGGGCTGAGCTCTCTTCCTGGGACCCAGATCCCCCAGCTGGAAGGGGCCAGTGGGGCCTGGGCTAACACTGCATGGCTCTCAGCTCTCATTCTGCGTCAGAATCACCCGAGACACCTTGAAAAATCCACCAATACCAAGGGTCTGACTGTACCGAAGAAAAGCAGTTGCAGGACAAGAAACAGACACCCAGGTTCTTGTCAGAGGCCTTGGAATATGTTTCCACAGCCGCCCATGGAGGACATTCTGGTAACTCCTGTTGGACAGAACACGGAGCAGCTCCTGTCTGCAAAGCCCACCACGCATGTGGCTCCGGGTCCTGCCTGGTTCTGGATGCAAAGTTCCCTCTCCTTGTCTCCCCTCTCCTTAATCTTCAGTCCCTGTCTCACCTAGAACATGAGCTTGTCCTTGGGTGTCCTCCCATAGGGCACAGCCTATGAATGGGTGCTGAGCTGGTGATCTGCGCCCTACCTACGTTAGCATTTCAGGACTGGAAACCTGTCTTTAATTCAGGCCAATTTGGATGCTGAGCATTGCTGAAGTTCTTTGAGAATCAAAGATAAACCAAAGATAATGTACGAAATTAGATTTAAAAAATCCCAAAGACCCAAAAAGTTCCTATGTATGGCCTACCTGATCAAACGATTTTTTTCTGTGAAAAAGTTTCCTCAGGAGATAGTATGGGGGTGGGGAGGGGAGCTTTTGTGTAAACTCAGAGAAGGTCCTTCCGTTTTCTATCTGAATTAATCCATGTGAGGCAGGCCAGGGTGACTCAGGGTGTGGACTTTAGAGGAATTGGAATCCTAGCTTGGCCTTGCTAGCTGGGTGGCCTGTTGTCCCTGGGCAAGTTACTCAACCTCTCTGTTCCCTATTGAAAACCAGCAATTGTGGTGGAGCCCACCCTCAGGGTGTGGAGTGAAATGGGATGATACCTGCAGAACACTTGGCACATGCTGTAGTCACAAGTGTCATGTGATGAGGTCACAAACTGTAACCATGCAAAAATCCCAGGAGGTCTAGGATCTCCACATGTACCAGTATCCATTCCAAACCTCGCTGGGACCCAGAATTTAAAAATACCTCCAAGACCTGGCTAGGTGGCTAATTTGGTTGGAGCATCGTCCCATTCATCAAAAGGTTGTGGGTTCAATCCCTGGTCAGGGCATGTGCCTAGGTTGTGGCTTCGATCCCCCATCTGGGTGCATACAGGAGGCAACTGATCAATGTTTCTCTCACACACAGATGTCGCTCTAGCTCTCTTTCCCTTCCTCTCTCTCTAAAACCAATAAACATATCCTTGGATGAGGATTTAAAAAAATCTTCAAAAACATCAAAAAGAGAAAAACCTATGATTTCCCAGAAATCAAAAGTGGAGAAAAATGTGTCTCGCTTTGTGAAATAAATATAAAGGACATCAAAGTATGAGAAATCCTTCCTTCAAACAATGAGCCTCGGTTACAAAGTG
Source organism: Sturnira hondurensis (assembly GCF_014824575.4). Classification (NCBI taxonomy): domain Eukaryota; kingdom Metazoa; phylum Chordata; class Mammalia; order Chiroptera; family Phyllostomidae; genus Sturnira; species Sturnira hondurensis. Next base: position 1,417,648 of record NW_028081809.1, read on the forward strand.
GGAAAGGAATCTTGGGCACATTCTTGAGATTCACAAGGCGGGGCCCGTGCCTGCGCAGTGCTGCAGGGGCCCAGCGCCCACAATGGCCCGCTGTGTCTGCTGCCGGGCGTTCACAACTGAGCTCAGTGCGGAGGAACTGCCCACATTCTCTGGATATTTTTCTGGGCCTCCACTGTACTCTCTCAGGGGCTCCACCAGTAGACACTCTTCCAATAACACGTATGTGAAGATGTGAACCAAAGAGGACTCCCCATGCGGTGGCGTGGCCCCTACAGCTCTGAGCATCTGGTGTCAGGATGGTGCATGCGAGCAGAAGTTTGTGCCCTGAACTCATGAGAAGTAAAAGAAATTGGCCAGAGAACACAGCACTAAGCTCTCCTGCCACTTTGGTCAGATCTCCCCAGGAAGGAGAAGAAAAGGTGGCCACGGCAGATGGATGCGCCCCCACGGGCATGAGCACCAAGCCCATCTATGCCCCCCAGGGCCACCAGGGACAGCAGCTCCAACCTGTGCTGCGGGAAACACTCTCTAACCCATCTCGCAGTCAGGGACAAGAGCAACGCCCGGGAGGGCGCAGTGAGCGGGTGACCAGCGCGCCAGGGGTAGGAGGGTGCACAGGGAGGGAGGTCAGAGGGGAAGACCCAACACCTCCAACCCTGAAGCCTTCCTCACGGTCCCTTGGGTCTTCCCTTCAGAAAGTGAGGCTGGGGGACTCTCCTGTCCTGAGGGGTGAAGAGGGCAGGAAGCAGACAGACGGGCACATGCCAGCTTCTCTGGTTCTTGCATGGGCCCCGCCTCCCTTGTGGAGAAACTCAGCTCTCAGCAAGTCCAAGAAGGCACTTCCTTCACTTGTTCACTCACTCACCCACTCATTCATTCATTTGTCCATTCATGCGTCCAACAGACACTAGGAGTGACCAGGAGTAAGGTCAGCACCGAGGGCAGGTGCACCCAGGGGACAGACTTACCCGAAGGCACACACCACCAAATGGAGCCCATTTCTCCTTTCCTGTCCCCTCTCTTCAGTGTTGCTACCAGGCCCACTGGGGCAGTTCCAGGTGGACCAAGGGCAGAGCCCTGGTGAGTATCCGGGCCTCGGGGAGGGTGACCAGCTAACTACCTCTGCCCAGCAGAGAGCCCAGAAGTTTGCACAGGATCCCCTGCCCCGACTCCCTGGGGAGGTGGCTGGGGCAGGTCAGAAGATTGTGTGAGGGACCCCTCCCCCCACCCCACGCCAACTGAAAAGGCAGCTCATTAGGAGTCTGGCCTCTGAGGCTCTCCCAAGGCATCCGCTGGGAGTGGTGCCGAGAACCCTGACTCAGTTTGCCTACAGCCGTGGCTCTGCCCTCCTGGTTCCTTTATCAACAGGTTCCTTCCTCCCAGAGGGCCCCATCATGTCCCTCCCAAGGGGTCTTAGGTTGTGTCCCTTTAACTAATCTGAAAGCAAGACCAGGACTCTGGGAGGTGGGGCTGGATTTTGTTTGTGAAGTAGGGAATAGAGATTTGGGATTTAAAGAAATGGGGGTGAGTGCACACACACAGTTGGTGTTAACAGGGCGAGTGTGGCCTGAGAGGGCCCCCGCTCAGGCCGCTACCCCACTTCCCTCAAGTGGCAGGGGAGTCTGCTGTTGCCTTGTGCCCATCACGCCTCTGCTCCACCGCACAGGCCAGGAGCATGGTGCCGGGTCGTGGCTGAGCACACCCTCCCTCGCCAGGCGGAGCACAGCCACCAGGTCCCAGACGAACGGGAACTCCTCTCAGATCCACAAAGCCAGGGGCTTTCCTCAGGCATGTCCTCAGTTGGATGGAAAATTTTTCCTGCTACTCCTATACCTAGTGGCTTTACCCAGCGGCATAAACAGGAATAGGAGGTTCTGTGAAAAATAGGGGTAAGCCACCTGTGAAAGACAATCCACCTGGGACCTGTCGGACAAGGCGGGAGTGGCTTCCGTGCAAAAACAAAACAAAAGGCCAGAATGGGAGTCACCAAATCGGTTAGCGATGGGAGCAAACAAAATAGGTGTGTACCTGCAAACCGCCCAGACAGGGCCCCTTGCTCATCTCAAGGGTCCTGGGGCTCTCCTGGGTGGAGAGTGTCAGTTTCATCTTCTGTCTGCTCTCGGGGTCAAAGACTCACCCTGTGATTCACAGCCAGGTGGGAGACGAGATGCTAGCTCCCGTCCCTCCAGCACGATGACAACTGTTGAACAGTACATGGTCCACGCCGCATGTGGACCAACCTGGGGTCTAGTCAGGAGACGGACCACAGCTGGGCATGCGGTTCAAGTGCTGAGTGCTAGGAAGCAGTGGCTTCCAGGAAGAGGTGTTAGGTAAGCCCAGGCCTGAAGAATATAGGAAGGACTTAGCCCCCACCATGCCATCTGCACCATAGGAATGCTGTCAGTGGAGAGAGGTGGGGACTATGCAGCTGGTTCTGGAGAGAATCCTAAGGCCCAAAGCTGGTGGCTCCCTCCCTGCCGGGTGCCTCAGTCCAACTGTGCCTGGCTTAGTAGCAAGCAGTGCAGGGCAGGGCGGAGGCTGGGAAAAGGCAGGGCACGCTTCCTTGCGCAGGCATGCTTTCCCCTCCTCGAACCCATGGCCTTCCAGATGGTGATGCACTGACACCATTGACGGCCAATCATTTTTGAAAGGTTCAATCCTGGGCCCACTGGTAATTTGCTCCTTTGCCTTCAGGGAGATACAGTGCTTTTCATCACACTCGGAAATCACACAGCTCTCCCCACCCATCCTGGTACCAGGCTGGCAGGAAAGAAGTCAGGAAGGACCCCACCCCCAAGGCAGAGGCAGGACAGGACAGCTGAGGCCTCCCTTCCCCCTTGCCACCCCATCTGCCTGGCTGGGGGCAGCTCCGAGCTGAGGAGCCACTGGGAAGGCCCCACAGAGGGTGGTGTCCGCAGTTCTTGGTGATTCTGGGGACAAGTCGAGTGTGTCCTCCACAGCCCCACACAATCCCAAATCCCACTCACCCTCTACCTTGCACTCTGCTCGAGAAGGGCATCCAAGGCAAAAAGGGGGTGTGCGATTATCCTCTGGCCCCCTTCCACATTCACTGGCCATGTGACCTCAGAGCAGGTGTTTGAGTTTTTGTGAATTAATAATCATTGACGCTAAGAGCTATTAAGCAGTAAGTTTTGGGCATCAGGTTATTGTGAGAGCTTTGTGTCTGTCCCACTGGCTTATTTCTCACCTCGATCCTAGAGGCAGGTGCTGTTATAACCCCACTGCATGGCTCTGAAGGCTGACTGTGGAGCCCAGGTCAGGCCTCTGCACCTGTGACAGCTCCCCAAGGCGACCAACAGGCAGTACACCACAACCCCCCCAAGAGAACAGTACCATGGAGGGAGAGCAGAGGAGCCCATTTGCCTTCATCCTGCTCCCCCACCCACTCCCCACCCCAGGCGAGGAGACAGCAGAGCAGGCAGCCTGCAGAGGCTCCCCTCCCTCACCCTCCACTGCTCCGTTGGCTCCACTCTTTTAGAGGAAGAGAATAGCAAGGTTTGTGTTTAAGCCAGAAGAGCAGAACTCAAGGATATCACCCCCTCTTCTGCAGGCACAGGGCACGGCCCTCATCCTGGGACCACCAATACAACCCTTGTCACAGCCTGTACCCTGCCCCACTAACAGATGTGGGGGGTGTGGCTTATCCTCTATCCTTCCCCGTTTGCTCTTTCCCTGGAGTGCCCCCCACCAAGCCTGTACCCTCGGCCCTCTAAGGGCCTGCGAAGTTGGAGCCAGGAGTTTCTCGGGTCCTCCTCCCCTCCTCCTTCTCCCCTTCCCTATCCCTCCCCTCCCACCCAGCTGCATTCTAACAAGAATCAGGCTCTGGGGTGAAATTTCAGGTCTGCTGGCCCTGGGCCTTCCCCTCTGCACTGCTGTGGGTATCAGTGTGCGATGGCTAGTGACAGGCTGTTCTTTTAGTTCCTACATATTTTTCTCAGGCCCTGGGGCCTTGATGCGTTAAAGTGATTCAACACAGAGGTCGTCTCGCCCCAAGGTAGGCAGAATATAGGCTACGAGTGAGGTGGGAGTGGGAGTAGGAGAGCCAGGAGCTACGGGCGGCAGAGAATCCATGCCTGCACATCACCCTGGTGCCCCGCAGGAGCTAGCAGGAACCAAGTCCTTCCTGCCACCCAAATGTAGAAGGCAGGTCAGGCCCATGATGCAGAGAAAACCAGGACCCTGCTCAGTGCTCCCCGGAACAATCTGCAACCTACAAGGAGTCAGCCTGCACATGCCTGCGGCTTTAGTGCTCAGGGACAGGAGTGTCACTCACCCACTGTCCTCACATCCATCAGCACCTGAAGAGAGCACCAGCTGGGGTATCTTATCAGTCATTGCTTCAGGTGGCCTTTGGTCCGAAACACTACTGAGAGGCCGGAGGAAGCGCCCGCTGACCTTGTGTCGCATAGAAGCCCCAGGACTCAGCTGCATCCAATAAGAGTTAGCCCCCATCCAGATATGGACAGGCTGGCTCCATCCCACCTGAGACAAGCCTCAGGTAGCTCAGTCCCCCGCCCCCCAGCCCTTTTCTCAGACTGTGTCTGGAGCCCAGGGCAAAGACAGCAATACCAGTGTTCCCCACTCTTCACGGGCAGCAGGCATGGTGGGTGTAGGTGCAAATAGTCAGCCTTTGTCCCTGGCCCAAGCTGCCCCTGCAGTGGCATCTGGGATCCTGCCCCTCTCCTGAAAGCACCCAGAGGGGGTGCCTCAGACCACTGCAGGCACTGTGCTGTCTGCGTCCAGTGGGAGCGACCCCTGGAAGGCTGAAAGGCCCTCTTCTCCAGCTTGGTTGTGATGACAGGGAGGCCATCGGGGCTGAGCACCGAGCACCATGCCACACCTTGCAGTTTCCAGAGAACAGCGCAAAGTCTGACTCCAGGTCAAAGCAGCCCTCTGGTTCTTGAAAAACTGGAAAAGTCACTTCTCAACTCTGAGAACAAATCCCTTAGAGACCTTTACCTGGAATTCTTCCCTCCCTTTAGAGAGGAGGAAAGGAGAAACCCTAGGCAGTGCCCTTACCCCATTCTAAACAGGGACAGAGAGGGCCCCCCTCCCCCCGCAACACAAGACGGGGACAAGGACAGGAGTCCGTGGACACAGCCACAGAAGACCATTCTCAGTCACTGTCCTGCACTGGCTAGCAGGGCCAGCCCCCACACCCTAAAGGAGAGGTCCCTGGCTAGGGCAGCAGGAAAATTCCCCTGGGAGCAGAGGGGGCGCCTGCAAGAACCGGCAAGAACCTCAGGGCACCTGGCTCCCCACCCCGGCCCCTCACGGAACACTTTCCCCATTATTCTTTGTTTTCTTCAAGATTAACTTGAATTTATTGAGTAAGGAAAAACCGAAAGAAAAAGCTATAAAGAGGATGATCCAGCTGTAGAACTACTGGTGTGAGAGATGAAGGGTAAAAAGGTGTTGCTAGCCAGTATCGAAGTGCGTCTGGATTGGCCCTCAGAGGAAACACTGCCACGACGTTGTCCACATGCATTAAAGCGATTAAGGGCATCTCGACAAGAACACACCATTCTACAGAGTTTAAAGTGGTGTCTCATCGGGTCAAGGTTAAAGTAAAATTTAAAGGGGAGAGGTTAACAAATTGACATGAAAGTAATGAAGAATTAGAACTTATCTCTCATGAAACTTCACATGTGGTCATATATGCAAATGATGATACTGCCTAAATGTAGTATCTCCTAGTAGACTGTACTTAGTAGACTGTACTTTCTGGGAGATCAAAACTGTTTCTCATTCACCCCAACACCCACCATGTCTTGCAGACTGCCACCAGCTTTCCCATCTCCCCGTCAGCTCTCTTCAGCCCTCTTTAAATCTTGTTTTTTAAAAATTAATTTCTTGCTCAACTGCGGCTGCACACATAAAAATTCTGCATTGATTTTTTCCAACCTGGGTACCCATCGCTGAAGAGGAACGTCAGGCTGAGATGTCGGCCAGCCTGGGGCACCACTGGCCAGGCGGTGGGCCTTGGGGAGTGGGGACAGGCAGGGAAGTGGTGTCTGGGCTCCCCTGTGTCCCCACTATTCTGTTGCCCCATAAAAACGCTGAGGGGTGGGCTGGCCTACAGATGACCTTGGGGTCTGTGCAGCTCTTATCAAAAGCAGATTCTTGAATCTGCCTTGGATCTAGCATCTGGGACACCCCAGTGTGTTTGTTGACAAGCGGGCCCAGGAAATTGTGCGTTCCCTAGTGGATCTGAGCTGTCCTTTTATTCTCAGGAAAGGAGAGGTGAGCCGGGCCTTGCCCAGGGCTGCCTGGTGGGCAGGGCCACCGGACATGGACCCTTGTGCTGTAGGCCAAAGAGCACCGTGGGTGTCTGAGGAAATGCAGAAACCTGCAAGTGACTTGCTGCCACTGCAGGAAGGGCCACCCTGGAGACCAAGTTACCTGGGCAGCTGCCTCTTCTCTCTGACCCTCGCTTTCCTTTCAGCTCTGCAAAACGTGACTATGTGACTATGTGACTATGCATCTCTCCTCTCCTAGGAGTTCAGATGCTGCCTTCTCAATGTCACCAGAACGGGGACCACCCTCCAGAAAACAGCAGTATCATTGTGCCCCACCAGAACCCCAGGGCCCAATCCTGGCAGGTGAAAATCCAGAACAGGTCCCAGGACCTGTCTGGTTGCTATCACATGATAAGAGGTCCCCAACTGCTTTAGGTCACAGAATCAGTCTCATTTTAGCAACGAGACGACTATGTCCAGTTAGCTGTAAACTGATCCAGGTGGCTCCCTCTGCTCCTCCCCCACCCAAAAGCACAGCCCACGAAGCACTGCCTCTCCGCACGTGCAAGCAGGGAAATGCAGCCCCGGGTAGGTGGGCGGTGCCCCGAGCACACTCTTTTCAAAGACTGTTCTTTCCTAATCCCTGCCTGCTTTGAGTGGCTCCACTTCTTACACAGGCTGGGAGGAGGCTGTCTGTTAGAAATTCCATAACCTGTTCCAGGACTTCCTTTATGACTTTTAAAAGTGTGTGTAGGGGAGGGTCTCTCCTGGCACTTTGTGAGAGGCTTCCTGTTAGGGTTTTGGCTAGAGCTGAGACAAAAGCCACCCCACGTTTGTACCCTGTTTTGTGAATAGTGACTGGAGCGTTATGAAGCCCTTGATAAAGGAGGAGGAGGAGGAGGAGGAAACAGAGACCGTGGCTTCAATAGGAAAAGTCCCCCATAAGGTGGGGTTGGGGAGCACAACAGAGGCAGAGCCCTGGGGTGACTTGTTAGGGCAGGGGAGACACTGACCATTCCCCCTAGGTCCACAGAGGGTGCGCCTGTGCCCCAGGGCCTGCAACAGCAGCGTGGCCCCTGTGGCTCTGGGGACGCTCACTGTGAGGACCCTGCAGAGTTCAGAGGTCAGGAGCTCTGGGGTAAGGATGCTGGGCCTGGGCGAGGCTGCCCTGCCCTGCCCAGAGCCACCTCTGTCCCTGCTCCCTGACTTGGAAGGAGAGTGAGCTCTACCCTGGTTACTTACCCCTGGAGGCTGAGGTTTGATGTCTGCACCTCCCAGGCTACTGGGAGGTCAGGCATGGAAACGTGAATTGTGATTAATCAACAAGTCACTGGACTGCAGATTTTATAAAAAAAATAATCAAGCATTTCACACCCAATGGACAAGCAGAAAATGTTACCAAGTGTGGCAAGAAACAATGGTGATTTCCATAGGGTGCTGGTAAGATTCAGGAAGGTCCTGGTTTAGTCTGAAGCTTATATAATTTGGGGACCTTCTTTATAAATGAATACAAAACAGGTCAGAGTCTTGGAAGAGGCTGAGCAAGGCGGGGGGGGGGGGGTCCTGAGCCTAGTGAAGTCTCAGCAGCATCCCAGGAAGTCTGCTTTGGGGTGTGCACATCAGAACAACCTGGTGGGAACAGGCATAAACCTCCGAGGACGGCGCACAGAAAGCCGCTGAGGGAGGGGTGTGTGGGAGGGCGCTGTGCCTAACGCCTGCGGACAGAGGGAGCAGGCCGTGGGCAGCTCACCACGTCTAGCCTGAGGGTAGCTCTGGGGATTTGGGGGAGAAGCATGATGTAATAGCACATCCGGGGGGCTTCGATGCCATCTGAAAAGCTCTATTTCCTTAATGCTAAAAGTAATATGGCAAATATTAAGATTTGACAAAGCCAAGTGATAATTAACTGGATGCCTATTAAAGTACAAGTGTGTATGTATACACTTTCCTGTGAGATTTGAAATATTTTGACAGTTTTAAAAATTGAAATGCTGTACAAACAGCATAAAATTGACCATTTTAAGCTAACCAATTCAATGACTTTTAATATACTGACAATGTTGGGCCACCGCCATGGCCATCAATTGTCCAGACTCTCCCATGACTGCAAAAGGAAACCCACACCCACTCAGCAGTTCCGCTCCTCTCCCCTCCCCTTACCCAGCCCCTGGCCGCCACCAGTGTATGTTCTGTCTCCGGACACTCACCTGTCCTGACCACCAGTGTGTGTTCTGTTCTCCGGACACTCACCTGTCCTGACCACCAGTGTGTGTTCTGTTCTCTGGACACTCACCTGTCCTGACCACCAGTGTGCGTTCTGTCTCCGGACACTCACCTGTCCTGACCACCAGTGTGTGTTCTGTCTCTGCACACTCACCTGTCCTGACCACCAGTGTGCCTTCTGTCTCTGCACACTCACCTGTCCTGGGCATTTTATGTGGATGGAACCAGACGATAGGTGACTTTTTCTGTCTGGCTTCCTCTACTTAACATGGTGTTTTCAAGGTTTCTCAACTTTATGTATCAGTACTTGATTCCTTTCAATTGCTGAACAATATACGTCATTGTATGGATATATCACAATTCGTTTATCTGCTCATCTGTCGATGGACCTCTGGCCATCTCTACCTGCTGGTCATTGTGAATGGTGCTGTTGTGAACATGCCTGTCCATGCACCTGGTCAGGCCCCTGCTTTCAGTTCCTTTGGTTGCAAACCCAGGCGGGGAAATGGCGGGTCCTGTAGTCATTTTACCTTCCCATCAGCGGTGAGTGAGGGTTCCATTTTCTCCGCACCCTGGGCAGTATTTACCATTTTCCACTGTTTTATGTCATCCTAATTTTGTGTGAGGTGGCACCTCACTGTGGTTTTGATGCTGTTTTCCTCAATGAGGTTGAGCGTCTTTTCATGGGATTATTGGCTATGTGTGTCTCTTCTTTGGAGAAGTATCTGTTCATGTCCTTTGCTCATTTTTTAACTGGTTGTTCATCTTTTTGTCTGGAGTTGTAATAGTTCAAAACTTAAAGTACCTCCCAGGGTGGCAGCACCTCCTCAGCCCTTTAATCCTTTCCTTTTCCTGCACATCCCCACATGGACAGCTTTGTATCTACACTCCCCAGAGGAAAACTCACAGGGCTGTGTCAACCTCCTTTCCTGCCCTCCCAGCCCCTGGGAGCCCACCCCACCTAGACAGGGAGAGAGAGAAAGCAACTGATGCATCAGAACACCCAGGAAAAGGACAGAGAGAGCAGGGCGTGAGGCAGAAGAGGAAAAACAACTTCTAAGGCAGCCGAGAAGGAAGTGTTCTGTCAAGGAAGAATTACTTCTTCTGGAAGCCCCGTCGCAGGTCACATATAGCCCTGGAGGAGTAAGTTTCCACTAATCCCTGGCTCTGATTCTATTTCCCACAACCCCGTTCTCTTCTTTCACTTGATGGCTTAATGGGGGTGGGGGGGTCCTCCTATCCCCTCCTCTGAAGATCACCCTGCCTGCTGGGCTGTTCCTACCCTCAGGGGCACTCCTTCCCCTAAGCTGCCATACCAAGAAGAAGCAGACACCTGGAGGCCGTCCTTCTTAGGAAGCCAGGTGCCTGATACCAGCCACCACCTGCTGCCACCTGAGTCAGCTCTTGTGAAGGCAAGAGAAGGAGGGCGCACCAGAATCCTCTGCGTGGAGTCCAACTAACACACTCTCTTAAGGTTCTTATTAGAATGCTTCCCAAACAACTACACAGGCAGAGTGAACCACGCATTGGAGCAATTTAAGAAACACTAAGAAGAGCTTTTGTGGCTTAACATCGTCTCTGCCCCATCACACCTCACCATTAGCCATCATCTCTTTGGTCATGAAACCCTCCCTTTGTAAAAACAGTACAGTAGCCTCTAAAGGAGCTGCCATTCCAGATGAGCACTGAATGCTCAGAGTTTCAGAAACCCAGCCTCAGGCAAGCACAGCCTGCGAGCGGAGTAGAAGCCTGGAGTGAGCCATTTGGGGAAAGAATGTTCCAGTGGCACAAGCCCTTCCCCCCTCTGGAGGCGGTGTGTGTCCCTATCTACACGCCCATGGGCTTGAACTCAGGGGTACCCAGGGCTTCTTCTACATGTCACTTCCTTGATTCTGGCTTGCCCTGGGATTTGAAATCCCTCTGGATACACCCAGGTTTGGGCCAGCTCCCACAACTCCAGTGATCTGCTGCCACCAAACCACGGGTGACAGAACCTGCTTCCCTTGCTGATCACTCTCCTACCTCCATCAGGCCACTTTCCCCCGACCAACCCTCTAGGCAGTCCCCTCCGAGGCAGGGGTGCAGGAAAGGAGGCTCTGTGTCTGTCACGTATGCACCCACTGAACAAACACAGCCAGCCCCCTTCCAGGTAAGAGCTGGTGGCCGCTGGGGAGCACCTTGCCATCCTGCAACCACTGGGGAAGGAGAGACCAATGGCAGTTGCAGAGGCCTTGACTGTTCAAGGTCAGCACAGACTCAGGTTTGCTCTGCCAGCAACCCGCCCCCCACCTCTCTCTCTCTCTCTCTCTCACACACACACACATACACAGGGCAGAATGACTGGTGGAGCAAACCATGGCCTGTTTTATTATTTCCATATCAAAGACTGTCTTAAATACATTCTCTTGCTCCATTCTCTTGCTCCATTCTCTTAGAAACTTTCAAAGGCCAGAAGGGAATGATCTGGATTCAGCTCCTTCAAGGACACAAGCCCCACCTCGAAATGTTGACAGGTGAACTTTTGCAGACTTTAAAAAACGAAATCCTAGCGCTCTAGAAAAAGCTGGGCACCTCCCTGCGGACACTGCTTTTCAATAAGGGCTTCTTTTGCTTGGCCCATGCAAGTGGGTCTCCGGTGCAGTTTTGGAACCTGCGCACAACTAAGCGACCTGGCCCGCTTCCAACATCTGACCCAGGCTGAGTATTTGGTTTTCCTTCTAAGTCTGTGTTCCCCATTGTCGTTGGTCCAGAAGGGGCCAAACGACTGGAAGGGCAGAGGTATCTGGGAGGCGGAGACCCTCCTCACCCTGGTCCCCCTACTCCGAAGTGGCCAGACCGGTGCAGCTCGTGAATCTGGTGCGGACCGCCCATCCTTCCCTCTCCCCAGCGCGGCCAAGCGATCCACTCACAAACTCAAGGATGAAGAGCAGGTCAGGGAAGGTAGTGAAGACAGCGAGGCCGCTGGGCAGGGAGCTGCCCCCTGATGTCGCTGCAGGGGCCATGCCGGAGGGCTGCGTCGGCCTCGGGACTGGACTCGCGGCTCCGGCTCCGCGATGACCGCTGGCTGGCTAGGCAGAGGCCAGTGGCCGGGCGCCCCCGCGCGCGGATTAAGAGCAGGGGCGCCGGGAGGAGGAGGAGGGAGGAGCCCAGGCCGCCGCCTGCCCCGCCCGACTTCCCGCGGGGCTCGCCCCAAGGTACTTGATTGGGGAGAGGGGGGCGCGCTGCTGACGCCGCCCTGACCACTCAGAGGGCGCGTCTGGGCTGTGGAACGAGGGCTGGGGCCTTGCCCTGTGTCCCACCTCCTCTGCCACTTCCCTCGGAGAACAAGAATAAGCCACTTAGTTTGTGCACTCTTCGCAGGTGGTCACCAACCCTTCGGAATGCTATGTCCCTGAATTCCTCACTGTGGCGCCCTTCGAGCTGCTGTTGCTTTAACTCTTAGGTTGGGTCCCTTGGTCTTTCTGCAGGGGTGCGTTATTATTCGGGACCTCCGAGTCCAGGTTCACGGTGGGCCAAGGTCCTAGTCCTGCTCCCCGAGGGATCTGCAACAGCGGTGCCAAGAGCATCTCTGACCACCCACCCCTTCTTTCTGTGCTGGAAACCGTGTGCAACCTTAGATCACTGTGAGCTTTAGCTGTGAGTCAGTCCGTCTTAGGGTAGGACGCTCTCAAGCCGTGCCATCCCCGGAGGAGGGCTACTGGTGCTGCTGCTGGGGCAGATCTGCATTGAACCGAAGGGACATGATCGGATTTATCCCTTTCACTCAGAGGGCACAGCTGGTGCCTCCGCGATGGGATTGTTCCTCTTCCTCCTGCGCTTTGATTGCCTCTTAACTGTGGGGCTTGTTCTTGTTTTCGTGTTTGTATTTTTGTTTGTTTTGTTTTCTGGCCCACAATTTCTTTTCTTCTGCTCCTTCTCCTCCTTCCTCTTCTTCCTTTATTCTTTTAAACAAGTATGACACTCGAGCAGTTGCCTATTTATTTTAATTGGGGCGCTATTCCCAGGGCATGCCCCCAGCTCAGACTCCCCAGCACTTTGCGGCTTTCCCCACAGCTGGTATCCAGCTCCGAGGCACCCAGCTCTCCTCTCTCCTGTGGGACCCTCACCCTTTCCCTCTATACAGCTCTCTTTCCTTCCCTTTGATAAGAAGTAAATTCCTGAACACATTTTCCAAAACGAAAATCCTTTCCTATGAGGTACCCATTCTGGCCTCTTTTGGAGAGAGACCAGGCATTTGAGGTGAGAAAATCACACTGCACCCCTGTGAACTTCCTTGGGGCTTTGGTGGCCTGTGACCCAGAGGACCATTGTCCCAGGGCCCCTTGCCCCCGTCTCCTACCAGGTCCCCAGAGCAGGACCTTTCTCTCAGGATAAGCCTTCATGAGCACATGGGCTGTGAGATTGTCAGGGCCTCCCCCAAGTCCTCACCCACCCAGGGGTCTTACGCTGAGTCAGTTAGGCCTGGGAGGACATCTTCTCCCTCCCAAAGGACTTTAGTGGGGACACGCCTCAAACAAGGTAGCCAAAGAAAGCCACAGCCCTCAGTGAAATCCCCCCAAAATAACAAAAACAAACAAACAAACAAACAAAACCCAGTAACTGCATAGCACTTTCCCTACTGGTACTCACTAATTTAAAACAAAGCTCTCATCAACCCCTTTTTAAAATATTTTATTTATTTATTTTTAGAGAGAGAAGAAGTGGGGAGAAAAAGAGGGAGAGAAACATCAATATGTGGTTGCCTCTCACTCGCCCCCTACTGAGGACCTGGCCCACAACCCAGGCATGTGCCCTGACTGGGAATCAAACTGGCGACCCTTTAGTTCTCAGGCTGGCACTTCATCCACTGAGCCATGCCAGCCTGAGCAGAAGGACTCCCATTTTAATGATAATGTAAAGGAGGCTCAGAAAAGTTAATTAGCTGCCCAAGGCCACAGGGCTGGTGAGAGGTGAAGCTCAGCCTTGAACTCGAGTGATTCTGTGCCTGCCTCCAAAGCTACAAGTACTTAAGACCATGCTTAAGATGGACAATTGCCAGTCAAATGCTATGCTCCCTGCAGACCCTCGGCAGCCACCCAAATCCAATCTAGAGTGATCATCTCAAGCATGGCACCGGGCTTGTTCCCTGAAGTATCTCCGCCCAGCTGAGAGGGCTCTGGACCCTAACAAGGAGCAACAGCAGGTTGGAGGTAATCATCTCTGTTTATGGCTGGGGAAGCTGGGTGAAGGCCAAGCCTGGAGAGCTACTGTGGGCCAGCATTTATCCCAAGGGATCTTACCTGATTCGCAGTCGCCACAGCCCTGGGTTTCCACCCAACACATTAAGCAATGAGGGCGCCTGCTGGACAGATGGGTTAATGACAGTCACAACCACCTTGGCTGTAGCCCACTAAGTGCCCAGCAGCACCATGGACACTTTGTCCACGTGACCTCATTTAATCCCACAGAGCCTTCCTAATAGGTGTCACCCCACTGTACAGGCTCAGAGTGAAGAGGGGATGTGCCCAGGCCACAGGGGGGGCAACAGGACCTTTTGACTCCAGAAGGCAGACTGTCCCCACTGCCTCTGTGTCTACTGCATAAAATGTGTACCCTTGAAAACTGGAGGTGACAGTTGCTCCCCAGAGAGCAGTCCCCTGATGGACCAATGGGGCACCTGTACCCTGCTCCCTCCAGTGACAATGGGCCATTGCATGGACTTTCTCTCTTTCCCAACCTTTTCTGGGCTCATGTTTCCTGGTGTCAGGGCAGTTAGGCACTCACTCCCCCACCGCCACCTGAGAGGGTCATTGCCAAGCTCTGAGATTCCGAGCGTGCAACAGGGGCTGGCATTGTCTGGTTATCTCAGGGACAAGGAAAGAGGGTGGAGGGTCTGCGAGTCCTGGCTCCCTTGGGTGAGTTCCACCACGTACAGAGTCCGTAGACACCGGAACGGGGCCTGCACTAACATTTTCCTGCTCTCTCAAATGCTGAGCAGTGAGGCATGGGCCAGTCACTCTACACCAAGGTCCAGGTGGGGACAGCGCTGCATTTCTGAGCATCTGTTGGGAGCACTGAAGAGGTACACTGGTAGAGAACCCTGCAGTCCTCCCATCAGTATCAGCTCAGTGATCACCAGGCAGCAGGTGTAGCATGGGAGTAGGGTGGGAGTGATCCCTGACTTTGATCCCTAAGTGAACCTTACCATGAATTGCAGGAGACAGGGATCAACCAGGCATCCACATAATAAATGTGGAATGAGGTTTGGTACTAGAAGGAGAGAGCAGGGAGCCCCAAGAACATCAACTAAAAGGGCCTGGGTTGGGGGTCCTTGTGGGAGAAAGTGACCCTTGGGTGAGCGAGCAGTGATTAACTGGGAAAGGAACAGACTGCACTGGGTGTTTGCAGGCCCTGGCTGTTTCCGGAGGAGCATCAGTTACTGCTCCACACACTGGGATGGCTGTGAGTCCAAAGGAAATCCATACTAAAAGTTGGAGGCACTTGGGTGGGGGACACCAGTGTAGAAGGAAGTAGACACTGGCAGTGAGTTCTGGAAGAAGACTTGAGAGAGGCTGACAGGGGGGCTGGAGAAGGTAGAAAGGGCTCGACAGGTGGAGGGAGCAGCGTACGTGCATCCTCATACGTGAGTCCCCGAGGTCAGAAAGCGTTTGATCTCCGTGGGGAGCAGGGCGGCTCCCAGGACAGACCTGGAAAGGCCAAGAGCAGCCTGGCTCAGGAGAAAAGAGGCAACATTCACAGGGTGTAAAGCCTGCTTCAAGCTTAGTCATTTCCCTGTTCAGCCCTGAGAGTAATCCGTCTCCTTCTGTCCACTGCACCTGCCTCTATACCAGAGCCCAGGACCTTCCCAGAGAGTCACACTGAGAATTTGGCCCAAGTTGCCTGAAACATCAGGAAACATCAGAGGCACAGAGCAAGGCTGGGTCCTTGGGTTCTTGGAATGTGGTCCAGGCAGGTTTGGGTTTGGGCTGACTCGCTCCCAAGTGAAGTACCTTCCTTCGAGGTTTCACTTACCTCTCAGGTAGCCTTTGCCACACAGCATTCTTAGCAGGTTTCTTAGACCTGGAAGCTATTGCCAAGTAAAGATCAGATTTTAGCAGATGCACCCTGGAACAGACGGGCTCCACGCCTTTCACTCTCAAACTTATACTTCTACCTGGGGCCCCATGGGATTGACCCCTCATGAATGACAAGGAACCCACCTTCCAGGAAAGCCACTTGCCTCCAGTCATTGACAAAGTCAGGGCCCTTTCTCCCCATCTATCCTTCTTAGCATTCCTGTTTTCAGTTGGAAAAAATATTCTAAAACATAGAAAACGTACAAGGGAAAATTGTGCTAATGCTCTTGATTCTTCCAAATCAAGACAACCATTTTCATCCCTGCAAATTCTTTTAGAACTTATGAAGAGACAGACATTACTTCTCCAAGCTTCTCTTTCCACAGTGACTCGTCTATTCATTCAGCTTCAAACACACCCTCCAAGTGCCATGCCCAAGCTGTCTGAGTGCAGGCAACCAGGCTGGAAAGGGAGGTATGTGTGGGAGCCTAGCGGTGGGGGAGAGGCCAGTGTACCTGCAAGCATTCCAGGTGGGGGCCATCAAGGCCCTTGCCAAGGCCAGTGTGAGTTCTCTTCTGGGGGAAGGAAGGGAAGTCCAGCAGGTACGAGTGTCTCTTTAGTCCTTACAATGCTTGGTTAGTGCCAAGCTCTTGAAACAGAGCCAAAAAATACAGGGGGTCAGAGAGAACATCCCAGAGGTCTCTGAGTTAGCCCAGAGACCCCGGAGGACCAGATCAGCATGAAATACAGAAAACACAGTGAAACCATAAAACCTCAACCAAGCAGAGTGAGAAGCTAGGTGCAGAAGAAGAAGAATAGAGTGTTCCCATGGAGAGTAGTAGGAACTTGCTCGTTCATCTGTTGATGCCAGTTCGCGGGAGAAGCAAGGAGCGAGGACCGGGAGAGAGGATGGGGAAATGGAGAGAAGGAATGAGGGAGGCTCCTGGAAAGCAAGGGACCACAGGCTCCACAGGGGCTGTGTTCTATTGGTTCCCTAAAATTGCCCACTGTGACCAGAGTGCGTCCTTTGGGTGAACTGATTCCTGTAACATGAATGGGCCTGTTTTTTTAATTGTGAGGCCTAATAGAGGAAGAGGAAAAAGCTCTTGGCTGCCCCTGTCTTGGTCTATGACTCAGAGCAACTAACTAAGCCTTTGGTAGGAAGGGAGGAAGCTTGCTGCTGCCTCACCTGGATGACGGAGCAGGAGGCCCCAGAGAGGTGCACAAAGAGGTGTGCCAGAGACACCCTGACCAGAGAGGGTGGAGGCCAACCATGGGCCATGGGGAGGAAGCCTGGACCCTCACCTGCCAGCCTGGCTGGTTTGGGAAGCAGCCCAGACTGTGTGGAGCTGGCCACTGTGTTGTGGAAGATGACTCAGACCCCACCCACCTCGGCATCACTTCACAAAACTGTCACATCCCAGACCCCAGCAGCTTGCGTACCCATCTCCTCCCAGAGCCAAGACCTCCCAAACCACATTTTCCCAAAGGGTCACCTCCCAGAAACATCACCTCTCAAATCCATCGTCTCTTCTAAAACCCTTAAAGATCAGATTTTTAGCATCACCAGGTTCCCTGAGATAAAACATCCTCTCCCCACCACCGCCACCTCTGATCGTCGCCCAGAGGGAGTCGCTCTATGGGAAAGGACAACCCCTTCTCAAGAAGGCCTTGTGACAACACCCACTTGGTGCAGGACAAGTCACCCAGACACACAAGGCCCGTGTCCACACAGTGGGATCCCATGCCGGTAAGAGAAGGCAGCAGACATAGGAAGCTGGCCAGTAGATGAAAGGAGGTGAAAGGAGGTGAAAGGAGGAAGTTGCAGATCAATACATAAAGCATAATTCATATTTTTTTTCTTAGCAGAAATCATAAGTTTGTAAATGTGTAAATGAAGTAACTGGAAGGAGAGAAAAGCCACACTTTTCACAGTGGTTCCCACTGAGGATGAGTGAGGGAAAGGTGGGCCTGAGGGTCGGAGAGAAATGCTACTTGTTCTTTAAATAGTGGATGTAGAATATAGAACTTGTCATTGGAAAACCTATTAAAAGAAGGCACACCGTGGCTCCAGCCTGTTAACCTGAGTCCCCTTGGTTCTGCCATGCTGAGAAGGCCTGTGTGCTATAGAGCCAGACTGGGGTGGGGGCAGGAGTCCCCGGCTCTCAGTGCTCCCCACTTCTGGAAACGTCCGTTTTTCCTCTTACCTCACGTGGTTCCAACCTCCAAGAGACAGGCTAGAGGTGTAGCTGGCCAGAGGGGGTTTCACGTCTGAGGCCAGGGATAAGGTGGTATGCCTCCCGGGGCTGGCCCCTGGCTGGTGGCACTCCTGCATGCTCCTGCTGCCTCAGTCTCCCGGTTGCTACACCCTCTCGCTTTGGGTGTCCTTCCCACAGAAGGAGGGCAGCCTTCAGGTGGCTGGCCCTTCTGAGTGCTGACCTCTGGCTTTCTCTTCCACAGATCCCCTTCCACAAAGACAGCCACATATGGAGTCAGGTCTGCACCTCTGATTTTGTCACAGTCGTCCCCCTCTTTCTGGTTCCACGTTAAATATACAACAGACATCTAATAAGAGACCTTGGAGAGCCTTGAAAGTATTGAAAGAGAACTTGAGGCTTAGGTTAAAAATCTCCCTTCTGCTATTTATTCACTGTGCAACTTCAGACAAAATACTTGATTTCGTGCCTTGGTGTCCTTGTCTATAAACAGCAGAGATGATCCTGCTTTCACAGGGCTACTGTGGGTTAAATGAGATATTCTGGGTCTAGTGCCTGCTGTTAGGTAAATTGCAGGACTGATACATTGTCACAAAACTCTCCCAGGTTCATTACATCACACACATGTGTGTGTGTGATCTCCCACATACCTTCACTCTCAGAAGAAAACTTTTCTCCACTACATGGACGCAGAGTCCCTTAGAGAACATTCTGGCTCTCATCCACACACCTGCATCTCCGCCTCGTTTCCCAGACACCACCTCCCAGGCCTGAGGCTGTTTCTGTCCCTTCCCGTTTCAGCCAGTGGAAGTTTCTGTTCCGGTCACTGCAGGAGTTGTCAACCGTGAATTCCTACAGCCCAGAAGATGGGAGGCCATGAGAGCCAATGCCACAGCAGAGAACTAAAGCAAAGTGTGTGTCACTACTACTTGACTTTGAACTTTTAAAAAGGGGTCCTCACAGCATTGTAAAGCTAGGGGAGGAACATAATTTTTAAAAGGTCCCAGAATTTTCATCAGCAAGTAAAATCTCTCAGCCTCAGTAGAAACCTAGCCACCGGTGGACTGGCTTTCTCCTTGGTTCACCCCCGTTGCTCTCCCGGTGCCATCAGCGGGCACCACGTCGTGATGTAGGGCTGGGGGCACACCCGGGGCAGCAGCTGGACGTATTCCCCCCACCCCCGCCGCCGCCCACCTCCAGACCTTAGTCACTCAGCCAACCTGTTCTAGAGGTGTCACCCTCCAGTGACCTCTCGGACCTGTCGGGGTGGGTGGAGGCCTGCCCAGCTCACAGGTAGGGGGCAGAAGCAGAATTGCCACTGGTAGCCCCTGGGGCTCTGCCTTGGGGCGGGCCTGGTTCACTGGGCTTCTGCTTTCAGCCCAGCAGGCTCCATCTGGCCTCTGAAAATCTCTCACCTCTTGCTCTGGCACTGCCAGCTCGAAGGGGCTGGGTCCTCTCGCCCGCTCTGCAACTGTGCCAGCCTGTCTGCGGGTCAAACCCTGGGAGGAGATGAGGGTGAGACCTTCGACCTCCGTGGTGAAGTTAATTACTAAGTATTTTATTCTTCTTGATGTTTTGTAAATGGAATGTGTTTTTGAATTTCCTTTTTATACCATTCATTGTTCATGATGTAAATGCATGACAGAAATGCAACTGGGTTTTGTATCCTGCTACTTTGCTGAATTTATTTGTTCTAACAGTTTTCTTGGTGGGATCTTTAGGGTTTTATACATATAAGATCATATCATCTACAAACAGAGATAACTTTATTATTTTTTCTGATTTGGATGTCTACATTTCTTTTTATTGCTCTTTTTAATGGATGAGAAGACATGTTATTATTATTTTACTATATAAAATAGTGGTGAGTACAATTGATTGCATTTTCTCAAATGGCAAATGAAACACAGGATAACATTTTTCTTTGATTACCGAAAACCTCAATATCATCTGAATTTTTGTGTGTTTTATTTTATTTATTTTAATTTATATTTTATTATGCTGTTACAGCTGCTCCAATTTTTCTTCCTTTGCCCACCATCACCCAGCACCCTCTGCTCCCTCAGGCAATTTCCCCACCATTATTCATGAACTTGGGTCATGGTCTAAATTGTTTAGCTACTCCATTTCCTATACTGTACTTTACCTCCACATGGCTATTCTGTAACTACCTATTTGTACTCCCTAATCCCCTTACCTCTTTGTCTATGCCCCCATTTACCCCTCCCATCTGGCAACCATCAAAACACTGTCTGTATCCATGGTTCTGTTTCTTTGCTTAGTGTGTTTTTTAGATTCAATTGGTGGTTTGTATTTACTGCCATTTTATTGTTCATAGTTTGATTTTCTTTTTTTAAATAAGTCCCTTTAACATTTTGTATAATAAGGGCTTGGTGATGGTGAACTGCTTTAGTATTTTATTGTCTGGGAAGCTCATTATCTCAATTCTAAATGATAGTTTTTTTGGGTAGAGCAATTTTGTCTATAGGTCTCTGCTTTTCTTGACTTTGAATATTCCTTGCCAGTCCCTTCTAGACTGCAGTTTATTTTGAGAAATCAGTTGACAGTCTTATAGGAACTCCCCTGTAGTACCTAACTTCTTTTCTCTTGCTGCCTTTAAGATTCTCCCTTTATCTTTAACCTTTGGCATTTTAATTATGATGTGTCTTGGAGTGGGCCTCTTTGCATCCATCTTGTTTGGGACTCTCTCTGCTTCCTGGACTTGCATGTCTATTTTGTTCATCAACTTAAGGAACTTTTCTTTCATTATTTTTTCAAATAGGTTTCCGATTTCTTGCTCTTTCTCTTTTCCTTCTGGCATCCCTACAATGGGAATCTTGGGCCTCTTGAAGTTGTTCCAGAGACTGCTTTCACTTTCCTCATTTTCTTGGATTCTTTTTTCTTGTTGTTCTGTGTGGTTGTTTTTTTGCTCCCTTATGTTCCAAATCATTGATTTGATTCTCAGCTTCGTCCACTCTACTGTTGTTTCCCTGTAAATTGTTCTTTATTTCTGACTGGATCTTTTCTATGATCCAGTCAGCATAAAAATGGGTCCTCACTAAGTTCCTTCAGCATTCTTATAACCAGTGTTTTGATCTTTGCATCTGACAGGTTGCTCGTAGCCATTTTGTTTAGTTCTTTTTCTGGGGTTTTGATCTGTTCTTTCTTTGGGTCATGTTTCTTTGCTCATTTTGACAACCTCCCTGTGTTTGTTTCTAAGGTAGAAAAAAAATTAGGTAGAGCTGCTATGACTCCCTGTCTTAGTAGCATACCTAATGTAGTAGGTGTCCTGTAGGGTCATGTGACACAGCTTCCCTTATCACCCAAGCTGGGTACTCAAGGTGTGTCCTTCATGTGGACTGGGTACACCCTCCTCTTGTATTTGAGACTTCTCTGCTGTTAGCAGGTGAATAGGAGGAATTTACCCAGGCCAGTCAGCTGCAAGGACTGGCTGTGACCACTGACCACCAATGTCTGCCCTCCATGGAGGATTGGTTGTTCAGGGCATGGTGGTGGGGCTTAAGTGTGGTCTAAAGCTGTCCACTGAGTGCACAGGCTCTGGGATTTCCCAGGTGGTACAGGCTAAGGTTGGCACTCACCTGTGTTTTTCCCAGGGCCACCCTGCCTAAGCTATAAAAGAATCTGCAGATGGCTGCTACTTGTGCTGAGTTTGGAAATCCCCAGGCAAAGCTAAGCTGTGAATCTGGGCTGGTTGCTGCTAGTGCCAGGCCTGTGGCTACTTAGCAAGAGGTACAGGGGCTAGGGGCTCACTGAGGTTGGCTGTTGCCTATAGAGAGGATTTAGGAAGTTATGAGGCATGAACCAAGACCAACCATTCATACAGAAATGCAGCTTGGATGGGACTATAATTTGGGTGGGACAGAGTCTCAAGGGATCTCCATGGTGGGGCAAACAGTATTAGCCAAGTTGAGGGAGTCTCAGATATGGTACTAGCCTGCTGGCTCTGTTGCTCTGTGAAGCAAGGGTTCAAAAAGGGACAATAATCGCTGCCCATCTTCTGTCCCCCAGCTCTCACCTTGATGTCAGACACTTCAGTTTCTCCATGTGTATCACTGGTGCCTTTCAAGTTGCTACCCTGGTGCTGGAGTTCAGAGGGAATGAATCTGAGTAAGTCTGTGTGTAGGTTCTTTTTTTAAAAAAAAAAAGATTTTATTTATTTATTTATCTTTAGAGGAGAAGGAGAGAGGGAGAGAAACATCAATGTATGGTTGCCTTTTGTGCATCCCCTGATGGGAACTGGTCTGCAACCCAGGCATGTGCCTTCACTGGGAATCGAACCACAATCCTCTGGTTCACAGGCCTGTGCTCAGTCCACTGAGCTACGCCAGCCAGGGCCTTGTGTGTGGGTTCTTTAAGAGGAACTGCTTGGGGCTGTAAAAGTTTTTTTCCATTCACTCAATTCTCACTGTTTTTTTTCAGCCAGAAGTTGTGGGGTCTTATCTTC
The DNA here is from genome assembly GCF_014824575.4 of Sturnira hondurensis. Classification (NCBI taxonomy): domain Eukaryota; kingdom Metazoa; phylum Chordata; class Mammalia; order Chiroptera; family Phyllostomidae; genus Sturnira; species Sturnira hondurensis. The sequence continues at coordinate 1,439,867 of NW_028081809.1, forward strand.
CTGGCACTAGAACCTTAGGCTGGAGGGGTTAGTATGCAGTTGGGACTCCTCATTCTTGAAATATCCCTTCAGAATTTTTATCTACCACGTGTGGATATAGGACCAGCCTGCTCCAAGTCTCCATCCCTCTTATCAGTCTGGGTGGATGTGGTTTCTTTAATTCCATGGTTGTCAGACTTCCCTTCAACTTGATTTTTGCTGGTTCTGAGTGATGGTTGGTCTATATTTTAGATGTAATTTTGATGTGGTTGTGTAAGGAGGTGAGCCATGTTTACTTATGCTTCTATCTTGACCAGGAGTCTCATCTGTTTTTAGGAGGATTCAATTTCTTACAACGTCTATGATACTTCCCACAAGGATACCAACGGTGCTTAGTAATAAAGAACATTTTGCTAAGTAGTTCTATAATAGGTCCTTGCTCAAAGTGTTCATCTTTTTCTTCTAATCTGGTTTTTAGTACTTGACCCAGTGTTTCTTCATAATTATGCACATGATCTGGCCAACAGATAAATTTTGTGTGTTATTATAGAATGTTCACAAAAGGATGGTAGCAAACTACCATCTTGCCATCAGATGTCAAAACAAGCTCTACTTTGCAGCTATAGCCATTTGGAAGAGAGTATGTGGATTTATGACAAACACACTAAAAAGCTCCATCACAAGCCCACCATCTTGCCTTAATCCCAGGCACTGCTGTTTATTTCTATTTCTGGCCTAATTGCTCTGGCTAGAACTTCTAGTACTATGTTGAATAGAAGTGTTGACAGTAGGAATCCTTGTCTTTTTCCAGGTCTTAAAGGAAAAGCTTTCATTGTTTCACCATTGAGAATGGTGTTCACTGTGGGTTTTTCATATATGTCTTATTATGTTGAGGTAGTTTGCTTCTATTTCTAGTTTGTTTAGTACTTTTTTTAAAATCATGAAATGGTGTTGAATTTTGTCCAATGCTTTTTCAATATCAATTGAGATGATAGTGGTATCATCACCCTTCAGCCTTTAATGTATTACATGGATTGATTTTTCACGCGTTGAACCATCCTTGCATTACAGAAATAAATCCCACTGTCATTGTGCATAATTCTTTTAATATGCTGCTGAATTTTGTTTGCTAGTGTTTTGTTAAGAATTCATCAGTTTTCATAAGTGATATTGGTCTATAGTTGTCTTGTAGGGTCTTTGCCTGTCTTTGGTATCAAGAGTAATGTTGGCCTTATCAAATAGATTTGGAAGTGTTTACTCCTCTTCAATATTTTGAAAAATTTGAGAAGGACTGAGATTACTTCTTCTTTAAATGTTTGGTAGAATTCATGAGTGAAGTCATCAGGTCCAGGGCTATTTGTTATGAATGGTCTATTTTTTTTGTAGCTTAGACTTGGTAAATTTTGAGCTTCTAGGAATGTGTTTATTTAATCTAGATTATCTAATTTATTGTCATACAATTGTTCATGATACTTTCATAATCCTATTTCTGTAGTGTAGATAGTAATTTCCCCACTTTTGTTTCAAATTTTAGTAATTTGAGCTTTCTCTCTTTTTTCTAGACCACCTAGCTAAAAGTTTGTAAATTTTGTTGATCTTTTTGAAGAACCAACTTGTGATTTCATTAATTTTTTTCTATTCTCTCTATTTTCTTTATCTTTGCTCTAATCTTTATTATTTCTTTCCTTCTCTAGTTTTGGGTTTAGTTTGTTCTTCTTTCTCTAGTTCTTTAAGTTGTAAAGTAAGCTTGATTTGAGATCTTTTTTGTTTTATAATGTAAGTGTTTATAGCTATAAACTCCCCCTTAGCACTACTTTCATTTCCCTGCACCCCAAAGTTTTTGGTATATCATGTTTAAGTTTTCACTCATCCCCAAGTTTTTAGAATTTCCTTTATAATTTTTTTCTTTGATGTTGTGATTGCTAAAAAGAATGTCATGAATTACTCAGTTTTCCTTTTGTTTTTGACTTCTAACTGTATCCCATTGTAGTAAGAGAAGATACTTTGCATAATATCAATCTCTAAATTTACTGAGACTTCATTTGAGGTCTAACAGACATTTTATCCTGGAAAATGTCCCACGTGCATGGGAGAAGAATGTGTGTGCTGTTGTTGGATAGAGTGTTCTGTATATGTCGTCTAGATCTAGTTGTGTCGTAAAGCCCTCTGTTTATTTACTTATCTTCTGTCATTCTACCCATTATTGCAACAGGGTATTGAAGTCTTCCCTTGGAAGTTGCAAGTCTTCAATGGACTCCAGAGTTCTCCAAAAGTTACATCAGACAGATTCTACCAGTGTAATTATTATTCAGGCAGGGATACAGAGTCCTGGTGCTTCCTGCTCCACCGTCTTTCCTGAATCTTCTTCCTGAGTCTTCCCCCAAAACAACAGCCATACTTTTCAAAGTGGGCACCTGTCAATGCTGTGAATGGAAAGCAGCATCATTTATCATATATAGAAAGGAGTTCTGAAAATGGATGTAATGAAAACTGAACAGCAGGGTTACATCCCAGAAGATTCTGTGGCCAGGTCAGGGTCTCTACCAGGGCCTGAGAAAGTGTGGTAATATGGCCCCAATGACTGCATGAATAGGATGAGACCTGCTGGCCCTTGGGGTGAGGCCTCATCCTCAGTTCCCTGTGGAGTGGGGCGAGTTGATTCTCCCTCCCCAGTGTAGGGAACTAACCAGCACAATAAAAAGAACAATTTATTTTAAAAATTGGGAAGGGAATATCATTATTCCCATACTGACAACCTGAAATCCCCTGACTTGAGACTGGCTCTTGGAGTAAGGAGTGCATTTACAGTGCTCACAAAGCGGGCAATGTCAGGCTATTTCTAACAGACTTAGTAAATCTACTCTGAATCTTTCTGGGTGGTTGTTGTTGTCACAAAGGATATTTTTCATTGGTTCTCAACAGAGAGGAAGGGGAAGGGAGAGAGAGACAGGCAAACAGACAGAAAGACATTGATTGGTTGTTTGCCTCCCATACACATCCTACTGGAGATCAAACCAGCAACCTACACATGTGCCCAAGACTCAGAATTGAACTTGCAACCTTGTGGTGTATGGGATAATGCTCCAATCAAATGAGCCACACTGGCTAACGTGGTGGTTGTTGTTCTTAGTATGCAAAGGACAACTGGCTCCCTGGACTTCCTGAATCACTTGTAGACACCCAGGGGAGTATCTGCGAACTTCTACAATGGGTATTGTGATGTTTGGTATTAGAGCTCGGCATTGCCCTAAGAAATCTGACTGGTTGAGGACTGTTTATAGCTAAGACATCTGCTGCTGGATATGCACACACACACGTGGGTGGTTACAACTTTTACAATTTTAAGAAAGATCACTATATCACAGTGTTTTCTTGAGTTTTCCCTGGCTTTTATCTGCTACCCTATTCATGTTAATTAATATAGCCAAGAGTAAGTTACTGCTTTCTTTTGTTGACTGCTTTGTATGCATGTTGCTGCATCATTTCCACTTTGTCATAATCTTTATAGTCACTAAATTCTTTTTTGCTGGAAAGCAAGAACCAGTCTGGTGGCTATTGTAGTGTAAACACTGATATTCTTTCTTTCTTTCTTTTTTGCACTGCAAGTGCCTGACTTAAGCTTTGATTGCTGAGGCATCCACTTCAAAGATGGCTATCTGGGGCAAACCACTGCTGGCCAAGCAGTAGCTAAGAGCCCAGCCATTGAGGCTCCTTTGTGTTAGAAATCTCACTGGATTTAAATAACTGAACTTTGAGCCACTTGTTTATTTTGTTTCCTCACATTTTAAATTCCTGATCTTTTTAAAAATTATCTTCTATTGGTTATGCTACTAAAGGTGTCCTGATTTTACCCTTTTGTCCCCCTCCACTCAGGAGCCCCAGTCCCTCAGGCAATCCCCCCACCATTGTGCATGTCAATGGGTCAGGAGTATAAATTCTTTGGCTACTCCATTTCCTATACTGTACTTTACATCCACATGGCTATTCTATTTGTACTCCTTATTCTCCTCACTTCTTCACCCATTCCCCCACACTCCCCTCCATCTGGCAACCATCAAAACACTCTCCATATCTATGCTTCTGTCTCTGTTCTTCTTGTTTGCTTAGTTTGTTTTTTAGATTCAGTTGGTGGTAGATTTGTATTTACTGCCATTTTACTGTTCATATTTTGATCTTCTTTTTCTTAAATGAGTCCCTTTAACATTTCATATAATAAGGGTTTGGGGATGATGAACTGCTTTAGTTCTTTCTTGTCTAGGAAGCTCATTATCTGCTCCTCAATTCTAAAAGATAGCTTTGTTAGGTAGAGCAATTTTGTCTGTAGGTCCCTGCTTTTCTTGACTTTGAATATTCCTTGCCAATCCCTTCTAGACTGCAAAGTTTCTTTTGAGAAGTCAGTTGACAGTCTTATGGCTCCCTGAATTTCCTGAATACCTACAGGGGAACATCTCTGTAGGTAGCTAACTCCTTTTGTCTTGCTGCTGTTAAGATTCTCTCTTTATCTTTAACCTTTGGCATTTTAATTATGATGTGTTTTGGAATAGGCCTCTTTGCATCTATATGTTTGGGGATCTCTGTGCTTTCTGGATTTGCATGTCTATTTCCTTCACTAAATTAAGAAAGTTTTCTTTCATTATTTTTTCAAACAGATTTCCAATTTCTTGCTCTTTCTCTTCTTCTGGCACCCCTATCATGCTAATGTTGGGCTTCTTGAAGTTGTACCAGAGACTGCTTTTACTTTCCTCATTTTTTTGGATTCTTTTTTCTTCTTGTTGTTCTGTGTGGTTGTTTTTTGCTTCCTTATGTTCCAAATTATTGATTCGATTCTCAGCTTCATGCATTGGCAATGTTTCTTGGTCTCCACATTTTGGCAGCCTCCCTGTGTTTGTTTCTATGTATTAGGTAGAGCTGTTTTGGCTCTGTGTCTTAGTAGTGTGGCCTAATGTAGTAGGTGTCCTGGTGGCACAGCCTCCCCTATCACCCAAGCTGGGTACTCAAAGTGCTTCCTTCATGTCATCTGAGTACAACCTCCTCTTGTAGTTGAGCCTTGGTTGCTGTTGACATATCAATGAGAAGGATTTATTCAGTCTAGCCAACTGTTGGGATTGGCTATGACCACTTACCACCAACTTCCACCCTCCAAGGAGGGACAGCTTTCAGGGGCAGGGTGGTGGTGCTCTGACCTAGTCTGTAGCTGTCCACTGGGTGCCCAGGCTCTGGGGTTTCCTGGGTGGTACAGGCCAAGTTCGGCCCCAACCTGTGTTTTGCTCAGGGCCACCCTGCCTGAGTTATAAAGCATCTGCAGTGGCTGCTACTTGTGCTGGGCTTGGGGATGTTCAGGTGAAGCCAAACTGGTTACTGCTAGTGAGAGGACTTAGGAAGTTGTGAAGCATGAGCCAAGACCAGCTATTCGTATGGAAAAGCAACTTGGGTGGGACAGTAAGTTGAGTGGGGAGGGTCTCTAGGGATCTCCGAGGTATTAGCCAGGTTGATAGAGTCTCCAATATGGTTCAAGCTTTTCAGCTCTGTGGTGAGAGGGTTTAGAAAAGGGACAATGGCTTATGTTCACCTTGATGCCAGACACTTCAGTTTCTCCCTGTGTATTTCTGGTGCCTTTCAAGGTGCAACTCCAATGCTGGAGCTCAGAGGGAGTGAGTCTGAGAAGGTGAGTCCATGGGTGGGTTCTTTAAGAGGAACTGCTTGGGGTTCAGCACTTTCTTCCACCTACTCATCCCCACTGGTTTTTGCAGCCAGAAGTTGTGGGGATTTATCTTTCTGGCACTGGAACCCTGGGTGGGTGGGGTGGGGTGGGGATGTGACTTCTCATTCCTGAGATATCCCTCCCAAATTTTTATCCACCACCTGTGCGTGAGAAACCATCCTGCTCCACATCTGTGCCCCTCCTACCAGTCTGAGCGGATGCGGTTCCTTCCATTTCTTAGTTATCAGACTTCCATTCGGCTGATTTCTGCTGGTTCTGAGTGATGGTTGGTTATATTTTAGTTGTAATTTTGATGTGGCTGTGGGATGAGGCACACCATGACTGCTTGTGCTGCCGTCTTGACCGGAATTCCTAAATGCCTACTCTTATGTTTTATTTCTTTTCAGATAAAGAAACATTTATTTGAGGCTTAACCTGAAATCATAAAAATAAAATTTCTATAAACACAGATCTATAGTGCACTGAGTCATAATATAGATAGCAAAAGACAAAGTAAAACAGAAAACTATTTGTAGTTATATACAATTGGACAGAGTTGCATCTTGTAGGCAAGAAAGTCTTTTATAAAATAATCATCTTAGATCAATAGACCAATCTTTAATGTTGTCCTGCAAGATGCGTTACTTTAGCCATCTTTTTCTTTCTCCAATGTCCTCCTTTGGTGTCACTGTTCATTGGTTTGGTGATTGCCACCTCCTCAAGATACCTTGCACTAAGTGCTATTATGTTTTAAATTTACCAATAGTGAGCCCAAGAAACCCTAAGCCCCAACTCTCCACCCCACTACAAGCAGAACTCCAGGCCTCCCTCACCCTGTGACCTCACTGCATGGCCACAAGTATGTTACGTGATCTCAGGCCTTGTAAGTAATAAACCTGTATCTTTCAAAATTTCCTGGTGGTTATTGCTGAAGGGTGTCTTGCAATTGTAATAAGGAATACAAGGGTTGGTCCAGCCACAGCACTGGTTATTAATAAGCTGACATCAAGACAAAACACCGGCCTCAAAACCTTGAAACCCTTGGCTCAGAAGCCCCCCAGGTGGGGCCAGAAGGAAAGGCAGTTCTTAGCTCCCACTTCTGGGTTCTGTCTGCTAAGGCATCCAGCAAAGAAAAACAATCACACAGGTTTGTTTTCCTGGCTGCGGCCTGATCAACAGTCATAGCACAGACGAGAGAGCCTATCCCTGGAACAGCAGGAGCAGAGCCTGGGACCAATGCCAGGAAGGATGGTGGGAAAGGAAGGTGGCTGGAATTCTAGAAAATGGAGCTGAGGGTCAAGCCAGAAGGCTCCTTTCCCACTTGAACCATGGGTCTGCGGACACCCATTCAGCAGCTTGATCTCCTTTTTATTAGCTTCACACCAAAGCCCATGGAGTCTCCAAAGATGTTGCCCAACTGTCCATTTTCTCCCTCTCCCCCCAACTCCCTGGTCCAAGCCGGAGACTGCCTTGGCTGCAGCCTCTGTGAAGCCTTCTCGCTGGCCTGGAGGAGCTTTGTAAGCCATGCTGAGGGCACTTCAGGCCTGTACCTACAGCACTCTCCTCCACAGCATGGCCCACCCTGGCGCACCCAGCCCCAGCTCCGTCTTTCCTGCAGTTCAGGGTCTCGGTGTCCTCCACGCCATTCCTCAGACAGAGGCCAGGGCCTCTGTGCTCTCTGTTTGCTCCACTCGGAACACCTCTTCCTGAGGGACTGAGTCACAGGATCTTCTCCCAGAGGGCCCCTCCCTGACAAGCCGTCACCAGAAGCCCCTTTCTCACTATGTCACTTCTTATGTCCTCTTGATCATTTCTCATGGAGCTTTCTTAACTGAAAATTGTCTGTTGTTTACTAGCTCGATGAATTCTGGCCCTCTGGAAAGCCTGCCTCATTCTGCATGCCAAAAACAGTGCTGACACTGAGAAGGTCCTCACTCAGTCGCTGTTGACTGCAATGGCATCCTCCAAGAAATCAGAAGCCAGCCTAATTCTTAAAACATGAGTGAGGGCTGGCCCTTACGTTTCCACGTATGAGGATTAGTTGTACTTAGCCCCCAAGACTGAGTTCCCTTGGAGCAAATGCCCACCATGGGGACCTGGGATGGCAACGCTGGGCCTGAGTAGGTCAGGACATCACATTCTAAATTGTCTGAAATCTGCCTCATGGTCTGCGAGACTCAAGAGCCTGCCCCACGCTGCTTCTTTTCTTCCCTCCCTTGTTTCTTTCTTCCCTAAAAAGAGGTTTCTGTTGCCTTTGGTCCAAGTTGGTGTTTCACATTATGTCTTGCTCCCGGGGCTTCTGGGTCAGGCTGGTCACAGGGAGGGCCTCCGGTGGGGGTCCCTGTACGCTGCTTGGCTGGGGGAGGGTACAAACATGGAAGTGGGGGGTCTGGCTTTGCCCCAGCCACTCAGAACTCCATTGTTACGTCTGGGCCTCAGTTTCCTCACTGGGGGGGTCTTGGGTAAATCCAGTTTCTCATGATACCTAAAATACTTGGGGACTATGGCCTGGTCCTCTCCCAGGTGACTTCCTTCCCAACACCTTCTTTCACCATCCCCACCCCATTCTGCCAGAAAAAAATTACCTTTGTTTTGTTAGAAGTGCCTGAAACTTCTGTAGCTATAAAACCCACAAACTGATCAGCAGAGAAAAGAGAAGAGGCGCAGAAGCAACAGGAAGTCATTCAGAGCCAGTTTCCTTCCCTGCACAGGTTTTTCCCCTCCTAAGCCTGTAGGACATTTGCTACCTGGATGTGCCCTGGCAGGGACCCTTACCTCACACACATCTGGATCTGGCCTTCATAAGCCTTCAGCTGGAAGCACTTAAATACATGGAACAAAAAGATGAGAACACAGGAAAAACTCAAAATCCCAGATGGGGCAAGGGTATGGGGAGACACCTCCCAAGAGGGGCCTCAGTAGCTCGCCTCCTCTCAGCCGTAGGGGGGTTACTCCAGGGACTTCCCTGGGCTTGGGCAGTTGCCTGCAGACCCTGGAGCCCCTTAGGCCCCTGGGCCTTGTGGGCAGAACTGGGGTTGTATATGGCAGCCCAGGCCAAAGACCTGGCTGCTCTGGTTGATGCCCTGCATGCAACCCACCTGCAGAGACATGGAGGAGTTGTTGCACTTGTTGGTCCCCAGCTTGGCATCACAGATGTGCCATCGGGTCCCATGGCAGTCACGCCCACCTGGCTGGCACACTTGGTGCACATCTGGGACCTGATAATGCACTGGCCTGCCTTCATGGTGGTGTCACCAAAGTTCTGCTCCTACTTTCCTGAGTACTTGATGCCAGTGTCCACACCACTCTGCAGCCCCTTTGTCTTAACCTTCCCTGCCAGAGCCAGAAGGGACACCTGCACGTGGGTCGTGTTTCCGCTCTCTCAAACAGGTCATTGGCCTCAAACAGGTTTGCGGAGTTCAAGCTGATCACAGCCTTGATGAAGTTAGAGAGGTTTTCCAGTCGGTGCCAATGTTGCATGAAGCAGTTGACCTTGGGGACCGAGCCCACCTGCAGCTGATTCATGAGTGCGCACAGGATTATTTCAACCCTTAGAACTTTCTGGAAGTCAAGACCAATAGACAGCCCTGTGAGTCCCTTGACTCAGCTGCGGAGTTCTGCTTCCTTCTGAGGTTCATGTTTGGACAGGAGCTGGTTCTTGACCTTGTCTGAAAACCCGTGTGAGGGCCCCTTATTGAACGGCGTGTAGCTCATGCCAGCAGCAGCAGATGGAGGGACAGACCTGCCCCATTTTCTTAAGTCTCTAATCAACCTCATCTTGCTCTCTGTCGATGCGCGCGTCCTCTCCTTCGGAGGTCGGTTGGAATCCCCTCACTGCACACTTATTTTGCTTTAGAACCGGTGTCTAAGGTTATGCTCACAGGTCCTCAGCAAGGTGGCAGGCACTTTCTCTGCTCTTCTCCGCTCTGTGTACTCGCCTTCCACCCTCTTCCTCACCTGATGCATCTCAGGGCCAGGCACCCACCTGTGCGGTCCCCTCCACCTCTTCTGCCTGCGCCCTCTGGGCAGCTCTTCTACTCACCCAGCATTTCGCCTACATGAATTCTTTCTTATTCCATTTTCTGATCCTCAAGGCCTAGGCAGTGGTGTCCAAACTTTTGGCCTCTCTGCATCACACTGGAAGGAGTGTTTTCTTGGGCCATGCATTAAATACATTGTGACACATAATCACAAAAATATCTCATAATGTTTTAGGTAAACTTGTGATTTTGTATTGGGCTGCATTCACAGCCATCCTGGGCTGCATGTGGCCCACGGGCTGCAGGTTGGACTTCCCTGGCTAGAGCATACGTGTTTGATAAACAAGTAAATGACCGAGTCTGTGAGTGAGTGAGTGATTGGTGCCTCTTGGCTGTCATGGGGACTGGGTAGCGGTTTTGACACAGGACTTGCAGGGGACAGATGTGGGCTGGCAGCGAAGTTTGCCTTTGTGGCTGGTCTTGGAGGCAGCCTGCTCATCCCCAGCCCTCCTTTGCCTACTTTCTTGCTCAAGACCCAGGTTTCGGTTGGGTCCTGGGCCCTGCAAGCTGCACAGCTCCTCCCCAGGCTCAGTGCTTCCCAGCCTTTCCTGAGTCAGAAAGCATTTGATCCACCCAGTATTTTATACAATTTAAAGGTTTGTTGGTGAGCACAACACACTCACACTTGGATGAAAAGCAAAATTTCTGTTACCTTAGCTCCTTGAGGCTGCACCTGGGGACAGGATAACATACGCTGGAGCTGGAGGGGCGGCTTATGTGTGGAGAAGGGGTTGGGAGTTCTGTGGACTGGCTGATCTCAGTCACTTGGCATCAAAAGGCCGAGGGCGCAGGGCCGGTCCCTGGCCGGCAGGTGCCTATGGCACCGGCTGCAGGGCGATTAGAGCTGCCACGTAGTGGCGCAGAGTGGGGAGTCTAAACAGCGGAGTGGGTGGAGTGTCTTCACGGATAATTCACCATGAGGTGCCATATATTTTTTCTAGGTTTAAGAGCTGGCAAACCAGGCTGTCAAATGGAGAGGCAGTGGGGATAATCAGCCATTCGTTATTAGATCTTACCTAATAAGTTTTAATCCTTGAAAGCCCTGTTTTAACCTACCTAGAGCCATATTTTACAATTATAACTGGGGGTCCACAGGGTCTCATTTTGTCAAAGCAACTTGCAAGTGCCAAAGACAATTTGACTTTAACTTATTACTCCTGTCTCCTAGTGTCTATGGACTATTTTAGGGCAATGGGTGCTATTACTGTGGTAAATTTAGCCAAGGCTAGAGTTCAAGTGAGGCATACCTGTTTTTCCCATCTCATATTTAATTACTTTATTAAGATTATGGGGATACCATGTTTAATTTTAGTGGGGTCCTCAGGAATAACTGCAATTTGAGACCAAGCATGAAAGTCCTCAGAACTTCAATGAAGTCCTTCATTTAAACAAATGTTCCAGTAAATTAGAACCTGGGTTGTAGGGACAAAGTGCCCATCAGTGCTCTTTTTGTCATTGTTGCTGTTGTTACATAATTTTGAAAGTCAGTTTTAGATTTTCAGTTTAGTCATGTTCTGGGCCCTTGTTTCAATTTAATTATACAGATATATGTATACACGTATAATCTACCTATATGTGTGTGTGTGTATGAATGGTGCAAAAGTAGGTTTGTAGCTGTTTGTATGGAAATAATAGAATAATAAATAATAACACAAGAATAAACTCTGTGTTTCATGTACTTGCAACTATAAACCAACTTTGGCCCCACCCTGTGTATTTTAATAAATTTGTTATTTCTAATCTCCCCATGTACCCAGGAACACATGTCTTCCTTTCTTCTTCTGGGGGGAGAAGGGGCGCCTCTAGAATTCTAAAGCCATGAGTTTAGTTTTGGTCTCTGCTAACCTGGAGTGGGAGCCTTCGAGGAGAGCACAGGAGAAGGGGCGTGCAGAGACCCTGCCCATCTGCAGCCGTTCCTGTCCTCCCAGGGCTGCCCCTCCCCGAGATCAGGGCTCACACTTAGGAGAATGAGAGCAGCCTCCTCTGGGACAGGCAATTAGCCTCCCATCTGAGGTCTTAGGCTCTTTTCATATTATGTGTGAGGTGGAGGTGGAGCGCTAACTTGGGCCCAAGCACAATAGCTTGGGGTTTTGTATACTTTAGAAAATTGCATAACTGTTTGTGCAGTTGTTTGTGGGGGTGGGAGGGGGAGGAGGGTGTTACTCCCCATAGCCCTGAGGGTCTCGGGAGCCGGAGCTGTACAGGTGGCAGCAGCCAGGCATGCGACCCCCACATGAACAACGTGGGCAGTGAGACTGATACATATTCTCCACCTTGGAAGAGCCCAGCCAACGTGGGGGTCACCTGAAATAGGCAAACCAGGGTTCCGCCCCAAATAACAATAAAGAAAAACGACACTGAAGAAGTGGCGAGGCCCTGGAAGGGGCCTCTTCTAAACACTGGCTGTTCTGGAAACACGTCGGAACACCCACAGGTCGGAATGCCCAACCTGGAAAAGTGCTAGTTAAGTGACTTGTCACTCCTATTGCCCTGAAGTGGCTCCGCCCCGGCTGGTGTGCAGTCCCCAGAGTCTGCCCATCTGGCATACTCCTGCGCTGAGGGAATTGGGGGAAGAAGACAGCGGCGACCAGGATCAGCGCAGGCACGGAGCAAGTACAAGGCTAACAGCGGATGTGCAAGCCCCTCTAGCCATGGTCTGGAATCAACGGATGAACAGAGGGCTGCCTCCCTACCCAGTGGTCAGTCCTGGCCTGCCACGCCGCCCTGCTCAGAGCACGGATTGTTCTAGAAGATGTAAAGGTTCCTCTGATGGTGGACACAACACAAAGACGCTCAGAGACATGAAAGGCAGACTGTCACTTGCAGCTCCAAACCAGAGTAGCAGGCAGCTGGAGCTGCTGGGGCAGCTGTGAGGCAAGTGGGGTGGGGTGAGCTAGGATTTTCCAGCTCCCTGTGGACTGGCGGATCTGAATAATCGCTGGGCTCTGAGAAGCACAGCACAGGGGCTGTCCCTGGCTGTCTAACGCCTGGCCCCTGGCGATTCGGGCTAGTACACGGGGTCAGAGTCACATAAGGGAAGAAGTTGGGGGGTGGGCTTAATCAGCTGCTCAAAGAAGGGCACTGGCCAGCCTCTAGGGTCAAGATAGCCCTTTTGAAAAAACTGTCTTACAACTGTGCGGGCAGCTGGGACTTCTTCCAGAGCCGAGGGGGCAACAGCCCAGTGCCCCAGCTCCTGTGCACTCACACACAGGAGACAGAGGCTGGTCTTGGTCAGTCATGGGGAAGCTGTGGGTAAGGCCTGGGCACAAACCACAACTCAGCCGATTATGAAATTACATGTTCAGTCTTCATTCCTACATTCATTCCACTAGTATCCATTTAGCACCTTATGTTGGTACTTTGTGGGTGCTGGGAAGTTCTGGAACAAAGTCCCTTCTTCATGGATCTTTCACCCTGGTCAGAGAGGTCTCCAAAATGTAGGGGCGGGTGTATGAGTCACATCCCATTCATCTACTTGGCACTGAAGCCCCAGTACTCAGGTATAGGCAGGAATGGTGCCTGGTCCCCTTGATAGGAGGGTTGTTTGGGTAGGGGTTGGAGTGAGGAGAGGCAGACGCAGTCAGGATTCAAGTACCTCCTGGCGTCACCAGATGTCAAGGCAGAACACGACATTGGGCCTCGGTGTTAGGCCTTACACCACAGAGGGGTGCTCCTGGGATGTGGCTCCTTTATGTCCTTGGGCCTTATTGTGTGAAGATGCGATGGTGCTGGGACAGCTTCCCTGAGGTGACGAGGGCAGAGCCATGGACTTAACAGGGAGGTTTTCCAAGGATCCCGGGGTGCCATGCCTCCAGTCTTCCACTAAGTGAGAGGGCACTGAATTCTCTAGTGGTAAAGCTGCTTTGGGTCGGGGACTGTGCTCCTTGCCCTCCGATTCAGGGTTCACACTATGGTTCTGTGCATTTCAGGGGCCCTCACCCTGCAGCACCAAGGAATACATAGCAGCTGTGGGTTCCCTCTGTGTGTGTGTGTGTGTGTGTGTGTGTGTGTGTCTGATGTGACCCTTATACAAAAAACCGAACAGCCTCAATTCACCCTGGAGAGCACTTGGGGGAAGCCCACTGGGGACCATGCTGCCCTGAGGGCCTGAGGGCCGTCTTCTGGGAGAGGCCGTGCCGCTGACAGAACTCAGGCAACAGTAGGGCTAAGGTGAGTCATGGGCCATCCTGACAGCTGGGGAGGTCAGAGGCTGGGCCCCTCACTTAACCACACAAGAAGGGAATGTCCCCTCATTGTGTCACCAATGACCTGTGACCTGAGGGAAGGTCTAATAGACGACTACCATGAGACCACAGTGTTGGTAGCAGTGATCTGACCACTGAGCCACAGCGGGCTCTGCAACCAGGAGGTGGGGGAGCATCTGTAAAGGGTACGGCCCTGCAACCTGTCTGTCCCGGGGCCAGAGAGAGCTCATCTGTGGGCTGGCTGGTGTTTGGGGCTCTTCCTTGCAGCCCATGCCTTCTGGCCTAAGTTGTTGGTGCAAGAAGCTGTTTGCCAGGTCTCCTATTGGTGACTAGTGCCACATCCTGCCTCTCTCCTGAGAATGAGGTGGAAGTGGCCATTTATTAAGTACCAAGGGCTGTTTATCCATCATTGCTGATCTTCACAACCATCCTTGTAAATAAAGAAAGTGACGCTCAGTGGGGCCGAGTGACTGCTGGAAGCCCACACACCAGGGAAGCAGTGGGGCCTGATTTAGTCCACGTCTGACCCACAATGCAGAGCCCACTCTTTCCCTGGCCACCAGCCTGGGTTTCCAGAGCCACAGGCAGCTGCCGCCGTGGTCAGCATGGTCACAAGGACAGGCTGGGTCATTACCTTGTCCTTGAGCCTGTCTCCTCCTCTGTAAAGTGGGGCTAGTGCTATTCGTAAGAGTTGAGACATCTGGGGCTTGCCTAAAGTAGCCCTGACCACCGTGTGGCCTGCCTCCTGGGGGGAGTGCCCTTTAAAATTGACTTCCATCACTTTGCTGAAAAAGAGGAGACAGAACTGATAAAGGCATTATGGAGTCAAGCCCTAGTCTTCAAGAAAATCACAGAGAACCCATCATCTCATCTCCCTTACTGCAAATCCAGGGTGCCGAAGCCCTCTCACCCTCATGGTCCCCAATGTGCCGGAGCTGGAAGTGCAGTGTCTATGTCCACACACCGTGGGGCCGCTGGTGGGCCCAGGCTTTGTAGCCTGGCCAAAGACCCTGGAATGTAATCTGGGCTTCCATCATCCCACAGCTGGAACAACGCCTAGCCACCGCTGGCCTGGGCTGGTCTGGGTGCCATGGTGGACCGGTGGAGTGCAAGGTGGGACTGTCTTGGGGAGAGCTTGGGCCCTCTGTGCAGCTCTGCAGGCTCCACGGCATTGGAGGATGTGCCCACAGGCAGGCCTGTTCTAGCTAAAGGCCTCCTGGAGTGGGCGGTGTGGCTGCTTTGGTCAGCAACAAAGGGGGCCTGAGGAGCAGATGGTGGGTCATGTAGCATGAATTCAGGCCCACTTCTGTTCCCTGGAAGCTGTGGCAAGTTATTTAACTCCCCTAAGCCGAGGTCTCCTCACTGTGAAGCAGTTGCACAGTGGCGCCTCCCTTGGGATTGCTGAGGGATTACACAAGTCTTGCCCAACTCAAACCCATTCCATAGGAGCGGTTAATAAAGGCCCTGGTTGTGACCTAGACACCTTCCCACCTATCCCCCTCTGTGCCCATATTCCCACCCTTGGGCCCTCCCTGCGTCCTGGTCTAGAACAGCCCCTTCCTCTCCACCCCCAAATCCTGCTCTTCCTTCAAGTTCCCCCCTCAGCCTTCCAGCCTGCAGGAGCCTCAGTGTCGACAAGAGAGACCTGGTTCTTCTTACTGACGCATGTAAAGAATTACAGATCAGCAAATCTGTTAGCATGCAATAAGTTTATTAGTGATCTATTCCCATGGAAGAGAACAGGCCTAGCTAAGGTGGGGGTGTGGGGTGAAAGGCAGAGGTTCAGGGCAAAGCAGGGGGGAAAAAGTAAGGGCGGCTGAAGGTTGGGGTAGCAAGGCCCTGGGCAGCCAGAGGCAGGTTAGCCTGAAGCCAGGCGGCCAGAGAGCCAAGGGAGCTAAGATAGTGAGTCCTTTGTTCTGAGGACTTATATAGCTGTCAGGATGAGAGTAAAAACATTTCCATTGATTGGCCGAAAAATGTGGTGCCAGCTTTCCCGGGGTGCGGGAGCATGACTTATGTATGTGTGGGGGTCTGTTAGCCCAAATCCTTATCTTGCTCCTACTCCACTTGTTCATGCTGTAAAATAGATATACAACAGGAGGCAGGTAATTAAAGTTGAGGCAGTTACCCAGAGTTATTTATGGATTGCTTCTTTGGGCACTATGGACCCTCTCTGGCATTTCAGGCCTTGCGATGAAAGCAGTTTCAAGTCTTTCTTTCCCAGGCAGTGGAAACGCTACACAGAATTTCAAGGACTCCCCTGCTTCCTTGCTAACACGGTGTTTCTTGTGATGTTGGAACACCTGCAATATTATCGGATGAGGCCCAGATTGCTGAGTTGGGGGGTAAGACATGTCTCCCTCCTCCTCTCTGCCTTGGTTTGCTATTCATTCTACCTGAGTGATAAAAGGCATTTCCTGACTGTCAGGATGCTGGACACTGGCGAGTAACAGCAGCACGGTCTCAGAGTTCTTCCTATGCTATCTCCTGCCTCATCAGGGCACAGATTGCAGACCCTCATTTGAGAGGCTGTCCACTGTGGGAGCCAAACACAGCAGTGTGGAGTCCAAGAGGACCCCTGACTGAAGAAGCCCCTGTGTGGCCCTGTCTTGGGGCTGGTGTCATCTCCTGGGCATGCTCCCACTTTCTCCTCTTCATGTCTTTCTTGCTCCTTGCCATGTAACCTCACCTCACACTCAACCTTCACAAAGACTTCAGCTGCCAAGGTGCTATGGACCGAATTGTGCTCCCCTCAAATTCACATGCTGAAGCCCTAACCCCAACTGTGACAGTATTCTTTTTTATTTATTTTAAATTTTTCTTCTTAGGGAGGGGAAGAGAAGGAGGAAGAGGAGAGAAACATCAGTTTGCAACGCAGGCATATGTGCTGAGGGGGAATTGAACTGGAGACCTTTTGCTTTGCAGGACAACACCCAGTCAACTGGGCTGCACCAGCTAGGGCTGTGATGGTAGTTGGAGGTGAAGCTTTGGTAGGTGATTAGATGAGGTTGTGAGATGGGATGTGCTCTTATAGGAAGAGGAAGAGACCAGAGCACCTTCTCTTTGCCATGCTGTCAAATAGGATAAGGGTCTCAAGGTCTGAGTGGCTTTTACTAAATGTTAAAATGTAGCACAGTATTTCTCAGATGCAGCTGTAAACACTATGAGCTGCCCAGAACTCAACAGGTTAAATGTGTCCACTGCAAAGAAGAAATCAACATGTAATTGACCAAATAGGGTATAGAAGTAATGGCTAAGCCTCCCTCCTGGAGACAGAAGTTTGGATATGTATCTCTTCTCCTTACCTGTTGTTGCAAGTAAACAAACCTACCTTGCCATAACCCCAGCTGGTTCTTGAACAGAGCACCGCAAGAGGCAAACCCCATCAGTTCAGTAACAATGTTGAGGACAAAGAGAAGGTGGCTGTCTGTCTGAACAATGAGAAGAGAGCTCTCACCAAGAACTGAAACTGTTGGGGCCTCCATCCTGTACTTCCAGCCTCCAGAACTGAGAAATACACCTGAGTTTAAGTCGCCAGTCTAAGGTCTTTGTTACAGTGGAGCTGACTCACGTAGGCCTCCCCACTTTGATTTCAGCCGTAGGACAACTTCACTAGGCACTCTGTGTGTTCTCTGCAGCAGCCGCTGTGCTCGAGTGAGGTGCAGATGAGCCATATGAGCTCTGGTAGGAGCCATATGAGCTCCACGTGAGGACAAGGAACCGGAGACACAGGAAGATGAGGTAACCTACCTGAAATCACACAGCTAGAATGTGGCAGCTGGGATTTGCCTCTGGCTCTAATGCGCCCCAGAGTTCGTGGTTTAAACCTCAGTGCTGTATTCTGCCCCAAACCAATGAAGTGGCCTCTGGGTCTCAGTAATCCAAATTTAAAATTGTTATTTATACACTCAGTGTTTGCAAAGTAACGCAAAACATAACTCTGTGAGCCCATTGCCAGGGCTGCCTCCCAGGGCCGAGGGGAGGCCTCACAGCCTCGGGAGAAATCCTCTGTACTCTTAGTGGAGGCCATCACATCCTGGAAACAACTGAAGAGTAGATTTATGAGATAATACGATACATCGATAATGGATTTTAAGGAATGATTGCCTCCATAAGGCAAAGTTAGAGCAATATATAAAACTGTGACTCCTAGGGAGAAATCAGTCTCATCTCGATTGTCTTTTCCCTGTTTTAATCACGGAGCTGGGGCCACTCTGGTTCCCTCCCATGAGGCCCCCAAAGGAGACCTCTACGGTGGCATCTTCACTGTCCGTGAAGGAGGCTTGGGCACCAGAAATGTTAGCCAGAGGTCAGTCTGCTTTACAACTTTAATACTCAATTCATTAAACTCACAAAGACCTAGTTTTTATTTAAGCATTAATTTTGGCCAACACATGTTTGAATCTTACATATTTTAGCTTACATATTAGCAATCATTTTAAGAGTGCCTTTATTTCTTGATAATTAAATCCCCTTAAGCCTTTAGAATTGAGTTTATAAATATAATAGTTTCTGTTTTTCTTTTAAGTGTTTCTGTTACTGTAGACAGTCCATTGGAGGGCTAAGGAGCCTCCTCCATTGGCCAAGATTTCGGCAGGGAGAGGTTCTTACACTGAAGGCTGCCGAAAGCTAGAAAGATGAATGGACAGGGCCTCGAGCACACCCGAGGCAGAAAGATAACTGGGTAGGAAAAAGCCTCCCCCTCCTTCTCCCTACAAGAACACTGCAGGCTTGAGCAGGAAGAAGAGTTGGTCTTGGAGATGGGAGTCCACCATTCTCACAGGTTGCAGGGCACCCGAATAAAACTTCTTTCCTTTTGCACCAGCACCTGCCTCATTAGTTTGGCTTTTGGTGTGGCAGGCAGCCAAACACCCATTTGTTCGGTGACGGTCTTTGCCAACCCTGGCGGGACAGCATAGACCTCAGAGAGCCTGGGCTGGGGTCCCAGCTGCCTGTGGCAGGCTGACGGCAGAGTGGGAATGTGGGCGCTGCCCAGCAGGTGCCGAGAGCTTTCCTCAGGGAATTTCCTTGCACTCCTTCCTCTCTCTCTCAAATCAATCAATAATTTTATTCTTATTTTTTATTATTTATTATTTTTTTAGATAAAGAGCTTTTGGGGATCCAGCTGATCTCCAAGGGGAGGCAGAGGGTATGACTGTTTTGTGTCAAATCGAGGACTTTAAGGAGTCTGATGGAAGAATATAACCTGTGTCCTCACAGTTTGAGATACAGAGGGACTGGTCCCAGGTTCAAGCTTGAAAAACGCCGGAGTGAGTGATGGCGGGTGCCTGCTGTCTCATTGGAACCCAGTGGGGGGTCAGAATGCCACAGATTTGCCTTGGAACAGACGGGGACCACCAAGTGAGGGAGGAGCCTGATGGTCCCCTCAGCTACTGTGGGAACAGGATAGCACTGAGGAGTCGCAGGGGCAGCTGGCTGCCAAGGGCCTTTGTTAGCAGCCAACATGGACAGAGCCACTTCCCTCATTTGGGGTCTGCCAGCTGGAGATACACAGCAAAGCACCTTTGGGACAGGGGGTGGGGTGGCGACTCTCCACAGAAGTCATGAAACACCCTGCTTCCCACTTCTGCCAGTGCCAGAGCACAGTGCAGGACCCACTGCCTTGTCTTCCTCTTCCCTATTCACCCCCAGGGTCTCCGACCCCTGCTGCAGCGGGCTGGGGTTGGGGGAGCAGAAAGGTGGAGGGGAGGAAGGGACTCAACCTCAGGTTCAGTCTTCACCACCTCAGAAGGACCCGACAACCTGTCCAAACTTTTTCCTCCAAGAATCAGCCCCGAGGAGTGAATTAAAGGCCGAGAGGGATGTTAACGCCCAGCTGCTTTTCAATTGCTTTACACAAGTCGTGGATAAATAACAGTAGGTTGGAAGGGCTGGGCTTGGTAGAAACAGAAAAGGCCACTTCTCCTCCCTCCCTCCCTCCCAGCAGAGCCCTTTCTCTGGCTCCTGGGAGAAATCTCAGCTTCTCTGCACAAGACTGAGGGACAAGATATCTCGGCAACGCCATTCAGCAGACAGATCACAGAAGCCATTGTGGATGGAAAGGGGCCACACACTGAACTTGACAAGCTCAGGGGAGGCCTTGCATGGTGGCCTCACAAACTCACGTAAAAGTAACCACATAGGATGATCCGAAATTAAGTCTTTCTCACCAAAGCAGGTCATGGCCAGCAGTCATGTCCTAGGCTAGACTCTTCCCTGACAAAGGCCAGCCTTTACCTTGATTGAGCCTGTCTGTTGTCTTTTTACATCTATGATAACATCCTTTGGAATGTCGAATCTCCTTTTTCTGGACCCCTGAAAGCACAAGCGCTGCGCCAGGAGCGGAGACCACAGATCTCACTGCCATTGTTAGCAGGTTACTTGTTGACTGTTAACTATCCTGAGCTCACCTGCGTAAATGAAGTACGTGTCTATCGTTTTACTTTTTATCCAATCCTGGAGCAGTCTCCCTTTGCTTTCTCCTGCCTCTGTAATCTGTCACCAATGGATTTCACGTAACCCACTTACATCTTCTGTTTTGGTCGTAATGTATTAAGTAAGGTGCAAAACTGCCATTTTTCCGGAGCATTTTCTCAATCTAAGGAGATTTTGCTCCCTAGCAGGTGTTGTCAGTTTGGCTCAAATAAACCGCAGGTTTGGATGTTTCTTGCATTGACATTACCTTAACACAGCGCAGCAGTGTTCCAGAGAAGCCCACGCAGGACCACACTGCAGACCCGGACTCATGCTGGGTACCCACAGGGGCCCATGGTGCCCCACCAGCCCCTCACTTTGCAAAGGGTGAACTTGAGTGAATTTCGGTTGGAATTCTGGACCTCCCTGTTTTAAGGTAAGAGGTGCTGACTTTATTTGAACTGTCTCTTTCAAGTCCTTGAGGTGGAACTAAAGGTTAAGTAAGAGTTAAGAGATAACCCAGGAGGGGCTGGAGGAAAAATGGGTGGCTGGTTTTAACCTTGGCTTTTCCATTGGAATCGCTTTCTGAGAGTCTAAACAGAAAAACCTTTTTGTTGGATAAATGAGAGCCTAAACGTTTTGGGCTCCGAAGACAAGGGGCACTTCCTCCTCCAGCCTGAATCTCAGTATTCTTAGAATACTGAGAATACTAAGAATCTGCGGAGGCGTCAGGGGGCACCCCCCACAGCGTGTGGGAGCCCCACAGGGAATTCCAACTCAGCTGCAGTTGAACAGTTGACTTGTGGGGCACGCACACATGGAGGTTGGCCACCCGGAACTCCGGGTCCTCACTGCTGTTATTAGACACCCGAGGAGAGGAACCGAGGCACCAAAGGGGGTTGATGTGACTCAGGGAGTGAGAGCCTTGAGGTAGAGCTCCATCCGTACACAGTCCGGCTCAGTACACAATGCCCCTAGAAATTTGTGCAGACTCTACAGATCCCACAATGAAATTAAAATTTATGTGGCAAATTGTGCCTCCACGGCCAGAAACTCCCAGACCCCAGCCCTCATTAACACTCCTGGAGATGTAGGTAGACTTTACTTGCAAAGACTTTACAGAAATGGGACAATTTAACTAGAAACGATATCAACTTAAAATGGCCAAAATGAAGATTCCTTTGGATGCCTAAATTAATTTTTGCATGTAAAATTAGAAAATGCTGGCTCTAAAATTAAACTAAATGAATGGGAAGTGTATCTTGATTTGTAAATTAGAAGTTTCTAGGAGGAGCACAGATAAATTCTTTTAAAAAAAGAAGTTAAGCCTTGGCTGGCATAGCTCAGTGGATTGAGCATGGGCCTGTGAACTAGAGGATCATGGTTCGATTCCCAGTCAGGGCACATGCCTGGGTTGCAGGCCAGTTCCCAGCAGGGGTCGCATGAGAGGCAACCGTACAGTGATGTTTCTCTCCTTCCCTTCTTCTCTAAAGATAAATAAATAAAATCTTTAAAAAATTATATATATATAAAGTTAAGAAATTTTAGAGACTCTCTCTGAATTAGAGAAGGCTTCTGAGGCTAATAAACGCCAAAACCCCATTTGCCCCCGTCTACAGCTCCTCCACTGTATTCTTTGGACTCCGGAGCTTCTTTGTCCAGACTTGTCTTCCCCTCCCTCCCTTCCCTTCTCCTTATTTCTTCTCTGTATTTCCTCTACTACCTCTCTGTACTGACCTAGGGGAAAATGAGAATAGAAATTTGGACAAGGATAATCTAAGAATTCTAGCAGTTCAATTTGGAAAAAAATTGGCCTCAGGCAGAAAGGAATCAGCAATTGTGTATGTTTCTTGGACTTGAACAGAATGAAGGAATCAACCTAAAATTTTCCCCAACTTTCTCCGGGACTCTGATGGGTTCACAAAGGAATTTAACTGTTAGAACATGTATTCCTGGCTACTCTGATCTATTCCAATTAGTGTAGCTGCTGGTTTCTGGGAGCAAAAGCAACCGAATTACTAAATTGGGTTCACAGGGAAACCCCTGCTGAGGACCTGTCCGCCTTGGGGAGTGGAATTTAGAAAGAGAAAGCAAACAGAAGCAAGCATGTGCTTGCTGAGGACAATGAGCAGGAGTTCCCCTTCTCCTTATTGGTATTTTAGGAAAAGTTAAAAATTACCAAAATAAAGGGAAAGCTACATGTAAATACTGGGGTTATTTTATCTGTTCTTAACCACCAGACTAAGATTGCCTCCTCCCTCAGAGTAAAGCTTCTGTGCAGATGGAGGAATATGTAACCAACCAATGTCTTATTTTTTTAAAAATATATCTTATTGATGATGCTATTACAGTTGTCTCGCTTTTTCTCCCCCTTATTACCCTTTACTTTGCACCCCCACCCCCATTCGCATTCCCTCACTTAGTTCATGTCCATAGGTGGTACATATAAGTTCTTTGACCTCTCCATTTCCCATACTTTTCTTAAACTGACCCCCAATTCATTTTGGACTTACCACTTATGCTTCTTATTCCCTGTGCCTTTCCTTTTATTCTCTCCCTCTCTCTGCTGATAACCCTCCATGTGATCTCTATTTCTGTGGTTCTGTTCCTATTCTAGTTGTCTGCTTAGTTTATTTTTGTTTTTTTCTAGGTTCAGGTGTTGATAGTTGCAAGTTTGGTTTCATTTTACTGTTCATAGTTTTGATCATCTTTTTCTTAGATAAGTCCTTTTAACATTTCATATAATAAGGGCTTGGTGATGATGAACTCCTTTAACTTGACCTTATCTGGGAAGCACTTATCTGCTCTTCCATTCTAAATGACAGTTTTGCTGGGTAAAGCGATTTTGACTGTAGGTCCATGCTTTCATGACTTTGATATTTCTTTCCAGCTTCTTCTTGCCTGCAAGGTTGCTTTTAAGAAATCTGCTGATAGTCTTATGGGAAGTCCTTTGTAAGTAACTGTCTCCTTTTCTCTTGCTGCTTTTAAGATTCTCTCCTGACCTTTAATCTTGGGTAATTCATTATGATGTACCTTGGTGTGTGCTTCCTCGGGTCCAACTTCTTTGGGACTCTCTGAGCTTCCTGGACTTCCTGGAAGTCTATTTCCTTCACCAGATTGGGGAACTTCTCCCTTATTATTTTTCCAATATGTTTTCCATTTCTTGCTCTTCCTCTTCTCCTTCTGGCAACCCCATGATTCAGATATTGGAACATTTAAAGTTGTCCCAGAGGTTTCTAAGCCTCTCTTCATTTTTTAAAATTCTTGTTCCTTCATTCTGTTCTGGTTGAATGTTTATGTCTTTCTTCTAGTCCAGATTGTTGATTTGAGTCCTGGTTTCCTTGACTTCACTGGTGGTTCCCTGGTCATTTTCCTTTATTTCACTTTGCATAGCCTTCACTTCTTTCTCTGTTCTGTGACCATACTCAACCATTTCTGTGAGCATTCTG
Source organism: Sturnira hondurensis (assembly GCF_014824575.4). Lineage (NCBI taxonomy): Eukaryota > Metazoa > Chordata > Mammalia > Chiroptera > Phyllostomidae > Sturnira > Sturnira hondurensis. The sequence continues at coordinate 1,463,655 of NW_028081809.1, forward strand.
ATTACCAGTGTTTTGAACTGTGCATCTGATAGGTTGGCTATCTCTGTATTGCTTAGCTCTATTTTTGGAGTTTTGATCTGTTCTTTCATTTGGGCCATTTTTTTTTTGGTCTTGCCGTGCCTGTTATATAGTAAGGGGCAGAGCCTTAGGTATTTACCAGGGCAGTGCAACCTACATCTCTGCATTGTGGTGCTGTATGAGGGGAAGGGATCCGAGGGGGAACAGTGACTATTGCTCATCTCTTGGCCAGCTTTCAGTCACTTCCCCCACTACCCACAAGAAAATTGGGCCTTTCTGGTGCGGATTCCCAGGTGGATGGGCTTGTGTATATTCTAGGACCCTGTGTATCATTTCAATGAACTCTCCTGTGAGGCTGAGAGTTCCTCCTGCCACTGCAGCCCCCACAGGTTTTTATAGACAGAGGTTGAGGATTTATTTCTTCACTCCAGGACCCACACAATCCAGGATTGTATGGTCTCTCTCACTCCCCAGGTTGCTCCTGGTTTATCTGCACACAAATGTGGGACCACCTGGTCCTCCAGCTGCCACCTTGCCACATGTCCTCTCGGCCCCAGCTGCCCATCTCTGCCCCTCCTACCAGATGTTTGGATGAGTGTTTCTTCTTTAACTCCTTAGTAGTCGGACTTCCATACAGTTTGATTTTCTGTCAGTTCTGGTTGTTTTTGTTTTTAAATTTGTTGTTGTCCTTTTGGTTGTGTGAGGTAGCAACGTATATCTACCTATGCCTCCATCTTGGCTGGAAGTCCTGTCTCCCAATGTCTTATTTTAAATCAGAAGTTGTTCCTTTCACTAGGGAATGCTACAGGGCAATATATATTTTTTGCTAATCAAATCTGCTCCAATTCACCTGTTAGGGCAAGGTTTTCTTAAAATCAATGACACCCAAATATCCATTTTCATCGAGGTATTTGACGTTCTTTTTTTCACTCTAAGTCTTGGAAATGTGTGTGCATTTTACATTGACAGCTCATCCCACTTCAGACCAGCCTTGTTTGAAGAGCTCAGGAGCTGCAGGTGGTAGTCAGACATCAAGGTACCAAAACGTCCAGTCCAGTCTGGAGCCAAAACCGCTATCTTTCATCCAAGTCAACCCTGCAGCGGAAGGGCACCTGGCAGGGACTATTCTCTCTCCTCCCTTTACCTTTTCTTCCACTTGATAGCTGTTCTTTCTGCACCCCACACCTCATCCTCTGCCCAGGCTGGGACAGTCAATTAAAGGATGAGGACAGAGTTCTCGGCAGGGTTGCCCTGAGTTGTTTATGCTGGGGAGAGGCCCTAGGCAGCCATTCCCTCAACTGGAGCTTTGTGCCTATAGTTCCTTCTTCTTTTTAAAAAGATTTTTATGTGTTTACTTTTTAGAGAGGGGAAGGAAAGGGGAAAGAGAGGGAGAGAAACATCAGTGTGTGGTTGCCTTTTGCATGCCCCCATCTGGAGACCTGGTCCACACCCCAGGTGTGTGCCCTGTCTGTTTGTGGGACAATGCCCAATCCACTGAGCCCCACCAGTCAGAACTGTGGTTGCTTCTTGTTTGCAGTTCAGCTCTGGGCGGCTGACTCTCCACCCCACCCAGGTTCCTCTGAGGAGGTTACCTTGCTTTTCAAGGTCTCCTGGGCCCTTGGAGATGCCTGCTTATGCCACTGCCCCTGCTGTTGTGCACGCCTCTGTCACTCTGCTTCTTGGCTGGAGAAGTGGCTCCGACCATGTTGGCAGTGGCAAAAACGGCACCAGGTGTTAGACCAGTGGAGTCAGACCCGGCCTTGATTCAGCAACCTTGGTACTTGAGTTCTGGCTAAGAAAGAATTCAGACCCTAGACTCATACTATAAGAGAAACTTTATTTAGGAAGTCACAGAGGTGGAAGTGAGCTGTAGAAGAAATACATTCAGGAAACAAATTACAGAGGCAAAAGAAGGGGCTGTTGGAACTTAGGAGAGAGAATGGTAATGTACCCAGGGTGTGGGTACAGGTTGAAGCGGGGTTAGGGAAGGTGTGGGCGTGCTCCTGAGAGGGAAAGCTGCACGCGGTCTTCCAGCCTAAAGACTTTTAAGGGCAGGGATTCTAGGGGTGGTCCCAGGAGAGGATCTCAGTGGAATATTCATCAGCTTTCCTGATGTGTCCTTTCAGGGTTGTAGTCTCCACTGATTGGTTGGTGCCAGGGCAGGGGGTCATTAGTCAATGGTGCTGGTCCTGATGTCAGTGGTAGCATCATTAATTTAGTGTTGTTGCTTTTCTGGGCCTGGAGCTGAAACAAAACTGAAGCCTAAGGGGTTAGTGCTTAGCTCGAGGGAGTGGTCATGCCAGGGCCCATGTGAGTCTCATGAGGCCACCCTTTAGCCTCTTGTTTCTCTGAGGGGGTCTACTGCATAACCAGTGACAGGCCAGTGAAGGAAAGGTCAGGGGAGCGACCAGTAGTATGAACACTTAGAGGGTCTAAACTGCTGGGCCAATGCTGTACTAGGGGAGGAAATGTTACGCTGGGGGCGAGATCTCTGTTTTCCCAGTTTTGCCCATTGCTAGGCACCCAGGGCTTTCAACCCTTGTGACCTGTAGCTGGTGCATCATCCTTGCTCAGCTCATGTCTGTCTGACCACCTACCACAAGCACATCTCTTGCTCTTAGATTTCCCAGGCACAAATGTGGTGCTGTACCCTGGCCCCCACCCCCACATGCCAGTTGTCTGTTGCCTCTTTATTTGTTTGAGGCCACCCTCCACTTCCATCAAAGCGGGCGGTGGGCTAGCAGTAGTGGCAGAACACGCCCTGGGGGGCTGGACTTCCTGTTAGCTACTGATCTCCATGGAGATGTCAAGACCCCCATTATCACCCTTCAACCTTTACGAATACAGCCGGGGAGAGCATGCCCATCACCAAAATACTACCATTGGCAGCCCCTGGGTAGAAGCATTCCACGTGATTTCTACTTTCACTTTTGACACCTTGGGATTTTCTAAAATACATTTAAATGTCTAAAATTAATCATCTTTATATTGATATTTTTTTGAGACAACTCATAACTCCTGATGTCAGATGAGAATATGAAACTCTAGGGAAAATGCACAGAAAGAGTGACGTAACTAGCAGGTGTTAGTGTGTGGTGTGTGCGCACACGTGTGAATGGAATGCTGCATATTTGGAGAGTAAAACTTCTCAAACAGCAGCTCTCCTGCCTTGCTCTGCTGTGCGCCACCCCCAGGCTTCCAGTGCCACTGCTTTGTCACGTGGCCCTCCCTGCAGGGCACTGACAGGGAAGTGGAGGAATCAGCAATTGTTCTTTCTCTGTTTCTGGTGGTTGCTCTGGCTGCGGGCTCCAGGTGCCCCTGGCAGTTCCCCCAGCCCCTCCTCCCCATCTTGTGTCCCCCAGTCCTAAGCACAGTTCCGACTTCCAGAAATTATTAATCTCTGGATTCCCTTTCATTCCTCTTTTTACTCTTTCAGCCCTTTAAACTATTTGTACCTACCTCCCTGAATTAAATCCCGTCTGTCTGAAACGTGTAACCTGGTTTCTGTCTTCCAAACTGGATTTAGCTAATCCAGTAACCAAGTCCTTTTTACCATCATCCTGGTGCTGTTAGGTGGCTATTTAGGTATTAACAAAAGAGAAGGGAGCTAAAGTGGCTAAGCCAGGGGCATAGCCACTGGCTATACCCTCTGCCAAAGGGATATTAATCCCCAAGCAGGCAGAAAAGACACACTTTTAACAAACTGTTTTTATTGATCATGCTATTATAGTTATACTGATTTTACCCCTTTGCTCTCTCCACTTAGCACCTCCCCACTCCCTCAGACCATCCCCCCACTATTGTTCATGTCCATGGGTCATGCATATGTTCTCTGGCTACGCCATTTCCTACACTGAAATTGACATCTCTCTGGGTATTTCATAACTACTTACTTGTACTTCTTAATTCCCTCAATTCTTCACCCATCCCCCCCTCACACATTTCTTCCATCTAGCAACCATCAACATACCCTCTCTATCCATGATTCTGTCTCTGTTCTTCTTGTTTGCTTAGTTTAGTTTTTAGATTTAATTGAGGGTACATATGTATTTATTGGCATTTTATTGTTCATAGTTGTGATCTTCTTTTTCTTAATAAGTCCTTTTAATATTTCATATAATAATAGTTTGGTGATGATGAATTGCTTTAGTTCTAGGAACTAAAGCAGTTTTTTCTTGTCTAGGAAGCTTGTTATCTGTGTTTCAATTTTAAATAATATCTTTGCTGGGTAGTGCAATCTTTGCTGCAGGTCCCTGCTGATCATGACTTTGAATATTTCTTGCCAATCCCTTCTGGCCTGCAAAATTTCTTTTGAGAAGTCAGCTGACAATCTTATGGGATCTCCCCTGTAAGCAACTAGCTTATTTTCTCTTGCTGCCTTTAAGATTCTCTCTTTATCTTTAACCTTTGGCATTTTAATTATGTGTCTTGAAGTGGGCCTCTTTGCATCCAGCTTGTTTGGGACTCTCTGTGCTTCTTGGACTTGCACGTCTATTTCCTTCATCAAATTAGGATAGTTTTCATTATTTTTTCAAGATTTTCCATTTTTTGTTCAAGATTTTCCATTTTTTGTTCTTTCCCTTCTCCTTGTGGGACCTCTATGATGAGAATGTTGGTCCTCTTGAAGTTGTACCAGAGACTTCTTTCACTTTCCTCATTTTGGGGGATTCTTTTTTCTTCTTGTTGTTCTGTGTGGTTGTTTTTTGCTTCCTTTTGTTTCAAATCATTGATTTGATTCTCAGCATCATCCACTGGGCAATGTTTCTTGGTATCTGCATTTTGGCAGCCTCCCTGTGTTTGTTTCTATGTATTAGGTAGAGCTGCTTTGGCTCTGTGTCTTAGTAGTGTAGCCTAATGTAGTAGGTGTCCTGGTGGCACAGCCTCCCCTATCACCCAAGGTGGGTACTCAAAGTGCTTCCTTCATGTCATCTGAGTACAACCTCCTCTTGTAGTTGAGCCTTGGTTGCTGTTGATGTATTAGTGAGAGGGATTTATTCAGTCTAGTCAGCTGCAGGGGTTGGCTATGACCACTTACCACCAACTTCCACCCTCCAAGGAGGGACGGCTTTCAGGGGCAGGGTGGTGGTGCTCTGACCTAGTCTGTAGCTGTCCACTGAGTGCCCAGGCTCTGGGGTTTCCTGAGTGGTACAGGTCAAGTCCAGCCCCTCCTGCGTTTTGCCCGGGACCAGCCTGCCTGAGCTATAAAGTAATTTGAAGTGGCTGCTACCTGTGCTGGGCTTGGAGATTTCCAGGCAAAGCCAAAATGTGAATCTAGGATGGCTTCTGCTAGTGCCAGGCCTGAGGCTGACTAAGGCCAGCTGTTGTTTGTTTGATAGGATTTAGGAAGTTGTGAAGCATGATCCAAGGCCAGCCATTCATATGGAAAAGCAGGTTGGGTGATCCCATAAGTTGGGTAGGGAGGAGTTTCTGGGAATCTCCAAGAGAGGGTGAAACAGTGTCAGTCAAGTTGGTGGAGTCTCCAGTATGGCACCAGCTGGATGGTTCTGTGGTGGGAGGGTTTAGAAAAGGGACAATGACCTCTGCTTGCCTTGATGCCAGACTGTGGAGGATGGTGAAGGCTGGCATCATACAACCGCAACCCCCAGGGGTTAAGAAGGAGGTACTTAAATAGTTAACCACAAGCTTCAGCTGAATGCGACTGTAACTTTTGCAGAAGAAATATTTGTCATTTAGATAGCCTGGGAACAGAGCAATTATGCCTGAAGTCTTTCCCTGAGTCTACAAAACGTCCTTGAGCTTTATTCGACTAACTCTTATAAAATAAACACAAACACCATGTTCAGGGTCATTGTCTCTCCATCAGAGGATGATGTCCCACGTGGTCCCCACTTTTTCTTAAACTATCTGTGCCTGTGTCTTTCTTAATCTCCTGTCGCACCCTGACAGGGACCTCCTTCCCACGCAGGTGGCAGCACCAGACACTTCAGTTTCTACCTGTATGCCACTGGTGCCTTTCGAGTTGCTACTCCAGTGGTGGAGCTCAGAGGGAGTGAGTCTGAGTAGGTGAGTCTGTGTGTGTGTTCTTTAAGAGTATCTGCTTGTGGCTCCAGCAGTTTCTTGTATTGACTCAATCCCCATTGCTTTTTGCACCAGAAGTTGGGGGGACTTATTTTCCTGGCACTGAAACCCTGGGCTGGGGGGCCTGGTGTGCAGTTAGGATTCCTCACTCCTGAGAAATCCCTTCTGGATTTTTACCCACCACATATGGCTGTGGGACCAACCCACTGAACATCTGCACCACTCCACCAGTCTATGCGGATGTGGGTTCCTTACTTCCGTATTTGTCAGACTTCCATTCAACTCAGTTTATGACAGTGCTGAGTGATGGTTTTCCTATATTTTAGTTGTAATTTTGATGTGGTTGTGCTAAGAGATGAGCCATGTCTGTCTACACTGCCCCCTTGACCGGAAGTCCTGAAAAGGCCCACTTTCCAATCTTCTCATGGAACAACCAGCCCTTTCCCATAGATCATGGGGGAGGGGTTGCGGAGGAGGATAAATGGTAAAGGGGAAATTCCTTTGCTGGGTGCATGGGCAGTAAAAGTCAGATGACAAGGCAGAACTGTGAGGGTTATGCAGTGGGAGATAATATGGAGCCCATAAAGGGGAGGAGCTAGCCTGGGAAAACCTGGGAAGAAGACTGGATCAGTTAAGGGCATGGAATCCCAGAAGCTCCAAGAAAGGGATTGGATAGGCGGAGGGCCCAGCACAAGCCTGTGAAGAATTAGGAAGAAGATTGGTTAGTTTGAAAGAAAGCCTGCTCTCACCTGAGCCCAAGAAAATGTAATAAAAGATTAACAAAGGCCCCAGGCGCATTCTCGCCATAGCAGCCACACAGCTGAGGCAAATTGCTAAGTGTGGGCCAGGTGGAAACAGAGACTATGCTGGACACTGGTCTCAAATGCCAGGGCGATGACGCGGCAGGTCTAGGTCCTGGCCCTCTTGCTGTGCTTGGTGGGCCCCCAGAGGCTGGTCTTCTTATGTAGTGAGACGGAGCTGAGCCACCTGGTCATGGATGGGGCACTGTGGCAGCCTCTTCAGGAGCATCTATGCCCCGTGCACCCTTCCATTTAATCTTGCCACTCTCACTCAAATGCTCCCATGAATAAGCCCCTGAAATTCTTTCCTTGAAACTTCATTTTCAGACCAGTCCAACAGACCCACCTTGGTCCCGGTCCATGTCCAATAACAGTGCTGTGTGGGTTCAGCCTCCTCTTCTCACCGTCCACCCCAAGGCCCCTGGCTGGCTGCCACAGCGGGCAGGTATGTAATTTTAACACACAGCTCTGGCCCCAGGATAGTCTTGCCTTCCCAGAAAGTGAGCCCTCTGGTCAGGACTCCTGATCTCTAGTGCTTCCTGGCCTTGAGACAGCCCTTGCCGCTCTGGCTCTGCAGCTGCAGGACACGGCAGGCCCTGTAGGCCTCTGTGTTCCGTACACCTAAGGAGCCTGTGTCCTCAGGCCAAACCAACACCACAGCCATGATTCTGGACTGTCCACACTGAAGGACACCTTTGAGACATTAAACCTTCATCTTTAGGATAAGGAAACAAAAATAACAGAAGCACAGGGGCGTGATCTGCCTAGGGTCACACAGTGACTTGATGGAAAAACCATGGAAAAACAACTTTTTACCTTAGGTCATTGTAGTTTCTCCTGCAGTTGTAAGAAATGATGCTGAAAGATCTGTGGACTCTTTGCTCAGTTTCTCTCAGTAATAACATCTTTCAAAACCATTGTCCAGCATCACAACCAGGATACAGACATGGATATAGTCCACTGATCCTGTTCCCATTATATTCATCCCTATTTGTCTGAGTGTGTGTTCATGTGCAGAAGTCAGGAGTAGTGTGTGTATTTAGTTCTTTACAATTTTATCATGTGTGGATTAGTGTATCCACCACCAGAGTCAGTATTGTATGGCTCTGGCTCCACCTCTCTGTTCTGGATCCCTAACTGTCCTTAACAAGCGCACCCAAGTTGAGGATTGCCTGTGTTCCTGAAATTTATACAATGTATCCATAAATATTTTTGTTAGTAAGGATTGGAAAGGCATGACAACCAACATAAATATCAAACTGACGATAGTATCAGTTAGAAACAATATCTATCACCAGACCATCAGGAGGTATAGACCCTGGTGCATACTACATTCTTTGTTTTGACAATCATTAGTACCTGACTTATGCTATAAAAAAAGGACTGTCTTCCTGGCCAGGTAGCTCAGCTGGTTAGAGCATTGTCCCGATACACCAAGGCTGCAGGTTGGATCTGCGGTCAGGGCACATACAGTAGTCAGCCAAGGAGTGCATGAATGAGTGGAACAACAAATTGGTCTCTCTCTCTCCTTCCCCCTTTCTATCTCTCTAGACCAGAAGTCTTTCATTTTATTTGTGGGTTATTCAATCCTAGTGTACAGCCAACAATTACTCTTAATGGGCTGTTGATTAGCATTTGGTTTCAGCCATGGCTGGTGTGGATCAGTGGATTGCACGACAGCCTGTGGATTGAAAGATCACTGGTTCAATTCCTCGTCAGGGCATGTGCCTGGGTTGTGGCTCAGTTGGGGGCGTGCAGGAGTCAAAGGATCTATGTTTCCCTTACATGTTTCCCCCACCCTCCCTGCCATTTCTCCCCTCTCTAAAATAAACAAACAAACAAACAAATGAATAAAATATTTACTTATTTAATACTAATAAATTTATTGCTGACATGAAAAGTATAATTTCTCTTATATATGCATCATGATGTGGGATCCAAAATGACAATTTTTAGTTCTTTAAGAATTCATGGTACACAGATGCTTGAAATGGACACAAGACCCCAAAGTGGCTCTGGTCAGCTCTCTGAGTGTCCTGCCACTTGTTTGGGAGGCCAGGGTGGCCAGGGTAGGCACAGGTATCTGCCAGCCCCTGCTTAACTGCCCGTCCCCACCCTGAGCTCCTCATCCTCTGTAGAATCATGTAATGGCTACAGTCTCTGACAGCCCAGATCCTGTCACCAGTCACCCCAACTTGGCTGCTGTTGGCTCCTAAAATCACAATTGCTTCTAGTGTCAGAGCTTTTCCTTATGTGGCTTCCAGCGCGCCTGCCCTTCACACCTGGCTGCACCTCACCCCTTAGAGCTCCAGCCAGGGCCACATTGGGCTGGGGAAGGGCACATAGTCAACCGCTGATCATTCTGGTAACTTCTGGAGGCCCCACTTTCTAGGAAGCCCTTTGCAAATCTCTTCCCCCCACTTCCAGTAGGAATCAGTGTTTTGTTGCCCTGAGATGTGTAAACCCTCTGGCCCCTGCTATACCCCACTTCCAGGTTCTTGAGATGGGGAATCTGCCCAGGGCCAGGCATAGCAGTCCCTCAGCAAACCTGCATGCAACAGAACCAAACCTGTGGATTTCTGCTGAAGGCAAACACCATGGAGGTTCTCAAAAGGCACATACCGTGGCAGACCTTTGCTCCCCTGTCTCCTGAATCCACATTAAGGGAGCCTGGCAAGGAAGGACCCCAGGCTTGACCTGGGCCTCATGACCAGACCTCTTACTGCACAAAAGTGTCCTTGCTTGGTTTCTCCCTGCCTTGATTTTATTCTCCACCATCCCAGTCCCCCTCTCTAGGAGGGGATCATGGTCTCAGAGGGCCTTTGAGGGCCTCTTTGTGTATACGTTAGTCCACGGAGAAATAGATGGAGCCACAGAAAGAGAAAGGTGTCTAGGCCTGTGGACATTAGAGCAGCTGGGACAGTCCTGCATCCAGCAGCAGAATTTCAGTGACAAGTAGAGCCAGATAACAGGGCCTGGGCCCTGACTGCCTGCATGAACCTGTCTTCTCAGGGTCCCTGAGGAAGCTGGAGAACTAGGCAGGTCAGGGGTGCCACTGGAAGTTTCTGGGAACCTGGGCATATTCTACACAGGCAGAGACTGATTAAGTGCACAGGTTGGCATTAACAGTGTGCTGACAGCTGCAATTCTCCTATAGCCCTGTGACCGTATGGCCTCACCTTTTCCTTTCTCCTTCAGCTGTCCTGGGAGCTGCCACAGCTCAGCTCCTGTCCAGTGTATGTCTTGTTGCCACACGGCTCACCCAGGGGCCCAGGAGGCTGTGGGTACTTGGTGAGCAAAGCTGAGCACAAAGGGGCAAATGCGGTGGAGACACAGCCCCTCCTGACTCCTTCCACACAAAGCAGATCTTTCTCCATGGCTTGGGCCCAGCCATCACCTCACCACAGCAACAGAGGATGGACAGAGGAGTCTTCTGTGCGTACCAGCCCTTTCAGCCCTGATTCAACATTCTGGGTTGGAAACATTCTGTTCTGGGGCTTCAATTTCCCCGTGTGTGTGAGGCAAGGGGCACCTGTCTGTCAGCCTCTTCAGCAGGGGCAGCCTTCCCTGGCAAGATTCTCTAGGACCCTGCTGGGGTCAAGACCCCTCCTCCATGGCCCCCACCGCTTCTGGCCCTGACCCCCTGCATCACCTGGAGGACCAGTCCTCCGGCACTCAAGCAGCCCATCTGCCACCTAGTGGAGCAACTCAGGTAACTGCACTGAACTGTCAACTGGTGCCCTACCTCAAGTTGGCTCCTGAATTATTTTCCCTTAAATGCAGTCTTAACTCGGAGAGGAGAAATAGTTCCATCATCTTAATAGTAGTGGGACTGCTCCCTGTGGTCGCTGAAGAAAGAGATGTTACCTGGCACCCCTGGGGTTCCCTCTAGGTTTGATTATGCAAGTCAGTGGTGATCACATTTCACAGGTTCCCAAACCTGCAGCCGTGGTTGTTACAGGTGTGTCATGGCTGCCATCCCCTCAGTGCACCTGGAGAGGTGACACAAATGCACCTGTCATCACTAACCTTGGCACATAATCACACTATAACAGGGATGTCAAACTCATTTTCACCGAGGGCCACATCAGCCTCACAGTTGCCTTCAAAGGGCCAAATGTAAGTGTCAGTGTAACTACTTCTTAACAGTCAAGTGAGAGCTTGGTGCTGCTGCTGAATAGAAACAAGATGCTGGGCTGGATAAAACACGGTGGAGGGCAGCATTCGGCCCACAGGCCTTGTGTTTGTCACCTGTACACTATAACCGAACTGTATCTGACATCATCCACGTTGGCCTACCTCCATGGTGAAGTACCTGTACCTGGATATCATCACAGTGTAGGGTCAGCATCACGCCGAGTTGTGGATATGAGACAAGTCTTGAAGAGTCCACCAGCCTTGCCTGAGTCCACAGCCTCCTCTGCGCTCATGGTCCCCACATACGGGCTGAACAAGCTACCTGGCAGAGTTGGCCCCAGGAGAGTCATCCGCAGCATCCCTTCTTCCCAAAGGTGAGAGCAGGTCTCCACACAGAGAACAGGGGTGTGAGGTAGATGGTGCCCTGAAAAGAGCTGCAGCAGCCCAGTGCCAGCCTCCTCCACACAGAGAGTGGAGAGAACCCCTGCCCATTACACTTAAAGGCCACAGTTGTCCCTTCTAGTCCCAAGTCCATGTGCCTCTCCAGTTTGGCTGTGACATTTGGAGCTGTGGTTTTAGCAGTCCCCTTAGAAGAACTCCCTGACACACAGGCTATGGGGGCACTGAGTGCCTATTTATTAACCCTACTGTGTGCTGGGTCCAGAACCAGGGGAGGCTGGAAAGCACGCTGGCCAACGGTGGTAGCTCCAGCTGTCCGTAGTGCGGCCTGCAGCAGGGCCCCAAGAGGCCACCTGAGTTGGCTGAGGGGCTGGTGGTGGTGAGCTGGGCTCTTCCTCATTGTGGATGAGGGTCGAGTGTAGAAGGAGCTGGATGGCCACATGGAAGTAAAGGGACAGGCATAGAACACCTTTTTCTCCCAGGATGTCAGACGGCGGGATGGAGGTGAGGGCTGGGAGGCAGACCCAGCTGTGCTATCAGTCCCTGCTGGCTGCTATGGCCTTTACAAGTTCCTGTCCCTGTCCACAGTGCTGGGAAGGGCGCTAAGAGCTGAGGTTGGTGGGTCTGGGCCAGGGTGGGTAGGGACAGGTTAAGACAATAGAAACATCGAAGAGCCAGGCCCCAGGTTTGGAGAATGTGTGGCCAGTGGGGGAAACAGCAGCACATACCCAGGTGCAGAGGCACCGAGGGGACGGGTGGGGAGAGGGGAGTCGGGGAAGACGACATGCAAGACAAACAAGAGTTGTCAGTGTCAACAAGAGGCTCAGGGCTTCATGTGCCCAGAAAGAGGGGACAGAATGTCCCCCAGGTGCACAAACGCAGCAGCAGGGTCGAGCTGGCCACAGCGGCCATCCTGACGCAGGAAGGACTGTCAGGGTTGGGCTGGGAGGGCGACGCAACTGCATGAAAGGCAGGGATGGCCCGCTTCCCAAGGAGGCTGGACTTCATTCTGAGGGCAGTGAAGGATTTGGGGCCAAGGAGGGACAGAATCTGACCTGTGGCTGGGGGGGTGGGCTTGAGGTTCCCGAAGGCAGTACCTGGCTCTGGGCATGCAGGCCCTGTGTGCAGTTCCAGAGGTGGCCTAGAGTAGCAAGGAGAAGGTGGATTCCAGACCCCCTCAGCAGGTGGGGCCTCCGGGTCAGGCCGAAGGAAGGCTGGGCTCTGGAGGGGCAGAGGAAGGTGGAAAGAGGGCACCTCTCAGAGCCAGGCTGTTCACTGCTGCGTAGCAAGCCATCCACACTGGGAGTCATCTTCCTCACATAAAACACAACTGCCAAGGAGAGCAGTGGCCCGTCCAGCAGTTGGTCCATCAGTGCCTGGCCAACGTCTGTGCTATCTCCTTGGTGGTGGACCGGCCATGACGTCCTTGTTCAAGGCAGGAGGAGGAGAGGGCAGAGTGGTGGGCGTGATGGTGTCTGCCTGGGTCACCACTTCAGGTGAATGGTCCCCTCAGTGCTGGGAAGTGCAGTTGCCACTGACACCTTGTATGCCCCCATCCCTGGAGATGACCTGGCACCGATGATGCTGATGACAAAAACCTTGCCCTCGTGACTCAGGCAGGACAGCTCTGCAAGGGCAGCCTGCTCGTTGGGCCAAGGCCGCAACCTGACTGCAGGCCAGCTCCCCTCTGCTTGTCCAACCTCCCTTACCTGTCCCAGGCTCATTTCTCCAGAGGCTCCTCAGTAAACCTGCACACACACAGCCCCAGGCTCAGAGTTTGGCCCCAGGAATTTAACTTAAGACACACAGTCATGTCTGACCCCTTCATCAGGAAAGCAAATGTTTCCCAGACCCTTTTACCCCGCCCTACCTCCCACCGACGTCCGCTTCCTTCTCAGGGGCCAGAATTCAACCCTCACCAACAGCAGGATCAAGGGAGCAACAAAGAAGCCAGAAATGGGTGTCAGGGGTCCTGCCTGTCACACACCTTAATTTTTCAGCCTGGAGCTGATGCAGAAGTGGGAAGAGAGTGGCTCAGGGCTGGCCGACATTCCTGGGATGGCATTCTGAATATTTTGATAAATGGGTCGTATTTTCTGTGTTCCATGCTTTGAAAACTTTTCCTTAGCTTAAGGGTCAAAGTAAGGAAAAAATGTGGAGAAACACTCAAGATGAACGACGTTTAAGGCCTTGACCTATGACCTGAGCGGGCGGCATCTGGTATGAAATTGGGATGGTTTCCTTTGTGAGGTGAGGATGTGGTGTCACTGAGCAGTGGACACGGGAACAGAGCCTGGTCAGGGGGACTGGGGAGTGGGGCAGAGCTGCGCAGCAGTGACCGGCAGGGCTGGGAGGGGCAGATGGGCAGGGACCGCCCTGCTGCTCAGATCCCCTGGGAGATGCGGGGGCAGGCTCTGGAGCAGGGGTGGGTCAGAGGACTCAGGTCAGCGGACACTGTAGGGCTGGTGGAAACCAGTGCTTCCTGGACACCCCTGGTAAGTATGTAACAGTGAAGAGGCATCTAGGTGGGGCTTCGAGTCCCCCCAGGTGCTTTATCACTAAGCCCAACAGTCTCCTGTGATAAAATACACACCCAGGGCAGAGATGGGCGGATGATCCTGGCTTAAGCTACACAGAGACAAGCCCCAGGGCAATGAGGATGAGGTCTGTTAAGTCAGGAAGAGTTCCTGGGAGCTAAGCCTTTGATAGGGCACCCTGGCATCACCATGGATAAGCCACGCCCTCCCCAGTTGGGAGCTGCTGACAGGTGACTGCTGCAGTGTACTGTCTGGGGTCGGACAGGGGCCAAGACACACAGCCTGGGGAAGGTGACAGAGGTCCAGGGGTGTGAGAGCAGGGGCTGCTGCTCCTTCAGTATCCCCGGAAGGACCAGCTCCAGCCAAGGGAGCATCCAGCTTTGCAGGTTTTGGGGGAAATCCACAGATTGGTGCTGCTTTCTCCCCGTCCGTCCATCAGGTCAACCAGGGCCTATGTGTGGTTCTCCAAGGTTGGCGTCCAGCTTTCCCTGAGATGGGCTCCACTCCACATCTGTAACACGGAGGCCAGCAGCATATTCAGGGTGGGGCGGGGGGACCCATGCCTGTCACTTAGGGCTTTTCTAGTCTGGCTCTGCTCAACCCCAGAGGAATGCTGTTTTTCACACGTTAATGTTTTATGATTGTTTCATCTTTGAAAGATTGTAGCCCTGTTACTGACTGGGTCAAACTGCAAATCCAACCTGCTACCAGCTTGCTTGGCATGGTGCAGGGGTGTGACTGGCAGGCCCCTGTCACCACATGCGTGGTGCTCAGGGAGTGATATGGGGTGTCTTGGTCTGAAGTTGTATGATACTCTGAGCCATAGACTTGGGTGCAGGATGCTGGGAGCCCCCCGGGAAAGTGGGGTGCATGGAAAGTGGGGTCCAGATGAGCTAAATATTATGCCCTGGCCCATGGGGTGCACTCCTGCTGGGGCACCTTGGGGTCTCCGCTGCAGAAGATGGGAGCCTGGGGAGGGCTGAGGGGAGACCATCCCCCAAGGTAGGAAGGTGGCAGCGAGCTGGGGACTGAGTCAGTTGCAGGTGAAGGGACGGGCAGGGTTCAGGGCTGGGCCCATAGCGTCTGCCCAGAGAATGCGGGGCCTGCAGGGTAGTGGGAGAGGACTGCAGCCTCGGCGGAGACCTGGCACGGGGCCTGCTCCCTGCCCAGGGAAGTTCTCCCAGCCCCGCCCCTGGCCCCGCTTGCCCCAGCCAGTGTGTCTTCAACTCTGCCTCAGCTTGAAGTTTGGTTCTGGGACTTGTACCCGAACTATCCTTCCTAAGGTGGAAATGTTGCCACAAGCCCAGACATCAGAGACAAATGTGGCCTCCCCACGTGGTTGACCAGTGGGCTGGGCCTCAGAAACCTTCACCGGGGCATGTGCGGGAACTGCTGCCAGGACCTGACGGGGTGGCTGGTTCCAGCTTTTGACATGGCTGAAGTGACCCACTCCGTATGTGTTACTGTATAAAACACCTTTTATTTACCGAACCGTGCTCACCCCAGACAGCTGCCAGGCAAGACAGAGAAGTGGTGGTTTTTCGAGACAGCAGGGCAATTAGGAAGTGCAGTCAGTGATAGTGAAGCCAGTTTTCTCTTCCGTGACTCCCTGTCCCCGCCCCCCACCCCCACCCCAGGAGCAGATAGAAGAAGACAGTAACTGTGAGCCCTTGAATTAGCCAAGACAAGTCACTCCACATCATTTCATTTCAAAGTGACAGCAGGTGCGTGCAGTTATGGGCTATGCCCGACTCGAGAGGCCAGGAGACCCGTGGTGGAGCTGAACAGTGTGGAGAAATCCCAGATGCGCAGCTTTCTCATGAAAAACATTTACTTTGAAACCAAGCACCTCGATTTTATGTTTCTGCACCCACAACACCAGTCTTTTCGTTGGGAATTGTCCAAAAGCCAAATGCCGCCGTGTGTCCAGCCTGTGCGAGCCCCTCACTTCAGGAGGCAGCAGAGTGGGGGTCCTTTCTCAGCCTCCTGAAATGTCCCTTGTCCTGTGACAGCAGCCTAGAGGAGAACGCTTGCACAAAACATCCTGCCTATGTCCTTGAAGTTCTTGCAAGAGATAAGGTGGCTTCTGGCCCTTGCAGCATGTTGGGCAACTCAGGTGTCTGTCAGTCATGCAGTTTTCTGAGACAGCCTCCCCTCCCCACCAGTCTCTCTGTATAACAATTTTGTAGAGTCGATCACATATTTTCCTGCAAGTCCACCGTCCAAATTGGATCGCAAAGCTGGGCAGGGAAGGGGACGGGACATGGCATGGGGGTGGCAGTGTGCCCTAAACCCGAGCCTAACCGCGGGACAGGGAAGAGGCTGCATGTGCACAGAGGCACTGACGGCACCATTTTGGTTTTGAGAAACTAGGACTGAATGTTCCCTTACATTCCCAATGCTCTGGGGACCCTAATTGCTGAGACAGGGTCTCTGTCAAGGTGCGACGCTGGTGGATCGGGATTCTCGATGGTAAGGGCTTTGGAGACTAGTTTCCTGGAAGAGCTACATTCATTATCAGATAACCCTAAGAGATGTTTGCTTTCCCAGGCAAAAGACAATAACAGCCTTTTCATATTCATCATAATGGATTAAAATGTCCAAGAGGACATGCAGAGTGTGATTTCATCACTCAGTCTGAAAAGATGGTCTGTTAGTCCCACTGACGTTTTGTTGATCTGCTTATCATCCAGATGGCAAATGCTGGAACGACTTTTGGGAGCCAATGACCCAGGCTTTAAAAGAGCGTTTCACACAGGGCAGGACTCCTTGGTTTCTCAGTGGTAATAGATGCTGAAGGCGTGGAGGATATAGAGCAGGGTGGTGATGAAGGCGAAGAACTGGAAGGGGATGAGAGTAACTGTTACAGGTAAATAGTGCTGGATGTTGCCCATCCCTCTGGGGGGTGCTCAGCCCCTGAAGCCTAAGTGGCCATGTGCCCTGACCCTGCTGTGTCCCCTGTCCACCTGAGGACAGCAGCCACTGGCCAGCTGCTCCCTCCTCCCTGAAACTGCCCATTGTGGGCGCCCTGAGACTGCACTCCTGGCGTCCTGCTAGTGCCTCAATTGCAGGCTTGTACTTCCCTACCTGCCACAGAGCAGCTTGTCTCCCTCCCTGCCTTGGGCCCTCCCTCTCACGCTGTCCTCTGGTCAAAGTGTCTCCCCTATCACCTTCCATCACATCTGTGCTCCGATGACTCCCACAGTTTCACCCACCAGCCCGGACTCCACTCTGAGAGCCTGTGATCAGCTCCTCAACAAAGTCTCAGAGGCCCCTTCAGCTCTCAGTGGTCCAGACTGAGCTCCTGAGATTTCCCCATAAGCTGGACAAGCTCAGTCAACTTCAGGACCCTCATCCTCTCCAGCTCCACACACCGGAAATCTGTGATCTCGCCCCCACTGACTCCTCCCTCCCCTACCTGCCAAGGTCAAAGTCAAAAGTCATCTGACTGCACTGCCTGATGATCTCGAGCTAAGTTCACTTCTCTCTTGCCTCAGTGCCGTCATCCCTCACCGGGACTTCTCATGACCTCAACTTGTCCATTTCTGCCCACTCTGCCCCTCCAATCTGCCCAAAATGAGTATGTGAGCTTGTTTAACCATCATGTGATTAAAACCATATGATGGGCCCTGGCCTGGTAGCTCAGTTGGTTAGAGCGTTGTCCCAATGTCTGAAGGTTGCGGGTTCGATCCCTGGTCTGGGCACATACAAGAATCAACCAATGATGCCCTGGCTGGTGTAGCTCAGTGGATTGAGCGCGGGCCTGCGAACCAAACAACCGCAGTTCGGTTCCCAGTCAGGGCACATGCCTGGGTTGCAGGCCAGTTCCCAGCAGGCGATGCACAAGAGACAACCATACACTGATATTTCTCTCCTTCTCTCCTTCCCTTCCTCTCTAGAGATAAATAAATAAAAATAAAATCTTTAAAAAAAGAATCAACCAATGAATGCTTAAATAAATGGAACAACAAATCTATGCTTCTCTCTCTCAAGTCAATGTTAAAAAATCCTTATGATGACCCCCACTTCTCAGGATAGAGTCCCTTGCCCTTAACATACCTTCAAGGTCTGGCCAAATGCTCCAGCCTGTGTCCTGCTATCCACTCACTCTCTGTTCTCATTCATTCATTCATTCATTCATTCATTCATTCAACAGGTATCTTTTAGGTACCTGCTGTACTTCAAAAACTACAGGGCTGTAACAGTGACCATTCAGAAACTCTTGTCTTCCAGAATCAAGGGTGTCCTTGCCAAGGTCTTGAGGCCAGAGCACATCTTTAGTGTTCCAGGGGCAGCATGGAGGCCAGTGTGGCTGGAGCAGCTGAGAGTGAATGGTGCTGGGCTGGGCCACGAAGGGCCGGGACCCGTCGCTGCGGTGGCAGTTGAAGGGAGGTAAAATAGTTCAGGGAGAAGGGCAACCAGGCAGACAGGCTGGAAAGGCAGCTGAATTCTTGTGGCCACCCTAGTGGGTCATGGTGCTTGCCTGGAACCCCATTCTTATGCTAGGATAACACCCCATGCTGTACCCTCTGCCACCTAATCCTATGGGAGCCCCCAGTGACACACACTTGACCTTTCTTGCCACAGTGACTCGGAGCCAGCTGCGCAGTGGAGTCCTGCCTTGGAAGTTTTCAAAGTGGGGTTAAGGAATGTTAGGCCTGTTGGAGGAATAATTGCTGGCTGTGAGCTTCCTGCCACGTGAGGGAGCCATTTCACAAAGGGATAAAGGAGGCCGATGCAGAGAGACAAGGAGGGAAGGCAAGGAGACCTGGAGTCTGGCCCTTTGCACCTAAGGTCCAGGGGTCCTGCTTGTTCCGCCATTTGGCTGCGCCAGCTTGCCTTGGTCCCATCAGCTGATATATTACTGCTGTGGACTCTGTCACTGAAATAAAAGGACACCTTCAGCCATGCTGAGGAACCTGGGCTCCACTCCACAAACAGTGAGAGCCATTGAAGGATTTTCAATAGGAGAGGCAGGTGCTCCAATCTGTGTTTTGCAAAAAAAAGAAAAGAAAAGAAAATCTGAGGGCAGTGACGTGGATGAAAGAGGTCAGAGGTAGGAAAAATGGAAGACACCTGTATGTGGGCCTGGAACACGTGTTCACACACACACATGCACACACACACACCTCCTCCAGTCCTCCAGGCCTCCATCAGCCCCAGGGCTCAGGGGGTCTGTTCTGCAGGAGGCAGAACCAAGCCTCCTGGGGCCCCTCCCCGCTGCGGTCAGGTCTCTGGTCCAGCACCCACCGAGGCTGCGGTGTTTATGAAGTAGTTGTTTAGATCCTGGGTCTCAGAAACGATGGTGGCGTGGGCCTGCAGGACAGCTGCACTCATGTACAGGATGCCGGTGGTCCCGTGGTACAGGCTGTCCTGGAAGGGCAGAGCAGAGGCCACGTCACATGGGCACTTAGGCCAGTGAGCCCTGTCCTCTGAACACACCACTGGGAAGAGTGAGGAGAAGAGACAGGTGTGCTCCCCAGCTCCTGCCTTTTGTTTTGTTTTGCAGTGTTCCTAATGAAATATCTATTTATAATAGATATTATATAATATCTACAGATATAATATCTATATACAATAATAGTGGATTAATAAACAGCAGTAATAATATCAATACTGGCCAACATCAATTCATAGCCTGTTCTGTGCCAAACTCTAGGTTAAGACTTTTTCTCATTTCTCTCATTTAACTTTGTCAGCAATAAGATAGTTCCTATTTATCATTAGTAACATTTCAAGGAATCAGAAGCAAGGGTCAGGTCAATGAATAAATATCTGAGCTCTGGCTGGGTTACTTGGTTGGTTGGAGTGTCGTCCCATACATCAGAAGGTTGTGGGTTCGACATACCTAGGTCATGGGTTTGATTCCCAGTTGGGCATGAATGGAAGGCAACTGATCAATGTTTCTCTCTCTCTCTTTCCCTTTCTCTCTCTATAAAAATCAATGAACATATCCTCAGGCGAAGATTATAAAGAAATATAGAAATGACTGAGCCAGGATTTGATCCCAGGCTATATTAACTCCAAGCCTATGCTCTTAACCATTAGTGTTATGAAGACCCACAGTGTGCTGGGCACTGTCCCAACAATACACACATGTTGTCTCATTTTACTTTACAGCTAATTTAATGAGACTGCTCCATTATCATCTCTGTTTACAGAGAAGGAAATTGAGGCTTCGCTCATACATGGTAGAGTTGGCAGAGTTGGCCAATCTGATCTGAGAGTTCAATATTGGAACTTCTACACTGAACTCTGTGCCATGTTCTTTAGCCCCACAAGAATGTTACGCAGCCATTAAAAAAGGTCATCGTGCTCACCCCAGACAGCTGCAAATCGGCATTTCCCTACCTTTCCCCCAAAAAGGCACATCAGCATTTCATGTCTCTGAATGGAATATTCAGTTCAGGAAAACTCATCAGAAGATGAAAAAAAGCATTAGAGAAAAAGTCGATGGGGTAAGACTGCCACGCTCTCCAAGAGAAGTGCCACCAGACACTGTGTGAGATGTGACTTGAAGTCACTTATGAAGCATTCTTGCCAGCAAGTTTCAACCCGTTTTCAATAAGCCTTTAATACTAACTTCCAGCTTACAGAAAGTTTGGGGACTAGAGGGACGAGTCAAGTTGTGTCAGGAAGAAGAGAACATACGAATCCCAAAATGGGGGAACTTCTACAGGGCCACTGACCCCGTTTCTTCAACAGGTCACGGGCAGGGGGAGCCACTCCAGACTAACGGTGCCTGGAACTGTGGCTGCCAAGTGTGACGCAGAGCCCTGCTGAGGACTCTGACTCAAACAGCCAGCATGAAAAGAGACGTTTCGGACATGACTGGGGAAACTGTGACCTGGTGTTCGATGACACCGAGGAATTACCATTAACATTGTATATGTGTAGACATGTAAGAAAGGTGAACATTTTTGGAGGTATAGTGAAGTGTGTAGAATGGGATTTGAGGGTTTGCTTTACAGTTCTTCAGGGAAAAACAAAAGCAAGGAGACAAAGTGTGGTAAATCTTGATAATGCTGGAATCAGCGTTATGGGACATGAGAGTCTGCAATATAACCCGCTGTACTTTTGTGCGTATTTTAAGTTGTTCAATATAGAAAAAATCTAATGGTTAGCAAGATGCTGTGACAACATGAAAAAATTAATGATGTAATATTAAGTTAAAGAATGTACACCCACAATTACTGGTTCAGTGTGATTAAAATATATACACATTTTGCACAAAACTTGTACAGAATATGGAAGAATGAACCCAGTGATTACGATAGGACCTTGAGACTGGGGCAACTTTCCCCCTGCTAGCATTTCCTTCGATGTTACTCCACTGATTTCACCCAAATAAAATCTGGGGGGAACGTGTCAGGATGTATGTGACACAGAAATACTGTCAACTCTTGACTGATGCGGATTTGAACTGTGCGAGTCCCTTTAAACGTGGACTCTTCTCAATAAATCTTGCAAATGTATTTTCTCTTCCTTATGATTTTCTCAATAATGTTTTCTTTTCCCTAACTTAATTTACTGTAAGAACACACTATTTCATACCTATAACATACAAACTATGTGTTAATCATCTATGTTATCGGTAAGGCCTCTGGTCAACAACAGGCTATTAGCAATTACATTTTGGGGAGTCAAAAGTTGTAAGCAGATTTTCAACTGTGTGGGAGCGTGGGGTCCCTAAGCCCACGCTGTTTAAGGTCACCTGTGCACAGAATGTGTACGCGCCGAGGAAGCAACAGGAGGGGAGCACAGGGAGAGTTGCTTTGGCAGGGCAGTGCTTTCCTTCCAGGTTAGCAGTAAAAGCATTAACACAAAAAGTGTTCTACGGGGGCTGCCCCAGAAAGTTGTCTTTCTCCCTCTGCACCTAGAAGACCCATTATCCCCACAACACCCAGGACATCAGTCTTGGGGGAGCCCACAGCCCTGAGTCCCCTTGCTGGTTCTTACCAGGACTCTCCAGGACTCAAATCTCCTGTAAAATCCAAACAAGTAAGACAACAGGAACATGAGGGAGATGAGGAACGAGGTCAGTGAGACGTATAACACCCATCCATGCAGCAGCGGGTTTGCCACTTGGGTGGCAGCCACCAGGATCCAGACCCAGCACCCAGATGCCTGTAAGAGAAAATGATTGAAGGAGAGACTTCAGCTGCTTGTAGGGGGTGCACTTCCCTATGCAGGGTCTTTCTCCACTGTCTCTGGTTCAAAGTTCTTCAGGTGAAGTTAGATGGAAATTGAGGGAAGCAGGGAGGAAGACTGGTCCCCTGAGTCACAGTAAATTTTGTTAGAAAGCCAAGGGGTTAACACAGAGGCTGCCCACAGAAGGACTTGGCTAAACTTGGCCTGTGGACATATTTTCTTGGCCCAAACAGTGTTGGCATCTACTGTTTTTTAAATGTGTTTGAATGAATGGCCAACATTTAAAATAAGACACTTCACACGAGAAATCCAGATTTCAGCCATTTCTTGAGAAATCCATAGTTCTGGCTAGAGTGCACCCAGATCCCAGTCAAGAATAGGCTGAAATGACCGAGTGTCCTCAGGGGACCACAGCTCCCTCCCCTGTGTGGCACGTAGTGTTGCTTACTTTCACTGTGGAAGAGAACTCTCCTTCCCCTGGTTCCTTTCACCCACTGACAGTGCCTGCCTGGCCCTGCGGGCACTTGGGTTGGTGCCCCTCCCCCCAGGCTACAGTGCCTGATGCGCTGGGGTCCATTACCAGCTGGACAATACAGTTCGAGTTCAATCACCTCTCAACTGTGTTAAGCCATGTATTGCACCCTTGATGGAGAACAAAACCTTTTTCCTGTCTTCTCTGGGCCCTGCCTTTGCTTTTGGGCAACAGGGCTTGTACCCCGGTTGGTGAGCCCAGGGAGGAACTACGTGGCACGAGATGCGTGTCTAGTTAGAAGCCTCGAGGAGAGGGTCAGCAAGGCTCCACATGGTTTTGGTGTTGGTCTGTCTCTTGTTCTCTGAGTAACTCTCCTTCCTGGGGCCTCCTTAGGATGTCCTTGCTAGCCTCCTCAGTCTCTCTCTTTCTCTTTATTTTTAGTCTTCCCAGAAGGATATGTTTATTGATTTGAGAGAGAAAGAGGAAGGGAGAGAGAGAAACATCAGCATGAGAGAGAAACATCAATCAATTGCCTCCCATATGTGCCACAACCAGGGATTGAACCCATAACCTTTTGGTGTCTGGATGCTCCAGTCAACCGAGCTGCCCAGCCAGGCCTGTCCCTGTCTTCACTCCTGTTAAATCTGTGCTTTAAGGGACCACACAGGCTGGATCCCAGGAACCAACTGCCAGCCCATTTCCCTCGGTGACCTTGGGCCCCACACATTCACCCATTCGCCTACCAGATGTCTCACTCTCTGTAGAGGCCACCCCTGCACCTGCATGATGCTGCAAGTGAGTTCCTCATTACACCTCACTTGCCTCACCTGGCCCTATTCCTCATGCACCTCAAATCCAACAGGCACAAAACTTGAACTCATTGTCACTCCCAAATTCTTTCAGAGCCCACCTTCTCCAGCATCTGCTGAGAATGGCCCTCCCGAGGGAGAAAGAACTATGGAGCTGGGAGTGGGTGTACAGAGGCCTCCAAAGATACTCATAATGTCCCATTGCTTGTACTGCATGGTGAGCACACAGGAGTTTGTCTTTTATAAAGTAATAAAATAACTTGACAAAGAAGAAGACCTCGTTGGGTATGAGCACTGGAGATTTAGGGTGATGGCGGGGAGCCGAGGCTTTCTCCTGGGTTTGTATTTGAAGTCACATCACCAGCTTTTGAACTTTCTACAGAGTCACTGTAATCAAAAGGGTTGTCGGTGCAGGTGACGCACTTCTGCCCGCCTCCGAAGGCAGCTCCCCGCCTTCCCAGGTCTGTCGCCCTTCCACACAAAGTTCTGGATCAGCTTGTCAATGTCTGAGTGGGATTTTGTTTGTGTTGAATCTAGAAATCGACTGGGAGAGAACTGACATCTGTTCTACATCGAGTCTCCCAGTCCATGAACATGGCGTGCCTCTCCAATTATTAAGATGCTCTTTGAATTTTTAAAATCAGTACTTTTTCGTTGGGGGCAATACAGATGCTGTGCACATTTTCTCATATTTATGCCGTAGCATTTGATTTGGGGGGAGCTACTGCAAACAGTATTGCTTAACATTTAAAGAACTTCCCCAGCTGTTCATCGCTAGTGGGTAGAAGCAGGCCTGGTTTTGCATTGACCATGTGTCCTGCCACTTGCTGAACTCACGTACTATTAGTTCAAGAGGGGCTTTTGTTTTTTTCTTTTTGGTGGTGGTCTGGTGTATTCCTTGAGATTTTCTGTGTGTAATTACTAATGAGATTGAGCTTATTTTCACGTATTTCCTCTTCTGTGAAGTTTTCACTTTTTTCCAAACTTTTGTTTATCTTTTATTATTGATTCACAGCGGTTCTTTCTAACATGTGGCTCTCATTGACTACTATAAAATCACAAATGTATTCTGCCAGCATGTCTCACACAGTTGGTAGTACCTTTTGATGAACTGAGTTTTTAATTTTAATACAATTAAATATGCCAATCCATTATATACTGTGCGTTTTGGGTCAAGTTTAAGAAACCTTTCCCTATCTCGAGTTATGAGGATATTCTTGCATCTCAGATAATTCTTTGGGAATATTTTCTTTCTCTCTGAAGTACAACTTCTTCTTTCTTTCTTTCTTTCTTTCTTTCTTTCTTTCTTTCTTCCTTGTTCTTCTATAAATTCTAATTAGGAAACATTACATTCAGAATTATAGTACTCATAGTGATAATTTTCAGTTGACTATTAACAGCTTCTTTTCCAGTTAAGGGGTACAGAGGGTACACCTATCTACCTGAATGTGTTCTTTAAAAGAAATTTTTTAGCCCTGGCTAGTGTGGCTCAGTGGATTGAGTGCTGGCCTGTGAACCAAAGGGTTTCCAGTTCAATTCCCAGTCAGGGCACATACCAGGGTTACAGACCAGGTACCAAGTAGGGAGTATGCAAGAGGCAACCACACATTGATGTTTCTCTCCTCTTTCTTCCACCCTTTCCCTATCTCTAAAACTAAATAAATAAAATATTTTTAAAAAGAAAAAAATTAGCGTATTGATTTTTAGAAAGAGGAAAGGGGGAGAGAGAGACATCAATTTATTATACTATTTATTTATGCATTTATTGGTTGCTTCTTGTATGTGTCCTTGTCGGGGCCTAAAGACGGTGAATGCAATCCATCAAGAAAATCGCACCAGGAGGGCTTGGCTGAGGCAGCCCCAAACAGGATGCTGCAGCCGAGCCAGGTAGCCCCCACCCTTGTAGGCATCTCTTGATCACGAGTACTACCTACCAATTAAGATGCTGATCACGCGCCCACCCACCAACCGTCGCCAAGAGCATGCAGTGAGCATGCACAGGACAACCTATCAGGACCACTTCCCCTTTTTCCCTGCCCCCTATATAACAGCCCCGCCCAAAATAAAATTTGCAGCTTGATCAGAATCCTTTGTCTTGCTGCCTTTCTCCGCACCTCTTGTTCCCATCCCTATTCATCCGTTTCAGGTAGACTCGGGACCCCAGTTGACTGTTCTGCGGGACGGAACATGTCCTGACTGAACCCTAAACCTTGGTGCATCAGACGATGCTCTAACCAACTGAGCTACCCGGTCAGGGCTGCCTACATGTATTCGTAAGTGAGTGACTATGACTACTTTAGTTTTCCTAGGTGACGCTCTGTTAGAGGTTACTGACCTCAAGTTCATGTTCCAGACTTACTTTGCCAACACAGATTAACTACAAGTGAGCCACCCTTGCAGTCTTAGGATGAACTGGGAAAGGGCCAGTTAAATGAAGAAACAGGCCAATCCTTGGTAAAAGTTTTCATTTTCCTTCCAAATCTATCGTTTTATTGAGCACTTCCATCTCTGCCTGTGTTCCTCCTCTGCCTTCTCACACTCTGGCTCTATCTGCTGGATTTTGGCTCACACACACCTCATTCATTTGTAGCTGCTGCAGTTGTCAATAGGGTTTCTTCCTCATGCATCTTTCTTAAAAGCACCTTCCTGACAGGTTTTGCTCCTGTACTTTTGTTGGCTGTCATTCTGACAGCTGAACACCAGGGTTCAGGTTGAGAGGTCCCCTCACATGCCAGGAGATGTATGCACTCATTCTCGTCACCTTTCTTATCGGAAAGGTGACTTTCCGGAAGGTGACTTATCGGAACTGTATGCACAGTTCTTAGCGGAACCAGCACAGACCTGCGGGCTGCAGCTTCCAGGGCCCTTCTCCCGCGGGCTCTGCAGGAAGTAGAGCTGCCAGGGCATTGTGTGGGCGATCTTCTCCTTGCCCAGGAGGAGAGTTCTCAGAAGCCTGCTGACACTCAGTTTCACTTTCCCCCTTTACCGGCCTTGATTTTTTTCAGTCCAAGACTTGATGTTCTCCCAGCACTTCTTCAGCTGTTTGAAATCCCTTAGTGACACGTTTGGGTGAGAGTTGTATTCCGTGACCAGGTGCCGGCTGGGTGCGTTGCTTGAGTGCAATAATTTGCGCATCGCACACCCCAGCACCTACCTGTACTTTTCTACTAAAGCAAACAGGACACTCTTTCCCAGTTCTGAGAAGTATGTGGCAGGTTTTACAATTTCTTTGTTTTGCATTTTCTACTCTATTTCTCCTGGGCCTTAGCCATACTGAAGTGGTGGCACGATGACAGGGGAGAGGCCTGCGCGCCTTGGCTTGTCCCTGCAGGCTGGGCCGCCGGAAGGGCCGCGGGCTCTGGAGCACCAGGCGCCACAGCCACAAAGCCCGGGAGTCCTGACTCCTTGCCAGCCCGCAGCTGCCTTGGGCCAGTGGGTGCCCGCTATGGAGGGCAGCAGCTCAGCTAGGGGGAGCTGTCACCTCCCGGAGTTGCCGCGGGTTGTTTCTGTGAGAAGGTCAGTTGTTAGTGGGCAGTTTGATTTATCAGAAAATGTCCTTAGCGCCCTGCCCCATGCCACTCCGCTCCACGACAGGTATTGGCTCTCATCCATTCTAGATGTTTTCCTATTGGGTTCTGCGTCTTTCCACATCTTTCCAGTGTGTCTGGGCCTCCACGGCTGCCACAGTCAGCTGAACCGCTGCCCCTTTGCAAGACTCTGCCTTTGGTTTCCGGTGCTTCCACAGAGTCCACTCTCTCTTTGCTGTTCTGTGGCTTGTGCTGTGGTGATACAATGCATTGAGTTGTGGGGATCTTTGTTAACCTTGCTTGTATTCACTTTGCATTCAGTATCTGATCACACCATTAGCTCAGGCTTGGCAGCCTGCTTCTGTAGTCTGTGGCTTTTGTTAACGTTCAGTCCAGTGCAAGTCTTCCCTTCTATGTTTAGTGGACTTTGCACATGATGTGGAGGCAGCTCGGTTCTGAATGATGCTCTCAGAGACCCTCTGGACTTAACAATGCTGCTTCTGCCCAGCTCAGCGAAAAGTTACACACTTTCAGGTCCTGCTTTTCGTAACATACCCCTGGCTTTCTGGGACAAGCAGTCCTCACCTTACAAAAAAACCCAGAACACACTAACCTAGATATGTCACCCATCCCTGACAAGACTTCCACTGCTCTTGTCCTGGAGAGGAAAGTGCTTTTGAACTTATGGAGAATCCATGGCTCTGAAGAAGGGAGAAGGAACAGGAGGTTGACCACAAGGCAAAGGCTCTTATGGGTTGGGCAACATCTCCAGAAGCTTGGCATCTCTTGAAGCGCCCTCTCTGGGAGACTTTAACAGGGAACCCAGACCTTAACTGGATTTTGGAAGTCCGAGGCTAGGCCTAGGCTGTGAGCTCCTTAGTGTTGCCTTGTCCCAAGGAAGAGGGAGGGAGGGACCCAGGGTTCTGTTTCCCCTGAACTGGGTCCTTGCATGTCAGTCCCAGTGACAGGGGCTGCTGATGCTGCAGGGAGGCACCAGGGCTCAGCTTTAGGGCACCTGGCAAGTGTCCTGCCTGCTGCAGCATGGCAAGTGCAAACAAATGCTGTCACACAGCCAGCACCCTAACAGTGCTGGCTCTTGGTGGAGATGGCAGTCAGGATTTAGTGACTTCACCAAAGCCTGTAATATTGTAGGCTCACATTAGGCCTCTGAGGGAAGAGAATGACCCGTACTCCTTGTGCCCAGTTAGGTCCTAGAACAAAGAACGTGGGGAGGGGGTCAAAGAACATTCTGCCAAATGAATAACGATAACACCCCTATCACCTCACATTCACTGGGTGCTTTGCAGTTTGTAAAATGCATTCACTCAGACAACCTCATTTAATTTGCACAGCAATTCTAACTCCTTTGCAAACTTTCTAAGACCAGAGAGCTGCCACTTGATATCTGCCACCACTTACTGCCAGCTCACCTGTGCCAGGCCCCGGTGGGCGAGGGCGCCTCCGCCCCACCATGCCTGTCAGTGCCTGCCTCTGCCTGCCATCAGAAGCTGCCCTGACCAGACACACATAACTTACACATCCACACTTGATTCTCATCATAGACTGTGAAGTGGAGCGTGCTGGAGGAGACTGAGGTCACATAGGACACCAGGCAGGACACCAAGGGTCTCTGCACACAGTCAGATTTCACACCTGGCCTCTGAGCGTTGGAGAATCTACTTAGATTGCACGGACATCTAGTGAAGCGGCTTCACTGTTGCCCAATCCACAAGACACAAAGGAATGTTATTGACTTTTATTTCCATGCCCTCCACCTTCTGAACAGTAGAAGCGATCGGGGCCAAGGACAAACCCCAGCAAAGTAAAGCCCAGTCAAGTGTATTTTCTCATTTTCGTGTCAAGCAGTCTGGGTTGGTTCTTTACAGGTTAGGCAATGTTGAGTGTTTGTCTTTCCCCCCATTTTAAAAAACCCATTAAGCTTTCCACATTTTCTTGGCAGCCTCAACTGCTCTCTCCTTTTATCCCCATTTTATATTTCCCAAGAGCAGGAGACATATTTTGATGTTTGGGGGCTGGCCCTCACAAGTGGAAGGGTGTTGCATTACCGCTGGATGTGACCGTCAAGCACATTTCAAGTACAGTTTAGGCAGAGTCTGTTCCCTGTGGACAAACGCGGAATGCTCATCTACACATTTTTCCTGAGGCCGAAGGCTGATTTCAGGCTGAGAGGGAGGACGCGGGGCCCAGACATCCCATCACACCAGAGAGTGAAAGAAGCTTTCAAAGATTCCTGGGTTTGGCCAAAAGATTCAGAAGTTTCCTGCTGACCAAAGGGGGGACAACGGAGTTTCAAATAAGTATAAAAGCCACAATATATTGAAATATTTACATCAACTAAGTTGAAATCTATGAGTTAAAAATGATAGTTTTTTTAAACCCTCTTTTGTCAGCTATAGGGGATTTTACTTTGGAAGACAGCTGTGCTCACCACTATGCCATCAATCCTTACTATTTGGGGGTGGTGAAGCTTAATAAAGGAAAAGAAGCCAGAAATACGGTGTAAGGATAAGGAGCTTCAGAAATTCGTAGACCCCGAGTCTTCCCCTCAGCACGCTGAGTGCTGCCCCCGTCTCGCATAGTCCTGGAATAACTGGGGACTTTGGGAAAACCTCCAGGTCTGGGTCCTGCCCAGGGATTCTGGTTGACCGTGAGGGTGCCTCGTTAGATGCTCCCCCAGTGATGCAGCCTGGACAAGGGCCCCCAGAACCCATTTCCTCATTCCCACTCTAATCCACCGTAAAGCAGGGCAGCACCGTTCCTCCTGGGTTTGAACCCCAGTACTGACTGTTGGGCAGGTTACTTAACTCTGTGCCTCCATGTCCACGCCCATGTGATAGAGACACTGGGGATCCCACTGATTCTTCTCGTCTGGTTCTCATAAGAATGGTGAGTGCTGGGTAACCTTGTTGGCCGTGCTAGCCGTAATCGTTTGGAATGACGGAGAAGACGGAGGGTGACGTTCTCTAAGAAAGACTCAGAGGAGACTTCTGGCCAAGATGGAGGTGTGGGTAGACACACTGTGTCTCCTCACACAACCAAAAGAAGGACACCAAGAAAAACAAAAAACAACCAGAACTGACAGAAAACTGAACTGTATGGAAGTCCAACAACCAAGGGGTTAAAGAAGACAGATCCATTTTGACTGGTAGGAGGGGCTCAGATGGGCAGCCGGCGGAGATAGGTAGCTGGGTAGAGAGGACCCGAGGCAAGGCAGTGGCTGGAGGACTCAGTGAGGCGGTGGATTGTGGAGCAGGGTGCGCAAGGCTGCAGCAGGCAGACCTGGTCAGGTGGCGGATTGTGGACTGGGCAGTCCCACATTCGCGTGCAGATAAACTCCAGGAAACAACTGGGGAGCAAGACATACTGTGCTACTCAGGGTTTAAGTGTGGGGAAATAAAGCCTCAAACCACTGACTGAAAACACCTGTGGGGAATGAGGCAGTGGGAGAAACTCCCAGCCTCACAGGAGAGTTTGTTGGAGAGACCCATAGGGTCCTAGAATGTACACAAGCCCACCCACCCAGGAATCAGCACCAGAAGGGCCCAATTTGCTTGTGGGAAGTGGGGGAGGTGACTGAAATCCACCAGAGAGCAGAGCAAGTGCCATTGCTCTCTCTCAAACTCTTCCCCCCCACACAGCATCACAACACAGCAATGTGGGTTACCCAGCCCTGGTGAACACCTAAGGCTCCACCCCTTACTATGTAACAGGTGCAGCAAGACCAAAAAACAGGCCCAAATGAAAGAACAGATCAAAGCTCCAGAAAAAATACAACTAAGTGATGAAGAGATAGCCAACCTATCAGATGCACAGTTCAAAATACTGGTGATCAGGATGCTCACAAAATTGGTTGAATTTGGTCACAAATTAGATGAAAAAAATGAAGGCTACACTAAGTGAAATAAAGGAAAATGTTCAGGGAACCAATAGTGATGGAAAGCAAACCAGGACTCATATCAACAATGTGGATCACAAGGAAAAAAGAAACATCTAACCAGAAAAGAACAAAAAAACAAGAATTCAAAAAAAATGAGAAGAGGCTTAGGAACTTCCAGGACATCTTTAAACATTCCAACATCTGAATTATAGGGGTACCAGAAGAAGAAGAGGAAGAGCAACAAGTGGAAAACTTATTTGAACAAGTAATAAAGGAGAACTTCCCCAATCTGGCAAAGGCAATAGACTTCCAGGAAATCCAGGAAGCTCAGAGTCCCAAAGAAGTTGGACCCAAGAAGGAACACACCAAGGCACATCATAATTACGTTAGTCAAGATTAAAAATAAGGAGAGAATCCTCGAAGCAGCAAGAGAAAAGAAGACAGTTACCTACAAAAGAGTTCCCATAAGACTATCAGCTGATTTCTCAAAAGAGACCTTACAGGCAAGAAGGGACTGGAAAGAAGTATTCCAAGTCGTGAAAGGCAAGGACCTACATCCAAGATTGCTCTATCCAGCAAAGCTATCATTTAGAATGGAAGGACAGAAAAAGTGCTTCTCAGATAAGGTCAAGTTCAAGGAGTTCATCATCACCAAGCCCTTATTATATGAAATGTTAAAGGGACTTATCTAAGAAAGAGAAAATAAAAAATATAAACAGTAAAATGACAACAAACTCACAGTTATTAACAACCACACCTAAAACAAAAACATAAGTAAACTAAACAAACAACTATAACAGGAACAGAAACACAGAAATGGACATCACATGGAGAGTTAACAAGAGGGCAATCAGAGGAGGAGAGAGGGGGAAAGGGTACAGAGAATAAGTAGCATAGATGGTAGGTAGAAAACAGAAAGGGGGAGGG
Source organism: Sturnira hondurensis (assembly GCF_014824575.4). NCBI lineage: Eukaryota > Metazoa > Chordata > Mammalia > Chiroptera > Phyllostomidae > Sturnira > Sturnira hondurensis. The sequence continues at coordinate 1,495,369 of NW_028081809.1, forward strand.
TAAGAATAGTATAGGAAATGTAGAAGCCAAAGAACTTATATGTACAACCCATGGACATGAACTAAAGTTGGGGAATGTGGGTGGGAGGGGATATGCAGGGTGGAGAGGAGTGAAGCGGGGAAAATGGGACAACCATAATACATAATCAATAAAATATATTTTTAAAAAAGACTCAAAGGGGAATGCCCAAGGCTGGTCTTCCTGAAGGATGGGAAGTTGACTCTGGAGGAGCTTGGAGACCAATCAGCAGGGTGAGAAGGATATAACCTTGTACAGAGTTGATGAAGGCTTTGGTCACCTAAAAAAATGTACCTATGGATATGCACAATTTTTGTCTACAAATCTGGGGACCCTCAGACACTCAAGTCCAACTAGAGTCCCCCGATTGAAGTTCATTGCCATTTCAGGTTAAATAATGGTGTCACCAACTGCTTTACCATTTTGACAATATCAATCAAAACACTAAGTGCATGCATTTTCCACCCAGTAATTTCACTTTTTGGAATTTGTCCTGCAAATAATGCACATAAGCAACATGACAAAGGCATAAGACTATTTGCTGCAACCCTTCCAGTTACAGAGGAGAAAGGAAACTTCCTCAGTGTCCACCCAGTGGGGACCAGTGAGAGCAATGAGGGCTGGACAGTGGGACACTCGGCAGCTTTCAGAGTGAAATACTTTTTTATACCACAGTGAAACAAAGTCTGAGAATTGTGGGAGGCCCCAGACCAGTGAGCCCAATGTGCTATGATCTGTAGAAAAAGAAACGGTATGTGTGTGTGTTTGTGTGTGTGCACTTGTCTATGGGTGCACAGAACATTTCTGAAATGAGACCTAGTCAATCAATCAGTGACCTGGCCTCCGGGAAGAACTGTGTGGCTCAGTGACAGGATTTGAAACTAACCCCCAAACAACCAACATGTAAGTTCAAAAAGAAAAAAGAGCCCTGGTTGAGTAGCTCAGTTGTTTAGGGCGTTATCCCGATACACCAAAGTTGCGGGTTGTGGGTCTGATCTCTGGTCAGGGCACGTAGAAGAAGCAACCAATGAACGCAGGCATAGGTGGAACAGTAAATCAGTGCTCCTCTCTCTCTCTCCTCCCCTTCCTCTCTCTAAAATTAATAACTGAAAAAGGAAGGAGAAAGACCCCAAGACCCTGTGCCGGACCACAGAAATGCACAAAAGACTTTTGAACGGGAGAGGCAGGAGAGGACTGCCTTTGCTTTGGGAGGACCTGTCCATCTGGATGGAGCAGCGGGCTGAGAGGCTGGTGGGCAGGGCTGGGCTGCCACAGCAGAGTGAACTTCAAGCATCACCAGGTTCTGAAGACAGACACTGCCCGAGCGATGACCCCGTGTGTAGCACAAAGGAGAAGCCCTAAAGATGCCTGATCTCTGGTGTGCAGAGCCCAGGCTTCTAGCCAAAGCTTGCGGGTGTGGGTTTGGGCTGGGCCGGCCAGGAGCTTAGAGCCAGGGAGGAGCTCCACAGGTGATACAGATGGCAGGTTTTTCTGCATAGCTGGCAGGATTTCAGCCTGGTGGGTCTCACCCACCATCGATACTGCATTCCTCTTACCACTTGTCTTAATTTTCATGACAGCTTTGCCTCTCCTTCCCTTTCCTCATACTCAGGTGAGTACAGGCTGTGCCGCCACCACCAAGCCTCAGAAACCTTTAGCTGAGAGGAAGAGGCCCAAACCAAGCCCCAGGGGGCCGGGCACTCAGGTCAGCCCTCCTCCCACCACAGCCTCCCTGTGGCAGCTCAGAGACCTTGATGCGAACGGGGTACTGTTTATGGACCACAGGCAGCTCCTACCCCTGTGTCTGAGGAGTGGCAGCCTTGGGATGCTTTCTGGGCTTGGTCACCTCCTAAACCAGTTCTGAGAGGCCAAGTGATTTCTTCCCCAGTTCCCACTGGGACATGGCAGGCCTGGGCCCAAATTCAAGGCCCTCAAACAACTAGCATTTATATGGAACTTCTATGCTCCATATTTCAACCCGAGATACCCGCAAATAAATACCCACTTACTCATTCTGACTCACAGAGGGAGAATTTCTCTCTGTGGCTTTAAGGCTTGCAGGAAATTGCCAGCCTGGTCCCCTAGTCCCCAGTGAGGGCCCTTGTCTCATCCGGTCCACACCAGGAACAATAGTGCTTGCTGAGCTCCGTCCAGGCTGTTGCTGGCTGACCAGGTCAAGTGAGGAGACCTCGGTGCCCATTAGGGCTCTCAGGACCGGGCTGGCTGCCTGCCAAGGAAATCCAGACCCACCCTGGGGCGTGCTCAGGCCAGGAGGGGCAGGATGCCCAGGCGGGAGGGTGGTGAGTCAGAGCCAGGCCTCCTCTGCCTTCCTCTCGCCCAGCCACTGGTTTCCTTCCCAGGACCGCACCCACTCATTCAGCCCCTGGCTTCCACTAACCCAGCCTTTTACTGACTAACAGTCCAGGTTTACAGTGTGACATAAAAATAGAATAATAAAAACATTCCAGTCCAGCCAAAGTCGAAAGGACTCTTCTTTCTTGTCTCTTAAAAAAAAAAACAAATAAAAAAACCCAATTCAAAACTAAGCATTTGGGTTAGGCAAGCTTTTTTTTTTACTTTTTACTTTTTTTAAAATATACTTACGCACCTTAGAAAATTTAGAAAGTACTGAAAACATGCAAAGAAGCAAGGTAGTGCATTCTGTCCCCATAGAGGCCAATGGGCGGTTCCCCCACTCATGGGCTTCCTACCCTGGTCTCCTCTCTATTTCATTAACCTTATGTCCCTTTACATGCTTCCTGGAAGTCACCAGATGAGTCCTAGAGTTGGACTCAGGAAGGTCCCCCCACCTTCTCCTTCCGCCAGGAATCCACAGATATTTTGTGACCAGCGACCATGTTCCTGCCCATCATCAGACACTGAGGACCCAAGGACGGTCACCATCCACTCTAGTCCCAGTTAACAGCCTGCTGAGCTCTCCCTTCCCCTACCTTGTCTATGACCAGACCCTCAAGGGCAGGGGCCAGACCAATGTTACCTCCTCCAGGAAGCCTCTCCTGACTGCCAAGCCCCCAAGGCACCCCTTGGTGGGCTTCCTCATGGTCACTGTCACTTTTCACTGCCTCCTTCCCAGACCCTGAGCTCCTGAATGCAGGACTCTTCCCTGTGGTCTTTGTGTGCCTGGTGTGGGGCACAGAGCCTGGCACTAAGCAGGTACTTGATAGGAGCAGCTGACGAACTCAAGAAAGGAAGCAGGAGGCTGTTGCTGAACTCTCTACTCGGTGTTCAGTCTCATCTTCCTGGGCCCGATTCCCATGCAGATGGCGCCACCTGACACCTCCGGGCCAGCCAGTGTGGCCTAGCCACCGATGGACATTTCCTCCAGGAGCCTGGACCAAGGAGGACAAACACCGTTGGTGTCATCCTCACCCAACCCCTGTGCCATCATCACCTGCAGACGGGATTTGCTGAGAGGCCTTCCCATCCTCCTGCCTCCTCCCCCCGCCCCCCTTCGTGTCCTACAGTACCACACAGCCTGGCACTCAGGAAGAACTCCACAAAAAATGTGCTGGCAGAGAGGATGACGTTCACTTAAACTCTGCCCCCACAGCCCTCAGCCTGCATCACTTGGACAGGGAGAGGGTCCAGATGGGCAGGGGGGCTGTGAACAGAGCAGTGGCAGAAAAGCAGAGCTCTGAGACTCCAGCCAGGGTGAGGGCCTGAGATGGGTGGACTTCTTTGAGACGGGCCAGAAGATTCTGGGGCCTGACACCGATGATATCTGGCTCCACTGGATGTGGAGCCTACTGCAGCCCTACTCCAGGGTCCCCCGGGTGCCTTCTAGGTGCTGCTCGAAGCAGGAGGGTGGGGAGTTGGGTGTCAAGAGCAGTGGCTGTGTGAGGAAGGTGAATGTGGTTCTGTTGCTACGGGGTAGGGCCTGTGTGGGTCCCCAGCAGCAGATCATGTTGGTCGAGATGGGGAAGATCTGCCCAGGTGTTGACAGCTGAGGGACAGGGCTGGCTGGCAGGTATGGGAGGATGCAGAGAGCTGGTTTGAGGTAAGAGGCAAAAAGGCTGAGGAACCTGGCTCAGAACTCTGGTTCCTCGGAGGCTGAGAAACCCTCCCTTCTCTATCCCCTTCCTTCTGCGTGTCAATCTGGACAATACTCCAGAAAGCTCTCCCACCTTCCACAGTGCCCCAGGGGAAAGTTCTCCAATGAAAAGCCCCAGGAAGAGCGCTGGTGCAGGTGGGGCACTTCCTATCAGTGAGGCTTCTTATCTGAAGCTGCCGGGGTCCAGTGGGTCAGAATGTGCTGGGCTGCTCCCTACCACCTCTGCAGGAGGCCCCAGTCCAGTCTCTCCTCCAGAGCATGCACTAGCTAGTGAAACCCTGCAGGGGTGACCCACCTGCCGCAGGCCTGCTTGCCCTTCTCCTGGAACCCGACAGAGGCAACCAGTTCAAGGAAGGCTTCTCGTGGGTTGGCTGGACAGTCAGGGGAAGAAAAGGACTCAGAGTCCAGACATGGGAGGGGTGGCTGTGAGCATGGATGGTGCCTTTTAGTTCCCAGGGTCTCTCAGCTCCAGCCTCTCCTTCTCTGCTGCAGGCTGGAACTCTGCAACCATAGTCCCTGGCTCACAGGTCCTGTCACTGTTAGTCTTCCAGTGGCGGCAGTTGGCTCCAACCCCAAGATCCCTGTACTCCTCCTCTAGGGTGACCCCCATCTTCAAAAGCTCCAGTACCAGCTGGGTGGGGCTTAATCTGGAGGCCTGAGGAGCTCCCGCTGGTGGTAGCCCTCAGGTGTGCTTATCTCTGTCTGCTGGCTTCAGGGTGTCCTCTGCTCTTCCAGCTTTCAATAATGGTGTGAGCAGTCCCCTGTAGTAAAGCCCCCTCTGAATGCAGCACCCACTGTGGTGTCCAGCTCCTTCTGCACGCTCATGGGCACAGCACCAGGTGCTGGTCTCCTTGGCTAGTCTCCATCTGCCCCGTGAGGCTCCAGACTCCATAGGCAGGGTCACGTCCGCCTTCTTATCTTTACACCCTCACGCTTGGTGGAGCCTAGCTGCTCACTAAACGTCTGCTGAGTGAACACAGGAGATTCCCAGGGGTCACCTCGCTCTTTCCCACAGCCTGACCTTCTCTACACGTTACTTTCTAGTCCTGGGCAGTGCCCAGTCCTCGGCAAACATCTCACCCCTCAATCCAAGTCCCTTCAGAGTGCTAGGCCCTGAGTAAGCTCAATCTGATGAGCCCCTGGGGCCTCTGGCAGCTGTGGCAGAGTACCCCCCAATCCCCAGCTTGGAGTCCTCCCCACAGGTTCCTGCCTCACTCCTACAAGGCAGAGGTCACGTCCTACCTTATCTGTGCAGACGGGATGTGAACCTAACTCACTCCCCAGATGCCCTGCTGTCCTTAGCAAGTACATCAAAAGCTTGTAGCTGATGATTATCTGTGTCCCTTAAGATGTGGCCATGCATATTTTTGTTGGCAATGGCCAATGGTGTGGCCACTAAGTATCAAACTGGCCCCTGGCACTACTGCATTCTTTGTCCCTTTGTCTTGTCAATCATCAGTACCTGAGTTATAGTATAAAAAGTACTCTAACAGGCCTTTAGCGGACAATAGCCTGTGCAGGGTGCTGGACCATCTGTCCGCTCTGACCCTGCCAGTAAGTGGCCCCATGATAAACTCTTGTTATATTCTAAAGGGTTGCCTGCTTGGTTCTTCGGTCTTCAGATACTTTCTCGCTACGGTGGCCTCATCGGTGGACATCACCGTTAGACATTACCCCTGATTATCACCGCTTGCTCTTGTTTTCCCCTAAGAAGCAAAGTCTGGGGCTTCATAAATGCTTGTGGATTTACAATTGCAATCTGCTTACAGACTCCTGCTCTCTAGGAAGAGGTCCGGATGACCATCAGCAATAAAACAGGAAGAGCTGACATTTCTAGAGCAGACTCTTGTCCTGTGGCTTCCTGCGAAAACGCTTACGGAAACCACAGAGCTGTCTTACGAGGTCTTTATTGTTCCTCTCTTTATTGCTGAGGCTGAGTGGTTCAGTGACCTGCCTGGGGTCTTACAGCAATTAAGTAGAAGAACTGTCCCATGGATTCTATTCTACTGCATCTGAACACACTGGGGGCCTCCCAGAGTAAGGGCTGGGCCTGGCGCAGAGGAGCCGAAGGGGTGCTGGTAACATGCGGGGGCAGACAGGCAATCCTGTCCACATCGCCCCCTTGCCCAGCCCACTCTCTGTGTCATGTTACTCTCCCCGCTGGCTCCCCCCTGCACCCCCTACCCCCTCTTCCAGGGCCATCCTGGCTGTTCTTATAACAGACTCAGTGGTACCAAAGGAGCCAGGCAAGGGTGCTTGTTGGTGAGGCGGGAGTGAATGAGGGACGGAAGCGCTGAGATGATGCTTCATGAAGTTAACCTTTGCCACTTTTCAGAAGAATGGAGAATTGAAGGGGAGCAGACATGAGCAAAGAAAAGGATTTTTCCTTTCGAAAACTCAACTTCTAAGGCAACAATGTAATGAAGGGGAAGGGGCCTACCCTAAGCCTGTGCTAAACTGAGCCCTGATCTTGCTCTCAGCCCCTCACCATTGACCTGAGGTTCCGGTCTCAGTTGGTTTCAGATAGGCTTTTACGTATAGACAGAGTGAAAGGGCAGCAGGCTGACATCTCCGGACCACGGAGGATGGGGCTGCTTCCCAGCAGGAAGCCCCTGACTGGAGTAAGAGCACGCCTCTGCCCACCATGCAGGCCAGGTAAGGAGCTCAAAGGAAAACATCAAACACCAGGAGTCATCTCACCTTTCAACATGCCCAGTCTCTAGGTATCTTCTTAGCTATTTTTTTAATTAGTCAAAAATCTAATTTGTAAGTTAAGTAGTGAAAAGGTTGAAAGTCACAAGACTTCCCCGGACTCTTATTCACAAAATACTCCCCCAGTCCCAGTCCCCTGAGTCACCTCTCAGCTTGTAAAAGAGCTAAGAGCTGAGGGGTCATACAGGGAATTAGGCAATCACAGGGTCACCGTCTCCCCACACCCCTCCCAGCACAGTCTGCCCTACAGAGAGAAGGAGTGGGGGTGAGTCATATGGTCCCCAGGCCCTGCCTAGCACCAGCACCAGCAGGCACTCACAGTCAGTGAATGAAGGAGATTATATTTTGAAATCAATGTTTTCAAATGAGAAATCTGAAGTCCACTATAAACCAAAATAACATACAAACTTGAATGTTGAAATATCAAAAATCTTTCCCTGTTGCTGGTGGGAATTTAAGAGTACAGTCCCTCCTGAGAAGGGTTTGTCGGTATCTTAATAAAAAACCCAAATATGCACTTATTACGCAATCCAACAATCACCCTCGGCATTTTCCCAGAGGAGGGAAAACCACTTTCGCCAAATCCTGTGCACGAGTGTTCCTAGCAGCCTCAGTTAGAACGGCTCACAACCCTAAGCAACCAGTGTTCTCAACGGGCCAGTGGACAGGCAAACCTCAGTCGGCCCACACCAGGGACACTATGAAACAATGAAAAGGAAGGAGCCATTGATACACTCGCAACAACTTGGGTGGACTTCCGGGGACTATGCTCAGTGAAAGAAGCCAGTCTCAAAGGCCACATGCTTTGTGACCCATTTTTTTATCTCACTTTCTCAAAATAACAAAATTATAGAGATAGAATTAGTGGTTTCCAAGGCTTAGGAGGAGGAGAGGGAGGAGCAGGTTGGAGTGGGGAGGTGGAGACTGTGACAGGGAAGCAGGAGGGAGGCCTCTGGAGTGACCAAACAGCGCTATATCTTGATTGTGGCTACAGGAATCTACTAAGGTGAGAAAATGACGTAGAATGACATATTCCTCCGCTACCCGGAAGTGGAAGTCCCTATGAAACCTTTCAAAGCTGAAATGGCATAAAGCAAATAAGCAATTACCATTAATTTATATTGAAAACTTTTTGAGTGTTCACAGACCCCAAAAATAACCCACCAAATCATACCAAATATGCTTAATTATGTCCAGTTTTATGCTAAAGGAAACACCCCAATGAGCTCTCAGGCGTTTATGTTACCGTAAGACCTCTTTTGCTGATAGACACGCAGAATCAGTGGAGGTGAGGCCCAGACGCTCCCAGACCCGGCTCAGAGCTCTGGGGCTGGGTGTGCGGTCCCGAGGGCGGTTCTGGGGAAGCAGCGTGGTGGGGCCGCTCTCGCTGCTGGGGGCAGATGCTGTCGCTAGTGTCTCCACAGGCGTAACCTGGGGGCACTGGGTGAAGCGCATGGCACTCGTCCCTGAACCAGCTCTGTGACTGCCTATGGATCTATACTCACTGTGAAATCAAGTTTAAAAACGTGAATTTTAATGTTAGAGACTCTAACATACAGCAAGTTAGGTAGAGATTCTGTGAGAGCCGGCTGCGGGGAGCAGAGCGGATGGAGAACATAAGAGGCCCTGAGTCTGTGCCATCCAAGGCTGTCGTCACCCACGAACACAGAAGGGCTGCCCTGTCTGGGCAGCAGGGCTGGCATGGGGGCAAGGGTCTGAGGAGCGGAGCTGGGGCCTTGGCGGACTCCTTGTTTAGTTCTGCTCTTCTCCCTTCCTGGGGAATGCCCTGGGCACTGGCCCTGCTTTCCAGACCTCACCGCCGGCACTCAGGAAACAGTGGCTGAAAGGACATGCGCATACAGACACCACCCATGTCTGCTCTGGGCCACTCCATGGATGACACCTAGTCCGGGTTACAGACTGCTTCCTCTGCCTTGTTTTGCTGTCCTTAGAAAAATGTACATCTGTCTAGGATGTCTTGGGTCCCAGGACAGAGAATCCACTGGGACCGTGAGGCCGGGTGCTCTGCGGCAGCCCCAGTGGGTGGCGGTGGGCAGCATAGCCAGGAGACCGGGGACAGAGAGGAGCTTCCGTCGGCTGACTCTGCACTTTCCTCTCCAGCCCAGCTTGTCTTCTGCTCCCTGGGGTCAAGAATCACCCACTCACCTAGGCGTTCTCCCCTCCTGTCCTGGTTACCTCCCCATCGCCCTCCCCAGATGTGAGGCTCACACGATTCTATATTCTGTGTAGGGAGGCTTATTTAAGGAAGAAGCCAGTGCAGAGCAGCATGTACAGAATAACCCAACCAATACACCGAGTGTGCAGTGGTGCCCCCTTACGCCAGGGGACCACAGTCCAAGACGCCCAGTGAATGCCTAAGACCTCAAACAGGGGACAATACCAAACCACCTATCTATATCTATACATCTCTATCATCTGTATCTCTATCATCAATAGCTCTATCTGCATCTACACCCACACCTATAGCTACATTTATCTATATCCCCCCCACACATATATACTGTCTTTTTTATATGTACATACCTATGATAAAGTTTAATTTATAGATAGGCACAGGAATAGATTACCAATGAAACTAATAATAAAATAGGACATTTTAAACAACATACTCTAATAAAATTAGTCTCTCAGCAACTGGCACAAAACTCCTTTTACTTCTTCACAATTTCATGAATAGATTTGTTCTTACTTTAGATCTTAGCAACCTCAGCTTGCTCTTTTGTTTCTCTCCTTATTACATTGAGAACTTTAATCTTTTTATTTAAAGGAAGCATTTTATCACTTCTCTGTGGCATCTTCAAATTGTCAGTATCACCAGTCCTGCATTTTGGAAATCTTATGTAAAATAAAGGTGACCTTATCTGGGGTCCTGTGACCATCCGTCTGATAACCGAGACTGCAGCAATGGGCGGGGATGGGAACCGTGTGGAGATGCCAGACGGTGCCAGACGGTGCAGTGGCTCCTGCCCTGGGCTGCACAGGACGGGGCTGCGAGAGACTTCACTCTGCTGCTCAGAACGGTGCACGATTTGAAACTTACGAGTTGTTTACTTCTGGAATTTTCCATTTAATATTCGCAGGTCATGGTAGACCGCGGGTAACTGAAACCACGGAAAGCAAAACCATCGGTAAGGGGGACCACTGTATATTTATATGAATATATGTTCTATTTCTTTCTGTGTTTTCTAAGTTTTCAACAGTGAGTATGGATCACTTGTGAGGGAGAAGTGAAGTTGTAATGAGGAGACATTAGACGTAGCAAATGGAGGAACATTGTACAAAATAACTAGTTCGTCGTCTCCTAAGTGTTAAAACAGAGACTTGAGGAATTGCCCCAGATTAAAGGAGAAAAGGAGACATGACAACTAAATGCAGTGTGAAACCCAGGACTGCATCCTGGACCAGAAAAATGAAGTCAGTGGGGAAATCAGCACAGCCTGCGTTTGGCTCCCCCGAATCCCACTTGCAGGAGCCAGCATCACAGGCGTGGGTGCATGGGATGGCCCCTCTCACTCCTGTGCCTCTGGATTCTAGAAGGCCTCTACCTCCAACCTCATGCCTGTTGGTCTTTCCTGCCTCTGGGTCTGTCCCTCTCCTCCCACCACCTCCACCCCTCCACTCCCTGCTAGCCACCAGCCCCCCCGCACCACCCGGCCCCAGCCTGGAAATCTACTATGCTTAGAGATCCGAATGCACAGCAGTCTTCTCCGTGAAGACCACTCCCCAACTTGACCAGGGCAGATGGCCTCTCCTTTCCTGTGCCACCACCCTGAATGGTCACCTCCTTCAGCACAGTCTGACGAGTGGGAAGGAAGTGCCCCCCAGTCTTTCTCCAGCAGTTAAGGGCCCTGGGAAGGCAGTGGCACCAGTGGTATGCCTGCTGCACACAAGCCACCCACACGATTGAGTCAACCACCATCCTGGCAATTCAGGTGGCTGTTCTGAGGTGAGGGACGTGCCCGGGTCTCGGCACAGTGAACTTGCAAGAACACTAAGATGTCATCAGCTTGGCAGGATGCCCACTCTCGTGTCCCCTAGGGGGACAGGCCTGGTAGAAACTTGCTTTTGGGGTGAGGTTCAGCTGGAGCTGCCCAAGTTCTGGGCCCGCCCTGCCTAGCTCCCTTTCTGATTGTCATTAGTGGGTGCCCTTTAATCAGTTTGCCAAAAGGCCACTCAACTGGGGCCAGCCTTCTAAGCAGATGACAAGAGTGAGAGGGCTGGTCGGGTCCAGTTGAAAGTTGGAACCACTTTCTATCTTTCCCTCTTTGCCCTGGGCAGCACCGCCACATTCAGAGCCTGTAAGAAAATATCACCCACAAGCTAGGTATTTCATAAGGGGTTGGAAAAACAAACTCCTTTGCCCCAATTTGTTCACCAGACTTGAGTGTCCCCATCAGTGACAAAGGGATGATGATGGCAGCTTAGTGAACTTTGCTTGCAGAACACTCCAGCTCTGGTAGGAATTGGACCACAATTCAGCTGTAGGTGCCCCAGAGAGTGACCAATGGAGCGACCAATGGGTTCTCATGTGCGGCCAGAGTGGCTCCCCCAATTATCTAATAGCCAAGGCTCTCATAAGCTACCTCCTGTGGGGGGTCCACCTAAGTCAAAGTTCAAAGCCAGCTGACTTGACAAGAAGATACTGGAAGACCTCCTCTCTCAGGAGGAAAGACAGACTCTCCCATTTGGAACTTTAGAAAAGCACAAACAAGTTGTAGAAAAGAAGCCATAAAATAAAAGTTTCCAACACCTTCCTGAAGATCCAGAATAGCAGCTCGACTGCCCCCCACCACCCGTCACCACCCACCCTCGCTGCAGGGGCTGAGGGGGTCACAGGAAGGAGTGGAGAGTGTCCTGGTCACCCCACGGAACAGGTCTGGCTTAGGTCTCCCTTCCTCCCCTGGGAGGGAAGCGCCCCAGCCCCAGCCCCCAGCCGATCTGCGGGGGTTACTCACCAGCTCTGGCAGGAAGAAGGCATAGGGGATGGTGAAGAACAGGGCCAACCCTGAGGGCACATCAGGTGGCGCATGGCTGGTGGTGGGCGGTGGGTTGGGGGTGGCCATGCTCGCACCCTGCCTGGCACCGGGCTCCGAAGCGGCCGGCCAGCAGCCCGTCAAATATCACCTCCTGCCAGACACACCCATTGGACGTCGCCTGGGAGGGACAAAAAAAAATATTCCAGCCGAGCAGGTCCTTCCACTTGCTCCAGCCAGAAATCCTCAGTGAAAGGCAGGCTGTGCATCAGACAGGCCTTGCCTGTGGAGCCAGAGCAGCTGGGCGGGCCACCTAGTCTTCCTAGTCTCTTCCTTCCTAAAAAGTTTTGAACCCTGGAGCATATTACTCCAGGGATGCCAGCCACAGCCACCACCCCCTGCCCTGTGCCCAGAGTATAGGCTAAGGCCTTTGCCGTGACAAAGACCATTTATTTAGGATGTACTATGAGCCAAGCAACATGCAGACCACTCTGATGCTCCTCACAGCACTGAGCATAGGTAGTTAGCCCTTTCTCAAGGACAGACACCAAGAATCTGCTAAGTCAAGTCAAGTTCACAGTGCTGGTCACTGACATGCTGGGTCTCACATGTATCTGCACCTGTTGCTTAGCTCCCTCCTTCTCCACCCCTGGAGGCCACCCTCAACCTCAAACCAGAGGGAAAGAAGCAGTCCTCACTTCCAGCTCTTGTCCTCCTGGACTTGGTGCTTCCTTCTTTCTCTGCTCCCTCTTCCTGATCCTCCTCTCCTCTCTTCCTAACACAGGAGGTGGAGGAGACCACCCTCTGGGAGAAATCTGCCTCAGCAGGCACCTGAGCAGGGCCCAGCCAGCTGGGTGTTGTCCCAAGCCCCACCTCTTTTCCCTCCCCGCCCTGGCCCCCTAGCCAGGGCCGCCAGGAGCTGGGCTTCAGGCCAAGCAGTTCCTTCCTGCCTCCCTTCTGCTGCGGGCCCAGCACAGGGACTGTGACCTAGAGGCCAGGCAGCTCCTTTCCCACTACAGACTGGTCCCGGAGACAAGCCCTTTCCTTTCTACCTTAGATTTGATTGCCTGCTGCACCCAGAACTTTGGGTCCTAGCACCCAAAGTTTGCTGGGTGGATTGGGGTTGGGTCCCTTCTTTCTGTCCTCATGACCTCAGCCCCAGTCCTTGGTAGGTACAGAGGGATTTGGGGAGAACTGCCTTATGTGCCGGGGTAATTAGATATCCTCCACAAAAGACCAGGCCTGCCCTCCCTGGCACAGATGGGTGGGCTTTTGAATGATCTGGGGAGAGCCAGGGGAGGGGGGCTGAGAAAAAACAAAGCTCGAAGCAAAAGTCTTGTAAGGAGAAACAATGGGCCCACCAAATGAACCCCACAGCAGCCTGGCACCATCTTTCTCTTGGGCCTGTGGAGGTCCAGGGAGGACGTGAGGCCCAGGGCCACCTGCCATCAGCCTCACCTTGTTCGCACAATGATCCCAAAGGAGGCATTGGCCAGGAATCCCACCCTTGCCTCCTCTCCTGAATGTTGTGATGAACCTTGTGCCACCCTCATAGACCCGAGGGTCTGTTGACTAGGCCACCGACAGCGGGCACAGGGGGAACCGCTGAAGGGAAAGCAAAAAGGGAAGCCTTTCCCGGGCTTATCTCTTATCCACAGAGCCGAGGTAGTGATAGGACTGGAGCCACTGAGAGACTGGCAGGACCTGAGCCCCTTTTGCCTCCTGAGGCACTAAATGTATTAAGAAATGAAGGTGTCACAAGACAAGGTTCTAAAAAATTGGGCATGTTTTAAACTTTTATGGTTAACCAAGTGATGGTTTTATTATATGCAACAAAGTATAGCACAGTCTCCTTAGGTTATTTATAAGAAAACTACATAATTCACAATGCACTGCAGACAACGAGATTCCAGAAAGGATGCAAGTTAGAGCACTAGGAACGTCTTCACCTTCCAGGACAATCAATGCCCCTCAGGGGCTGGGGTATATGAACGCCCTTGGACACAAGGTCAGAATCTGGTATGAGGCGGGGGGCTGGGGAGGATGTCAAGAGAAGAGGGCCTGGTTTCCACCTCATGGCACTGAGAATTAGATTTGATCCTGACCATCACTTTAACATGACTTGATCACAATCACAGTCCCCATTCTCTCGTTCATTGACTGGGACAGGTTAGATAAGACGATACATATGAAAACTGGATGGCACATTTCTGGCTTATGGCAAATACTTCATAAGTACTTGTTGACCTAATTCTAATCTGCAAATCACTTCTCTTCTGGATTTCTTTCTTCCCGCAGCAAGATCAGCACCCCTCCTGTTAAATCTTCCATGCTAATTTTTAAATTTCAAAAATTTTTCAAAATGTTATGGATTGATAATACATTTACAGAAAAGTGCATAAGACATATAGACCATAAAACTACTACCCAGAGCAAGAAGCAGAACATTTGCAGTCTCCTTCCAACCACCTTTCCCGCCTTACTCCCAAAGCACCTACTCCTGATGCGCAGCCCTGTGGGCTGGTTTTCCTCTTTCCGAGGGGACTGCTTTGTGTCTGGCCGCTGTCACTCGATGGCAGGCAGCAAAACTCACCCACGTCGTCGTGTGTTGCTTCAGTTACCAACTGTTGTACAGTGTATTCGGTCTGTGGATATTCTGCATTTTATCCATTCACTTGTTTATAGACATTTGGGTTCTTTCAGTTTGGTGTATGACATGGATGTGCACATTCTAGAACAAGTCCTTTGGTACATCTGTGCGTACATTTCTATTGGGGCTATATTAGGCGGGGGGCTGGGGTGACACGGTGTGTGTTCTTCACAGATAATGTCAGTCATATTTACAAAGTGGCTAAATCATTTATAGTCCCAACAGAAACAGAGTCAAATTCCATTGCTTATAGCTGATGTTTGTGTGTATATTATCACACTCGGTGTTTGCAGAGTATGTATTTTCCCACACTTTTACTTTTAACTAACCAGTGTAGTTACATTTATAAAGGTTTTCTTGTTGCTATGATATAGTTGTGTCTCTCTACCCACCTCCAATCCTCCTGAAATTTGCTGCCTTTAATTTGTAGGTTCACAGCACTTGCTTTTAATGTAATTACTGATACGTTCAGATTTAGCTCTACCATTTTTTTGTTTTCGTTTATTTGCTTTTTCATTTCTATGCCTTTTTTCTTCGTTTTTTTGGATTTTTAAAAATATATTTAGGGTTCCATTTGAATTCATCAGTTGAGTCTTTGACTATGTTTTTTCTGCGTTGTCCAGACACGTACAGCTGCCTTAGGAGTCACGGCACACACAGCTTACTTTTCAGTCTATCAGGATTAATGCTTCACCACTTCAAGTGGAAGGCAGAAAACGTACAGACATACGGGCCCCTTTACCTGCCTGCTTTCCAGGTATAATTGTCATGTATCTCTAAGCTGAAAACTCAACAAACAATGTGATACTTTTTGCTTTCAACCATCATATCTGTTCTAAGTAACTTAAGAGAAAAAATAATCTATTCCACTCACCCAGATGTTTACCGCCTCTGCTGCGGGCCCTTCATCCCTAATGTTCCAGTGTCCCCTCTGGTATCTCATCCCTGCTGTCTGAGGAGCTTCCCTAAGTGCGTCCTTTAGAGGACATCTGTTGACAATGAATTCTTAGTTTTCATCTGAGAATGTCTTCTATTTTTATTGAGGTGTAATTGACTCAGAACATGACATTAATTTCATGTGTACAATATAATTATTCAAGATTTGTATATATTGTGAAATAGTCATCACACAGTGACACAAATTTTTGTCATGAGGACTTTTAAGATCACTTTTTAGCAACTTTCAAAGATGCGATGCAATGTGATTGACTATAGGCACCGTGTGGTGCACAGTATAAACTGTGGACCGCGTCACAAGTTTGTGTGTCGAGTTCTGCGGGGGCCAGGCTGCCCTTCACAGCATCAGCCCAGTTTTAGTGTATGTGCCGCCTCACAAACACAGTCTGATACTGTCTTTATTTCACTTTTATTCCTCAAGGATATTTTTACAGAATATGTAAGTCTGGGTTGACAGGTTTTATTGCCCCTTTCCCCCCATACTTTAGAAATGTTCTACTGTCTTCTGGCCTTTGTTTGCTCATGAGAAACTCACAGTCATTCAAATACAACTCCCTATATTTGATGCATTGTTTTTCTCTGGCTTTTGCGATTCTTTGCCTTTCCATTTAGTAGGTTACGATATGGATTTGGATTCAGGCATGAATTTTCCTGAACTTAGCTTGTTGGGTGCCCACTGAGCTTCTTGAATTTGTACCTTTATGTCTTTTATCAAATTTAAGCAGTTAAAAACCATTATTTCTTTTAAAAAATTTTCTTTTGTACTACATTCTTTCTCCTCCCCTACTGAAACTGATGACAAGAAAGACCTTCTGGTATGGCCCTACAGATGCCTGGGGATTTATTTTTCAATCTGTTTCCTTTCTGTTTTTCAGCTCAATAATTTATATTGACCCATAGATCAATTTATATTGTTCTGTCTATATGGATCTATTTAATTATTTTAAAGTTTATTGACTGTCACTTACATTCTGTTATTGAGTCAAATGATGACTGTTTTCATTTGTTATGTATTTTATTTCTAAAACTTAAATTTGATTCTTTTTGTATCACTTGTCTTTCTGATTAGACCATCCCTCCACTCATTCTGAGGATAATTGCCCTTACTTCCTGCACTATGATTATATTAGCTGCTTTAATGTCTCAGTTCCACTATGTCATCTCAAAGGTGTTGTCTCTTGATTGTCTTTTTGCCTTTTTCCTTGACAAACATTGAGATTTTCCTGGGTTCCCAGATATCAAGTAATTTTTTTTGTACCCCAGGCATTTTGCATATTGTTATGGGACTGAGGATCTTGAGTAAATCGTATGGAAATGTTGATTTTTTAAAAATCAGGCAATGAGCTTGATTAGGTTTAGGGTGCAAGTTTCTGTCCACCTTCTCTGGGCGGTAACACTAAACAACGTCTTCTTAAGGCTTCACGGGGCTATTTCGATCTGTTTGGTTTGTGCGCTCATCTCGGGCCTGGAAGCTCAGTTCTAAATCCTTCACTGTGCTGCACTGGGTCAGCTTGGGGGGAGTCCAGGCTCTCGTCTACCACATTATGGGTCACTTTCTTCAGTCCCTCTCCTCCATGAGGTCCCCAACACTTTCCAGTTCCAGGGGACATGGTCCCTTACAACCTCACCTTGGTCTTTGGCTAAAAAGTCAGGGTTTTTGTTTCCCTGCTCTGTCAAAAAAACAAACAAACATGAGATACATAGAGAAGAAGAGGAAAAAAGGCAACAGGGATTTTCCCCGTGTTCTTAGCTCTGCAGTTCTTTGGGCAGAGCAAAGTGTCCCCCTCCCTCAGTGCTCTGGTCATTGGTCTGGCGGCCACTGCCATTGCTATCACTATGGTCACTGGCTGCCTGGGGCCTGGGCAGGAAAGATGGAAAACACAGAAATAAACCAGGGTTTTCTATACTCTCTCTGACTGTCGGGGCTCTTTCCCATTCCCCAGACCCACAGTCGAGGGCCTATTCTGCAGATATTTTTGTCTGTCTCCATTGCAGTTTCTGGTTCTATGTTGTCTCCGAGGCCAGGCCCAGAGAAACCAGAGAGGAAAATGGGAAGCTCCAGCAGTTCGGCAGTATTTTGAATTCCAGTTCCCTTCCCAAGTCTCCTTGCTCCCATTTATTGCTTCGAGTCTCAGATTGCTGCCCTGTGCCTTGGCTGCCCTCGGTGGGGGACAGTGTGGCAGATCCACCCCTATTTGACCAGAACAGGAACGCCACCCGCCTGCTGTGATTGTCTGTGTGGCGCTCTCACTACCCGATCCCTTTGTTTGTTCACTCATTGGTATTTTGTGTCTCCCGATCCTGCCCCTTCCAGGCTTTGGGAGAACAGTAACTTGGTGCCTAGTGAATACTACCTGGCACACAGTAGGCACTCAGTACATATTTTCTTCTTCTTTTTTATTACTATTTTTTGTTGTTGTTCAAGTACAGCTGCCCCCCCATCCCCACCTCCCACCCTCAATGCACGTTTTCGAACAATTGAATCTACCCTCTCAGTCACAGAGATTTGTGGATAACTGCTTCTTTCTTTTCTGAATCCTCCTCTTCAAACTCTCTCCTTGCCATAAATTGCTTTACACGTTTTTTCAGAAAAATGTATTAGTCTCCTGACAAATGAGGGCCAGGTCAAGAGGAATCCTGAGACGCTTAGGGAAAGAACAGACACATGTGTCCATCAAGAGTCTGGATTCCAGCTTTAACCAGGGGAGGGCATTTACCCCCTCGGGGAAATCGGGAGTTCAGAGGAATAGTGGCTTTAGGTGAGGCTTGATCCAGTGACTCAAACAATGCTGCTGAGGACGCTGACCCTTTGTGGCCGTCAGCTCTGCTTGTCACTGTTACTGCAGTTGGCTTCACTTTTAATATCGATCAGTACTACCCCCATGGCCACAGTGCTGCCTAGAAAGAAGGAAGACCCAATGGGCATGGCCATCCGGAGATACCTACCTGTAGAAGAGCTCAGAAAGCTAGGAGCCTCTTCTGTTTCTTCCAAGGTGGCCTCTTCAAAAGGACAAAGTTCTGCAAATTTATCTTTGCTGGCAAAGCCAGGCACAAACGAGCAGGTTAAGGTCCAGCCTGCCTCTAGAGCCTGAAAAACAGACTAAATGACAGCCACACGACCAAAGTCCTGAGACTGAGCTGTATTCCATTAATGATTTCCATTTTATATTTCTGCCAACAGTCCCACAGGCCCTCCTTCAGTGTCGGTCATCACTGAGTTACAGCACCCAAGGCCCCAGTTTCCTACCTGAGAGGCACAGCCCTTCACCGGCCCTCACTTATGGCTCTACCCAGCCCTCTCTCTCTCTCCAAATCTATCGAGTGCTGCACTTAAACACTGTGAGTTCAGACAGCAAGTCTGGGGTTGAGAGGTACCAGGTTATCTACTCCATCCACATCTCAGAGACAGCAAGGGCTGGGAGTTCAGACAGTGAGGGACCCATCCAAAAACTGGTCTCTATGATTAGGTCCCCAGAGTCAGATAGCAAGGTGCAGAGAGGGAGAGTGTGGGCAGGAATGAATGCCCATGTTTAGTATATGACGGCTTACTTTGTGCGGCTCAGTGCTAGGAACATTCCAGATTTAAATATGGTAGCAGCAATAAATAGACACAAGGATGTGCTCTCTAGCACTCTGCACCCTCCCTTTGTGGTTTCTTTGTGGGATTACTGACCACCTCGTGCATTGTGAGTTAGGACAGACATCATGTCAGGGCCGTTCCCACTGTATTTCCCGGGCCTGATGCTGGGCCTGGGGCTCCACGATACACATTGAATGGGGGACATCTACAAAGCTCTGATAGTCAGGGCCTTAGGAAGTGGTGTTCTGCCTATGACTCTCTTTTTTTGAGGAAGCAACACACCGCAGCTAGGTGACAGCCACCTGGCCCACCTGCCCACCCTACTTGAACACTTCCCCAGAGGAAGCCGAGCCAGTCCACGGCTAAGGGTCACCTGTGGCACTGCAGACTGGCAAAGACCTCAGCCAGTGGATGACTTCTCGCTCCCTCCCTGGTTACACGTGTCTCCCAAGTGCTACTGGGTTTGTGGGTCACACCTGCTCCATGTGCATGGGGTGTATTATGTATCTCAACTGGTTTCTTGTGAGTTGTTCTGCCCCACTCACACCTTAGACCATAAAACTGTTAAAGACAGAGATTGTACCTGCTCTGTGGTACATGCCTGTCCTTTTGCCATCCAAGCATCCAAGTGAGGGAATGGCTATTTTGTGGCAGCATTTTCACCTCCCGGCCTGATGGACACAACAACACTCAAGCAGTAAGAAGAGGCTGGGAGGTTGGGGAGAGTGGGCCACATCATTTGCTATTAGAACCCCTGCCCTGACTGCCCGCCTGGTTCTGATGTGGGGAGTCCGAGACCTTGCAGGTGGGCCCTGTGTGCCCGGGCTCCTGCTGCTGTCCCCCCAGCATGGCTGTTGGGATTAATTCGGTGTCACTGAGTCATGCTCCTTGACACAGCCCCCAGGACTCATTTCCAGGGTGTTTTTGGCTCTTGACAACCTCTTCCTGTTTTGCAAGCTAAAAAGTAACATTTCAAAGACACAGAGAGAGTTTTTCTTGTTTAAAAAGAAAGACTTCATTGACTGAGGAGAGAACAGAGTCCACAGTGGAGCAACTTTCACCCCTGTGTCTATCCCCACCTTTCACACTAACTGCCGAGGTGCCTCACTGTTTGGCCCACACTCATCAATCACAGCACCTTCAAAGGAACATGGAAGACTGTCTGTAAAAACACATCCAAACAAGCTCTCTCCCTTTATTCATTGAAAGGCCTTCACCAGCAATAGTTTCTTTCACTCAAAATGCCCAACTCTGGCTTAATGCTAAGAATAAGCTAAATAATGCTTTTTAATTTTATTTATTTTTTAAAAAGATTTTATTTATTTATCTTTAGAGGGGAAGGGAAGGAGAGAGGGAGAGAAATATCAACGTATGGTTGCCTCTCATGCGCCCCCTGCTGGGAACTGGCCTGCAACCCAGGCATGTGCCCTGACTGGGAACCGAACTGCGGTTGTTTGGTTCGCAGGCCCGCGCTCAATCCACTGAGCTACACCAGCCAGGGTAATAATGTTTTTTTAAAAGATAGAACTTAGGAATTAAAGATTCTACAGAAAAATAACTTCACAATGGGGATGAAGCGGTTTCACTTTCCTTTAGACAGGACTGCAGGGCCCTAAGTGGAAGCAACTCAGTAACTGGTGACAGAGAGGGTTAAAGTCCTTTGTACACTTCCACTGCCTCCTGCCCAGCGGGAGCAGGAGCCTCAGGATGGCCTTGGGCTGAGGAAATGGGGGTCAGTAGCTGTGGTGAACCAGGAGAAACAGTCTTCATGAACTCTCTCTGGAAAAACACCACCACAAATAATTGTGAATGGATCTGCATCGTTATTTGTTAAGTGTTAAATCGATGAACTCTGTTAACTAAAAGCCATTATGGGTGGGATGGAGGTGACACAGTGCCTGGCAGGTCATGGGCTCCACACCAGGGACTCAGTCAGAGAACAGCCCCTCTCAGTGGATAAGAGACCCCAAGAGAGCAGAGAGGGAGCAGAGAGGATCAGTTCTCCCTCGGTCCACAGGGGACTCTGAGTCCCGGGCTCTCCTGAGCCCCACTGAGGGTGTCTCACCACTTCCATCAAGGAGATTGGGGTGCTGAAGTCTAATCCTGATGACAGGGGTGTGCGTCCAAGTAAATGCAGCAATGTGAAGTCAGCTGTAACCGTGTAATTCGATTACAGCACATCAGAGAATTGTAACGTTTTTGTAAGGGAAAGGCAGCAAGTGTTCTGCATGTGATTCAGAGAAAGCAGACCCCAGGAGTAAGATTTCCTGTCAGACTCTTCCCAAGTGACAAGAGTCTGCAGCGTAGACACTGTCACTCGGCCCCTGACACCGAAAGGCTGAGAGGGAATCACAGAGCACACAGCCTGAAGGTGGAGGCATCCAAACACAGCGGAGTCTGCACACAGATGCCGCCCCTCCCGGCCACCTGTGTGTAGAAGGGCGATTTCCACAGGCTCAGGTCCCACAACTTTTTCACAGCTGTTCCAGGAGAGCCTTACTTCAATGTAAAAGTGCTGGTCAGAGGGAGGCTCAAGTAAGGGTACAGTACAGGGGGAAACTCCCCCCAAACCAGAATTATCTTCTGGAGGGCAGGCCCCTTGTAGTACAGGCTTTCCCTGCTAGGTGAGTGTTCTAGGAACCCATCTGTATCAGTGCACCAGCTGGTGTTGTTGTGAGAGGCCGCACTAGGCTTCAGTGAATTTTTCTGGAAGACTCTTTTGACTTATTTGCCTATTTCACAGTGGGTGATTTACTAACACACCTGCCCATACCTCACTGAGTGTTTGGCAGTTTTTGACCCAAAACAGTATGACCCCCATACCCCATCCTCCCTATTCAGCCAATCTCACCCTGAGCGAGTTGTTTTTTTGTTTCCCTGGATGAAAAAAAGTCCTCAAAGGGAATGTTTTGCCAATGTGGAAGAGGTAAAACAAAAAACAGTAGAAGCACTAAAAGGTATCAAAATCGACAAGTTCAAAAACTGTTTAGAGCAGTGGAAAAAACATCTCAATAGGTGTATTGCATCAGATGGAGAGTACTTTGAAGGTGACTGAGATTTAAACATGTAAGAATAAATATACAATTTTTTGTAAATGAATTCTGGAGTGTTTTTGCTCCCCTCTTGTATGTACTCATATATACATTAACTTTCAGGGATTTTAGTTTATAGACAATGAACATTTTAGATTAGAAGTCCAAAAACCACAGGCCATGGGTCCATTGTGGCCCACTGCCTCTTTTCATGAACAGTGTTCTCTAGAGACGGCCATGTGCGGATGTGTACATACCGCCTATTGCTGCTTCTGGGTTACCATGGCAATGTTGAGTCATTGTGACAGAGACCACAGGGCCTGTAAAGCCAAACATATTTACTACACACTCCTTCACAGAACACATTTGCTGAATCCTAGATTGGAGCAGCCAAGGCGCTGCTCACTGATAGTGTGGGTGCTAGTGGTTTGCAGTGACCATGCTTCTGTGGAATGTGAGCATGAGCCATGCGTTTTTTCTTTTTCTTTTTTGTTTTTGTTCTTTTCTCTTTTTTAAATTGTATTTCTCCCATTACTATTTAGTCCCCTATACCCTCTTCCTCCCCTCAATCACCACACTATTGTTTATGTCCATGAGTCCTTTTTCCTTTTTGCTCATTCCCTCCACCTCCTACCCTCTCCCCACCCCTTAGCTGTCATCCTGCTCTCTATGAGTCTGTTCCCATTTTCCTTGTTAGTTCAGATTGTTCATTATGGGATATGTCTTCCTCTGACTGGCCTATTTCGCTTAGCATAATGTTCTCTAGGTCTATCCATACTGTTGCAAAGGGTAAAATTTTCTTCTTTTTTTATGGCTGAGTAGAATTCCATTGTGTAAATGTCTCATCTATTAACCGTTCATCTATTGATGGACACTTGGGGGCTGCTTTCATATCTTGGCGATCATAAATAACACTGTAATGAACATAGGGGTGCTTATGTTCTTTCAAATTAGTATTTTGGGTTGCTTTGGCTATATTCCCAGAACTGGGATCTCTGGATCAAAAGGCAGATCCATTTCTAGTTTTCTGAGGTATCTCCATGCCACTTTCCATAGCGGCTACAGCAAATCTGCACTCCCACTGACAGTGCACAAGTGTTTCCCTTTCTCTACATCCTCACCAGCCCTTGTTGTTTGTTGATTTATGGATGATGGCCTTTCTGACAGGTATGAGATGATATCTCATTGTGGTTTTAATGTGCATTTCTCTGATGATTAATGACATTGAGCATCTTTTCATATATCTATTGGCCATCTGTATGTCCTTTTTGGAGAAGTGCCTGTTCATATCCTTTGCCCATTTTTCAATTTGGTCGTTTTGGGTTTTTTGGTGTAAGTTCTTTATAAATTTTAGATATTAACCCCTTTCAGATGTACCAGCAAATGTGTTCTCCCATTCTGTGGGCTGTTTTTTTACTTTGTTGATATTTTCCTTTGCTGTGCAAAAGTTATTTAGTTTGATGTCTCATTTGTTTATTTTTTCTTTGTTTCCCTTGCCTGGGGAGATATATCCAATAAAATATTGCTACAAGCAATGCCCAGGATTTTGCTGCCTATCTTTTTTTCTATGGTTTTTATGATTTCAGGTCTGACATTTAAATCTTTCATCCATTTTGAATTTATTCTTGTGTGTGTTGTAAGAAGGCAGTCTAGTTTCATTTTTTGGGTGTATATCTGTTCAATTTTCCCAACACCATTTATTGAATAAACTATCTTTTGCTCATTGTATGTGTTTGCTTCGTCTGTCAAATACTAAATGACTATAATTGTGTGGGTTTATTTCTGGGCTCTCTGTTCTGTTCCATCAATCTGTGTGTCTGTTTCTATGCCAGTACCATGCTGTTTTGATTACTATGGCCTCATAGTAAAGTTTTTTTTTTAGGTAGCAGGAGTCCTCCAACTTTGTTTTTCTTTCTCAGGATCACTGTTGCTATGCAACACCTTTTGTGAAAATTTTTGAAATATTTTTTCTAGTTCTGTGAAATACATCATTTAAATATTTGTAGGAATTGCATTGAACCTACAGATTGCTTTGGGTAGTATAGACATTTCAGTGATCTTAATTCTTCCTATCTATGAACACTGTATGTGCTTCTAGTTATTTGTATCTTCCTCAATTTCTTTCTTTCTTTCTTGGAGACAGTATATATATGGGTCTTGTTTTCTTATCCATTCATCTACCCTAAGTTTTTTGGTTGGAGCATTTAAGCCATTTAAACTTAAGGTGATTATTGATAGATACATTTTTAGTGTCATTTTATTATTGTTAGACTATTTTCCTCTGTTTCTTCTCCTTCTTCTTCTTCTTCTCCTCCTCCTCCTCCTCTTCCTCTTCCTCCTCCTCCTTCATCTTGTCCTTCTCTTTCTTTTAGCAAGCCCTTTAACATTTGTTGAAATACTGGTTTGGTTTCACAACCTCCTTTACTTTTTTCTTCTGTGAGAAGCTCCTTATTTCTCCTTTGATTTTAAATGATAGCGTTGCTGGGTAAAGTAGCCTTGGTTGTACATCCTTGCTTTTCATCACCCTGAGTATTTCATGACACTCCCTTCTCCCCTGAAATGTTTCTGTTGAGAAATCAGATGACAGTTTAATTAGTGCTCACTTTTGTGTAACTACTTGCTTTTCTCTTGTGGCTTTTAGGATTCTCTCTCTTTTTTTAAGCCTTGCCATTTTAATTACGGTGTGTCTTAGTGTGGGCCTCTTTGGGCCCAACTTGTTTGGGATTCTCTGTGGGACTTGTGTGTCTTCTTCCTTCACCAGACTAGGGAAGTTTTTGGTCATTTTTTCTTCAGGTACGTTCTTGATCCCTTAGTCACACTCTGACTCTCTTCTCCTGGTATTCCCATGATGCAGATATTGTTAGACTTCATGCTGTTCCAAAGATTTCTCAATTTCTCCTGATTTTAAAAAATTCTTTTTTCTTTTTGCTGCTTTGCTTAAATGTTTTTTCTACCTTGTCTTCCAAATCACTGATTTGATCCTCTGCTTCATCTAATCTACTGTTTGTTTCTTCCAGTGTATTATTTATTTCAGATATTGCATTCTTTGTTTTTGACTGGTCCTTTTTTATGGTTTCTATGTCTTTTTTCGTGCTGTTGAGTACCCTTGTAATCATTACTCTAAACTCTCTTTCTGATGAATTGCCTGCCTCCTTTGCATCTAGTTTTTCTTCTGGGAATCAATTGTTCTTTCACTTGGGGCCTATTTCTTTTTATTTCCACTTTGGCTGCCTCCTTGTGTTTGTTTCTATGTATTAGGTAGATCTGCAAAAATTCTGGTTCAGCCCTATGTCAAATGCTGCCTATGACTGGCCCTGGACAACCAGTTTGGAGCTATCAGTGATCCACAGCTTGTGGTTCCATCTGCTGGGCCTATTTGTGTGTAGAAAGAAGCAGGCTGTGCACCAGGGCTGGCTTTTACCAACGCCACAGCCAACGGAGGCTCAGCTAAAGTCTCAGAGTTCCCAAAGGTCCTCCTCTGCCTGCAGGGTTTCTGTTAGGCTTAAAGAGTGAAATCCTTCTTGTTGTACTCTTCAGCAACATGGCTTAAGCACCACTGGATGGGTCAGAGTAATTCCTGTGGGGGGCTATTCTTCCCCTCAGGCTGATGCCACTTGGAGGGCAGTTCTTTGTCTGAAAAGATGGTTCCTGCAGTATGGGGAATGACTCAGCACAGGGATTCTGGCAGCTGTTCCTTAAGTTCTCTTCCCAGAGCCACCAGCCCCAGAGTCTCCTCATGTGTCTCTAGCCCACTCTGCCCTCCCTCTGTCAGAGCCCAAGGTAAGTGGCTGCAAACAAAATTTTGTGTGTTGGCCCTTTAGGAGGCTGTATCCCCAGCTGTCTCTCCCTGGGCAGAAACCTTGCTGCTTTTCACAGCTGGATGTTTTCTGTTTTCCTTTCCTGGATCTGGTGCTGTAGGCTTGGGAGCCCAGCTTGGGTTTAGACCCCACACTTCTCAGGGGGAGCCCTCCAGCCACTGAAATGTGTCTCCAGGACTTCAGCTGCCACCCGTGGGAGTCCAGCCAGCCCTCTTGCTTCTTCTGCACTCCCTACCGGTCTCATTGTGGTGATGTGGCTTCTTCCTTCTGTCTGTGGTTATAATAAGGCTTCTCTTAAGCTAGTGCTCAAGTTGATTATTAAGGATAATTTTTCTATAACTTATTTTTTAAATATTTTATTTATTTATCTTTAGAGGGGAAGGGAAAGAGAGAGGAAGAGAAACATCAATGTATGGTTGCTTCTTGTGCATCCCCTGCTGGAAACTGGCCCCTGCTGGGAACTGGCCTGCAACCCAGGAATGTGCCCTGACTGGGAACTGAACCGTGATCATCTAGTTCTCAGGCCCGTGCTCAATCCACTGAGCTACACCAGCCAGGGCCTTCTATAACTTAGTTGTAATTTCAATTTAGTCCTGGGAGGAGGTTAGTATAGCTTCTATTTACTCCTTTACCATCTTGGGTCTCTGACATGTGTTTGTATCAATGTATGACATGGCTGAGGCCAATTTTATTTTTCCTTCTCCTTCTGATATAGACTTTAAGAGCTAGAGGGATTTTTTAAAAGTAAGAAAAATTTGATGGTCAACTGGGAGGCTGCTTTACAAACTTCCTCTCAGCTAAATGAACTCGGTGATTTGAAATGTCACCTGATCAGGTGTCTTTTCACATTAGGAATCCATCACCCAGACCTGTTCTGGAATGTGTCTTTGCCAGCACAACGGCACAGTTTTAACAGATTAAGAGGGGTTATGTCTACAGATACTTTTGCTTAAAAAAAAAGAAGAGTCATTATTAGAATGTGCAAGCACACACTGACACTGCATATATGATATTCTCATGGAAAAGCATATTACCTTCTCTGATCTTTTTAAGGTACTTTCTTTTTCAGCCCGTGGACTCGAAAAAATAGAAATGTTATATTAATCTGAGGATTCACAAGTCTTTGCCACAAACCTGCAACTTTACTGTAAGTGAACCTATGGATAGGGCTTAAAATGTTGTAGAGGACTGACACACATCAGAATTGAAACTGTGGCCCTGGATGGATGGCTCAGTTGGTTGGAGCATCATCTCGTACACCCATAGGTGGAGGGTTCAATTCCTGGCCAGGGCACCTATGTAGGTTGCGAATTGGATCCCAGAACAGGCCATGTACGGGAGGCAATCAATCAATGTTTCTCTCCCACATCCACGTCTCTCTTTCATTCTCTCTTTCCCCACCCTCTCTCTAAAAGTAATGAAAAATGTCCTTGGGTGAAAAACAAAACAAAACAAAACTGAATCTGTGAGTACCTATTGCTAACGACCTGAAACCATACTGGCCAGGGCGGGGAGAGATGCCTCAGAAGTTCGTGCTTCTTACAGATTAAAACTAGTTTAAGAGCAGAATCAGTGAAACACTAACACATGTATTCAAACTGC
The DNA here is from genome assembly GCF_014824575.4 of Sturnira hondurensis. Taxonomy (NCBI): domain Eukaryota; kingdom Metazoa; phylum Chordata; class Mammalia; order Chiroptera; family Phyllostomidae; genus Sturnira; species Sturnira hondurensis. The sequence continues at coordinate 1,522,804 of NW_028081809.1, forward strand.
ACAAACACAGCACTTGAACAATTAAATACAAGCAAGTTTTGAAGGAGAGACAGTAAAGTTGGCAGAAAATTTATTCATCTACAGTTCTGTCTGCTGGGAGAATGACAACGTTCAGGTGACATAAATGCAGCACAGCTCCACAAGTGAATATTTTCAATCTGTCCACAAGGACAGATCGATGCTTTTTTAAGAAATAAAATCCCGGAGTTCCTTTAGCCCCACAGAAGTCTGGATGGAGCTTCCTGGTGCCAGCTCCACACACAGTAAGCAAGGCAGCACCTGGCTCTGAGCTGCTGGGTCCTGGGCTCACAAACGTGTCCTCCTGCCGGCGCCTGATTGCATGGGTTCCGAGGATGCATCAGCCCCTCCTCGGTAGGGAGGCCTTCCCTAGAAAGTCCTGTGACTCCCTGGAAGAGCCGCCTTCGGGGGTATTCTCCTAAACCTGCTGAGGCTGCACCCAGGGCCCTAGAGAGTATGAAGAGGACCCTTAGAGCCCAGAGTGCTTCACTCGACAAGCCAGGTGCCATCATTGGCAATCCAAGCACCAACAGCAAACTGGACTTTGCTGAGCTAACAGTAGGAAGCTCACACACGGCACAGCATGAACTTTGTTAGGAATCTGGCTTAACACGAATAGCACTCAGCAACTTTAGACTTATTGCCGGCTGGTGACATTTATCTATTACTTGTTAGTTAAGTGTCAAGGTCCCAGCTCTCTTTGCACCAGCAAGCAGTGGCATGTTTCACCTACTGTAACTTGGCGGGAACAGGGAAAAACATGGGGGAGGGGAGGCCATTACTATGCACCAAGATCACTCCTCCCTCCTCTGGAGCAAACCGGAGACCACCTCTCAGCTCCCTTCCAGTTCAGGGGGGCTGTGTGACTGATTCTGGTCAATAAAGTGCCAGCAGAGCTGCCCATGCCATCAGGGGGTACAGGCAGAGGGAGGCCCGTGGACAGGCCCCCATCCTCTTCCTGAGGGGCAGCTGGGAACACAGGGAGCCACTAGTGCAGGTGATGCAATCAGCCTGCACCCTTGGGTGACTGTGTAGCGGGGCCTCCCACAGATCCATGCTGCAAGGCACCGTGAGTGGGAGCAGAACCTGAGCTAGCGACTTCGCACAGCCTAGCTTCTCCCCCGTCATACAGGGTGCCACCAAGAGAAGGCACAAGACTGGCTGTAGGAACAAACTACTCTTTTGTTTTATCATTTATTATTTAAATAATTTGCTTTGGAAAATTAAGAACATACAGAGGTAGTCATTGTTGCCTTTCTAGAGTCTATTCTCCTAACCTGTTCATAGGCAGCTATATAAATATAAATGTATATACTTCAACAGACTTATACAACAAATGGACCTTATTGCTTTCCACATAATAGTATCTGTGAACAACTTCACGCTACTGGAAAAGCCCGTGGTGTATCTGGATGCACCCAGAGCTGTGCTGCGTGGCCAGCCAGGTCACGGCCCTTCTCTGCTGTCTGCTCACCAGGAAGTGCAGAGTTTGGACTGGACCAGCCCTGGGGTTCCTGCTAACACCAACGCCCAGATTCGGGGACTGTTACACACCCAGAGAAACCTCCCAGTGCCCAGCACAGTGCCTCAGCCACAGTGGGCTCTCGTGAAATCTTTATCAAAAGAGTCAATGTACGTATGTCCTGCATAATAAATACACATTATGATACTAATGACTTTACAAGGGAAGGAGAAACTCTGCATCATCTAACTATAGTGCCAAATGAATTTGTCTGCAACTATGGGTAATCATATGCCTTGAACATCCGAAGCGATTTTGTTGGAAACTTCATTGTTACCGTTGACAGCCCCACACCAGCCACAGCGGCACACGAAATCAGTTTCAAAGTCTCATAAAAATCTCCATTTCTCTGTCAGGCTCATATGACCTCCTTCCTTACCAATAGGAGTCGCCTCCCAACACAGCTCACCTTCCTCCTGCAAGCGTGCTCCTCAACCTCTCTGTGCTGTCGGGAGTTTTCCTGACAAAACCTTCACGGGTCACCTGCCCCTCCCACCCTCCCCACCTGGACATGAGACTCACACAGGCCGTGCCCAGATGGCAACATTCAACCTGGCAACACTCAACCTGCCCCATGGGTCGCTGCTCTGCTCAAGAACACTCTGTAGTCCTTCCGGCTGCAAAGTGTTTGTTCGTGCTGAGCCTTCCACCTGTAGTGTCTCCCACTCCCATCTCTGCCTGTCAAAATCTGACGTGGCCCCAGCCAGGTGTCAGCCAGGACCTCTTTAATGGAACAATTCCTGGTCCTCATTTGCTGCCTTCTTCAAGTCTCCAAGGACCTGGGTCATACTTCCCCTGAGCCCCCTACCTTGGTATCTGAGCATCATCCTGGTAGGCATAGAGGTTTTCTAATAGTCGTTGACCTTGATAAAGCAAGTTGAGCTTTTTATAAAACTGACATTCTGAAGATTCTAATAGTCGTTGACCTTGATAAAGCAAGTTGAGCTTTTTATAAAACTGACATTCTGAAGATGAAAAAATGGCTGAAAATTGGAGATTTCATCTGGTTCAAGTAGCGGCTATTTATGCAGGAGACAGTATATATCGATTTAAACAAAAATGATAGGCATGCCCTGACTCTCCCCTGAGAGCTCAGTTCATTTATCTAACACACCATTTTGGATTGTTGCTCTTGGGCCACAGCTGGTGGCCATCGTAAGTCAAGGAACAGACGAGAGACAAGAGATTGCCACGGTGTATGCGGCGTGCACTCCACCTGGTTAACCGGTCCTGGGCAGCCTGGGAAAGTTACACTCACACTAAGAAAGGGAGGATGGGACCAAGTGAGCTAGAAAATGGACACAGATCAGGAGGTGTCATCCAAATAGGGGGAAAACCCTAGAGCAGGTGTCAGAACATGCCGGTGCAGTGTGTCCAGCTGCTTCCCGAGCACACCAGGCCACCCACCCGGAGAGCATCCATCACGTCTGGCTGCTGCAGGAGCTCGGGGAAGGTAGCCAGTATGGGATTACTGATTAAATCTGAAATACAAAGACCAAAAAGGATTCTATACAAATTTATCCAATGTTTTACTGCAATAGAAAATCATTCATTCTGATTAGAATCGGGGTCACAATACTTGTTGACAACGCATTCTAACATTTAATCCTCTAGAAGTCAACCTCCGTCCTCCCCTATACCCATACCCCAGAGGGTTCTGGAACGAGCCTGTACCAAGTGGACAGAGCTTTTAGGGTAGAAGCGAAGTGGCTCTGAGCAGAATAACACTAGAAAACTGTGCTCTTCAGTGTTTTTTCCAGGCTCACTTCCCTCCCATGACGGCGGTGTGGTAGGAGGAGTCAGGAGGCACCAGCAGAAAGGAGACTGCTGGTGCCTGAGTCCAGTCCCCTGCACTTGGGGGAGAACCCTGGTGTCTGGGGGTCAGGGGATGGTGGTGAATGAGACTGGAAGGCATCGGGGCTTGGGGATTTGGCCACGTGCCTAAATACTGTGCAGGAGTGTAGTGGTATTCTACAATAAGTAATGGCATCTGAAAGACCTGTTTGAGGAAGTACACGAGGAAGAACACTTTGGAGATGATCCTATATCTTTAGCAGGGGGAAAAAATCCATTCTCCAGATTTTTCTAGGTTTATTCTGATGGTCAGGTTCAAATGAAGCCAATAATCTGAGTAACCTTCTCCAGGACAACAAATAAGCTTTATCCTTTTTAAGAAGTCATGTCATCCATGAATTGTTTCTAGAGTCACTGAATTAAATTTAAAGGCCAGTGATGATTAAAAGGCTTGCCTTAACTGTCCTCTCTTAGAGTGATAATTGCTCCTTGAGAAATGTCTGTGCCTCTCTGACTTAGAGTTCCGTTTCCATTACCCATCTAGGTGTCAGGTCCCTGGCAGAGGACCCATCTCACCATGAACTCTACTCGTCCGGATGCTAAGGCACCACAGGGCTCTCCCTCTCACTCCCTCTCTCCGGCCCCACTGGCCTGCTTTCAATTCCAGTCCCTCCAGCGCACCCATGTTTTCCTGCCTTCAGTCTTCACACAAACTATGGTCTCTCTGTCCAGGAAGCATCATCCCCCACCTCCTTCTTCATAACTCGAACTCCTCTCTCCAGGCTTATCTTCACATCACTTGCCCAGAGAAGGCTTCCCTCACCCTACACATGAATTCAGGCCTTCCTACTGTGCACTTTCTTGTGCATTTTTCTTCAGAACACTATTCCAAAATGTGGAAAGGATTATTCATGTGATTTTATGTTTAAGGTACGTCGCTCCACTAGAGTAGGAATGGCCCTGCCTGACTCACAAGGCCTGGCATGCAGGAGGCACTCCAAACATACCTGCTTTCGGATCTACCGAATTCAAAGACTGTCCAGTGAAGTTAATTTTTTTTTTTAGGTAATCCTTATAATACGTGCATTCCTCATTGCAAGTTCAATCATGTGTGACAACTTACTAATTTAAAAAATTATTTTTTAACATTTTACTGGGAAGAAATTTCGTGCTTAAAATAGTAGCAAGAATAAAAATAGTACACAGTAATCCTGAATACTTCTTACCTGGATTTGCCAATTTTGACTTCTCCACTGATATTTAAAGGTTGTGCATTAAGAACTAGTTATTGGGTTAGCCAAAAAGTCCATTATGTTTCTTTCCATACGATGGCTCCAGTAGTGCTTAGTTATCTTTAACTTCATTTGAAACAATTTGTTAGATTTTACTGTGACAGCTGTCATATGAATGCACAGTTTTAAAAAACTTATCAAAATTGGTGAATTTTTGTGCAGCCATTTTAATACTGAAGATGGAAGGAAATACAGGGCATTTTTGGCATATTATGCTTTATTATTTCAAGAAAGTTAAAAATACAACTGAAACACAAAAAAAGATTTGTGTAGTGTATGGAGAAGGTGCTGTGACTGATTGAATGTGTCAAAAGTGGTTTGCACACTTTCTTGGTACCATTGAGATTTTGGCCAAATAATTCTCTGCTATGGGACTGTCTTTTGCATTAGAAGATGTTTAGTAACACCCCTGGCCTCTACCCATTAGAAGTCAATAGTGGGAGATAGCCAACATACTCAAATATCCAAATCAGAAAGTTATTCATGAAAATAAAAAATGTCTTATTTTATGGAAAAAAACATATGGACTTTTTGGCCAACCCAGTATTTTGGGTGATTTCAGTCTCTTCTGAGAAAGATGCTGTGAATACTAAACATGGTAGAAACAGAATATTCAGAGGCAGTAAGGAAAAGTATGATTATATCTGAGTTTTGGGATCTCAAATTTCCAGAACTAGAAATAAAAATATATATATATTGTAAAAAATTAAATGCAAACTGAGGTCATGTAGGCTACACACTGAGCATAATGCTTTTGCATCTGTGTTGACTTTGATGTATTTAAAATTTTCATCTCAATGTCACCTTTGGAAGAAGACGATATAGGCCAACATAGGTTACGTTTACTAAAGCATGATATGTTATTGTAGAAAAAGAAATTGCAAAGACTTCTTACTAGCACTTTGCAAGCTCATCCTGTCTTTCAAGAGAATGAGAGAGATGCCCTCCAAAAAAAGGAATTCATTTATAAAAAAAATTGTATTTATTCTTACATGTTTGAACTTCATCCACCTTCAGAGTACTTACCACTTGATGCAATACACCTATTGAGACTCTTTTCTGCTGCCGAAAACAGTTTTTGAACTTGTTGATTTTGATGCCTTTTAGTGCTTCTGCCATTTTTTAATTTCACTTCTTCCATATTGGCAAAACATTTCTCTTTGAAGAATTTTTTTTCATCCAGGGAAACAAAAGAAAGTTGCTTGGAGTGAGACAGAGTGAATAGGAAGGGTACGCAAGGGGGTCATGCTGACCCCCTTAGTCAAAAACTGCTGAACACTCAGTGTGGTGTGGGCAGGTGTGCTCTTAAATCACCAATCATGAAATAGGCAAACTGGTTGAAAGAGTCTTCCCCAAATTTTTCACTAAAGCCAAATGCAGCTTCTTACAATAACACCAGCTGGTACACTGATACGCATGGGTTCCTAGAACACTCACCTAGCAGGGGAAGCCTGTACTACAAAGGGCCCATCCTCCAGAAGATACTTTTGTTTTGCAGGGGAAACCCACCACCCCTACACGTCTCCAAGAATTTGGCAACAAAATGTCAACAAATGAATGTAGCACATTTCCAATTAATGTTTCCAACAGTAGACTACTAGAGAAGAAAAAAATTATTCATTAAACAGTCCCTACACTCCAACATGCAATGTTCTTTAAATGTGTATTTATTAGTTTAATCAGCTGTCCCAAGTTTTGTTTCATTATTGGAAAAAATGAAAAAATTATAAGGAAAATTCCCACTCCAAGTTGGCCACATTAAATTCAGATAACTTACATTTTTTACGTATACACTTTCTGGTCTCCACTCTGTTTTGTCATTCCTATGCTTCCATTTATCTATCACCCATGTTAAATGTCAAATTTTAAAAAGTCATGAATTACATGTTTTGGAAACAAAGAAACCAGTCTGCTACAAGTTCTAACACAGCCACGGGGCCACCCCAGCTGATGCGATGAACGCATGAACGCAGAGGAGACTGAGTTCAGACTGTTCACAGTGCTGGATGGAATGTGGGAGGGTGTGGCAGACTGGACTGAACTCCCACTTTCCTGCTTCCCAGTTGTGCAACTATGGGTCAGTTAATTATTCTCCTTGTGTTTTGGTTTCCTCATCTGTGGAATGCAGATAGTAGTACCTGCATTTCAGAAGGCTCACAAAAGGATTAAAATGAGGAAGGGGGTTTTAATGTGGTGCCTGGTACATAGTAAGAGCTGAAAAACACAACAGATTGCCACATTGAAGTTAAATTATTATCAGTTTAAAGTAGATTATTTTAATTTAGGATGTTGCATGCATTCCCCATAGTAACCACAAAGAAAAAAATCTATAGAATGTACACAAAAGAAAATGAAAAGGGAAAAAAATGTGTCACTGCAAAAAGTCAATTAAACACAAAGGAAGGGAGTAGGGAGAAAATGAAGAACCAAAAATATCTATGAGACATACAGAAGACCACTAACAAAAGGGCAATAGTAAGTCCTTCCTTATCAGTAATTGCTTTCAATGTAAATGGATTAAACGCCCCAATCGAAAGTCAGGGACTGGAAGAATGGATTACGGGATCCAACTGTGTACTACCTACAAGAGACTCTAGATCTAAGGACACTCATAGGTTGAAAATGAAAGGATGGATGAAGATATTCTGTGCAAAGAGTAAACAAAACTGAGGAGGGATGGCTAAAAATAATGTATCAGACAAAATAGTCCTTAAGTCAAAAACTGTTACAAGAGACAAAGGATATTATGTAATGAAAAAAGGGTCAACTCACCAAGGAGATATAACAATTATAAATAAATATAACAAACACTGGAACTCTCAAATATATGGCGCAAGCATTGACAAATTAGAGAAATAAACAGACCTGTAATAATAATAGGAGACTTCAGTATCCCACTTTCAATACAGGATAGAAGAACCAGGAAGAAGACTAATAAGAATATAGAGGACTTGAACAACAAATTGTATTGTAGCCAACAGACATACACAGAACACTCTACCCAACAACAGCAAAATTCATGTTTTTCCCACGTGTACATGGAACAGTGTCTGGGATAGACCACATGTTAGGTCACAAAACAAATCTTAATAGATTTGAAGACTGAAATCGTACAAAGTATCTTTTCTGATCACAACATAATGGAACTAAAAATCAAGAGCAGAAGGAAAACTGGAAAATGCACACATATGTGGACAACACACTCTTAAACAACCAATGAATCAAAAAACAAGTCACAAGGAAAATTAGAAAATACTTAAAAATTAAAGGAATAAACACAACATGCTAAAAACTAATGGGGCACAGTTAAACCAGTGTTAAGGGGGAAATACATAACTAGGAACACATTAAAAAATAAGAAAAATCTCACCAACAACCTAATGTTACAATTTAAGAAACTAGAAAAAAGGACAAAATAAACCTACAGCTAGCAGAAGGATGAAAATAATAAAGATGAGAGAAGACATAAATGGAAGAAACTAGAAAAACACTAAAGATCAATGAAACCAATAATTGGTTCTTCAAAAAGATCACCAAATTGACAAACTTTTAGCCACATGAATTAAGAAAAAGAAACCAAATCACTAAAATCAGAACTGAAATGAGGATACCACTTCTGATTATACAGAAATAAAAGAAATTATAAGAGAGTACCTGAACAGTTACAAGTAAAAAAAAATAAATAATCTAGCTGAAATGGAAAAATTCCTAGGAATACAAAACCTACAAAATGAAATCGCAAATTAATAGAAAACCTGAATAGACCTATTACTGGTATGGAGATTGAATCAACAACCAAAAACCTATCAGCAAGCAAAAGTCTTGAGTGTGATGGCTTCACTGGTGAATTCTGCTAAATATTTAAAGAAGAACAAATCCTTCTCAAACTTTCTGGAAAACTGGAAAAGAGGGAATCACTTCCTAACTCATGCTGAGGCCAGCATTATCCTAATACCAAAGCCAGACAAAGACACTAAAGAGAAGAAAATTACAGACCAATATCCTTTATGAACATTGATGCAAAAATCTTCAACAAAACACTAGTAAACAGAGGTCAGCAGCATATTAAAACAAAGATTATACACCATGACTAAGTGGATTTATCCCTGAAATGCAAGGATGGCTCAATGTAACAAAATCAATCAAAGTAATAAACTATATTAACAGAATGAAAGAAAAAACCTACATGATCTTATCAACTGATGTCAAAAAGTATGACAAAATTTGACAGCTTTTCATAATAAAACCACTCAACAAACTAGGAACAGAGGGGAACCACCTCAACATAATAGAAGCCAAATATGAAAATCTCACAGCCAACATCGTGTTTAATGGTGAAAGCCTGAATGATTTTTGTCTAAGATCAAGAACAAGAAAAGGATTCCTGCTTTCACCACTTACATTCAACATATCACTGGAAGTCCTAGCTAGAGCAATCAGGCAAGAAAATGAAACAAAAGCATCCTAATTGGGGAGAGGAAGTAAAACCAACTCTGTTCATAGACAAGATGGTCTCATATGTAGGAAACTCTAAAGATGACATAAAAAACTGTTAGAATTAATAAATTCAGCAAAGTTTAAGAATATAAAAATATGTAAAAACAAGTCATGTCTGCATACTAACAGTCAATAATTCAAAAAGAAAATGAAAACAATTCCATTTACAAGAACATCAAAAAGAAGAAAATACTTAAGGCTTTAAACACAGGAACAAAATTTCAGTACTGAGACTTCAAAATGATAATGTGGGAACATGATGGGTGAGTGCTTTAAAACCCTGACACACAGACTGGACGCTTGGGGCGGAGTGAGCATGAGGGTCAGCCTTAGAAGAAACTCCAGATAATGTCTGAAATCACTCTAAACATACATTTTCTAAATGTTATTTTTTAGAAAGAAATGGACTCTGTCATGAAGCATAAAGAAAGAACATAGAGATAAATTTCAGAACCCCAGCAAACAATGTCCTCTATCAAAAAGAAATAGGTCTTTGGGCTAAGAAAACTCACTCAAAGTTTAAAGACATTTAAACATTTGTCAATTAATCCTAAACTTTCATTTCTAGAATGAGAATTTTAGAAGAAAAAAAGAATCACAGAGGTAACAGTCTCCTAGTCTGTTGATAGCGAACAGAATTAATGTGACCGACCCCATGATGGTGCAGGAGCAATAGATCCCCTTGGTGATCAGTTTAATGGAGTTTAAATAATTGTCCTTGACCACTCCCTAACCTCTGCATTTCTAGAAACACCCAAAAATGCAGGACAGGTTTTTTTTTTTTTAAGATTTTACTTATTTATCTTTAGAGGGGAAGGGAGGGAGAGAGGGAGAGAAACATTAATGTATGGTTGCCTCTTGTGCGTCCCCCGCTGGGAACTGGCCTTCAACCCAGGCATGTGCCCTGACTGGGAATCGAACTGCGATTCTGTAGTTCGCAGGCCTGCGCTCAATCCACTGAGCTACACCAGCCAGGGGCCAGGACAAGTTTCTTTGCCACACTTACATTCACGTATAGCCTTTGGTGCACGAAGTTGGAATTCATCTCTTTCCAGCCCTGCTAAATTCTGGTCTTGGGGATATTGGACCCAAATTTCAAACGCTGGCTGCAGGGGCCATTTAGGCAGCCCTGAGGGCTCCTCGAGCCTTCCCAGGTTCATGCTGTGACCCCAGGGGCTGTTCTACATCCTGCCCTCTGGTCCAGGGACCACATGGGTGGTGTTTTAGCTGCAAGCCCAAACTCTGTCTCCGGCAGAAGAACAGCCATTGACATGGCTAGGGGAAGGGGTGGAACCTTCCTCCCACTGCACCCTCTTCTCCTCTCACTGACCTACCCTACACCCTCACTCCCTACTCCCTGCAATAGAGGCCTTCACTCCTCCCACAGGGTAGGGGCACCTCCCCACAGCATGAAGCAATGCTGTTGATTATCCCAAACCCACATGGCTAGGAATCTCTAAGCTCTGAAAGGTTGGCTGAGCCGGAGAAGTAAAAATGGACCCACAAACAGCTGGTGGAGGAAGTGCAACAAACATAATGCTGGGCCGCAGGGAAGCAACGCTTTTGTTTCGTTTACTTTTAACAACAACACAATGAAAGTGAGAAAGAAAAGAGATGGAATGCATTAAAAAGGCAAAGGAAGCCCTGGCTGCTGTAGCTCAGTGGACTGAGCACAGGCCTGTGAACCAGACGATTGCGGTTCAATTCCACCTGCCTGGGTTTCAGGCCAGTTTCCAGCAGGGGCCAGTTCCCTGCAGGGGATGCACGAGAAGCAACCATACATTGATGTTTCCTTCCTCTCTCCTTCCCTTCCTCTCTAAAGATAAATAAATTTTAAAAAGGCAAAGGAAAATGAAGAGATTGACAGCTAACCTACCCACAAGCACATGGCTGCTTGTGCAGGCCAGTTTCCTGGTTCGGAACTCAGGCACGGGGAGTCTGGGTCTCAGTTCAGGGCTTTCCCTCATCAGGAGCCTCTGGACAAATCCTGCCCCTTAACTCCCTCTGGAAAACAGCTCCAGAATTAGAGAGGCGAGTCTTGGTGAAACTGGAGGCTCTGCTTGCTCCCTCCATCTTGTGCTGACAAGTCACCATCAACACGCCGTCTCCACAAAACGAGACCTCTGGGCAGGATTCTGCTGCTGCTGTTTGGTAAAGTAGGTGAACCTACACCGACCCACTGTATTTTCACAGGTCTCCTGATGTCCAGGGGTCCTCACACATACATACACCTGCTGGCTGGAGAGAGGGCAGTAGGAGGCCAGCCAGCAAGGATGCTGGGTGAAAATGGGCACTAATGCAGACTCGAACTAGGCTGCCCACCTGTGGCTCTGACACCACTGTTGTACGTCCCTTGGCATAATGGACAGAGCTGTTGGGAAACACTCTGCCCAGTTTCAGGAGTTGTAACTGCTCCCCATGGCTAAGGCTGAGTGAGCAACCTCCGGAATGCGAGCCACTAAGGAGACAAAGCTTATCTCTGGCAGCAGCGCTGCTTCTGCTTCATCCCCTGCCCCCAATGCATGGTCGGTTTGTCAGAGACCGGTACAACCCCTCAGAGGGGGAGTAACCTAAGCCAGACACAATCACCTGGAAGGCCATCATGGAAGGACTGGGTCGGGGGGGATGCAACAAAGAGGGAGTGATGGACCCTTGCCCCCTGGCTATCCTGACATAGGCCGAGTCCCCATGTCCTCTGGGAGAAGAGCTTCCTGGCTCTAATCCACTTAAGCCTTAAAACCTGTGATGGGGGAGGCAGTGTAGCTCCTTGCTCTGCTAAAGTGGGATCCAGGGTGATCTGGCATAAGAAAGAATTCACAAAGTCCAGTGAAGCCTGCTTTGCTAAGAGTGATTTCATTTGTATGATAAGGGTCTGAGCAGGAAATGAGTATGTCTCCCAAAGTTTCTGCAACCCTCTTACCTGGCAGACACTGACTCAGATTAAGCTCTCAGATTTCTTTGAAATGTTATCTACTGTTTGATCCTTGATGCCTATGTATTACAACCCAATAAAAGCTGTTGAGGAGGGGGCTCCTGGCCTTTCTCCTCTGAGAGATTGGTCACCTCTCCTCCCCAAGCAGATCATGTCTTGGTAGTGTTACTTTCATCCTTGGCAGACAGGGGCACTTGCTGGCAAAGTTGCTCCCACACAGAGCCCCTGTTCTTTCTCCTTTAAGCACAGAAGTTTGGCTAAACCTAGGTTCATAAGCAAGGGAGGTGGGGACAGAGTGGGGAGGCACCTTTGCAGGAGAGGAGGAGAAGGGCTGATATTACATTTCCTGTATTTGCCTTCTTCTCCATTCACTGAAGGTCAGGGGAGAGGAGTCTGAAAGAGATGATCAGTCCTGCCTTGTCTCCACCTCCAAGGCTTACAGGGTCAGGGCACTGATGTACGAGAGCACCCATGCTGGTGCCCAGCCTTTCACCTGGAACCCACGCACAGCCCATAGCCCTGCAGCCACCTCAGGGCCTCTGGCTTCATTGTGCCCAGTACTTGGTTTCTGGGAGAGCCAGCCTGAGCCTGGGCCACACCAGCAGGCGCCCCAACCCACACATGGCACTGTCAGGAGGGTACGTCTCTGGACCATGCAAAGTGGCAATTTTAAGACAGAACCCAAGTCTCCATGTGGTCTAGGAGGAGAGAAGAGCGCACACTGAGACAAGGCAGGGCTGGGACTGGCAGGGACAGCAGGAGGCAAAGCATAGCTCCTGAGACAGACACTTGTACACTAGTAGGAAGATCTCTACCTTGAAATTATTTTTTTGGTTTTTTGTTTTTTTTTCTATTTTAAAGATATAAAAGTTTATTTCTCACAGAAAATAGTTCTGGAATTGGGCAACAAAGTAGTGCCATGACATTGTCAAAAACCCAAGCAAGCACACTGCAACCTCCCTCCCATCCATGTAGTTTTCTGTGGTCATAGGTGTTTGTTGAGTCCCACCCATCATGGCACATTATAGCCAGCAGAAGAAGGAAAGAAGAAAAGGACACAATTTCTCTTTAAGGACACATTACGGGAGTCATGCAGAGTAACTCACCTTACACTACACCGGCCATCATTTAGTCACATGCAGCAAGGGAGGTTAGGAAATTGACCTCGAAATTCTTTAACAAACATTTTTGGTGCCCACTGTGTGCTATAATCAGACAAGCGCCTCGGGTCCTGAAGTCTGGGGGACAAGAATTCAGGAGCCTTCTTTGCAAGCCCAGCACTCAGAAAATGCCTGCTTTGGAAGAAGTGCCTGCCTCCTCGACCTCTGCACCACCAATCACCTTGGATCTCTAGGTGGTAAAAATGCCTGCAAACCAGTACTGGGGCCAAAGAAACACTACTGAGAGCTGTGCTGAAAGACACGCGCAGGAGACTCTGGGCTCTGGGAGGCTCATCCACGAGGTGGGCAGGGGGAGGAGGAGGAGGAGAAATGAGGACAAGCTGGACGTTGGCTTTTCTGTTACAAAGACTGGTACTGTGCTTTTTTTAAATCTAGAAAAATAACAATTTTATGAGGAAAGATTGGCCAAAAAAGGGAATTACAGGCTCTATAAACATCCAAATGGGGAAAAAAGCCAAGAGAATGACTAATACCAGTGAATACATTATTAATGGTTATTGAAAGACTTAACTGTTAGTAATCTAGTTATAAAACACATCTCAGTATCAGAGATAGGGATGAGAGAAAGTTAAACTCAAAGCATGATCTAGAATGAGCAAAGCAACCACTCAGAGAAGTTTTCATTTACTTCCCAGCTTCTTGCTAAACTGCACAGCAAGCAGGTCATGCTGGCACAGGCAGGTGGGTGCGTCAGTCCTGAGCCCACGCTGCGCTCTCCCTCCACCCTGGTCCACAGGCGCCTTCTGCGGAAAGACCCTCTCCTCCACATCGTCACATGGCCCATCTCTCCAATCCTCCAAAATCTGTTTCAGTGCCCTGATGTTACCAGCCACATAGTACATCTCCATTCAGACAATAAAAATTCTTTTAAATGTCATTCAATATTAAAAACTTAGTTATTTTATCCACGAGCCTATTTTCTTGGTAGCACACAGGAGACTCTGCTGTAGTTGCACCATCTACCTGGCATTATAATTGCAATTATCTGTACATATAATCATAACAATACTCAATAATTAGAGCTCACACTTACTGTGTGCCATGCACTATAAATACTAGCTAAGCATTTTATGTTTTTTAATTAACCTCATTACAACTTATGGAGTTGAAAATTCTGCTGTGCCCATTTTGAACATGTAGACATTGAGACAAAGTGGCAGAGACAAATACTTAGAGTAATGGATGTTTTCTATCTTGCTTGTGGTGATAGTTTCATGACTGAACACATTTGTCGAAACGCAACTGTAAACTACAAGGAGTAAACTAAATTATACCTCAACGAACTGAACATAAAAAATTCTCTGAATATACTCTCATGGATTAGTAAACCCACTTAATCAGAAATTTTCTATACTAAGCAGACCAAGTCCATTCTTTGTGCTAACTAGTAAGAAGAGGAGTAAGCCAATGTGAATTTTATTACTATTCCATTTCCCTTTCCCTACTGGTCTTTGGCAGATGAGTTAATGAGGAAATATAGCCAACAACAGATCGCCACTTGGGAGGAAAAGCTGAAAGCAGAGATGGTCTCACACACTGCATCGCCCAGACAGGTAGGAGCTGTACCAACCTCAGTAGGTCTCTTGATCTTCTGTTCAAAGACCTCAGTTTTACTAGAAGCTGTGGCTGCCTCCTCATTGTCATCATCTGATAGAAAACACTCCCATGTGCTTAAAAAAGGTAGTAAATGTCAAAACTTTTGTGCTCGGGACAATAAGTATAACAAAACAAAGTATTTTAATTTTAATAAATAACAAAGTATTTTCATATAACACAACAAAGTATTATAGCACCAGTACCTATCCCAGTCACCTGCTTGGATTAGGAAAAAGGGGAAGTTTAAAAAGCACGTCTGACTTTAGGTCAAACCACCTGCATCCTAGGCCCCCAACTCCTTCCTGTCCCAAGAATGGGAGACTGGCACAGCCAGGACAGCAGCAGTGTCCTGAGTCATGAAACAAGGTGGGCAGGTCTGAGCACCGAACAGGGAGTTGCAGCACTGCCGGGCTCTGAGCCGCACGAGGCAAGGACCACATGGGTCGGACTCTCCACTCCCACGGTCTGGGACTGTGCCTGGTCAGTGAACACATTAAATGAAGGTGCTCAATATTTCTGGAGGGCAGCTTGGCATATACAACCCAACTTCAAATGTCTACACAATTTGACTAGCGATAGACAGTATCTGAGTTAGCCTGCTTATTAACGTAGCTGAGTGTTCAATGAGAAGGAGCAAATGAGGGTCCTCATACTTCCTCATTACCTACAGCAGAGTCTCCTGTGTGCTACCAAGAAAATAGGCTCATGGATAAAATAACTAAGTTTTTAATATTGAATGACATTTAAAATAATCCTTATTGTTGTTCAAGTACAGTTTTCTCCATTTTGCCTCCAACCCCAGCCATCCCCACCTCCCACCCTTGATCCTACTCCCTTTCGCTTTGTCCATGTGTCCTTTACAGTTGTTCCTTGACAACTCTTCCCCTAATCTCTCCAATCTCCCCCCTCCCCTCTGCTTACTGTCAGTTTGTTCTTAATTTCAATGTCTCTGGTTATATTTTGCTTGCTTGTTTGTTTTGTTGATTAAGGTCCACTTATAGATAATATGGTATTTGTCTTTCACCACCTTGCTTATTTCACTTAGCATATGGCTCTGCAGATCCATCCATGCTGTCACAAAAGGGTAGGAGTTCCTTTGTGCTTTCTGCTGGGTAGTATTCCATCATATAATATACCAGAGTTTTTTTATCCATTCATTTACTGATGGGCACTTAGATTGCTACCAGCACTTGGTTATTGTAAATTATGCTGTTATGTACATTGGGATGCCTAGGCTTTTTTGAATTGGTGTTTCAGGATTCTTAGGGTATAGCACCAACAATGAAATTGCTGGATCAAAAGCAGTTCAAGTTTTAGTTTTCTGAGGAAATTCCATACTGTTTTCCACAGTGGCTGCACCAATATGCATTCCCATCAACAGTGCCCTAGGGTTCCCTTTTCTCCACAACCTCTCTAGCACTTGTTTTTTGTTGATTTGGTTATGATGGCCATTCTGACTGATGTGAATTGGTATTTCATTGTGGTTTTAATTTGCATCTCTCTGGTGGCTAATGATGCTGAGCATCCTTTCATAGGATTCTGGGTCCTCTGTATGTCCTCCTTGGAGAAGTGTCTGCTCAGATCCTTTGTCCATTTTTTGTTGGGTTATTTGTCATCCTGGAGTAGAGTTGTGTGAGTTCTTTATGTATTTCTTTATGGAGGTCAAACTCTTGTCAGAGGTATCATTCGCAAATATATTTTCCTATCCAGCTGGTTCTTTTTGCATTTTGCTGATGTTTTCTTTAGCCATGAAGAAGCTTTTTATTTTGATGAAGTTCTATTTATTTATTCTTTTGTTTATGTCCCTTGCTCTAGGAGGCATATTGGTGAAAATATTGCTGTGTAGAATATCTGAGATTTTCCTGCATATGTTCTCCTCTAGGACTTTATGGTGTCATGACTTATATTTAACTCTTTTACCTATCTTGAGTTTATTTTTATGTATGGTGTAAGTTGGTGATTAAGTTTCTCTTTTTTGCATGTAGCTGTGCAGCTCTCCCAACACTATTTGTTGAAGAGGCTATTTTTACTCCATTGTATGCTTCTAACCCCCTTTGTTGAATATTAATTGACCATAGAGAATTGGGTTTATTTCTGGGCTCTCTATTCTGTTTTGTTGATCTATGTTTCTGTTCTTATGCCAGTACCACAATTTTTTTTATTATTGTAGCCTTGTAATATAGTCTGGTATCAGGTATTATGATCCCTCCTACTTTGTTCTTCTTTCTCAAAATTGCTGCAGCTATTCAGGGTCGTTTATGGTTCCACGTAAATTTTTGAAATGTTTGTTCTATATCTGTGAAATATGTCATTGGTATTTTAATAGGGATTGTGTTGAATCTATAAATTGCTTTGGGTAGTATAAAGATTTTGATGATGTTAATTCTTCCAATCCATGAACACAGTACATGCTTCCATTTGTTTGTGTCTTCCTTAATTTCTTTCTTCAGGATTGTGTAGTTTTCTGAGTACAGGTGTTTACCTCCTTGGCTAGGTAACAAAGGCCATATACGAGAAATCTACAGCAAACATCATACTCAATGGGCAAAAACTAAAAGCATCCCCACTAAGATGAGGAACAAGACAAGGACATTCGTTTTCACCACTTCTAGAAAACATAGTATTGGAAGTCCTAGCCACAGCAATTAGACAAGAAAAATAAATAAAAGGCATCCAAATTGGAAAGGAGGAAGCAAAACAGTCATTGTTTGAGGGTGACATATTCATGTACATAAAAAATCCTATAGACTCCACCAAAAAACTACTTGACCTAATAAGTGAATTTGGCAAAACAACAGGATATAAAGTCAATATTCAGAAGTTGAAGGCACTTTTGTACATCAACAATGAAATATCAGAAAGAGAAGTCAGAAAAAAATTGTAACAGAGAATCTTAAAAGCAGCAGGATAAAAGGAAAGAGTTACCCACAAAGGAGTTCCCATAACAGCATCAGCTGATTTCTAAAAAAAAAAAACCAACCTTACAGGAAAGAATGGGTTGGAAGGAAGTATTCAAAGCCATGAAAAGAAAGGATACACATACAAAATTACTCTATCCAACAAAGTTATCATCTAGAATGGAAGGGCAAATAAAGTGCTTCCCCCAAAAGGTCAAGTTAAAGGAGTTCATCATCACTAAACCCTTATTATATTACATGTTAAGGGACTCATCTAAGAAAAATAAAATGATAAAAAAAACATGAACAGTAAAATGACAACAAACTCACAACTGTCAATAACTGAATATAAAAAACAAAGTAAGCAAATAAATAGAACAGGAACAGAATCACAGAAATGGAGATTACAAGGGGAGTTATCATCAGAGAGGGTGGGGAGAATGGGGGAAAAGGTACAGGGAATAAGAAGCATAAACAGTAGGTACAAAATAGACAAAGGGAGGTTAAGAATAGTATAGGAAATGTAGAAACCAAAGAACTTATATGTATGACCTATGGGCATGAACTAAGGAGAGGTGGTAAGGTGGGTGGGAGGGGATTGCAGGGTGGAGGGGAATAAAGGGGAGAAAAAATGGGACAACTGTAATAGCATAATCAATAAAGTATATTAAAAACATAAGATCAACCTGAGGTATCTAGATTCTAAAAAATGAATTTCTACAAAATTACCCATTTGGAAGGAACATATAGCAAACTTACTTTGCTGCAATAGGAATTTCACTGGCATCAAAAAGTTTAAGAAACACCCAGCCACAACTTAATTCTCCTCTTTTACCAGTTGACTAGGAAATCTGAAAAAGCAGATGAAACAATGTCTGAAGCAGTGAAATTTATGAGTGCATAACAGGTCATTTTAAAGGAATGAAATTACTATTCACTTTAGACTAAAATGAATAGTAATTTCTCTTTCTTGCAAGAGTTTGAAAGAAAGTGAAAGTGAGTTTGAGTTCTGGCCAAAATGAAGGCTTAGGTAGAAGCACATCCCTTCCTCGCACAACCAAAAGAAGGATAACAACCATTTTATAAATAATAAACAAGCAAAAGTGCCAGAAAATCAAACTGCATGGAACTCCAAGAAATAAGGAGTTACAGAAACATTCACCAAGACTGGTAGGAGCTGTGGAGATGGGGGTTGGGCAGCTGATGGCAGAGGACGCATGGCAAGGTGGTGAATCATGAGTGAGGCAGGGTTGGCTGAACAGGAAACTAAGGACTCAAAGCTAGCTGTTAAATACTGCAGGGTTGCCACAGTGGGAGAAATTCCCAGTCTCACAGGACAGTTTGTTGGAAAGTGTAGCTAGAGTAGAGTAAGTGAGTGGCATTGTTCCCTCTCTGACCCCTCCCCTACAGAGAACACCACAATGCAGCAAAAAGAGTTGCCCAGATCTGGCAAATACCTAAGGTCCCACCCCCTTACAACATTAAAAGTGTGCAGAGACAAAGAAATATGGCCCAAATGAAAGAACAGATAAAAAATCCAGAAAAAGAGAGATAGGATCACTTATTTGATGCAGGATTCAAAACATTGGTAATCAGGATGCTCACAGAACTAATTGAGCTTGGTCACAAAATGAAGGAAGAAATGAAGGCTAACCAAAGTGAAATAAAGCAAAATATATAGGGAACCAACAATGAAGGGAAAGAAACCAGGACTCAAATCAACGATTTGGAACAAAAGGAAGAAATAAATATCTGACCAGAAGAGAGTGAAGAAACAAAAATTCAAAAAAATGAGGAGAGTCTTAGGAACCTCCAGAACAACTTTAAGTGCTCTAACATCCAAATCATAGGGGTTCCAGAAGGAGAAGAACAAGAGCAAGAATTTGAAAACTTATTTGAATAAATAATGAAGGAAAACTTCCCCAATCTGGCAAAGGAAATAGATTTCCAGGAAGTCCAGGAAGCCTTCCTGGAGAGTTCTAAAGATATTGGACCCAAGGAAGAACACACTAAGGCACATCATCATTAAGTTACCCAAGATTAAAGTTAAAGAGAGAATCTTAAAAGCAGCAAGAGGAAAAGAGAGCATTATCTACAAAGGGGTGCCCATAAGACCAGCAGCTGATTTCTCAAAAGAAACCTTGCAGGCAAGAAGGGGATGGAAAGAAGTATCTGAAGTCATGAAAAGCAGGGACCTACAGCCGAAATTGCTCTATCCAGCAAAGCTATCAATTAGAGTGGAAGGGCAGATAAAGTGCTTCCTAGATAAGGTCAAATTAAAGCAGTTCATCATCGCCAAGCCCTTATTATATGAAATGTTGAAGGGACTTATCTAAGAAATAGAAGAAGATCAAAAGGTATGAACAGTAAAATGACAACAAACTCACAACTATCAACAACTCAATTTAAAAAACTAAAACTAAAACTAAGCAAACAACTAGAATAGAAACAGAATCAGAGACATGAAGATCACATGTGGGAGGAGGAGAGGAAGAATCATGGGAGAAGGTACAGGGAAGAAGAAGCATAATCGGTAGGCATAAAATAGATGGGGAAAGGTTAAGAATAATATAGAAAACAGAGAAGTCAAACTTATATGTACAATCTATGGACATGAACTAAGGGGGGAATACCAGAGGGTTGGGGTGCACAGAGCAGAGGGGGGATAATGGAGAGTCAAAGAATGGACAACTACAATAGTGTAATCTATAAAATATACTTAAAATGAAAAAAAAGAAAATGAAGTGAAGTACAGTGGTGTCCCTTTGTACTTGCAGATCATGCGGTAATGCCCAAACCAGGCCACTTGCCCACTCTCTGTTTCTGAAGCACCTCTCACTCTCTTCATCTGTCTAAATCCTACCTTTGCTCTCAAGATACTCTCAAAACCATTCCAAATGTCAAATCACAGAGTGGTCTCCATAGGGCAAAGGGAGCAGAGGGAGGTAGAAGAGGGCATAGGATGGAGTAGTGGTGATGGAAGGAGACTTGACTTGGGGTAGTGAAAACACAATACAATATACAGATGATACATTATAGAGATCTATACTTGAAACCTACATAATTTTCTTAACCAATGTCACCCCTATAAATTCAATAAAAATGGTGGGCACCTCTGGGGGTGGTTATATCATGAGGGCAGAGCCCTCTGAAGCTAGGTCATGGTAGGCCATAAAGCTTCTACCTTGTTCATTAGGATGATCTCAGTGCTGGGAGCCACCATACAAGGCTTCCAAGTGCACAGGGCCACCGTGGACAAGCCTCACTCGGGTGCTCTGCCCTGCTGCCCTAATCCTCACATCATTCTAGCAGAACACCAGTGACATGTGGGAAGGGCCAGATCACGTGGCTTTTCAGGGCATATGAGCTCTATCACAAGTACTCTGGTGTTATTGCACGAAAGCAGCCATTGATAATATGCACAGGAAGATTTGTTTTTATATTTAGGTGCTCCTATTTTGGGTGCACAAATATTTATAAGGGTTGTATGCTCTTGGGGATTTTTCCTTTTATCATTGTTTAGTGATCTTCTTTGTCTCTTAATATATCCTTTGTTTTAAAGTCTACTTTGTCAGATATACATATTACTACCTTAGCTTTTTAAAAAATTTCTATTTGCATGAAATAAACTTTTTCATACCTTTACTTTTACTGTATGTGTATATTTCATTCTGAGGTGGGTCTCATGTAGACAGCATATATATGTTCTTGTTTTCTTATGCATCTAGCTACCCCATGTCTTTTGCTTGGAGCATTTAAGCCATTTATATTTAAAGTGATTATTGATAGGTATGTATTCATTGTCATTTTAGTCTATAAATATGTTTCTATTTTTTCTTTTTATTAAAGAAGTCCTTTTAAGAGTTTTTCTAATACTGATCTGGTCGTAATTAAATCCTTGAGCTTTTTCTTGTCTGGAAAGCACTTTATTTCTCTTTCAATTTTGAATGATAGCTTTGCTGGGTAGGGTAGTCTTGGTTGTATGTCCTTGCTTTTCATCACTTTGAATGTTATGCGTCAGTCCCTTCTCATCTGAAATGTTTCTGTTGACAAATCAGCTGGTAGTCATATGGGAGCTCCCTTGTGCTGTCTTTCTCTTGCTGCTTTTAAGAGCCTCTCTTTGTCTTTAACCTTTGACGTTAATTATGATGCATGTTGGTATGGGCCTCTTTGGATTCATCTTGTTTTGGACTCTCTGGGCTTCCTGGACTGTTGTGTCTTTTTCCTTCACAAGGTTAGGGAAGTTTTCAGTCATTATTTCTTCCAGTAGTTTCTTTATCCCTTGCCCTCTCTCTTCCCCTTATGGTGCCCCATGGTATGGATTTTGTCATGTTTCATGTTGCCACCAAGGTCCCTTAAACTATTCTCATTTATTTAAATTCTTTTTCTTTTTGCTGCTCTAATTGGCTGCTTTCTGCTATGTTGCTTCCAAATCATGAATTCAGTCCTTTGCTTCATCCAACTGACTGTTTATTCCTTCTAAAGTAGTCTTCATTTCTGAGTGTTTTTTATGGTTTCTATGTCCTATTTCATACTTGTTGTCTCTGTGTTTAAGTTCTCAGTAATTTTATCGAATCTTCCTTTAAGTTCCTTGAGCATTCTTTGTGTGTGTATATATATATATATATACACACACACATATATACATATATATATGTATATATATACATACATATACATATATATATATACACATACATATATATATATAAACAAATGAACAAAAAAACAAGTGTTGGAGAGGATGTGGAGAAAAGGGAACCCTAGTGCATTGTTGATGGAAATGGAGACTGGTGCAGTCACTGTGGAAACATATGGAATTTCCTTAGAAAACTAAAAATGGAACTGCTTTTTGACCCAGTGATTTGACTGCTGGGGTTATACACTAAGAACCCTGAAGCAGCAGTCATTGAGCATTCTTATAACCATTACTTTGAACTCTGTGTATAATGAATAGCTTGCCTCCACTTCATTTAGTTTTTTTTTCTTTCTGAAGATATCTCTTGTTCTTTCATTTGGGGCATGGTTCTTTGTCTCCCTATTTTGACTGCTTCTTTGTGTTTGTTTCTATGTAGTAGATGGTTCTGCTATGACTTCCAGTCTTGGTAGGGTAGCCCTATGTAGTAGGTGCCCTGTGGGACCCAGTGGCACAGTCCTCATGATTACCTGAGCTGGGTTCTCCAGGAATGTCCCTTGTGTGGGTTATAGGGAACCTCTTGCTGTAATTGAGTCTTGATTGCTATTGGTCCATTCATATATGCAGTTGACCCTCAGGCTGTTTGACTGTCAGTATAAATCCTGACCACAGTGTATGAGCTGCTGTACAGGTACTGATCATATGAAGCAGAATTTGCCTCAGCAGGGCCTGGCACCTGCCAAGATCTTTCTTTGGATATGCTGCTTATGAAGCTAATTGAATCCTGCTCTGATGTTTTCTGAAGCTGGCCACTGGGTATATTGATTCTGGGGACTCTTGGGAGGGATTCTGTTGCTAGCCAATGTCAGACACTGCCTGTCACTGACCCCTGGAAACCTGTTTGGAGCTACAAAGTGATCCACAGTCTGTGGCTGCCTCTGCTGGGGCAGAGGCACCATTTGCCTCATTCTCTGCCTTACCTTTTGTTCACAGCATCCAGCACCTCCTGACTTCACCTTATTTATTTATGTGCTGGCTGGTTTGACTCTTCTGCAAACCTGCCATCATCACAAACTCTTTGGGTTGTCCACTGCACTTCTAGAGCCTGGCCCATAGGAGGCGCTCAATACATACCTGTTAAAGGAGGGAAAGCATGAATTCCTCTTAAGCCAATCTACAAAGTTAATGAGATCCCAATCAAAATTCCAAGAGAACTTGATGAAATGATTCAAAATTCATACATACTTAAATTTAGAATATGTGTATTTTTTGAAACAGAAAATTTATTTGCATGAACACATTTAAAAACAATCGAATAATTGTTCAGAAGAACCTATATAACAATGACTATCATAGAATTATTCATAAAGCAGAAAAAATAACTTAAGTCCATTAATTAGAACTAAATTATATAATGTATGACATAGAAGGAGAAAAGATACTAGAAGATATTAGTTTTCAGAAGTATTTTTAGTACTAGAAGTAGAATATGTTATCAAACAGAAATATAACATAAGATCATTTACAAATATAGGTAAGTGCATATTCACATATATGCCTAGCATATCTGAAAAGACATATACAAAGATATGTATAATTATTTCCAATTTAGGATATGATAATCACTTACTTTAAACCTTTCTCTTTTCTACCTATAACCATGAATTATTTTTATAATAAAAGTCTATTTTTATTTTGAAAAAGGAAAAGTAGATTCTAGTCCAATTTATTTATTTTAAAGACAAAGAAACTGGTCTTGAGATTTAAATTGCGAGTATGTGTGTGTGTGTGTGTGTGTATTTAATACTGAGGATGGGGATAAGGAACTTTCCCAGTACAATCTACCTGGAAAGGTCAGCAGGTTTGGTTTTGCCTAAAAGTTGGGAGTTGTTTTAATATTTTTCCAAACCAAATTGTACATATAAAAATAAATCCCATGCCTTGCTATCAAATTGCATTGTCATTGGACACTCAGTTCAGAAGTAGATACACTGAACTAATTGTATCACAGAACATTAATGCAGCAAAACACAGTGCACAAATATGTGAGCTTGTTCCTCTTTCATTCACACACACATTGTCTTGTTTCTTTGCAGGTCTATCTACTTTGTCTATTCATTTCTCAGCATCATTTTAGGACTCTCAATTGCCTTGCTCTTTGCTAACTATTTTCTATTTATTTCTATTTCTTTTGTATTCAAACTCATCAGTTCATTTGTTAAGCTACTTGATATCCTTTTTTTCTCTTTAAAATCTCATTCTTATACCATTGAAGGGAAAAAATCTATTTTAATGTTATATAAAAAGTCACAACTTCCTAATTATGTTTTAGTTCTTAAAGCTTTTCAATGTTTGTATTAAACATTTTACTCTGAGTTTCTTTTACCCCATCTCTAAACTTTACCTTTCCTTTTTTAGTCTTCTCCCTTCCCTTTATTACCTTACTATGTAGTGTATCTCAGAGGACCTGCTTCTGGTTCAGTTCTATCATTTTTTAAAAAATACAATTTCCATTTTATTTTTTTCCAGAAAGCTTTTCTTAAATCCTTAAGGACTCATCTCCTCAGATGGGCTTTGGTGATGGTTGTGGGGCAGCACCCACACATCTAAATAGGATGGGGCTGTGAGGTCCTTCCAGGCTTCACGAGCAGGATTCCTGACAACCTTCTTGCGAGTGGCACACTCACACCGTCAGGTAGCCTCACACACTGTTTGGGAAGCACACAGCTGTCGAAGACACTTGCTTTGGAAAAGTCCCCGATGGCTGCTGCCTCTAGAATGTTTCAAATGATGAACTTCTTAATGGGCTTGTCCTTGGGCAGGAATTGGGCACAGCAGGTGCAGTGAATAGGCTGCACATGGCCATGGTCTTCCTTTGGCACAACTTTTGTTCCATCTTTCCTTGGTTGCGTTGGAGCAAGGATCTGAGAGCACGTTCCATCCTTATTATCTTCCTAGTTTCCTATCGTCCAAACAAACATTAAATGGGTTCCTAGTCATTCTGTGGAAATGTACACATATTCTGCAAAACATAGGGTGCTTATTGTGCTATTCCTAAAAAGAATATTTTGTATTGTCAAGCAAACTTTTAGCTAAGAGCTAATAGTTTCTATGAAGAGAGATTTTGTATCCAAACATGTTTTCAATGAGAACAAAGTTCATGAATATGCAAGGACAATAATCAATCACTTCTACTTCTGCTGTCAATCCTTCAGTGACTTCATTTTGCCTCAGAATAGGGTTCAAAATGTTTAAAATGAGTTCTTGGCCTTGAGTGTTCTGCAGGCCAACTAGGACCCTGGTTCCAGCTGACAGGACAGTGTGTAACTACAGGACAGAGAGGCACCTGTCAGCTCCCAGGAGCCACACCTCAGATGTCCTTCCCAGTGTCAGGTGCCCCAGGAGATGCTACACCACAAGGTCTGGGGCTGAGCAGGGAGCCATGGACACGGGTTCTCTGGACTGGCCAGGAGAAAGAGTCCACCCCTGCCCTCACCCACGTCCTGCCCAGCCTCACCTCTCCTTCTCGCTGAGCAGCTCCAGGGCCCAGAACCAGGCCCGGAATTGCTCCTCGGGCTCTATGCTGTACAGTTGAGCAGCCTGCTGCAGGAGCACTATCTCCTCCAATATTCTGAGTTCCTGGGGCCCAAGGGAGGGGAGGATGCAAACACCGTCAGAGCAGGGGTGAGGGTGGGGCAGGGGACTGGTCCTGGGCCTTTGCACACATAGTGCCCTTCTTCCCCTAATTGCACCCAGGCCCTACCTGTGCTCACAGACGGGCATCGCCAGTCCCTCCTGCTGGAAGTTATCCTTCATGCCCTCCTCCTACCCACAGCCACCAACTGGAGGGGTCTCCCACTTCCATTATTCATTTCTCCCAGGAAATGTCAGATGTGGGGGATGGAGCCCAAGAATGGGCTGACCAGAGTGGCTCTGACTGCCTCTTCCCTCCCCTACCCCCACCAGGGAGTGTCATAGCTACTCACCTTCCTCTTCTTTGCCAGGTTTTTCACATGTCCCTGGAAGGCAGACAGCCAAAGTCCACCAGAAAGAGTCCCCAAGCCATGACTGCCCCCATGCCCACACTTTCCCAGGTGAAACTAGGTCAGGCCCCAGGAGGACCTAAATTTTGAGCTTTTATTTGGAAGGCAAAGGATATCAAGTAAGAAAGAACCAAAAAGCGTTGATGTTGTCATCAAGATCTAGTAAATGTGCCCTGCCTGGTGTGACTCAGCTCATTGCGGCATCATCCTGTAAACTGAGAGGTTGCAGGTTGGGTCTCTGGTGGGCAGGAGGGGGAGGCCTGTGAGAGGCAGCCGATCGATGTTTCTCTCTCACTCCCTCCCTTCCTCTATCTAAAAATATCAAGGTGAGGATAAAGGAATAAAAAAATTAAAAGATCTAGTAAATGTTTGCACCGTAAACATGAGAATTTCTTAATCTGGAAGAGACACAGCAGTCATGGGATACTTTTGAAAGCCAAGTTCTCAGCATAACTGCAGCAATCCACCCGAAGGCCGTCCCAGCAAAGCTCCAAAAGTGCGTCCAAAATCTACCCTTCTTAGAGCCGTACCTGGGAATCCTTTTGAAAAATATTCACTTCCAGTGCCGTCATAAAGATGATAGATGTAGATTTGGTAACGATTCTCTAAAAATGGAAACGAAAGGACAACTTTGAGAGATGAAGGTGTGCCCAACTCTTGCCCCTTGGAAATGAAAGGCGTTTGAGAAACAGAGGTGAAGGGGCAGAGGTCGTTTCTACTGCACTTCCGGTTTCAGGCTCCTCCCCGGGTTGGCCGTGCTCGTGTTTTCATTTGCCTCCCATTGCAGCTCATGAGCAGGAAGCTCAGTGGCATCACAGGATTTGTCCGAAGTTCAGTGGGGCCACTAACCCTTCTGTTGTCACAAACCATCACAACGCCCAGAGCATAGCGTGATTTCAGCGCAAGTGACCTTCTCACTGGGATGGCCCAGCATCTCCGAGGAGGCAAGGACTGGAGAGGTCACAGCCCTAACTGGCAGCACTGTTCCTGCTGCATCATCTCTCCTGCCCTTCAGCTCGTCTCCCTCTAAAGAAGCAGCTGCCACCCGTGCCAGAGGAGGAGGAGGACAAAGGACCTTCACTGTCTGTTGGTAATCACTGCCTTCTGCCAACCAGAGGGAAACATTTCCCATTGGATTGAAACAGAATGATTGTCCTTCCTGCACTATCCTAAGAATCTAGCATTGTGACAAGGCTGCCCTCTAAGATTTGATTCCCCCGACCCAGCCACAGTGCAGATGCCGCTAACCCACAGGCACCCGCACAAAGCCCTGGGACGAGAGTCTGGGGGAGGTGAGGCTCCTTCTTTCAGAGCTGCGACTCTCTAACGCGGGGTTTGACTGTGATCCTTTACTATGATACCAGAGAAATCATGGACGTCTAAGCCCTCTTCTGTCTCCTCTATCTCCATCACCTGCTTCCTGATAGGTAAACTGAGGCAACAAAAGGAAAAGAATGGCTTTCAACTATCCTATTGGAAAACAGCAGTTTTGGTACAAGTTGAATGACGTGAGCTTGAAAATGACTATAACAAGCTTGGACGTCATCCGTGGGAGCAGCTGTGTCCCCTGTCCTTTCTCCTGCCAAGAAGCTGTGCTACTTCCATCCACCCCATCGCAGAGAAGTCAGCACCTCCTCAACCCTCCTCCTCTTCCAGGTGAGAAGGGGGCCCGTCTGGGACCTGCCCAGCCTCTCCACCCAGGCCTCATCGCTCAGCTGCGTCCCCCACTCCTGGCCTCGGCCAAGCGCTCCCACCACAGCCGTGATTGTTATACCTCACAGCAATCAAGTCAGGGTGTCCGTCTGGCTCCACTGGAGTCTGCCCTAAAAATGTCACTCCACTGGAAGGGCCCTGGCTGGTGCTTAGGGGGGCAGTCACAATTTCACATGTAGACCCTTGTTTTTTGTTTGCTACTGTGCAATGAAACCAGCATTTACACCAGACAGTCCTTACTGCACTGCAGAGGATTTGCCGTCTCTGTTGATAAAAGAGATGGGGGGTTGGACCTGACATTCTGACACATCGACGTACCCCCGGTTCCGGCACAGATTATTATCCGGTCAACACTCAGTGACTATGTCCATGGTTAATTTAATGTATCAGTGGTACTTACTCATTGTCCAACACTCACCTGGATGTTGCTGTGAAAGGTATTTTTAGATGAGTTTAATATTTATATCTGGAGCTTGAGAGAAGAAATCAGGGTTGCCTTCAGGGACGAGGGTGTCCTCAGAACCCCCGGCCCTCCTTTCCCAGCTGGTGTGCCCCTCCCCTAGTCACACTGCAGGTGGGGGGCAGGGTCATCCCTACATTCTCAGTGAGCAGCAGGAGCAAGCTTCTGAGTGACCTGCCAGTGGGCAGTATGCTCTGGTGGAAAGAAGGCGGACTGAGGCTGCTTTAAACAAACTCAACTTTCTCATTTGTGGGAGGGTAATGAGATAGCCATATTAGCCATCTCTGTAATACACGACTCTCTAATTGGACTCCTAAATTCCAGGTGCCCATTGGCTCCCTTGCCATCTATCAAACTGTCTGACACCTTGGCCAACTCCCAGGACCCTGCAGACATGGCCATGACTCTCCAGTCCAGCTCCCCCCCACTACATGCTCCTACAAGCATTCATGTTCTGGGGCTTTGAGTGAGTCACGATCCCCGAAAGCTGTCACATTGTGCCTGGTCTCTCGTTATCTTTCTCCGTCTGGAACCCCTCCATCATCACTTGTCCAGATTACTCCAAGCCCAGACCAAGCACCACCTTTACTGGAGAGGCATCTGCACAGCCAGGGCGTCCTTGCACACCCTTGCTGAGCGGGCCAGACTGCCAGGCCTAACCACTCCTGCTGCTGAGCCATACTGGGCCTGGCCACAGAGGCAGTGAAGTCGGTGATGGTGGCAGCGGTGAGACCACTGCACCACTGCACAGCGCACGGGCTGTCTGTCCTCGCTGCACAGGGTGCCGAGCTGCCGGCCCAAGAACCCTCAGTAACTGGGCCATCGCACAGCTCCAAGGAGCTTGGGGGCAGGGAACCTGCACACCAGGCTGCCTGCTCCTGCTGTCTGCTGTGCTGTGGGTGACAAATGCTTTGCTCTGGTCAGTTGAGTCTCATGTCTAATTTTGGCTCCTACAGAACTGTGTCAAGGCAGCAAGTTGCTTGCTGAGCCTTTCTTCCCACAGCCCCATGATGTGGGGGGAGGAAGGACCATGTCTCCTTGGAAAATCTTGGGCTTTTGTGTTGTAATATCCCAGTAAAAGTCTCTGCTATGTTGTTACATAGATCAGAAATGACTTACTCACCCTCAATCCACAGAATGTGAAGGGGGATTTCTGTCCCACGTGAGAAATATGCATTGTGTTCCTACTTACATGGGTGACACTGTGCTAGGCATGGCAGTGACAGAGAGGACCAGACAGAGGAGTAATCCCTGGAATACAAGTAGAATGAAGTGCGGGCCCAGCATCTGGGGACCCAGAGGAGGCTGTTCAACCCTCTGGGGGATGGCGGGAGCCCAGCAGCAGCATGTGGGAGACAGGTCTGGGTGTGCCGGGAACACGGACAGGCAGCGGGAGCAGCTGTGCCTGTGTGCAAAACAGAAGGATGCAGACAAGCCTGGGGGCAGCAGAGCTAACTACAGCAGGCCGCAGCAGGAAGGGCTGCATGGCCACGAAGGCCAGACCATGGGGAGCCACTGCCGAGTGACACGTGGGCCTGGCCCAGCCCTGACCTCACAGACAGGAGCACTGTATCCCAGAGGGTAGGGTCTGGCCCCTGACACAGGACTCGCCATGCAGAGCAGGGTCTGTCTTCTGCTCAGTCTAATGTGTCAACTACCAAGGACATGGAAACTCACACCACTGGCAGGGACGGCTGCCAGGTAAGTTTTCATGGAAGCCTGAGATTCACCACTGTTTCTGAGGGCCCCTCAGGCTGTGGCACAGTGTACGCTGTGTCTTGGTGACATGGAGACAGAACTCAGGAAGAGCTCCCGAGGGTACAGTGCACAGGGCCATCATTGTTCAGCATTAAAGAGAAATACACAGTGCTTCCCAGGCCAGGGGATGATGAAAGGCACCTACAAACCCGAACCGCAGGAACGAAGCTAAGGCCAGGATGGGAACTAAGAGTGCACCTTCTCATGAACAAAGGCGGGACTCCAATGAGTGGAGTCAGGAAGGCAGTCAGGAAGGGTCTCAGCACCAGATCTCCAAAGACAAGGGCTGACAGAGGACAGGAGCTGGTGGGGGACTCACCTGGAGAACGTAGCACCAAGCGCAGGACAGAGTCAGAATGTGCCTGCCGACCACCCGCTGAGAATGTACCACCTTCCTGCCTTCTTGCCGTGACCACGGCCTGAGCCCTGCTCCCCGGGGGCTGGAGACAGAGCTCTAGACAAGGCATGATGGGCCCATTCCCCAGGCCAGTGTCTGGTTTACACAGGGGCACGTGGTTGTTTCTGAGAAGGGAACAGGGACTTTCAGGAAATGCTTTTCATTCAGGGAAGAAATATGCTGCCTTTGCTGATGTGGGAGTGTGGCTAGGATGGCCGGAACTAACGCAGTCACCTTGTGGTCATGATGGAGACAGCAGCGATGCGTGGCTGTGGCAGAGCACAAACGTACAGAACAGCTGGGCCCTTGAAACGGTTCTGACACTGAAGTAACCGCCCCTGGAGTGGCTCTATTAACTTGTCAGGTACTATCACCTCCTCAGGCTTTAAGTCATGTCCTGTGTCCCACGGCCACATGCTGCCGAACCAACACACCTGCAAAGCCGCTCAAGATGACACCAGCAGGGTCTCCCTCTCTCTGGCTGGGAATTCCAGCCTCGGCTTTGAACAGGATCCCCCAGCTGGGGTTCACTTCTCGTTCCTGGACAGTCTTTCTTGTGGCTCAGTCTCCCGTCACCTCTCTCCTATAACGCCCTTGTAGGAGGGAGCTATTAAAGCACCTGCCTGTCCCCACCCCAAGGTTATGAGGACAAAATGACATTATAGCACTAAAGAGGGCAGACAATGTCTAGAGCTCTCATCTGCTTTCAGGGGTAAGGATGTGAGGGACAGGGCTGCTTCCATCTTCTGGGGCATGGGGGGCATGGCCTCAGAGCTGTGCTGGTGGGAAGTGAATTGGCAGGTCACTCTGAGGCCCATTCTGCCCTCAGAACACAGAGGGAAACCAGGAAGAGAAATGTGACTGAGAACTGGCCACCATGGCAAGACACCTGGCTGCTGCGACATGTGCTCCCTGCATGGTGGTGGCCGGTGCACAGGGGCCTGGAGGTGGCACTGAGGATGTGCCTGCCACCCCAACCCTCACCGTGATGCCCAGGGTCACAGGACAGGCAGGCACCATGACCCCTGAGCGTGCCTCACACTGGACACACAGGCCAGCGAGGACACTGTCCCGGGGAGAGGTGCTCTGGGGTCCACAGCAGACCCTGTAGGAGGGTTTGGACAGAGGCCTCCTGGACACAGTCCTCCTGTGTGCATGGCGCACACGGGAACTGGGGGCCACACAGGTGAGGAAACTGCAGGCCAGTTTAAATTGTTTAGTTGTTTTCAGACAGACCTCTGTATGTAGGAAGAACAGAACCGAGAGGGCTTTTCCCCTGCATGGCACCAAACCCAGCCTCTCTTTGTGGAGAAAAGCGTGTGACCTGCACCGTGAATGTGGCTTGACCTTGGCTCCACCCACATTCCGTGATGCAGGTGGAAATTTTGTGCCCCAAATTGATTAGAATGTAACAAATATTCTGTTGCCCCAAGGAGACATTAGTGATCTGTTGGGTAGATCTCCTTACAGATGACTCTCTGGAGAAGAAATAAAGTTCTTTTATGAAGAATAATGAAAAGCTGAAAAAAACTGGGAGCACCACAAAACTGAACTGTGTCCTTCATGTTTGAGTCACCATCACTGGCCGATCTTGGAGAAAGTAATTTAACTATGAAGTAAAAGCAGACTGCTTTTTGGTGTCTCAATTTCTGTCCTCTGAACCTCTCGTCTGTACCGGGGTGCTACCAGGTGACCCGACCCTCATTTGCAATCCGGTTCTGGAGACCATGTATCGTGGCCGCTCTATCCATTTGTCCTTCCCTCCATCAACCCTCCCTCCCTCCCTGCATCCCTCCCTCTACCCATCCATCATCATCCACCCATCATCCATCCACACATGTATCCATTCATTATCATCTATCCACCCACCCATCCATTCACCATCACTTATCAACAACTTGCCATGCAGTGCATTATGGGGGATGCTGTCCTCACATAACATCCACTGTTGAACTGTTGTACTTCATAGATGCAGAAATCGGTCCCTACTTTATAGATGTGGACAATGAGGCTTGGGCAGGAGAAGAAGTCCGCCCGAAGTCACATTGTGAGTGGCAGAAATGAGACTTGATTCTGAAGCTCAGGTGCTGCCTCCACCCAAGACCAGCAGCCTCGGCATCTCCCTCCCGTGTCTCATGGGCTCTGCACTCCCTTCACCTGAGCCACAGGCCCACACCTGTCCCAGCCCATTCCAGTGAAGCCTGAGCATTTAAACTAAAGGCATCGTCTACACGCTGCAGACCCTATAGCTGGGTAACAACTTACAGAAAAGCAGAGGCTGCATCTGTGTTCAGAGCTCAGCCATGGGCCCCCTTCACTCGCCTTAGACTTGGCAGCCAGTCAGCCCAGGTGCTCAGGACGTGTGTCCTGCTGCCCCACCCCAGGCTCGGCGGCTGCTTTCTCCTACATATACTTTGTTTAAAAAAAATGTATTATTTACACTTTGTTGCTAAAAATGAGTCTGTTGAGAGCTTAGGAAGCACATACCAACACCTGGCCCATTTTGTATTTAATGATTTTTTTCCAAGATCTATAGATTTTTGAAAACCTTAATATCATAGCATGATAGTTTTATATATATCTATATATATATAAATCTTAATATCTATGATATTAAGATTTCCAACTTAGTGATTATCAACTCCACATATTCTTTAAAATCATGACTTTTTAAAAAAAATAAACGTCCTAAACCATAAGTTGCGGTGACCGCTCTCTGAGAGCTATTGCTGTAAAGGTCTTAGTGACGGGCAGGTGCAGACAGTGCTTCAGATGTTCTGGAATGTCTTTCTATGCCTCTCACAGGAAAAACAGTTTTCATGGAGTTTTAACAGGTTTTCCACTAGTCAGCTTTACAAAGTTTGGTAAACTATCCTATTTATTAAATTTTGTTCCAAATAACTCTTGGCTATTTTCAAAAATTAAATCTGCCGTCATAGGACAAAATGTTACTGACCATTCAAGATATTCAAGTATTAGCCCCCAAGTTCTGGGGCCCATGGGGGGAGGCTAGCACAGTGTGGGTGCACGGGGACCTCAGCGAAGCCTGTGGGTGCTGCGATGGAACCAGACCTGAGTTGCAGTCCCCGATCTGTCACTCAAACCGTGTCCTTCCAAAGTCCCTGGCTTCCTGGAGCTTTCCCCTTCTCATTGTCCAGTGAGGGAGCCAGAGCACATGATTCTGAGGCCTGTATCTTTCTAAAGGGACAACTTCAAAATTAGTGAGGACTGACGGTTTGCCGAATACTTCCTGAGCCCTTGTTACATGTGCGCAAGGCACGTTGTGGGTGCTGTGGGGAATCCCAGTGAGCCCCGTCACTGCTCATCGGCCCTGGCCACCCACGCTGGCTGACGGACGGACATACAGGCCTGCCACCACACAGACCAGGCATTCGGGGCATTAAGATTTTTCCCTTCAATTAGACAGTGAAAGAGTGGTCATATTCTCAAAGATATTTGGACGCCATACAGTGGGAAAGGAGGATACCAGTGTCCACGGAGGCACGTGGCTGGAACCATAACCCACTGTGGTGGGGGACATTGATCGTGGGGGCGGCTGTGCACTTGGTAGCAGGAGGGTTATGGAAAATTTCTGTTCCTTACTCCCAGTTCTGCCGTGGACCTAAACCTGCTCCAAAAAATAAAGTCTATTAAAAAAACAAAAAATTTTGCTCTGCAAAAGACCCTGCTGAGAGAATGAAGAGACAAGAGAAGGGTTAAAAAATCAGCACACTCCTTCTCCCGGAGGAGCAGGGACACAGGTGTCAGGGGCATCCCCTCATTAATGGGCACCGCCCAGAAGCCGAAGAGACCACTCCCCCTGCGTCCACTTGTCCAGCTCCTCTGCGCTGCGAGGGAGGCTGGCAATAGGCTCTGTGTCCTGGGTCCTGCTACCACACAGAAGGACCAGGCATGTTCCCCATACAAGGAGAACAACAGGAACCAGACCAGAGAATGGCATTCGGAGTGAGTTCATTCACCCAAGGCAGGGCCGACAATGGTGAATAGCAGGCTGACACTTGAATCCAACCTGCCAGGCTTTGGACTTTAACTTTTAGACATTAAGCCTAAAGACAGTAAACTTGACAAGCCTGTTCCTTCCCTCTGAGCCGCCTCTGAAGAACAGGGAGCCGAGCATCAGATCTGGGAGACGGGGAGGTGCAACCTGATGCAAGGTGGAGGAGCAGGCCGGGCACCACCAGGGCTCCTCCTGGGACAGCTCAGCTGCCAGACAACACAACAGGCACAGCTCCTGTTTCCAGCACAGCAACCTGGCTTCAGCTGCAGGTAATGATGTTCCGGTCCCTCCCACCTCACCCCCACCTGGGTGGCGTTAATCCTGCGCTACCTTTTAAAGCTGGGATAAGTACATTTCTAAATGCACTTTTTTAAGGGGTGCCCTTGAAGCCCATTCACTTTCTTTTAAGAGGCATTCCTGTATATGAATGCTTCAAGCCCTTAACACCTAGAAGGTGACATGAGCAAGTGACGTGCTAGATTCATCTTCAAAAGCTCCCACGCTGATGCGTGGACCGGGAAGAGGGCAGCCGACTCTCGTGGCCACCTTGCTCCCCTTGCCTCTGCGCTTGCTGCACCTTGGAAGGAGCTATTTATTTCCACAGCCAGTGACAGCTGCTGGAGCCCAGAGATGAAAGAGCCCAGACGGAAATGGGGGAAGGGAACCCCCCCGTCTACCTTCATCAGGGTCTGGGACCCCACAGCACGCCCCCAGGCCTGCTCAGGCTCTCCCTAATGATTATAAATGGCAAAGAAGCTCCAGTTTAAGTGCAAACGGTAATGATGCAGCAAGCCTGAAATCAGATTCACCGCACAAGGCAATATCCTTAAACAATAAAAAAATTGAGCTGGGTGTGAAGGTGGCAGCACTGATCAGAGGGNCGTGGCCACCTTGCTCCCCTTGCCTCTGCGCTTGCTGCACCTTGGAAGGAGCTATTTATTTCCACAGCCAGTGACAGCTGCTGGAGCCCAGAGATGAAAGAGCCCAGACGGAAATGGGGGAAGGGAACCCCCCCGTCTACCTTCATCAGGGTCTGGGACCCCACAGCACGCCCCCAGGCCTGCTCAGGCTCTCCCTAATGATTATAAATGGCAAAGAATCTCCAGTTTAAGTGCAAACGGTAATGATGCAGCAAGCCTGAAATCAGATTCACCGCACAAGGCAGTATCCTTAAACAATAAAAAAAAATTGAGGAGCTGGGTGTGAAGGTGGCAGCACTGATCAGGGGGTCCAGTATTAAATGCTACGGCCCAGGGCCACAGAGTGATATTGACAGAGTGCTGACCGCAGCTGAAAGAGGAGGGGCCGAGAAAACTAAGTGGGTCTCCGCAGAAAATGCGTTACAGATGAACCGCCCTCTGTCAGATTGCTCTGAGAACTGAGGGTCTGAAGGCACGTGCTGAGTTTGATTACAGGACAGCAGCACAGCTGGGGGTGGGAGGACAGCCTCCTCCACCCTGACACCTGAGGCTGAGGGTCACTAGCTTCTGTGTCTCCTGCGAGCACTCGGCTGAAGTGGCTGCACTCACACCTTCCCAGACCAGCAGCCGAGCTCCGTACCCCACTCACCCCCAAGGCTTTCACCTGGAGACTGCTTCCCTTCCGGTCTCCCAGTCTGCAGTTCCTACGGACACCACTGAGGTGAAGCTGGAGGAAGGGGATGGACTGACCCAGACCCCCCAGCAAGCCCCTCGGCAGCAGGGACATTGCAAGTGTCTCTGCCCCGGACCCGAGGGCCACAGGAAACCATCTTAGGCACTGAATTTCCTTCAAGTCCTGTTTTTTCCAGAAACTTTGGGTGAAATTTGCATTGCATTCCATGATAAAAAGAGATGTCTTATTTTTAATTTTAAAATAGTGGTTTCCCCCCTTAAGCATTATTTATGAGTACAAAAACTGGCCAAGTCTTAATTTCACATTGAAGGCTGTGAGAGTCCCTTCTGACCACGCAGAGTCTTAAAACTTCAACAGACACTACGTATTTTAAAAAGTATGATTCTGTGTCACACAGTGATAAAGCTAAATCATTACTCCTGCCTCCTCTTCAGCCCAGCGTGGTGAAGAAAGGGTTTGTCAGTGCTGTGAGGCACCCACTGTGAGGGGGAGAGGTAAGAGGCATCACAGGCACAAAGACCCACAGCACACACCCGGCATGAAGGCCCTCGACCCCTTGTCTTCGTGGGCAGTCTGCCCCAACCCAGGTACGTGTGATAACCTTCATCATCTCGAAAACACAGCCCGACTCCTGGATGGTAACCGAGTCTGAAGGTGGCCCTGTGCATTGCTCTGCATTGAGCTCTGTGCGCCGGTCGCTGCAAGCTGCTGTGACGTGGGGACAGATGAGGGCACGTGGCCTCCACTCAGCCAGGTCCAGCCACACGAAAGAAACAAGCACACCAGGCAGGGAAGCAGGGCATCCCCTCCCGTCATTCCTGGGCCAGCAGCCCTCAGGCCCCCGGGTCGCAGAGCCTTGCTCCAGTGCCTTTCTGCCAGAGTCGAGGGAGCCACTTGGGCCCAACAAACACCATGGGGACCCTGACATTTGCTGTTCTCTCCAGGGATTCCTAGCAGCGGCTGAACATCAGTGAGCGGAGGACGCTTTTGGGCCTGACATCTGCCACTGTGCTTGTCATCCCTGCTTCCTGTGCACGCTCACATGGTGCAGAGCTCTCAAAACAGACGCACTCCTCAGAGAGGTTTTATTCGGGTTTTCTCAACAGTGTGCACACTGCTTCTCAGTTTTTATTAAGCCCATCTTTGGAAGGAAAGCCTGTCCCTCCACAGGACTGCCTTGGACTCCCTGGTGTTCCCCAGCAGGAGGCACTGCCCAGGGAGAAGGAGCACTCCTCTGTGGGGCGTCTGGTCGGCTTCTCCTGACTCCACAGCATCTGCTTTCTTAATCCCAGGAGACCAACCAGGCACCCGACATCCCTCTGTCCCTGACACAGTCCCCGGGACCCTCAAAGGGAACCAGAGGGTGTCCCATCCAGTGGGACAGCCAGGCAGCAGCACTGGAGGGGCCACCCCACACCACCTCTCCCCTGACAGGCCTGCAGCCTTGGGCACAGTATCCAAGTGGCCCCCACCCCCAACGGCCACGATTCCTGGTCCCCAAATAAGAACTGAACTGAGATCACTGGGGCGCTAAGGTCACCATGGCTGTCACAGCCCCTGGGATGGGAGACCCCCAGCCCCACTGCAAGCAACACCAGGCAGGTGAACATGAGATTAAATGTCAGGAGAACCACAGGTCACCTGGCCACCAGAGGCCCAAGTTCCCCCAGGGCTGGCCTGTGGGGAACGGGGGACGGCAGGCAACTCCCCCGTGAACCTGGCCCTGCTGGCAGGACCTCTCCTGCCTGAGGCAGCTCACGGAGCGGCGACTGTGTTTCTGCACTAGAAATGACACTCGAGTTTGGACCAAAAAATAAAAATATTTTTTATTTGTGAATTTATTTGGGATGTCCTAAGGAGGGTGAAGAAATCATATGTATTTGTTAATGAATCAGTTTTATTCCAAAAATAAAACTGTATGTGATCGGAATGTGTGTGCCGTCTGCCCCTCTGTGGCCCGCCCTGGGCCTGCGCCTCAGGGGCCTCACAGCCACAGTCCAGGTGCTGAGAGGGGCTGGGAGACAGACAGGGGGACGAGAGCAGCACTGTATTTCGGAGGATCCTAAGAGCCAGGAAGAAAAACGGACCTAGGGGATGTGGCTGGGGAGTGACAGGGAGGACAGGGTTTCCTGCTGCAGCCCTGACGCATGACCTCAGAGGGAGTGGCCCAGACCACAGCGTGTGTGGTTGCAGCTGCCAGGGCTGAAAGCTGAGGCGGGTTCCTTGGGCTGTGCTCCTCCCCAGAGGCTTCAGGAGGCCCATCCCCAGTTCCAGAGAGTGCTGGCAGAATCTGCTCCTTACGGGAAGGTTCCCTTCTGGGTCCCTGCCAAAGCCTTTCCCAGCTTCAGGAGCCACCCACAAACCTTGGCCCACGGTTCCTGCCTCCAACCTGAAAGCCAGCAAGTTGTTGAGCCCCTCCCACCTCAGCTCTGCCCCACCCTCCTGCCCACTTCCCACTTGCAAGAACACCTGGTCACCTTGGCCCACCTGGCTGACCAGGGATGGCTGCCTGGATACCTCTGTAACTTGTCTTACCTCTGTAACTTGTCTTACCTCTGTGACCTATTGCCATGTGATACCCCACAGTGCCAGGCTGAAGTCTCTGCAGAGTGACTCCCAGGCAGGCTCAGAAGGGCTCCCCAAGATCTTGTCATTCTGAAACCCAGACCTGGCTGTTGAGACAGAGCTGGACACATGGAGAACTGTGGGAGCCTCCCCCAAAGCAAGAGCCCCCAGGACGGAGACAGCAAGGCTGACTGGGGTGCAGGACAGGGTGGGCAGGGAGAATAAAGGGCCCTTGGGTGGGCTGAAAATGCTCCCTGAACCGTTAAGGCTTTTAGGCACAAGAACGATTAGATCTGATTTATATTTTTTAAGATCACTCTTTGATTTGACATTTGGAATATTTGACATGTGACCTGAGAGCACAGGGTAAGAAATGTGCTTTGGGTACAGACAGTGGGCCCTGCATGCAGCTTAGAGGCAGGAGATGTGAGAACAGGAGTCCGGAGCTCAAGTTCTAAGAGGCCTGTGAGTAACGGGATGGGGAAAGGAAACAGAAGACCCTCCATGGAGAGGAGTGGGTAGAAGGGACAGGGCAGAGGGGACTGGGGACCTGCCATGGAGGGGGCAGGGCAGGGGGGACAGAATAGCAGCCATGGAGGGTACAGATCAAGGGGGACAGGGGACCCACCATGGAGGGGGAAGGGCCAGGGGTACAGGAAGTCCTCCGTGAAGGGAGCCAGGCAGGGGAGAGGACCCTCCATGAAGGCAAGGAAGGGCAGACAGGGGACTGGGGGAGGAAGCAGGACAGAAAGAACACGGGACCCTCCATTAAGGGCAGATGGACAGGAGGCTCTCTATGGAGGGAGTGAGCAGGGCAGGGACAGGGACCTGCCATGGAGGGGTCAGGACTTTAAGAGGGGCAGGAAGGGAGAAACAGGGCAACTTCTACAGCAGGGGCAATGCAGGGTGAACAGGAGCTTCTGGGAGGAGGGGAAAGGATAAGTGGGGGACCCTGCATGGAGGAGGCAGGACAGGACAGGAAAGACAGGACTCTCCATGAGCAGGACAGGGCAGGGGACCTTGGGAGGAGGCAGGGCAGTGGGAAAAGAAGACCCTCCACGGCGAGGGAGGGCAGGGTGGACAGGGAATCCTGGCAAAAGGCAGGGCCAAGGGGACAGGGGACCCACCATGGAAGGGACAGAGCAGAAAGCACAGGGGACACTCTATGAAGAGAATAGGGCAGGGATGAGAGGGGACACTGGGGGAGGGCAGGAAAGAGAGAAAAGAAAACCTCCATGGCAGCGGGCAGGGCAGGGGAGCAGGGCAGGGGGACAGGGGACCCTCCACGGAGGGGATGGGCAGAGGGTTGGGGGACCCTCTGTGGTGGGACCACTCCATAGCAGTCCCCTGACCCCCATGGAGGGTCCCCTTTCCCTCTGCTCTGTCCCCTTTCCACCCTTTCCAGGGTCCCCTGTCTCCCCATCCTTTCCTTATCTCAGAGTCCCCTGTCCCTTTTGCTCTACCCCTCCCAGGGTCCCCTCTCCCCTCCCCCCTAGTGCTTTCTGCTCCATGGATTGTCCCCCTTTCCCCCTGCCACGTCTTCTGTGGTCCTGCCCTGGCCACTCACGAGCGAGCCTCCGATGGGCCTGCGCTCTGGCCTCTGGTCTCCATCTCTCCTGCCTCCTGGCTGTGTGCCCGCCTCTCTCTGTACCTGAACCACACCTCACCCTCTTCATCTGCCCAAATGGGCAATTCTCAACTGCTGGGCTGAGACACACCGCAGTTCCCCAATTTCAAAACATGCAATTCCTGACTCTGCAGCCAGGGGCACGGTCTTCCTTTCCCTTAGGAAAAGAAGTGGAAAAAAGTGAAGTGAAAAAATGCCAACACGGTTTCAAAGAGAGGTCAAAGAATGTTCTTTCTATGACCTATTGGCCATTTCAGAACTTAGGAAATGTCATTGTTGATTCATTAGAAACATCTGAGAAAAGAGAAAGGAAAAACAGGAGAAAACGGAATGTAAAAGGTAATAACACTGACAGGAACCTTGGACAGACCAGTGCCCCTGAAAATAGTCGGGTGTCGCATGCTTTCAGTACCCCTGCCGCCCACCAGGGGGCCTGCGGTGGCACACGGGTCGAACGCAGGTTTAACTCCTGCCTGTGCTGTCCAGACAGACACATCGCAAACACCATTCAGATGTCAACTCGCAGAGTGACCCCCAGAGGGGAGGGGTGGGGGAGGTAGAAGCGGTACAGGGGGGGTAAATGGTGACGGAAGGAGCCCTGACCTGGGGTGGACAACGCATAGTGCAATATACAGATGATGCACTGCACAGTAGCACACCTGAAACCTATGTAACTTTAGAAAACACTGTCACCCCAATACATTATTGAAAACAAGTAAAATGTGTGTGCCTTTAATTTGATTAGATCATGAATAGCACTAATACTCTTTTAAAAGAGACCCCAAACTAGACTTATGGAGCAGATCACTTGTCAGTTATAACAAATGAATGTTATACATTTATAACATTGTGCTATACACCTGAAACTAATACTGAATGTTAACTCCAATTGAAAAATATTTTAAATTATTTAAAATTAGAAACAGAAATCATAGCGATCTTTAAAAACTATAAATCAGATCACGTCATTCTCATGTCTAAAAGCCTTAACGGCTCCAGCAGAAGTCAGCGGCCACACAGAACCACGGCCAGGGCGCCTCACACGGATGGGGGAGGAGTGTCTTGCTCACTCCCCCAGTTTCCTCCGTCACAGGTCTGCCGGCACCAGGCGCTGGGGCAAGGCAGAGCTATGCTCCCTGAGAGTATGTTAAGTATTCACTATGGCTGCTTAGTTCTAGTGTGGGAGCAGGCACAGACAAAAAATAATTTAAAAAGTCTTAATGATTATGAAAGCATTTTTAACTCCCCCCCAAGGAACTCTGTCTCCCCCTGCCCTCTGCTTCACTCCCCCAGTCTGGTTCCCCAAGCTGTAGGGGCAACAGCTGGGAGAATTCTGCCCAGGCAGCCAGGAAACATGCACCTGGTTGGTCATCCCAACAGAACAGCTGTTCTCTTAGGAAGGAAACAGAGGAAGACAGCTGCTAGAATCAGCTGCACATGAGGGGACTAACTTGTCGTGGCATAGTGACGCTACCACAGCTGCATGACCCAACCATGCTGTCTCTTCCCCACCACATCCCAGGAGTCCCATGAATTGCTTGCAGCAGGAAGCAGCTCCCCGACCACCAACATCCCACACACCCTCTGCAGAGCCTTGAGCGCTCACACCTGATCTCAGACTATGGATCCTGGACATCTTAAGCCCTGGAATATTGCCTGTTTTGAGTATTTCATGCCACTCAGCAATGAAAGCCAGGTCTGGGTCCCCTGTACATTACTCAGAGGTATATGAGCACCCAAGCAGGTGGAGGCCACACCTGGTATATCCTGGGACGTTTGCTGAGTGGCCTGAGACCCAGCACTGACACCAGGCTTTAAACTGCATCAGTCTGGTGAACACCACCAGCCCCTGCCTGGTGACTCACCAAGAACCTACCTCACACAGCTGCTGTACTTCAAGACACTCTTTTGGTGACTGAGCCTAGGAAGTAGCTGGTAGGTGGAGGCTGGCAGAGGAGGATCTTGGGGTGTCTTGGGACCTTTGCTGACCTGTCCCTGGGCCCATTGGTTGTAAAAGCCACCCCAGGTATGCTGCTTGGTCCTCCCTGTGTTCAACCAGACTCCACACAGGCAGCACACACTGTGGATTGCTTCATAGCTACAAATTGGTTGCCCAGGTTAGTCACATGCAGCATCTGATCTAGGTCAGCACCGGAGTCCCTCCAGGAAGCCCCAGAAGGAACACACCCTGTGGCCAGCCTCAGGCTACAGCACAGCAGAATCCAGTTAGCTTCACAACCGCATATCAAATGGGAGAGCACAGCAGGCACCGGGCCCTGTGAAGGGAACTTCTGCTCCCTGTGGTCAGCACCTGCACAGCTGTTCACACAGGGTGGTCGTCACAATCACCCTGCCTATGGCTGACAACACACATGAACAAGCCATGGCAATCAAGACTCAGTTCCAACAGGAGGGCCCTCAGAACCCACACATGGTACAATCCCAGAGCCCCCAGCTCAGGTGACCAAGGACCTGCACCACCGATACCACAGGACACCTAAAATATAAGGCCACCCAACCAAGGCTGCAAGTCAGGGAAGATCTACCTAATACACAGAAACAAAACAAATGCTGAAAGAGGACACAAATAAACATGCCCCAAATGAAGAAAAAGGAGACATCTCCAGAAAATAACCTAAATAAAGGACAGACTAGCAATCTACCACATACAGTTAAAATCAATGGCTAGAAGGATGATCGAAGAACTCAGGGACAGTGCATAAGTCAGTGAGAACTTGAACAAAGAGTGAGCATGAGCGAGGGCACAAAAACATAAAAAAGGCAGAAATGAAGGATACACTATCTGAAATGAGGAATACCCTAGAGGAATAAAGGGTCACTTGGAGGAAGCAGAAGGCAGAGTCGGTGCTTTGAAAGATGAAGTAGAAGAAATAATCAGAACAGAAAAAGGAAAAATTTAAGAAAAAAGAGGATCGTTTGTGGGATCTTGGGAACAACATAAATTATAACAACGTCCACCTCATAGGGGTCCTAGAAGGAGAAGAGAAAGAGCAAGGGATCGAGAACCTGCTGGACTGAAAACTTCCCTGACCTGGTGAAGGAAAAAGAAAAACAAGCCCAGGGAGTGCAGAGTCCCAAACTAAAGGAACACAAAGGCCCACACCAAGACACACGGTCATTAACGTGGCAAAGGTTAGAGACAAAGAGAGGATCATAAAACCAGCAAGAGACAGATAATTAGTTACCCACAGTGGAGCTCCCATAAGTCAACTGATTTATAAACAGAAACATTTTACATGACAAGGAATTATTAGCACAAAATATTCAAGGTGACAAAAAGCAAAAACATATACAAACAAGACTGCTGTTCCCAGCAAGGCTATCATTGACAATAGAAGGAGAAACAAAGAGCTTCCCAGGCAAGAAAAGACTTAAAGAGTTCATTACCTCTGAATGAGTATTACAAGAACTGTTAAGGGTCCTTTAGAAAAAGAAAAAGAAGGAGGAGGAGAAGAAAAACAATATAGTTAAAAGAATAAAATATCAATAAATATGTACCTGTTAATAATCACTTTTTTTATTTTTTTAATATATTTTATTGATTATACCATTACAGTTGTTCTATTCCCCCCCTTCAATCCCCTCCACCCACACCCTCCCTCCCCCACCATTCTCCCCCCCTTGGTTTATAACCACGTGTCTCAAGTTCTTTGGATTCTATATTTCCCCCACTATTCTCGCCCTCCCCCCTATCTATTTTCTGCCTACCATCTATGCTATTTTCTGTGCCTTCTCCCCTCTTCTCCCCCTCCCACCCCCCTGTTTCTAACCCTCCATGTGTTCTTCATTTCTATGGTTCCACTCCTGATAATCACTTTAAATGTAAAAGGCCTGAATGATCCGATGAAAAAACACAGGACACCTGAATGGATAAAATCAAACCCACATATATTCTGTCTACAAGAGACCCATCTCGTAATGAAAGATACACAGAGACTGAAAGTAAAGGGATAGAAAAAGGAAGGAAGGAAGGAAGGAAGGAAGGAAGGAAGGAAGGAAGGAAAGCTAAAGAGACCAAAAAAAAGTATAGTGATGGAAAAAATGTTTCATGCAGAGAGAAAAAAATAACTGGGCTAGAAATACTTTATCTGACAAAACTGACTTTAAAACACA
Organism: Sturnira hondurensis; assembly: GCF_014824575.4. Taxonomy (NCBI): domain Eukaryota; kingdom Metazoa; phylum Chordata; class Mammalia; order Chiroptera; family Phyllostomidae; genus Sturnira; species Sturnira hondurensis. Next base: position 1,567,498 of record NW_028081809.1, read on the forward strand.
GGCTATAGTAAGAAACAAAGAAGGACACTATATGATGATAAAGGGGACAATCCAACAAGACAGTATCTTCTGTAAACACACGCCCAATATAAGGGCACCTAAGTATGTAAAGCAAACCCTGATGCACATACAGGGAGAGATCAACAGTAACGTGGTCGTGATAGGGGAACTCAACCCTGCTTGATGTGGGTTTTAATCAGATAAACGGATATGTCTTCCAGACAGAAAGAAAAAAAAAACACAACAGTGGCCTTAACTGACACACTTTATCAATGGATTTAATTGATATCTTCAGAGCATTTTGTCCTGAGCAGCAGAATACTTGTTCTTTTGTTTAAGTGCACGTGGGCTATTTTCAAGGATAGAACACATGTTAGGACACAACACAAGTATCAATAAATTTAAGAAGATTAAAACCATGTGGATCATCTTTTCTGACTGTAGTGGTATGAAACTAGAAATCAATCATAAGAAAAAAACTGAAAAACACACAAAGACATGAAGGCTAGATAACATGTTATTAAACAATGAATTGGTTAACAGTGAGGTCATGGAAGAAATAAGAATATACCTGGAAACAAATGAAAGACAACAACCCAAACTTACAGAGCACAGAGCAAGCAGTCCTAAAAGGGAAATTCATAGCATTCAAGACTTGCCTCTAGAAAGAAGAAAAATCTCAAATAAACACCTAACTTTACACTTTCAGGAACTAGAAAGCTTGGCTGGGTAGCTCAGGTGGTTAGAGCATCATCCCAATCTGCCAAAGCTGCGGGTTCAATCCCTGGTCAGGGCTTATAGAGGAATCAACCAATAAATGCATAAATAAGTGGAACAACAAACTGATGTTTCTCTTTTTCCCTTCTTCTCTCTTGAAAATCAGTAAATAAAAAACTTTAAAAAGATAAATATAAAAAGAACAAAAAACAAAGCTCAAAATGAGCAGAAGAAAGGAAATAATAAAGATCACAGCAGAGCTCAGTTGGTTAGACCGTTGTCACAACAGGCCAAAGTGGGGGGCGCAGTCTCCTGTCGGGGCACATGCGGGAAGCAAGCAGTGAAGACATGAAGAATCGGGACAACAGATCGATGTGTCTCTGCTTCTTTCTTTCTCTCCCTGTCTCGCCCTTCCTCCTACCCTTCCGCTCTCTAAAACTCAACTCTAAAAAATAGACCAAATAAATAGACGTAAGAGAGAAGACCCGTATAAATAAAAGCAGAAGCGAAAAGTGGAGAAAACCTGACTTCACAGAAATACAAAGCATTGTAACAAAATATTACAAAAACTATATACCAACAAATTGGATGATCTGGCAAAAGTAGGTAAATTCCTGGACACATACCATCTTTTAAACTTAATCAGTAAGAATCAGAAAGTCTGAAAAGACTGATCACAAAAAATGGAATTGAGGAAGTAATCAAAACACTCCCAACAAGCAAAAGACCTGGGCCAGATATATCCTCGGGAGAATTTTTCCAATCATTTAAAGATGAACAAAAAAATCCTTCCCTAAGTACTCCAAAAATTCAAGAGGAGGGGAGACGTGCAAGCTCATTTTCTGAAGCCAGCATTATCCTACTTCCAAAACCAAAGAAAGATACTAGAAAGAAAGAAGATTGTAGGCCAATATCCCTGATGAACAGAGATGCTAAAATCCTCAACAAAATATTGGCAAAGTGGATCCAGCAATACAGCAAAAAGATCATACACCACAATCAAATAGGGTTTTTTCAAGGGCTGTGAGGTTGGTACAACATCTGCAAACCAATAAAATGTGGTACATTACATTGTAAACAAAAGGAAGAATAAAAATCACATGATCATATTAACCAACACTGGAAAAGCATCTGATATTGTAAAAACCATTTACAATAAAAACTCTCAACAGAGTGGAAATAGAGGGAATATACCTCACCATATAAAAGGCCACATAGAAGAAACTCACAGCCAACGTCACAATCATGGGCAAAACTGAAGTAGTTTCACTTAAGATCCAGAACAAGACAGGGATGTTGTTTTCACAGGCATTATTCGACACGGTACCGGAAGTCCTAGCCACAGCAAACAGACAAGCAGAAGAAACAAAAGGCATTCAAATTGGAAAGGAAGAAATGAAACTACTATTATTTGCTGATGACATGATCCCAGGAACAAGTTTAACCTAGGATGTAAGAGACCTTCTCGGCGCCTTGGCTGGTCCTGGCAGCTCTCACAGTCACAGCGCCCGTGAGCGATGCTACTCAGGGAGGCAAGATCCTCAGAGAGAAGGATGCACCATCCAGGGAGCGCGTGCTATCTAATGATCTGCACATCCCAACTGCATTAAGTGATTCTTCTGCTCTGTCAAAGGTAAGGGATGATTCATAATATTTCTCTGTGTATTTGGCAGAATGGTTCTCAAAATTGTGGTAATAATATACCTTGTCTCCATAGGCTCTCCCTTCCAGAGACGACTCCACTTTGTCTCTCAACTGGGCTGTGAGAAGGGAAGGGTGACGCTGGTGGGTGAGATCAACATGCCTTTCTGCAGGGGGCTGAATGAGATGAGACACAGAAAGCGACCCACCGACGTCCAACACTTACTCAGTGCTCTGGCCGGGAGGATTCTAATCGCCCACCAGAGACGGTCAGTCCGGGTAACTGTGTCCTGCTATCATACAGATTTTTCACTGTCAGAGCCCAGTGGACTCTACTTCACTTCATGGGAGCCACTGTGACTCATCCTCTGCACATTATGCCTCGGGGACCCAGGGCTCCCCAGGTGTCACTCCACTAAAGGCCCTGGAGGCCAGCTGACCCTCCCCATCCTGCTGGCCATGAGCACAGACCAACAGCGTGTAGGAGAGAGGGACAGGCGGTGCCAGGAAGGCCCTGTAGGAGCCACTCAGAGCTGGTCCTGCCTCCTGCCAGATCTGAACTGCACAGTGAGTGTCTTGGAAATGCAGAACCGCACAAACTCTGTGCATCTCGGAGCCCAGGACAGCACACTGACCCTCCCGTCCTCACACCTGTGCAGCCAACTCTGTCCACCAGGAAGAATGGCAAGAGAGAAGAATAAAATAAAAGTCACTTGTGCCAAACATCACAGCACTTTCAAGATCTGTGAGTAAACACTGTCCACTTATTTCTAAAGAAAGTTTACTTGTTATCCAGGTTCACTTTCTTCCTCTCCTTTTTTCTTCTTGAACAAAGGGAACACATCATTCTGGAGCCACCAGGATGGAGCAGGTCTACCAACGGCCATCCCCCCACTGATGACAACCTGGAGCTCAGGACAGCACAGAAAAGCCAGTGTCTGTGGATTCCGAAAGGAAGCAGCAGTGGGCAGACTGGGGACAGAAGTCAGCACTTGAGGAACGACCAGCATGGTGGTGAGCTGATTGGTGTCCCTGCCTTGATCTCGGCTCTGTCCTGAAGGTGGTCAGTCTCAGCACTGCTCCATGGGCAGGAGAGGGGTGATGCAGAGAGGACTGGACACAGGGCCTGTCGGAGCCAGAGTGGGGGACTGCTGGTGACCCTTCCCTCTTTTCTCCTGCTACCCTGAAGCTGCAGCCATGCCTGGAGCATTAGCTCCTAAAACATGAAGGGAAAAACATGTCTCTGGGGCATAAGCTCCTAAAATGCCGTGAACAAAATACATCTCTTGGAAGCACCTGGGAAAATGGGCCTCTGGGATTCACAATTTGGGGGGAATCCTCTTTCCAGTTTCTTTTTCTTTTTTCTCCTCTTCCCAGTTTCCTTCAACTCAGTGCATGGGGGAAGAGGAATCTAAGATTCTGAGAGAATCCAGATTTTCTAGCCAATGGACTGAGGAATGTGGCGGAGACTCCCGGAAAAGACGTGCGGACGACCAGCTGGGCCAGCACAGAGTACACACTCCAGGAGGCCAGTGCCCGCGCCGCACCGCACCGCTCCAAGCTGAGGTCACCCCCACAGGTGCTGAGACAGAACTGCCATCCAACCGTAATATGCTCCACAGACTTAGACAGTGGCCTTACAGACACTGCCATTCCGTGGTGGGAGTTCAGGCTATAGAATCCCACTCAGCAAGGGCAGCACATCCAACGCCAGCTTTACCGAAGTTTGGAAGGATGAAATAATTGAATCTGAACGGGCACAGGGGTCAAGTGGAGGAAGGCCAGAGCTCCGGAGCCCCAGCCTGCAGAAGGCTGTGCCCTGGGTTTTAGTTACCAGAACAAATTTCTTTTTGCTTATAAATCTATTGTTCTTTTACATCAGCTGTTTTTCCTATGCTTTCCTTGTTAAGGACTAAATTTCTTATCTGAAAGGTAAACATAAGCAAGTGAGGAGCAGCTCTCAGCCCTCTGAGTGGCTGGCAGGAGGGAGGTGCTAATTCAGCACGGACTCCAGCGAGTGCAGAGGCCTTGCTGGACCTCAGTGCCCTGGGAGGCCAGGCTTCATTCATATTGTGCTGTTAAGTGGGTGCGTCAGGAGGCTCAGACTCCGCCTGCCGATGGCCCACCAATCCTCCCGGTTCTGACAGTTCTCATGGTAAATGTGGAGGTGCTGTGACCAAATCCATGCTCCTGCAACGCAGTCAAGGCATGGCACCCTGCTTTTAAGTCATGTGGGCTTCACTTAACTTGTCCAGCATGCTGATGACTAAAGGGAGAGAGATTCTGTTCCAGTCATCTTTGTGGGGAGGGAAGTGGCACAGGTAACAGGTCCCCACAGGGTCTTGCTCCAAGAATCCCCCAAACATCTCACCTTCCATGACATGTGGGGCGGTTTAGCACCGAATCACACTCATGACTGGGCCATGGGAACTAACGTGTGTACACCTGTATGGTCCCTTTTCTGCCATTAATCCCACTCACCCTACTGTGTGCTGTGACTTGTTCTACAGGCCACCACACATGCCTCAGTGTGGGCAGGAAAAAAGAGAAAGACAAGACAACTTCCATCTTCTCCAGGAGCTCAGAATAATAGAATTCGCTGGGGGAAAGGCTGGAATTTTTGCCAGATTCCACTGCATTTGAGGCATTTAGAGTATGGCATACGTAACCAGTCCAGGAAAGCCTTCAACTACTCTGAGGTTTGCTAGTCTCTGCTCCCCCCCTTCAAGACTTTTACTCTACACATTGGGTCTCTTTGTGAGGAAAACCATTACTGGCCTGGGAGGATTGGAAGTGCCAGACAAAACGACCTCAAATTAAAAGAAAAATAATATCCACCCTCACAGATGTGTCTTGGAAGTGAGCCCACCTCTGACTACACACAGGTCTCACTTGGGAACATTTGAATATTACTTCTTAGTAGCAATTCCTTTGACTTTATCACCCTTACCCCCTGCCCACTGTCAAATGAGCAGAGAAATAAAAAATGTCGCCACCTAGGGGCACCTCTCTGATGATACCAGAGTGGGAGCCGAAATGTGACAAATTGCAAAGACAGGCAAGAGGCAGCCCCTTGCAAAGGATGGCAGAGGGAGCAAGGACTGAGTGCTGTTTATTAATAGACCCCCATCCTGCCCGATGCCACCCCAGTGCCCTTTGGGCACAGTCCCTGATATCATCGTGCAGTCAGTTTAAGTGGACAGCAGCCAAACTTGCTGTGTGAGGTCAGCCAAACTCACTCCATACTCTCCACTCTGCTCTGCAGATTCAGGTCTATTGTTCAGCTGGATCCATGGCAGTAAATTAAAATTCTTTCATAAGAAAAAAAATTAGTTTATTCTCAAAAGGAAAGAGAAATAAATTAGAATTGTTTTAGTTATAGAGGGGAGGATAAGGGAGAAGATACTGATTTATACGAGAATAATTTATGTTCTGCAGGGTGCTGGTTTTTTGGTTATAATTTTTTAAGGGAGCTAGGAAATCCTTTGGCCACTGGGATGGCCGAAGGACACATGCTCAGTTGACAGAGACGGTCACAGCGGTCACTTGGCTGCCCTGCAGGAGTTCCTGCTTTCGGTCACTTAGAAAGCAGATGAACATGCATAAAACCAACATTTTACTGAAACTATTTTTCTTTTTCTGAATCTTGATCTTAATCACCAATGTCAATTATCAATGTTTTGCCGATAGAAACAGGAGGTGGCAAGGTGAGATTCTAAGGAAGATTGGATTCTGGTGCATGTTTGTCACAACAAAAGTAGTTGGCTGGGGAGTCTTGTTGGGCTGCTCAGCTGGGTCTAGTCTCCGATGTCTCTTTCTCCATCTCACACACGCGCCCTCAGTTCTTCTTCCACCCTATCCCTCTCTGATTTCCTCTCTAATCCTACAGACTGACCACTTCCAGAAGTGGTACAACAGTCCTCTGGTCCCGTTTCTCCCGGGCAAACTGAACAGGTAATAACATTCCTCTGACCCGGGCTCCTGCACTTGGTGAGCACACGCAGACCCCCTCGGGCTCCCTTGGCTGTCACGGACACACCTCAGCTCCTCAACGTCCCCTGTGACCCGTGTAAGATTCACTGTTTCCAGCTCCAGGCTTCCCCAGGTGCCTTCATCTGCCCCTTTACCAATCAACATCCTTCACCCCTTTTGAAACCCTTCATATTTTACCCCTAATATAGTATAATATAATGCTACTTTGGATTAAACCAGCTGTTCAGCAGTCTGCCTGTCTCATCTAGTCTCAAAAACAAAACAAAACAAAACAAAACAAAAAACCCAGAGCCAGACAGTAAAGTGATAAAAAAGCGATTTTATTCAGGAATAGAATAGGACAAAAGAGACATCAGAACAGAATCAAGCACAGCTCTGAGCACATCATGGGTAGTTGGGAACTTACAAGGAGGAGTAAGTGGGGTCAGTGGAGGCAAAATCACTAAGGAAACATCAGGGTTGGGGAGAATGGAGTAGAGCAACCCAACAGGATGCTGCTGATGGCAAGCCCGTGGGGGTGGGAAACTGGATTAGCTATGCAGAGAAGTTACATATGGAGGTTAAGTGAGTCCAGCTAAGCCAACTCAGCAGGATTCTTGCTAAAACTGGAGAGATAAGACGGAAGCCCCAAGGTAGAGGCCTCACGGCAGGATGACATGGACTCTCACGAGGACAGAGTGCTCTGTCCTCTCGAAGTCCCAAGCGCTCCCCTTGGGTTGGGGTCTGTGCTGACTTCAGTGGGCACCATCAGGTTCCTGCAGAGCAGTTAAGCTTGTCTTTGTCACCCAGGGCCTGGGCTCCAAGGTCAGCCCTGGGTCTTTCAGATGCTGCGGGAGTCACCTCTGCTGTAGGGGCAGGAGGGGCAGAGACCTCGGGCTCCCTTCTCCTGCTCCCTTTCCCAGAGGCTGCAGAGGCTCTGGGGTCCCCAGACTCAGCTTCTGACCCTGGATGTGAATGTGCTTCCTGACACCCTCCTGCACTGCTTTAAACAGACACGCCAAGCTGCGAGCCCTGCCAGGGAGACAAGGTTCTATTGGCTTTATCCCTAGTCACTCAGCATAGCGTCAGAAGCCCAGTGTACGTTTGTAGAAGTAGCTTCAAGTGCTGCTTGGCCATGATCCCGTGTGACAGACACACCACACACACTCTATCGACTTATTCTGTAACAGTTTTGTGGATCCTGTTAAACATTTCTTAGTTGACTATTCTATAACCCATCTATAAGAGGGGATCCCCCCAAATGGAATTAATTTATTAAAATTGTGTATTTATTCTTACATGTTAAACTTTAGTCACCGTCAAAGTACTCTCCAATACCTACCAATACTTTTTCCCACTACTCAGAACAGTTTTTGAACCCAGTGACTTTGATGCCTTTCAGTGCTTCTGTAATTGTTTGTTTCACCTCTTCCACATCAGCAAAACGTTTCCCTTTGAGGACTTTTTTCATCCAGGGAAACAAAACAAAAGTCTCTGGGGGCAAGATGAGGTGAATAGGGAGGATGGGGCACAGGGGTTGTGCTGTTTTTGGTCAAAACTACTGAACACTCAGCACAGTATTGGTAGGTGCACTCGTATATAATCCACCATGAAATGGGCAAACACACTGAAAGTCCTCACAAAGAAAATCCACTGAAACCAAACACAGCCTCTCACATCAGCGCCAGCTGGTAAACACATCCAGATGGGTTCCAAAACACTCTCCTAAAGAGGGAAGCCTGTACTACAAGGGGTCTGCCCTCCAGGAGACAATTCCCTGTTTTTTGGGTCCCCCTTCATAAAGTCTCAGCTGAAAATAAAGATTGCTCAACACACATCCCACACACAGCACACGTGATTAATCACACAGTACCTGCCCGAACACGTAGCAGTGGGCACTCACTACGTCATTCCCTAACAGGAGTCAGACAGTAAAGACTAGAGGTGTCTCTTNCGCTCCCTTTCCCAGAGGCTGCAGAGGCTCTGGGGTCCCCAGACTCAGCTTCTGACCCTGGATGTGAACGTGCTTCCTGACACCCTCCTGCACTGCTTTAAACAGACACGCCAAGCTGCGAGCCCTGCCAGGGAGACAAGGTTCTATTGGCTTTATCCCTAGTCACTCAGCGTAGCGCCAGAAGCCCAGTGTACGTTTGTAGGAGTAGCTTCAAGTGCTGCTTGGCCATGATCCCGTGTGACAGACACACCACACACACTCTATCGACTTATTCTGTAACATTTTTGTGGATCCTGTTAAACATTTCTTAGTTGACTATTCTATAACCCATCTATAAGAGGGGATCCCCCCAAAATGGAATTAATTTATTAAAATTGTGTATTTATTCTTACATGTTAAACTTTAGACACCTTCAAAGTACTCTCCAGTACCTACCAATACTTTTTCCCACTGCTCAGAACAGTTTTTGAACCCAGTGACTTTGATGCCTTTCAGTGCTTCTGTCATTGTTTGTTTCACCTCTTCCACATCAGCAAAATGTTTCCCTTTGAGGACTTTTTTCATCCAGGGAAACAAAACAAAAGTCTCTGGGGGTGAGATGAGGTGAATAGGGAGGATGGGGCACAGGGGTTGTGCTGTTTTTGGTCAAAACTACTGAACACTCAGCACAGTAGTGGTAGGTGCACACGTATATAATCCATCATGAAATGGGCAAACACGCTGAAAGTCCTCACAAAGAAAATCCACTGAAACCAAACACAGCCTCTCACATCAGCGCCAGCTGGTAAACACATCCAGATGGGTTCCAAAACACTCTCCTAAAGAGGGAAGCCTGTACTACAAGGGGCCTGCCCTCCAGGAGACAAGTCCCTGTTTTTTGGATCCCCCCTCATAAAGTCTCAGTTGAAAATAAAGATTGCTCAGCACACATTGCACACACAGCACACGTGATTAATCACGCAGTACCTGCCCGAGCACGTAGCAGCGGGCACTCACTACGTCATTCCCTAACAGGAGTCAGACAGTAAAGACTAGAGGTGTCTCTTTTTTAATGTCCACAACAAAGTGGACACTGTATATCAAGTGCCTCTACATAAAATATTAGGTAAGATTAAGCATCATTTCAGTTTTAAAACCACAAGAATATGAATTTTAGGACTGAAACTCTCTGTAAGTAAACTCCCTAATTTCAGGATGGACCAAGCCCTACGAATAAGTATTTCAGCTTCCAAACCACTTGAGTGGGTTAAATAACATCTAGTATATTTTTTAAACTTTTAAGGCAGAAGGTATAGCCACATTTTAATGTTTACAAAGGAGTTGACTTTTACCCAAAGAAAATAGACTTTACCTGAAGCTTTTTATACCTGGGAGTTACTGGTTCAATTAGAATAAAAATGACACATAGTGCTCAACTCATCTGTATTTCTGAGTCTATGAAACAAACATTTTATACAAAATACAAAGAACATACAGTTGATTTTTTAAAAAGACAATGCTAAATTTACTATTTTGGAAATACTAGTTCTACCTAAAAGTCTATAAAATCACTTTAATTACTAACCTTTCCCTCAGCCTCAATATATTCCATGGAAATCACAGATTAGGTTGGAGTCTGAGGTTTAAAAAAGAAAAAGTATGACATTTACCGAGGTCTCTTTTTCCCCAGCATCTTAGCCAATACATAGTCAATTATAGTCCAGATTTTTTTTCTTAACAGAACCTACACACATCATTATAATTCAAAAAGAATAGTCTAATGTTAAAATAATAGTGGAACCACTGGTTTGCTTTGAATTCAACAGCTTTCCAGAGTTTTGTTGTTAAAAGCAATTTTTTTAAAATGTGTTTGCAGGGGATGTGATCACTTGCCTCAACCCACAAATATACTACTGTAGCCCACACAGTTGGATACACACAGAGCTTCAAAGAAGAAAATGACCCCAGCTAATTCCCTTCTCAATATTTTTAAAACAATGTTTCTGCATTAAAGGAGTGTACCCACTACCAATCACACCAATGATTACCATTTACCAAGCCCCTTCTCTGGGCCAGCATGATGCTAGTCACTTCACAGACCTCATTTCACTTACTCCTCAGAGCAACTGTGTAAGAAACATAGTATCTCCACTGAACAGATGAGAAAGCAAAGACTGAGAGAGGACGCGAGGCTGACAAAGGGCAGAGCCTGATGGCAAACTCTGGGTTGTTTGACCTCAAAGCTCATGCTCCTTCTATTTAGAGCTACACTGTTTTGCATTCCTCAAAGATTTACTAAAGTTTTGTCTAGGCTTCCCAGGCAGAACTACTTCTCTGTAACAAATATAACTGTTTGTAGCAATATTCCTATCTACACTAGAAATTAATTCAGTCTTGTCAAAGGACAGGATTGACAAGGAGACTCCAATTGTACAGTTAACTGAGCTCACAGGCACTTGGGCTGATCTTTCCCATAACATATAAATGTTCCAATACGGATCCTTAGCCAAAAGTTTTTCCTCATTAATTTTAGTGGTATGAGATACACATTCCACTCTACTATACTTGTTGAAACATAGTCACCTGAAGCCCCCCCCCAAAAAAAAAGTCAAAGAGCCAAACAGATAGGTGAATTTATTTACACTTATGTGAAACATGCTTTAAAGGAAATTCGATGCCTGCTCCTCTTTTCCTCCAAGTCTTATTCATCCCTGTTGCTCCGTCAGTGAGAGGACTGAGAGTCACACGTCACCTCTCTCCAATGAGGGAGCTGAGTTTGAATCACTCCTGCAACCAACCCAGGTGGTTGGAGTGTGGATAGATGGCCTCCTAGCGAGCAATGATTTCAGCGGCTCTCTCTCTAAGATAGTCTAGTCTCACCCTGCCCACTAAGACTGAGTCGGAGCAACTCCAGGGATCCTCATAAAGATTGACGAGAATCTTTCCGTCTTATTCCTTCCCACAACCAACCAAACCACCACAATTTAATAATCATCCTTGTACACAGTCACTGCTGAATAAACACGATGCTGTATATGGGCTCCCGGGCAATTTCCCCTCCAGGCACCCACTCCCTGGGTCTGGAATAAGCTCTGTCCCAGCCCAGTTCCTTCCCCCAACCCCACTTGAGGCAAGAGCCCTGGAAACGCAACGCCCCCTTGCGGCCTGGCTGAATAAACCCAGGCACCACAGCCCCAGGGAACGAGCGAAACCCACACCGAATGGAATGACAAGGGAAAAGCTGCACACAGAATTCGGGAAGGAGCCCACACTGGGACTCTTCGTCCTGAGAGGGGACCTGACAGAGCCTCTCAATGCTCCCGCTCTTTCACTGGACCGCCAGGCTTGCCAAGTCCCACCCTTCGGGAAAGCGACAGACTCCAGTTAACCCTCCAGCCGCCCCAACAGCGCAAATCCCAGGGAAACCCCAACCCGCCAGCGCTTTAAACACAGGACAAGCCCAAGTTCACCCTCCCCAGCCCAGCTGCGTCAGGACGACCGAATGGAACGAACCCTTCAGCTGCCCACCATAGCCATCAACACAAGGGAGGCTGCAAGTCCCTGCCCCACACCATCTGAGGGGCCATGACCCGCCTTTCCAGCTGGAAGCAGTAAGTGTTTATCAGGGAACTGATTAAATCAACTAGAATATGCCTCCTAAAGGGAATACTATGCAGCTGTAAAAAAGATGGGGATGTTCTCTATAAACTGATATGGAATGATGCCCAGGAAATATTTTCAAGGTAGAAATGCAAGGTACAGCATATGTATATATTGATATTTTTCATGTAAGTGGTAAAATAAGACTATATGTACATATATGCAAATATGTATTGTATTTGCATAAAGAAAAACTGGAAAACTAGTGAAAATGGTTTCTCATAGGGGTAGTAAAACTGGATAGCTGGAGGCAGGGATGGTAATGAGACTTCTAGATACCTTTTTACATAATTTTGACTTTCAACCAGGTAAATGATGAACTGTTCAAAAGTTTAACTTAATTAAAAAGTCAGTAAAAGTATCTGCAAGGCTTTCAAATTTTAAAGCCTTCCTGCTCTCATGGAGCTTAACATTCTAGTCAGAAGACATGTAATACAGTAAACAAATAAAATATATACTGCCGTGTGGCTCTGAGCTTCATAAAGAAAACAGCAATAGGAATAACAGGAATGGTCACTGTTCTAGTGAGGGTCAGACTAGACCTCTTGGCCAGGGGCCCTGGTTTGGGAAGAAGTGAGAAAGAGAGCCAGGCACACGTCTGGAGAGAGCACTGTTGGAAACCGCCCTGCCTGGTTTCAGGAGCTGTAACCCCCCATGGCTAAGGCTGGGTGAGCGACATTTGGACCATAAATCACTAAGGAGACAAAGCTTATCTCCCTGGCAGGAGTGCTGCTTCTGCTTTTACTTCATCCATAACCAGCCCCCAATGCTTAGTCAGTTAGCCAATGATGGGTAAGATTCCCCAAGGGGGGAACGACCTAAGACAGGCACAATCACATGGAGGCCCCAAGGGAAGGACTTGGGGGGCTACAGCAAAAGGGGGTGATGGACCCTTGCCCCTTGGCTTTGACAAAGCCTGAGTTCTCATTCTGTCTGTGAGAAGTCTCCCAATATCTTGGCTGCCTTACTTCAACTGCCTGACCTAAGCCTGCAACAATGACAGAGGGCGGTACAACCCTGGGTTGGAAAGGGTGGGATCCCAGGGTGATCAGGCCTAAGAAAGAATATATAAAATCCCGTGAAACCTGCTTTTCTAAGAATGCTCTCAATTAAATGATAAGGGTCTGAGCAGGAAATGAGTTTGTTTCCCAAAGTTTTTTAGCCTTTTAGCTAATAGATCCTGACTCAGAATAGGCCCTCATAGTTCTTTGTTTGCTATCTATTGTTTGATCCTTACTGCCTGACAATGATTAATGAACTTTACGTGTATTCCCGTGCTAATTGAACTCAATAAAAGTCTGTCCAGGCAAGGGTTGGGGTGCTCTCCCCTTGAGAGATTGGCTGTGCCATCCCTTTTCCTCCACAGGACTCGGTAGTCCATGTAAATTTGTCTCGTGTCTCATTCATAACACTGTGGACCATGCAGGCTGGTGTCCGTGTCACAGCACCTTCCCAAGCAGACGGAACAGCAAAGACCCAGAGTGGAGAAGGGCATACAGTGCTCTAGGAATAGAAGTAGCCAGTGGAGCTGCTCAAATGAATGAGGCAGGGGATGAGAAAGAATGTGGATGGAAAAATGAAGTAAGGCACCAAATGAAGGAAGCCATGTTGATATTATACTTGCTGTGATGGAAAGCCGGTAGAGTAAAATAATTTGTAGTTTTAAAAGTTCTCTCTTGCAGCTCCCTGGAGAATTGGCTTTAGGGAGCCTCTGTGGGTTGGACATATGCCCTGCCCCCGCAAAAGAAATGTTGCAGTCTGAACCCCAGTACCTCAGAATGTTGTTTGGAAATAAGGTCATTGCAGATTTAATCAGTTAGGGTGGTCATACTGAAGAAGGGTGGGCCCTCCACTAAAAAAAAAAAAAACAAAAAAAAAAACTGGTATCCTTATATGTGGAGAAGAGATACAGACACCAGGAGGAGAGGGTCATGTGCCAGCCTGAGATCTCCAAGCAGTTGAGAACAAACCACCAGGAGCTAGGGGATGGGCACAGGACAGATTCTCTCACAGCCTCAGAAGGAATCGACCTCACCAACACCTTGATCTTGGACGTCTAGCCTCCAGGACTCTGAGGAAATACACTTGTATGGTTTTAAGCCACCCAGTTTGAGGTCCTTGGTTACAGTAGCTCTAACAAGCTCATGCAGGGGGGAGGAGCAGAAGCAGTGAAGGGAGAGGAGGCTATTGTGTTAGTTTAAGGGAATAATGATGACGGAGGCTGGGACCATGACCTTGTAGGCACTTACAAAGCTTCCATTCTTTGGGAAAAACGGTCAATTAACAAGTAATCAAATAAATAAGGTAATTGCAAAATGAGAAAGTGAATATTCCTCAACCTTTATAATTACCGTAATTCCCTTCACCTCTAAAATCATTGCTTAATGGATAAGTCACTTCTTACTTACAGTTTCTAGTTTTCCACTTAACACACTTTATAAATTATTATGTATTATAAAAGCACAATTTATAAAAATTCGAACAGTACAGGGGTATGATAAGGAAAAGGTCCCCTGACTCTTGGCACCCACAATCCCCATCTCCAAGGTAACCTGGTATAAGCATTTACTCTTTTTTGATCAAATATGTACTTATATTCACATATGAGGTGGGGAGTTTCCATGGACATACAAAAATAAAAAGATGCAGGAATTATTCTACAGCTTCCTTTTTTGCTTACAGTTAAAGATGTTTTATTAAAAACACAGGCAAGAAATACTCAAAAGTCTGATTTTTAAATTATTTTACTACACATTTTCTAATTGTGTTTTACTGTCATCTATGAAGCTATTTATAAAGTAGTTTCACAAAGTCACTTACGGGCCTTGTATCTGTGTGGGAACCGCACACGATGGAGAGCTGCTGACCGTCCCTTCCCAGCTCGGTGTTTGTCAGCGTGGCTTTGGCAGCTTGGAACTGACCCTGCTGGGAACATGTGCACCATGAATCAGCTCCCCTGTCCCCAAGGAGCTGGTTGTGAAACATTTGCCAGCACACCCCTGGTAATACCTAATTCAGAGCTTTAGGAAGAGAATTAGAGAAAATAATATTAAATTAGATTAAGCGAGGTAATGAAAGGCAGGATAATACTCTTACTGTGTCCAACCTACACAGTTACAAGGGCTGACTCTGAAACCAGCTGCTCTACCAATCAGCCGTGTGGCCTGCGCGGGTTGCTTAGCCTTGCTGTGCCTCCATCTGTAAGGGAGAATAAAATTGTTCTCTGCCTGGGAGGATTATTATGAGGAACAAATGAATTTGTCCCCATGAGGCTCTTACAATAGCGCCTGCGGCAGCATTGCCATTCGGTACGCTCATTGCTCTCTCAAGAGCACAGTGACTCCCGTGCACAAATCAGGGGCTCGGCTCCTCATCTGGGAGATCAGGGCTGGGGTGCCACCCTTGCCTGATGTTTTAACTGAGGAGACATTTTCTGCTGGAGTCAGTCCAGCAGCGAACAAAGTCCCGGGGTGCACCCTTCCCTTTGACCTTTGTTAGAATTAAGTTAAAGAAATGGGAATATGAGATTGTGTGCTCAGACATAGGGACCCACTTGCAGGTCGTGGGTAAAGGTCAGGAATCCCAGAGTCCTGAGAATGTGAGGATGGCGGCAACGGATAAGGCTGATTGGTGTGTTCACTCAATGGCTGTTATGTAAGAAAGATAGAATTCTGTGGCATCAGAGCTGGATGCCTCCTAAAAGACCGTTACAGTTTTAGCTGTCAGAAAACTGAGGCCCAGATAAGGAAATATCACAGTTACTACAGTAATTTTAAATTGTAGTATCCTGCCCTGGCTGGTGTAGCTCAGTGGATTGAGCGTGGGCCTACGAACCAGAGGATTGCAGTTCAATTCCCAGTCAGGGCACAGCCTGGGTTGCAGGCCAGTTCCCAGCAGGGGACGTACAAGAGGCAACCGTACATTGACATCTCTCTCCCCCTCTCCTTCCCTTCCCCTCTAAAGATAAATAAACAAAATCTTTAAAAAATTTGTAATCTCCTTAAGGACAAGGGCCATTTCTACTTGAAAAAGTCATTTTGAGTAAATGAGTTGGTCGGTATGAGGCTCCTGAAATCATCATCTCTTAGCATCTGTTTTGTTGGGTTTGTGTTTGTCTAATAGGATCAGAGATTTGGACAAAGAAGGAAATGGGTGTGCCACAGTCCACAGGTTCCCACTGGCCTGATTATCAGCCTCCTCACCTCAAACTAATGCTGCCTGGGCCTTATTCACAGGACACCTCTGCGTTTTAGCCAAGTCAGTAACGAAGACATAATTTTTCGTTAGATCACAGGTTTGGCCATCATCACGCAGAACATCCAAGCTGCACCTGCACAGGTGTCCCTAACTCAGGGATCCCAGTCCCAGAGAGCCGACCCCAGGCCCCCAGCTCAGACCCAGCATGTACCATGGAGGTGGGGCTTCTCTCCTTCAACAGCATAAATGTGCAGTACACACACTGTCACCCTCTGATGCAAATGACAGTCTCAAATGTGCATTTCCAGTCTAGAGCCTGCAGTCTTTGCAACAGAACTGACGCCCACGGCTGATCTGCATTTGTGGGAAGAGGGGGCAGGTCAGGGTCTAGACCTTGGGGCAGCAGGAGGCTGCTCATTTGGACTAATTTTGCAAATCCAGGAAGGTCCTCATTCCTCAGTCAAAACCTCTCCCATCAGCTCTGCCCACTGAAACCCTTTTTATTCCTCCACTAGAATCAAGGTTTCAAAGTGCACAGATCCCTGGGGAAGTGAGTTTCCTGGGAGCAGATTTCCATCTGTAGGGAGAGGGCTCTGCAAAGGGCACTCAGAGATACCATGCCTTCCCCACAGACAGTCCATCGTACTGAGGGGAGTGCCAGGATGGGCGGGGTGGGACAAAATGGCGGCTGGACTACAACCCGGGAAAGACGGCTGATGTCAAACCAGAGAGCCGAAAGGGCGGGCTTTGCCAAGGCGGATATCCGCATAGCAACCTGAGCCCGAGGAGAACCACCAATGATATATTGCCACTTTGTTCAAAGGGGACCAATCCCCAGCTCCCACAGAGAGAGCCAACCAAAATAAAACCCCGTCATTTTCTCTACTCAGGTGGTGACTTCCCCGGCCCCACTCTGTGGATCAGAGAACCTTGCCTGGGTGGGCAAACCCCAATAAAGCTCTATACCGCCTAACTTTGTGGCTGATTGGCATTTCTTCCTCCACGGAGCCTAAGAAAACCTCTCATTTGGTGCCGGAACCGGGAAGAGTTGTTGTCTGCTGAAGACCGCTCCTCTCCCTACCCCCCAGGAGGCCTCTCGGCCGCCCCACCAGTCCAGACTAAGAACCAGGGTAAGTGCCAGTGCCCTTAAATTTCTGGTCCCCAAACACTGATTCTGGGCCCCGTCTGCTGGGAGAGACTGCTCTCACACCAAAACCGCAGCGCTGCGTCGGGGTGACCCTTCTTGGAGGGACTGCTCTCCCCTGCTGAGAGGTTCTGGGCACGGGAGGAGACGTCCCTGGACCCAGACCCCCGTTTTTACATGACCGGATCAGCAGATTGGGGTGAGGGACGCCGATTCCCATCTGCTGCTCCTCGTGGGACTAGGAATTGGGGGGCAGGAGTCCAAACCAGACCCTAAGTCACCTCTAGGGTGCCTCCTGAAAAATTTGCCAACAATTGATCCTGGCCTCAAGCAAAAATGGCTGATTTTTCTATCCACTATGGCCTGGCCATTATATTAGCTCAGTAATCGTGAAACCTGGCCTCCTGAAGACACTTTCGATTTCGTTACCCTTACTGACCTAGATAATTTTTGCAGATGGACTGGCAAATGGTCTGAGGTCCCCTACATTCAGGGCTTTTGGGCCTTGCACTCCCTCCTGGATCTGTACTCCCAATGCTCCACAGCCCAAGTTCTCCTTGCCCGAGGGAACCCTGAAACCATCTGGCCTCCTAAGCCTCCTGCCCCAGAACCTCCCTCCTCCTTCTCTGATTCCCCTGAAGATCTTGCTTCCCCTCCTTATCAGCTCCCACCAATGGGCTACTCCAGCCCTGGCCCTCCCCTCTCAACCGGATTCTCTCCCTCCCTGTGAAGACCTTTCTTTCCCGGTCAGCTCACACACCTGCTCCTGCCTGAATCTAGAGTCCCTAGACTCACGTATTTGCCCACTCTGGGAAGTGGCAGGAGCAGAAAGTGTCGTTCAGGTCCATGTTCCTTTTTCACTAGCTGACCTCTCTTCAACTGAAAAATGCCTAGGCTCGTTCTCCACTAACCCTACCAATTTTATCAGGGAATTCAGTACCTAGCCCAGGCTTATGACCTCACATGGCATGACCTGCACATCATTTTAACTTCCACTGTGACCCCAGACGAGCATGACCGCGTCCTAACTGTAGCTAGGGCTCATGCAGACCAAATCCATGCTGCCAATCCCCTCATGCCAATAGGGGCTGAAGCCAAGCCAGAGGTGGAACCAGACTGGGAGTACCAGGTAGGATAGGTGGGTCGGAGGTGCCCAGACCAAACGGTCGAGTGCCTGATAGCGGGTATGCACCAATCTGCCCAGAAAGCAGTCAATTACAATAAGCTCAGAGAGGTCACCCAAGGCCCCAGAGAAAATCCGACGCTGTTTCTCAACAGACTAACCAAGGCAATGGTGCTCCATACCCGCCTTGACCTGGCTTCTAATGCTGGGGCCGCTGTCTTAGCTACTCACTTTATCTCCCAGTTGGCCCCAGACATTAGAAGAAAACTGAAAAAGGCTGAGGGTGGCCCCCAAACCCCCATTTGAGATCTGGTAAATATGGCACTTAAGGTTTTCAATAACCGGGAAGCAGAGGCTGAGGCTGCCTGCCAGGCTCGCCTACAGCAAAAGGTAGCCCTGCAAACCCAGGCCATGCTAGTGGCTCTGTGGCCGGTGGCAAACACTGGCCCAGGGGTGAAGCTTAAGTCAGGCCAAACAACACCCGCCTGTTTCAAGTGTGGCAAAGAAGGGCACTGGGCCCGCCAGTGTCCTCAACCTCGCCCACCAACAAAGCCTTGAGCTGATTGCCGACAGCTTGGCCACTGGAGGGATGCCTGTCCCCTTGGAGGCTCGTCTCTGGCACCTCCACGTGGGGGACCAGCTGATCAAGGTGCAGACTCTTCCCTGGCTGCGCTGGAACTTCTCGGACTCCTGGATCTCCGAAGCAGCCCAGACTCGAAGACCCCCCATCACCCTCGCTGAGCCCAGGGTAATGCTGCAGGTAGTGGGTAAGTCCATCTCTTTCCTAGTGGACACGGAGGCCACCTACTCTGTTTTACCATCTTTTTCAGGACCTCTTACTCCTTCCCAGATCTTGATCGTAGGGGTTGACAGGACTCCATCTCGCCCATGGCAAACCCCCCTGCTTAGCTGCAGTCTGGATGGCTTTCCCTTTTCCCATTCATTCCTTGCCATACCCTCCTGCCCTATTCCGCCCCTAGGAGGGGATGTTCTCCAATTATTAGGCACCACTCTTCAGATCACATGAAACCCTACCCCTTCCTCCTCTCTTATCCTCCCGCTGTTTGAAAACCCAACTCCTCCTCCAGCTCCACCCATTTCCCCCTCCCTTGTCAACCCACAAGTATGGGACACTTCTATCCCAACCGTGGCTTCTCATCATCCCCTGGTCGTCATCCGCCTAAAACCGCCTGATGTTTTCCCATCCTGACCCCAATTTCCTATCTCCTACACAAACTTAAAAGGATTACAGCCTATCATCACCTGCCTTGCCTCCTAGACCAGAAAAGGTTGACCTCTAGCCCCTCCCTTCTATGCCCCCCCTGACAGCAGGAAGTAGCTGGATTGAACACAGTGCCCCTTAACCTATCAAAGAGGTCAGATTGTCAGGATGGGTGCGGTAGGACAAAATGGCGGCTGGACTACAACCCAGAAAAGACGGATGACGTCAAACCAGAGAGCTGAAAGGGGGGGCTTTATCCGCACAGCAACCTGAGCCCGAGGAGAACCACCAATGATATATTGCCGCTTTGTTCAAAGGGGACCAATCCCCAGCTCCCACAGAGAGAGCCAACCAAAATAAAACCCCGTCATTTTCTCTACTCAGGTGGTGACTTCCCCGGCGCCACTCTGTGGACCAGAGAACCTTGCCTGGGTGCGCAAACCCCAGTAAAGCTCTATACCGCCTAACTTTGTGGCTGATTGGCATTTCTTCCTCCGCGGAGCCTAAGAAAACCTCTCATTTGGTGCCAGAACCGGGAAGAGTTGTTGTCTGCTGAAGACCGCTCCTCTCCCTACCCCCCAGGAGGCCTCTCGGCCGCCCCACCAGTCCAGACTAAGAACCAGGGTAAGTGCCAGTGCCCTTAAATTTCTGGTCCCCAAACACTGATTCTGGGCCCCGTCTGCTGGGAGAGACTGCTCTCACACCAAAACCGCAGCGCTGCGTCGGGGTGACCCTTCTTGGAGGGACTGCTCTCCCCTGCTGAGAGGTTCTGGGCACGGGAGGAGACGTCCCTGGACCCAGACCCCCGTTTTTACCCGACCAGATCAGCAGATTGGGGTGAGGGACGCCGATTCCCATCTGCTGCTCCTCGTGGGACCAGGAATTGGGGGGCAGGAGTCCAAACCAGACCCTAAGTCACCTCTAGGGTGCCTCCTGAAAAATTTGCCAACAATTGATCCTGGCCTCAAGCAAAAATGGCTGATTTTTCTATCCACTATGGCCTGGCCATTATATTAGCTCAGTAATCGTGAAACCTGGCCTCCTGAAGACACTTTCGATTTCGTTACCCTTACTGACCTAGATAATTTTTGCAGATGGACTGGCAAATGGTCTGAGGTCCCCTACATTCAGGGCTTTTGGGCCTTGCACTCCCTCCTGGATCTGTGCTCCCAATGCTCCACAGCCCAAGTTCTCCTCGCCCGAGGGAACCCTGAACCCATCTGGCCTCCTAAGCCTCCTGCCCCAGAACCTCCCTCCTCCTTCTCTGATTCCCCTGAAGATCTTGCTTCCCCTCCTTTTTCCCCTCCTTATCAGCTCCCGCCAATGGGCTACTCCAGCCCTGGCCCTCCCTTCTCAACCGGATTCTCTCCCTCCCTGTGAAGACCTTTCTTTCCCGGTCAGCTCACACACCCCCTCCCGCCTGAATCTAGAGTCCCTAGACTCACGTATTTGCCCACTCTGGGAAGTGGCAGGAGCAGAAAGTGTCGTTCAGGTCCATGTTCCTTTTTCACTAGCTGACCTCTCTTCAACTGAAAAATGCCTAGGCTCGTTCTCCACTAACCCTACCAATTTTATCAGGGAATTCCAGTACCTAGTCCAGGCTTATGACCTCACATAGCATGACCTGCACATCATTTTAACTTCCACCATGACCCCGGACGAGCATGACCTCGTCCTAACTGTAGCTAGGGCTCATGCAGACCAAATCCATGCTGCCTATCCCCTCATGCCAATAGGGGCTGAAGCCAAGCCAGAGGTGGAACCAGACTGGGAGTACCAGGTAGGATAGGTGGGTCAGAGGTGACCAGACCAAACGGTCGAGTGCCTGATAGTGGGTATGCACCAATCTGCCCAGAAAGCAGTCAATTACGATAAGCTCAGAGAGGTCACCCAAGGCCCCAGAGAAAATCCGACGCTGTTTCTCAACAGACTAACCAAGGCAATGGTGCTCCATACCCGCCTTGACCTGGCTTCTAATGCTGGGGCCGCTGTCTTAGCTACTCACTTTATCTCCCAGTTGGCCCCAGACATTAGAAGAAAACTGAAAAAAGCTGAGGGTGGCCCCCAAACCCCCATTTGAGATCTGGTAAATATGGCACTTAAGGTTTTCAATAACCGGGAAGCAGAGGCTGAGGCTGCCTGTCAGGCTCGCCTACAGCAAAAGGTAGCCCTGCAAACCCAGGCCATGCTAGTGGCTCTGTGGCTGGTGGCAAACACTGGCCCAGGGGTGAAGCTTAAGTCAGGCCAAAGAACACCCCACCGGGGGCCTGTTTCAAGTGTGGCAAAGAAGGGCACTGGGCCCGCCAGTGTCCTCAACCTCGGCCACCAATGAAGCCTTGAGCTGATTGCCGACAGCTTGGCCACTGGAGGGATGCCTGTCCCCTTGGAGGCTCGTCTCTGGCGCCTCCACGTGGGGGACCAGCTGATCAAGGTGCAGACTCTTCCCTGGCTGCACTGGAACTTCTCGGACTCCTGGATCTCTGAAGCAGCCCAGACTCGAAGACCCCCATCACCCTCGCCAAGCCCAGGGTAATGCTACAGGTAGTGGGTAAGTCCATCTCTTTCCTAGTGGACACGGAGGCCACCTACTCTGTTTTACCATCTTTTTCAGGACCTCTTACTCCTTCCCAGATCTCGGTCATGGGGGTTGACAGGACTCCATCTCGCCCATGGCGAACCTCCCTGCTTAGCTGCAGTCTGGACGGCTTTCCCTTTTCCCATTCATTCCTTGCCATACCCTCCTGCCCTATTCCGCCCCTAGGAGGGGATGTTCTCCAATTATTAGGCACCACTCTTCAGATCACACGAAACCCAACCCCTTCCTCCTCTCTTATCCTCCCGCTGTTTGAAAACCCAACTCCTCCTCCAGCTCCACCCATTTCCCCCTCCCTTGTCAACCCACAAGTATGGGACACTTCTATCCCAACCGTGGCTTCTCATCATCCCCTGGTCGTCATCCGCCTAAAACCGCCTGATGTTTTCCCATCCTGACCCCAATTTCCTATCTCCTACACAAACTTAAAAGGATTACAACCTATCATCACCCGCCTTGCCTCCTAGACCAGAAAAGGTTGACCTCTAGCCCCTCCCTTCTATGCCCCCCCTGACAGCAGGAAGTAGCTGGATTGAACACAGTGCCCCTTAACCTATCAAAGAGGTCAGATTGTCAGGATGGGTGCGGTAGGACAAAATGGCGGCTGGACTACAACCCAGAAAAGACGGATGACGTCAAACCAGAGAGCTGAAAGGGGGGGCTTTATCCGCACAGCAACCTGAGCCCGAGGAGAACCACCAACGATGTATCGCCGCTTTGTTCAAAGGGGACCAATCCCCAGCTCCCACGCAGAGAGCCAACCAAAATAAAACCCCGCCACATTCCCTGCTTGAGTGCAACTTCTTTGGCCCCACTTTGCAGACCGGGGAACCTTGCCCAGGTGCACAAACCCCAGTAAAGCTCTATACTGCCTAACTTTGTGGTTGATTGGCATTTCTTCCTCTGCAGAGCCTAAGAAAACCTTTCACCCACAGCCCAGTGTGAAGGTGCTGACCTTGACAGGAAGTGGAAAGTCAGAAAGTCTGTTACCTGCCCAGGGTCAGGTAAGCAGCTCTTGAAAGTTACCTGTCCAAGGTGTCAGTGAAGAGTCTGAAGTTGCAAGTCACAGAAGCTGACTTTGGCTAAACTGAGAAAAAAGAATAAACAATGAATGAATGAATGAATGAATGAATGAATGAATGAATACATATACTAAGTCATTAAATAAATGAATGAATACATGGAGACTTGCTGGGAGGACTCTGGGCTGACTTGAAGAACTGAAGGGCAGTATTTCCAGTCCCAGGGGTCTCCAAGACAGGACAGTCTCACAAGAAGGTTCCTGGCCTCCTGCCATCTCTGGGTTATCTGTCCTGGTTTTAATTCCCAGGAGGGACATTCTCACTGAGCTAGAATCTGTGTCCAGAGACAGGTGAGAGCAGGCGGCCTTGCCCTGGGTGCACCATTACCAGGAAGAGGTGAGCTGGGCACTTGACGCCAGGGTCCCCACGTCTCAAACACTGTGTCACTAACAGTGCTAAGGTAAGAATGTATATTTGAATTTACTCTGTAGCTACTCTACTCTAGATTTGCTCTTTTTTAACCAAAATTGGAAGAGTTTTAACCATAAAAAGTGTGATGAAGTTGAAGGGTCTGGCACTAGCTCCTGGGGAGCCACTCGCAGGAGAAGTGGGCGTGTGCACAGCCTCGGTTCCACGGGAAAGGAGCGGCCCTGAGCCAGGCCCAGCGCTCACAGCCTCCTGCTCTCCCAGCCTGGGGCGAGGTGCATGCGGGAGGACCCTACAAGGAGGGCTCCCACCACACTGGCTGCTACCTGCCCGAGATCCCACTGTATATACTGACTGATTTTGGAAAAGCCCTGACCTCTTGTGAATACCTGTGGATGGAGGTCAGCCATTTATCCTCCTGATTAGGTGGCCACCTGTCCTCTCCCAGCCAACAGTGAGTGAAGGGGAGGCTGGGCTGGCAAAGCAGTGGCCCAGGGTCAGCATCCTGCCTGGCCGCCATGGCCTAGCCTCAGAGGTAGATGGAACAAGATGTGGACACTGAAGCAAGGACTTCTGAAGCTAACAAATAGTATTACTGTAGACAGGCAGAGCATGGGTAACCAGTGGCAGGGTGGGTGGACGCCCGCTGGCCACTTCGAAGGGGAGAGTTTATCTGGAGGCTGCAGAGAGGATGCAGGTGTGCTGGGATCAGGGGTGCCGCATAGACTCTAACTGGCTCCCTGTGATGTGCTGGTACAGTGACAAGAGTGGGGAGGTGGGCTGAGGCCTATGGCATTTCCAGGCTTCCTGATGGCGGGTCCTGCAGCACCCCTCCCCCAACCCCTGACCCAGATACAGAGACAGACAGGGGGTCCCAGGAGTCTCCCCCATTGGCTAAGATGGCACAGGTGTTCTTATACTGAGCGTCCCAAAGGCCAGAAAGATGAACGGACAATGCCCGGAGCACACCAAAAAGCTGGAAAGATAATTGGAGAGAGAAAAAAGCCCTCCTCTCCCTGTCTCTGTAAGAACCATGGGCTTGGCTATCACCATCCTTAGTTCTCACTTCCTTCATTGCCTCTTATTCTGTCACAGTGTCATTGCGACCCATCAGGGAAGTTCCATCTCTCAGATGACTGGCACAGCCAGTTTATTCATGCTATTTTCTTTAAATCTTGGCTGATCTATTGATTTGTCAGATGATTCTGAGTAAGTGATGATTTTCTTTGAAACTAGTACCGTGTGTAAAAGGCAGCTCTGAACCATCACTGGTACTCTTAGCTTCACCCGTCTGTGACACTTGTAATTCCCACGCTCCACTTGTGATACACCATTTATTTAATTTTACAGTGCAAGATAGAAACAAATACATGTGTATGCTTATGGAAGTGAGTTCTTGAGATATCAATCAAAAGAACTACTCCAGTAGATGTTCCCCTTAAAAATTTTAATACCACATTGTGCCACAGGCCTCTAACAAGAAAGAGTCAGGGGAAAGAGCACACTTCACCTGCTCCTGGGCAAAGGGCTGGCCTGCTGAGGGGAATGAAGCAACAGCTGTGGCAATCCCCGGCCACTGCCAGCAAGGGTCCTCTACCCATGACATGAGTCTCNTTGAAACTAGTACCGTGTGTAAAAGGCAGCTCTGAACCATCACTGGTACTCTTAGCTTCACCCGTCTGTGACACTTGTAATTCCCACGCTCCACTTGTGATACACCATTTATTTAATTTTACAGTGCAAGATAGAAACAAATACATGTGTATGCTTATGGAAGTGAGTTCTTGAGATATCAATCAAAAGAACTACTCCAGTAGATGTTCCCCTTAAAAATTTTAATACCACATTGTGCCACAGGCCTCTAACAAGAAAGAGGCAGGGGAAAGAGCACACTTCACGTGCTCCTGGGCAAAGGGCTGGCCTGCTGAGGGGAATGAAGCAACAGCTGTGGCAATCCCCGGGCACTGCCAGCAAGGGTCCTCTACCCATGACATGAATCTCCTTCAGTGAATGCCAAGCCATTTCCCACCATCCCTGTCTCAGTTCCACATGCCTGGTATTCATTTCAGGGCCCCACCCTCAAATCTACTTGTAAAAGTCTGTTCTGACTTGGCCAACTATCAATGAGACCTGCAAAACAGGTAAGGGGGGGCTGAGAGGAGCTGAGAGCCATGGCAGGGGTTACCTCACACTCTTGATGGGAGGCTGTAGAAGGATGCTGGTCTTCAGAGAACACAGGAGCTGTGAGACTCAGCTGAGGCCAGATCTCCCGGGAGGTCTCGGGGTAGTAGAAAGTACAGATTTTCCTATTATTTCCAGAATCATAGAAGGTGACAGATGTCACCAAGATCAATTTATTCCCAGGGGGCTAGCTAGAGGAAAAGACAAGAGGGAGAACAGAGGGCTCTCTGCAGGCTGCTCTCCTGCCTTATGCTCCTGTCTCAGGTGCTAGGTGAGAGAGAGTTCTCTGCCTTTAGCCCCTGGTCACTGTGAACGCTCAGGGCCAAGAAGAGGAGGAGCCTCCTGTGCGACGCATGTGGCAGTGGTGCGGTGTAGTCTGACACAATGGGGCCGCCTGCAATTCCTCCAGCATCACTCCTTCCTTCAGCATAACTCAGGGAGGGAGGCACCACAGCGGTCCATTACCAGTGGAGTGAGATAATCCCACTCTGTCGGTGGGTTCTATTCTACACTGGTGGGGTGAAGAGAAAGCACGAGGGGCCAGTAGTGAGATGAGGGGAAGAAGAATGAGTGGAGAGCCCAGTGTGAGAACAGCTCCAAGTGGGGCAAGGGCTACACTTTTGAATAAAGGTGAAGGGCGAGGACACAGAGCTGGTCCTTTATTTACTGGGGCTGGTGTAAGACCACGTCATCCAGTGGAGAGTTAGTCAGGAGTTTGGTTTCACCTCCCCAAGCACTGGCCTCACAGATATTCCCCAAGGTCACCTCCCGACACCCATTCACACTCTTCATTTTACTCCATCCCTCGCCTGTATTCCCCTCCAGCCCAGGTGAAGATTCCAAGAAGGTACTGCCCTCTCCACAGATCAGCTGGCCCAAAGGCTCCTATGCCTTTGGGTCCCACTGCTGTGCCGTGTTTATGAATCCAAAATCCTGGGCTGATGCAGATGTGAACAAGTGTCTTTGTGGTTAGAGGTGATAAGGGAAAGTACATTAGAGATTCTGCAGGGGTCTCCATTCTCCAGGTTTTGGGGGGTGAGAGTGAGCACCCTCGTCTTTTGTACACACACCTCTTCTCACCTACCTTAGCCCTGTGCTTCCTCCTCTGACTTTTCCAGCCCCTCCTCCGTGTCCTCTTTCCCCACACAGTCAGGAAAGGTGGTTTTCCCTCTGAAATAGAGTCAGTGCCAGCCTTAAACAACTGCAAACTCACCAAATTAGCATGGTTCATGTAGCAGATCTGATGAGGCACATCCCGTGCTGGTGACCTCGTGCTCACCTGGCAAGTTCAAAACTTTTTACTCTGGTTAATTACACGACAGTCAGCGAAGATCTTCTCCAGGTTTCCATCAAAGTACCTGCATTATTGAAAAAGAAAGGATGAGAGCCCAGCAATAGCACACTCTTAGAGCTCTCCAAAAATCCAGTTTTCTGGAGGGAAAAGAAATGCACTGGATTACCATAAACCAAGAACAAAAACTTTTTTTGTTCAGAGGAAATGAGTTGTGTGGCTATAAATTGTAGCAAATGGAGGTACTGATATATAAGTATGAAAGTAGGTTGAGTTTTTTGCTATTTTGATATTTTTTACTTTGCTTTTATCCTAGGAAGTTAAGCTATTAGTATTTTAACAGTACTGCAACTAAAAGTTAAGGATGAAAGTTGTACTATCTTGAGTGGTATCTTATGAGGAATAATGCTACTTTAAAAGGCTAGGCTATATTTTTTTACCAAAAAAATTTATTTTATTAATGATTTTAGTTATACCAGTTTAAACATATTAGCAACTAAACCACCAAGCACACCTTTCTCCACAAATCATTTAAAAAATGAAATTATCACATGACTCATTTTATAAAATAGATTTTCTTTCTAAATATTTGAAAAAAATTGTAAAGAATTTATTATTTTAGAGAGAGTGGAAGGGAGGGAGAAAGAGAGGGAGGGAAACATCAGTGTGAGAAAGAAACACTGATGGGTCTCCTTTCACAGGCTACAGACTGGGGACCAGCCCCAGGACCCTGCGTGTGCCCTGTCGGAGTGGGGGTAGGGTGGGTCAAACTGGTGACCTTTGGCTTTGTGGGATGATGACAGCCAACTGAGCAACACCAGTCAGTTTGAAATAATTTTGAATTTAGTAGGAAAGGGGAAGAAAGAAAAAATTAGAAGTATGTCTTAAATTGTTTCTATATCACATAGTCTCATGTTAGCTTTTCATAGAACTCGCGTCTACATACAAGAAGCAGCTCACTGTCTAAGTTACTGAGAAGCATGCTATGCCAAGTACTGACCCACAGTTTCCACTACACTGTAAATGGCTTGACGGAAGGTCCTGGTGAACACTTGGCACAGTATTTCCTGTTAGTCCAGCTGTTCTCATGAAATGTCTTACTATGCTACAGGCAAAGCAACAGGTGAAAAAGCAAAAACAAAAAGCCTTTCAATCTGTGAATCCATATAACCAACAAAAATATTAATGCAAAATCTGGGCGTTCACTTTTTATCTTGTAGAGACAAGGCTTCGATGACTGTAATGTTCTTTACAAACAGAACTTCGTGAGTCAAGCTCTTGTTCAGGCTTCACGTCAAAGCACTTACTGAGTCTCCGGAAAAATCATTCAAATAAGAACCAACTATCCTAAGACTAATAAATATCTTTTTATAAATATGCACTTTGACTACAGTGTTTCAATGAAATGATCAAGTTGTCAATCAGGCTATCAACGCATTATAAAAAGAAAACTCATATAAAGTTAAAGTTGTCCCTGATGAGTCAGCTAATCAAAATATATAGAGCAGAACATCAAATGATTTTCTACAAACTTTATTTCTGAAAAAGCCTCAGATGCTACGTGTTATCTAAATAGGAAGCAGATGACACTAACACTATAAATAGGTAAACCTCAATTGTTAATTAAGCCTTTTTAAAAAAATTTATGCTCATAAGACAAGATAAACTAATCCAAAACTTGACTCTACAAAATTATGACTCCTAATACTTTGGTGAATGTTCTGGACAGCACTGTATGCATACATAGCAAAATGGACAAGTGCCTGTAATTTCATAAAAATAATATTGTATTCCAGATTAACTGCTTTCTTCACTAAACAACATTAACAGGCATCCATGTCAATGAACCTAGGTCTACATTGTTTTCCCATTGTTGCATAATATTCTATAGTAGCTATGTACTACACTTTACTTTTTTTTGATTATGGCATTACAATTGTCCAATTTCCCCCCCTTCATTCCCCTTCACTCTGCACACCCCTCCCCCACATTCCCCCCCTTAGTTTATGACCACGCGTCTCAAGTTCTTTAGATTCTATATTTCCCCCACTATTCTTGCCCTCCCCCCTATATATTTTCTACCTACTGTCTATGCTATTTTCTGTACCTTCTCCTCCCACTCTCCTGTTGCTAACCCTCCATGTGATCTCCATTTCTATGGTTCTGCTCCTGATCTAGCTGTCCTCTTGGTTTGCTTTTGTTTTAGGTGTAGCTGTTAATAACTGTGAGTTTGCTCTCCTTGCACTGTTCATATTTTTTATCTTTTTCTTAGATAAGTCTCTTTAATATTTCATATAATAAGGGCTTGGTGATGATGAACTCTTTGAATTTGATCTTATCTGAGAAGCACTTTATCTGCCCTTCCATTCTAAATGAAAGCTTTGCTGGATAGAGCAATCTTGGATGTAGGTCTTTGGATTTCATGAGTTGGAATATTTCTTTCCAGCCCCTTCTTGCCTGTAAGGTTTCTTTTGAGAAATCAGCTGATAGGTACTCCTTTGTAGGTGACTGTCCTCTTATCTCTTGCTGCTTCTAGGATTCTCTCCTTCATTTTAATCTTGGCTAATGTAATGATGATGTGCCTTACTGTGTTCCTTCTTGGGTCCAACTTCTTTGGGACTCTCTCAGTTTCCTGGATTTCCTGGAAGTCTATTTCCTTTGCCAGATTGGGGAAGTTCTCCTTTATTATTTGGGTTTCTACTTGTTGCTCTTCCTCTTCCCTTTCTGATATCCCTATAATTCGGATGTTGGAGTGTTTAAAGATGTCCTGGAGGTTCCTAAGCCTCTCCTCATTTTTTTGAATTCTTGTTTCTTCATTCTTTTCTGTTTGGTCATTTTTTTCTTCCTTCTGGTCCACTCCCTTGATTTGAGTCCCTGTTTCCTTTCCATCACTATTGGTGTCCTGTGTATTGCACTTTAGCTAAACAACCTTATATCGAGGGACATTCAGCTGTTCCACACACAAACGATCCTAGATCAAAATCTTGGCTCAGTGTGGTGCATCACCACTATGTGTTGGCTGGTCCAAGGAGGCCTTCAACTGCTTGGTAATGACCGACCTGCTAACTGTGGAGTGCACAGTGGGAAGGTCCAGCCCAAACAAGTCAGACAGTGTCTCTGCACTGATGGAGTCACAGACCCTGCTGTGGGTGAGGAGGTAGGTCTACAGTGACTCGTTCTGTATCTTCCCAGCCGGCATGGTTTACACTCTGTCCACCTCAGGGAAAAGGTCTCACACTTTGCGATTAATCTTCCCATTGATGATAAAACTGTGATTGGAAGACCCCATAGGTCTTCCTGTCGCCATCTTCAAGGCCTCAAAGGAAGTGACCACATGTTCCTTCCTTGATTCAGGGGAACTCAGCAAGGTCCGTCACTCGCCCACCTGCAGCTGGTGATGGAATCGCTTGTTAATCGTGCTTCAGCAGGCATCTGTCTCAGGGGCAGCTATGTAGGGGTCTCCGGGAGCATGGCAGGCACCAGATAAACACTCCGGCAGCTCCAGGTTGATAGGCAGGTGGAAGGGCACCTGCTGGCACTGCTCCACTTTCTCCTGCTTCTGGCTGCGCTCCTGCAGGCTACACAGCAGCAGCCCTAGCCCAGAAGCTTCTTAGCCTGGCCACTTGACCGGATGACCAGCAGGGTGTCGTGAGCATCCTTGGCCAGGCCTGGGCAGAAGGCACACACATCCAGCAGCACCATGGTGCAGTTGTCCAGGAACTGTAATGGACGGTCTGCATGCTGCCCATTGTCCAGCAGGTGGCTCATAAGCCCAAAATCACAGGCCTGGTATGAGTGGGAATGCAGGGCATGATGATAGGCATGGCATAAGATGGTGCAAGTGCAGATATAGGGTCTTGTGTCCTTAGCATAGAGATACTTGCAAAGTACCTCCATTGGCACAGCTGAGACTTCGACCTCATTTTCCACCTGATCTCAGGGAGAGCTTGAGGAGGCCTCAGGGAGTGCAAGCTACCGCCAGTGGGCCTTGTAATTATGTGCATCAACAGATCTCCCCTGTGGACCCTTCTCTTCCAGGCAGCACTGCCCGTGGTCAGCGCTGGTGCACACCTGTGCCTCATCCTTCAGGTGCTCCCTGAAGGATGTACTCTTCAGAGTGAGGATCCAGCATTTCCAGCATCAGAGTCAGGCCCAGGTCAGTGGAGGAAGGGGAGCACCTGGGATGTATGGAGGCGCCGTGAGAAGGCAGTCTGGGGCAGCCTGAGCTGTGCTGCCAGGCAGGAGGCCCTTAAGTTACATGAGTGGTGGACAGACACGGGCGTCTGTTACAGGAGTGTGAAGGGGAGTCGCCCTTTACCTCCTCCTTCAACCCAATCCCTGACCCTTCAGTCTGTGTTCTTCTGAAACTCTCCATGTGTTCACATGTCTGATATCAGTGTGTGTGTGTTTGACCCTTGAAGAATATGCGGGTTAGAGGCATAGACACTACACAGTCAAAAATCTGAGTGTGACTTTGGGCTCTGCAAAATGCAGTAATAGCCTGCTGTTGACAAGAAGCCGTACCAATAACATAACCAGTTAACATCTCTTTTGTATGGCATTTGTGTTACTCACTGTATTCTTACAATAAACTTAGCTACAGAAAAGAAAATGTTATTAAGGAAATCATAAGATAAAATGCATTTACAGCACTGTATGTACTTTTTGAAAAAAAAAATCCACGTGTAAATGTGCCGTACAGTTCACACCCGCATTGTTCAAAGGTCACCTGTAGGTGGCCTTATGTGAATGGGGTTGGCAGCTGTTGTCAGAGGTGATGGCTCCCTCCCTCTGCAGCCCTTTCTGCCCGTGGCTTCCGGGGGCGCGACCTCTTCAGGCTGTCCTACACCCCGCCTGGTCCTTCTCCAGCTCCCGTGCTGGGTCCTTCTCATGCAAGTGACCTCCAGATGAGGGAGGGTCCCCGGCTCAGTCTGGGACTGCATTCCTTCTCTCTGGGCACCTCCCAACACCAGGTCTACATGGTGTTTAGAAGATGTTGGCTCTCAGATACGTGCCTCCAGCCTGAAGCCAGACCACCACCTGCCCACAGAACACCTCCGCCTGGACCTCTGAGAGGCTTGCGAAGGGACCAAAGCACGACTCCTGACATGATCCCTCCCGAGCCTGCTCCTTTCCCCGTCTGCCCACTGTTTACTGGGAACCCTCCTGCATTATTCTCTTTTCCTTCCACAGTGCCCACCACCCACACATCCCAGGGCCTGTAAGCACCCGGGTCTGCCCGCTCCCCTCTTCACCCGTGCAGTCCGGCCTCATCGACACCTCACCTGCCCAGCTGCCCAGGCGGCCTACGCTGCTCCCCAGCCTCAGACCCCCCAGAGCAGCGCTTTTCACAGTAGATTTTTTAGATTTTTCACTAAGATTTTAAAAAGCGAAAGTGATCACGTCTGCCCACAACCCTCGCTGCCGTCCCGGAACAAACCCAACAGCCTGTGCGGCCTGCCCCTCACGTCTCTCGGGCCTTTTCCCCACCACGGCCCGGGCAGCGCGGATTCCCAGAGAGACCTTTCTATTTTGCTCATTGCTACAGCTCCAACACAGTTTCAACATGTGTATTTTAATTAAATAAACTAATTCTTATTTCACTTTTCAAACTTGACTGTCTTGGAGATTTTTCCATATTATCGTGTATAATAGCTATCTCTTCCTTTGGAATTGTTGCATAGTGTCCCATTACGTGGATTTGCCCTGGTACCTTTAGTTTTCTCTGGCAAAAAACTGAGCTGCTCCATTTCCACAGGTGTGATTAACAAATAAATTAAGTGGGGGGATTTAGGAGGGGAGTTCTTGTCCTCATGCAGGGAACTGTTCCTAGAGCCTAACTGTTCTCCCTTCCCTGTAAGCAGAGCTGGGGCCTGGCAGGTGCTGGTGGCTATTTCGCAATCCCAGCCTCCCTTGCAGCGTGGTCATGTGATCTCATCCCCTCCCGTGGAAGGAGTGGAAACGACCCCTGCTATTTCCAGGTTGGGTCGTGGAACAGCAGGTGTCTATCTCCACACTCCTGTTCTCTGCCTCCGATGGCTGGAGCAGCAGTGACCGAACGACTTTGGGAGGCAGACAGTGGCAGACGGGCCGTCAGCCTGACCTTGTGGCCTCACCAGTTTGGAACTCAGACTGTCACGTGAGGGAGAAGTAATCTTCGGTCTGGTTAGAGCTGCTGTGTTTTTGCATCTCTTCTCTCAAAGCAGCTGTTGTTATCCTCACTAAAACTCTACTTCATGGGGTGGTGGGACTATTCGGTATGTTAATAAATACAAAGGAATGAGGATGGTGCTGGCCCGGAGCCCGCGGCGCACGCGCGTTGGCTAACAGCACCGGTGATGAAGACGAGAGAACAACCCAGACCACCAGGAAGGAGGAGCACGTGTAAAGGGCCTGTAGTACACTCCAGCGCCATGCACCGGTGAGGGTGCACCGTGTGGGGTTGCCACCGTGCAGCCCGTAGCTCAGCGCTGTGGCCCAGACAATCCGAAGTTGATTGGGAGTAAAAAAATGGAAAGCAGTGTCTCGTTGGATTGTGTCTTTGGTCACAAGAGCTCTTTATGGTGACTAAAATAGTGTGGCCTACTCTAAAAGTTCCTAAGAAGCATGATTAGAAACTTGTGCCAGGGGGACAGGGACAGACTGATGATTACCACACAGATGACTTTCAATTACCTAGAAATAAAATGTGAAGAAAATGTATGCACCACCTGTTTTCTAAAATTGATCGTGGTATTTCCTTGTGTCTTCTTCCCTGACTTCCCACTCTTATATTTACACATCGGGTACCTGCATTTCCAGAAAATCCTGGGGGTTCCTGACCACCGTGGAGTGCACGGCCCTACAGCCATCACCCCAGGAGGCGTGCTCCCCTGGCTGCCTGGTTACTGGAGGAGACAAGGAGAGCTGCAAATCTACGGGAGCTGGGAGCAGGCTGCGGGGAGAACCAGCAGGAGGACTACAGAACGATGGAGTTGCCGGGAGCCTTTCGTTCCAATAAGTGCACAGAGTTGCTGCTGCTTTGCTGCACGGCAGCCCCTGAGGAGATTCTGTCCCTGCTGTCAGTCAACGTTGTAAACTACGGTGGAGCATTGATATAACAGGCAGGAAGGAGGTTGGGTCGCTGGCTTTGGCCTTGGAACATAGAGAGGAAATGTGAGAATAAAGGTGGGAGGTTGAGGAAACTTGATTTCTGGCTGATCCTGTGTTGCCTTGAGCAGGTCCCCACCTCTTGAGTCTGTGTCCTCAGTTGCTAGAGGGAAGATTACTCTCCCAGTGTCCTCAGGGCCTGCAGTGTCGAGGAACTCATGAAAAACTCCAGAAGCCTGGGCCATGGATGCTCAATGGCCTTCACATCTATGTCTGCGTCCTTTCACACAGGGCTCCCCAGTATGGTGTGACCAGAGCTTCCTGGTTGTGGGGAGAAAGTCTCCTCCCCTCACCCACCTCACACTTTTCCTAACCAGTTGGCCCAACGGACAAAGCAGCCTCAACTGGTCTTGGCTTCAGCCAGACCCCACTCCACCCCCCTTTGCCTGGTGGGGCAGCCCTGACTCCCACACCCAGCCGCCTTTCTCTGAGGAGCCTCTGCAGGCCCAGAAGGCACATGGTCCCTTTGGTCAGGGCCTCCCAGATACCAGGAGAGTGGGCAGAACCTTCCCTTCTGCCCCCTTTCCTAGCCCATCAAGCATTTCTCTCTTCCAGGAGCCTCTTTGGAGCTCAGGTGAGCACCCCCCAGGCCCTTTGACCAGAAGTCATGGTTCTGCATTACCGTCTAAGCCTTGTGCACCTGAGCCTGGGTCCTCCTCCTTGCGGGGTTGGGATGGGGGAGCAGGTGGCACAAACAGGTGGGCCTCCACCTCCCTCTACATGCTGAGGTAGCACGGCTCAGAGATTGTCCTGGCAGTCAGGAGACAGAGTCCTCCTGTGCCAGCCATGGCACCAAGGTGTTGCCTTGGTAAAGGGGGGTCGGCAGAGCAGCTGGTGCTGGAAAAACCATCAACATTTGGACAGAAGTGGCACTGATGCTGGTGAGTGCACCACACACACCCAGCTGTGTTCTGCCCCAATGGCACAAGGGAGGAAGGGCCTGTGACTCCTGGAAGGGTTTTATTGTCACCCCTGCTCCAAGTTCAGCCCTCAGGACTCTGAGGGTTGCTGCTCATTTGTGAACTTAGGAGACAGGATGAGACATAAAATCCAGTGCTTGACAGCTGCCATCTAATGTATGAGACCATGTCACCAAGCTCCAGGGCAGCAGAGAGGGGAAAGGTGGAGCATTCCCATCCCTGCTTTTATGATCTGGTTGGGGAGATGACGGTAAAGAGACTAATGCTGAGCGTGCACGGATGAAGACTGAGTCACTCAGGGAGGAGTGAGTCAGGGTGCCTGCTGTTTGCACTGGCCGTTCAGTTCTCTCAATCTCAATTGAGAATTCAGAATTCTCAATCTCTCTGAAATTCAGTTCCCTCTCCTGCAGAATGGGGTAACTTACAGGAGGGGTGTGGCGTTAAATGTAGCATCAGCCTTGAAGGTGCTGTCAAGTGTGTAAGGCACTGCGAGTGCAGGACAGCGTTGTTAAATGGTTCGTGTTTCTGGGGGACTGACGAGTCACAAGCAGTCGTGTGAAAAANTTCTAAGCCTTGTGCACCTGAGCCTGGGTCCTCCTCCTTGCGGGGTTGGGATGGGGGAGCAGGTGGCACAAACAGGTGGGCCTCCACCTCCCTCTACATGCTGAGGTAGCACGGCTCAGAGATTGTCCTGGCAGTCAGGAGACAGAGTCCTCCCGTGCCAGCCATGGCACCAAGGTGTTGCCTTGGTAAAGGGGGGTTGGCAGAGCAGCGGGTGCTGGAAAAACCATCAACATTTGGACAGAAGTGGCACTGATGCTGGTGAGTGCACCACACACACCCAGCTGCGTTCTGCCCCAATGGCACAAGGGAGGAAGGGCCTGTGACTCCTGGAAGGGTTTTATTGTCACCCCTGCTCCAAGTTCAGCCCTCAGGACTCTGAGGGTTGCTACTCATTTGTGAACTTAGGAGACAGGATGAGACATAAAATCCAGTGCTTGACAGCTGCCATCTAATGTATGAGACCATGTCACCAAGCTTCAGGGCAGCAGAGAGGGGAAAGGTGGAGCATTCCCATCCCTGCATTTATGATCTGGTTGGGGAGATGAGGGTAAAGAGACTAATGCTGAGCGCGCACGGATGAAGACTGAGTCACTCAGGGAGGAGTGAGTCAGGGCGCCTGCTGTTTGCACTGGCCGTTCAGTTCTCTCACCTGCTCAGAGCAGGGCTGGGGCTGAGTTCATGCTGCTACCCCAAGCTTCCCAGGGGGTCCTGATCGGTGCTGCCTGCTGGTACCTCTCAGTGTACCAGCTGGCACCACCTGAGTGCCGCACTCCCAGGTGGGCTCATCAGCCCCACTTTCCACCAGGGGAGAAGGAAGTTCTGAAAAGTTAAGGGGAAGAAAGCAAACTGGTTTGTCAGATTTCTAAACCAGGGGAGGATGGGAGGCAAGAGACCGGCATAAAAGAGATGAGCTTTGAACAGGCAGGATTTAGGGGACCAGTGTGAAAGGAATATTGCAAGCAAAGGGAACAGAACAAGAAAAGTTTTAAAGAATGGAATGCAACACGAGACACATTTTGCCATTTATTTGTCAATTCAGGTAACCTGTGCTATTCAGGTAACCTGTGCTGTACATTTGCTTCTGCTAAAACTCCACGGAATTCTCAGTCTCTCTGACATTCAGTTCCCTCTCCTGCAGAATGGGGTAACTTACAGGAGGGGTGTGGCATTAAATGTAGCATCAGCCTTGAAGGTGCTGTCAAGTGTGTAAGGCACTGCGAGTGCAGGACAGCGTTGTTAAATGGTTCGTGTTTCTGGGGGACTGACGAGTCACAAGCAGTCGTGTGAAAAACACCCAGTGTATCAAGAACTGCCAAGAAAGAACGGGTGAAAAACCTCCCAGGCTCCAACCCAGTGGCAGCCTTGGAACCTGCTCACAGAGGTGGTAGGAGAGACTGCCGCAGGTGAATGGCGCCCTTGCGCGGTCACTTTCCTGAACGACAGCTCCGCCCGCGGGTTAGTGCCGGGAGGCGCTACTGCGCTGGTCCAGAGGAAGGACGGTGAGTGATCCCCGCTCTGAAAGGCAGTGTCCCCCCTCCCTGCGCCGCCCGCGCGGCTTTGTTCCTCTTGCACCCGCCCTGAGGCTCCCAGTCCCCCTTCCTTCCACTGATCTGGACGCCTCCCCACCCCAAACTCTGCTGCGCCAGCTCACTTGGCCTCCACCAGAAAGGCTTTTTCTTTCCATTTATCTCTGTATTTACTAAATTTAACTTTATATCTGGAAAACTATTCAAAAAGGGGGAAAACTCAAAATAGAAAATTAAAATTACTCCAAAGCCCACCACTTAGAAATACCTTAAAATGTTTTGTGTGTGAATGTTATTTCAGAGGCTCCCAAACCTGTGTGCCGAAGAACCGATTTCTGGAAATAATGATATAAAACGGATTTTAGCACACAGCATTTCAAAATGTTTCCTTGGTGCCGGACTCTGGGCACAGTGCTGTCAAAGCACCAGGCTCCCCAGCACTTCCTGTCCACTGCCTGGTGGGCGCAGTTATCTAGAATGTCCGAAGGCCCCTTGTCCCGCTGTGGGAAGCGGGCTGAGAGTGCAGCTCTTGGCTGGGACCGCGGTGGAAGAGGAGGTGGGGTGCAGATTCAGGTCTGCCCCATGGCGTCGGGGCCTGGGCACTGGAGAGCCTTTCTGAAAGCCAATGAGCTGCACGTGAGATGTCCAGGTGCTTACATTGACAAGGAACAAAAACTCTGGGTGAAAGGTTTCAAGAGCAGCTGGGGACCTCTGCCCTCCATTAGCCCAAGCAACGCGAGAGGGCATTTCCCTCCCTGGCTTTCCTAGAGGAGTTTGTTTGGGATCCTCTCCTCCTCTCCCACCATGGCAGGATCCAGTGGACAACATTCAGAAGGTGCGGGCACCTGAGCAGGCCTGGGCTTCCAGAACTGATGCTCTCATGTGAATCACTGTTACCAAGTGATCAAAATCCAGGGAGCTGTGGGTCTCAGATGTTCCTACAATGAGGGCGTCTTTTAAAAATGGGCACTCAAAAGTGATTGCAGGAATAATTTAGTTTTTGCAGTTACAACTGAGGTCAAAAGGGAACAGTAAGTACACACGTTTTGAGAGCTCTGAGCTGAAAGCCAGCCTGCAAGTGCCAGCGGCCAGCCCCCGTGACACAGAGGCAGAGAGACGAGCCAGTCTGTCTGACACCATGTCCCCCAGGACCCTGCATCTGCCACAGCCGGCTGCAGCCCACCTCTGTCGGCCCTGCATGATCGACAGAGCTGCACACAAGTCCCACCAGTTGGGGGTGCAGACAGGAGACAGAAATCACACCAACGATTTGAGCAGGGAAAATGTAGCATAAAGGTGTGCGAACTAGTAACAAGAATTCACTGCTGAGGAGGGATAAACAAGCTCTGAGGGACACCACAGGTCTAAGGGGTGGTTTCGAGGAAGGAGCAAGCTTGGCTGGGATTCAGGCCTCAGGGAGGGGGCAGAACTGGTTTTCTGTGCCACCTCTGCTCCACAGCCTGGGCTGCGGCTGGTGAGCAGGAAGCCCCCCAGGGTCTCAGCAAAGCTTGTTGGAAGGAGAAAGCCCTGGGTGTCCCACACACCACTAGCAGCTGTAGACCCAGAGTGGAGAAACACTCGGAACCAGGCGGAGAAGACTTCCTTCTACACTGGGGTCCCTCCCAGACCCTCCTAGTGACAAATCTAACAAAAGAAAAATGTGCATAGGGTCCAGCTCCAGTATCACAAAGGAGGACAGAGAAACATGGATTTGGAGTCGAGAAGCAATCAATGAACACCTGTCCACAGCAGTGTGGGCGACAGCCCCAAACTGGAAGTGACCCAGGTGCTCGCCTACTAAAAAGGATAAATTAACAAAATGTGAGAGACACGCAAAGGAATGTGCACTGCAGTAAAAAACGAGGGACATGAGCCACACGCAACCAAAGATGTGTGGGGAAAACTGCAAAAGAGAAGATATTTATGCAGCTTAACAAGTAAAATGACATGCTATATGATTTAGTTGTACATACATCTATGGTGAAGCTATTTTTATATGAGCGAAGTAGTGAGTAAAACAATATGCAGGAGAGTGGTTGGCTCTGGAGGGGCAGGAGGGGAAGATGGGAAAGGGACTGGGGAGGCACACAAGGTAGCTCCAGACCTATCGGTAATGGACTAGTTCTTGTAATGTTCTAGTTCTTGTATGGATGGCAAGTTCATGAGCACTCATCTGATTACCATGCCTCATAGCTTACATGAATGTAACATCTGTTACATATGTACCTCTGTATGTGTCAGATATTACTTAAGGAAGTAAAAGGAATCAAATCGTAGAAGGTGGTTTGGGAAGTTGCCTGGTCTCATGGGGCTCCTGTCTAAAAGGATGGGTGTCTTAACTGATACAACTCCTTACGAGCCAGCATGTTCCAAGTTGCTGGCAAAACACATACAATTCTTTAGAAAACACAGGTGAAGTGTCCAGGACGATGGAAGCTGTGGTTCTCCATCAATCTCCAGGGATGAGATAATGTCGGGCAACCTTCCTTGGGGTTCTGGGGAGGAGCTGCCTCAGGAAGCTGGGGTCCCGCATTGGTACAGGCCCCCAGGAGTGAGTTTGTCTGCTTTGGGGCCCTCAGCGTCGCCATTTGTTTCATCTCTCATAGTGCCCATCTGTGGCGGGACCAGCCCTCAGGGTCAGTTCTACCAGAGGGTGTCTGGTCTTGGCCCCAGGCCCGGTGCTGACCTCCAGTCTCCAGCCTGAGCCGGCTGACGACAGGACTTCCTCCAACCCCGTCCTCTCCCACTGCTTCCTCAGAGCAGTCAGAGACCGACAAGGTGAACTTCAACGTAGTCTTAGTGATAGTGTGGGAACTTAGGAATCCAAACTGCACGAGCCGCCACAGATACCCAGATGGGAAGAAGAAAAACTAGAAGCAAACCCTGCCCAAGCTTCCTGACAAGTTTGAAAGCTCAGTCTGCAACAAGAACAAAACCTGGACCTGCTTTCTGCCTTCCCTCTGGCCTGAATTACCTACAAGAAATGTGTTTTTACAAATAGTAAATTGACCTCCTTACCTGTTCTTATTCTTCAAGACTCGTTTTTGAAGCTACGTCTCAGAAGTTGCTCCTGACTCCTCAGGCGTGATCGGGGGTCCGTCCTGTGTGTCTTCAAGGGCTTCCACCCCATCTTACTCCCACTGTGGTTTCTTCCCTGCCGGTTCCTGGGACCCAGCCCAGGGCCCAGGATGCTGCAGACCCAGCCCGTTCCTGCTGAGAAGTGAAGGCACGCGTGAAAATGAATCCAGTACAAGCGTCATTTTTAGCTGTGGGCCCACATTTTGCTTGACTCATCATGACCCCTGGTGGTGACCAATTTCCATTGTGGACCCAACAAAATCAGCATCACTCCACAGGGCACTTTCTTTTGTTCAAGGAAAGACCTGAGTGCCAGCTGTGAGCCAGGAGCCACCTGGCGCAGGGGTGGAAGCTGCAAACCAGCACTGTCGGCGTTGGCGTTAACACCACAACCTTGATGCGAGGGACACGTGGACTCGGACGGCCACAGAACCAGCATGGAGAAGGACGGCCCCTGAGGGAAGTGGAAACTCTGTCACATGAGCTCCCTCAACACCATTCTGTTTACCATTCCCTTGAAGGAAACTTGGGTTCCCGTTTTATTTTTGACTTCAACCAACATTCCCGTAAAGTCAGCACCTACTGCGGCTCCGGCTGCCCCACTCCTCCCCTTCTGTGCAGAGCGGGTGCCGGGGAGGCAGGTTCGGGGAGAGGACCCAGCGCTGCCTGTGGCCTCGGTGGCCTCCAGTCCCTCCTTCCGCTGCCTCCCCACCCAAGGCCTTCAGAAATGAGCCCTAATGGATAACCAACCACTTTGGAAGCAAAAAGAGAGTTGGGCCTCTTATAGTGAAATTATAATAGAATACAACAAAATGAAAATACTGAAACCCTAGGAAAAAAGCATAAGTGGCTTTAAATATATATACACATATACACACACATATATGTATACATACACACACCTAGGCCCCAATATGTATATATCTGGGCCTAAGTAAGTTTTATGTACAATCAGAAGTTATAAAGGAAAACTGAAACATTGAACATTGTAATGCTTCTACATGGCAAAAATGAAATAAAATTGAACATAAATAAGCAACTTCAAAACAACGATAAGCTGAGAAAAAATACAAGAAAACACATGACAAAATGCTGGTACACTTCATATGCAAAGAACAATATCAAAATTTAAAAGAATACCTGGAGCCCTGGCCAGTGGGACCCAGCTGGTCAGAGTGTCGTCCCATCATCAAGGGGTCGAGGAGTCCCCCGTCTGGCTGCTACAGTCCTCGGTCGGGGCAAGTGCAGCGGGCAACCAATCGCAACCGGTCGATGCTTCTCTCTTCCGTGTTTCTCTCTCTCCCTTCTTCTCTCTCTGAAAAACATTGGAAAAAATCTCCTCTGACTGCAGGGGGAGGGAATACCTCAGTACAAATGGATAAAGAGCTGGTAAGTTTCAATGTCATACAAGTGACCAGTTACATGAAAATAAACAACGCCATTTGCCTGGTTGACATAGTTCATGACTCGTATGCTGACAAAGGCATGTGGGGGGTGCAGGGGGATGTCTGTGGGATGCGGGGGACACTTCCAGGGCAGACATGTAGTCATCAGACCCTCCAAACAGCGGACGCACACATCTCTCATGCGGCAGCACCACTTCTAGGAGGACACATGCATCACTGGT
Source organism: Sturnira hondurensis (assembly GCF_014824575.4). Classification (NCBI taxonomy): domain Eukaryota; kingdom Metazoa; phylum Chordata; class Mammalia; order Chiroptera; family Phyllostomidae; genus Sturnira; species Sturnira hondurensis. The sequence goes on from NW_028081809.1 coordinate 1,609,484, forward strand.
CGCCCCCGTGAGGGCGAATGCACAGCATGTCCAGTAAAGCATGGTGTGTGTGCGTGTGTGCACGCACACACACTTAAACTCGGAATCACTTGTCTCCCCATACTGTGAAAAAATGATTTGTAGCTGTGGGTTGAGTTTTCCTCCGCTCACTGTGACACCCTGTGTCATTGTTAAGCGAAGGACGGTGGGCTTGTCCTGAGGGGCCGGTTATCACTGCTCAGGATGATGAGATTGTGTGTTATTATAAGCCCAGAACACACTTAACAACAGCAAGAAAACAGTTAGAACTATCTCTAAATCCATGAAAAGATTGTGACTCAAAAATATATTCATCAAAATGTTAGTAGTGTTTTACCTCTGTGTGACTGGAGTTAGGGTAGTTTACTTTCTTTGTTATTTTTTAAAAATTTTATAAGGGAATAAAGTATTGTTTTAAAATCAGAAAAACCCAGGCTATTTTCTTTCTCTCTCTCACACACACACGCACACACACAATTAAACCCTGCCTTTCAAATATGCCCGATCCAGCTACCACGCTTGACTGCTGAGGCAGCAGATGTAAAGACATATAGAAACAGACAGGCAGACTGGTTAATCGATGCATAGATAGATAGGAGCGTTGCCTTGTGAGAACAATGGGAAAGCCACATTCTGAGATTCAAGGTGAACTGTATGATTCTTGCTTTCCTTTGGAGGGACACGGTCCTTTCAAATAGCCCTGTTAAGAAGGACACTAAGTACAATTCCTAAGTACATACACCATAAAAATTAAAAGGTAAAAGCAGCCATCAGCTGAAGCTTTGGGTTTTCTGGGTCATAGGCTCCAGTAGAGCTTCCCTGCCTGGAACAGACTCTTCCCAAAGCTCGCCTTTATAGTGAATGTAATTACACTTCAACGACACTTACCTATTTCAGACAATTCCCCAAAACTTCTGTTCTTTACCAGCCTGATGGGAACATTTGTCCTCTGATTCACTGATGAGTATTCAGACGAGGAGCGGGCTTTTAAAACCACAGTTGCCTTAGTCCTATCGCTGACTCTTAAAGTGAAATAACAGCCTGTGGTTAAAACCGTGGAGCACTAGCAACCCCAGTGGTGTTCTTAACCAGCCCTCAGCACCTCGGTAACAGGAGACCTCGGCCCTGGTGCTGGAAGGCAGAACGTGGAGAACAAGTCTCTGACCTTGGCTTTGTGGCCTTGCAGGGCACTTCAGAGTCCTGCACCTCAGTCCCTGTGGAAAGTTGCACCGATTCTTAGATTCCTTTCTGACCCTCCCAGTGGGGGTGATCAAAGTCACCCGGGCTGGGCTACTCTGGACGTGTCCTGGTGTGGCAGCTCTGCCCATCCAAGCAGTGCGCAGGGGACTCCCAAGGCGGAGGGGGCTATTAAGGGTCTCCTATCTCATCACATACCATGGAGAGGTGAAGTCCATGTCACCTCTCCGTGAATCTCAGGCTGCTGGTGACAGCTTCAAACAGTACAGAGTAGTGTGAGTAACTCCCTGTGGTGTCCGGGACTTGGTCCCAAAACACCACACAGCTTCCTTCTGGCTGTCTACATGTGCTCCTGAAACATTCTTTGAACCCAGCTACCCAAGTGTGCAGAGCTGGGGCCGTGAGCAAGGCGTGAACAGGTGCTCTGGCCTGTGGCCCAGCTGAGCCTGGCCTTTGAGCCACTGTTGCCTGGCCCCAGGCAGGTGAGTGGAGGACCCCCAACCACCTCCATCCCTCCCAGCATTTTGAGTCTTCCTCACAGAGGCCCCCAACATTGCAGAGCCAAGACAAGCCATGCCCACTGGGTCTTGATGCACAAAATGTGTGAGCACAATAAAAGGCTGGTTGTTTATGCCCCTTGGTTTGTGATGGGTTATTGGGCAGTAATAGCACCTGGAACTCCAGGTCTGGTCTATGAGTTCACCTAATAAACACTTACCTAGTGCTTACCATGTGTGAGGCCCTGTTCTAAGTAAGATGCAAATATTAATGTGTACTATAATTATAATACAAACCTTTATAACATCCCTGCGAGGTCCATGCTAATACCGTCTGTAGTTTACAGTCCTGGGAACCGAAGCTCAAAAAGTCAGGCAGCTTGTCTGAGGTCACATAGACGCGAAGTAGCAGCAAAGGCAGCGTTCTGATGGGGAGCTGTAGCCCTGGAACGCACACTAACCACAGGGCAGGTACTTTGTTTCTGCCCCAGATTTGTAGCCAAAGCTCTCTGCATCAACTCCACCTATGGGCCCTAGCCTCCACGCAGCATCCTTTGTTCCTCTCTGCCTGTTGCTAAGATGCGACCAGGGGATCCAGGGAAACACACTTATTTTGCACACCTGGAGAAAAGTCTCATAAGAAAACCCATTCTGCCTAAGGAAGGGCAAGTACATTGCGTGCCTTTCAGACCAGGTCGTGAGGACCCTAGTCCTGCGCTGGTTTCCGCAGGCCCCAGGCAGGGGTGGACTGACATCAGGGAGACGCTCGCGCAGCCAGAAACTGCTGCGGGAGCTGCAAGCCCCAGCTTAGCAGTCGTTTCGTGTGGGTCCCTGCCAAGTGTCCTGAGTCCTTGTGCGCTTGCTCAGCGGGCCGCCATCTCTGAAAGAGGAGGGTGGGGACGGAGGCCGCCAAAGATACTGGGTTTCTTTGCTTTGGTAACTGTTTATATGCACCAGGTAGCAAATCCTTATTTTAAAGATAATAATACTTCGTGGTCTTTTAGCAGAAACTCTTTTTCATACTTCTTCCATTTTAAAGTTTTTTTTAGAGCCATGTGCTCCAACACTGATTGTGGTGCCATTAGGTCATGCAAAAGTCCTGTGCTGAAGTGTCCTCTACTTTAGCAATCAATTGAAAACCAACAACACTGTTTAGGTTGATTCTTCCCAAACAAATAAAATCCCTGAGTAAAAATGGTTTAGCTTCTTACCCACCTACCATTCTATCTACAGAAGAGAAGGAACTAACTCATTAACGTAGAAATAATTGCCAATGCAGGGCCTCCAAACATCCGTGATTCTTCCCTCTCTCTCCTTCCATCCCTCCTCCTCTCCATCTTTCTTTCCCAGCCTCCCTCACTTCCTTTCTTCTTTCCTGGGAGGGTGTGCTTTTGGGGTTTAGTGTGAGAACCGTGGCAGGCACAAGCCAAGTGCAGCCTGGGGGAGTGCTGGCAGGACGGCGTCTGTTTGACGTAAGTCCTAGCACGTTAGAGACCCGGAGAGGCAGATCATACATGACTCAGAATTCATTGAAGGGAACACCCCATCCATTGTTTACCAATAAACGTATCTGCTAACACTGAGAGTTCAGTCTCCCAGGACCTCTCCTGCCAAGAACACGTCAGGCAGAATAAAGCAGCAGGACCTGTGGAGGCAAGTTAGGAGAGATGGAACAAGACACCGGGGAGGGAGGACTCAGGGTCAGAGAACTTTCATTCTGCTCCATGTCCTGGCCCTGTCTGGGCCTATTTTCCTCTCCTACATTCATTCAACACAATGAAGAATGGAAAATGTGCCTCGAACCCAGTAACCTCCATCTTTCCCTCTGAAAGTGGTTCCAGGCCCCTGTGAGCTGAGCATTATTCTAAAAGAATTCACAGCTTAGACAGCTAGGAGAGAACAGGAAGGGCCCAGGCGTGAAGCAGCCCAGCACATGGCCCTGCGTTGCTCAGGGGGCCTGTCCCTTTCCACGTTGATGACATTCCTGTAATTTAGAGGGTATGTCTGTTAAGAGGGCTGATGAACACTCTGTGGTAAACCCATTCACCTGTTATGCAGGAGACTGTAGACAGAAAAGAATCAATGCAGAAAAACAGCGCTTAGCCCACGTGGAGAGGATTGGTAGTCCCGGGGAGTTCCATGTGTCCCACCGAGACCACGTAAAGCCTCGTGAGCTTCCTCCTGGGACTCTTACTCCCCAGGACACCAAGAAAGTGAGGGATAACTTCCAAAGAGAAAGACGTGTTTCTTAACGTCCTAAGAAAAATATAAAAGAACAGAAAATAAAATAGATTGCGCAATGAGGATTATGTAATGGTGGAAATACAAAGGAAAAGAAGGGTATATGAACTTCTCTAAATAAGAATGCTAAATGATGTGATTTAATATTTTTTAACTTATGTAACCTTATTAGCCAATGTCACCCCAATAATTTAGTTTTAAACATTAAAAAAACTAAAAGATTTTTCCAGAGTTGTACTGAGACACTTACCTTAAGAGTTCGTGGGTTATGTGAGGCCTGGTTCAAAATTACAAGTGTTAGGACTTAGCAACTAATCTCAGATGAACAAATCCAGCGTGATGCCAACGCTTCAATGCCCTCAAAAAATAGGAAGCTGCTGATGATAATGATGGTGATATTGATGACAATTACAATAAAACATGAGAACTTTTCTAAGTACCTTACAAATCTTAGCTCAGTTCATCCTCACATTAACCCCCTGAGTTGGACCCTTGCAGTTGGGAAAAACACGGCACGGGGAGGTTGAAGACACTTGAATGGCACTGCAAGAAGCCACCAGCTCTGCGCAGGTGACCATAAAGAGGGAGCTGCTTGTTTATGAAGGTTGGTTCTTGGGGGGATTTTGGAGTCACCTCGGATTTCAGGGTATAGTACTTGGCCTGACATTGTCAAGAATATCACTTGTTGAGTTAACCCAGAGGTAATCAAGTCCCAGGGATTTGTACCAACCAAAATGATTTCAGATCTAATTGTAAATGAGAATACCAATTTATAAATTTAGAGGTTCCCACACTTCCATCGGCTAATAGCTTAGAAGTTTTCTCACTGTTGTCCCTACGCCAAAAGAAATATCCAACAGTCTCTTTTATTAAGTAGTTAGGGCTAAACAACTTAATAAGCACATATGTCCCCAAACCTTCTAGCCATTTAAAAAAAATATGTATGAAAGTGAAAGAAAAATACGATGCTTACTTTGTTACTTATTGATGCAATTTGAGTGCCTGTTGGGTTCTGAACACTTTAGCCCTGAAGCCTGATGGGATCCTGCCTCTCCCTCTCACTTCCTGCTCCATGTCGGCTTTTGAGCTGTACATGCTTTCACCACAGCAACTGCTAAACCCAGCTCTGGACCGACGCGACATCATCAAAAGGAATATGATGAAGCTAATGCTGCCAGTAGGCCCTGTGGTGTTCTGTCAGTGTGCCACGTGGCTGTGTTTCCCTTGAGACCTTAGAATATTCTCCTCCGGTAAACTTCGGCAGGGAACTGGGGCACCTCAGCACACCGTTTGGGAAGTGCATTAACTTACACTAAGAAATAAACTACCGAGTGTCCTGGACTTGTCACTTTTCCTCCCCATGTCACACTGGGAAAGCAAAGCAGAATCAGAAACCAACAGATATCCCCTGGCCCCCTTTGGGAACCGACAGATGTACCCCGACTTGGACTTAGCTACTCAGTGACAGTCCAGCCCAGTGCAGTGTGGCTCGCTTGTGTGTGTGTGTGTCTGTGTGTGTGTTACTCTGTCATTTGGGTCTCTCAGATCCCAAATGCCAGGACAGAACAAAAAGTTGCAAGCTTTTAATTGTTTTGTATAATACTTGCTTAGGCAAAGGGTTTATTTAACTTTTTACAAACTATAACTTTTTGTGAAATATATATGTATTTTGAAATGTTTCTTTAAATTCTTTAATCACTATCTCAGAACAAGTTACTCAAAACAGAGAAGTATTGGGTCTCAATTATAAAAAACTTGTATTTGCTTTATGCAGTGCAGAAGCCCCAAACTGGGGAGCTGCTAAAACGTTCACAATATTCCTTTAAAAACGACTTGGTGGACCAGCTGATGTGGACGCGCGGTTTATTTCTCACATTACAGGGGAGCACCCCCCACCCCGCCCCCGCCCCTGCCCCGTGGGTGGTTGGTGTGAGAGGCCACACCTCCTTCAATCTGAGGTTTGCTGTAAGGGCTCTCAGACCAAAGAGGCGCGTGTCCCGTGTGTGACTGTAAACTACGTCACCTCAGTGTGTACATGCAGCAAGACACAGTCACAGGACAAGACGCTGCTCCCCAAAGGAGGTAAGGAGGGAGTTCCCATCCATTCCCAAAACAACGCGCATTCCTTCTGGCCAGTGGCCATCCCGTCAGTTTGCGGTCATGGAAGCGAGAAGGTGTTTAACAAGTTGGTATTTTCAACATTTTAAATGCGGATAAGCAGATTCAGAGTTAATGATCTACTTTCAAGGCTAAGAGCTAGAATGTTCAGGTTAAAATAACTAATGCACTTTCGTCCCCTGAGGGATGTAAGGACCACGTTTCATCAATTCCAAGCACATTCCCTCTCCTTCCCAACATCTCCGAGGGCAGGTAGCCTCTCAGTCCCTGTTAGCCAGGCAGCAATGGTGATCAGGTTGTCATTGCCTGCCACCTTCTGGCTGGATCTAGGAATTGCAGCATCAAATTTAGCAGAACATGGTGTCAGAGCTGACCTCTTCGTGGAAGGACATTTTAGGAATACCTCGATCAATTTATTTTGCTTCTATTTTTATTTTTTGTATGCACAAGAGAGATATATGACAAAAAAACCTATGTTTCAATGTGTCAAAGCAAGCTCTTCCAAATGTATAAACAGAATTAACTTGCACCCCCAGCACCGCACCTAAAAGGTATGTACGCCAAGTCTGTCGTGTCGGTTCAGACTCTCCTCCCACACACAGACAGTTGCTCAGTCTTTGGGTGAGCACCGCCAAGAAGTTCAGGGGCGTGCACCCCTGGGGCAACCTTCAAGCAGTGGGGGTCAGAACTGGGAGATAAATAACTCAGCTCCATCTGTAGGTGGACAACTGTGCTTCTTAGAGGTCTCAGAGGGACTAAGTCCCATCTCCTACAGTGCCGACCTCAGATTCTCACCCTTGTATTGGCCTTTCCCCTTCCCTGTGCCCCTCACTCAGCTCCTCATGCTGGCACCTGGGCTCGCCTCTCGAACTCTGCACTCGAGACCTTGGCTCTGGCTGGGCAGTGGGGCAGACCCAAACTATAGACACCTTTCTCACATTAGTCACGATTTCCTTTCCGATGTGACTCATGAATGCTGGTCTTTGCTCCAGGGACGTCATTGTTTTTAGGCCCCCTAGGCTGACAGAGCAACAAAAATAGATGTGCTTACTAACCTGTGTGTACACACCACCTAAATACATGATCATCTGTGTCAATATTAAGCCTAACATGCATGTGTTACGGTGCCTCTGACTCTACTCCACCACCACACAGGTCCTTCTAACCTCCTCAGGGTGCTGTCTCACACTCTAACAGTGGGACGCATGGCTCCCACCATTTCCTACCCACTCACTTAAGTCGTTCACTTCTAGTACATATGCATCATTGCAGTATGAGAATTGTTAACCCACACTGTTGTGAGAAATAACTTTGCCAACCAGAGGACAATGCTTATGCAGCTTCTTTTGCTGTTCAAAAAGAAGGCTCCACTTATTTCCACAGTTACTTAGGTCGGAACCTTTCCTTCAATCCTTTCCCTTCAGTTGTTTCATACATTTATAATATAGTTAGGTTGTTTGCGCACATCCTGAATTCCATCCAGGGATGACCGGACTCCCTAAATGAAATTTTCAATTTGCATACATTTGGATTCCTCTGTGCTGCAAAAGTCTATGGGTTTGACAAGTGCATCTGATCGTATCTCCACCATTATTGTACCATTCACAACAGTTCCACTGCCCCCAAATCCCACGTGCTTTACCTGTTCAACCCTCCCCCGCTCCAACCCGCTGGCCACCACAGACCTTTGCAACAGCTCCAGGGTTCGCCTTCTCCAGCGCAGCGAGTCACTACACCGACACAGCACACAGCCTCTTCAGACTGGCTTGCTCACGTAGCATCCACTCTCGTGCGTGTGTCTTGATAGCTTTTTAAAAAATTGCTGAGTAACATTCCATTGTTTCAAAGTACCACAATTCACTTAATGATTCATCTGTTGATATTTGGTTGTTTTGGTTTTGGTTATTATGAATGAAGCTCCTATAAGCATTTGTGTGCAGGTTTTCATATGGACGTTTCAAATGACTTTGTTAATTAGCTAGGCGCATGACTTCTGGGTTATATGGCAAGACTATTAAAACTATTATATGTTTATATATTTACCATGATTACCATTTCAGATTATTTCTGATATTGTATTTTAGATTTTCTATGGTTCTGCCTTTCGTTTCTTTTTATTATTCCTTCTAGTCTTCTTTTGAATTAATTGAGGTCCCCCCACCCATGCTCCCACTACTTAAAAAGTTATACACCAGTTGTTGTTTTTTTACTGTTACCTTGAAGAAAATATTTTTAATGCATATCTTTGCAAACCACCTGAGTACTTTTTAAGGGTCTAACATTTGAACTCCAATTAAACCCACTTTGAACTCCAATTAAAACTCAATTTTTACACTTTTGTTCTTTTATTTTTTTTAGTTCTATGTTGTTCTTAATGTTACAAATAAGACATTATTTGTATTGTTTTGTTAAGTAAATGTTCATGCAGATTTACCCATATTTTTTGGTCACCCCACTTTCTTGAACCTCAGACCTTCATCAGATCATTGTCCTTCTGCACACAGTTAATCTTCTAAATTTCCTTCATTTAGAGTCTATTGGTAACAAACTTACTCATTCCATGTCTAAAATGTCTGTTGCACCCTCATACCTAAAATACAGCTTCACTGGGTACTAACATTTCCTGAGTAATATCTATTGTTTTTCTTAGTCTACTGTGATATAGTTGCAGTCTTTCTGGCTCTTGCCGCTGCTGCTCAGAAGCCAGTGAGTCTTACTCTAACTGTGTCGTAGGCAATCTGACTTTTCTCACCAACTGCTTCTCCTAATTTCTCTGGTGTTCTGGGGAGTAGAAAGCTAGAATGACCGGCTTTCTTCGGGGATAGGCAGGTGGCTTCATCAGGAAATGTGTCAGCTACTACTAAGACAGACCGGGATGGCCGTCACTTCTTCCCCAGTAGCAGAAGTCCAGAGAGGGCCGTGAGAGCTGGGGAATAGTGGCCCCACAAAGTCACCAGGAGTGTCATCCTCATTGCTTTGCCAAGTAGGCTGCAAACCCACGTACACTTCAGGCAGAAAAAAAGAAGGGGATTAAGCCCAAAGGGGCACACACCAGTTGTTTCTCTTAAGAAAGCTTGTCTGGAGCTCCTGGCCCACTCTGTCCACCTCCCTCTGACAATCCTCAGCTCCAAGGGAGGCCAGGAGTTTGATCTTTTTCCTGGTCCTATTGCTGCTTGAGTGGAACTGGAGAGTTCCAGATACTTGGTCGGCAAGCAGCAGTCTCTGCCACAGGACCCGACGCTTTTACTGCCTGAGGCTAGGCATCCAGGGAGAGACTGAAATCAGGATGATGATTTACTGGAACCAATCGTAAATATGGAAGAGAAAAGGGTCAAAAGCACCAAGGGAGGGTTTGGACTTTGAGAGTAGGCACATCTTCACTTGAGACTAATGCAACAGAAAACACAGCTACCACATCGGTGTGGGTGGTGAGACAGAGCGCTGAGGGAAGTCCTCAGGGCACCCAGGCGACGAGGCGCCCCGTGGAACTGCTGAGTGGAGGGCAGCCTCGGAGGGCAGAGAGCCGGGCCCATCTGCTGTGTGAATGTCAACACCATCAGGGACGCCTGTTGAAAGCCACTTGTCAGAGGCTGCATTTCTGAGTAACAACCGGTCTCCATGAGCAGAAGAAACCGCTTTCACCAAAACACGTTTCTAAGTAGGACACACTCGGGGTTTAGCCTGTCACACCGAGAAAGCACTTGGTCCAAATTCGGGCTCATTATATAAGAGAACTGAATTGAAAGCTGAAGGTCATCAATGATCCCCCCACAAAAAAGTTTATACATTGGCGACAGGGCACACCCTTCTCAGCAGCCCTTTCACGTCTGTCATCAAGTGCCTTTCCCCCCCAGTCCGACCTTCCTGTTGTACTCCCAGCCCCACAGAGGCTCTGCATGAGGGGGTTTCCTGTCTGAACAACAGTCCGCATCCTTGGCGAGTGAGCTTGTAAACACGTTTGTGATGGAGTAAGTGCACTCGATCTATCAACATCCCTTTCTCCTCTACAAATAAGGAAAATAATGAAGAATCTGTTGTATTTGGTTACAGCCTTAGTCATTTCACCCCTCGAAGAAGAGAGGTGCTAGGTACCGTTCTTGCCTGCTTTCCCTGGTCACTATGTTTTTCACGTGTGGAATTAGATGAACTCAATGCGTAAGTGCTAGACTGTATCACCTCTGCGGCATCACAAATGCTCCAGACGAAACAGGAAGAATTAACGGTGAATATTGTGGGAAAGTCTCCCAGAACTATCAACCTATGGAAATCTGCAGGTCAGGTTCTAAATCACGATACTAATTTTAGGATAGGGATGCTTCTCTCCTTTTACATGAGATCAGGTGCGTTCAGGGTATATGGCTGAAGACAGCCCCTCTCTTTTAAATCAAGTTCAGTCAGCATGACTAAATAGCAGCTGGGGTCCCAGGTCCCCTGGCCACACAGGGCTCGGGAGCCAAGTCCATGGGCACCTGAGCTTTCGTTGAGCTCAAACTTAGTGCCTCAGTCAGGCCTGGTGGCAAGATCTGAGGAAGTTCACACACTTACATAGCTCAAAGCGGCACAGCAAATACTGGGAATTACATCCAGTATGGGCTCCATTACTGTGGACACTGTTCACCCTGACTACAATGTCCAGGCCTGTCTTTTCCTGTTTTCCCAGCGGCTGCGCAAACCACAGTTCTTGGGCAGCTGCAATCAGTGCTCCAGCTTCTCACCTCCATCCCTCCTCCCCCGAGTTCTCTGAGTCAACGTCCACTGACAAGAAAACCTGTGAGAGCAGCTCTCCCACAAAAACCCACGGAACCAGCATTCAAGCGACAGAACTGACCAAGCTGTACAGACCCTGCAATTAAAAGTTCACAGAAAGTCCTTATAGCTAAACTGCTACACGGAGCAGCTTTTCTGTCAGCAGTACTGGCTCTTCTGTGTGTAGAACAAATATTCACTAACAGACGTTCCTGACAGACTGACTGGGTCACAGCTGCTTGTTGTTCTTTGAATTACAGCAAAGATTAATTTTATAGTATAATCTGAAGTAACTCTACACCTTCTCTGATTCATGTTTTTAAGATTCAATCCAGCATTAAATACTACATTACCCAACACACATATTAAGGAATGATATTTCTCCTAATTATTTTGTTAATGTTGATTTGATAAGAAGTGAGAAATGCTAGGAAAAATCTCTTGATGTGTTTTTTATTAATTGACTGAGATTGTTCATCTATGTGCACGTGTATATGTTTATATCTAAAACAAGATAGCTTTTTTCACTAATTGAGATTAGCTGACATCTCAACAGTTTGAGAAAAAAATTATTTTAACTAGGGAAAAATATTTAATATAAATGGCAGTAGATTGAGATCCTTCGGTTATTGCTGTAAGCAGACAGTCTTTGTTTTTTGTTTTTCTTTTTCTTTTTCAATGTATGGTTGCCTTTTGTGCATCCCCTGCTGGGAGTTGGCCTGCAGGGAACTGGCCTGCAACCCAGGCATGTGCCCTGACTGGGAATTGAACCGTGATCCTCTGGCTCGCAGGCCTGTGCTCAATCCAGACAGTCTTTGTTTTTATAAAAATTATCACCTATTTCTTCTAAATAGGATGAATACGAAGACTTTTTCCTATAAATCGTTCATTTTGAGTAATTAATTCCATTGCTACCTTTATAAAAGAATAAACAATATTGTAACTGCAGAGTTTGCGATTTTTTTCCACTGTATAAATTACTCACATTTTTTTAAAAAAACCTCCATATTCTTTTTTATGTAGCTGTATGTGAATAGTGAATAGTTATATAAGTGAGGAAAACAGAGACATTTGCAATACCAACAGTTACTTTTTATTTTAAGAAAATATTAATTTAAAAAGAGTTCTAAGAAATTCAGTAAGATTCCCAGAAATGATATTTCTGAGATCTATGAGATTTGAAACATAATTATAAAAGGCTAAAAACCATAGGATTCATTCCTACTTTTCCTTTTTAAAAGGATCCAGACGCTTTGTGACAGGGGGAAGCTCAACCCGCTGGCTGGGTAGCTCGGCCTCAGTCTTCCTCCTCCGAGTCGCTGCCCCTGCTCCTGGGGGCGGAGCACCGCACCGAGGACAGCAGGGCGTCTTCGATGGGTTTCTTAGGGTTTTCCTCCAGGTCCGTCTTGATTGCTCCAGACTCAGACAGTTTCCACTCCAAGTCTAGGCAATAAAGTAAAACCAAATCACCTAAGGCAGTCCAAACTGGGCCCTCATCCTCAAGTCTATCAGATGGGTTTTTGCCACACAGAAACTACAATCATCAACATTTGATGACAATTTAATTTTAGTACCAGAATTATAAGGTATCCAGAAGAAAGGAAAAAAAACCAGACCTTGAAGCAGGGAAACAAAGTACTTTGAAACACACCCACACGATGAGATCAAACGAGACATGCCACACAGTGGGGCCTATGTAGGGACTGACAGCCTCAAGCCGTCTGCTCATGACTGCAGCTTCTGAGGCTGCACAATTTCCCGGGAATGACATCAGCATGAAACACCCAAAGGGAATACTTCTCACAGTCCTGCTGACGATCTTATCATCAAATCTAATTTTAACAAAAGGAAATTCTGAAACCTCATGTCAAGTATCTCCATCTATTAGGGTCAAAGGATAAATGACATCCTCGAACTGACACATTGGTTCCAACTAATAATTTTTTAAAGTACCAGAAAATGAAGAATCAGTGACTAATGGCTCAATTCCTATATTTCACTCTCTTATTATAATCAGTGGGACTGCACACGGTGTGAGACCTTGTGAAGCAGAATCAAGTGATGCATTTTCCCACGGCAGAGGGAGCTGATGTAGAACCAGGGAGCTGGATGGAAGACCCCACAACACAGTCTGGGTTAAAGGGATGCTCTGTTCATCAGGCACATCCACTAAAACCTGACAACCAAACTGACTGAAGTCACACTAACTTAAAGTGCTCACGAAGATGAAGAACACTAGTATTTTCAGCTCTAGGTGCCTCACTTACATGTTACAAAAACTCAACCAAGTTCTTAAAAAAAAAACCACCCCAAACTGAAGATTTGAATCTTGACTCAAGAATACATTTCAATGTACACATACATTCATACCTGTAAGTGTATGTATTTAATATTACTGTTCACTCATGTAGTAATCATTGTTTTAGGAAGTTCATTAATCCTCAAGTAAGACTTGTTCTGGAAATAAAGACTATAACTACTATTGTTCATCTACCTTTCTCCCCTCATGGCACAGTCAAAAGACTAAATATGATGCAAATATATATTTAGTTTAAAATGCTGTAAGCCTCTGAACACTGGAATAGTGAATAACTAATGTAACATATGTGTGTGTGTAAGTATCTATGTTTATACTTTTCCCAGTTGAATATCTTATACAGAGTTATATACAGTAGTATATAATCATATTTTAACATGTTTTTAAAACCACTAAAGCAGAGTTAGACATTATCTCAATAAAGAGATAAAGAATCTGACTTCTCAGGAAGCCCTCAGACCTCAGTCCCTCTCACATTACGTGTGTATATGTATTTCTGACACCTCTGTGTATAACGGGTAAAAAGGAATAAAAAGACATCCGCCAGGAGTTAAGAGGCAGAATTAAATAACATTGTAATTTAATTTAAAAGCTACTAAGACATCAACTCAGAAAACCTTTCTATAGAGATTATTTACATATATCTATATCGATATCTATATATATCTGTCCTTATATGTTCATGTGAATTAAACAAAAATGATGAGATCTTGACCTACGACCTAAAACATTCAAATACAGGGATGAAGAAACATATTAGACATTAACATTAAATCCATATATTGTAAAGTCCACTGCGGCCTCTTTTCACTGAGAATGATTAGAGCCCAGTTGAATCTGTCCCCTTTGGTCTCAGATGAGAGATTAAATGTGCTTCTTCCCGTCTCTACCATGCACTGGACACGTCTCACGTGCCCTGGACCATCTCAAAGAGGCCCTTACCATCTCTCGTCAGGTTCATGCCACCAAACACTAGGGGTCCAATAAACTGAGCCTTGATATCACCTTCAAGGTAAACAAATATCGTGGGCAGATTCCTATCAGGGTAGTTGGGTATGCAGGTTGTTGAAATGGCTTTGATAAACTTGACGTCAGGAAACTTCCTGGCCAGTCCACTCAAATGCTGATTTATCAGGGCACAGAGGGGAATCCTACAAAATGGAAACAGGAAACAGTGGTGAGCGGGAAAATCCTATAAAGCAGAAATAGAAGCAATTATGATTCTGCATTTATTCAAAACAAAGCTCAGCTATCCTTCTACCCTAAGTAAAACCTCACAAGTGGTTCTGTTACTTCAGCCAAAAAGAATTAACATTTTTAAAGAATCTTCTAATATGTTTAGGGAAAATGAAGAACTAAAAATCCAAAATTCAATTTAATCTGACCCTAGAGTAAAGTCAGAAAAACAGCTTCAGTGTAAAAGATAATTGTTATGCTTGTCTCACGACAGACATTTAACCTTTAGAACGTGTGAAACAGGCCAGAGAGCATTTCCTGCTCTAAAGAGCCCCACACGGCCGTGCCCTCTGCGGCCGAGGACGAGGCTGCAGGTGAGAAGCGCTGGGGGTCCCTGCGCCACCTGCCGTGGACAGTTATTGCAAAGGTCGCCTCTGCCCCCTGCGAGAATGATGAGTGCATGGAATTTTAAAAAGCAAGAGTTTCTCTAGAGGGATAATAACTCAGGGATTTATTAGCAATAAAAGCCAAGTCTTCATTGCTACACCGTATCAAAGGCATTTGTGTTAGACTTACAAACACTAATTTGAAAGTCTAAGGACAAAAATTAGGCATTTAGAATTTGGGCAAATCAGCAACAAAAACACATATAACACCCTCCGATGTGAATTAAACCCAGGATGTTCAAGATATATATTCAAATGAGCACTTCAAAACAGAGCACAACATCACTCACCCTTGTTTGTAAAGGTGCAGGATCACCCACAAGCCCTCTCCAGCTTTGGTCACTTCCTGAACATAATCCTTTCCTGAGATCTCCAAAACTTCTCCAAATTTACTCTTCAGTTTAGTTGCTCTCCACTCAGCCAGTCTCTGCTGCCTGCACAACAGGAGGAGCGAGTTATCTCTCTCTGTCTATCACACACACACACACACACACACACACACACACACACACACACACACCCCTATTCAGACAGCAACCTTCATAAAGGTCCAGGTTTGCTTACTTGCTGCATGGCAAAAGTCTACGATCACTTCTCTGGAACCTGAAATATTATTCTTTAATTACAGTCCTTTCCAAATGCTATCTCAGTGAAAAAGTTCATTTACTAAAGGACACACATTTTAGTGCCACAAAAAAAACAAACGGGCCCTCTGGGTGGCACTAACCTGTACATTTCAATAGCTCGTTCATCTTCCTCATTAAATTCATCTTCATTATCCTCCAATTCTTCCAAAGTCATATCTTCATAAGTTTTCACTGAATGTAGTTAGCAAAAATCAAAAAATTCCAAAGATGAACAAACATGCATTTTTTTCTTTCAATTTTCTCATAAAGATGTGCATGCAACACCGAAGACTCCCAGAGCACCAAAACCAGAATGCAAAGTATTTAAGGTGCTATGCTAGTACAAAGAAGTTGAGGGTGTTAAAAGATGGGACTAGTGTGTTGACATCTGCAGGTTCGACTCTCTTGCCTACACACCACAGAGAAGACATGGATGAGAAGTTTCCCAAGTTGATAAAACAACACTGTGCTTGCCCGAATTCACCTGGTCTGATCGTCAGGCCCACACACACACATATGCATTGGGCATGCGCATCGCAGTTCTCCCCACCCAGGAGGTGAGAGGACACCAGTGGGTGTCCTCCCACAGCAAGCACAAGAACCTGCCATAACATTTGCATTTTGCTTCTATTGACATAAACATGCTTTTAAAAAAAGATTTTATTTATCCATTTTTAGAGGGGAAGGGAGGGAGAAAGAGAGAGAGAGAAACAATAATTGTGGCTTCCTCTCCTGCATCCCCCACTGGGGACCTGGCCCGCAACCCAGGCACGTGCCCTGACTGGGAACCAAACCAGTGACCCCTTGCTTCGCAGGCCAGCACTCAATCCACTGAGACACACCAGCCAGGGCTATTGCCATAAACAGTCTTGCTTCTGGCCACCAAACCAGGCTTTGGTCCCTGCATCCATCCCAGCACTACAAAGAACTGCTCTAACAACCTCAACAATGACCCTCATTTCTTGACAGATGAACAGCCTGTGATCCAACCCCACACCACCTCCTCTGTGAAAGACTGCCCTCTTCTGCCCCCACCTGTGGCATTGCCCTCCTTTGGACCCTCTGCTGGTTTGGCTCCTTTCCTTCTTTATCTATACCCACTCCCTTCGTGATTGCACCTCATGGCTTTAAATACTGCCAATATGATGACAATTCCCAATTTATGCCTCCAGCCCACATTCTCTGATTTAAAGAGAAACATACCCAATGGCCCACTTACCACCTCTATTTGTCTAATAAAAATCTCAAAGTTACTATGTCCCAAACGGACTTCCTGATCTCACCTCAAACCTGCTCTCTCTAAATCCTCATCCCTCTTGGGGTAACCCCATCCTTCCAGTGGCTCAAGCCCAAAACCTTGTAGTCATCCTAGACTTATTTCTCTCACACTCCTCAAAGGATCGATCCGTCAGCAAATCCTGTTGGCCCTACCTTCAAAAAATGTCCAGATCTGATCACTTCTCACCATTTCCACCGGCACCACCACTCTGGTCCAGGACAACGGTACCTCTTGCCTACATTAGTGCAGTAGTTTCCAAGCTAGTCTCCCTATTTCCTGCCTTGCCCTGCACTGCCCATGCTCAGGAAGGCAGCAACAGGATGGTGCTGTCAACATGGAGGACACATGTCACTCTTCTGTTCAAACTCCAATGACTTCCAACTCATTACATAAAATCAAGGTCCTTATCAGAAGTTGCAAGGCCCTAAATGCTCTGACCCCTAGTTACCTCTCTGAACATACTACTCCCCTCTCCCAACCATACCAGCCTCCTTACAGATTTTCCAACATGCTTTTCACTTGCTAAAGTAGCTGAGTTCACTTTCCTCAGATCTACCCACCCGTCTTCCTAGTGAGATCCTCCGGAATGCTATCTAGAATTGTACTCCTGCAATCCTTTCAAGGCCCTTTCCCTGCCTTATTTTCCTATACTTCACCTGTGTGTCATTTATTGTCTGTCTCTCATGACAATGTGAGTTCCACCAGGGTGGGATTTTGGTCTGGCCTGTGTGCGGCTACAGCCCCACTGCCTACAACACCACCTGGCACACAGTGATCATTCAATAAACACTCACTAGGTAAGTGCTTTGTAAAAAGTCCTTCTGTAAATTAGTTCTAATATGTAAACAGAGGACAAAAATACTGGCGCTGTGATCAGCAGTTCTCAAACTCTGGTGTGTATCAGAAATCCTTTGAGGCACTCGTTTAAAATGCAGATTCTTGGGCCTCACCCCCCAGAGATTGATTCAGTAGGAACTGGGTTTTTACAAACACCCTAGGGATTCCAGTTCAGGTGGTACAGCTACCTTTGAGAAAATGCTTTTCTCAGACTCTGTATGAAGCTTCCCCAAATTAAGCTATTTAAATATATTTAATAAAAGCACAAAAAGAATATAGTATAGGCTCAGGAGAAAGCTCAATCAGAGCACCGTCCCTGGTCAGGGTACATATGCAAATCAACCAGTGAGTGAAAAAATGAGTGGAATAACAAATCAATGTTTCTCTCTCCTTCACTCCCTGTCTCCCCCTTCCCCTCTCTCTCTAAATTCAATGGCTAGAAATTTTAAAGAAAAAAAAGAGAATACAAACACTATATACTTTGAGCAAATTTCCATGCCATTATCCAAAGTGAATAGCAGACCAGAAAGTCAAGTCTTCAGGATATCATGTGCTTATCTGACACAAACAAGAAACTGTGGAAACGAAGGGGGCCTCTTAAGTCCCCTAATTCTACAGCCCAGCAAGTTGAAGGCAGAGACATGCCGTGACTTGGTTTGGTCCCAATGCTCATTACAGAGCTTCAATCCCTGGCTCCCTGGCTCTTGCTCAGAGGATCATTCCACCAAAGCAGTTTAGAGGCTCAGAAAGTTGTTTCCTATCCAGAAAGACACAGAACAGAAAAGAGTAAAAGCAAGCTAACCAACTGACTGCTGAAGGACTCGCTGTTCTTCCTCTTCCGCCTCCTTTTCCAGTTCACTCAAACTTTTCTTCGAGGGCAAGATGCCCTTTTTGCGTAAGATGTCATTCCACTCAGTGTCTGCGTTGGGGTCCTAAAGCAGGGACCAAGGATACAGACCATGAGTCCACTATGGAAAGTGCTGTGTTAGGCAAAGGGTCAAACAGGAAAGGCGGTGGGAAGAAATATTCAAATTATTCTGTGATCTGTTTCTGAGAAAGTGTCAAAAGACCATAGCCCCTGTGCCATTCTTCCCATCTTCCCCTCCGCTCCCCCACCCCCCACCACTGAGTAGCTAGTCTTGGAATAAAAAATCAAAATTTGATGTGCAGATAGGCTTCAACGCTGGAACCAAGGCTTTTGTCCAATGCTCAACAGATATTTATTAACTATACTATATGTCAATTATTGCAGTAGTAGGGAAGAGTGGTGGATGCTGGAGCCATCTATTCTACAGTCAAGAGGAAGAGTCAGGCATTAAACAACCACACACATATTACAAACTATGGCAAGTGCAATGGCCAACAGGCTGCTGACCTATAGAGTCACAGCGGGGCTGAATTCCATAGAATAGGTGGGGATGTTCCCCCAGAAGAGGTGACATTTAATCTCTGGAGGGTGAGAAGAAATCAGACACGAGGAGTGAGAACCTAGGAAATTACTTTCCAAGCAGAGAGACAAGAATGTTCAAAGGGCCCAAGAGCAGCAATACTGAGTATCTCAAAGTCTTGTGGCTGCAGTAGAGTCACATCAGGAGGAGGAGAGCCTGATTCTAGGCTGACAAATTCTCTAATGGCCAAACCTGAGAGAGAGCTGAGGCCCCATGGAATAGTCCACAATGGCTAACAGTTAATGAATTCTAGGTGCAGGATACATTTCTAAGCCCTTTACCTGTATCTACTTAGTTAACCCTAGGAACCCTGGGACAGACACGACATTTAGGAAGCCATGGCCATGATGCAACAAGTCAAATTTACCAGGAGCAAATGTCAGAAGGATAAATGGCAAAGTAGGTTCTTAGCTCCAGAACCCTGCTGTGCAAACACTGGTTCTGCTTAGCTTGGCAGGAACCACCGCTGATCGACCTGGTGTGAAATTTGTAATCAAGGAGTGCTATGGAAAGCGGCGCTGGAGCTTCCTCATCACCATTTAAGAGGGTCTGGTTTGTGGCAGACACACTGTATTTGCAGAGGTTCATCCTCTTCAGCCCCAAGCCAACCCACACTAACTCCATTTCCCACTAAGCCCGCAATCAGAATTCCCGACCACAGAGAATTCTGGAAGGCGGCAGCAGCAGACCTTTGGAAGACGGTTCTTGGCAACTTAGTTGTTGCATGTTTTTGTTTATAAAAGCACCCATTTCCATCGTGTCTTCATTCATTTTATTTCACTCTTCTTTGGGTTTTGGTCAAATTCCCAAGACAATAAAAGGACAATGCTAGAGAATCTTGTTTTAAGGCAGAAAGTAACTGAACATAGGAGACCCCCGTGCTGAGCTCTGGAAGCCAGGAGAGCCCGCTTAAACCGGAGCACCAATGTTAGGGGTAAGAGTGTAATTAACCCCTCCCCCAGCTCTAAGTGAAGTCAGGAACAGGGGTTCCACTACTGTGTTAAGTTATGGGACCCTCCATTTCTCCAAACCTCAGCTTCCCGGTCCATGCACAGAGTCCGTAAACACATCTGCTCATGTGCTCACTAAGAGAGTTAATAAGTAAGAGGTAACTCTGTCGGGTGGAATAAGATCTCAAGGAGAGGTAGCTACAAACGACGGACATTTGGGGTTGGGTGGGATACACCGAGGTGGAGACTCCCAGACGGTAGGACCACGCCCGCTCTCCCGCACTGCGCCGGGCCTCAACTAGCAAGCTCTCCTTGGTGCCTGGGGCTCTTGGCACTTCCCGCTGGGCCTGACGGGACGGCCCACCGTCTGTGTGGACCCGGCGAGGCAAACGAGCAACCGCAGCCTACAAGCCCTGCGCCCCCCAGCTTACTACTCACCTGCATCTTGTCTCAATTGCCCAAGCCAGGCGTGTCAAAGCGCCTGGGCCCCTCTGTTCTCTTCTGCGCAAGCGCGCAGCGGCTGTACGGCTTCTCCCAGCCCAGGTTTCGCCCCGCCCTCCAGAAGTGCGCTGGGCGGAGCTAAGGAGCCAGCGAGGCCTCTGCGTCTGCGCGCGCTCTTCAGGAAACCGGCGCAACTGTGAGCGAAGGCAAACCGACGCTTACGAGCTGTCAGAGCCGCAAGTTACTGGGCGCTACCTTATTAGGGCTGGTCTTGGGCCTTAGAGTAGTAGGCTGGGTGGAGGAGGCACCAGTATCTATCCAACTCTAGACCTAATTGTACGAAAGAGGCCTAGGCTCAAGAAGTTAGAAATGTTTCAGTGTTGCAGTGTTACAATTAAAAATGATACAGGGTCCCCTGGAGTTAACACTGTCATTTCAGCGTCGGATAAGGCAATTCATTTATTAAGACATATTTGTCGAGGCCTGCTTTTTACCAGGCTCTGTTTAGTCTCTGCAAATATAGCAGTGATCACAGCAGACAAAAGCACACACACAAACAAACAAAAACAGGAAAGCGAAAGTCATTTCCCCTGCTCAAGCCTCAGGCAATCCATGTATGCAAAAGTCCTTAGCCCTATATGGGCACACAGGAGGCATCGAGTAAAAATCTACAGAGTCTAAATTATAAAATGAAGGACGTAGGTGCCAGGCTTCTGCCTGCGCAGCCCTACAAATCTGAGTTAAATCGATATCCCTCCTTGGACACCTGGGCTGGTGGTGCCTGCCGTTCTTTGAGATTTTTCTCTGTGCTCCTCCCCCTGGCTGGGACCTAACGCTGAAGCTGGAACCTTCATGGCTTAAAGAGGAACTCACTCTTGACTGACTACGCCACCTGCATCCTCCTTATAGACCAGGGGCTGTGTGTGTGTTGGTGCTGAGGCAAGGCAGGGGTGGGTGGGAGTGGTGCCGGAAACTGGTCCCACGCCAGGCTGCAGCTACTCCCAAGTAAGTCCGCACTATGGATCTTCTGGGGCACAGATCCAAAGAGCATGAGATCTGAAATTCACTGGTTGCCAAACCTACCCATCTTTAGTTCTAGAAAGCTAGGCAAGATGGGAACTGTTATTCATCTGTTCAGCCCATGAAAGCATCTCTTCTGTGACACAGAGCTGTGGTCGAAATGGAGATTCTACTCTTCATGGACACTGTGAACAGTTTCTTGATTGCTGAGCTCACTGAAACAGCTGTTCAATGAGGCAGAGCTGTGGGGACACAGATGCAGCCCCCAGCTTCAATACCATGGATTTTCACTATTCCAACTAAGTTTCCATAAATTTCGTTGATGTTTCACAACCTATTTTAAACCTTTTGGTCGATCTCTAAAGATTTTGAATGGTTGTCTTTATTAATCTTTACCAGCTTAATGGGTGTTTCTCTTGGATAATAGTTTCCCTGAACACCTCATGTTACCATTTCTGAGGTCGTACCTGGTGTAATTTGTTACACGGCAACAACTACTATAATAGCCAAGCAAGGAGACTAGAACTTAAATTAAGACAAGCAGCCATTTACAGGCAGAGCTGGGAAGGTATTTCGACCAGGAGGAGCAGAAAGTGCAAAAGTATGGAAGGTAGAAGCTCTGAGGAAGAGCTGACTCAGAGAAGTGGCTCTCAAAACGTGGTCCTTGCGTCAGCACCATCAGCATCACCTGGGAACTTGCTGGCAATGTCAATCTGGGGTGCCACTTCAGACCTACTGAATCACAGTCCCTCGGGTTGGAGTACTGCAACTGGGTTTCAGCAAGCCCTGCAGGCGTTTCTGAAGTACATTAGAGTCTGAGCACCACTGGAATGAGTTGTTTGTCATCAGCTATCATAGCTGGGTCTTAATGTGTCCAGACTCTCAATGTTTTTATTTTTTAAGAACTGAGAGAAAAGGAGTGACTAAGTACTTCCTCTCAGTGATGTATCGGGGCTTTAACGGGGAAAAGATTCCCCAGTAGCAATCGCATGCAGGTGGTTGTGCCACAGCAAGCAGGTGCTCACGCTACTTTTGCCGAGAATAAGTCACTTCCGATTTTAGTCTAAATTTTACTTGGCTCCAGCAGTTTTAATGAACCACTGTACAGTTGTCCTGAACATGCTACCTTAGGCTTTGCAGGGTTTTGCTCCTGTGTGTGGTTGATGGTTATAGCTGTGAAGGGAAATGTGGACATTTATTTGGCTTTAGTGTGATTCAGAAGAGAATGATTTGGTGAGATCCAGTTAACTGAAAGAAGTAGAACTTGTCTGGGACTGGGAGAGTGAAAATAAGCCCTGCTGCTAACCAGTCTGGGAGGACAGGTTCGGATAAAGCCAAATGCACAATTCACAGCGAACAATCTTTCTCCCAGGGCCAGGCTGCAGTGAAATGCCATGACAACACCCACTTTGGACGACCACTGCTTTCTTACCAATGATGCCCCTGGACCTGTCTTACTGCACCCATATTTTGCTAGGGATTCCCAAATGCTGGGCCATCCTTGCTCTTGATGGTACTTAACCTCTAGTTGGTTCCCACTTCTCATAATTCTGCCTCGGCAACCGCAACCAGTACAGCACCGATCCCCACTTCCTTTGGGCCTTCCTCGGGTCCTTCAGCCCTAGACTTGACCTTACAAATCTCCGCTCTTACTGAGAAGCACTTCACAGCTCCTCTGGAGTACATCCTTCAGGGCATCAGGTGGATAAATCTGATTTTTAAAAAGATTTTATTTATTTATCTTCAAAGGGGAAGGGAAGGAGAGAGGGAGAGAAATATCAATGTATGGTTGCCTCCTCATGCATTCCCTGCTGGGAACTGGCCTGCAACCCAGGCATGTGCCCTGACTGGGAATCGAACTGCGATCCTTTGGTTCGCAGGCTCGCACTCAATCCACTGAGCTACACCAGCCAGGGTGGATAAATCTGATGTTGTTGGACTACAGGCTTGTCCATGGTAGTCTTTGTCTGATTAAGCTTTAATAGAAAGAAACTGTCCCTTGCCCTGCATTTGTTTGTTTGTTGATATTTGTCTTGATTACCAATTTTTGATCCCAAGTCACAGAAAGGAACCCAGAGGCCTGGCCACCATGAGATTGTCAATAATTACTTCTCATCACATTTCAAATCAATCCCTTTATCTCTGCCTTTCTATAATCATTAGATATTTTCTTGCAGAAGACCCACACAGAGACTTAACATTAACAATCATGAATCAAGTGTAGCATCCTTTCATTTAATAGAATTACAGTCTCTGAAGTTATTAATAATACCAGCATCCTCTAGCTAAGGAACTTGAACTGATAATTACGGCAAACAAGAGATAGAAGTGTGACTTGATTGATGCAGTCTCTCTGAATTATTAAGCTATTATATTACTTCAGTACCTTGAATGTGGTCTAAGCACTTACCTTTTACATCTTCCCTTACTTATCCATTCCCTCAAACACTTTTTGAGAGCCTTACTCTAAGCCACACACTGTCCTGGGTCTTAGAACTTAAAATGACTTAGACAAGTCCCCTGCAAAAAGCTTGCAGGGAGATTGGGGAGAGAATCAGTAGGCAGCCAGAGTGAAGAGATGAAAAGCCCTGCTAATGAGAAGGTCAAGAACTCCAAGCCCAGTATGTCAGACAAATGTCCACAGCAGCTTTAACCCCAACCTGGATGACACAGGACATGAGGTGGAGAGGAGGACCATGAACAAATTACCAGATCCCTCAAGAGAAGAGGCAGTGCAGCCAGGATGTCTGTAGATGACAGCACTGAGGAAAGGTAGGATGACTCAGCCAGAAGAAACAAGCCACTAAGAAGCTTGGAGGCTTAGAGGAGGATAAAGGACCATTGGCCTGGAATACTTAAGGCGGTGTGGGGGATCCTCGAGGTGCCCTGGGATACCTGGTGTGCTGGACACTGAGCAGCCTCTCCCAGACCACCCTCTTCCCAGGAAGTCCTCAGGAAAGAGAAAGGAAGTGGAGGTACTGCATTTAGGGAAGAGACTGTGCATAAACAGGGTTATGTTTTTTTTTAAAGATTTGTTTTTAGAGAGGGAAAGGGAGAGAGAAAGAGAGGGAGAAAAACATTAATGTGTGGCTGCCCCTAGCATGCCCCCTACTGGGATGGAAGCCTGGCCCACAACCCAGACATGTGCCCTGAATGGGAATCAAACTGGGGACCTTTTGGTTCACAGGCTGGCACTCAATCCACTGAGCCACACCAGCCAGGGCTAAACAGGGGTTTTTATCTAGGCCCAAAGGTCCAGCAAAAGGAAGAGGAAGAGGTGGCACTGGAGAAGAGGGAGGCAATTGGAGAATATCTAGGAGGAAAAGATTCCAGGGAAGTATGTGCTTGTGTCTTCTTCAGTGGAGGTGGTAGCAGCTGGTAGTGTGTGTGGTGACTGTGTATGTGGGGAGTGAACAGGTCCATGGCTTGGGCTGGGTTGTCAGTCTGAGCAGCTAGCAGCAGTGATTGGCCTGGGTGGGGTGCTCAACGCCTGGGTCAATAAGGTGCCTGGGTCAAGTTCTGAGGTCGATGTAGGCAGACGCCAAAGGGAGAGGGCTCTGAACCTCTAGAATATTCTGGCTGCTCTGGGAGGCATTGGATTTCAACCCGTTCATCAGCATTGTCACAAGCCATTCTTCTATTGAGTACCTACTATATGTCGAGCGTGTCTAAGAACTGAACGTATAGCACTGACCTAGATAGTTGAGGTCAATGCCCTCCTGCCCTCAGGATATTTTAATATCTGGAAGAGAAGACAGACATTAAATCAGGAATTCCAAGAGTAATAAGTGGTCCAAGGGGAAAGCCCAGGTTATCAGAGTCGAATGTCAAGGGAGATTTTCCTTGTGTGGGTCGACAGAGTCCCTGCGGAGAATCCCTTCCCTCAGCCCAATTAGAGAACTGTGGCCCCACAGGGCGCTCCCCACACCCACACCACAGGGGAAGAGGGTGGGACAGCCCATTCCTCAACAAGTCACTCGATCACCCCGGACCCAGGAGAATTTCAAAGCAGTTCTTTGCTTCAGATTCCAGTCATGCCTTCTCATCCGTTTAGAGAATATTCACAGGAATGTGCAGGGATAGGGTCTCTACCATTTCACTCTCTTCTCTCAACCAGTATCTCTTCAACAGACATGGCCTTCACTCAGTGTCACAGGACAGCTCCACATGCCTAACCCTTTTTGCAGTCCCTGAGCCACAAGCCTCTCCCCCCTAGACCCTCTCCTTCCTCTTTGTGGTGATTTGGCCCAGAGAACCCCACCTCTTCTCCTGGACCACCAGGGTCAGTAGACAGCCATTAAGCTCATCAATTTCCACTCGGCTGAAGTGGGAAAGAGGGCTGGTTGGATGCTGCAGGCGGAGCTCGGCTTTTGCACTATCGACGCCCTGTACCCACTAGCATATCACAGCATTAGTACTTGGCTGAAAGAATCCCTTCCCCTTCCTCAACGTTGAGTTCTGTGTTAGGCACTCGGTTGCCCACGAAGAACTCCTCTCCTCTTCTTCTAAATCTAAGGCAGTAGGGCTGTAGTGGGGCAGCGCTACCCAGGTACGAACTCCACCTCCTGGGTGTGGTCCTGTTTCTGATTTCTGCCCAAGGGAGGGGAGTGCTATTTGCCATTTCCAGGCCCAGGACTTAAAATATTGTGCTGGAGCACAGACTGCTGGCAACCCAGCTTCGATGATGCAGGGTATAGTGAGGCAATGTTTCTCAGGGTCCTGTCCTCCTGAACAGCTCAGAGGATAGAAGTGCTCTACTAATCTGGGTCACACACATTGGGACTCTGAGTAATACAAGTCCCATTACCAAAATGTCTCTGTTTTCTAGCTGAGCGGGAAGGGATCCGATAAAAAGGGAAATTTTACAATGCTGCCCATTGCTTAAGTGCCATTCAAGCATAAAATGACTCTCCAGTGGCTTTCCTTCCCACAAATGCTCCTCACTCTTCCTTACCCCCTCGAGGTCATGTGGAGTTTTCCCCAGGGATGGTGACAAACCGGAGCTCTTCCCTCGGCCACCTCTTCTTTCCCGTCGGCAGCCACGTGGCCTACCACCCAGCTGCGCAGTGCCCCAGCCGCCGTGCAGTGAGTACCCCTCCTCCCAGTTATCTGCTTACCACAGCAATTCCATACATTCCATTCCACCAAGGTCTGGGAGGCTGAATGTGAAATAAAATAAGTCCTACTGCCTTTTCCTTCAGGGTTTCTATTGATTGTGACAATTTCTTGAGGCAAATTGACGATTTAATATTAAGCTGAAGTACCAGGAGTAAGCAAAGAGATCAGAGAATTGAGCAAAAATTGAAATTGTCCAGAGTGGAATTTTTCCAGCTCTCTGAAGGGGTTTGTTTGGTCCAGGCATATCCGTTCTTTCAAGTACTCAGGGATACACAAGATAAACACACTCAGAAAGACTAAGAAAACCAGAGTGTCTAAACATGGTGAATTGGAAAAGAACCCGGAGCCCCCAGCAGAGGAGGAACAGGGTCTCTGCTTAACTCCCCCTAGTTCATCCAGTGCCTCCTCAGCCCCAAATCAGGCACTGCCCTGCACTACTCGGTGGTGGTGAACTATTGCTTCCCTCTGTTTTTGCACTAGGTACATCATCTCTACCTAACAAGTCAGGGCTGGGGTGGCCAAGCTTGGAGCTTTGCAACTTCATGTACAGCTCAACCATGTGCCCTCCTCCCATTCCACTGCCGCCCCAGCCAAAGGCTGACCGTCCCTGGGAGACTGCCTGTGCTGGTGAAGAGCCGCAGAGGCTGGGGTCAGTTGCACCCAGATCTGAATTGTGACTGACATTTAGTGAAAGACCTTGGGGTAGTATTGAATTTCTTTGAGTGTCAGTTTTCTTATGCCCTAGACATAATAGTTTTACTACAATAGAGACTGACCAGCCACTCACCAAATCAGCCTTCCCCTCCTCCAGGCCACACAGCTAGGTCCCTGTTCCAGCCTCCTTTCCGGTCAGACACAGTCACAGGGCTGCGCTCCACTGGAAAGAATGGCCTGGCCCACAAAATCCTCCCTCCTGTCCGCATCTGACCTTCCCCCATACACTCCAAGTCTAAAGGGGGCTTGGAGGCCTGGCAGCCCATCCTGGGCAGAGCCTACATGAAGGAAGGAACTTTGATTCTGAACTGAACAAGTGGGAACACTTGCAGTGGACTCTGAGAGCCGAAGTAAGGTTCTACTGTGCTGAATGGAAGCCAGAATGATTTTGCTCTCATGAAATGAGCAAAATGTGGCTTTTAGGAGCCCCTGCAGTGGGTAACAAAGACGATGGCTGCAGTGGTGCCAACACCCCCTAAAGCAACCTAGAGGCCCCTCCCAGGCTCCCTGCAGGAGTGGCTTTGAGACTCATACCCGCTCCCTGGTGACAGCCAAAAGCCCTTCGGGTTCTGCCTCCTCATTTTGTGCCTTTCTTGGGATCCATGTCTTCTAAGTCACCTGTGCACTGCCAGACAGCATAATTCGCAGGCCCGAAGTGCAGACCACATGTGCGGTTTTGGGCTGGGGCCACAGGAGGACTGGGGACTGTGGGATCACCTTCATCTCCAGCAACGTGACACCTTCTGACCACAACATAGTCAACCTGCTCACCAGCTGTAGTATCTTCCTGGCCGTTCTCTATCCAGAATGTGGTACAGCTTCCTGCACTTCGAGTTCAGAGACCCCCTCATCGCTGCAACGGTGTCACGTGACTCCTGAGTCTCAGAACTGCTGAGGTCACTATTCATCCCTTTCACAGTGCATCCAGTCACTCCATCCTGTTTATTGGTGGCCAAAGAATTGGGCTAGACACAGACATGATTCACTCTAGCAAACAAAGCAGAGAACACAAGCGACAAAGACACCCCAGACTGTACCCCCAGTCAGCCCGGACTGGCTGTGCAGATTTGACCTTTGTCAATCTACCTGAGGGAGCTGTAGCTCTCGGATCCCAACACATCACTGATGGGGCCCAGTCCCAATCACAGCCTCTGTCCCCAAGACCTCAGCACAATACCTCTCTTGCAAAGCAGGCAGGCACGTGATGAGTGTTTAATGATGACTTCACAAACCCTCTGACATTGCTGTCACCCAGTTCCACCACTCTGGTCCTGTGAACCCTCAGCCCCCAACCCTAACATTTGCCATGTCCTCCTGGGCCAGACAGGAAAGCCTACAGGAGCCCAAGCAGGTGCTGAATGAATGAATGCACAGGAGAGACAGAGGTTCACAGAGACAGGCTCAGCAGGCTGACTGAGCCCAGTGTGGCGGCCAGAGCCACGGGATGGAAACTGGGGGCCGCCCTCACCCAGCCCCCAATGGGTGGGATGGGTGGGTGGTAGAAAGGGAGAGATGGAGCTGCCCTCAATATCACTTTAAATTCAGGGCTTTTGCCCTGGCTGGTGTAGCTCAGTGGATTGAGCATGGGCCTGCGAACCAGAGTATCTCGGTTCAATTCCCAGTCAGGGCACATGCTTGGGTTGCAGGCCAGTTCCCAGCGGGGGAAACACGAGAGGCAACCATACATTGATATTTCTCTCCCTCTCTCCTTCCCTTCCCCTCTAAGGATAAATAAATAAAATCTTTAAATAAATAAATAAATAAATAAATTCAGGGCTTTCAATTTAAGGAAAAAAAGAAATGTGGCTTCTACACTAGTCATAGAACTTAGGGCTTTTGTAGTGGTATTAATCACCTCCATGAATACAAACACCATAAAAATGAAGTTCCATTTACATAAGCATTCACGCTTACCTAGCATAGTAGTGTAACCTTTAGACATTTGTCAGGCATGTTTTGTTTTGTTTGTGGTTTTTAGGAGTTTACAATGTATATTTTTAACTGGGTCACCAAATTAAATTTGAATAATCTAAACATAACCTCTGAAGCTTAAATTACATTTTGAGAGCTTCTACATCAATACCATTTGTAAAAAGGTTATGAAGCTTTCAGTCAGTTAAACTTTTGAGATATATGTGATGAAGAATGAGAGTAAAACATGCCTCAGTTCCTATGAAAATAAATGTACTCAATTAACAGAATTACTTTAATTAAACCAGCATCGCAGGTTAGTTTATAAGGCTATTAGTAAAATTTCAAGCAGAGGTTAAAGTAACACTAAAACTTAATTCCAGACTAGCTGTCATTGCATATCTGATATCAGTCAACCATTTAAATTAATCTATAAAATGAACCTTCCAACCTTATAACAACTTTTCCTTGAAAGACTACTGTCCAGTCTTTATATAGGTTGAGGTCAGGGTTAACATTATTTTGATAAAACAAGGCCTCTATGTAGGAATGGGAGAATAAGAAGGCATAACACACCATTCATCTTTTTTAAAAATATTTTATTTATCTTTAGAGGGGAAAGGAAGGAGAGAAGGAGAGAAATATCAATGTATGGTTGCCTCTCGTGAGTCCCCTGTGAGGAACTGGCCTGCAACCCAGGCATGTGCCCTGACTGGGAATTGAACCGCGATCGTGTGGTTCGCAGGCCCGCACTCAGTCCACTGAGCTACACCAGCCAGGGCACCATTCATCTTATCAGAGTTATAAGTGGTTGTTTGACAGAAGTATTGTTTCTTTATAGGTACTTACCAAAATATGATAGCATGCACTTTAATCCTCTGAAGTGAAACCATATGAAAGCAACATAATCTCCCATCTCAGGTTCATGGTTGCTTCCTACTGATTGTAACACTGGCATGTGTTACAATTTTGTTTTCCATAAGCTTTTTTTCTTAGTCATTATGATAGTACATAATTTTCTATGTCTGCTCTATCCTTGAGATTGTATTTTTTGATAAATGGAGAAAATCTAAATAAAAAAGTATTACCAATCTATGGGTGCCTAAGTAAGAAATAACGAGGCAAAGGGGAATGGTGGAGCGTTCACAGAAGGGCACCACATTTCTTTATACTTGGAAAAGTATCTGGGCTGGGTCTTAAGTGTTCAAAAAATTAGTTTTCCTATAAGTATTTCATTGCTGAATAGTATAAAGTATTACTGTTTCAAGGCCCAGCTGAATAAATATCTGTAGGGCTATACACAATTCAGTAAAGCTTTTAAACAAATAAGATGTATTTCTATCTATTCATCACGGCTCTTTTGGGGATAAAAAGGGTTAGAAAAATGTTTGTTTTACTATTGTATTAGGCAAATACACTTCCTATTTACAAGTAAAGTAGTTATCAATTACTTAAATGATACAATAAAACATGTATCCAGAAAGTTTATTAATATTTTCACTTCATTTTGAAAGAACATTCTATTGGCTAAGCTACCAAGATTCTGAGATTTAGCTGTTGTGGGAGCTAACATTGCTTTAATACACTGCTTTACAGAATAGCGAAGATGAGCAAAAGCACCCACTCCCACCTCAGTGCTTAAAAAGACTGTTCCATGCAGTTCAGGTTCATCGCACAGATCATTAGTGATACATAAGTGTCAACGTAAGCGAGTGCTCACTACACCTCCACACTAAGCCCACACATGGACCCCCTCTTCAGTCATCAGAAACACTATGTGAGGGCACTGTTATTACCAATCCCACTTCACTGCGGAGGGGCCTGAGGCACAGGGTTGGGTGTGACCAGCCCAAGGTCCCCCCTACAAACTAGAGGAGTCGGGGCTCGAAGGCAGCCCATCTGTCCCGAGCTTGCGCACTAAGTTCTCAGTAAGAACAGGATAGTTGTGTCATGCTAAAACAATATCCCAAAAAGGTACTTTTAAAATACACATATCCCGTAAAAATATACTGATCCCTCCCTCAAGACTTTGCAATAAGCAATAAAAATGTGTCGATGCTACTTTATTCTTTATCCAACTGAGTATTTGAATATTTTAGTGAATATAGAACAATAAAATTATCTTTAAATATTGTTCACAGAAAGAAACTTGACATTTGTTCAACACAATTACTGGATTGCCTCATCTGATCCAGCTTCTCTTTGTCACCAAACTCTGAAAAAGAAAACATGCGGCTCAGATGAACTCATTCTCAGAATCGAGATGAGGCCCAAGGGCATGTTATTGTATAACATGTTACAATTTTTCCTCAATTTGACATGTCCTGAGTGCCCATGGTTGGTACTTACAAGATTTGTTTTTGCTGTATCTAATTAGACCATTAGGCCCGTGTTAACGCCGTGGCCTTAGGGAATACCTTCCCCTTTCCATCTGGGTGGTTCTCTTTCCCGGCATCTGGACAGCTTTCTCAGGAACTTTAGCCTGCGGGAGTCCTGACCACTGCCAGAAGGTGAGGGTCAGGCCCTGGGAGGGAGGCTGCAATGCCTTTGTAGGACAGTGGCCTCAGGTCCCTGGGACCACATCATTGTCAAAGACAGAGGAGGCCCAGAGCTGGCCTTGTACGGGGGTGTCTGCTTACACAGGCCCAAAGGAATCTCCCCAGACTGAAACTCAGGTCTCAGAATGTCACTGAATGGAGAGTCTGGCTATACTCTGGAATGTGCCCCCTATAGGGAGCTACCCCTCCACTCCACACCCAGGCATCCCAGGATAGTTTTTCCTCATTAGAAGGGCCAGGTGAGAAGTCACAGAGAATCAGTTGGGCCAAATGGAGATTTCAGCCCCTCACAGCTACTGCTGGAGACAACTGACTTGCAAAGAGCCAGTGTGAAGTGCAGGCTGTGGTGTTTGTCCAGGTCAGGCTGGGAGGAGGCTCAGTGGGGCTGACGGCAGGAAAGTCAGTGGGGCAGAAGGTCCTCAAGGGTTCTGCATGGATCCCCTTTCTTTGAACTGTTGCCCCTCAGGCTGCCTCTCATTCCACCCCAGTCAGGCTCATAACATTTGCTTGGAGGAAAAAAGCTTCAATGAGCTGACCTTGGACTATTCTATTGGGTGTTATCTTCAGTGTTTCTCCCATTCCTTGGCTGAAAAAAAAAAAAAGAAGCAACTTACAGATGCTGAAACAAAACTGCCTAGAATGTGTTTCTTGATTTCAGGTCCTTTCTCCACGGGCCCTACTGCCTTGCTCTCCTAACCAAGATGATAACGGCCTCCTCGGGGCTCACTGGGTGAGCCTTAGCCTCGTCCTAGTCTGTCGGTCCTGTACAGCAGAGCTCCAGGACCTGTGCTGCTCAGACCCTGTCCCCACTCCTCCACTCCACCCCTTAGCCCCTGTGTATGTCGCAGGACAGTCCTCAAACTATTCATCACAGGACCTCTCACCCTAAAGGTATCGTGGAGACTGTTTCATAAAGTACTTTCCAGAGAACAACTATTAATAGGTCAGGTCAATTAAGAAGGTGTATATGAGTGGTATGAGGTGGTGGGAAGAATTTCCATGGACAAAAAAGTTTGGGAAACAGCATAGAATTAAGTTAAACAGGTTGTTTTCTGCCAGACACACTGGTGTGTGTTGTAAACCGTCAAGAACGTTGGGTGCAGGGTTTTCCAATCTATTTGATCTTTGCATAGCAGTTCTTAGCACCAATGGCCCACAGAATGCATTTTGAGGGGCACAAGTCTGGTAGATCTGCACATTTTTCTGATGCAAACACTGAGTATCTAGGGGGTAAAGCATAGCTAGTGATTGATGGGTCAAAAACTAAAAGATAACTCTCTGACTCTATGACCTTTGCAAGAGACTCCAAGTCCCCTGGGGAGGAGGAGAGGATGGTGCCTAGATTCCTCTTGCCAGTGTATTTTGGAGCCAGGTATCCAGACCTTCATGTTCAACAACAGACTCAGATTTCGGTTGCCCCTCATGTCCGTCCATCACCAGAACTCCCACTCCCCACTCCAGAGCCCTGGTGCTCTCAGCCTGTGTCCTCACCTCACAGATGAGCCCTTTCCTTTACAAGCATTGACTTTATAGGAGGAAACGTTGAGAATCGCCCCCTAAGTAAAGGGTGAGAGAGTGT
This sequence comes from Sturnira hondurensis, assembly GCF_014824575.4. Taxonomy (NCBI): domain Eukaryota; kingdom Metazoa; phylum Chordata; class Mammalia; order Chiroptera; family Phyllostomidae; genus Sturnira; species Sturnira hondurensis. The sequence continues at coordinate 1,642,721 of NW_028081809.1, forward strand.
CCACAGTTGTTCACCAGTTCACTTTGGGGCCCTGGCTGTGCTCATTTGGCAGGAGCTCCAGGAGCTCCCAGGAGCTCCTGGGGCGGCAGGAGGTAATCGGGGTTAAAAACAGGGAAAAGGAAACATGTTATACCCTGAAAAGAAAAAATGGCCGTCCCCAGGTAGCAGCGTGATCCTGCAACATAAAAACACAAACCATTATGCAACTGTGTTGTGCCCAAGGTCTCTCAAAGATGTCTGTGGCAGAGCTTTTCAAAGCGTGGTCCCCAGCCCAAAGCATCAACACCACGAACTTGTTAGAAATGCATATTCCCAGGCCCCTACTGACTCTCCCCATTTTAACAAGGTCCCTAGGTATTTATGATGCATGGTCAACCTGGAGAAGCATTGGTACATGGGGTCTGTGCCATTTGCAGTCCTCCCCAATTGGTACAACCAGGAGCAGACGGCCCCAGGTGACTCCTCTACAAGACTGGAGGTAAAATACTCACAGCCAGAGGATTGTCCCATGATTCCTTTTGGCTGCAGATCAAGCCTAGAGACTTCCAAAATTAAAATGCTTATCCTCAAAGAAGATTTTCAGGGGCATATTGTGAGAGCAGTTCTTCCCAGAAGTGGTGTAAAGAGGCTGCAAGGTGGCCCCTCCCCAAGCACTTCATGTCCTCTCACAGATCTTTCATGGGGGAGTGTGATCTCCACTGGGCTTACGTACCTTCTTGGTAAAGTCAGGTGCTGCAGCTCCCAAGCCCTGTGAGGGAAAGACACAGGTTAATTGAACGGGAACCACAGCCCTGAGGCTTGCTGTGTTCTGCTGCGATCCTGCACCTCCCGGCTTCCACTCTAAGACAGCCAGAAGTTGGGTGCAAAAAACAGTTCATGGGAACAGCTGTGTAGCCAATTTCAACTTCCTGTTTGGGAAAGCAAGCATGTTTTCTTGACTGAGTTACCATTTATGTCCAGGACAATGTCACGTTTGTTTGCTCTTCCCAACAGCCTCAACTCGAAATTACACCCTGGTTTAGGCCCATGTTCAAAATAAGACATTTCAGCTTCTTCCGCTTGTGTTTGCGTATGAATCTGGCATAACGATGGAGACAGACCTAACTTGGAAAGCTGCGGTCAGTAGCAGATCAGATCAAGCCCCACGAGCTTGGGGTGACCAACGTATTTCTCAGGAACTGAGTGGTTTCCTCGGAGTCTTGGGGTTTACAGAGCTGGAACCAGAAAAGTCCTGGGCATTCTGGGATGAGCTGAGCACCCTACTTGGGTGCACAGTATTCAAAAGAAGTTTTCTTTTTTTCCCTTACAACAAAACCTTGATTAAGATTTTGAGGTTCAGCTATTACTAAAACTGGCAATTTCTCAACTTAAACTTTTTTTTTCTTAGAAAAACAAAGCTCTGAGGTCTGGAAAAAAGAGCAAGTGGGGCAATGGGAAGCAGAGGCTATCAGCACAGCAAATGTTCAAGTCAAGAGGAAGAGGAATGAGCAGGGAAAACGAGAAGACAACAGAAAATGTGGGTGGGGAGCTGAGAAAAGGAGAGGGCGGACCCATGCGGGGCCAGTGGAAGGCCTGCAGTGGAGGACACCAGGCCAGAGGGGTAGGTTAAGTAACGTGGGCAAGGTCAAAGGCCCAGAGCTCCCTCCCAGGTGGAGTTTCCAAGAGAGAATGTGAGTTCCAAGACTACACACGCATTTACCCCGGTTAAATGTACTTTTACTGGCATAAAAATATGGCAGAAGAAAAAAGCTCATACGTGCTGTAGAAATCTTTCCATCCTTCCAGTGGTGAGTTTGGCGGCCAGACGCATTAAAGGGTGCACGGGAGGGAACTGCAAGAGAGGGATGCTGTGAGGGTCAGAGGCAGCTGGCAGCCGTAGCCCAGGGTTATGCGCACCCTTTCCACTCATGCTATTACAAATGGGTTTAATTTTCAGAGTAAAATCATTTCTGTGCCTAAGCTTGAAATTTTATGTTTTCAATAAAAAAATCGCCTGCCTTGATAGCAGGTTTCAATTCCAACACATCACTTAAAAATATCCCCTTAGGTTCAATCAGACTTTTATCTGCATCGACCCAAAGTTTTCTGTGCTTCTGGTCTGCAGTGAATCATCCTGAAGAAGCATCTCCACTTAGATGCTTTCTGGCTCCCCAGGTGTGCTCTCCTAAGGGAAGAAGTGGGAGGGCAGCACCCCTAACCCTCGCTACCAGATGCATTGTTTTCCTGGACGTCTTGCCTGTGACTGCCTGCTCGCACTCAGACATGCACCTGTGTCTTATCTGGTCTTTACGAGTCCTCCATGAGTCTGGCTCAGGGTGCAAGTTAATTTGTGTCACAGACTAGGTTTATCTTTCCCCTTCCACTGTCCTTCCTTTGTAGCGCCCACCTATGCACTACTGATGAATCTTTGCCTTTTAGGGTAAAAACAAAAAATACTTAGTTGGGTATTTGTTTTGTAAGGGTCTTATTGAAGATTTGGAAAGCCTTGATTATACAAATAAGTGACTTTCTAATGGTGAAATTGCAGTTGCTGTGACAGGGCACCTTTAATTTTATTCTATGCTCTTCCTGATAATTCTCAAATCCCTGTAGAAAGTCACTTACACGACCTATACCAGAGGGTAACTCAAGTTTATACTAAGAAAGTTAGAGGGGATGCTTGTTATTGGAACAGAACACACACACCGTAATGGTTATGGATCAGTATTGGGGGATGGTTGCTTTGCACTTCACAAAACACTTTTCAAATTTTTAAAAACAGAGGGTAATACGGAACAATATAAATAGAGCTCCATGTTTGCTCTTCTTTGTATCTCTGTTTAAGTGCATAATAAAACGTTATTTCTTACTTATTTTTCCTTTTCTATAATTTATTCTCTACCTTTTTCTGTCAGCCTCCTCCCACCTCCACTCCAGAAAGGGAGACGCATCATCCCTACAGCCCTGGGGAAAGGCACCTAGGAAGCTGCAGAGAAAGTGTCGAAGGCCCCCTGCTTTTCTGCGGATCTGCACTCACCAATTACAGAGGGATAAAAGGCATCCAGAGGAGAGGGACTTTTACAGAAAGATGATTACGGTACAACACTGACCCCAGTTTTAACTGCGTGTGTTGGCTCCTGAGTTCTGGAGTAGTGGAATAAAAACTGAATAAGAAAAACACCATTTTAGTACTAGGTGTCATTTGCTATAAAGTGGAAGTTGCATGCCCTTGCTACTGGGTGGGGCAGTACTCACCCTTTTGTATATGCCTTGATTATCCTGGAAAGAGAATTGTGAGGGGAATTACATGAAACTTTATTGTGTCAAGTAACTGATAGAATTTTCAGTATAAGTTACACCATACGCTCATATAGGATTTACCTTAATATTATGAAATAGATTGCCAAGCTAAAAAGAAATGCATCACACAAACTTAATAAGACTAAATCAAGTTGATGCAGGATCTTATGAGAACAAAGTTTCCAGCAACACACTATTATTTTAAAACTTAATCTCATTTTACCCTTTCAAGCCTTAGAGGAAAACATACTCTATGATGTATAGAAGTGATATCCTAATCTAATCCCAAGTAACTGTCTGAATAAGATCTGGAATAAAATAACGATTGCAATTTTTAATTTGCTGCTGGGTATGCCCTAGAATTCAGCTTTTTTGATGGTGCTTTCAACTGACCAAACTTTTTTTTCCTAAAAGCTTTCAAGATGAATCTTCACTGTCCCTGCAGAAAGCACGGTTTTTCGTGTCTCAGTCCTTGTGAGAGCACCACCTTGCCCTCGTTTGCATGGATGACAGCCTGGGAAAGCCTGTCTAGGCAGCATGTTCTACTCAAGGATGCTGTGAAGAGGGGACCTCACCAAACAACAGGGAGATTCCATGGCTGTATTTTATTGAACTGCTAGAGATGATTACTGTGAATGCTGTTTTAAATATGTTGATCTAGCTATTGATCATTCGTGTCTCATTTATATTTAAGCATCATTAAATCAGCCCCAACTCCAATTAAGATAGAAATGAGAGTTTTTGATAATACTTCCCGTGAATATGATTATATCTTCCTGTAAAGTTTGTGGCAAGATTCTGCAGCAGCTCCGTCTGTCTCTCTCTCTGTTTTGTACATTCAGGCACACCTATGCATATGGGCACAGACATGCTACAGGGGGTGGGCAAAAGTAGCCTTATGGTTGTTCGGATGGAAAATAATACAGGGATTAGTAAGGATACAGGAATAACTCTGTGTTTCACATACAACTGTAAACCTGTTTTTGCCCAGCCTGTGTAATTATCCGACATCACTGAATAGCAGAGGTTCTGTGGAGGTTCACTCTATTTCTTTATAATTATCACTTCTAAAATTTAGTATCTTTACAGCTTTTGGTCTTTTTGTCAGCACCTGTTTGCTCTGTGTGTATGTTCTGAAAATTTACTGTACAAACAATTGTGTGTTTTTTTTGTACCATGGTTTTCAATTTTATACCATTACCTTTTAGACCAAAAAAAAAAGAAAGGAATATAAAGGTGTTTTTTCAGTTGCTAAACACCACTCTCAACATTTTATATGCACCTTCCTTGCTTTGATCTTTTCTTTCTACAAAAAATATTTTTAAATGTACACTTTATCTTGTTTATTTATTTCCCTAACTAGAACATGAGTCCCGTAAGAACAGGCACTTTTGTCTGTTTTGATCACCACTGTATACCCCCAGCACCTGGCAAATGGCATGCTTTCAATAAATATCTTTTTTGAATGGATGAATAGTAGGGCTGTGTTTACAAGAATCTGTCTCCCCTTTTCCCGTATAAAATTCTTCTGATTTCATGTAGTGACCAGAAACACAAAACACAAAGATTTCTCAGTTTGCAGACCATAATACTTTCCTAGTGGCCTTGTAATAAGAATTCCCTGGAGACACAGACCTGGACTCTTCTAGAGACCAGAACCCGAAGTGGACATATAGCCCAGGTAAATCACTCAGACGTTGGGTTGTAGAGGAAACCAAAGCCCCAGGAGAAGTGACACAACAAATGTTACACTTCAAGGCAGAAGAGCCACAATCTCTCTGTTAATAGCTTTAAAATATTGGTAGTTTTAGTCATTAAGCGATGCCTTGCTCTTTTGCAATTGGAAGCAATGGACAAGATCAGCTATGGGAAAATGGAGAAGAGGGAAGGAAATTCATCCCAAGTGGGTCCTTGCACTTGGGGAGCCACACACCCAATTCAATACTGAGGGCAGCAGATGTGATAGCCACACTCCCACTTCCTCTGCTTATGCGTGGGACCCACACAGCTTTCACGTGAGGGATGAGGAAGCCCCTTCGGTGTGAAAGGCAGTTGCAAGGAGATGGAGAACTTTGAGTTCTCAGCCTGAATTCCTGCTCCGGGTACCAAGGTTGAAAAGATCAGTTTTAAAGTTGAGAGATGACAATTGTCTTCAAACATACACATAACAGTAAACTGAAAATAAGGATAAATGGGCATGATACATTTATGAAGTTTAAGAGAAAAAGTGATGTCTGAATCTTGAAGAATGGAAGTTAGTTGCATCAAGAAACAATAACATCTAGCACTTAAGTGCTGTCACTTCGATCTTGCAGACACCATTGAAAATACTTCACAAATATTAAAACAGTTTAGCTTCAGCCTCATGATGACTATTATTTCCATATTATAGGTGGCAAAGCTGAGACACAGAGTGATTAAGAAACCTGTGGAGGTTTAGCTGATGTGGGTTTTAAAGCCAGGTACTTTGGCTGTAGAGTCTTGGCTGCTAACCACAGCTGGCAAAGGAAGCAAAGGCATGTTTTGGCTAAGCGTGAGATTGTGGAAAGATACAAGGGCCCGGTGCATGTGGAGAATAGTAAGAACTTCATTGTGGCTGGAGCACAGTATACTGTGCGTCAAGGAGGTGAAGGAGGAAGAGGAGATGCAGTTCAAGATGAAAACATATCATCTATGCCTAGAATCATGGAGTCTACCCTGGTGTCACCCTCTCTTACTTTGTTTTTTTAAGATTTTATGTATTTACCTTTAGGCAGAGGGGAAGGGAGGGAGAAAGAGAGGAAGAGACACATTAATGTGTGGTTGCCTCTTGAGTGCCCGCTACTGGGGACCTGACCTGTAACTCAGACATGTGCCCTGACTGGGAATGGAACCAGTGACCCTTTGGTTCACAGGCCGGCACTCAATCCACTGAGCCACACCAGCCAGGGCCCTCTCTTACTCTAGAGTGAATCAACATTTACTTTATATCCACTGAAATATTTCTGCCGTGGCTACTGTAGTTACTATTAGGTCCTTTACATAAAATCTATTGTTTTGCAGAACTGCCAAATCATAATACATCAATTTGAAATGTGTGTTAGGCTATATCATAATTTAGTCAATTCATGTAATTAGATATGTATATGTGATTATGATCATTGTAAGAATACAGATGAACTACTAATATCTTACAGTAATTAATATTTAAGAAATTCACTTATTTCCTAAAGCTATATTCTTACACAAACACACACACAATTTCTTCTGTAGTTAGCAAGATAGTGTCCTTAATACTGATACCAATTGTGATATACATGTGTACTGCTATAACTAAAAGAATTATCATATGTATATTAGGTTTTTTTTACCTTAGGTTGCCTAGAAAGAGCTGCCCAATATGCCAGTTGCTAAAATAAATGAGGAAAATGAATTAAAGGTAAGTATAAATTCCTTAGTCAACAGCATTCTATCACAACACATATAATTCTAAATTTGTCCCATTTATGAACCTTGTATTATCTTCTCACACAGTAACAATGAGTTTCAACCCAACTGTCAGGATACCGTTAATGAGACCATGAAAACAACAATGGCAAGTCCTGCTGCTGCCAAGAATCTGCTCTTAAAATAGTTTTAAGTGAACATTATCCACACGGTATTTTCAAGGCCAAGACTAACTAAAACCCTCACATTACTGAACATCAGTGTACCTCCAGCTGCACAATATCCAGGCCATCTGGAGAATCATCTAAAGGTGGAGGATATCCTATTGTGAGAAATCATAAAAATATCAATTAGGAGAAAAGAGGTCATAGTATTAAGTGTTAAATATTTACCATGGAAAACATATAGACATTCTAGAAATACAATGTTGCTAAAAAGGGTTAACGAAGAAAACAGACTGTACCTACCACCAGCAAATCTGAGATTTGTGCCAAAATTAATTTAAAGTAGTATTTTAAAAAATTTATTGGGAGTTAACAGTACAAGAGTTAGCAAGTCAGGAAAAGAGGGCAAAAATTCCCAGGTAACAATCTAATCTGTATTTTGATGGAATTTATGAGGATGGAATATCAGGAAATGGTGTCAACAAGTATGTGCATCAGAGTCACTCTTGGGACATTTAGGAAATGTGGACGCCTGTCTCTCTGCTTCACCAGATTCTCTGGGGGGAGGGGTGTGGGAGGCCACCACCGGCATGCAGATGGACTCTGTGTGGGTCAACTGTTATCTGACCCAAATGAAGTCTTCATCCCATGTGCTTTGATACAACTCTTGGAGGAACAGCTAATACTGCAATTGAAAGAACCAACTAAGTAGATCAAAACTAAGCAGACGAAATTAAATGTGATAAATGTAAAACCCTGAATTGAGATTTTTTTAATGTGAAAAAGAAAATATCTGGCTCAAGGGTAGTATATTGTTTTTTAAAATCTTAATTGATATTTTGTTCCCTGAGATCTCTCTATGAGCTAAGAAAAAGCTAAAAACTAAGGCAATCTTGTGCTATATTCAAGTAGCAGTGTCCAAATCTTGAAAGGTAACAGTCCTACTTAAAGTAACAGGATGTGTAAAAGAAACTGAACAGTTTTTGTTGGTAAAGGGAAAAATTGGGAAGTGTATGTTAACTACCTTCAAATATTTTGAGAACTGTCATAAAAGATTTTAGTCTTATTCTACATACCCCCCACAGGAAATAGCTAGGTTTAATGGTTAGAAGTTATATGTGATCAGATTTCAGCTTAGTGTAAAGAAGTTTTTGATGACTGGCACCATTCAAAAATGCAGGTTAATTCAAACCAGCTTTATAAGGACTTATTGAAAGGTTATGTGTTAACAGTACAAGGAGAAAGACCATAGACACCCTACCCTCAGGGAATATAAAGTCAAATAGAAAAATGAGGGTGGTGGATATAAATATATAGACAGATAGATAAAAGGTAACAAATTTCCAAAAGTGTTATATAAGCAAGGTTCTATTGGAGTCCAGAGGAGGCAGCTACTGGCTGTCTCAGGCTGGTAGTGAGTTGGGTGTTACTGAAAGTAATCAAATAGGAAAATCATAAAGGCAGTCCCTGTTCTCCATGAGATTAATCAAATGACTTTCACAGTTCCTTGAAATACTTAGGGTTTATGATTATACTATAGGACATAGTTAAAAAAAATTTTACACTGTTTGAAATATATTTTCTGTTTAAATATCTTTTCAAAGATTTGTACTGCCTTAAATGAAATTTCTAAATAGTTCATGTTTACAACTGTAGCTGTTTTGCCACCACATCCTTCCCTGCATCACATGGAGTGTTACCTGAAGATGGGGAACGGATTCCGACTAACTGACCCCGTCCAGACCTCACCCTGGTTCCCTACAAACACGTTGGTTTTGGGAAGTTGGTGAAGCGATGCCAGCGTCTTGTCAGCACCTCGGAGAGCGCCCTGTCCTGGAAGCTGTGGGGCCTCCCCTGGGTTTTTAGGGATCCTGCGTCCTGGGAGCCCACAAAAAGGCTATGAAAAGATTCCTTTTTCCTGTATGCACTCCTACCCAGCCCCTCTCCAAATGCCCTCAACCTCCAGTCTTGGGGACTGTAATCGAAATTCTACCATCTCTAGTTCTATTCAGAATTCTGGGACACAAATGTGTTATGAAGTTGAGATTTTCCCCGAATCCTATTTCCTCACAGTTTCCATGGCACATGTTCAGGGCAGTAAAAGTATGTAGTCGGGGGTGAGGGGAGAAGTTGCCTCATTTGGTAAAAGGCTGTGACATCTAGCTCTGTTCACCCTCTCTTAAAGGTCATGGACAAATGAGAAACCATAAATTGAAAGGGTAGAAATGAGGGTAGGTAAAGGAATTAAGTTTTTCTTCCTCCAAAAGGATCAAGGAATGTTTCAGTCTTAGATCTCAGGCCAGCTGGAGTCTGATGAAGGGGTCACCTTACCTGTGGAGGGATTCTGTAGCAGGCAGAAGCAGTAGATGGCCAGGATGGAAGGGAAGGGGAGAAAAAGATGTTTCATCCTTAAAATCCAGTTGCTCTTTGCTAACCAAAGATGTATGCTGCTAGGACAAGAGTTGAGAATTTCCTGAAGTTCCACAGGTAGAGACAACCCTCTGCAGGTCCGATTGTCTGATAAGCCCAGTAAAAAAAAATACCTTTATTTCAATGTTCCAGAGTCCATTTGCTGAGCACCAATGAGCTTTGCACAGGAGGACCCTAGCTTTCTCGTAAATATTGTGCTGGGCCCTTATTTGTGAGATAATATCCTCCTGGTGTCAGCATTGTAGAGAGTCATCTTTTTCAACTCAGCAATAAAAATAAAAAATGGAGAGTCATAATTGTTATTCTATAGTGGTTTAAGAAACATTTCTGACTCAAGAAAGGCTTTTTCTCTTTTTTTAATCAAAGAACTAGACATAAATCTGTAAACTCTTGCACAATAAAGTCATGTTTCCAAAGAAGCTGTTTCTTTCCCATCATTAACAAAGGATGTTTTGTCTTCTTTGGTGCATCTGAGAAGAACAAAAGTTGGTATCTGGGATGTACAACATTACAAGAAACTCAAAAGTTCAATTAAGGTTCTTTTTTAAAAAAATATGGTTGAAAATTGGACTCTAAGGTTTCTCCAGATTTATTTACACAAGCAAGTTAAATATGTTCAGTTAAATCAGTATTTGAGGAGACATGACAATGCCTAAAGATAATACTCCATCTACTATTTTTATTTGTTTTTAGACATCTCACATATGTTATTTCATGTAATTCTCACCAAAAACCCCTGCAAGAAATGCACTACTATCCTAATTTTATGAATGGGGAAATTGAGGCTGGGAAAGATGAAGGAACTTGTCCAAGGTCACCAAGCCATCAAAGACACAGATCAGGAATTTGAACTCAAGGATGGAATCACATCTTCAAGAGTGTGGGATTATAGTTGTTTTCTTTTTTTTCTAAAAAGAGTCTCCTTGATATTGGAATGGGATAGAAAGGAGAAAAATTGAAGTTGGCTATTATTTTTGCAAAAGAAGAAACATACATGGCATATATTAAATATCTTTGGGCTTTTTTCATCATGTCTATCTTTAAATTTTGCTCTTTAAGGACTACAACTGCTGAATGCTTACAATATGCCTAAAACATTACCTTAGTCATATTATATAATTTTTAAATGAATAAAAAATTTAAGACTAATCTTGGGTAGGAGCTGCTGAACATAGACTGCTTATGATTTAAAATATTGTATTTTGCCCTAAAATGTCTCATGAATAACAGAGTGGGAATTATGAACTTCTTTATAGCCATAATATTTTGTCTATTTCTTTGAACAGTGAGAAATAGAGATTTCTATTATAGGATTTATCATTTTTGTTTAGGAAGAATGACTGAAGGAAAGGCAGAGATTTAACCACCAGGCAGAGATTATTTCTTTTGTATAAAAATATACCCACTGCTTACAAACAAGCCCTTACCTAACGAAAGAAGAAAACGAATAAATGCTTTTTGAACATAAACCACTTATATGGAACTAAACACAACTACTAGTGGACATTTTAGACACACAACACATACATAATGGCAATGGTTTTAGCAGTTTTACTAAGTATAAACCAAAAAGTAGTTTTGAACGTGTAGTCTGTGTCAACCAGTGAACTAGGTGATCTATACACAAACATACCTTGTTTCGAATAATCTTCTGCAATAACTTTGATTTGTACCAAATTTATTTTGTTTCTTTTGCATATTTTGCCCATAATATTTCTCATGTAATCAGGCTAAAAATTAAAATGCCATTTTTTAAAAAATATTTTTTAAGTTTATTTATTTATCTTTAGAGGGGAAGGGAAGGACAGAGGGAGAGAAATATCAATGTATGGTTGCCTCTTGTGTGTCCCCTGCTGGGAACTGGCCTGCAACCCAGGCATGTGCCCTGACTGGAATCGAACTACGATACTCTGGTTCACAGGCCTGTGCTCAATCCACTGAGCTACACCAGCCAGGGCAAAATGTCACTTTTAATAATAACCAGAAATGGGAAAAAGGAACAAACAAGAAAAAATTTGCATTCAACAACCTTATTACAGAAGAAATTGCGTCCTCCCCACCTCCAAATTCATATACTGAAGCCATGATCCCCCCCATGTGACTGTGTTTGGAGATGGGGCCTTTAAAGAGGTAATTAAGGTTGAGTGAGACACAAGGATGAGACCCTAATCTGACATGACTAGTGTCCTTAGGAGAAAAAGAAGAGACACCAGAGCTCTCTCTCTCTACATGCTCACAAACAGAAGAGGCTCTCACAGGACCCAGCAGGAAGGCGCTGTCTGAAAGCTGAGAAGAAAAGTCTCATCAGAAACAATCTTGTTGGCATTTTGCTTGATCTTGTGCTTCCAGATTCCAAACTGTGAGAAAATAAATGTCTGTTGTTTAAGCCACCTAGTCTGTGGTCTTCTGTTATGGCAGCTCAAGCAGACTAATATAAATACAGAGATTTTTAGCCTATTCAATGCAATAACTTAAAAATAAAATAATAAAATGAAAAGTAAAAGTTGGAAACTCCCATCATTTCAAATGATATGATTATCTACCCAGTGCAGTCCAAAGGAATCAACTGGCAAATTATCAGAATGCATAAGAGTTAACCAAAATAGCCAGATTTAAAGGAAACTATTTTCAGGAACAATCTGCTTAGAAACAAGCAAAAATTAATTAGAAAATGTAAAAAGCTTTACAAACTATAAAATACTGAGAACTAAGCCAAATAATAAATGTGCAATATATTTTTAAAAGATAACCATAAAATTTTACAGACATAAAGGAATACATGAATAAATGGAAAAGCATATCAAGACCCTTGATGACAAGGTTCAATCTTTTTAAAAGTTCAACGGATGGCAAAGTAATCTATAAGGTCAGTATAATCATTATTAAAATTCCAAAATGGCTTTTCATGGAATTTAAAAACTGATTTTGAAATTAATCTGGGGGAGAAAATATTGAAGAGTATTCAAGAAATTTTTGGAATAAAAAAGAATGATACTTTGTCAATATCAAAATGTACTACAGAGTAGTAGCAATTGTTATATTGCAGTAGTCATTTTGTTATTGATCCAGTAACAGATAAATAGGTCAATGAAATGGAATAGTCTTCCAACAGATCAGTTTAATACAGAGTAAAGGTGGCATTGCAAGCCAGTGCGAAAATGATGAACTACTTGATAAAAGGTATTTAGGACAATTGGCTATCCATTTGGCAAAAAAAAGCCTTATTTTATGCTATAAATTAAAATAAGTTCCTTATCCTGGCTGGTCTAGCTCAGCTGGTTAGAGCACCATCCTGTAAGTGGAAGGTTGTGGGTTTGATTCCTGATCAGGGCACCTACCTAGGTTGTGGGTCTACCCCTGGTCTGGGTGCATTCAGGAGGCATTCCATCCATGCTTCTCTCTCACACTGAGGTTTCTCTCCCTTCCTCTCTTTCTAAAAGGCAGTGAAAAAATGTCCTTGGGTGAGGATAAAAAAATAAATTCTAGAGTATTAATGGATTAAAGCTAACACACACACACTTATATAAACTGCTATATTAGGAAAAAATAGAGTATGTATTTGAATGGAAAATTGCTCTTGAGCAAAACTCAAAATAAGGAAGCCATTAAGAAAAGACTAATAAAGTGGATTATATTTTGAAAATATCTGTATGAAAAATATACCTTAACCAATATTAGCAAAGAAAATACAGAGTAGGGTATTTTCAACAACTCTACAGATTCGTATAATACAAAAAGAAAGAGAAAGAGAGACAAAGAACGAGCAGGGGAGGGAGGAAGAGAGGAAAGGAGGAAGGAAAGAGGCAGACAGGCAGGCACAACCTAAATGTCCTTCATAGAGAGAATATTAAATAAACTATGGAATATCCATAATATGAAATTTTATGCAACTGCTAAAAGGAATAAGATCTATATGTATTGACAAGTCAATCTCTTTGCAGCATAATGAATAAAGAAAAAGTTACCAAATTACTCACCACATTGGTCTACTATCAGTTTGTTTCTATTCATAACAACCCCCCCCCAAAAAAAACTTAGTTGTTTAAACAATTATTTGTTTAGCTCAAATTTTTGCAGGTCAGTAATTTGGGCTGGGTTCAGTTTGTCAGTTTTTACAGTTTGGGCTAGGCTCAGCTGGTCAGGTGGACTCACTCAGGCATTTGAATCAATTGATAAGTACACGGGGGTGTCTGGAATTTTTTTCCATTTACTCTCTCACTCTTTAGGTGACTAGCCCAAGCTTATTTTCATGCTGGTATCAGAGTTCTAACACAGCGAGAGTGGAAGCTACAAGGCCTCCTGCACCCTACAGTTACAACTGGCACACCACCACTCCTGCATTACATTGGTCAAAGCAGTCGCAATGCTAGCAAGATTCAAGGGTTGGGAAAAATAAACTCCACCTGTGAATGAGAGGCGCTGAAAAGTGGTAAGGCCAATCTTACAATCTACTAACCTCCACTCATGTACAAGTTTATTAAAATAGCACATGTAATTCTGTAAGTCCCTATGGAGGTAAATGCAAAGAAAAAGGGTGAAGTGCTACATACCATCCACAAAAAGCAGTGATTCTAGAGAAATGGATTGCAGGAGGGTCATAAAAACTTTTCACACTACCTATACTTCAAATTTTTGCATTAACTATTAATGAATTACTTGTGTAAGTAAAACTAAATTAAAAAATTTAATAAACTCCAAACACTATTATTAGTAAGTAGATTAATATAGGTAAAGACCTGAACTTACATACTCATATATGAAAAATCAACTCTTCTCTTTCAAATTACATTTACTTTTCCAAAGTGCTTCATTTGGGGGCCATTATTAAAAAGGTGTGACCAGTGGATTTGTCATTGCCAAGCCAATTTAAGTAGACATAATTTTTTAAATAAATGAATCATCATGTTGACTTCCCACACCGTTTGAAACAGAAGCAAACACCAGAGAATTACACTAAAAATCCCTTCTCCTTCCCACATTAAACTAGCTTCTACTTTATAAATGGTTATTATGATAAACCTCAGCAGGCTTTCAAGGAACTGAACTTTAATCTGTAGAACATAAAAAATGGAATTTCAAAATCGATTATAAATTTCTATGTTCAAAGTGTAATTCCCTGAGTTCTTGCGGTACCCAATGCCCTTCAAGAATTGTTTGGGTCTAAAGCAAATCATGATGCAGGTACAAGAGCTAATGTTTGAGGGCATTTGTCTATGAACAGGATTTCATAGAAAGTAGTGACAGGTCTGTTTCAGAGGCTGGCTGTTAAATCCTCAAAAAGCTGTTTGGTGGCAGAAAAGGCCAACCTCTCCCTCCTGCTAACACTGTCCCCACCCACTTGAATATGATCTTGTTTGCTATTTAGTAGTAGCAGGGGATGGGACAGTCACAGAACTTCAGGAGAGCCAGGATGTGCTAAAAGACAAGATCCATGAGAGTCACAACCATGCTTTTACCTATTTTATACTTTCCTTCGTCAAGAGTTGTGTCAGTCACTTGTCCACCAGTCTTTAGCTCCATGAATACCTTTCCTTAGTCTCTTCTGATCATGGAAAGCTGGAAACCTGCAAAATAAACTTTCTTCCCAGTTGGTTTCTGTCAATGGAAGAGGAATTTGAAAGATGGGAGTGAGAGGCATTTGGTTTTTTTCTGCTTTGGGTGATGCCTCCACCAGAGATGGTGATTGAAACAGCAGTCCGAGTAGGGACCCCATTGCTCTTAGTGGCCAAGGAACAAAGGCTCTGTGAACACCACTTTTCCTTATGTTTCTCCAGCCCAGTGGGTAGATGGGACTTTCTGCAGTTGCTAGCCTATGGAAAATGTCACTTTGTACCATTTTGCACTTCCAATCAATTTCCAGGATGATGTATTTATAGTTTTATTGATGCACCCTGTATTCGAACTGTATAATTTGATAAATTTTAACATACATCTATCCACTGTGATACTATCATTACAATACAAATAACAAACATATCCACCACCTCTGAAAGTTTTTCTTGCTCCTTTATAGTCTCTCTCTCCTCTTCATCTGCCACTGACCTGCTTTCTGTCATTGCTTGCATTTTCTAGAATTTATGTAAATGGAATGACTATGTACTATATTTTAAAATCTGAATTCTTTACTCAGCATAATCAAACTGACGCAAGTTGCTGTGTTTTTAATGATTTATTTTTTCTGTTGTTGCTGAATAGTGTTCCACTGTATGTGTGGATCACAGTTTGTGTTTTCATTCAGCTCCTGATGGACATTTGGGTTGCTCCCAGTTTGAATGGCACATTCGTAATGCGCTATTACAAATAAAGCTGCTATGATCATTTGTGTATAAGTCTTTGTATCTGCTTTCATTTCTCTTGGGTAAACACCTGTGCTTGGAGTGATTGGATCATAGGGTAGTTATATAGCTAACTTTTTAAGAAATAGTTAAGTTGCTTTCCAAAGCCATATTGTTTTAATTTTCACCAGCAGTGCATAAGAATTCCAGTTGTTTTGTATTTTTAGCAACACTTGGTGTGGTTAAAAATGTGGTTATAAATGTTTTCATAACTTTTAGCCATCTTACTCTTTCCAACACTTTTATAAGCAATTCCTTAAAGTGCCTCTGTTTAAAACACATAAAGTAACTTTTTACCTAACTAGTTGCTGACTCAACACAAGAATTGAGTGATGCAATGCTCAACACATATTAGATGCATGAATAAATGATGTTGAAAGGGAAGCTCTCGGGGTTATAAAAGTCTGAAAAAAATCAAGAATCATGACGAGACAGTCCACGACCATGATAAAACAGGAATATAAAGACTCCCTCTGAAGCACAGACACAGATAAGCAAGAAAAGAATCTCTAGCAAACACAGGGGAAGGTTCAGAGGTATTACATAGGGAACATTTAAGGGGAAGAGTCATCGCTAGTACTTGGAAATAGAGACTAAGTAATGTAAGAGCATAGATGAAGATCAGGAATTTAGCAATCAACAAAGAGTAAATTGGAGTGGAAAAGATAATGGCTTATATCAAACAGTTCTATGTAAGGACATACTTAAATGAGAAAAAGAAGTTTCATGGGGACCAATTAAAATAAGAGTTTAACTGAAAGTCAGAAAACATAAGCAGCTTGCACTGAACTCTGAGCAGTCTATCCACAAAGCACACAAATTACAGAGAAACAAAGGCTGTGAGCAGCACGCATGGCCCAGGGCAGGCTCAGGGAATCAGAACAGCTGATCTGACAATGAGGACAACGCTGGCTCTAGGGGCTTCCCAGCCTGTAGTTTCAGGTGGCTGGGTGGGTAGGTGGAATGAGTCATTTGCTATGAGCAGGCACATGAGTCTTTCTAGCCTGGTGATTCAAGAACTGGAGGAGAAGGGAGGGCTACTGGATTGGGAAAGAAAGAATGACTTGTTTGCAACGTGGAATAGCCTGAAACAGTGCCTCCTCCTCTCAGCTTTGCCACATATTTGTCAATTTCACTGCCTTGCCCATCTTAAGGGGTTTCCTAAGTATTCACTCTGCATCATGTACTATCTTTAACCCTCAGGAAGACAAGGCCTGTTTCTTTTTAGTTCTATTGGTCTTTTATAGTACTCAGAAAAATGATATTCATTCACTCATTCACTCATTCATTTCTGTAGACATTCATTGAGCTGCTAGCATATATCAGGCACCAGGGATATGAAGGTGAATTAGACACAATCCCTGAGCACAAGGAAGTCACAATGCAACAGGAAGAATGGACACATCCATAACTACCTATGACAGCATGTGAGAAGTGCTATAAAAGGGGCAGCCACTGCAGGGGAAGGAAGCAGGGAAAGGAAGGAAGCTGTATAGCTGTACAGTGAAACTGGCTTGACCTTTTGGTTTCAAGGACATGTGGGAGTTTGCCAAGCAGAGCAGGCAGCGGAAGGGAAATAGCAGTACCAAAGGTCCAAAGGTAAGAAAGCACCAGAGAAAAGTTTGGTGTTTCCAGAAGTTGGGGCCAGAAGCATGACTGATAGCTAGAGTGGGAAAAGAGAGAGTTGTGGCATCTTTTGGAAGGTTGTTAAATTAATGACAAAAATATCGGGGGAATCAGAAGGAAATGCTCCGTGAAAACAGGTTGTCAGTTTACAGACTTATAGAGAAAGTAGCAAATGTGTGATGTCATTTTTATAAGGTTATTCTTTCCATCTGCAAACATAGCTGCTCACCAGCCCCAGCTATTCTCTGATGGTAGAACTTGCTTTCATTTTGATGGGCAAGGGAAGGGAAAAGGGAGAGAAACACACTGGTTAGGAACGAGCTGGCATGGAATGCTGTATTTGAAGAGCCTGATAGGCCATTTCAGGAGCAGGGAGTGTATTGTGTAAATATCAGGAAGTCATCAAGGTTTGAAGCAGAAGATGTTGGGATCTGATCCAGCTGTGGCTACAGCTGGAAAGAAGCTTAAGTGGAAAGAGAGACCTGAAGTGGGCAATCTGTTAGGAGGCATCTGCAGGTGAAAAATAGTGAGGGCCAGACCCAAGGTAGTGAAAACAGGAATGGAAAGGAGGGGGTGGACTCAGACATTTTAACTAGAGAATTGGCAGGAGTTGGGGATATCTGTCTGGAGGCTGAAGGAAAGGAAGGAGCTGGAGAGACCTCTGAGTGATCAGACCTGCAATGTAGAGTGGAGAGTGGTTTAATCTGGACTGAGACCAGAATGCAGGTCTGGAGGAAGGAGAGTGGGCTGCTGTGTTGTATACACGACTGTGGAGGATACAAGTGGAGGTACCCAGCATGCTGCAGGGATCAAGGGCCTTATGCTTAAGGAGAGAGGTATTCAGATTTAATCATCAGGTCCATATGTGTGCTGGCTGAAGTAACTTTGGGAGAATGAAGAAACAGGAGAGCTGCGACCAGACCCTGGGGAATATCAATGCTCAAGGGCAGGGGAGGAACAGAAGCCAAAAAAGAATCTGAGAAGTAATTGCCAGGAGAGGGCTTACAGAGAGGCATGGAATTAGCAGTCAGCATGTGGTTGGTGAGCAGTGTCAGCTGGGGCTGGGGTGAGGGTGCTCAGATGGAGAGACTGCAGGAGAGGCAAATACAGACCAGCCTGTCAAGAAAGACAGAAGGTGCCCTGGCTGGTGTAGCTCAGTGGATTGAGTGCGGGCCTGCAAACCACACGATCGCGGTTTGATTCCCAGTCAGGGCACATGCCTGGGTTGCAGGCCAGTTCCCAGTTCCCGGCAGGGGACGCACGAGAGGCAACCATACATAGATATTTCTCTCTCTCTCTCTCTCCTTCCCTTCCCTTCCCCTCTAATTCCCCTCTAAGATAAATAAATAAAATCTTTAAAAAAAAAGAAAGAAGGGCTGGGGGCAATGAAGCCTTATTCATAAGTAAAGGGCAAGGGATACTTGAGCACAAAGGTAGGTAGGAGAGGAACTGGTGGGAACAGGGAAATAAAGGAAATTGAGGAGTCAAAGTCATGAAGTAACAGGAAGAAAATAATTGCAAGCCAGGGGGAGAGATGGTCCCTTGCCTCTGAAACAGGAAAGAGAGAGGTGAAGGCATGCAACTGCCTGGAGGTAGTGGGAAGGTATCGAGCCAGGTCATGTGACCAGGCAGCCTTTACTTTCTGTGGGAAGAGGAGGCTAAGTCACCTAGCAGAGGCTGGGGGGTGAAGTGGGGAGTTAGAAAGGGTAATTGAGATGCAAAACCCCACACATTCCATATTCAATTTGGACAATTTTTGTTAATTTGTCTTACTTTATATTTTAAGTTTTTAAATATTTTAACAAAGCAATCCTGCTTCATTCCTCACAGTGCTTAGTAACAGAATCTAGGCCTTGAAATAATAGATTCCTGTAATCGCTGGTAAGAGATATCTCAGCTAGTTAAGAAGAAAGTATATTGCCCTTTCTCTAACTGAAACAAAACAAAACGAAAACACAAGGGAGTGCTCTACATCATCTAACTGTGCTTCTCACTGCCATTCCTAAGGCAGGAGTTATGACACATCTGAACCTCAGAGAGTGTGACCATGATTTGTGCAAATAACCTGTAGCATCGTGAAGGTAGTAATCNGTCCCTTGCCTCTGAAACAGGAAAGAGAGAGGTGAAGGCATGCAACTGCCTGGAGGTAGTGGGAAGGTATCGAGCCAGGTCATGTGACCAGGCAGCCTTTACTTTCTGTGGGAAGAGGAGGCTAAGTCACCTAGCAGAGGCTG
Organism: Sturnira hondurensis; assembly: GCF_014824575.4. Lineage (NCBI taxonomy): Eukaryota > Metazoa > Chordata > Mammalia > Chiroptera > Phyllostomidae > Sturnira > Sturnira hondurensis. The sequence goes on from NW_028081809.1 coordinate 1,662,215, forward strand.
GGGGGTGAAGTGGGGAGTTAGAAAGGGTAATTGAGATGCAAAACCCCACACATTCCATATTCAATTTGGACAATTTTTGTTAATTTGTCTTACTTTATATTTTCAGTTTTTAAATATTTTAACAAAGCAATCCTGCTTCATTCCTCACAGTGCTTAGTAACAGAATTTAGGCCTTGAAATAATAGATTCCTGTAATCACTGGTAAGAGATATCTCAGCTAGTTAAGAAGAAAGTATATTGCCCTTTCTCTAACTGAAACGAAACAAAACAAAAACACAAGGGAGTGCTCTACATCATTTAACTGTGCTTCTCACTGCCATTCCTAAGGCAGGAGTTATGACACATCTGAACTTCAGAGAGTGTGACCATGATTTGTGCAAATAACCTGTAGCATCGTGAAGGTAGTAATCCTAACTGGTCTTGCTTAAAAATGTGTTGCCCTGGTAACGTTCCCCTTTGGGATCTGTTTTCTGGAAGGTATATGCATATGTGAGTCTTCTAAGTCAGAAGAGGGGTATGGGGACTTCTCTCATCTTCCTTTGTGCAAAGGTAAAATAATAATAAACTAAACCCTATGATTCTTTTATCTAAACAAAGAGTTTGAAAGAATAACTCATGCAAATTAATGGTAATAAATGTTTGAGAAGGCATGTGGGATATAAAAAAGAACAAGGCTAAGCTCACAGTTAAGGGTAGCATGGTCATTGGGGACATTCTTTGTAACTGTGCACTATTCTTCACAGGTTTGCACAGCCAAAGGGACAGAAGAAGGTTCTGGAAACTCAAGAAGCTGTGAAGGTGGCTCTGGAACTGAACCCAGGTGGCTCCAACCCAGAAGAGTTGGACCACCTCTGAGAGTCATTTTCCTGGGCACTGAGGACCAGCTCCCAGACAAGCTGTTTTGACTGTCTTTGGAAGCCATTACCAGGGCTACCTGGTGCATAGGACCACACTTCTATCTTAGTCTGCAGAGTCGAGCTACCTACCACTTGAGTAGGATGTTCCTTTTGAGTCACTTTCCCAATATAATAATGATAAAGTCACAGAGACCCAGTCATTCTCTCTGACCAGAACTTTAGCGCCAAGTATGTTCATACTTCTGTGAGATGCTGGATGAATTTTGAAGAGTGATCTGAGGCTGGAATTGGAGAGAAGTTAAAACCATCCCTGTGGAAAGAGCTATTGGTTTTGTGGGGACCACATGTTATCATGGCTCGTAACTTCTGAGGGGCACGAATCCTTCTGAGTATGTGAGGAAAGCTATGGATTCTCAAAAATTCACAAACATACCTGGATGCCCAGTTTTTCATGCCATTTCGGGGGGTCTGGCACATGCTTCTTTCCACAATCCTTTTTCATGAGCCCCCTGTCATGAGCAACAACCACCTACACTCAGGAGAAGGTTCCTCTTAATGTGGTCACCAGAACACATGCTTCAGAAATACCTAGGGTTCACAAGAAAAATGCAGGTTTGTGGGTCCCATTCCAGACTGTGAATTGCTGGCATGGTGCATGAAAATATCCACATTGTAAATATGCTTCCCCTGGGGTTCTGCTGCAATCTGAGTTTGAGAAGCCCTCCTTATGGGTTCAAGGCCAGATGAGAAATCTCAGTTCAAGCAGAACTAGGCAATTCCTCCTTACTCAACAGCTCATTCTCAGCCCATTTCAGGCTCTTTCTGCCTTCCGTCTCTAGCCAGCATGATTCTGGCTTTTCCTTTTCCATCACTTTAGAGATGCTCAGGACACACAAAGGTATTTTTATATTCAATCTGGAAAAATACTAACTGAAAAGGGTTCCTAGACCTAATTCCAGTGTGTGTGTATGTGTGTAGGCTTTCCCACATCAACAAGCAGTTCTCAGACCTCAGCAAGAAGATTGAGAATTCAACTCAATTCTTTTTTTAAAGATTTTATTTTTATTTATTTTTACACAGAGGGGAAGGGAAGGAGAAAGAGAGGGAGAGAAACATCAATGTGTAGCTGCCTCTCACACACACCACACTGGGGACCCGGCCAGCAATTCAGACATGTGCCCCAGCTGGGAATGGAACCAGTGACCCCTTGGTTCACAGGCCAGCACTCAATCCACTGAGCCACATGAGCCAGGGTAACTCAATTCTGATGCACCCTGGCTAGAGATAGAATCAGATTTCACAGGTCAGTGGCTCAGTGCCACAAGATCGCCCTCCACTTCAGATGCCAGCTGCAAACCCAATCTGTTTCTTATGCTTCTGACTGACTGGCTGCAAATCTGAGGTTCCAACAACCTGGAGGTCCCCTCCAACTAAGATTGCCAGTCACAAGTCCAGGTTGTTACCTGTACTTCTGACCTAGTGGCTATCAATGACAGGTTTCCACAATCTGCTCCTTGGGCTTGATTAATTTGCCAGAAGGGCTCACAGAACTCAGAAACATATTAATTACTAGATGGTTTATTACAAAAGGATGTAACTGAGGAACAGCCAGATGGAGGAGATTCATAGGGCCAGGTGAGGGAAAAGAGCTCAGAGATTCCATGTCTTCTCCAGGTGCACCACTCTGTCCACATCCTCACGTGTTCACCAACCTGGAAGGTCTCCAAACCCTGCCATGTTGGATTTGTATGGAGGCTTCATTATATAGTTATGATTGATTACATCATTGGCCATCAGTGACTGATTCAACTTTCAGTCCCTCTACCCTCCTTGGAGATGGAGGCAGGGGAGGGCTTGTGGAACTAAAAGTTCCAACCCTCTAGTAACTTTGTTGACTCCCCTGGCAACCAGCCCCCTACCTTAGGTGCTTTCCAAAAGTCACTTCATTAACACAACCAGAGACACCTTTATGTTCTCATCACTTAGAAAATTCCAAGGGTTCTGGAGCTGTAAGCCAAAAATTGTGGATGAAGACCAAATATATATTTTTATAAATCACAATATCGCACTGACTAAATTTTCTGCTAGAAATAAATAATAGAGGACTTCCCAGAAGCAATGTAGAGTGTCCTGGGTGATCTGTGTTGCAGCCAGGCTCCATCCCAGCTGCTGACTCTATGGTCTGTGCACAGCCATCTGTGCATGTAAAAATATCATTTGTGCACTTGTCTCAGCAGCCCTAGTGGGTTGGTAGTTCTGAGAAGGCTTTAATAACTGGAATTTGTTATTTAGAGAAGCAGTGTGCAAACAACCCCCTAGCATCCAGCATCGCTGGCTGCCTGCTCTATGAACTTCTTGGCATTTTCATTTTATGACCCACTATGAATAATTCTCACAACTCTCCATGTCTCTATTAGTCAGGTGTCTCAAGCTCATTTTACTTTTTATCCTGGGGCCATACTAAGCCATGTAGCAATGCTTTTCATCAGGATTCTGTTTTTATTACCCATCATGACACCACAGGAGCATGCTTCCCGAAGGCAAGGAGAGTACATATTGCCCACCACTGAGGAAGCAATCAATTCACAGGAAATAAAACTGGACTGTGACTACACATTTATTCCTCCACTTCTCATGTTAGTAATTTTATTTTTGGAGAGTTTGAAGATGAATTTGTGGATTCAGGTTCCTACTGTGAGGCAGCTACAGATTTCTTGCAATTATAATTACCCAGCTGTTATATCTGACCCCCCTTACTTATCAGAAGGCTCAAATCCAAGTGCTAAGTCCACGGCATACCATTAGGCATCTGTATAGAAAGGCCCTATGTTATGTTACAAATCTTTAAAAACTGGAATATGTTATCAAAGGGAAAATAAGGATTTATTTTTCTTTAACTTCAGCTCTGAAGCATTTTGATTTTGAACATTAAAATCCACAAACCAAAATCAAAATGACCCACATTTGAAGACATCTGTTTCACATGGATGGTATTAGCTGCTGTATTCATAGAGTGAACTTGGCTTTTGCGGGGGGGTCTTTGGTATGGGAGATGTCACCAATCTTGGGGAAAGACCAGTCAATTCACGGAGCTGGGACAGTTGTGTCATCTCCTGCTACCAAAATCTCAAGAAGGCCAATTAGAAACAGAATGGAAAGAACCAGTTGTACCAATATATTCACGAAATCACAGCATTAAGCATTGATGTGACTCCCCGGTGCCCTCTCCACCTCCAAGATAATGTAAAAGACAGGTTGTCTTGATTCTGCACCACTGGCAATGTCCTCTCCTGGGGCTGGCTGCTGAGACTGCCAAATCCTCAGATGTACTTCCATGACAACAAAGGACATTTCAGAGAGCTGTTTCTTTGTATGAATACCCTTAACTTCCCGTGATCTTTTGCCTTGGTTTGACTGGCTCACAAGTCAATGCAAAGAGAATGAAACCCAATAAAAGTGCAGATTGTCATCCTTCCCAGTCTTCACACCCATAGTCAGCACTTGTAGTCTGGTCTGACTCACCTTTCCACATGGGAAACAAATTAGATTTATATTTCCTTACAACATATACAAATAAATGCTAGGTAGGTTAAGTATCTGAAAGTGAAATTAAAAATTGAAAACAAAAAATTGAAAACAACTGGAGAAAGTATGAAAAACTATTTTGTTATTCGGAAAAAACTGATTTCTTTAAACAGCAGAAATTATTAGGGGAAAATATATATATTATTATGTAAATTTGAAAATTCTATCTGATGAAATATGCTATAAACTAAATTTAAAGACAAGCCAGAGTCAAAGAGAAAGTATTTATAAGAGAACATATGAGGAATTTATGTCCAAATAAAAATTAATATATATGTTATGAATTAATAATAGTTAATCATATGGTGCTTACCATGTGCTGGACAGTTTCAAACATATACAAAGTCACTTCATCCTAATAATAACCCTACAGTTATAAGGTAATCCTATTATACAAAGTTTGTTCCACATATGAGGAAACTTAGATACAAAGAATTTAGATAACATGCTCAATACCACACAGCTGGTAATAGTCTGTGCCAGAACTCTGTGAAGGATATGAATAAGTAATTCAGAGACAAAATCTAATGATCAGTCAGCTAATATCAGAGAAGTACAAAGTAAAATAACTAAATACTACTTCACACATCAGACTGGCACAAATCAAAAATTCTGACAATACTAAGTGTGTCAAAGAAGGGGTGGGTGAGTAAATTAGTAGAGCCCTTTTACAAGCAATTTGGAAATATCTAGTAAAGCTGAAAATGTACCCACTCTATGCCTCACCTACAGTGCATGTAGGTATGTAAAGAAACTCGTGTGTATACAAGGAGACATGTGTAAGGAAGGATACTCAGTAAAGCTCTGTTACAGAAAAAGTGTTTGAAATAACATAAATGTCCACCAATGGGGAATAGGTAAATAAATTGAGGTTTAGCCATACAATAGAACACTATACAGGAATTAATTAGATAAATAAATTCATCTCTTTTTTCCAAAAATCAACTTTATTGACATGATTTACATACCTCTCATACCCCTCCCTACTCAGTCAACACCCCTCACTCCTCTCCTATCTCCCACCCCAAGGAATCACTGATCTGATTTCTTTTTTAACATTATTATTTTTTTCATGTTTCCATTGTATTTTTCTTTCTTTCTTTTTTATTGTTGTTCAAGTACAACAATAAATTCATTCTTAATGTGCCATTATAAGTAGAGCTTAAAAGCCGAATGTTGAGTGAAAAAAGCAAGTTATGCCTTCTTTCAGATAGATGGAAGAGAGGTACTTTCCTCTGTTTTTCCCATTACACACAACTAAAGGCATTGAACATTATACAGGAAATATACAAGACACTTAAAGGTGTAGAGAAGGCAGACTGACAAGACATCAGGACCCACAGCACAACATGAGGGTGAGTTCCCTGGGTTTTCTTTTTGCTTCAAACGTCCTGGACTGGGTGCTGGAAAAGCCAGCATGTCCAAAATGCCAGTGAGTGCAGACCAAAAAAGCCCCAACAGAACTGTGCTCTCTATATCCAAAAAACTTTGAAAGGGTCTGCCTAGCCAGACAGAAAACTTTTAGGAAAAAAACCCACTCTACTGCAGCAAACACCACAGAAAAGACTATTGCCTGTCTTGGCCCCTACAAGCAAAGGCTGCTTGGGGGGCCTTGACTTTCACACTTGCCAGACTATGACAAGATGCCCAACCCTACTTCCATGGTGATGTCAGAGAAGACTAAGTAGAGACCCATGGTCCTGAGCAGAGCAGGGTTTTGCAGGGCTATCTCCTCCAGTCCACCCATGTGCATCCTTACCCCTGGGGCCATGCCACCAGGGCTATGGAGAAAAACTGCAATGAGCCCAGGGGGAGCTGGGCAGGTGGTGCAGGCGACACAGAAGAGGCTGGTGCTGGAAAGCAGGCATGAGGGGCCCACATGAGACAGCTGAGGAGGCATCATTGCCCACAACCAGGAGGGACTGCCAGGCCAGAGTCCAGAGGAGCAGCCAAGAACATTATGCAATTAAAAAACAAGCATCCTAAGACCCCAGATAGTCTCAGAGATCTTGAGGAAGAAGAATATAGTTGGAGAGATCACAATACCTGATATCAAACTATGCTGTGAGGCCACTGTAATCAAAACAGTCTGGTACTGGCAAAAGAACAGACACATAGATCAATGGAACACAACAGAGAGCCCAGAAATAAACCTGTGCCTATATGGTCGATTAATATTTGACAGAGAATATAAGAACATACAATGGAATAAAGGCAGTCTGTTCAATAAATGTTTTTTTTGACTATTGGACAGGTACATGCAAAAAAATTAAACTAGACCACAAAGTTACACCATATACAAGAATAAACTGAAAACACATAAAAATCCTAAAACACAGGCAGTAAAATCACAGACATCTCTCAGTAATATTTTTGCTGATATGTCTCTAAGGGCAAGGGAAATAAAGAAAAAAATAAACAAATGGGGCTACATCAAATTAAAAAGCTTCTGCACAGCAAAAGAAACCATCAACGAAATGAAAAGGGAACCCATTTTATGGGAGAACATAGTCACCAGTGATACATCATAAGGAGTTAATTTCCAAAATATATAAAAATCTTATATAACTCAACAACAAGAAGACAGACAATGCAATTTAGAAAATGGGCAAAGGACCTGAATGTCTATTCAGGTCCTTTTCCAAAGAGGACATACAGATTGCCAATAGATATATAAAAAAATGCTCAGTGTCACTAATCAGAAGAAAGATGCAAATTAAAAACACAATGAGATACCATCTCACACCTGACAGAATGGCTGCCCTCAATAAATCAACAAGCACCAAATGCTGGCAAGGATGTACAGAAAAGGGAACCCTAGTGCAATGCACTATTGGTGGGAACGCAGACTAGTGCAGCCACTGTGGAAAACAGTCTGGAGTCTCTTCAGGAAGTTAAAAATAAAACTCCTTTTGATCCAGCAATCTCACTTCTGGGAATATGTCCTAAGAATCCCGAAACACCAATCAGAAAGAATATATGCACTCCTATGTTCACAGCAGGTAAGATCTGGAAACAGCCCAAGTGCCATCAGTAGATAAGTGGATTATAAAAGCAGTGGTGTGCTTACACAGTGGAATACTGTGTAGCTATAACAAGAAGGAATCATACCTTTTGTGGCAGCATGGATAGACTTGGAGATTATTATGCCAAGTGATATAAGCCAGTCAGAGAAAGACAAGTACTATATGATCTTATTATTATGTGGAATCTAACGAAAGACATATGAACAAAATAGAAAGAGAAACATNAGGGCAAGGGAAATAAAGAAAAAAATAAACAAATGGGGCTACATCAAATTAAAAAGCTTCTGCACAGCAAAAGAAACCATCAACGAAATGAAAAGGGAACCCATTTTATGGGAGAACATAGTCACCAGTGATACATCATAAGGAGTTAATTTCCAAAATATATAAAAATCTTATATAACTCAACAACAAGAAGACATACAATGAAATTTAGAAAATGGGCAAAGGACCTGAATGTCTATTCAGGTCCTTTTCCAAAGAGGACATACAGATTGCCAATAGATATATAAAAAAAAATGCTCAATGTCACTAATCAGAAGAAAGATGCAAATTAAAAACACAATGAGATACCACCTCACACCTGACAGAATGGCTGCCCTCAATAAATCAACAAGCACCAAATGCTGGCAAGGATGTGCAGAAAAGGGAACCCTAGTGCAATGCACTGTTGGTGGGAACGCAGACTAGTGCAGCCACTGTGGAAAACAGTCTGGAGTCTCTTCAGGAAGTTAAAAATAATACTGCCTTTTGATCCAGCAATCTCACTTCTGGGAATATATCCTAAGAATCCCAAAACACCAATCAGAAAGAATATATGCACTCCTATGTTCACAGCAGGTAAGATCTGGAAACAGCCCAAGTGCCCATCAGTAGATGAGGGGATTATAAAAGCCGTGGTGTGCTTACACAGTGGAATACTGTGTAGCTATAACAAGAAGGAATCTTACCTTTTGTGGCAGCATGGATAGACTTGGAGATTATTATGCCAAGTGATATAAGCCAGTCAGAGAAAGACAAGTACTATATGATCTTATTATGTGGAATCTAATGAAAGACATATGAACAAAATAGAAACAGAAGCATGGACACATGGAACAGACCGACAGCTGTCAGAGGAGAGAAGAGAGGGAGGACTGGATGAAAGAAGGTGAGGGGATTAGCCAGAGAACATATATATATAACATATAGACACAGATAACTCTGATGATGGCCAGAGGGAAGGGGTCTTGGGGATTGGGTGGAGGCCAGCAGATAGGGGGTGAAATGGGGACATTTGTTATGGTGTCAACAACAAAAATAAAGAAAAAAAGAATTAGATAAGAAAAAACAAGAGTCATAGGAGGGGATAAAGCTGCAATGCATGATAATGTGTCTCTAACTTGAATCGCCTAGGATCTGGTCAAGCATAAGGATTCTGACACCATGAGCCTGGGGTGGGGCCAAAGATTCCAGGTGATGCTGATGTTATAAGGTGAGGAAGGACTGTCTGTACCAGGCAATGCAATTCAAGGTGGTATAAATTGCCAATTTCCTCCAAATAAATGGAAAAGTTTTCAAAGCAACGGGAGGCCACTATAATCAATGCCTGTGTTGCATCTTGCTGACCTCACAGAGAAGCCCTTATTGTCCAGCTAGCTACCTGCAATTCAGTGGAGGAAAAGGCATAACTGAATAATCAAATAGGAAAGGACCAGCAGCAAACTTGTAAAATGGCTGTCAGTAGAGCACTTAAAAACATTGCATCATCAATGGTTTCACTGGCACTGACGGTAATACTGCACCGAAATCACTTCTGTCAATGGCTCTAAGTTGAAAAATGATTCAGAAGGATTTGATGTAATGTTTTAAAAATACTTTAATCAATTTATGTTTGTTATTATTTCCTTTTTAAACATGTATCAGAGGAGACCTAGTGTGTCGGGAGCCGACCAACAGCCATCCCTTGACACAGTTGGGACGGATGAGATGCATCTGCACAGCAGAGGCAACTGTGGCTGGACTTCCTGTCTATCTCCCTTGCATGTTTGTTTTTGCGATTAATAGGTGGTGGATTTTTAGAGACCTGTATTTCAGGCCCAATGATCCGCAGAATTCCAATGAAGTTGTACAAAATGATTTCTTGGCCAGAGAACAAAGTCCCCCCTAATGAAGTAGCCCCTGTATATGTAAAAGTTGATGAAGTAACAGCCCCTCCTCTACCTTGGACAAGAATATGTATTAATTAGAAGTAGACAGGCAAAGAAACAGGAGAAGCTGGTTAGCTACTACAAACTAAGCACGTAGAAATAATTACCAAGGAGTTAGAGTCCATATTACATAAAGAAACATTTTAGACAGAAAGATAGATAGCTAAGTTAGACATCACAAAGGTCTTATAATGAATTTCCTAACCTCTGCTTTGTCTAGCATACCTTTTGCCCCATGTCAAATTCCAAAAACCTTAATAAACAATAAGACATTCAAACTCTGTACATAGAGCTATTTCTAACTGTCTGATTAATGGCTCTCCTGGTCAAAACAACCTTTGTTTAACATAACTGAAACTATGGAAATTCTTGTACTTTTCCTGGTTACCTCTGTATTGGTTTTTTCTGCTTAACTGATCACACCATGCACCTGTCCCTTTAATGTTATGTAACAATCTCTATAAAAATAAAGCCTAAATCAAACTCTGAGAGTTCGGTCAGACCCACAGAAGCTGGCTTCTGGATGTTCTTCTGGATGTTCTCCGGCATCCAATCGGGTGTCTGATTCTTCATTCTTTGCCTGCCCATCCATCCTTCGGGGACCCTGAGACCGGCTGAGGCTGGACCCCAGCACTAGTGGACATCACTTCAGCTTGTGGTGTCAGTGGAGGCCACATGAGGAACAATAACAAAGACCTCCTAATTCATACAGCCATGAAGAATCAGTGAAGGCCTAGTAGGGAGCCAGAAGTCCCATACTGGCACAACAGAAATGAGGAGCCATCCCCACAGGGATGTCAGTGGAGTCCAAGTAGAGCACCTGAACTTATATCCACAGCTGGAAGCCAGCTAAAATGAAAGGTTTAAAAAGATCCAAAGATAAGCATTTTAGATCTTGCTCCCTGGCATATGTCATCTGTTCAGTTCGAATAAAATCTTATTTTAAAAAGTTTCAGAGATATAATACACAAAGTATCCACGTTTCCATCGAAAATCATGAGTTGTTCCAAGAATCAGGATGATTACAACTGAATGAAAAGAAATCAATAGATACTAATACCAAGATGACAGAGGTATTGGAATGATCATGCCAAGCTTTTAAAGCAGCTCTCATAAAAATGCTTCAACAACCAATTACAATACACTTGAAACAAATGAAAAAATTTTCTCAAAAAAGAAAGAGGAAATCTCAGCAAAGGAATAGAAGATAGAAATAAGAACCAGGTAGGAATTTTGGAAGTGAAAAACACAATAACCAAAAACTGAAACTCAGTGGATGGACTCAACAGCAGAATAGAGGGAAGAAAGGAAAGAATCAGTAAACTGAAAGATAGAACAATAGAAATTTCCCAATATGAACAACAGAATAAAAATAGACTGAAAAAAATGTTCAGAGCCTCAGGCACCTATAACAAAAGATCTAACACGTATGAAGAACTCTCAAAACTCCTAAGTTTTGAGACCCCTGGGTCTGGCCTTTTCTCTCAGTGCTAATGGAATTCAAGTGCTTAGCCTTGAGAGTGAGGGTCCTTCCAATAGGAGGTAAAAGATATCTCAAGGAATAAAGCAGAAAGCACCTCTCCATACCTCTGGGGAAACAGATTCTCTTTTGCACTATAAAACTGTTCTTGCAAATGTTACTGTACTTCAGAATTTTTATATCTAAACAGTTATAATTTGTTGTCTTAATAATGTGTCAACCTGGATATAATTTTTAGCATCTCCATTCTCTACAAAGTTTTAAATACTTTGAGTTTCATTTATTAAGACAAAAAGGGATTATTCTTACATCCTTATTTGCATGAATACAAGAAGGTTAAGAACAAGCAACACTTACTAGTTCATATTTTTAAAAATGTTTGAGATACATTTTACTGAGATACAGTGGGGAACAATCAAAACATGTTCTCCTGATCAAAACTATTTCAAAAGACTCAATGTCAAAAGATGTTTTGTAAGATATATTTTAGGTAAAAATGATTGGGGAAACTATGTAAATATTGTGCTAATGGTCACAAAATTATGCTTCATGACTCCCCAAGATAAAAGAAAAGAAACACTAACTGAGCATTTGTGGAAAAAAGTGAGTCAAACGAAACAGAACAAACACTGAGTTATATCATGGAGCAACTTACATATGAAAATTTATGGGATGCAGCCAAAATAGCACTTAGAGGGAAATGTATAGCTCTAATATGTAAGTATTAGAAAAGAGAATGGTTGAAAATAGGTGATCTAAATTTCTATCTTTAAAAGAATAGCAAATAAATAAGAAGATGAGGGGGAAATAATAAAGATAGATGCAGAAATCAATAAAATAGAAAGCAGATATATAACAAAGAAAATTAATAAAATCAAAAGTTGATTTTTTAAAAAACATTAATATATTATCAATGTTAGCAAGACCTGGCAAGAAATACAGAGAGAAAACAATAACCAACATCAGGAATGAAAAGGGACACATTAATGCAGATTCCACAGATATTAAGATAAAAAGATATTATAAATAACTTTTTGTCAATAAATTTGAAAACTTTGATGAAATGAAAAAAATTCCCCCCAAAATACTAACCAAAACTTAAATAAAAGAAAATAAAAATTTTGAGTGGTCTTATGTCTGTTTTTAAATATTCACTCCATATTGAAAACATTTTCTCAAAAGAAAACTCCAGTAACAGACTGTCCTAGTGAAGTCTTTCAAACATTGAGAAAAAGCCAATATCAATCTTATAAAATCTCCATGTACCTCATAATGATGTTGTGAGAATTAAATTATGTAATCTTTTGGATTTTCTAAATATAAAATTATTTCATCTGTGAATAAAAATAATTTTACTTTTTCTCTAAACTCTAGTACAGTGTTGACTAGAAATGGTGATAGTGTATGACTTTGCACTGTTCATGCAATAAATATAGCATTAGCTATTAAGATTTTTTGTATTTGCTTTTGGTTCTATTTTTGTTTGCCTGCTTACAGATGCCCTTTACAATATTATGGAAAATTTCTTCTACATATAGTTTGCAGAAAATTTTATTAAAAGTAGGTGTTGAATTTTATGAAATGCTTTTCTGCAACTATTGAGATAATATATTATCTTTCTTTCATTTATTCTGGTAATATAGAGAATTATATTGATAGCTTTTCAAATATTAAACTCATCTGGCATTTTTAGAATCAACTCCACTTGGACATGATACATTCATTACCCTTTATATATTGCTGTATTCAATTTATCTATTATTTGATTTAGTTACTTTCTCAATTTTTGAGAAATAATGACATAATTTTATTTTCTTTTTTTTAATATTTTATTTATTTATCTTTAGAGGGGAAGGGAAGGAGAGAAGGAGAGAAATATCAATGTATGGTTGCCTCTCGTGAGTCCCCTGCTGGGAACTGGCCTGCAACCCAGGCATGTGCCCTGACTGGGAATCGAACCGCAATCGTGTGGTTCGCAGGCCCACGCTCAATCCACTGAGCTACGCCAGCCAGGGCTAATTTTATTTTCTTATAATGTAGGACGCATACTGGTTTAAGAAGTGTTAAATATGAAAAATTAACATTAATATTTCTTATAACGATTCTCTAGATGAGTGATTTTAAAACTGTCTTGACCAAAACAATGAGAAGTACATTTTACATTCTAACCCAGTGCACAAAGATATGTGAGTGTGTGTGTGTGTGTGTGTGTGTGTGTGTGTGTGTGAAAGCACTCTGGTATTTCAAGTATCCTTTTCTACATAATGGCTAGAAAGCACTGAATTGATTTCGTGACCCACTTAGTTGCTATGTGAAGTTTGAACAACATTGCCTGCACACAGCAGTAACAATATGCTATATGTTTGCTATTATTCTTTATCTATGGATCTCCAACACATGTGCAATACTTTGTACATAGCAGGACTTGAAAATGTCTATAAACGAATGAATTTGGTCATCAATGGCCTTTTAATAGAGGCTTAGGAGTAGTATCCCTTCTTCAGACATTCTTTACCTTGACTCCTGCTAGGAACTAAGGTATCCTCTAGATCCATGTTTGTCTCTTACAACTGATAGCAAAGGAAATCTGCCAGCCACCAGAATGAAGAGAAGGCTGTACTGCAGTTGTCGTCTTTGGTGGTGCATGTACAAACTCCCTCATGCAGCTAAGGCAGGTAAATTACTTTGATGGATTCAAATTAGGGTGAATTTTAACTTGAACTTGGATTCCTGATTTTCATTAACAAAGAAAAGGCTAGCAACCATGATGCAGCATTGAAACAGGATCTTTGGGTATAAGCAAGTCAACCAAAGGCAGGGGGTATTATCAAACCTCTCACATCACAGAATTTCCAAAACTAGGTGAGGTTACTGTAACCAATATATACTTTGCAATAGTCTATTCCAATGCACTGAACTACTGTCTCAAAACCCCCCTGACCAACTTTGAAGAAGAGCTTTTGAACATCCAGTCATAAATGATTCAGTTAAGGGGAGGAAGGGAAACAAAACAGATTTTGACCAAATGGGAAATACTAATAAAACATTAGTGTTCTTTGGTCTGTTTCCGAATCAGACCGTCCTCTAGTTCTTAAGCAGTTGTATCACGTGCACAGGTTACTGACGGCAGCTTGTTTCCACAATACTGTGCATTGCTGCCACAGCACCACAGGTATCTTTAGACTCTGGAGACCAGAGGACTTGAACTAACACTTCAAAAGTGGTACTGAAAAAGAAAGGGTATGTAACTGTATGGATACACAACTGCTATTTTCACTTAGTAAAAAAGAGTTTTAGTACAATTAATGCAGTGTTTTTCTATTCTGGCCCCACAAAATCTGCCCCTTAATTGATGTCATATCTTACAGATGGTGGCATCTGAGTCCAGTAATATCCAGTAATTCAGGGCCTTGATTGTTTCCAGAGCTGGCTTCTCATTGAAATCTCTGGGGAGCTTTTAAAAATTAGGGTCTCCAGGCTTTACCCAGACCCATTGAGTAAGAACCTTTGGGGGACACAGCCCATGGGTCTCCACTTTCTTTACACACTCACTCGAAGATCAGACAGATTTGATAATCAAGCAGATGGGAAACAAGTGATTCCCCTGTGGTCTGAAGAATCAGTGCACCTCATAACTGCTAATGCATTACCGGGGAAAGACTTGGATCGTAAAGAAAGTAGAACACACATGGTGAATTTCCAACTTTCCACCTGTGGAGCTTTTTTTTCAATGCATTGTGAACTCAATGTTAGAAGAGAATTAGGACCAATTTTTCATTTGCCAACCTAGCACTTCATTACTTTACTATAAGAGATCGCTCCACTATTGCATTCTGAACAGCATACCCTAGATGAAAAAGAGTTTTCACTTTATTTTAATTGGCATTCTCCTTACCATAAGAGACATAAAATAGGTCCCATTCTTCCATGCTTGAAAATAGTGTATCTATATATTTTGAAATAACACTGGCTTACATTATATTTCAGGTACGTAACATTATAATTGAACTTTTCTCTATATTGCATCATGCGTACCCTCAAAAGTGTACTTTCCATGTCAACATACAATTGACCATCTTTACTTATTTACCACTTTCTCCCCACTTCCCTTCTTATAATCACCAATTTGTGGTCTGCCTCTAGGAGTTTGTTTTTGTTTTGTTTTTATACTCTACATGAGCGAAAGCACACAGTATTTGTTCTTTTCTGTCTGACTTATTTCACTTAGTATAATACTCTGAAGGTCCATATTGTCACAAACAGCAAGACTTTGCCTTTTTGTGGCTGAGTAGTATTCCATTGTATATAAAACAAGCTCCTTTTTACCCATTTATCCATTAATGGACACTTACATTATTTCCATATCTTGCATTTTATAAATAATGCTGCGGTGTACATAGGTATGCAACATCTTTTTGAATTAGTATTTGCACATTCTTCAAATAAATACACAGAAAAGAAATGGCTGGATCATCTATATTATTTCTACTGTTAATTGTTTGAGAAACTCCATACTCATTTCCACAGTGACTATACTATACACATTCCTACCAACCGTGTGCAAGAGTCCCCTTTTTTCCTTATCCTCTCCAACATTTGTTGTTTTTTTATCTTTTTGATGATAGCCACTCTAAAGTTGTGGTTTTGATTTGAATTTCCCTGATAATTAGTGGTGTCAGATATCTTTTCATGCAATCCAAATGTATGACCTCTTTCAGGAAACTGTCTTTTCAGATACTCTGCCATTTATTAATTGGGTTATTTGTTGTTGAGTTGTATGAGTTTTTATATGTTTTGGATATTAATCCCTTATCTTATGTATCCTTTGCAAATATCTTTTCCCATTCAATAGGCTGACTTTGGGTTTTGCTGATGGTTCCCTTTGCTGTGCAAAAGCTTTTTTGTTGGATGTAGTCCCATATGTTTGTTTTTGCCTTTGTTCCCCTTGTCATTGGCATTAATTCCACAAAAATATTGTTAAGACTGATGTCAAGGAGCTTACTGCCTATGTCTTATGTGCACATATTTTATGGTTTTAGGTCATATGTTCAAGTCTTTAATCCATTTTTATTTAATTTTTGTGTATGGTTCAACCGACTAGAGCAGAGGTGGCAAACACAAGGCCCGCAGGCGAATCTGGCTGTCCACCAGGTTTTATCCGGCCCTGCACCTTGTTTATCCAGCCCTACCACCCAGTGGTAGTGCCAAGCTCCTTGCCCCTAGTTAAGGAGTAGTTACATTTACACAGTCCTAAAATTACATCCAGCCCTTTGATGGCAACCGCCAGGTTGATGTGGGCCCAGGTGAGAAAGAGTTTGACACCCCTGAACTAGATGGATACTGAATTATCCAACTGCATGCAACATGCACAAAAATTCTACTACTTATTTTTTCCCTTCTTATTTCTCCTATTTTTCTTCTTTGATAAATGTCTCTGACACTTTTTCATTCTACATTTTGATATTTTGTTATAGGACTTAAACCCAGATATAAATATATATTCCCTACAATGACCACACAGATTGAGGTCTAACTTCTATAAAATAATCCAATGCAGGAAAGGAACATAGCAGCCATTTAAAATATAGATTGTTTTCATACTAGAAAACCGGGGCCAGAAGTTAAGTGGCTTACCAGAGTCTACTCCAAAGGCAGAATGGGAATCACCTCTCCTATTAGCTGAGCATCCTTTCCAGCTATCACTTTGTACACCAGATACTGAACACATACAGCAAAGTGAACTGCAGTATATGTGAGGTTATTTTTTAAAAATCACTACACATCTACATTTTTACTACCATTTTTTACTGAGATACATTTCACATACCCTAAAGCTCACTCATTTGAAGTATACAGTTCAATGGCTTTTAGTCTGGCCACAGAGTTGGGCAGCAATCACCACAATCTAATTTCAGAATATTTTCATCACCCCCCAAAGAAATCCTGACTTATTAGCAGTCATTCCCAGTTCCTAACCCCCCTCCAGCCCCAGGCAGCCACTAATCTGCTTTCTGACTCTACGGATATGCCTATTTTTGGCATTTCATATAAATGGAAGCACACAAAAAGTGGTGTTTTGTGTGTGGTTTCTTTCAATTACCATAATGTTTTCAACATTCATCCATGTTGTATCAGTACTTCATTCCTTCTTTTCTTTTCTTTTTCTTTTTTTGGCCAAGTCATATTTCACTGTATGGATATACCACATTTTGTTCATTCATTCATTATCTGATTAACATTTGTGTTGTTTCCACCTTTGGCTTTTATACAGTGACACTGTGAACACTCACGTACAAGTTTTGCATAGACATTTGGATAGACAGCTAGAAGTGAAATTGCTGGATTATATGATAACTATGTTTAACATTTTCAGGAACTACCAAGAAGTTTTCCAAGTGACTGCACCATTTTATAGTTTTGCCAGCAATGCACGAAGGTTGCATTTCTCTACAACTCATCAACATTTGCTATTGTCTTTTTTATTCTAGCCATTGTAGATGGTGTAAAGTGGTATCTCATGCTTTTGATTTTCATTTCTCTACTGATTAATGATATTCAACCTTTTTTCATGAGCATTTGGCTATTTGTGTATCTTCTTTGGAGAAATATCTATTCATATCTTTGCCCATTTTTATATGGAGTTGGATTTTTGTTATGAAATTGTAAGAGTTCCTTATATATTCTAGATACTAGTCACTTATTAGATATACGATTTGCAAAAATTTTCTCCCATTCTGTGGGTCTTCACTTTCTTGATCACATTTTATGAAGCACATTTTTAAAATTTGATGAGGTGCAATCCCTTCTATTTTTTATATTTTTTTCTTTCTTTGAGCATCTTGGTGTCATATCTTAAAAACCATTTTCTAATTCAAGACTACAGAGATATATGCCTATTTGGAGGGGGGCTACATTTTAGTTTCAGCTCTTGCAGTTAAGTCTATGATCCTTTTGAGTTAATTTTTAAATCTGGTGTGAGGAAAGTGCCTAATTCTAATTATTTTGCATATGAAAACTGGAAGTTGTCCCATACACCATATGGTGAAAAAAACTATTCCATTTTAATTGTCTAAGCAACCTTGTTGGAAATACAATTGACCATTAACATAAGGGTTTATTTCTGGACTCTGAATTCTATTCCATTGATCTATTTGTATATTCTTATGCTGGTACTACACTCTTGATTACTGTAACTTTGTAGTAAGTTTTGAGATTGGAAAATGTTATCCCTCTGACTTAGATCCTACTTGTTAAGATTGTTCTGGCTACTTAAGTTTCATGAGTTTCCATGTAAACTTTAGAGTCGCATTGCTAATTCCTGCAAAAAAAAAGCTAGTGGGAAGATCAATGAGGATTGAAATAAATTTATAAATCAGTTTGGAGAGTATTGCTAGCTTAACAATATTAGGTCTTCTCATACATTAACATGAGATATCTTGACATTTTTAAGGTGCTCTTTAGTTTCTTTCAAAAATGTTTGTAGTTTTCAGAGTATAATTTTTCACCTCTTTTAACTTTATTCCTAATAATTTTGTTCCTTTTGGTTCTATTATAAATAGAATTGTTTTCTTACTTTCATTTTAGATTGTTCATTGCTAGTTATAAAAATACAATTGATTTTTATATTGGGCTTTATCCTATAAGTTTGTTCAACTCATTTTTACTTTTAATAGTGTTTTAGTGAATTCCTTAGGAATTTCTATATGCAAGATCATGTCCTCTGAAAATAGAGATAGTTCCACCTTCTTCCTTTCCAATATGGATACTGTCAACTGTACACAAAGGTCAAGTAAGTATTCCCTCACCAAAAAGATTTATTTGGGAAAAAGCAAATATTGCAATACAGCACACACAGCCACAGCAAGCCATGCATTGGGTTGAACAAAAAACTGTTTAGTTTTTTTCTGTAAAATAAGAGACACATTTTTTTATTTTCACCAATAACTTTATTGACTGGAATATTCCGAGTATGCCTGCTGTTGGCTTCTAGTGGGTAGAAGCCAGGGATGCTGCTAAACATCTTCCAATGTATAAGACAGCCCCATAGCAAGGAATTACTTGGTCAAAATGTCAACAGTACCAAGAAACTTCACAAACTACTTTTGACACATATCATCAGTCACAGCACCTCCTCCATAAACTGCATAAATCTTTGTGTTTCTGTTGTATTTTTACCTTTCTTCAAGTAAAGAGCATTACTAACAAAATGTTGTGTACGTTCTTCCATCTTCAATATCAAAATGGCTGCATGCTGGTATGACACATGGAAAAAAACTAAATAAACTTTTTGGCCAACCCAATACAAAGAGAACAAGAGAAAGTGGGAAGCCCCTTTCTACAGAGGGGAAGAGGAAGTTAAGGGGAAGGGCTGTTATAACCACAGAGCTCTGTTGTAAACATGGAGATCTTCTGTAGGTATTTTGTGAGTGACATAGGGTATGAGGGCTCCTTCTACAGGCCCTCCAGTTTCCTTTCTAGGTTAAGGTCTTTGTCATAAATTTTGATAATACTTGTATTATCTTTTCTTGCCTAAGTGTCCTACCTAGAACCTCCAGTAAAATGTTGAATAGAAGTGATGAGAGCAGACATCCTTATTTTGTTCCTGATTGGAGGTGGAGGGTGTGGTGTTTGGTCTTTCATCATTAAGTAAGTATGATGATTCTGTGTGGTTTTAGATGCCATTTCTTATCTTGTTGAGAAAGTTCCCTACTATTCCTAGTTTGTTGCATGTGTTTATCATCAATGGGAATTAAATTTTGTCAATGCTTTTTCTGCTTGTATTTATTCTTTGATTTGTCTTTTCTTCTATTGATATGACTATTGTTTAGATGTTAAATCAACCTTGCATTCCTGGGATATATCCCACTTGTTCATGGTATATAACCCTGTATATGTGTTGCTGGATTCAGTTTGAGGGGTTTTGTATCTATACTCATAAGAGATATTGGTCTTGTACTTTTCTTGTTATGTCTAGTTTCAGGATCAGGGTCATACCAGCTACATAGAATGTGTTAGGCTGTATTCTATCCCCTTCTAGCTTTTTGAAAAGTTTGTGAAGGTCTGGTATTAACTCTTCTTCTTTTTAAAAAAAGATTTAACTTATTGTATTTTTAGAAGGGAAAGGAGGGAGAAAGAGAGGAAGAGAAACATCAATGTGTGGTTGCCTCTTTCACACCCCTTACTGGAGACCTGGTAAGCAATCTGGGCATTTGCCTTGACTGGGAATCAAACCAGCAATCCTGTGGTTTGCAGACCACTGTGTTCAGTCCACTGTGTCACACCAGTCAGGATTAATAATTCTTCTTTAAATGTAGAATTCAACAGTGACATCACCTGGGCCTGGTCCTTTCTTTATAGGAAGTTTTAAAATTACTAATTCAATCTCTCACTTTTATGTACCTTCTGTTTCTTAAGTAAGTCAATTTTAGGTAGTTTGTGTCCCTCTAGGAATTTATCCACTCCATTAGGTTATCTAATCTGTTGGCATACAATTATTCATAGTATTTATTATAATCCTTTTTATTTCTGTAGGCTTGGTAGTAATGTTCCCCTTTCATTTCTGGTTTTAGTAATTTGCTTTCTCTCTTTTTTTTCTTGGTCAGTCTAGGAAAAGGTGTATAAATTTTGTTGATCTTTTCAAAGAGCCACTTTTTGTTTAATTTTTCTCTATTGTTTTTCTAGTTTCCTTCTTATTTTATTTTCACCCCAATGTTTATTCTTTCTTTCTTTTTTCTTGCTTTGAGTTTAGTTTGTTGTTCTCTTTTTAGTTTCTTAAGGTAAAAAGTTTAGGTTGAATTTCAGATCTTTTTATTTTTAATGTTCCCATCTGTAGCTATACATTTCTGAGCACTGATTTCAGTGTATTCCACATGTTTGAGTATGTTGTGCTTTCCTTTTTATTCATTTGAAAGTATTTTCTAACTTCTTGTGATTTCTTCTTTGACCCATTGGTTATTTAGGAGTGCATTATTTTATTTAATTTTGTGTATTTTCTAAGTTTCCTGCTGTTTTTGATTTCTAATTTGATCCCATTGTGGTTAGAGAACATAGTTTGTATAATTTCAATCCTTTTAAATTTATCAAGGCTTGTTTTACAGCTTAGCATGTAGCATATATATCTTAAAGTGTGTTCTATCAGTCTTTGAGAAGAATGTATATTCTGCTGTTATTGGGTGGGATGTTTTAAAAGGTCTATTAGGTCTGATTTTTATAGATGAGAAAAATGAAATTGAAATGGGATTAGTGGATTATTCAATGTCACATACCCAGCTGGTTACAGATGTTGAACCATTAGGGTGAATCTTGTGAAACTGCCATTCTTGAATATCAAAACTATTAATTATCAGCAGTTTTTTAATAGTTCAAACTTACAGAACCTGAGTCTCCTGTCTTTGAGACCAGTGCTCTTATCACTGAACTAGAATATTGTATTAGGATAGGCTGTGTCATATAAGGTACATCTCCTGAAGTACCCTCCGCTTAACACAATAAACACTGATTTCTTGCTCATCTTATTCTATGCAGGTGCTGCAACTTTTCTCCAAATGGTTACTTAGGGACCACAGCTGCTTGTACTTTGTGTGTCTGCCTTCTGGAATGCATGGCACATTTTGGGGGGAAGAGACTTCAGGATCACATGGCATGTTCTTAAGGGTAAGCCCTATAGGCGGCTTAAATCACTTCTGTGTACATCTCATTGGCCCAGTCACACGGCCCAAACCTACTCTGTGTGGGCACCTTACTTCCAGTATAATTTTCTGTCCTTAGCCAAGTACATCGAAAGTGTAACCTAACCTGACAATGGGATGTGTTTGGGGTCTTTTCTCATCTCAAGAGCTCAACACCTCTTTGGTTTTTTTTCTTTCATTTTAGGGTTATTTAAAATATATTTTCAACAATTCAAAATGTAGGTCTTAAAAATGTCTCTGGCTTAAACTATGAAATGAATTCCCTTGGTGTATTTTTGCAATATGAAGCCCTATCATATTTTAGCAAATTTAGAATAAGTTATTAATAAGATAAAACATCCATCCATAATTAATATCTGAAATTTATAAAGAACTCATACAACTCAGCGCCAAAATACCCAAAACAATCCAACTTAAAAATGGGCAGAGGACCTGAATAAACACTTCTCCAAAAAGGACATACTGAGGGCCAATAGACATATAAAAAGATGCTCAATGTCACTAATCATAAGATAAATGCAAATTAAAATCTCAATAAGGTATCACCTGACACCTGTCAGAATGGCCATTAACAACAAATCAACAAACAACAAATGCTGGTGAGGATGTGGAGACAAGGAAACCTTTAGGCACTGCTGGTGGGGAATGAAGATTGGTGCAGCCACCATGGAAAACAGTATGGAAACTCCTCAAAAAATTAAAAAAGGGACTGTATACTGTAAAAAGTATACACTTCTGGGTATATATCTGAAGAAACCCAAAACACTAATTCTAAGGAATATATGCATCCTTATGTTCATCGCAGTGTTATACAACAGTTAAGATGGAAGCAACCCAAGTGCCCATCAATAGACTAGTAAGTAAAAAAGCAGCGGTACAGATATACAATGGAATATTACTTGGCCATAAAAAGAGTAAATCTTCCTATCTGTGACAGCATGGATGGACTGAGAAGGTATTATGCTAAGAAAAATAAGTCAGAGAAAGACAAATACCATATGATTTCACTTCTGTGTGGAATCTGAACATAATAAACAAGCAAACAAAACAGGAACAGACTCAGAGAAACAGAGAACAGACTGATGGTTGTCAGAGTGGAGGTGGATGTGGGGCTGGGTGAGAAAGGTGAAGGGATTAAGAAGTAAAACTTGTTAGCTACAAAATAGTCACAGATGTAAAGTACAGCATAGAAAATAGAGTCAATGATATTGTAATGACTATGTGTGGGTGTCAAATGGGTACTGGAAATATCAGGGGAAACACTTTGTAAAGTATATGATTGTCTAACCACTATTCTGTATACCTGAAACTAACACAAAATAATATTAAAAATAAATATAGGAATATAATTAAAAAACAAAAAGACCATAATAAATTCATTGGAGATTTTCCGAGCCTGGAACCCACCCTGTTTCACTCAGCCATCTCTTGGTAAAACACACAACAAACAAACAAAAACCTCTGAATTGCCCAGCCATCTATAAAGTGGAAAGGGAAATCAACTTGTGTGTGTTTGTATAAATAACCCTTGCTTCAAGAACACGTCTACTGAGAAGAGCCCTCTACTTAACTGGACATTTTGCAGTTCTAGAACTACATAAAGATGCCTGGTTGTGGCTCCCTTAAAGCCTCAAACTGGACAAAATCTCAACTCTGGTAAGCTTCTCCTCATATACTCACCAAGCAAGCCAAGTGCAATTTTTCAGAGGGCTCAGAAAAAGGAACTGGGATATTCACTTCCTGTATGCAAGTTATCATTACTTTACAGTCCAGGGTGGCTGACAAATCCACTTCTTTCAAAGAAACCCCAAGGTCAGTGGCTGGTGTCCACTGAGATAGAATCAGAAATAGGAGGGTCAGTATTACGGGAACTGTCTCCTGTCCTGGCCGACATGGAGAAAGCAGGAACCTCCCATGGTAGGTAGGTAGAAGTTGGGGAAGAGGCAAGAATGAAAAACAATGTCCATTTATAGCACCAATGCTAAAGGACTCCAAATCCATAAAATGCTAAAGAACTGGGGAGAAGTTTATAAAATCTCAATAGCACAGAATGTTCAGAGGAAATGACGAATTCCTACTCTTGTAGGATGATGGTTCTCCATATAACCTGTTCCCCCATAGAGGCATTTAGGCTTCTCTAAAGGTATCTACTTGATTAATGCACAGGTTTGGCTCAAACAGATGGCAAGTTTTTGGTGAGCGGTTAACTTCTGTCATTCCCCAGTATCACCTCCAGTCCAGGCACTTCCAGCCTTGACTTTAAAGGTACCCACTTGGCAGCTGTGGAGGGCAAAACAATCTGGTGTAGTTTTCTTTTAGCATTAATAATTAGGGCTTCTTTTAAAATAGCAGTTTTCAAATGTTTTGGTCTGAGGATCCATGTACAGCTCTTAAAAATTATTGAGGAACCCAAACAATTTTTATTAATCTGGATTAAATCTATCCATACTTACAATATGAGTCATTAAAACCGAGAAATTGAAAACAATTATTCATTAACTCATTTGAAAATGATGATATCCCAATTATATGTTATCATAAATAACACATTTTAAGGAAAAAGTTATTTTCTAAAACAAAAAATGAGCGTTCTTTTCCTTTCTGCAAATCTCTGTAACAACTCACTTAATAGAAGATGACCGGACCCACATCTTTGTTTCTGTGTTCAATCTTGTGCAATGTTACTTCGGTCAAAGAATATGAAGAAAATTCTTCCTTGGGCAGATAAGTAAAAAAGGAAGAAGTATTTTAATCATCTTTTCAGGTAATTTGGGGTATTTTTCTTCAACACTACACCCAAACTCAACAAGTGGTAGTTTCTTCAAGTTTAGTATAATGCAGAATCCACAGACTTATTGATGAACTTCTATTCTGTGACATTACAATTCAGCAGCCCGGTGTGTTTTCCAACACCAACAACAATTCTCTGATTCACCAGACACCAGCTGAATGAATATCCTTCAATTAAATTTTATTCTGACACCACCGAGAGATAGTGTCAGACTCCACATCTTCCAGGGCTCAGTCCCACTTCAGATGCCAGTCACAAATATTGGGTCCTCACCCTTCTGTCTGACTTGGCTATAAATCAGGTGTTTTCACAACCTTCCTTTCCTCAGTTTTGATTTTGCTAGACAGGTTCATATAATTCAGGAAAACAGTTTACTTACTATTTTACTATAAAGAAAGGAACTCAGGGACGGACAAACGGAAGACATTCGTAGGGCAAGGTGTGGGGGGTGGTGTGCAAAGAGCTTCCGTGTCCTCTCCACATGGTTACTCTCCCAGCCCCTCAATATGCTTACCAACCAGGAAGCCCTCCAAACCCTGTCATTTAGGTGTTTTCATAGAGGTTTCATCACATGGGCATGATCAATTATTAACTCAATCTCTGCCGCGGTCCAGCCGCAGCCCATCTAAGGGTCCTCAGGTGAGAGTAGGCGTCGGCGCTGGGTAACAGGCAACTACACAGCTCAAAGGCAGGTGGAGCACTGTTCCGTTTATTGCAAGTACAAGCTGATTTTTTATATTTTCATTTTTGGCATAGGTTAACATTTACAGGTGTACAGCATGATCAGTTAAGCAGAAAAAATCAATACAAAGGTAACCAGGAAAATACGAAAGGTCCCATAGTTTCAGTTATGTTAAACAAAAGTTATTTTGACCAGGAAAACCATTAATCAGACAATTTGAAATGGTTCTATGTATACAGTTTGAATGTCTTATTGTTTATTAAAGTTCTCAGAAATTGTCATTGGCAACAGGTACGCTAGATCGAGCAGAGGTTAGGAAATACACTATAAGCCTTTGTAATATCTAACTTAGCTATCTATCTTGCTGTCTAAAATGATTTTTGTATACTGAGGACTCTGACTCCTTGGTAGTTGTTTCTAAGTGCTTAGTTTGTAATAGCTAACCAGCTTCTTCTGTTTTTATGCCTGTCTAATTCTAATTGATATATATTCCTATTCAAGGTAAAGGAGGGGCTGTTATTCTAACAAATCTTTGACAATCAGGGGCTATTTTCTAAAGGGGTTTTTTGCTATTCTATGAGGCAGTTCTGTGGGAAAACATATTTTTCCCTGAACTGTTCTTTCTTGGGTGGCTTTCACAGGAACAAATAAGTAAAGTACGATCCTTAATTCAGCCAGGGTGATATTGCTTAGGACTTGAGCCAACTGTTGTTTTTTCTCTGAGAGTGGTCATTAATTCTAGGAGATTCCAAATTATCAGAAGTGTAAAGGTTAGAATACTAAGAAACAGTAAGAATAAAAGCAACACCATATATCCATTAATGCCACGTCCGTCCTGCTGGAAAACGCTTCTGTGAAGCCGTCATCTCCAAGTCGTGACTGTGTCAACCGACATGGTTAGATAATGCTTCTGTGAAGCCTTTGTCCCCAAGCCGTGACTGTGTCAGCCGACCTGGTTAGCATCGGATGTGGCAAATCTCCAACCTCTCTCCCCTCGCAGAGGTTGAGGGAGGTGGGGCTGAAAGTTCCAGGCCTCTAATTAAGGTTTGGTCTCTGTGGTGACAAGTCCTATCTGAAACTACCGAGGGGCCCACGTAGAGGTCCCTCATCAGAGCGAAAGATGCTCCGAGAAAATTCCAAGGGATTAGGAGTTTTTGTCAGGAACCAGGAACAAAGACCGAATATTAGAACAAAAATGATCCTGTCAACCCTATCATCTGGGACACTACAAAAGCTTTAGAAGCTCTCTACCAGGAACTGGAAAAAAGGCCAGATACATATTTTTTATTTTGCCACAATCAGTCTATCAGTATACCATATATATATACATATATAGTTAGCATGACCACTGACCATTGTTTTCATTAGGAAACCTTTAAATACTGGGACACTGTCAAAACTCACAGTGGCAGATGCAAGTTTTTCAAAAGTTTGAATTTTCATTCGAAAGGCTGAATCTTACCAGTGATGACAAACACTATCAGTTGTTTTCCTTGAAATGACAGGCCCATTGCATTCATTTTGTAGACAATGTCTGCGGAATGCCTAAGTTTGTGAAATTAGTTCGTCAGTTCTTTCAAGTAAAAATGGTGTTCCATTAAAAACAGAAGCTAGCTGTTTTGCATTGCTAACCATTGTCCAAGAGCTCTGCCTTCGGACAACCCCGTATCTGAGTATGCAGCAGGAGTGCTATGGGCCTTGCCCCTTACATTCCAAGCGGACATTCTTCTGTGACGCTTTGAGTGTGTGGGTTTGTCTTTAAGTGCATGGTGGTGATGAATGCAGACTACCAAGTCAATTTTGTTCCGTTGCTTGGATTCATGCTGTGTCATCAGTTTCTCCCTCCATTACTTTCGCACCTTCAGAACAAATGCCTGAATGGTGAAGACAACTAATAGCCTAGTATTACTATGAAAACAGGTTTGACATTGCAACTTCTCTAAAAAGATCCAGGAGACCTCCAAGGGCCCACAGATAACACTCTGAGAACCATTACTTTTGAAACTATCCTACTATAAAGACTAACTACCAAAATTTTGCTGGAGTTCATTTATAGAAACAAAAGGGGAACTGGAATAATTTAGAAAAACCCTATGAAAAATACTCAGTTACCCTAGTCCCCAAAGTGTAAGTGCCTAGAAAGAACTACATCTTTTAATCTAGGGTCTGGCACAAATAACACCTTTTTATTACATAAAAATCTTTTCCTACAAAATCATAAGCATATAATTCTGTAACTTAACAATATTACATTCAAGCACACCATAGGACATTTTAGGTGAAATGTTCAAATTGCTGTTCATCTCATGTGAGACGTTCACATACCCTACCAACCACACTCAATGGCGTTACTTCTGCCAGACCTTGTATTTGAACAGCATCCTGGGAATGCAATGCATGATAATAATGAAAGCAGCTTATGTTTGTTGTAAAGTTTACTATGGTGGGGAACTCTGCTTTGTACTTTAGGTGCAGTATCTCTATATTCTTTAGCAAACTTTGAGGTAAATACTATATAATATCCCCATTTTCTAGATGAGGAAACTGGGGCACAGCAAGATAAAAGAACTTGACAGGGTCACAAGACAGATGTGGTGGAACAAGAATTTGAGCCCATGTGGTCTGAATCCCAGAGCTTGGACCCTTAAATCCTGCATAATATTCCATGTCACAACAAGGTCCAAATTTCCTTACTGTGCTTCTACCGTGTATGTGTATCCACTCAAATTCTCAAAAAGTAAATGTCTTGTGTTGACCATGGCGCTCAAAGAAAGGGCTAACTATTGCAATGATATTTAGGCCAAGCAAAATGCCTTGCAATTTTAAGCTATTCTGGCTTTAATTTCACGTTAAAAGTGAATTCCTGAAAGGCCAAGTCTCATCGATATTATATTTACCTCACTGAGGAAAAAAAACAAGAGGGTAGGCAAAAAAGGGGGGGCTGTTTTCTTGAGAGCTTAACAAAAATACGTGTGTATGTATTTGTATTACCATATTTGCTAAATAGATATGTAGTTAGATACTTAACAAACATGCAAGTTATATCGAAATAAAACGAGTTTACTTTTTCCAGTGCAATAAACTTCCAACACTTTTTGAAGTAACTTTAGAGCCTGGTTACTAAAATCCTACTGTCTAAAATCCTACTGTCTTACCCACCTTTGCAGGTTACTAGCATGTTATTGTGTGCAACTGTAATTGAAAACATTTTTAAAGTTGTAACTCCACAAGGCTGTGCACTGCCCTAGCCTCAGTTGTTTATTAATCAACTCTACCTTGCCAACAAAGTTACATCCCCCAAATAGCCAGTTGAGAGCAGCCCGGCAAAGAACAGAAGGCCCTACTTTTACTAGGTAGGCAGGCACCCCATTTTTCCAAGGTGTTTTTTTTTGTTCTTTTGTTTGTTTGTTTGTTGTTCTCTAGCACCAAACCTGTGTTCTAGCTGGATACATGGTGGGAGGTGGTTTGGTCACACTTCTCTGGGTAATTTCCTGGGGTGTAATTCGTTTTCATGGGGAGGAGGGAGCGCAAGGCCTAGACCGACATCAGGCGCCGATGACACACCTCAGGAGACTAGGCCCCGGGACGCCCCTAACATTCTACCTCTGGCCTCTTCGCGCCTGCTCGCGCCCCGGACCGCTCGTGCGCGGTGGGACGGCGGCGGGGACGCGCGCAGTGGTCCAGGCGGCGCGCGCAAGGCGGGACAAGCGGCGGCCTGCGCTCGGCGGAGCGGGTGGCGGGGACGCGCACAGCCTGCAGGCGGCGCGTACGGGCGCGCGGGGGCGCGCGGGGGCCTGCGGGCCACGGCGGGTGGTGGCCTCGCCCACCGAGAAGGCCTGGCGCGCCTGGCTTCCTCTTTCCGGCGCCTTGGCCGCATCATTCCAGGTTTGGTGGGTGGTGCGGGGCCTTAGCGGGGCCTCAGCGGGGCGGGCCTCCCAGGTTCCTAGACGCTGGACCCGCACCTTTCGTCCCCAAGCCTGCGAGGCCGCGCTGAGCGTCGCCTCAGGGCCGCAGAAGGGCTTCGGCTCCACGGAGGGTGAGCTTGGGGAAGGACGGGGGGGTGGGTGGGTTCCACAGATGCCCACACCCCGACTCACATCCTCCCCGGTGGATGGAAGGAGCGGGGTGGGGGGTATCAGTTCTTCTTTGCGAGCAGCATCTCAGTGTGTTTGGTGACTTGAGGACCTCCCTAGTTGGCGGGATTAATGGGGAGAACCTTCCTTATGTTAGTTATGCAATGGGGCGGCGTCCTCACCGGGGATGCTGGGCTCACTGGAATTATGGACACTCGGTGTCTGTAACTTATTTCTTTCATCCTTGGCCGAGATTTTGTATTTGTAATTGGGGGCGGAAATAGGTAGAAAATGTTCCACTTGAGTGCAAGAAACATGCAGACGAGAGGGACCATGTGCAACCTTCCCTAAGTGTGCAATTTTGGATGGTGAGGGATGGTTGCAGATGCACGTCTTCTGCTAGACAAGCCCCGAGTGTGCTTTCAGCTCTGATTTTGACAGTGCAGAGGCCTGTCAGAAGTTGAGGTTGAAGCATACATTTCTGCACTACTTGCTGGGAAGATGAACCAGGTTTTCCAAAGCTGTTGTTTCTGTTTTCCAAGTCTGCTAGAAGGGGCTGGCGGTGAATAGAAAGCAGCGCGTCCAGGTTTTGGTTAGCTGAGCGGGAGCCCTGTCATAAAGGGGTTTTTGTCTGAAACACCCAAAGTCTGGGGCTTTGAGCCATGAAGAGTTGGGTATTGGTCAGTTTTTAACTGCCAGGGTGAGAAATGTCTCAGACATTTTTAAAATTAGGCAGCTGAGTTTAGCTCCTGCTTGCTGGTCTCCAACACCTACCTACCCTTAATCTTTTTTAGTGACTGGGTTTAAAAAGAAAAGACACAAAGAGAAAAACGTTTTTTTCCCTTTTCACCCTTAAAATGAGTCCATCTTGGGTTAAGATGGAAAGAAAAATCCACCTTTGCTCTTGACCCTAAAGGAAAGAATCTCCAAGAAATAGCCTGGAGAAAAATTCCTCCCTTCTCTGGAGTGAAAACTGAAGTGCTTACAAAGCTGAACAAAGAAAGGAAAGAATTAGTAAATATCCTAGGCCATTTGTAGTTATAGGCAGGTCATTTTTAAAATGTTTGAGGTTATACAATAAAAAGGTAGGCGAGCTAGAAATGGAAAAAGGGGAAGAGTTGAATGCAGGGCCTTAGAGATTGCAAAAGCCAAGAGAGTGTTTTCTCCTGATACAGGTCGAAAGAATCTGGGTACAGAAAGCTTGATCTTTCAACCTTCATGACATGAGATTGCTCTTAATTTTCACACCGAGTTCTGAAGAGCAGACGGAAGCGCAACTAGATTGCTGCATGCATTCCAGGCAGCTGGGCAGTATTCTGTGTTAAATTAGTTGCATGTTTATTTTGCCAGATAATTCTGTTCGATCTACAATCTCTCTAGTTCCATGAGTTTGACTTATTTCCAGTTATTCATTCATAATAGGACCTTTGGCTAGAATTTGCCAGGATGTAAAAGCTTGAAGAAATACGAAACCCAGAGAACACCTTGCATTGGAAGATTTGGTCATCTTACACAAGAATTCTTTATCTGATAGCAAGTATATAAGATAGGTATAATAGGGTTTGATTATTTTTACTACGAAACATATTTAATTTCTCATACTACCTTGCAGAGCAGTCTTTTAAACAGCTAGCTCTTTTGATACATTTAGAATACTTGAAATCCAAATAATACCCACTTCT
This sequence comes from Sturnira hondurensis, assembly GCF_014824575.4. Classification (NCBI taxonomy): domain Eukaryota; kingdom Metazoa; phylum Chordata; class Mammalia; order Chiroptera; family Phyllostomidae; genus Sturnira; species Sturnira hondurensis. The sequence continues at coordinate 1,693,268 of NW_028081809.1, forward strand.
GTAAGAGACCTGTTATGCAAAATATGCTTGAATAATTAAAGTGGTTAACTCTTCCCAAGTATAAACCAAGTTGTGTTAAGTTAATCTTGTCCCTTTTAAGCACCCTCTCGGTGCTTTTGGGTTTTTTTTATTTATCCTGTAAGTGGCTAGAGGAAGCAAGAACCTCCGTCAAAGTAGATACTACAGGGAAGTGTTGCCCCCAGGCCTCAGAAGGTAAATGAAGGAGAATGTGAGCTCACTAGTTACTTGAGATTCATGTCATTTAGTATTTTTACTGCCTCCTTTCTTGCTCATAGGAAGATCTTAGGGAAATTAAAACTGTTTGAGTGTGTACACATAGCTTTAAAAGAAATGTTTTCTTAAATATAATAATAGGAGCAAGCCTGAGCTGGAGATTAGTTGAGTTTAGTACCTACTAAGAGAAGTGCCTGACATGCAGTGAGCCCTACACAGGTATTTACGTATTTGCTCATTATTGTTATTCATGAGAATCTCTCTTAACCTCACATCCGTCTTGTGTTAGAACATATGTAACTATAGATGATCAGTCATCTAAGATGGTAAAGCATAATGATGATGGACAAGCAGACAAAAAAAATTGCTGAACTTAGACTGAGAGAAACCCTAACTATGAATCTAAACATCACAGTGATCATAATAGAACTTTATGAATTCATGTGAAATATTTTATTTTATAAAATTGTGATTTAATAATTTTCTTGATTAGATAATATATTTTAGTTCAAACTCAAAAAGTATGAAAAGGTCTATTTGTTTGTAGAATGTACCTCATTACTTCAGCCCTTGCCTCTCTATTTCTCTTATCCCCGTGAGTCCACCTGGGGTTTATCAGATCCTTGTACATTACTGGATTATTTTCATAAAATTTCCTCTAGTGTCTGGATATGTTTTGGAAGCGTATTTTAAAAACTGAACACTGGACACATGATGTTTTCCCTGGGGTTTGTGTGTGATGGGGTGGGGACCCAGGAGCTTCCATCTCAGTAAAGGGCCACTGACACAATCCTTCACTAGGGCCCCAGCCTTACCCACCCTCTTGCTCAGTCCACGAGGGGCATGGGCCTCCTTGCAGCCCTTGGGATTCTGGGATCCCGAACAAGCTCTTCACCCAGGTGGCGGTCTTATTTGTTTCCTCACTCTGTTCTGCCTCTTCTCAGCATCATGCCCTCCTAGAGGTGCTCCCTTTATCCCTTACTCATCTTTGTTACTATCAGTGGCACTGAGTGTCCTATACAGTGGGTATATAGGATTTTACACCTATGTGACCCTATACATTAATGGCTCTGTTCGTTTATGGCCTATCTTCCTCTGCCAGCACCAAGCACCATAAGAGCAGGGAGTGTATATTGCCTTACGTGTCCCCAGGGCCTAGAAATACTCCTGGCCTGGAGTAGGCACTTGATAGATATTGCTGAATGAATGACATTTGGGAAAAAGCTGTTTTAAACAGTTAGATGGGCTTATTTACCACAGGACTTTTCAGAACCCTTAATAAGCAAATGTGTATAGCAGAAGTGGAGCGTGGCAGGTGGGAGTCAAGCTCTGCAGCACGAATACAGAGAGGCTTTGTGCTTTTGGGTGACAACTCAGACACGGAGGTGGGGGAGCCGCTGGCAGGATTGCGATTGGCAGCTGAGCAAAATGGATTTACAAGCATCGTTTTGAAAATGTAGGGGACAGAGAATTTGTACCAAAAAAGATGGTAATACAGGCATACCTTATTTTATTGTGTTTTTCATTATTGCACTTCACAGATGTTGTGTTTTTTATAATTCGAAGGCAAGACCTTCCACCCGCAAAAAGATTATGACTCACTTTATTTCAGTACTCACTTTATTGAAGTGGTCTGGAACTGAACCCAGACTACCTCCAAGGTGTGCCTATAAGTACCAAACCCATTATTATTAATTACCAACATGTAAAGTGTGTATTTTCTTTTAGTTCAGAGAAAGGGAGAGAAACAGAATAGGATTTCTTACCCGTTCATTCATGTGCTTGCTTCCCTGCCCCTGCTTTCTCCGTCAAGTCTTAAGTCCCTTAACCACCAGTTCTGCCTTACGGGTTTTAAAGAGCCCAATTCTGACTTGAGTTTAGATCCTGTCATCTTGACACATGAAAATCTCCTTTAATGAGAAAGCTCTGAAGATGGATATGCTGGGTTCAGAGCAACACACCGTGACCACAGAGACCTGGGGCACACTCAGGTATGCCATCATTAGCGGCAAGAGGCATTTTGGGAGTTGTCTTGGCTCCTTGAACAAAGGAAAGTTAATTACAGAAAATGTCAGGCTTTTTAAAGGCCATTTGTCACCAGGCTGCAAGGCCTGTGGCAGAGCCACTGAGAAGGACTGTTGATGCCAGGCCCGGACTCTGCAGGCAGAAATAGTGAGCCTTGTGGGTGCCATCCTTGGACAGGAGGCAGACTCCGTGGAGAACGGGTGCACTCAAGTGAGCAGTGCAGACAGTGGGGTGGGCTTAGAGGAGCACGGGCAGAGGGAGCTGGAATGCTTTTTATTTAAAAAACTGGGTCAAGTTATCAGGATGGTTTCAAGGTCAAACCCTAATTCTACAGAGTCAGTTACCTATAGATGATGGGAGGGCTGGAAAAGAGAATAAATGGGAGCAGTGATGGAGGCCTTGATTCTAACTAAACTTCTTGAAGCTTTTTTTCAGAGATCTGGTATAATTCAGATCATCAATAGACTCTAGTTGGCAGAAAGTCTTTTGCTACCAGTTTTCCTTTTAATAATGGAAAGAAATGACAGGAAAGTGGTTGTTATGTTAGAATGCCTGGAATCTGCATTGTAACAAGATTCCCCAGGGGGTTCCTTTGGTCATGAAAATCTGACAGGGCCTGAGAGCCCAGACCAGTGGGTCTCAGTTCTGGCTGCTCATTAAAACCCTGGGCAGAGCTTTTAAAACCTGCCTAGAATCTATCTCCAAAGATTCCTCTTTTCTGAGCACCAGTGAGTGATCCTAGGGTCCCAGGCATCACTATATTTTTTAAGGACTGCCAGGTGATTCTAACATACAGTCAGGGTGGGGAGAACCACTGCCCTAAACATAAAGTGAGACACCATTAGGTAGATACTTATATTTCATCATGTATAATGTGCCCCCACATTTTTGGCCCAAACTTTCAGGAAAAAATCTTTTGTTTTAATTTTTTAATTCCATATTTATTTATATATAAAACCGATTATCATATGCCAGGACATTATTTTGCATACTGATATCATTATTGCTTTCTAGAGTTGTACTTTTAATGCATGAGCATAAATAAAAGAAATAAAAATATTTATATAGATATGGAATTAGTACTACCCATGCATAATGTGCATCCTTTTCTCTCAAAAATTTGAGCAAAAAAGTGTGCATAATACATAGCAAAATACAGTATCTGGATTCAGAATGCAGGTAATCACAAAGCAAAAACATGCATGGCTAACTGGACATAGCACTCTTTAGAATTCATAAAATCTAACCCATCATCCATTGTGGATCTTACTGGTTCATTTGCTGGTTTTAGGGACCTGGGTGATGATGTGTGATATGGAGCATTTAGCTGGACTTGCTTGTGCCTGGTTAGAATCTTCCTGCTTCAAAACTTAAGTAGGATCACCAGACTGTCACCCTCTTCTCATGTAAGACTCCCTCCATTGGCTTTCCACGGCTCACAAGGTAGAAACCCAGTTCTGTAACAGCTCTGTAAGGCCCAAGGTTCTCTGACCACGTCTGGTTGGGCTCACGTCTAACCAAGCTCTGGAAACTCCCGCCACACGGCCTTCCTTCAGTTGGGGGCCCCCAGCTTGCCCCATCCTACTTCTGGGCCTGTGTTCCATGCTGTTCCCTGTCCCGGAGCCCTGCACCTTCACCTCCGTAAGTAATTGTGCTGTCCCTGACCTCTCTACCCAGGTCACGGCCCCTTGTGTTGTCCTCTCACAGCACCACAACCCTCCGCTTCCTACCACTTCTTGGATGGATTATTCGATGCCTGTGGGTCCCTTCACCAGACTGCAGGCTCCACAAGGAGTGTGTGTGGTTTGGCGTCAGTGCTGTATCCCTGCGCCTGTTCTGTCGGATGGGTGGATACAACCGTATCTGAGGGTCTTATTAAATATAATTGTCTTTAGGTTGTGTCCTTAAAAGTATATGAAGTGTACATCTACTCCTGTTTGTCGTCGTGTGTTGTACACTGTAGAGACACGGGACCTGAGAGGAGGGCATAGTTTGAGATGGACCAGGCATTCTTCTTACTGGTTCTGGTTGGCGCACATAGCATGCCACTTGGACAACAAGTCCCAGTTTATCTAATTTTTTAATTATTTTTAATAGTTCATTCTTTATTATATTACATAAATCTTTAACCAGCTTACTTTGACAGCTTTTTCACTTGAGTCCATATATAACTTGTGAATTTTCTTGCTGGACCATGAGAAGAAAAAAAAGTTTAAATTGTGCGTCTCCCCGCGCTGGGCTTCCCCACTGGCATGTTTCTCATACGTAATGAAAGCATCCTTACAGAGTGCAATAGCTCCTTCCAGGCCACACCCTCCCCAGACTGCGCTGCCTCCATCTGGGCTGCAGAGAGCGCCTTCCTAAGCCCCTGCTGCCGCTTCTGTCAGAGGAGCTGTGTCTGATGCGGTAAAAGTGGAACCACCCCGACAGAGGGCAGCTCTAGAGGGAGAAGGGATTAGGGCCAGGGACGGGCATGCGGGAATGCCAGCCTTAATTGTACACTTTATTTCCTTTTGAAAAAGCTCAAGTACAGCTAAACTATAAGAGTGTTTGTTATATGATCCTCTGCATGTTATATTTCAAATATTAAATCATTTTAAAAACTAAGAGGAGACAGAGATGTATTTATTAAATATTCAAGTCCATATTGACTTTGTCACTTATACCAGTTTTTCCCAGCTAGAAAAGTACTTACCATCCTTTCCCATACCTTACAAAGTGGTTAGAGCACTGCATTTGGCAGCAGTAAGGCAGAAAAAAATTAAACCACAGAAATAAAAACAGCAGGGTCCGTGTATATAGGTAGTGTTTTCTATACTTTATTGGTTTTTTATTATAAAATGGATACATGCTTACAGTAAAAATATTTTTAAACTAAAAAATTGTACAAAGCAAAAAATGGCTCCATTCATTCCCTCAAATTTTAATTCTATGCATTACATGTATGTATGCGTTTGCATGTATATATAATCATGTACATTTACACATGTGTAATTTGTTAGCAAATAGGATCATGCATTCAGTTCTGCAACTTTTCCATTTTTGTTTACTGATCTGTCTTGACAGTTTATCTATGTCTTTGAAATACCTTTTGGTGAAGAGTTTTATTTAAAATTAAAAAAAAATTTTTGGACTTCAGCAGGATTTATTAATCTCCCCATTCAGTATGTTTTAAGTTGTATGTCTATTCAAATGCATGTAAGTGCCATGACTTATAAAATATAATTTTATTTTCAAGTAATACTGAAGCCCTAGTAGCTTTGTTTTCTAGTCTCAAGTTAATGGATATTAATATATAACTGCTTTCATGTAGAGAATGGAGGAATATTTTGAGGAGACTGGAAGAATAAAGGGGCCTCATATGTAAAGACTTTAATGTGGAAACTCTCAGGGTAGAAATTTGGGCAAGGTGTCTGCTAAAGTGCCTTTCAACTCTCCGGAGTGTTCCTAATAGGTTCCTTGGTTGATGTCATTCAGCGAAAAATGATGGTAGGCTCACCGTGTGCCAGCATTGTTCTGGTCCTGGCTTCCATTCTTTTAGGGGAAGCAGCTGGTGAACCCGGAAAAGCAGTCAAGCTGTGACAGGTGTAGTGAAGGGAGTAAAACTAGGTGAAGTCATGGAGAGGCTTTGGGGCGGTCCAATATGGTCGTGATGGGGAGAGGTGAATCTTCCTCTGCTGTGCAGCACTGAGTCGGAGAGCGTGCCCAGTCTCTGTCTGCATAAGCCTAAGTCCTGTGGCCCACCAGGGGACCTCCAGCAGGCCTCAGCCTGGTCTGGATGGCTGAAGACGCTGGTCAGGGCCCATGACCGTATACTTCTCAAGAGAAGGTTTTTGCCAGGGGCTAGAGTTTATGCAGGTGAAGCTTCCCAAATCTGCAGCCCCCTGCAGAGTCCCCACGTGTCCTGAGCACCCTCCCTTCCCAGTCCAGGTGGGCCATGAAGGGATGAAAGGAAGGTAGGAGCCTTGCAGCCTCCTCCTCCCAACCTTGGTGCCCTGGCAGGCTTGGAAGGGGACAGGGTGCTCTAGATATCTTAAGAAAAATAATTTTAAAAATTGAACTATTTTGAAATAAAATGCCCATCTGAAAGAAAACATTGGATGATACAAGTTGTTGAGGAGGTACTTGGCACACTCTGTCTCACAGGGGCTCATGGCCCACTGGTAAGTATGAGGTGGCTGTTGTATCTTCCCTCATAGATGGGAAAATCGGGCCTATAGCACTATTCAGTTACTGACCCTCCCCCACCAGCTTGTGGAGGAAGAGAGCGCCTGGGTGAAAAAAACAAGGTGCTCCTGACTTTAAGTGAAAATCCAAGGCTTGGGAAGGAGGGCAAGGCTTCAGGATAGCCAGACTTACTTTCTGCCTAGCCCGAATGTGGAAATCCAACCCCTGAGGCACCTGGCTTCCTGGAGAGAGGATGTTGTGGTCTCCATTTTCATGTGAAGTTGTTTATTCATTATCTCCCTACTTTTATCTAGAGGTGAGCTCAGTGGGTGGATTCAAATTAGATCCCTTCAAAAAATTAGTTCCCATCAGAAAGTTAAACCTTAAAAACCTCCCAAGGGCAGGCCTGACACAGGCAGGGTGCTCAGGGCCCGAAACCCAGGAGGTGACACAGGTATGAGCAGATCCAGAAGCCGGAGTGGGTAGTGCAGGGGTTCTTCTGCTCCCTGCTCTGCAGGGGAGGTGTGTCTGCATGTGTGAGGGGGTTCCCTTTATCTGTGTTCACTGGCCACGGCACTTAGCAAAGTGTGGATTGCAAGCTTCAGGTCACTCAGCACTGGCATCTCCTCCTCTGCCTCTAAATCTTCCCAAGATCAGTGCATAGCAGCAGATGTCTCTGTTCAGTTTGCACACCGCCTGCTGAATACCTGTCTCCGTTCTCTGTACTCACTCCCCAACCCACACTGGCCCCTCTGCCTCTCTTAGACAAGGCTGACAGCTTGGGTTTCTCAGTGAGGCATTTACACTGTGACCTACGGGGGTGGATCTCACCGAGTGTCCCTGTCTGGGAGGGACAAGTCTGTCGGACTCAGGACTGTGGCACCCAGCACCTCTGGGCACTGTCTGCATCTCACCTGTCATTAGAAGGGAAGGGTTAGTAGCTTGAGTTGCCTGGGATGACTTTGGCCTTTCTTTGTCTTTCTTCATGGGGCAGACCACCCTGTCACATTAATTTCCGACCACCATGATTAAATCGGTAAGTCAGAGGGTCCTGAGGTGTCGGCCAATTCCTGTTTGTCGAGGGTCTGCTCCAGGGCAGGTGGGTGCTGGTCCTTTATGTACATTTTCTCATTTAATCCCATGACCCACCTGGAAGGAAGACCTGATCTCAGAGATGGGAAACCCAGAGTTGGAGAGGCCAAGTCACCCTCTGAGTCACAGAGCCAGTGAGTGGTAGAGTCACCCAGGTCTCTCTGCCTTGTGCAGAGCTGCCTCAAAGGATGGCGACAGAGGAGGAAGGGAGACTTGCTTGGACAGGCCAGCTGGCTTCAGGCAGGCAGAGGGGGACTGGCATGCCCCTTGTTGGGTAGTGTTGCCAAATAAGACACAGGATGCCTAGTTAAATTGGAAATTCAGAGAGTCGGCAAATTGCCTTTTTTTTTAGTGTAAGTATGTCCCATGTAATATTTGAGACATATTTACACTAAAAAGGTTATTTATTGTTCCTCTGAAATTCAAACTTAACTGGGTGTCCTATTTCTGTTTATTTAATCTGTTTAACCTAGTCCCCTACTTAGGGACCCCAGGAAGCACACTGGGCCTAATGTGTGGGCAGTTGAGGACGACAGAGGGTGACACACACCACCATGGAAAGTCAGTGGGCTCCCCGCTGCGGGGCGTCTTCAGGCGTAGATTGGGTAACCACTTGGTGGAGGGCGTTTGGGTTTCACTGCCTGGTTACAGTGAGAGTCTAGGAAGAAAACATTTGTGAGACAAGGAGAGTGGGTCACCTGGGTCCTCACTGGGCTCTGTCCCATCCAGTGTCCAGAAGCTCTCTGAAGTCCTTTGCCATCAGCACATGTCGAGAGGACCAGTTCTCCCCACTGCCCGGGAGTGATGGGTCGCTTCAGCTCTGGTAAAAACCAGCCGGTCTCTTTAAGTGGTTTGGTTTGGCTTGGAGAAGCACTGTGTTAAAGGTGAAGTGAAAACACATTTTTGTCTCTCTTACTGAGAACTGACTGTGACTTCCTGGTTCTTTATATGTCTTCTGCAGCAGAGTGTGACTTGGGCGGCCTGCATCTCTCCCAGGCAGTGGAAGCATGAAAAACACCCACCCCCCAGGTTCTGCACAGGCCCTTGCAGGCAAGTGAATGGAGATGGAGAAGTTTTGATGTTTGTTTCCCCCGTGTACAGACTCTAGGTGTGGCTACGTCTTGTCAGCGAGTCAGGATACTAACAGCCTGCTTGTGGTTGTTCAGTATGGCTTCTGCCTCCACAGAGGCCTGGCCCTTGGCCGGACTCCTCTTGCCTCCCTGCGTCCAGCCCTGGTGGGTGCTGGGCTAAAAAAGCCACATTCTGGTATTAGCCTAGTCCAGAAAGCAGTCAAGAGGCAAATCTGAAAAAGTAAAATTTTATCACACATTCCAAATCAAATAGATATGGCTCCTTTCCATTCAGGAAAGGAGTTTTCACTTTGACTTAATTATCAAATTGAGAAGTTATTATTAATTAAAAATAAGATGTTAAGTTAAAAACCGAATCAAAATACCCTCTGTATCAATAAAGAGTTTTTTTAATATTTGTACTGATGCTATTAACTGAAACCACCTGTTCTTTTTATTACCTGTGTTTAACTGGTGCATTTGTAAGCAGCGGGAGCGTTTTGCTTGTATTTTCCAGGAAAATCAGTGAATGGCTGACTTTTGACAACATGCACCACCAGTGGCTTCTGTTGGCCGCGTGCTTTTGGGTGATTTTCATGTTCATGGTGGCCAGTAAATTCATCACCTTGACCTTTAAAGACCCGGATGGTAGGTATGCTACCTTGTGGAATTAATTTTGGCTAACCTAGACCTCGCTGTGATACTGTTCCTGGGTATACGTGTGGATGACTCTGTCACAGAATCCAAGGACTTTCATTCCAAAAGAACATGGAGGTCATGGCAACCGAATCCTTGACATTACAGAGGTGCGAGTAGGAGGTGGAATGGGAGGGGACAGTCCCCCCAGCACCACCCCGGGGGCAGGCAGAACATGCTTTCTTGCGGGTTCTTTAGTGCCTTCTCCGTGGCGTCCCACAGGCTCAGGATCTGGGACTTGGTTCTGCTTGGTGTCATCAGGAGCTGCTACTCAGTGTGCCTGAGTGCCAGTTGGTGCTGCACACTGGTGGCCACATATTTGGAAGTCACCTTCAGTACTTCAGAAAGAATGTGATTTAAACATGCGCACATTTGGTGGTCTTTGAAGATTTCAACTCCCCTGGACGTGATGTGGGCAGTCAGTAGGGGCTCCTAAAGAACACCAAGCCCAGCCTCAGCAGAGCTGCTTCTAGGTCGTGCTTCTGTCCTTGGCTTACCTCGCCCTTAGTGTTTTTTCTCCCACTGACATGCTACCTGCTCTGACAGCCTCTAAGACCGACCTGGGCACAGCAAGGCTCTCAGAGTGATCCCCAAAGTGCTGGGTACGGGTGAGGAGGTGCAGTGGTGGTTCTCGTGGATTCCTGAGAGACTCCTCTCAGCAGCAGAGTGAGGCGAGGTGCAGGGGAGACATTGCAGGCTTAGGAGCAGTGTTGTGCTGGCCTGGTGAGGTCTGCCTACAAGGAGGGTGTCAGTGACCATGGGTGTGCTCAGCATTCTTTGCACGACACTTCGCACATCCTCCTGCAGTTGGTGGCCCTTAGGAAAGATCAGAAAAGTATCCACACAAGCCCTGGCTGGTGTGGCTCAGTGGACTGAGTGCTTGCCTATGAACCAAGGGGTTGCTGGTCTGAGTCCCAGTTGGGGCACATGCCTGGGTTTTGGGCCAGGTCCACAGTAGGAGGTGTGCGAGAGGCAAACACACATTGATATTTTTCTCCCTCTCTTTCTCCCTGCCTTCTCTCTCTAAAATTAAATAAATAAAATCTTTTTTTTTAAAGTATCCACATGAGTAGTTTCCCAATTTTCTCCTGGTGCCTGCATGGTCTGTGCTGTCCCTGTGACCAGAAAAGGCTGCAGACCCTGCTCTGCCTAGAGCTCCTGAGTGTGTCCCTGCGGTACTGAGGGCTGCCCAGTGCCCCCCACCTCCTGCCCCCAGTCTCTGTGTCTCCTTGTCTGTCCAGGAACAACAAGGCTGGAAGGCAGATCTGCAAGCAGGAGAGGGCAGCCCTGAAATCAGCCGCAGGGTGTAGTTCTCAGTGCCAGTTTCCACTCACTAACAGTTATCAGGCCCTCAGCACTTGGGGCTCCAATGGGCTGTCATCACAAGTAACCCCTCATCTTTCAGGGGCCCTCATGAGAACCTGAGGGTTTTACATTCTCAGAAAGGTAGTGTCACACCTTCATGTATCCAGGGTGGCCAGGAGCATCACAGGTAATCATGGCTCACCCTGGGGATTGGCACCTTTGTCAGAACAACAATGGCCCAATCTGGGAGTCTTGTTGGAGTTTGAGACGATGACCTCGGCCTGACAGTTGGGACACTGCTCCCGCTGCTCCAGCAGGGTCCGCGGTACCAGGGATGGAGACCCTTTGTTAAGCGTTAGAGCAGTGGTTCTCCTCCCCTGGCACTTCAGAATATTGGGGGACTCTGTGAACCTTTGCTGCTTGGGGCCAACTGGAGACCAAGGGAATCTGAATGTAGGAGTGTGGCCCAGTGGAGAGCCCTAAATGTAGATCAAAGCTGGGGGGCTGAATGAGAATCCGAGCTGCTGAGAAGATGAAGTCCGTGTCGCCAAGAGTCCGCGCATTTTACTTGGGGTTCCTTTAAATGTCACCTGGTAACAGAGACAGGTCATGAGGTTAAATTATTTATGGTTTATTTTTTTAAGTAGGAGAACAGGTAATATATTTATGAGGCTTCCACCAAAAACAGTTAAATTAGACCTGTGTTTTGGATTATAGTATTTTCTGGATTCTCTGAAGATCACCTCACTCCTCAGTGGCCACCGATAAACGAGGTACTGTTCTGCTGTGATGCATCCAGTTTCATGCTGACGGCCTTCAGAAAAGTGTAGAAGCTTAGAGGGCTTTGTAAAGGGGAGCAAAAAACTGGAGGGAAAGAAGGGAAACCCTGCAGAGAAGGATGGAAAGTTTTGGGATTTTATTTTATTTTTTATTTAAAATTTTTTTATTGAATTTATTTGATGCTTTGGGATTTTAGGCCTGACAAAAGATGTGCGGTAGTCCTCAGTGCTGCTAAGTGGGTGTTTCCAGCCCTTTAAGATGAGTGGCAGTTCCTCCTTCCCTTTGACGTTCTTGAGGCCGTGCGGTGCTGTGGACAGTGCACGGGAGCGCAGAGGTGTGGACCACTCCAGGGGGAACTCTAGAGCCAGTGCACACTTGGCCCAGCTCCCCACATTCCCACTCAGGGAAGAATGGATAGGGCCCTGCGAGGGCGGAGCCCCAGTGAGGGTGGTGTCGGCCCCACAGTGTGCACTGAGCTCAGAGTAAGAACCTTATGTTGTTGGGCCCACAACAAAGGTCAGCCGTTCTCAACCACGGAGGATCTTACCTGATAGTCCCTGAGTACCTGGCTAGAACCACAAAGTTGGCTGAGTTCTGTATGAAAGCTGTGAGCTCATCGGCAAGGAGGGTCTCGCCAGTTTGGATGATTGAGCCCCCTGGAGAAGTTAAACACAGCCCCTGCAGGCCGTCAGGGAAGACCTTGGGTGGGGATGGTTCAGGTGTCTACTGCTTCTGAGTCCTGTGGTTTATTGGGAACGGCCACTTAGCCTGAGGGGCCCCTCTGTCTGGATGGGCACTTAAAACCCCTAGTGGATCTTGGAGCCCAACAGGAAACTGGAAGAGTTTTGTAAACTTGTGTCTGCAAGATTTTCTCACGTTTTAGAATTTATTTCATTGGTGTCCACAGTATTTTAGCTTTTGAACCAGAAGCCTACTGTGAAGGAGCATCACAAGGAAATAACTGACAACACAGCAGTATCAGTTATGATGAAGGCCCACTTCCGATAAAGCAGATAGGGAATCCTTGGTCCCAGCGTCGAGGGGCCGGTTGTAACTCCTTTGTGCGTGGGGCCACCCCTCTGGCTCTGTTCTCTGGGAAATGGGCCCTGTTCTAGAACTGCTCAGTGGATGTGTGTGTTTTCTTCTCACCTGCCTGTTCCTAATGGTTTCCCTGCTGGGTAGGCTGATGGGAAGAGATTTGTCCTGAACTCAACCGCTGTTTAAAGCAACGCTTACCTTGTCGTCGGTGATGTTTTGTGTGGGTTTTTTTTGTTTGTTTTTGTTTTTAATAGTGTTAAGGCCTCTCTTTAGCTCAGCAATGAAGCTGTGGAGATATTTGTGGCAATAACTTATCCTTGGCTAACAAATTTCAGTGTCGTGTTGAACTAGGATCGGGGATGATAACTAGCTTTATTGTAGGGAAATAAATCCCATTCAGTGGTGGGAATTTCACGTCTTGGGACATTGAGACTTGAAATCAAAAATGACATCCTGGGGCATCTGGTGCATAAATGTAGGCACATTTTCCCGCTGGCTTTCGTTTGACTTCTAATCTTCTTCCACATAACCCCTCAACTGGGTTGTAAGCCACTTAAGGGCAGAGCCAATGACGTCACTGTCTTTGCCTGCCCTCTGTCTGTGCCCTGGGAGTGGTGGCGCTGGGGGGCTGGGCGCAGGCTGGTCAGGGAGATGAGTGTATGCGGTTCCCGACGCAGCCTGTTGCTTGTAACTTTAAAGATATTTTGTAAAACATTATATGTGAATATAATGAGGCCTGTAACAAAAGGATGCTAATACATTTTGAAGGCACCTTGCCCTACCTGGAAGATCAGAATCCTTGGTCTTGCAGCTGGAGTCTTGTTCCTGAGGGTTGACAGGGGCAGAGAACTACTCTTGGGTTACAATGCAGATAATCGATCTGCTGAAAATAAGTGGTTCTTGGCAAAGCAATGGAAAAACCAAACCAAACATAAATTGTGCTATCAGTTTATTTCGATCTAGTCAAATCAGGGCCAAGGGGAATCGGGGAGCAAATACCAGGAAGTTTAAAATCATAAAAATGTGAAAAGTTGGCAGATGACGGGCCAGTTTGTAAACTGTTCCACAGCTATGAAGCCTGTTCTCTGTGCTTATGAGCATATGAAATAGGTTGCTTTTCAAAAATTCATTGATAAGTCAACCGTTTAGAATTCAGGATACACTGTCTTACTTAAAACCTTATTAAGGAAGGTTAGATTTCTGCGAAACCTACTGCCCTGTGTTGAACTAGCTAAACACTGCAGTGCTTGTGGTGGTAGAGAACTGTGGAAAGAGGAAGTGACCAGGCAGGAGTGGAATGTTACTGTTTTCATTAGCCCATTGGTGCTCACTGATGGTAAGGTCGTGCAGGAGGAGCAGGGACAGATGCTGGTCCCAGAGTCCACAGAGTGCATTCAGCAGCTTGAGCTGATGGCACTGATGCTTTTATTTAATTTCGCACCATAAATGTAACGCTCTTTGTCCTTATTGCAGGTGTAAGTCAGCTCCTGTGTACAACTTTGGTTAGGTTACATTTTAACCCAAACCTAGAAAATGGAGAAAAGACTTTAGTGAGTTTTCATGAAGGTGTGTGACAGATTTTGATTGGAGTCAGTTAACTCGAAGCTGTGGGAGATGGGATTATTATTGTCAGGGCAACAGTAAGATGTTCTCACCCTTCCTCTGCAGGGACGACGTCAGGGCTTTGTGCAGGGGCTTCCTCACGGCTGTGATGGCGGGGCGGGGAGGCGAGGACTGGGATGGGGGTGGGGGCTGCAGTGGAATGTGCAGTGTTGGTATTAATGACCTAAAGGGAGTTGGTTTTGATTTTTTTTAAAAAATGATAATTACGAGCCATGTGTAATGCATAAGTGATTCATTTTCTCTGCATCATTGCTAGCATTTTGTGTTTTCACTATTTTGTATTTTAGCCATTTTGATAGGTGTGAAGTGGTATCTCACTGTGGGGTGTTTTTTTTCCTGTTATAGCTGACATACAGTATGATATTAGTTCCAGGTGTACAACCTCATGATTAGACATTTGTAACTTACAAAGTGATCACCCCGATGAATCTAGTACCCCTCTGACACTGTACAGTTATCACAGTGTTATCGGCTGTATTTTCTATATTGTACTTTACATCCTTGTGGCTATTCTGTAACTACAAGGTGTGGCAGAAGTAGGATTACAGTTGTGAATACACGAAACACGGTTTATTCTTACATCCTTATTTATTAATGGTTACATTATTTTCCATACAAGCAACTGTAACCCTCCTTTCCCCCCCCNTTCCCCCCCCCCCCCCCCCCGTACTCTGTCAGTTCCCTGTGGTTTTAATTTGCCTTTGCCAGTGGCTCGTGATGCGGAGCGTCCTTCTGTGCGCATTTGCCACCTGTGTGTCCTTTTCGGTGAAACATCTGTTCATGTCTTACCCACTTTCTATTTGGATGGTTTTTTACTGTTGAGTTTTGAGAGTTTTTTGTGTATTCTAGATACTACTCCTTAGTCAGATAAGTGGTTTTTATTTTGAGGTTTATTTTATCAACTTTTCCAAAGATTTTCTCCTATGTTTTAAAAAATGTTTTACAGCCGTATGAGTCTATAGCTGTTCAGTTGCTCAAGTACCACGTGTTGGAAAGACTTTCCTCGTCTCCCAGAGTGCTTGTGCACCTTTCGGATGCTAGTTGGGCATATTTGCGCAGGTCTGCTTCTGGGGCATCTTTCTGTCACACTGACCTGTGTGTCTGCTCCTCCGTGAAAGGCATCTCAACCTCTCTGTCTCCTAGCCTACAGCGTCAAGCAGGAGTTCCTGTTGCTGACAGCCATGCCGGATACAGGGAAGCTACAGGGAGACAAGCAGTTTCCTGAGGACCTGAAGGTGGGCACAGCAAGGCAGGGGGCACTGTCCCATTGGCCTGGTCAGCAGAGGAGCAGGGCTGCCTATTCCCATTCGTACTTGTGTGTCCCTGTCTCTGCTCCATCCCCCTTGCACCAGCAGGGCCCCACCATTGTGTGGGCTCTGGCCCCCCCTCTGCGAGCTCATCAGCCATTTCCACTTATCATTGTGTTCTGCTCTATAGTCCCTACTTTGGTCACTTCTGCACATTTCTGCTTATCTTTTTAGCTTCTCTTTGGGGGTGGGGGGCACAAGTCACAACTATTTATGTTCCTCACAGTGCTTTGCACATCATGGGTGCTCTATAAATGTTGATTGTACCAAATTTCTGGCCAGCTGACAGGGAGCCTTGCTAGGGGACTGGATGATGTCAGGCAAGGTCAAGAGAAAACCAAGGGTGTGGGAAACTGGAATCATGGAACTTTAGAGTTAGAAGGGGTCCTGGACAGAAGAGCAGGTAACCAATGGTGTGGATGAGAGAGCTGAGTTTAGGGAAAATGCTGATCACCCGGAATCACGTGGGAGTTAGTGGCAGAGCCCAAGGCTGCTGACGTATTCCCAGTGCTCTCCTTCCTTGACATTCTGATCTCTGTCTTCCTCTTGAGGCTCCTTTTACATGTAAACTCCTAATCATACCTTAGCTGAAGTGAGGGACACCCTTTAAGATCTTCTCTCACTTGCTGGCTCCCATTCTCGATCTGGAAGGTTTCGGCTGAAGTTATGCTGGAAAGAATGAAATGGATAGAGCAAGCTCTAAAGATGTTTATCAGCCCAAAATTAAACTGCAGAAAAGGGATAGTTCCTGTTCATAACTTACAGCAAAGGACAATGAATTAGAACCCACAAAGTCCAGAAAGCATGCATGTGGTCAGAGTAATGATCTGCTGGAGTTAACTTTTCACAGCACACGGATGTAATAAAGATCAAATCAGCAAACTCTTTGATCAGATGGGCCTGGAATGTTGCTTCAGTGTGAGGTGTTCCAGGGAAAGGAAAGTGTGGATGGACCGTAGAGACAAGAAACACACCTATAGCAAATAGGATGGTGACTTTAATAGAAAGAATTAAGGAAATTGATATTTGGTGACTTGGATCAGTAAGTTAGGGTAAGAATTTTACAGAAGGAATAAAGGGCGTTGAGACAAGGGCACTGCTAGGGTGCTGCAGCCTGGGAAGAGGGACACACGTCCTCCCGGCAGCCGCACTGCACAGACTGCTGGCCTGCAGGCGCCGTGTGCGGTCAAAGTGCCACACCTGACTGTCCCTTACAGGTACTGGGTTTCAGTGTGTCTGGTGCGGCAGTAGTGGGCCTGGACTTGCCACGCAGTGCTCTCTGCCCCCTCCTTTTTCCTCCCCTCTCCCACTGATGCTCAGTAAAACCCGATGTGAGGAGAAAGGAAACGGAACGGTGGTCAGATGTAATTCACTCACTCCAAGAATTGTCAGATGATGAGCTCAGCACGTTTTCCCCAAAGAAAGGTGATTTATGAAGGAGATCAGGTTGCATAGCTTACCACTCAAAGTTTATTTTGTATAGGGTGTAGCTGAATATGTGAATGGAAAATAGTAGAAAGTAACATCAGACATTAAAATTGGTTTTGTATATTTACAGGGGAAAAATAGAAGGTGAATTATCAGTCAGCAAACACAATTGAATGAGAACAATTTTTTTCTTTGTAGATAATGCCCAACCTTTTAAAAAAAGCAAATTCAGAAAGCGACAGATTTTCCGCAGTTTCTCAATAGGACTTGCTTAGAGGTGCTGCCCTGTGATGCACTGCTCGCTAGTGTCATCTGTGATCAGGATTAGATCAGAGGTTTAACATAATTAGCACAGACTGAGAAGAGAGAGACGCTTGGATAAGTGAGTCAGAGAGGGCTTTGATGAGGGAATGAGGTTAAATTAGACCAAAGCAAGAAGGCAGTTTGGCTGGTGCTGGTCCCGGGAGGCCAGGGCAGCAGGCTGTGCTCCTTGGGGAGGGAGTATCGGAGGGGTCTCTGCAAAGGAGCAGAGCGGGTGGGTGTGCAGGTGCTCTCTCTCACTTCCACGGTGTCTTCACTTCAGGAAGGGGCCATACGAACCCCTGAGACATGCTTCCCCTACCAGGGAGACCCAGGAAATTCAAACACAGGAGAGAGCAAGAGTGTCCTGCAAAAGGTTACGCGTATCAGGGAACTTGGTTGTAGCAGATCCATGAAGGAAAAGCAGGCAGCTGGGTAGTGGGGTGGAACCTGTTATCCCGAAATTTCCAGTGTCCTCGTTCTTGGAGGCTTATGTCCTCCTCCTGCTGTGTAACTGACCCAGTTCCTTGGGGAAGACAGGTTGTTTGTTGCAACTGGCCCGTAAATGAACTACCTGGCAAGCCTAAAATATTTTAACAGAAACAACAAGGGCATTTTGGTCCATTTGATAAAGTTAATTTAGAGGGACCATCTGCTTTGAAATGTTGGGGAGAAGTTCTTTGTAACTTGAAGGGAATAAATAGATAGAGCAACAGAAACATTTCATAATACTGAGTAACGGGGCCGTAACCAGAAGTTGCCAAAGGAGTGAGGCTGGAGAAGTAGGCTACCTAGTCAGCGTTGCCTTTTCCCCACCATCCACCAACACACACACACACACACATTGCACGTCACACACATGCACATGCAGTGCCATGCATGTTCTTACTCAGCTAAGGCTTTCCTGGTGTCTCCACAAAAATACAGTAACTGTATCTAAGCATAGAGTAAATACTTGTCAAATGAATGATTCTGCAGCCTAACAAAGCACGAGGATTTTGAATTGAGCATTAATGAGAGGCCTTTATGTTACAGATATTCTAAGTTCTGAAGTAGGTCCAAGGGGTGCCATACTTTGGAACTTGAACTTTTTTTAAATCTGTGTTGCCTTTTCAAATCAGCCTTGTTTTGAGAAGGGAAATCCAATGAGCCCATCTTGTGTCCACTTTCCTTGCCAACTGCATGATTCAGCTCCATGATTTACTGGGCAGTGGAAAGGCCCTGAGGAAGGAAGGCTTCAGGAAGTGGCTGGAAAGAGTGGGTGTCACTCTGTAGAAAAAAGAAGAGAGGGAAGAAGAGAGGGGCCTGTGGATAATGAGGAAGGGAGAAAGGAACAGTCCGGCCCTGCAGGGAAATCCAGAGAGGGCTCTTGTGGAGGTTTGTAGAAGATAGTGCTGAAAAAAGAGAAAAATGATGTGCTTATTTTGTGGAGCCTCCTTTGGGTACATAAAATACCCAAATGTAGCAGAATTAATCTGCAGATCACTTTGTAGACTTTTCTAGAACTTTCTAGAAGTCTTTATATGTGCCCACATCCCTAGCCAGTATTTTTAAATCAACTTTTTTATGAAGTAATACATACTTGTGTGTTTTAAAGAAACACCCAAAATTGAAAGAAAAGAACATTAACTTTTGTATATTTCCTTTTTAAAAACTGTTTATTTAGGTTTTATATGGTCTGTGACTCTATTTCCCCAGGGTAGATACAATTATGTTTCTCTAATGCAGGTTAAGGAGAAGGGCAGCATTTTGGGGCAGCCATATTGTACCAGAAGTGTACTGCTGTGGGTGAATGCTGGAGCACCTCCTAACTTAACGTGACCTTTCCTCTCTGTCTCACATAAAGCCCACCCACCCAAATGTCCTTAGGAGAGCACATTTCCTGAGCCAAGGATACAGGCAGAAAGGGCTGTTGTTTTCCAGGCAAAATCAGTGAAGAGACATGCACTGAGATATCCTGGCAAAGTGATGAAAGTGATAGAATCATAAAAGGAAAAATGCTACAAGCCACCCAGGTATTAAAAATGCATTGGCTACAAAGAAATGGCAGTGGGGGGCGGGGGGTTGACTTCTCTGCTGTTTTGATGCCAGAATACAATGAAGCCTCTGCTCAAGAATTTTGTGGGGCCCTGGCTGGTGTGCTTCAGGTGATTGAGTGCTGCTCTGCAAACCAGAGGGTCTCCGGTTTGATTCCCAGTCAAGGCACATGCCTGGGTTGTGGGCCAAGTCCCAGGTGGGGGGTGCTGGAGAGGCAACCACACATTGATGTTTCTCTCCCTCTCTTTCTTCCTCCTTTCTCCTCTCTCTAAAAATGAATAAATAAAATCTTTAAAAAAATAATTTTGTGGGAAGAGGTGTGACTCAAGTATTTTCATTCGAGTTCTGTGTGAAGGCAACAGAGGCCCTGTCTTAGCTGCACATGGGCTAGAAGTTATGCCTCCTGTATACTGTGTTTCTGAGGAGGCAAAAAACTATTTGGAGACCTATTCTAGATAACTCAGTGGAGTCAGAACTAGCACTTCAAAAATGGCGGCATCATAGAATAAAAGAAGTATAGCCCTTCCCTTGTGTAGCTGTAACCGAACCCAAGTCCGGCTGCCTGCTGCTACGAAAGGCAGCACTCAAGAGGCAGGTGCTGATGTAAAGGAAAGTGGCTTATTTGCAGATGCCGGCCACATGGAAGATGGGGGACTCATGTCTTAAAGCCCATCTCCACCTCTCAGTGGAGCCAGAGGTGTTTATAAGGAGGGAGAGGGGAACAGAACAGAGAGATCAGGGGAGGGGGTTGCAAGTTCTCTACGTGCAGACGAGCACAGTCCATTCTGATAGGGCAAGTGACGGTCCGGTGTGTGTCATCCTGGTTTAGCCATCCCAGCTTCATGTCATCTCAACTTCATGTCATTCTGGATCCATGGTTGAAGGTCAGCAAATCTCCTGGAGCTGGGATGCGTGAAGGTCAGTGTCTGTATCTTTTGAAGTTAGTTTTTAGGATTCTTATATAAACACGCTGTTTATCTACAAGCTATGTATTAGAGTCAGCACTTACAGGATAATGTCAAAAGAATCTTGGGGTGGGTTATAGTTCCCCATTACAGTTTCCCACTCTTACGTAGCTTGGATCCCAGGCTCAGAAACCTAGCTGCAGGCTGAGCTCACAGCTGTCCTCGTGGTCCCAAGCTCATTGGGTCTTCCAGCACACCTGCCCCTGCTCGGATTTTAGGCCCACTTTCCCGGTGGGCATAGGTTTCTGGCATCAGAGCCTTCACCCCACAGTTCACAGGGTTTTCGCACCTGGTCTGATAACTCCTTCGAGAACAAACTAGTGCTGGTGTGCTCCCGCGTTTGCTCCCATGTTTGCTCCCGGTGGCTGAACTGCAGTAAGACTGACAGGACTGCCAAGCAACGCCCCCCGCCCCCTCTCCTTAACTACCTTTACAGAGAAACACCACCGTATGCTTTTCACTGGGGAAACGGAGTCATGGTTTCTGCATTTGCAAAACATGCTGAATGACCTGAGGTTTTCTTTTTTTTTTTTACTTAATAAACCAGATATACTGTTACACCAGACTAGTTTCAAAAGTCACCCTGTGTGGAGACAGCCAGCCGTAGATACAGTCCACATATGCACACTCACAGTCACATGGAAGGAGATGCTAGAGAGAATGAAGGCAGCAGAAACTGGCCCTCACTGAAACCCCGAGTGAGAAGCATCCTACAGTTTCCAGGAAATTATGGGTCATCATTCATCAGCAAAGTGACCAGCAGACAGGCCACCTCCCACCCCTCAGTTTGTCCAAGCTGAGGATGAAGGAACAAGAGAGTTTGCTGTCTCTGATTGAACGTGGAGGTGAATCAGGTCCACAGGGCCCTGCTCGTGTCTGTGATAGGCAGAGGTGTGTGCCAGCATGAGGCCAGGGAGCAGGGCCTCCTGAGGGGCCTCCTGTCTTGTACTAATGAAGCCTTCGTGCCCCTTTGCCTCCCTGTTACCTGCAGCCGACTGGGAAGATGCTTTCAGACAGGCAGCTTGTTCAGCCCCTGGTCTATACGGAGCGCCTGGAGCTCATCCGAAATGTCTGCAGGGATGAGGCCCTGAAGAACCTGTCACACACCGCAGTGTCCAAGTTTGTCCTGGACCGAATATTTGTCTGTGACAAGTACAAGATCCTTTTCTGCCAGACTCCCAAAGTAGGCAACACCCAGTGGAAGAAAGTGCTGATCGTGTTAAATGGTGCGTGCTGTGCCTGTGGTCTGCCCCACATGAGAGACCTCAGGGTTTGCCGTGGGAAAGTCACCGTGACCTGGGTGGGGGGACAGAAGGAGGTAGAAAGGAGCCACAGGAAGGGACCGCTCCTAAGGGGCTGGTAACCTTTCAGACAGTTCTCTGTTGTGTTTTTCCTACTAGTGTTGTACTTTAAAAGTTGGTGGTGAAAAGTGGACTTAAAACCTTCCATCTTTAAGGTACAATGGAGTGTAGATTATTTTGATGTTTTGCTATTCAGTAGCAAAACATTACGGTCATTAGGCAGTGAGCCTGTATCTGCTACAGGAACACGTGTGTTGCCGCCGTGCGAAGCGATGGGAGAGCCACACAGGGTCTCAGCCGTGCGCGCTCTATTACGCGGTGTAAAACAGCCCCAGACAGCAGGTCAGTAAGTAAGTATGGCTGTATTCCAATAAAATTTCATTTGGGTGCACTCAGAAAGGAAGTCGGTGGGGTTAATTTAGATACTGTTTATTTTTAAAAGGCCACTGCCAAGGCCATGCTTTCCACAGAAGAGTACCCACCTCAGGCAGCCTGCCCACCCAGTGGATCCCTGATTCCTGTTCAGATTCATAGCACTGATTCTTACTAGTCACCGGCTCTGTCCTCATTAGTCAAGGCCCCATGTTCACTGAGCCGCCAGGAAGCTACCCCCATAGCTGTCCCTCCTGTAGTGAGAAGGGCCCATACCTCAGTGCCTGGGAGAGGAGCCCTGCCAGTGGGTGTGGGGGTCTCCTTCCCCCCAGACAGCATTCTGTGCCACTCGGGTGGGTAAAGAGGGTCTCCACTTTACACCAAGCATTTATATTCAGAGTATTTAACTGATCTGTTTCAGGAAATCTGATGTGTTCTTGAAAACATTCGATCATTGAAAAGTGACCTCATTCATTATAGTTTTTGCTTATTCACTACTCTTTTCACACACCGTGTTTATTAGTTTAAACCCCACCTAACTCTGAATGGACCCCAGGTCATTATGGGCTCTGTCACACTCAACTTTGAACAAAGCATGGGTCCGGTTGACATCAGTGCAACTTCTGGATGAAGAACCAGACCTGGGACCCCTGCGGAGGGTGGTCTGGGTCTCTGTCCTCCTGGGTCTCTGGGTCTCTGCTGCTGCCATGTTCTCAGTGGTCAGTTTGTTGCCATTTGGCCTTTTCATTGGTTGGTTGGGGGACCGGGGAGGGAGGTAGACACTTGCCTCATTTTCTGGTATATAATGAATGTGTTTGAGCAGTCTGATAGCATATTGAAATTTTGACTTTGTGGAATAAGGTTACAAATCAAATTTAAAACAACAAATGCATGAGTCTTAGAAATCTGCCACCACCGTATGAAAAGCATTAGTGTTTAAAGAAGTACACTCGCTTCCAAGGGCAGGACAAAAACAGGAGTAGGTTTGCCAGGTGACATAGAGGCACACCTCAGAGATCCTGTGGGTGCCATTCCAGACCACTGCAATAAAATAAGTATTGCAGTGAAGCAAGTCATAATCTCGTTGGTGGAGGGTCTCACCTTCAATTTACAAAAATTCAGTTTGTAAAAAGACGCAGCATCTGTGAAGTGCAATAAAAGAAGGTACACCTGTTGTAGAGAAACAGGTGGTCCTTGTGGCTGACTTCTGCTGGCCCTAGATGCACCTGCATGGGGACAGGTACCTGAGCAGGTCCATGTACAAATCCACAGAGTTGGTTCACTTCACAGTCTTGCACATTTTAGAGCCATTCACAGCAGTTAGCATACAGTTCCGGGCTGGTGCTCAAACCTGTGGGGCAGGACTGAACTGAAGAGACAGCACAGTGGCCACTGCTCAGGTGGTCCGACAGATTCTTCCCTGCTGGACTCCAAGTTAACATGACAGGATTAACACAAGGATGGAAGTAAAGGTTTGCAGAGACTTGGGTGGGAGCTCAGATAGTGATACTTTATTTTCATTGTCTAAGATGAGAAAAGAATAAAAACTGCCCAACTCACCAACCTAAGGGTGCCCCCCACCATCACATTCATCGGCCTGCCTTCCAGCACTGCAGCTCTGCATCCTCTTGTTTTCTTAGTTGCTCCTTATCCTCCCGGATCCTTGCTTCAGTGTCTGATGTCACTCCCATGACACTAACTTCATTCCCACACTAAGCATCTGTGCCACTTGCTGTCTGGGGTCCTGTGAGTTTCCCTAGTGATTCGACTCCGGCCGGCAGAGTCCATGTGGTGTGGCTGTGATGAACAAATTCACACGGACTGCAGAAGTCATGTGGAGAAAAGGGATGGCATGGCCACTCTGTGGGTGAGAGAGAGGGCCCCAGCCCCCCTGGACAGGCTTTTATTGCTTTTCTAGAAGCATTACATCAAGGATGGTCCTCATTTACTATGCACAGGTTCACTGTAGGTGATTACCTTTTACAGATAACAAAGGAGAAGATGTTGCTAATTACAAGAAAAGGATGTTACAAATGCAAGGGGAAAGGTGGTTGAACTGGTTACACTCCATCCTTGGGAGGTTTACCACAGACTTCAGGAAGTTACTTTCAAGATATGCAGTAAACGTTTCTGCCTCAATTTAGGGTGAGGGAGTTTTAGCAAAAGCAAGCCTTAAAGCAGCCTAGGTACAATGCAGGCCTGGTTCCCCATGGGAAAACTGATCTGTGGGCTCAGTTCTTGTGTGCCTCCTCCCTCCCGCTGGTTTTCCAAATCAGGGGCTGGGCTACATTTGCCACTGCCATGCGGACAGGTTCCCTATAACCTAGGAAGCACCTTAGGCTCAGGGATATGGTCCTGGGAGCACCTTGCCTCCCCGCATAATTGGCCCGTAACTGTGCTATGGGTGTAAACGGTGTGTTTCACGGTCCTGCTGTGCTGGCATGTCCCCAGTTTCATGGTAGAATGAGTGGTGTTGGTCTCAGGGACTCTGTCAGCCCACAGCGATCTGTTGGTCATGGCAGATTTAACCCAATTCCAGTGCGTTCCAGGGATAGGTGTTGTCCTTCTTTCCATTCTTTGCTCCCTCCCTTACCTTCCTCCTCCTAACTTGTCTGTTCCCTCTAATTGGCTTACAGATTACTAAAAGCTTTCCCCCCACTCTCATCTTGCCGTGTGAAGTCATCTTAGTTGGAATTCAAAGGCCTCGTCCTGGTTTTGGGGTGTGTCTTGTGGGGAACGTGGGTTCAAGTCAAGAGACAGAAATCTTCTCTAAAGGTAGCACCGAGATGGTCAACACAATTTTTCCCTTGTTTACGTCCCAGGAGCCTTTCCTTCCATTGAAGAGATCCCTGAAAACGTGGTTCACGACCATGAGAAGAATGGCCTCCCTCGTCTTTCCTCCTTCAGCAACGCAGAAATTCAGAAGCGGTAGGAACAGGTTTCTGTGGAGAGGGGCATTTTGGTAAAACCCCTGGCCCCGTTCCATGCTTGCCCTGTGTCCCAAGGACTCCTTGTGTGGTCGAGAGGCAGCAAGTTGCCTGTCTGTGTGTCCGGAGTTCAGTGCACTTACACTCAGAAGTCTGATGAGAATTTCCGAACTACTGTCCGCCCTTACCTTTGTATAGCCCATTAAGATGAAGGTTGTTATATCATTTTCCTAATAGAAATGAGTGGTCGATTTTGTTTTGCTTTGAGTATGTTCAATTTTATGGACTTCTTACTAAATACGATCATTATTTCATAAGAAATGGGTTTAGGTTGCAGGGAAACCCCACTTACTTTTTCATTTTTCCCGCAAGTGTTATCCCTGCTTCCACGGTCACTGCCCCAGGAGTGCTGATGTGGACCAGACCTAGCACAGACTGGGAGACCGACACCAGCAGGCACAGCAAGGATGGGCACTGGCTTTTACAAATTAGCTAATAAATTGAAAAGTTCTCTTTATGAGTTATGAAATGGCCCCATACGATGATGTTTAGGAGGGATAAGAAAGTCAGGGACCAGCTGAACTTTGCTCTCTCTCACTCTTCAACACCTTCTCATTGGTTCCAGCCCTGGTTTCGCATCTTCCCAACCCCTACCAACCCTTCAGTTTGCAGGTGCTAAATGCCAGAGCCAGCATCCAGGCCAGGGCTGTCCTGTTAACCTTCCTGAGCCCCTATGTCTTGTGGCTTTTATGAGAGGAAATGAGTCAAGTCCTGGGAGCACGGGGAGCAGTTTCTGGCCTGGAGTAAGCACGCTTATGACAACAGTGTCCTCACTGTTTTGTCATCGCAGTCACTGCTGCAGGTCCTTTGCTCCCTGGTGCCACTATTGCCTCTCCCGCAGGTCTCCCAGGCCGCCTCTCCTGCCAGCTGGAGCCTGAAGCTTCCTTCTCCCTCTTCTCCTACCACATCTTCACATTTTTGTTGGCCCCGGCAATTTTGGATTGAATCTTTAGAGATACATAAAGTAACTTTCTCTGGCCTCAGCTGTTCTAACTCATTCAGAATTCCTGCCCTTAGGATTTTCTGCTCAAAGGCAAAACTTTTAAACATTCTTAAAGTTTTGAAATATCCAAGTAAAACAAAAAATAGGTTAAATAGATGGTTTTACTGTGTCCCCCCAAGGGTGGGGGGGTGGTAGTGTGGCCTTGGACTGAGCCTGCCTCTCTCAGCAGAAGCCGGGGCTACAAACGGGTGGTGTTGGAGTGGATTAAGGAGGAGGCACCCCTTAATCGGGCAGGGGTTCAGGACCCGGCGGCTGCTGTTCCGCTGTCAGTGTCCACTCCTGCCTCCCTCACAACCGGCACCAACAGCATCCGCCTAACCTCTTGGTTCTCTTCATTTTTTTTTTAGCTTGAAAACCTACTTCAAGTTTTTTATTGTAAGAGATCCCTTCGAAAGACTGATTTCTGCTTTTAAGGATAAATTTGTTCACAATCCCCGCTTTGAGCCTTGGTACAGGCACGAGATTGCCCCCGGCATCATCAGGAAATACAGGAGGAACCGGACAGAGACCCGGGGCATCCAGTTTGAAGATTTTGTGCGCTACCTGGGCGATCCCAACCACAGATGGCTGGACCTTCAGTTTGGGGACCACATTATTCACTGGGTGACGTATGTAGAACTGTGTGCACCCTGTGAGATAACATACAGTGTGATTGGTCACCATGAGACCCTGGAGGACGACGCTCCTTACATCTTAAGGGAGGCTGGCATAGACCACCTGGTGTCATACCCCACCATCCCTCCGGGCATCACCGTGTATAACAGAACCAAGGTGGAGCGCTACTTCCTGGGCATCAGCAAGCGGGACATCCGCCGCCTGTATGCCCGTTTCCAAGGGGACTTTAAGCTCTTTGGGTATCAGAAGCCAGATTTTTTGCTAAACTAATGTGTAGGACTGTGAATTCAGATACCCTTGTTAGACCAGAGGCTAAGCAGATGGAGACCTGAGCACAGGGATGATGCTTCCTCCATCACCCTCCTGAAGACTCCTGTGTCGGTGGTGGGCCGCGGGCGCCTCGGCCGATGAAGCTGCACCCTGACCGTGATGGCGCAGTTTGAACAGCAGGTGCACTGAGGGCCTTCGTCCCCCACTCCCTACCGATGCCAGTAGGTGTTTGCTCTCCTTAGGGAAAAGAACTATACGTTTGCAGTCTGAAGACCAGGAGGAAAAGTTATATGTCACTAGGAGTCCTTTCCCTCAGCTGTCAAGGAGGCAGGGTGCCCGCAGCTCCCCCAGATGGTGGAGGTCGCCTAAATGGGGGGTCACAGGAGCAGCACACAGCACTTTCGGGAAACGTGAAAAGATTATGTTGTGCAGAAATTGCAGGGGTTAATACAGGCCCAAATCTGTGTAATAAAATTACACCCCTGGCATTCATCTTGGCACTGCTATAATCATAGAAGTAAACCATTCTTTCCATGACTGTCTTCTTCCTGTGACATTCAGGGGTGACCCAAGGGCACTTTTTGGCAGCCTATCTTTTCAGAATACATGCCTGTGTACTACCAGTCCATATTTCTGAGCCTCTGCCAGCCAAGTGATTATCTCATTCAGCCCTAGAGATATAATTTTGGACAGTGAGGGGAGTGTCTGTTCTTTCCACCTGAGAAAGCGAACGTCTTTGGGGGCCTTAAGTGGCATGGGAAAAGGGAAAGCTGGTTGGGTTCTGGAGCTCAGGCTGCTGTGGATTTGGGCATGCCCGTCCTGATTGTTGTCCCTCTTCGTCTTTGTCCTGTCTGGATGGGCAATGAAGACTTTTATTCCTTTCTCCTCCAGGGCCCTCCCCTGGGGCTGAAGGCCAGCAGGGCAGCATTGCAGTCAGTGCAGTTGACTCCTTTCAGTCTCAACTCAGCCAGCTGCTCGCCACTGGACCTGTTTTTGATGGTGCCATCACCCTGGACTCTGAGTTGGATAGTGAGGTTCACCAGCAATAAAATCCTGGGCTGAGGCAGCCTCCAGTAATACATCTTCCAGGCACTGAGGAGCAAGCCACGGCCACTCTGTCAGGTGCCTTCTGACCCCGAGAGCCCTTGAGATATGGGATTGTTTCCCTGTGACAAGTCCCAAATGCCCATGAGCCCAGCTTTTCTTCTAGGCAACCTCAACCTTCCCTTTTTCAGAAGGGCTGCCTGAGTCTGTAAATGTGAAAGTAAATTAAAATAAAAAATATGTCCAAATCTGACATGTGCTGCCCTTCCAGGGAGGGTTCTCTCAGCCATGCATGGTTCCCAAGGCCTGGCAACGGGGGCGGGGGAGTGCAGGAGTGCTCAGATGGCAGCTGGTGACGGGCCACCGAAGGGAAGGCTCAAGTGAGCCTGCCGCAGCTGCGTTGCCGCAGGGCGGCCAGCGTGGCAGCCTGCCATGCTCAGTTGGCACGTGAAAGATATGAGTTATTTTTCTATGAAGTCTTGTTAAAGTCATTTCACACCTAGTCAGCTAATTGATTACCTCCTTTATATTTGAAATATAACTGTGAATGCTATATTTGAACTTAAGGCCTTAAATTTAGTCCTAATTTTTTTAATAGCTTTTTTTTCTGAAATAAGGGTTGGGAAGTTGGGTCCCACATGTCCCATAGCCCTCTGGCTTTTAGATTTAGGTCATTTTTCTTTGCATTTGGTCGTTTTCCTAACCAATTTTGCCAAGCAAGTAGGGATCGCCACCAGAACATCTGGACATTTCATAGCACGTCCAAAGCATTTGTTCCCCACTGCCACCCCTGCCCTGTGACTCCTGTCCCCCGCAACTGCCCCACCACAGTCACCCTCCGCTGAAGTCATTCACTGCCTTCAGTCTCCAAACTCCACTTCCTCCCTTGGGCCTTAAGAGTAGGTGCCCATTCTCCTGCCGCTGCAGGCAGATTTTCCCCTTGCTGCTGTGCAGAGAGAGCTTGACAAATGCCACCTGGAACTAACCTGGCTGGTTCCTTCCTAGAAATGAACACTCTGCCTACAGTGGAGACCTCCCCTGCCTGGCAGGTGTCTTCTGAGCAGCTGTCTCAACCTGTGCCCGTGCCTATTCCAGGAGCTATCCTCAGCCCCGAGCCTTCTCAGCTGACCTTGGACCTGCCAAAGGGGTGGGGCTGGAGGGCCCCCACGAATGGGGCATGAAGATGGGTTTGGGGCTGAGGTGTCACCAAGGGTCAGGGCTCACAGCTTGTTCCCCAGGCAGAGACACCTCCAGTAAGGAGATGGGCAGCTAGAGGGGGTGGCGGATGGGAAATGTCTAGGTGAGAACTCAGGAGTAACATTAAGCCTAGATTTGAAAGAAGCATAAAAAGCAACTCTGCATCCAAGAAGATATCTTAAGGCATGGAGGGCTGTTCCTAAATTTACAAATTTAACATTGGATTGACTTACTAGGCTTGTCTACACATGTTAGTTTTATTGGTCTCGTGTTGAAAACCATTACAGGGACATGTCTGGAGCTGAGATGAGATTTGATGTGCACAGTGGCTGACTGCACACACAGATGTTGCAGTTTGCCAGCCATGAGAGGTGTGAGGGACCCAGGCAGCGTCCCTCTCAGGGTCCTGGGAGCCAGAGCCTCTGAGTGGGGAGGGGTCCCAGAGGGGTCCTCAGGGATGTTGGTCCCCCGACCCTGCTTCCCACTCTAAACCCCAGCATGACTGTTCAACTGAAATCTCCACAAGCGGGGAAGAGCAGAAACCTGGATTGGAAGGGGGGAAATATGGTAAATATGAATCAGAGGAAGCCTTACCACCTGTTTGACGAACATTAAGTTGTTCAAGGTACCTTTTTCAAGCCCTACACCAGGGCTGTGAGGATCCAGAGCTAAGCAGAACGGCAGACTCATGGGAAGTGACAGGTACACTGACTGGGAAGATGGAAGGGGTAGAGAGCAGGAATTACAATTTTCTTCTTTGCTCCCAAGCCAGTTTCCCTGTAAACTTAATAGCAGTTGCCTTGAAGGCATATAAGACAAGGCCTGGATTGGGAGTATAACACACATTACCATTTTGCCTCTTCTCTAGCAGTCTGTTTGTTCTTTGTTATTCATATTATGACAGTTTCACTCAATGTTTCTCCACCACATAACAACATAATGCTCAATCTTTCCAGTTCCCTCCATCCCTCCCTTCCTTTCTTCTTTCCTTCATTTCAATCTCTTTCTTTTCTTTTTTTTTCTTCTCTTTCTTCTCTCTTTTTGCCAGCTCCTAACCACTATACTTTCAGGTATTTTATGTTTCTGTAGCTGCAGCACCAGTATCAAATACAAAATTTGTTTATTAGGTAACATTAGCTGCTCTAACAAATAAACATGAAGATTTCCGTAACTTAAACAATAAAATTATTTCTTGCACACATAACAATACAATGGTCTGTTCCTTGTAGGCAGGGATTTTTCCACTTTATAGCCCCATCATGTCCAAGGATCTCATGGTAAAGAGTACAGAGTGCTGGGGACATAATGATGGGCCAGTTGTGGAATTGGGCCACAGTCTTCAACCTTTTGGCACAGAGGAATTTCAAGGAGAGCAGAGTCTGCCTCCCCAGTCCTGTCCATCTATGTCAAGGCAGATAAGCTAGGTCATCATTGTCCTGCAAGTCTCAGGGCTTGTGATAGCCAACAGAACATTGGATTAAATAAACCTAAATCCTGTTCTCACTGCAAGGAAGCTTCAGGTCAGTTATCTATTATTGGAAAGAATTTTTAGAATAGATACCTCCTCATATTTCCTGCTCTCCTTTACCCCAAAGCAGCCACTTCCCCTCCTCCCACCCAAGAGTATGTGACTCTCAAGGTTAGGGACTTTTCCCATATATTACTGTAGCTCCAGGTCCTGAACACAGTAGGTGCTCCATGAATGTTGAATCAACTAGGTATAGTCATTGAGAACAGTGGTTTTTTACAGGGACTCTCACTGACCCCCTTGGTTGCACATCTACGGCACACCTTGGCATGGCTGCAGCAGCCATTACATTTCCTTCCTCTCCAGATGCCTGCACTTGACTGCGGAGTAGGAATTGGTGGGCACTGCTTCTACCCCACCCCAATGCTTGAGAAGAGGGGTGCTAAAAAAAGGGACGTACACACACACATAGAGAAGCCAGTTTCGTTTCTTTTAAAAATATTTTATTTATTTATTTTTAGGGAAAAGGGAAATGAGGGAGAAAGAAAGGGAGGGAAACATCAATATGTGGTTGCCTCTCATGTGTCCCCTACTGGGGACCTGGCCTGCAACCCAGGCATGTGCCCTGACTGGGAATCGAACAGGCAACCCTTTGCTTCACAGGCCTGTGCTCAATCCACTGAGCCACACCAGCCAGGGCCCAGTTTCTAAATGTATGCTCTTATAGGGTGTGCTTTGCCTTTTCCCTTAGGAAAGTGCCCTATGTAAAAGAATAATAACAGTTTGCACTTTCATCTTGTAAAGTAACACTTCAGATACACTTCAGAACTTCTGTTTCCTGTACATGTTAGCACAGTGATCTGAGAACACTTGGCAGCTCAATTCAGGTCACAGCACTGATCTTTCTGTCTCTATAGTTTTGCCTTTAACAGAGGTTTCACATAAATGGAATCACACTGTGTAAATTCTTCAGTATGGCTTCTTTCCCTTAGCAGTCTTTTAGGTTCATCCATATTGTCATGTGTCAATATTTCATTCCTTTTACTGCTGAGTGGGTATTCCATCCTGTGGAAATATCACATTTTGTTTATTTATTCACCATTTCATGTGTATTTGGATTGTTTAAAGTGTTTGGCTCTTATAATCATGCTGATATGAGCATATACATTCAAGTCTTTGCATATATATATTTCATTTGGGTAGATACCTAAGCATGAAATTGGTGGTCATAGACAGATATCATTTAATAAAAGGATAAACCAATGTAATTATTTTAAAGAAGTTTATAAAGGGCAAAAATACTAGAACCAACCTTCAAGTTACATAGAGAGTGAAGCTAAAGAACTATGCATAGCAGTCCCACTGCACAATTGTCTACAGACTGGAAGGGTAAGAAAATCCACAGTGATGCATTCTAGTCTTTATTTGGTCAGTAGATATTCGACATAGTAACCAAACCTGTAGACTTTGGGGCCAGTGACTGCCGCTGCCCGCAGCAGCAAGGGTGGTCGCGAGGTGAGGCGAGGGACTTAAAAGAATGGAGAGGACCATAAGCTCTGCTGGCAAATGGCAACTTTATTCAAGGAACTGCTGGCTTATATGCAGAACTGCAGTGGCCTGAGAACAATGTTGTTTTACAAAAGTTTGTACACTCCCAAAAGCTATCAAGAGGGCAAGATGTTCTCATATCCTGAGAACATTAGCCCAAAGATAACAGTGTCCTCATTACTATCATTTCCTTGGAACATGACGCATATGCCAAGATCTTGTTCTTTCCTTCAAGGCTGAGAAGGAGAAGGTCTGGAAGATGTCAAGATACCCGCCGGCTCCGGGGACCAGAAACCAAGTCCCTCCACCATTTTCACAGTGGGGGACTCTGTCCTTGGTCCCCTGCGGCCTGGCGGGCTCCCACAAGTGACCACCCAGGCCAGGAGAGCTGGGAGGCCTCGGGACCTGCTCTGGAAAGCAGCGGGGACAGTCTGTTTCCTCCTCCCCTGCCCCTCAACAAAAACTACATGAAACCTCATGGTTACTTTCATTTAATTTTCTGATGTTTTACAATTTTCACCACTCCAATTGTGGTATCTCTCACTGATCTTCAAAATAGCCAATTGTGGAAATGCATGAAATTTTGGATAAATCAAAACTGGTTCTTGAGGAGAAAAGTGTCAGGGACCTCTGAACTACATGGCATTATGTACGCTTCCAAGTATGAGAAGAGAAATAGGATGGCAGAAGTGAGAATACCTATTTTATGGTTGGGGACATCAAAGAAGATGCTGCACAAGGTAAGGGATCCTGGGGCCGCCCCTTGCAACCTGTCCAGTTGCAGCTTTTCAGCCAGAGTTGTTCCACCATCCTCCTCCCGGGGGCGCTGCTTCCTATGTTAGTGCCCACTAAACCCACATTCCCTTCCTGTGAACGAGGAAACTCACTAAGATAGTCTTAGAGCTGAAGGCTCTGATGACAGTACAAAACACTACTGTACTGAAATTAGGCCCAGAACAAACATGGTCAGGTTTTCTCTATGGAAAAGCTAGAGAGTAGGAAAGCAAACTAAGTCTACAGAGAGCTTGCCAACAATCTTGGAGCTGTGGAAAATGAAGTTGTGTTGATTTCATTAAATCACAAGCCCTAAATACAAACAGTAGAAGATTTCCTTCCCAGAAGATAATTCTTAGTAAAAGGCTGCTAACGCCTGAAGGGTTTTTCATCTGTTTGTTCGTTTTTTGGTTGTGCTAGTGGTTAGTTTCAAATCTGTAACCCCTTGTTTTGGTCTTCGAAAGCCTTCACCATGATTTTACTAATGCTGAAACTTGCCCCAGTGATAGTTGGAACGATTCAAGATAACTCTCTCTGTCTTGTTCTGAAAGCGATGGGGAACTGCCATGGGCAGTATTCTGTTTGCCAAGGGCTGTCTCTGCCTGCGGTGCAGAAAGCAGCTGTCTACCACACAGGGCTCCACTGCCTCCGCCTGAACACACACTCTTCAGGGGTTTGGTGGGAGTTTTATTAAAAAAGTCTTTCTCAATACCTGTCCACAATTTCACACTTATCAGCATCAACAAAACCCAGGCATGAGTAATTTTTCTATTCAACAATTGTGTGAACTTAGAATTATTCTACAGAATAAACTTTTTGCTTAATAAGAACCCAGAAAACATAGTAATCTACATAGACATAGTAGTCAATTGAGCCCTGGGTGGTGTGACTCATTTGGTTGGAGTGTCAAACCCACAACCTAGACAGGGCACATTCCTAGGTTGTGGGTTTGATCCCAGGTCCAGGAGCCTATGGGAAGCAACCAATCAATGATTCTTTCTCACATCAGTGTTTTTCGCTCTCCCTTCCTCTCTCTCCCTATCTCTCTAAAAGCATTTTTTAAAAATGTCCTAGGGTAAGGAATAAAAAAAGATATGCAGAAAAAGTTTTGTGCGAGATATATATGCATATATCTGTGTATGTACATGTGTGTCTATCTGTACACAGACACACATGTACAGGTTAATTTCAGTAAGCCTACCACTTCCATTCTTGGCAAACATAAATTGTATGCTTTGTTTTTATGTGAATCCCTTTGTTTTCATTCTTTAAAAGTTTTGTACTCTATTCATTTACTGGTATCTTGCTTTCCCTGTTATCCATCATGTGCACACTCCAACGACAAACTTCAACCTCTGTTACATGAGATCATTGTCTCCCATGCAGGAAAGCCACAGCATCCCATTGTTTCTGCCTTCTCAGTATTAATAGAAGATAGCTTTTAAAAATGGAGGTATTGCCCTAGTTGGCGTGGCTCAGTTGACTGGGTGTGATTGTGCAAAGTGAAAGTTCCCGGGTTCAATTCCCAGTCAGGGAACAGGCCTGGGTTGTGGGCTCGGGCCCTGGTTGGGACACCTATGAGAGGCAATCCATCAATGTTTCTCTTACACATCAATGTTTCTCTCCCTCTCCTTTTTCCTCCCTTCCCCTATAAATTAAAAAATGAATAAATATCTTAAAAAATAAGAAATAAAAATGTAGGTAGGAACCCACATGTAGCCACCGGCAGAGGCCATGGTGGGTGTGGTCCTTTAAACAATGAGTCAGAAGGAGTGCAGTGAGGGAGCTGAGAAGTGGGTACCAGGCCCAGAGAGAGCCGTGAATGCAGATGATGCAGAATGAGTAGGTTTGTTTTATGCCTCCCCCCACCACCCATTGCTTGCTTTTTCACCAGATGATTCGGGAGAATGGAAACAAATAGCCTGGCGGTATATGAAATGTAGTTATATATTTAAGAACTACTCTGTAAAGAAGATTTACCAGGAAAGTATGGAAAGGAATGGTTCAGAGAAATTTCCATTGTAGTGCTGTACAGGCTCGGTTTCAATGAGCTCCAGTGTGGAAAAAGGCCACAGAGCTTTTGTCCAATCAACATCCTCATACTGTTTCACCAATAACTCCAGGAACACCAATGATTGCTTGTTTCTGCTTTTGGCCACAAGTTTCGAGCTTTAAGAATGACTGGTAGTTCCACAGAAACCCACACCATTTCCTGCTCACTGTGTCACAGATTGTTGGGGTGTTTTCACACCTTATTTTCTTTCTTTCTTTTTTTTCACGCCTTATTTTTATACTGCATGAATCCTATGAATCCTATGACTGATTTAAAGAACAAAATCTTGGGGATGGGTCCAAAGTAGCAGCACAGGAGACCTTGAACTCAGCTCCTCTCGTGGATCTTTAATTATAGCTACATTTTATGAATTGGTTCCCTCTGAAAAAGATCTGAAAACTAGATGAACTTGCTCCTTCATGACAGAAGAGAACCGCATCGAGATGAGTGGGAGAGGCAGAGACTTGTTCGCACCAAAAACAACCCCATCCCTGGTGGGGTGACACTCAATAGGGAGGGATCTCTCTAGTCTGGTGCATCGCCCAGAAGAGCAAGTGGTCTATGGCCTACATCAGGCACCCCAACACTTGGAATCTCCACCAGTGAGATGAGAGCCCAAAACATCTGGCTTAGAAAACCAAGGGGACTGATGTCTAAGGGGCCCAAAGGGCAACAGGAAACCGAGATTCTCCTTTGAAAGGGCTTGCTGAGGTCTCACTAACCCCAGGATCCAGCACAAAAGCAGAAATTTGAGAAGCACCTAATGTATATATGAAGGATATTCATTTGCTGATATTAAAGCACCTTCTGGAAGAGCGGTGGACAGTTGAAACTCTTTCTGGAGACGCAGGCGCTGGCGGATGCCATGTTTGTTTTCCACTTGCCCTGCTAACACGGGGGTGAGCTTGGATGTGGCATGCTTCTGCCTGCACAGGCAGTTGCGGCATTTCCCACTCCTGGCTGGGGCGGGCAAG
The DNA here is from genome assembly GCF_014824575.4 of Sturnira hondurensis. Classification (NCBI taxonomy): domain Eukaryota; kingdom Metazoa; phylum Chordata; class Mammalia; order Chiroptera; family Phyllostomidae; genus Sturnira; species Sturnira hondurensis. Next base: position 1,728,941 of record NW_028081809.1, read on the forward strand.
TGCAAACAGTCATAGCATTTTCCTGCTCCCTTGCTGAAGATGGCAGGCATGCGCGGTGAAGACACTCCCTCACTCCCTGGCATAGTATAGCATTTATGTAGTATGTGGCAAACAGCAAGGTCTGGGAGGTATGCCCTGCCTCACCCTATAGCACAGGCTACTTCCAATTTCCAGGTGACCAGGTGGAAGTCAACTTGCAGAAAAACAAACATCAAGGTGGAAACAAGACCACAGTCAGCCCTTGATTATCCAGGAACAAAGTAACTGTGACAGATACAGCAGGAACCTACACCAGAGGGGCTGATCTCCCCAGCAGGCACCTCTAATCAGGCTGATAATTGGACGTCAGCTAATTATAATGCATTTCTCCTATCACAGTCTAAAAGAAGAGAGCCAGCAGACTGGGTGAGCAATCCGGCTCTGGGGTGCTTATCCATGCTCTGCTCAGGCTCTCCTTGTGGAAGGGTCAATTCTGTGACCTCTGCTGTGTTCATGACACGTAATCTGACTGGCCTCTCCTAACTGGGAGCACCCACTATAGATGGTTTAAATTACTCCCAACCTTGATATAATTTTGGTCATTCTAATGATGGCAATCCTTCTATCTGACCCTTTATATTTTATGTATCACTTTCATGTACACTAGCTCATTGGATCCTGAAAACAGCTCTGGGGATTAGATAGAACACTGGCCATTGCCTCATTTGTAGATGAGGAAACTGCACCCCCAAATTACATAGCAACAGCTATAATAAATACTGGAATCCATGTTTATTTATTCCCAGGCAAGTCATCTTTCCCACATGGCACAAGTTGACTATTGTTCTTAATGCCCACTGCAGTGCGCTGGAATAGTTTTAAATTAATCCTGTTAAATGAAGAGCCTGTGGAAAACTTAAAATACCAATTTCTTTCCCTTTGGAATTCCTGGGGCCAGAAAAGCTGTTTGCTTTAGTAGTTTTCTTCCATGCGTTTATTTCACTTATTACCCAGTTTAAATTTATATTGATCTTAAGAGTGGGAGAATTGTTTTTATTTCCATAATAAATACTGAGTATGTGGGATAGTTTACTTCCTATTATTCTATGCATTCCAAATTCTATCTATTTATCCACATGACACTTCAACTATGTACTCCATCTTTCTGTCTGGAGGCACGTTCTGGACCTACGCAGCGAATGGGTCCCAAACAGAAGGTAGAATTCTCTAAGCTTAGGAAGCAGAGATTGGAGAACAAGCAACTGGAAGCTGTGGTACAGAATACAAGAGAGAGAGAGATACAAAATTAAAGACAGAAAGAGCTACAGAAATTTGCATGGAGCCCTGGCTGGTGTAGCTCAGTGGATTGAGTGCGGGCCTGCGAACCAGAGGATCGTGGTTCAATTTCCAGTCAGGGCACATGCCTGGGTTGCAGGCCAGTTCCCTGCAGGCCAACTCCCAGCAGGGGATGCACGAAAGGCAACCATACATTGATGTTTCTCTCCCTCTCTCCTTCCCCTCTAAAGATAAATAAATAAATAAAATCATTAAAAAAAAGAAATTTGCATGGGTGTCCCCTTGAGTCTTTCCTGAATAATGTGATGTGCAGGATAAGACTCCATCAGGCAGAGCAAGTAGAGATCAGAGAACAATGAGCTTAATGGTTCCCAGAGGTCACACAGACCTAGGAATTATGTAGGCCCACCATTACCCAGAATAAAAGTTCTCCTTAATCATCCAGGTACTAAGTAGAGAGCCCAAAAAGAGCCACAGCTTACAAGTGGGGCTATTCTATCCCTAAAATAAAGGTATCCCTAGATCCATCATGACAAATCTTAAAAGAAGTCTCAAAAGGGACTGAAAGTAACTTAACCTGCTACCAGAACAATGGCCACACTTTTTAAAAAATCCTCACCCAAGGTCATTTTTTTCATTGCCTTTAGAGAGAGGAAGGGAGAGAGATAAACATCAATTGGTTGCCTCCCAGACATGCCCAGATGGCCTGGACCAGGAATTGTATGCACCTGGACCAGGGGTTGAACCTGCAACCTAGGTATGTATGTGCCCTGACCAGGAATCAAACCCAATACCTTTCAGTTATGGGATGACCAACCAACTTAGTCACACTGGCCAGGGCAATACTCTATACCTTAAAAAAAAAAAAACAAAATTCAGGTGCTCATCAAAGCAAAAATTACAATTTCCAGCATCCAATTAAGAATTGCTAGATGTGGCCCTACCTGGTGTGTCTCAGTGGATTGAGTGCCGGCCTGTAAACTGAAATGTCCCCAGTTTGATTCCCAGTCAGGGCACATACCTGGGTTGCAGGTCAGGTCCCCAGTTGGGGGCACGCAAGATGCAACCTGTTGATGTATGTCTCACTCATTCATGTTTCTCTCCCTCTCTTTCTCCTTCCCTTCCCCTCACTCTAAAAGTTAATAAATAAAATCTTTTTTAAAAAAAGAATGGTTAGTTATGCCCTGAAACAGAAAATAAGTGACTCTTAACTAGGAGAAAAATCAGACAATGGAAGCAGAACCAGAAATGACAAAATTGGCAGAAAAAGGACATTAAAATAATTATTATAATGATGTTTAAGTATTTAAAGGTAAATATTAATACAGGAAGGGGAGAAGTGGAAAATGTATAAAAGAACATAATGGAATCTGTAGAGATTAAAACCAACATCTGGAAATTTTAAAAAATCACCAGATGGGAAAAAGAAATTGTAGATTAGACCCTGAAGGAGAAAAGATTAGTGAACGTAAAGACGTAGCAATAGACAGCAATTATTAACTATCCACCATGAAGCATGGAAAGACAAAAGGGTGAAAACAAGGGATCAGGCTCTCCATGACTTATGTGACAATATCAAATAGTCTACCATTCATGTCATTGGAATACCAAAGGAGAAAAAGGATAGAAACATATATTTGAAGAAATAATGGCCCCTAACCCCTCGAATTTGATTTTAACTATATACCCACCAGTCTAGCAAGCACACTAAATTCCAAAAAGGGTAAACACAAAGAAAACCACTCTAAGACACATAAAATTTCTAAAAAAAAAAAAGTGATAGAAAAGTTTAAGAGCAATTAGAAGAATAAAAGGACATACATAAAGGGGAACAAAAATAAGAATGATCACATATTTATTTTTTAAATCCTCATGTGAGGGTATGTTTTTATTGATTTTTTTTGAGAGAGAGAAAAACATCAATGTGAGAGAGAAACATTGATTGGTTGCCTCCCATATGTGCCTCAAGCAGGTATCGAACTCACAACCTTTTGGTGTATGGGATGATGCTCCAACCAATTTAGCCACCCAGCCAGGGCATAATCACAGGCTTCTTATCAGAAATTATGCAAGCCAAAAAAATGGAATGACATCTTTAAAGTGCTGAAAAAAGTAACTTTCAAAATAGAATTCTGTGCTCATCAAATATAGTTTTCAAAAATGAAGGCAAAGAATTTTTTCAGAAAAAATCTAGGACATAATAGTACAAAAGGTGGGGTGGAGAATATAAGTGTATGGTTTAAAATGTTTTGTCTTATTACTGAGCTGATAAAATAATCTATAATAAGCTGACATAGCAGCCAGTATGAATGTTTTCAACCATAAGTCAAATCAAAACCCTTCAATAGCATCCCACCTCACTCAAGACAAAGGCCAAATCTCTGAAGCCTGTGAGACTGGACATAATCTGAACTTCCTCCCCATGCCCACCACTGTGACCTCAGTTAACAATGCACTATCAGAAATGTATGCTTATGATCTTATTTCTTTTATAAAGTTTTATGATGAATTTGTGATTATCTTTTCTCTGGAAAGTATGAAGTATGCCTTTTTAAGGCATAAGGCACATACCGAATAATGTCAGCCTCCTTTACCTTGTCCGTAATTCGCTCTGACATGACAGGAAACTCCTCACAGTTCCCATCACTCCTACACTGCCAAATGGTCCTTCCTTCTTGATTAGAATTAATGCTGGAACAGAAGTCTGGCTCATTGCCTTAACTTTGAAAATAATTTTTTATAATGGAAATAAATAGCCTAAAATAAATCACTGTACTTGAGCAGACTTCCAGCAGCTGTGAAAATATTGGACTCCTGTGGTAATTTTGTCCAAATTTTAGGCGACCCCAATCTGTATCAAGAAACCAAATAATAATAATAACAACAACAACAACCATGACAAGTAGTAATGTAGAAATATAGACATGCCTGCTTGGCAGGAGGTAGTGAGAGCTTTTTTTAAATCAAGACAGGGCTTATTGACTACCCCCAACCTCTTTTTTAACCTGTATTTATTCAGAAATGCTCAAGTGAATATGAAATGTACGTGCATAATAAATTTCTATAGCATTCACAAAGTTATCACCGACTTCCATTCAGCTGTTATTAAACCATATCAGTTCATGTATGGGTTGGTAAATGTTCTTTAGTTCAATAGACTTCCTATGTAGTGGTTCTGTTAACCTCAGTGTTTAGCTAATTATTGAAGGGAAAGAGGAACAAAGGGAATTAGACACAGCTTAATACAATGGGGAGCATGGCCTGCTTACTTAGCTGGGAAGCTATACAGTTGTACACCCCAGGGAATCACAGCCTTGCTCTGCCAAGGGGATTAACACTCCTCCCACAGAGGCCTGTCAGTCTAAGTAATGGGCGGATCTATCAGACGCCCACAGAAACTTGGGATGTTGATTAGTCATCTTGAAAAAAGTACCTGGGATCGTAAAAGCCCAAGCTAATCTGACCGAAGGGGAACAGAGAAGTGCTCTCCAGCATGCATAGCCTTGATAGTATACTCACTGGCTCCACGGACTTGCATATCCTTTCTCCATAGCCACGTGGCCTTAGTAGTCGCGTGACCCATGTGCGGACTACACACATAGGCTTCAGGAGGGCGCCTGAACCACAGCACAGCAGTGGACTGCAGCTGGAAACACTGCTCAGATAGCCAGATGCTGGGTTGGACTGTAGTTTAACACTGAACTGTAACTCTTGGCAGTGACCTTTATACCGGCCCTTCTGAATACAAGATTGGACATTTTCTAAGGTAGGACAGATGGAGATGGGACATTGGGAAGTCAGGAGGGGGGCTCCCTTATTTTACATCATCAATAAAGTTTACCACAAATCCCCAACCTCCTGTGTGGGTCTCAGGAAATTCTTTTCCTCATGACATCACAAGAACTCATTTTCCACTAATAACAGTTGGAGTATATACGTGTGATTTGACAAATTTGGAAGGTGAGAAAGAAGCAGCGTAGCTGGATGTTGAAGACAGAATAGCAAGATGGGTTAGCACTATCTCCTCAGGAAGGCAGAATCTGGGATTGAAAATCCCCCTAATGGCAAGGAGAATGACATGCAAGACCCAGCAGGCAAAGTGGGGTGGGGAGGCTAGCAGAAACCTTGAAAGGGGGACTGAAATCCGGACATGCCCCTGTCCTTCCCAATGGGGAAGGCAGTATCGAGTAACACCAGTCCTTGGCAGGTCAGGGAAGCCTGCCCGTGTCTTTGCAGTGGGATTGCCACTGCCCTGGCCACCGCGAGGCACAGCCGGCAGTCTTTCCTCACCTTGTTCGATAACTCAGGTAACCACTGATTATGTTTAGAGTCAGAATATGTTTAAACATAAAAGAAAATACCACTGAAATCCAATTAAGTTTTAAACTATTGTTCCATGTTAATGTTTCATTACCATGCTTGATGTGCAGGTAGAATTTTTAGTACATCCTCAACATTTGCCAGGTCTATGAATATCGTTATCACACTGGAGCTTCATTAGCACCAACATAAACTCTTCTGAATATCGGAAAATAATAATACAAAATTCTACTTTAGAGATTCTCATATTTCTTCTAGGGCAAAAAAAAAAAAAGGAAAACTCCATTATTCAAGAAAAGAGTACAAAAGAAATCTATTTGATAAAACCCACATTGGCCTACCTAAGGTGGAGGAACTGCTGGGACAGAGACCACTTGTCACACTTGTCGCTTGAACTGTCAGGGCTTTCAGATCGTCCCCACATCACAGAACCTGTTGGCTCTGCTTCCCCACGTCAGCTCACTGCTGCGGAGACTGGGCAGGAAAACCTCTTCACTAGCTGACAGTGTGGACACAAAGGATTTCTGCCTAAAGAAGCCTCGCACAGTGATCTGTTCATAAATTACGCACTGGGCAGTTCATGGTGGGTAGTCACTCCCCGGGCACATAACTTCTTTAGTAAAAGGCTCATTGTTGTCTTAAGCAAGCCCTCTCCTTTGTTTCTGTGTATCTAGGTTAACCCAGCTCTGAAATGCTTTTTTTAAGAATCTTCCTTTTATTTAAAAAATGTTTTTTATTTATTTTCAGAGAGAGTGGAAGGAGAGGGACAGAAACATTGATTGGTTGCCTTTCACATGTCCCCAACTGGGGACCCAGTCCATAACCCAGGCATGTGCCCTGACTGGGAATCAAACCAGTGATCCTTCAGTTCACAGGCCAGCACTCAATCCGCTGAGCCACACCAGCCATGGTGAGAACCCTTCTTCCAGAGCTTAACTGCCCACAACGGAACATAATCTTAACTACCCATAATCTGTTCCCCACCTTGCTTTCTCCCACCATGTATAATCTTCCTTCCCTTCCCTCCTTTACTCCAAATGCATACGAGAAACTGCAAAACTGTCACTCTCAAGCATGTCAGATCTTGCTCTCCTGCAATTGTCAGTTTGGGCTCAAATAAACTCTTAAAAATTCTCTGTAGGTTTGGACATTTAAAATGTGGACACTGGTAAATGAATTTACACATGTATAAAAACAATAGCCATTATTTCCGGATCATCTGGGGTTTTTTGTTTTCTTTCCTCCTGAATCTTTTTTCTCTTTCCACTTCTGTTTTTGTTCAATGACAGTAGTCAGATGACTCTCTGACGCATGTTTCTGATAAACCTGTATCTATTTATTTATCTATCCTCTATCTGTAGCTTGTTCAGTTTTTATTGAGTAAACACACCCGTGAACCAGCACCCACATTAAGAAATAGCATTGCCAACACCTGAAAAGCCACCCTATTTCACCCCAGGTACTGTACCCTGACTCCTAAGAGGTTAGATTCATTTTTCCTGGTTTTGAACTTTTAATAAGCAAGATCCCACTGTAGTGCCCACTTGGGTATGCGCTCATTTTTCTCGGCAGCATGTTTTCAAGATGTGTCCGTGTTGTCATGCACAGTTGGAGATGTTTCTGTGAATTCCTCTGCAGTGTTCCGAGAGCCGAATACAGCAAATGCGTGCCATTCGGATCATTTCCAGGTTTCTTTCACTGTTGGAAATCGTGCTGCTATGGACATTTCTTGTGCATGTCACTTGGTGAATGACCATGTGCATGTGTGGTGGCACTAGGAATAGAATTGCTTGGCCACAGAGATGCATTTGTTCACCTTATCAACACTGACGAGCAGTTTCAGAGTGACTACATCAAACACTACCTGCAGTAGAAGTGGAGCAGCCTGGCAATGTTATTTGTTTATTTATTTTTCACTTTTTATGGAAGTATAAACACAGAGCACAACATTAATTAAAGTCATCTTCTCCAAGATGTTTATTCTGCTAAATCAATTAAATCTCCCCTTTCTGCAAAGGGATCCTGGCGTCAAAGCTAGATGGCACTCCAAACCTGATAAACCAGTGGAATCTTGGGACCGGGCCTTTGTCCCAGTCTCCTCCCCAGGCTCAGCATTGGCCAGATCATCCAGCCTCTCTATTTTCTGTTTCTTCTCCAATAAAATGGAAATTTAAGAAAAATTTTATACACCTAAATTTTTGTGAGACTTCATTTTATTGTTGATAATTTATAAATGCATGAATTTAATTAAAACCTTCTAGAATCTGTGAGTAGGAACAATTTAAAGTTTGTTTGCAATATTGCAAACTTAAACTTTTTTCTTTCAGGCTTTGAAGGTGCCCCCAATTCTAATATTTCAGGATTAGTAATTAATTCATAGACACCTTTATCTCTGCATAAATATATATACATGTAATCCGACCAACTTCCCTGACTTACTTTATATTTAAACACATTGCTCTAATACCTAGACAGAACACCAAAGAGAGCTGCTAAATTTCATAGCCACTAACATAATTAACATGTGTTATCTGAATGTATTTCAACATGTTTCTGATGATCCTCAGTTTTATCTGCCTGAACATGCAATAATAATCTTTTATTTAGTGCATTGGACTGGTATTTCAGCCTTATTGGCCTGCCAGAAATCATGGACTAAGACATCTTTTACTTGTTCACACTAACCAATTGGTTATCCCTTATAAAAATGACTATCATACATTAGAGACATTATTTAAATATTGCCAAAGATAAATGGGTTATTTTTGTAGAAGATCATAAGGTTAGACTAAGGAACCCAAAATAATGTAGAAAACAAAAGAACTTGTAAAAATATTTCCATAGGAGGTAACTTTCAGGTGAAAGTTGAATGAAGGGAGGCCAGGGCAAGAACATGCCACCACTGCAAATGGCACTGCAGGTGTCTGCGTCCTGGCGATGAGGAGAGAAGGAAGCCGGGCATGCTGTGGTGTGGACAAGAGCAGAAGACACCAAACCCATTGCCAGGATTCAAATTTCCTGAGTCCAACTCTCTCTGCCTCACTTTCCTCATTTTTATTTTTAACATAAAATAAGAGAAGTGAGGAAGAAGTTGGGGGGTTACTGACTCCTATTAGTTGGGAGCAGCACAGGGGTGCTCCCTACATTAGGAGATGAAGCATCAAAGCACCTGTCTGGGCACAGGTGCGTGCATACACCTTCCCCGTTTGGCCCCAGAGTTTGGGATGGTCAGGAAGCTGACACAGATGCTGTAGTATTCCATCTGCTCAGTGCAGCATCGGAATGTGCTTTCTGTGGTCTGAGCTGTGGGCCGGCTCACCCTGGCCTTTGGTGCACTATTGCTTACAGAGCTGGTGCGTTGGTGTGCTGGGGTCACCAATCCCAGCTAGCATCTAGGCCAAGGGTGTCAAATTCATTTTCACCAGGGGTCACATCAGCCTCGAGGGTGCCTTCAAAGGACCAAATGTAATTTTAGGACTGTATAAATGTAGCTACTTCTTAACTAAGGGCAAAGAGCTCTACATTTCACCCTTTGAAGGCACCCTGGAGGCTGATGTGCCCCCCACCCCGTGAAAATGGGTTTGACACCCCAGATCTAGGCCCTTGGGTCTGATTCCCCTAGGCATCCAGTACCCATCTTGACAACTGTCAAGGAAGGGGTTGCTGTATTGTTTGTTCGGCGTGATCCAAGAGGCTCTTTCTCAGCTCCCTAGCACATAAGCATGGTAGAGCTCTTGCTCCAGATGGTTTATGATGTTAAACAAATCAGATCATTGACAGCAAATGCTTTTGTCTGGATCACTAAGCATAACTCACTTGGATAACAAATCAATTTCCTTGCTGCCCTCCAAGTCTTCAAAGTCAAAAGCACAACACATTCTAGTGTGTGCACATGTGTGTTTGAAGTGGGGTATCAGGGGTGGATTGATAAAGAAAGTTCCCAGTATGGCCATTCTTCAGGGTTTAGTTATTCATCCACTGACACCAGTGTCCTACTGAGTGGAATCAGCCGAGGTGCTACAGGGTCATGCAGGCTTTGTGGGCGTAAGAGAGGTGAGGCACTCGTTCTGCAGAGGTTTATTGGGTATAAACTACAAGGCAGGCTGCGTGCTGTGAGGTGTTGGGAAGATACATCACCATCTCACACAAATTCACAGTTTCGTGAAGGAGGCAGGCACATGCAGCAGGTGGTAAGGGAGTACCATGCAACTAACATCTTCCAGCTGCCTGTGCCAGTGGTTCATGGTCCCTCTCATAATTTTGAAAAAATTAAGCAGTTTTAGGGTATTGGCTTTTTTCCAAATTTATCCCCCAAATCAAACTGGATCAGGCTTCCATGTACTGTGTGTTGTTCAACCCCTACCAGCATATACGGATTCGATAACCAAGCAGCCTGTGGTCCAGCCGCCTGCTGGACAAGCGTACAAGCATAACATGGAAATAGGTGAGAAAAGAAAGAGGTTTTTGTAAACGGGGTTTCCACTTTGGGGGAGCTGAGGTCTCCCCTGCTCCAACCTATTCTCTTCCACAAAATACAGAAATCCCCCCGTTCCCAGAAAGACTGAATTCCAAACCCATGCTCCAAAGTGGCCCATCATTCCTTACCCTTTTGAAGCCCAAGGTATCTATATGAACATGTCTCTATCCTCAGGCTCTCTCCCCCTGGGCTGTGCACTTGTGGGATCCAGTGTCAACGTCACTTCATGCTATTTCCCTTTCTCTTCTGGGGCCAGGTACCTACTGACTTACTCCAGCCAGTTGTGCAAGGGGCTCTCTCTTTGGGGCCCTGGCACCCAATGCTGCTCACATCGCTGGGGCTGAGGAACTCTCCTGAACCACACATCTGTGTGCCTCTCTCAGGGTGACAGGATGGAAGCAGTGTAAAGTTGCTGTGTCATGGCGGCCCCACTGCTGGCGAGGTGCACATCTTGCAGGTGGGCCTCTTCCAGACCATGGGAGCAGGGCAAGATGAGAACTGCACGTGGGTCTGGCTCCCTGCAGAGTCCCACATGTACCCTTGCCCCTCCCCAACGGGGGGCAAGGGGCGAGGAAGAGTGGGTTCCTGCATGAGCACCGTTTTAAATCCTTCCTCCCAAATCCCACGTGCTGTGAAAGTGTCTGAATCCCAACCAATTCAGACGATATCCGCCATGGTTTCAGCCCCACAGTGTCTCTGCCTCTCTTCTGGCCGCCATTTTCTGGAATTTCCCAGCCTCACACAAGGGCACAAGCATCTTGGCCAGAGGAAGGTGTCCTGCGCCCCTGTAGTCTGTGTGGGCTCTGTGAGGCCCAGGGCAGGAGCTGCTCACCCACTGGCTCAGCACAGTGATTCCTGCAGCCTCAATGGCTTAGTTTACAGTTGCCTGGGGCCTGGAAGCCTATCAGACCCCAGCTCCTATCCTGTGTTGCCCTAGGTGATTCCTGCAACCCCCTCCCTTCTGGGGAGGAGGTGTTGCTTCTGGGGTCCCCGCCTCTGCTCCCCAGTGATCTGACAAGACCCACTCTGTCACACTTCTGGGATTAAGCTGGAGAACTTGTGCTGTTTCAGTTGAGCTTTGTTTGTAAATGTGAGAATGAGGTAGGACTGGGTAAGCGTGGTGGCTCCACATTTGGTGTGTTACTGCCTGAAAAAATAAGAGAAGAGGTGGGCTGCAGAAGCATGGTGACAAGTGGGTTCCTAAATACTGGAGCAGCACACATTCATTTGTCTTAATTACTTTCATTTTTAAATATGAACAACCTCCTAGAGAATTCAGGCTCATGAATAAGCTTAAATCACTGCACATAAGTGATCATCTAGCACCTCTCGGAAAGTGGATATAAATACTTTGAAATTTGGTTATTTGAGGAGAAGCATTTGGAGAGGAGGTGGCCAGTAGTGAAATATTTTGAACAGAAAAAGGAGGTCATAAAAGCAGGGAGTAAAGATTCACCAAATAATCTACCAAATAGTGCTGGCTCTATTCCTTTCTTTCTCAAGGAGGCCAAGTTCAGATTCAACCAGTCCTATCCCTCCCTCATCAGTCCCTAAAATCACACCAATTAGAGATTCAGTGAATTAACAGTCACAATGTTCTGGGAGAGTTGGAAAGGAAAGGAGAGGAAGAAGCGGAGTAAGCATCAATCATTTCAATCTGATTATTCTGCATAAAGCAAATGGACATTCTGAGAGGGCAAAAAAGGTAGGGATTTCTGCAAGGCACTGTTGAGCAATGGGTCTGTGAAAAGATTGCTGGACTCCGTCAAGACCATTGGGGTCTAGACATAGTTCTGTCATTGAATAAGTGTGCGTCTTTGAACTAACTACTTAATCTCTCAAACTTTAGGAATCTGCAATTGCATAAATTAATCCCCAAATAAACAAATAAATGGGGGTGAATGGCACGATGCTTATGTTCCTGTCCAGTCCTACAATTCTGTAATTTAGCCACCAGAAGACAACTCACCCTGGGTGTAAAACCAGATTTGGGGCCAATTAACAGTGTGTGTCAGTGGCACAAATGTGTAGGCACAATGCATTCGATTCTCTCAGGGCAATGTTTCCCAGCCAAACCCTCGACAGTTTACAAAGGTGTGCTGAGACCCACATCATTAAAGGAAACGATAGCATCTAATTACTTTTGTTGTTTTAAGAGTTAATGAATAAAATAATGATTTAAAGGGTCTCACCCTTTCAATCAAGCCGTTGCAGAGTCTCCGAGTGTGGATCCAGTGAGCACAATGTCCTCTGACTCAGTTTTGGGCCAGGTGCCCCTGGTCCCCACAGGGTTGTAATTGTTACCCATTGGTACACTGTTTTTACTTTTAGGAATATACTGTTTAGTCCACCTCCATAGACAAGTATTTGTAATAAAAAAAAGTGATGTTGAAACATAAAAAATTAGTAAGGAGTTTTAAAATATGTTTTAAGANTTCAATCAAGCCGTTGCAGAGTCTCCGAGTGTGGATCCAGTGAGCACAATGTCCTCTGACTCAGTTTTGGGCCAGGTGCCCCTGGTCCCCACAGGGTTGTAATTGTTACCCATTGGTACACTGTTTTTACTTTTAGGAATATACTGTTTAGTCCACCTCCATAGACAAGTATTTGTAATAAAAAAAGTGATGTTGAAACATAAAAAATTAGTAAGGAGTTTTAAAATATGTTTTAAGAGGAACTTTCTTAGCAAAATAGAACCAGAGACTTGGGAATAAAGAACAAACAGACAGTGACCAGCGGGGAAGGGGGATGGGGATAACGGGGGGAAAAGGGGGAAGGGGAAAGCAACACGAAAAAAGAAACAGAATAGAAGACTCATGGACATGGACAATGGGTGGATTGACTATGGGGGTGGAGGGCTCAGGGTAGGGGTGAGCAATGAGGAAATAGGCAGAACAAGTGTAATTGAACAACAATAAAGAAAAAAAGCTGTTTTCATGTGAACCTCAACCCATAGAAACATAAATAATACACTTTTTGTCCCAAAGAACATGAATAAAATCTATGAGACACTCAGGAAAAAAAAGAGGACTTTCATTAGACCAACAAACTGTTTTCTTGTCACCAACATTCTAATAGTGGACACAGAGATGTCTAGTATTTGAAAAGTCAATGTTAAAAAATTCAGAATATAGTGACAATTACTTCTATTTGCTTTTCACACATGGGTTGGGGGCAACTACCCACATCCGTACTATACTGTTCTCAGATGAAAGCTCTACATGTAAGTCCATTATCTGGCTGTTTACTAACAAAGTATAATTTATAAGTAGGAAACTGTTGATTTCTTCAAAGTATGGAGTTTAAGAATTCCAAACATTAAGACATAAACACAGTGTATTTATAGGCCCAAACACATGATTAAATAATAACATATACTTTGGTACACATTCATTTCTGAGAACGAGAACAATGTGCACTAACAAATTTGTAGAGAAATTTTTTGTACATAACTAATTAATATAATTAGATGATGTGAGTCTTTAACATCAGGAAAACTATTTTTATTTACATATTATTTTATAGACGGTATAAAATCAATTTTATAATATAATTTAAAAGAAAATTCTGTTCTCAAAATTTTTAACTTAAAATCATCTTTTGCTTGTATGCCTTGCAAAAATTCTTTTAAGATGTCCTAAAGGGGGCCTAAATGTTCCCTAGTAAAATAAGATTGGGAAATTTTATCCTCCATGATCTTGTAATAAGAAAATGGGGTGTGTTAGGTCAGTCTCTCTCCCTCAGGAAGGAACAGAGCAGAGCCCGGAAGGGGGCAGAGTGAGGAAGCTCACGGGGTGAGTGGGCGCTTTGCTCTCATTCTGGCCGAAGGCGTCCTTTCAAACACAGAAGCCCCTCTCCGCTACCTTCAGCCATGTTGCAGGACATAAATACCATAACAAGTTTTAGAACGTGCAGAAAAATTATATTGTCCCAAAGATATCATTACAAAGACATTTCATGTATAATTTTTAGTTGATCTTCATAATTATACTACAAGGAATGTATGGTAGATTATTCTTCTCTTTCCCTACAGGAGGGCACAGAGACATGAGGTAAGAAGCCTGTGATGATAAATATTTGTAAAAGACCTGCAAGTAAGAAGCTTATAGTTGAAAGGAAAAAAATCTAAACTCTACTGTTTATCAACAGAAAAATATAAAAGTGTTTTTAACTTATTTCATAAGTAATCATCAATATAGTATAACAGTTATTGGCCATTTGCTGGAATGTGAGGTGCTGTATGGAACATATTATTAATACCCGTCTTTACAATTTGTACCGTTCGGTCCAGTGCTTTAAGACACGATACATCAGTCTCTACTACATTACCATTTGTGATTGAGAAAGGAACACTGCTGGCCAGATTATCTGCAATTAGTTACGAAGCCAAGTGGTCTTTTTATAGCAAGTGTTTCACAATCAGCTCTCTAGAAAATAAATCTCTAGATGCAACGACAATCAGAGTTCTAGGAACTCTCATTTGCTTCTTTTAGTTGTCTGGTCAGACAGTAAGTGCCGGGGAACAGTTACTCCTTTGAAATGCCAGTCAGATCAGTCTCTGTTACTAAAGAATTCAGCGAAGTTGTTTTAAATCCACGTGTTTAAAAAGGTTAACATTAAAACACTCTTTACCTTTGGACTATGCTAGCAAACCAACTTGTGACTTTATACAGATAGGTAAAAAGTTTTTCTATTCAAATTATACCTTGGGATAAATAGATCATTGATAACAATAGACAGCTTGCCCGGACCACAGAGACCGGCCGAGGGCAGGGAACAGGAGCTGCCCCCACCCCTCACCCGCCCCCACCGCCCACACGTCACTCCCAGGAAAGTAGGCCCTGGGAACCGGACCCGGGAACCCTTTGTGCGCAGAGCTACGCTCTGCCACAAGGGTGTCAGTGGTTCAAGTACCGAAAGAATGGCATTCAGTAAAAAATGCCTTCACAAACCACCTCGGTGAGGACANAATAGACAGCTTGCCCGGACCACAGAGACCGGCCGAGGGCAGGGAACAGGAGCTGCCCCCACCCCTCACCCGCCCCCACCGCCCACACCGCCCCCACCGCCCACACGTCACTCCCAGGAAAGTAGGCCCTGGGAACCGGACCGGGAACCCTTTGTGCGCAGAGCTACGCTCTGCCACAAGGGTGTCAGTGGTTCAAGTCCCGAAAGAATGGCATTCAGTAAAAAATGCCTTCACAAACCACCTCGGTGAGGACATTGAGTTTTGCAGGGCCTGGCTGCACTTCTGGGGACTGTGAGACTATGTTGCCCAAGTAACCAAGCTGTGTCTTGCGGCAGCTCAACTCCCCGCCCACCCCGCCCCGCGCCCAGTGTGGAGGTCCTGCTCCTGCCTGTAGATGAGATGCCTTGCCCCTCCTGCTGAGACCTCCAGCCCTCTCCTGCCCTCTCCGGTGCTGCCTGAGAGGACGTGTGGGGTTTCCAGGGCCCCTTTACTTGAGCTTCGGTTTGGTTGTTTTCTGTTGGTGGGTCCCGAGTGCAAGGAAACCCACTGCATGTGGGGGGACTGGGGTATGAGAGATGCAGAGGGGACAGAGTGCCAGGAGGGTCGCCTGGCCCTCAACCAAGATGCTGGCAGGGGAGGTTTGTACACTGAGAGTGCACAAGGCTAGCAAGACAGTTGGATGGAGGGGGAAAGTCGTCCTACCCTCTTCTGATCCCAGTTAGGGGTGGGGCTAGGGGAAGGCTGGCACAACACAATAGAAGTCAGAATGGTGGCAGGGAGAGGGGCTGGTCCAAAGAGGCCTGTCAGTTTAGCCCCTGGGGAAAGAAGAGGTTGGGGGGTGATGAACCCACTCAAACTGCATGAAAGTTTGGGAAGTTAATTGGTCATTCTGAGAAAGTACCTGGCCTATCCCACACCCAAAACAAACATAGTTCCAGTGGAGCAAAGAAACGCTCTCTTGCTTATCACTCACTGCTCAGAGACCTACATTTAGCTAGTGCACTGGTCTCTCCTCTCTTTGGCCATGTGGCCTTAGCAATTACTGTGGCCAGTGGCCACCAGGAGGGAGTCTCCCTCATTACCTAAGAAGTCCCATCAGTGTTTTCTTAAATGTTT
Organism: Sturnira hondurensis; assembly: GCF_014824575.4. Taxonomy (NCBI): domain Eukaryota; kingdom Metazoa; phylum Chordata; class Mammalia; order Chiroptera; family Phyllostomidae; genus Sturnira; species Sturnira hondurensis. The sequence continues at coordinate 1,745,098 of NW_028081809.1, forward strand.
TGAGGCTGTTTTATTAACTACATTCCCATTTAGATTTTACTATCTTCGTGATGAGTTAAACCTTTTATCATTAGGTGTGACTTTCTATCACTAATGATGCTTTTTGCTTTAAAATCTATTTTATCTCCTATTAATATAGCCATTCCAACTCCTTATGAGTGTTTATCTTAATTTTTCCATCTTTTTATTTTTAACTTATATTTTTCCTTAAAATTTATGTGTCACTATAAAATAACTATAAAATTTATGTGTCACTATAGTTGGACTGGATGTTTTTCAATTTAACATAGTCTGTCATGAATTGGTGAGTGTAGTCCTTTATTTATTTATTGGTTTACTTATTTATTTATTTAATTTTAAATTACTTTATTGTTGTTCAGTTACAGTTGTCTTCATTTCCTCCCCACCCCAACCAAGAGTGCACCCACCTCCCTCCCTTGCTTCCACCCTCCCCTTTGGTTTTGTCTGTGTGTCCTTTATACTAGTTCCTGAAAATCCTTCTCCCCCCACTCTTACCTCTCCCCTCCCCTCTGGCTGTTGTTAGATTGTTCTTAATTTCAATGTCTTTTGGTTATGCTTTTTTGCTTTTTTCTTTTATTGATTATGTTCCAGTTAAAGGTGAGATCATATGGTGTTTGTCCCTCACTGCCTGGTTAACTTCACTCAACATATGCTCTTCAGTTCCATCCATGCTGTTGCAAATGGTGGGAGCTCCTTCCTTCTCTCTGTGCATAAAATTCCATTGTATAAATACACCATAGTTTTTTGATCCACTCATTTAATTGATGGCCACTTAGTTGCTTCCACCACTTGGCCATTGTAAGTTGTGCTGCTATGAAGATTGGGATGCATAGGTTCTTTTGGATTGGTGTTTCAGGATTCTTAGGTTATAACCCCAGCAGTGGAATTGCTGAGTCAAAAGGCAGTTGCAGCTTTAGTTTTCTGAGGAAATTCCATACTGTTTTCCACAGTGGCTGTACCACTCTACATTCCCACCAACAGTGCACTAGGGTTCCCTTTTCTCCACATCCTCTCCAACACTTGTTTTTTGATTTGTTTATGATGGCCATTCTGACCATCATAAACAAATGTGAAGTGGTATCTCATTGCGGTTTTAATTTGCATCTCTCTGATGGCTAGTGATGCTGAACATCTTGTCATATGTCTCTGGGTCCTCTGTATATCCTCCTTGGAGAAGTGTTTGTTCAAGTTTTTTGCCCATTTTTTAATTGTGTTTTTTGTCTTTCTGGAGTGGAGTCATGTGAGTTCTTTAAATATTTTGGAGACCAAACCGTTGTCTGAGGTATCATTGGCAAATATGTATTCCCATATAGTTGGTTTTCTTTTCATTTTAATGCTATTTTCTTTAGACAGGCAGAGGTTTTTAATTTGATGTGGTACCATTTGTTTATTCTTTGCTTTATGTCCTTTGCTTTAGGGGACATATCAGTGAAGATGTTGCTGCATGAAATGCCTGAGATTTTCCTGTCGATGTTTTCCTCTAGGACTTTTATGGTGTCACAACTTATATTTAAGTTTTTTATCCACCTTGAATTTATTTTTGTGTATGGTGTAAGCTGGTGGTCAAGTTTCATTTTTTTGCATGTAGGTGTCCAGACCTCCCAATACCATGTGTTAAAGAGGCCATTTTTACTCCATTTTATGCCTCTTCCCCCTTTGTCAAATCTTAATTGACCATAGAGACTTGGGTTTATCTCTGGGCTGTCTATTCTGTTCCATTGGTCTATGAGTCTGTTTTTTATGCCAGTACCAGACTGTTTTGCTTACAGTGGCCTTGTAATACAGTTTGGTATCAGGTGTTGTGATTCCTCCTGCTTTGTTCTTCTTTTTCAAAATTGCTCCAGCTATTTGGCATCATTTATGGTTCCACATAAATTTTTGAAATGTTTTTTCTATATCTGAAATATGTCATTGGTACTTTAATAAGGATTGCATTAAATCTATAAATCACTTTGGGTAGTATGGACATTTTGATGATGTTAATTCTTCTAATCCATGAGCATGGTACATGCTTCCATTTGTTTGTATCTTCCTTAATTTCTTTCTTCTGTATTGTGTAGTTTTCTGAGTCTTTTACCTCCTTGGTTAGGTTTATTCCTAGGCACTTTATTTTTCTTGTCGCTATATAAAATGTGATTTCTTTCCTGATTTCTGTTTCTGATATTTCATTGTTGGTGTATAAAAATGCCTTTGGTTTCCAAATATTCACTTCATATCTTGCTGCTTTGCCAAATTCATTTATTAGGTCAAGCAGTTTTTGATGGAGTCTATAGGATTTTCTATGTATATTATCATGTCATCTGCAGACAATGACAGTCTTACTTCCTCCTTTTCAATTTGGATGCCTTTTCTTTTTCTTGTCTGATTGCTATGGCTAGGACTTCCAATACTATTTTGAATAGGAGTGGTGAAAGTGGGCATCCTTTCTTGTTTTTGATCTTAGTGGGAAAGCTGTAAGTTTTTCTTCAGTGAGTGTGATGTTGGCTGTAGGTCTCTAATATATGGCCTTTATTATGTTGAGGAATGCTCCCTCTATTCCCACATTGTTAAGTGTTTTTATCATAAATGGGTGCTGTACCTTATCAAATACTTTTTCCACATCTATTCACATGATCATGTGGTTTCTATTCTTCATGTTGTTTATATGCTACATTATGCTTATTGATTTGTGAATATTGTACCAACCTTGCTTCCCTGGGGTGAATCCCATTTGATTATGGTGTATAATCTTTTTAATGTATTGCTGGATGTGGTTTGCCAATATTTTGTTGAGGATTTTAGTATCTATGTTCATCAGTGATATTGGCCTGAAGTTTTCTTTCTTTGTTATGTTTTTATCTGGTTTTGGAATTAGGATGATGCTGGCTTCATAAAAAGAGTTTGGGAGTCTTCCATCTTCTTGAATTTTTTGGAATAATCTGTGAAGAATGAGGTTTAGCTCTCCCTTAAGTGCTTTGTAAAATTCTCTTGTGAGACCATCTGGTCCAGGGCTTTTGTGTGTCAGAAGCTTTTTTATTACTGCTTCAATTTCATTTGCTATTATTGGTCTATTCAGGCTTTCTGCTTTTTCTTCATTGAGTTTTGGAAGATTATATTTTTCTAGAAATTTGTCCATTTCACCTAGGTTTCCAAATTTCTTGGCATGCAGTTCTTCATAGTAATTTCTTACAATCCTTTGTATTTCTGTGGTGTCAGTTGCAATCTGTCCTCTTTCATTTCTGATTGTGTTTATTTGAGTCCTCTTTTTTTTCTTGATGAGCCTACCCAAAGGCTTGTTGATTTTGTTTATCTTTTCAAAGAACCAGCTCATAGATTTATTGCTCCTTAGAATTGTGCTTTTAGTCTCTGTGTCATTTAATTCTGCTCTGATCTTGGTTATTTCCCTTCTTCTACTTGCTGTGGGCTGTCTTTGTTGTTGTTCCTTGAATTCTTGTAGGTGTAGAGTTAGGTTGTTTATTTGAAATTTTTCTATATTTTTTAGGTATGCCTGTATCGCTATGAACTTCCCTCTCAGGATTTCCTTTGCTGTGTCCCATAGTTTTGGATTGTTGTGAGTTCATTTTCATTTGTTTACAGAAACTTTTTTATTTCTTCCTTAATCTCATTCTTGACCCATTCATTGTTTAATAACATGCTATTCAATCTTTATGAGTTTGACTGTTTTGGGTTTTTTTACTTGAGGTTGGTTTTCAGTTTCAGTCCCTTGTGGTCAGAGAAAATGATGATATGAGTTCAATTTTCTTGAATTTGCTGAGGCTTGTTTTGTGTCCTGTCCTCCGGTCTATCTCTGACAATGCTCCATGTGCATTTGAAAAGAATGTGTATTTTGCTTCTTTGGGATGAAAGGCTCTCTATATATATCAGTTTAGTCGATTTCATCTAGGGCTTTGTTTAACACACTATCTTTGTTGATATTTTATTTGGAAGATCTGTCCATTTTTGACAGTGGGGTGTTAAAATCCCCTACTATAATGGCATTGCTGTCAATATCTTTCTTGAAGTCCTCCAAGATGTTTTCTATGTATTTGGGTGATTCTATGTTCAGTGCATATATATTTACAATGTTTATGTCTTCTTGGTAGATTCTCCTTTGAATATTATGGAGTGACCTTCTGAGTCTCTTTTTATGCCTCCTCCTTTGAAGTCTATTTTGTCTGATATGAGTATTGCTACCCTCGCTTTTTTCCTGTCCATTTGCTTGGAGTATTTGTTCCCAGCCTTTCACTTTTAGTCTGTGTAGGTCTCTTGTTCTGAGGTAGGTCTCCTGTAGGCAGCACATGTGTGGGTCACATTTTCTTATCCATTCACCTATTCTACGTATTTTGATTGGGGCATTTAATCCATTTGCATTTAAGGTTATTATTGATTGGTGCTTATTCATTGCCATTTTTTCATACCTGTGTTCCTCTCTCTCTCTCTCTCTCTCTCACTGTTTTTCTTCCTGTTCTTGAAGGAGACCCTTTAGCATCTCTTGCAGAGCTGGTTTGGAGGAGGTATGTTCTTTGAGGCTTCTTTTGTCTGGGAAGCTCCTTATTTGGCCTTACATTTTAATTGACAGTCTTGCAGGTTAAAGTAGTCTTGGTTGCAGGCCTCTGGTTCTCATTACTTGGAACATTTCTTGCCATTCCCTTCTGGCTTGGAGCATTTCCATTGAGAAGTCAGCTGCTAGTCTTATTGGGGCTCCCTTGTATGTTACTTCCTGTTTTCCCCTTGCTGCCTTTAGGATTCTGTCTTTGTCTTGGAATTTTGCCATTTTAATGATGATGTGTCTTGAAGTGGGCCTTTTTGGGTTCCTCTTGATTGGGACTCTCTGTATTTCCTGGATTTGTGTGTCTTTTTCTCTCTTCACATTAGAGACATTTTCTTTTCTTTTTTTTTTATTTAATTCTTGTTCAAGTACAGTTATCTGTCTTATATTCCCAGCCCTACCCCCCCCAGTGCTTTCCACCTCCCTCCCATTTCCACCCCCCCACCTTAGTTATTGTCCATGTGTCCTTTATACTTGTTCATGTGAGTCCATCCCCTTTTCCCCTGTGATTCTCTCCCCTCTCCCCTCTGGTCACATTAGAGATGTTTTCCATCATTACCTTTTCAAACAGGTGATCTGTCCCTTGCTCTTCTTCTCCTTCTGTTATCCCTATTATACAGATATTATTACATTTCATGTTGCCTTGCATTTCCCTTAACCCCCCTTCATTTTTTCTGAGCCTTTTTTCTTTTTCTTGCTCTTTTTATTTCTACCTTGCCCTCCAGCTCACTGATTTGATCCTTTGCTTCATTGAGCCTGCTTTTGATTCCTTCTACTGTGTTCTTGAGTCCAGAAATTGTATTCTTCATTTATTCTTGGCCCTTGTTGATAGTTTCTTCGTAGTGAGTTCATTGTAATTCCCCTGTAGTTTTTGGTAATTGTATGTGTAATATAACATATATTATATAACTATATGTTTGGTAGTTTTATGTTTATTATAATTGTGGATATATTTGAACTTATTTTTGTTATCTTAATTAGCCATAATGTTTCACTTTATTGCCTCTTTATTCACTTTTCTTAACTTTTGATATCTGTATCTTTTTTTAACACCTAAGTACCATTCACTAGTTTTTCCTTTGTTTTCTTACTACTTTTGGGAATTTATTCTGTTGCTTTTCCCCCTCAACTTTTTGAGTTGGATGTCTAGCATATTGCTTTTCAGTTTTTATTCTTTTCTAATTTAAGCATTTTATTCTTTTCTAATTTAAGCATTTCCTACCAGATATAGCTTTGAGTGTATCTTGCATATTTAAATATTTCTAATTTTTAAGTTTTTCTTTTTAAATCTATGAAAGGTTTTTAAACAGTTCTATTGAAGTATAATTGCAATATAATAAACTACACATATTTAAAGTGTATAATTTGTTAAGTTTTGACACATTGGTATACCCTCAAGACCATCCACACAATCAAGACAATGTACACACACATCCTTGCTGAATGTTTCCTCATTCACCTTTGCAAGAGTGAATCCCTCCTCCCAGGCCCATGTTACCATTGATCAGATTTCTGTTACCATAGATTGTTCATATTTTAAAGATTTTTATATAAGTAAAATTATTTCTGTCTACATACTCTATCTTTTCGGAATTCTTTTACTCAGCATAATTATTTTGGTTTTATCCCTGTTGATGCAATATATCAATAGCTCATTTCTTTTTATTATTAGTTATATTTCATTGTGCAGATGATGATATGTTTATCTATTTACCTGTTGATAGATATTTGGATTACTTTTAGCTTTTGAGTATTACAAAGAAATTTAAGTACCAGTATTACAAAGAACATTCAGGTACCAGTCTTTGAATGGGCATGTGCTTTTATTTCTCCTGATAAATACCTAGGAGTGGAAAGGCTGGTTGCTACAATTAGTATGTGTTTAACATTTTAAGAAACTGCCAAAATCTGCAGTAAAGAGCTTTCATTTAATCTTCAGTTGGAAATTATTAATCTGCAATTATATTTAAATAGAATCTAACAGAATTCTATAAATGCCTTCCAAGCAATGAAATACTCAATTTAAAATCATATGCTTGCCCTGGCTGATGTGACTCAATTGGTGGAGTGTTGTCCTATAACAGAAAGTTTTGGGGTGTGATCCCTCATCTGGGCATGTATGGGAGACAACCAGTTAATGTTTCTCCCTGACATTGATGTTTCTCCCACTCCCTTCCTCTCTCCCTCTCTCCATTCCTGTCTCTCTAAAAGCAATGAAAAAATATCCTTGGATGAAGATAATAATAAATAAATAAGTATATATCATATGCTTGTGGATCCCAATCATATGTGTATTTTCAAAATTGAAATATGTAAAATTTCATTACAGATTATAATCAACAGATTAAGATTTTCAATTGATATTTTGTTGAGTTATAATTTTGCCATGCATAATGTGCACACATATTTTTGACCCAAACTTTGAGGAAAAAAATCTTTCACTTTAATTTTTTTTAAAGATTTTATTTATTTATTTATTTTTAGAGGGGAAGGAGAGAGGGAGAGAAACATCAATGTATGGTTGCCTTTCGTGCGTCCCCTGCTGGGAGTCGGCCTGCAGGGAACCTGCCTGCAACCCAGGCATGTGCCTTGACTGGGAATCGAACCGCGATCCTCTGGTTCACAGGCCCGCGCTCAATCCACTGAGCTACACCAGCCAGGGCTTCACTTCAATTTTTATATTTAGATATATAAACATAAAAATGTTATGTATATAATATTATATATAATATTATATAAATAATATATAAAATTTATATATTATTTTATTTATTTATATTTAGATACTTATTTTTTGTATTATAGAGAAATTTTAGCATTTATTTTTTAACACATTATGGTATAAGAAGTTTTATGTAACAAATAATTACAAAATACAAGCACAGATACAAGGTATTTCAGGTATACCTATGTATAATATGCATCCTTATTTTTCCCTAAAAAATTTGGGCAGAAAGTGCACACATTTTACTCAGCAAAATATGATAATTTCATATGTATGACATACTGATTTGATATCTGTCTACACTGCATAATGATCACCATAAGTCCAGGTAATGTCAGTCACTATATACAGTTACAAAAATTTTTGTGTGTGATGAGAACTTTTAAAATTTACTCTCTTAACAACTTTCAAATGCAAAAGAGTATATTATTAACTATAGTCACCAGGCTACATATTACCTGCCCATGACTATTTATTTTATAAATGGAGGTTTGTGCCTTTTTCCCCACTTCACTCATTCCTCCACCCCCTATTCTCTACCTCTGACAACCACTAAGTTTTTCTCTATCTATGAGGTTCTATTGATTTATTTAGATTCCACAAGTAAGCCAGGTCATAGAGTATTTGTCTTTCTTATTTGCCTTTATTCTGACCTATTTTATTTAATATACCATATTTTTCAGACCATAAGACTCACCCAGGTTTTAGAGGAGAAAAATAGGAAAAAAATTTTTGAAGCAAAAATGTGGTAAAAAATTTAATAACATAATATTTCACCAATGTAAAAGTAAAGCTACATTCGGACTATAAGACACACCCACATTTTCCTCCCAAATTGTGGGGGGATGGTATGTCTTATAGACTGAAAAATATGGTAATTCCCTCAAGGTCCATCGATGTTGTTGCAAATGGCAAAATTTCCTTCTTTTTTATGGTTTAATTATATACAATATAGTATATTAATATACTAAATTAATAATTGTATGATGTAACACATTATATTATATAATTATATATTATATTATATTAATTATACTTTTGTTACTCATTCACCCATCAATGGACACTTAGTTGAATATGAGATTAATATATTTTTTCAAATTAGAATTTTCTTTTCCTTTGAATAAATACCAAGAAATAGAAATGCTAGATCATATGGTAGCTCTATTATTTATTTTTCTGGGAAACTTCCATACTGTTTTCCATAGTGGTTGCATCAGTTTGCATTCTCACAGTATACAAGGTTCCCTTTTCTCTACATCCTCACCAGCACTTGTTATTTTTTTACTTTTTGATATCTATTTTAACAAGTGTGAGGTGATAGCTCATTGTTTTAATTTTCAATTCCTTGGTGATTAGTGATGTTGAATACCTTTTCATATGCCTGTTAACCATCTAATGTGTCTTCTTTGAAAAACATGTCTATTTAGATCTCTGCTTATTTTTAAAATGGGATAGTTTGTTTCTATGCTGTTGAGTTGTATCAAGTCCTTGTATATTTTGGATACGAACCCCTTATTGAATGTGTGGTTTGCAAATACTCTCTTCTGGTCTGAAAGTTGCCTTTCCATTTTTTAAAATTACTTTATTGTTGTTCAATTACAGTTGTCTGCATTTTCCCCCCACCATCTTTCCATTTTGTTAATGGTTTACTTTGCTGAGTTTCCTAGTTTGTTGTTGTCTCATTTATTTGTTTTTTAAATTATATTTTATTGATTTTGCTATTACAGTTGTCCCAATTTTTCCCCATTTGCCCCTTCCATCCAGCATCCTGACTCCCTCAGGCAATCCCTACATCATTGTTCATGTCCATGGGTCATGCGAATAAGTTCTTTGGCTACTCCATTTCCTATGCTGTACTTTACATCCCCATGGCTATTCTGTAACTACCAATTTGTACTTCTTAATCTCCTCACCTCTTCACCCATTCTCCCACAACCCCTCCCATCTGGCAATCATCAAAATGTTCTCCATATCCATGATTCTATCTCTGTCCTTCTTACTTGCTTAGTTTTTTATATATGTGTTGATAGATATGTGTTCATTGTCATTTTATTGCTTATAGTTTTGATAATCTTTTTCTTAAATAAGTTCCTTTAACATTTCACATAGTAATAGTTTGGTGGTGATGAACTCCTTTAGTTTTTTCTTGTCTGGGAAGCTGTTTATATGCCCTTTGATTCTAAATGGTAGCTTTTCTGGGTAGAGCAATCTTGGGTATAGGCCCCTGATTTCCATGACTTTTAATATTTCTTGCTCATCCCTTTTAGCCTGCACAGTTTCTTTTGAGAAATCAGATACAGTCTTACAGGAATGCCCCTGTAGGTAACTAAGTGCTTTTCTCTTGCTGCTTTTAAGATTCTCTCTTTATCTTTTTCAAATTAATTTTTTAAAGTTATTTTAGTGTTGATTATCTTTAAACTTTGACATTTTAATTAAGATGTGTCTTGGAGTAGGCCTCTTTGCATCCATCTTGTTTGGGACTGTCTGTGCTTCTTGGATTTGCTTCACCAAATTAGGGAATTTTTCTTTCACTTTTTTTCTAATAGAGTTCCAATTTCTTGCTCTTTCCTTTCCCCTTCTGGCACCTCTGTGGTGTGACTGTTGGATTGCTTGAAGTTCTCCCAGAGGCTGCTTACTCTATCTTCATTTTTTAAATTGTTTTTTTTCTTTTCATTGTTCTTATTGGTTGTTTTTTGCTTACTTATGTTCCAAATCATTGATTTTATTCTCAGCTTCATCCACTCCTTGTCTCCCTATAAGTTGTTCTTTGTTTCAATTAGTGTATTCTTCATTTCCGACTGGATCTTTTATATACTTAAGGTCCTCACTAAGTTCCTTGAGCATCCTTATTTATTTTGAACTCTGCATCTGATAGATTGCTATCTCCATTTTGTTTAGTTCTTTTTCAAGAGTTTTGACCTATTCTTTCATTTGAACCATGTTTCTTTGTCTCCTTATTTTGACAGTCTCCTTGTGTCTGTGTCTATGTATTAGGTAGAGCTTCTATGACTCCCTGTCTTGGTAGAATGGACTAAAGTAGTAGGTGTCCTATAGGTTTTGTTAGGGGAAGTTGATAGCTATTTTAAAATATAGCACAGTGTGTAGGGAGTAACTCGCTTTACAGCACAGCAATTAGGGGATTGTTTTTACAGCCCAGTTTTTTTTTACAGCCTAGTGATTCGCCTTGTTTCTCTTAGCTTATCTTCTACATACCAGATTTAATGAAACTCTCTGCCTTCTGTCTCTGTAAATTGCCTCCTGCTTTTGGTCCCAAAGGATGGGCCCTCCCTTGATCTATAAAATAACTGCTTTCCCACTGTTCAAGGCCCAGAATTTGGAAACTGACTCCTCTGGGTCCGCATGTGTGAAATAAACTTTCACTCTGTACACCCAAAAGCAGCTGAGTTGTTTTCTGTACCAGTTTCAGTGGTACAGCTTCCCCTGTCACCCAAGCTGGGTACTTGAATTGCACCATCTGTGTGGGCTGAGTACACTCTCTTCTTGTAGTTGAGCCTTGATTGCTTTAGCAAGTCAATAAAAGGAAGTTACTCAGCCGCTAGGACTGGCTATGACCACTGATCACCGACCACCAAACTCCACCCTCCATGGAGTATCAGCTGTGCAAGGGCAGTGTGGTGGTGCTCCATCCTGGTCTGTAGCTCTCCACTGGGTGCACAGGCTCTGGGGTTTCCCTGGTGGTGCATGCCAAGGTCAGCCCCTACCTATGTTCTTCTTGGGGCTACGCTGCATGAGCTATATAAATCAGTCTGAGATGGCTACTACTTGTGCTGTGCTTGGAGGTTTCCAGGTAAAGCCATGCTATGAATCTTGGTTGGCTGCTACTAGTGCTGGGCCTGGGCCACTTAGCAAGAGGTATGGGGACTGGGGACTCACTGAGGTTGCTATTGCTTATTTGAGAGGATTAGGAACTTGTGAAGCTTAAGCCAAGACCAGCTATTCATATGGGAAAACCACTGTTAACAGCTTGGGTGGGCCCATGAGTTGGGTGGGATGGAGCCTCAGGGGATATCCAGAATGGAGTAAAGAGTGTTAGCCAGCTTAATGAAGTTTCAAATATGGCGCCCACCTGCTGGTTCTATGGCTCTGTGAAAGGAGGGTTCAGAAAAGGGGCAAGAACCTCTGCTGCTTTTCTGTCTGGAGGCCAGCTATCCTCCAGGTCTCACCTTGATACCAGACACTTAAGTTCTTCCCTGTTTGCCACTAGTGCCTTTCAAACTGCTACCCTGGTGCTGGAGGTCAGAGGGAGTGAGTATAAATCTGTGTGTGGGTTCTTTAAGAGGAACTGCTTGGGACTCCAGAAGTTTTTTTTCATCAATCCCTCATATACTGGCTCTGGAATCCTGGGCTGGGGTGCTTGGTGTTGGGCTGGGATTCCTCATTCCTGAGATATCCCTTCTGAATTTTTACCCATCATGCATGGACTAGGACAAGCCTATTCCTGATGTCTCTGCCCCTCTTACTGGTCTGGATGGGTGTGGTTTCTTTAATTCCATAGCTGTTGAATTTCCATGCAACTTAATTTCTGATGGTTCTGAGTGATGCTTGTTTTATAGTTTAGATGTAATTTTGATATGGCTGTGTGAGGAGGTGAGCCATGTTGACTGGAAGTTCCTAGTCTCACTTATTTGTTTTTGCTTTTGTAGCCATTGCTTCTGGTGTCAAAATGAAGAAATCATCACCAAGACTTATGTCAATGAGTTTACTGCCTATGTTTCCTCTAAGAGTTTTATGATTTCAGGTTTTACGTTTAAGTATTTAATTCATTTACAATTAATTTTCATGTGTAATATAAGGTAGTGGTCTAATTTTATTCTATTCAATATTTTATGTGGCTGTCTAGTTTTCCCAACATCATTTATTGAATCCTATGATTTCCCCATTGTACACTCATTGCTCCTTTGTCATATATTAATTGACCATATATATGTGGGTTTATTTCTGGGATATCTATTCTGTTCCATCAATTCATGTGATTGTTTTTATGCCACTACCATACTGTTTTGACTACTATAGCTTTATAATTTAGTTTGAAATCAGGAAGCATGATGCCTCCAGCTTAATTCTTCTTCCTTAAGATTGCTTTGGCTATTCAGGGTCCTTTGTAGTTTCTTGCAAATTTTAGGATTGTTTTATTTCTGTGAAAAATGTTATGAGAATTTTGAGAGAGATCACATTGAATCTGTAGATTGCTTTGGGTAGCATGGACATTTAAAAAATATTAATTTTTCTAAGCCATGACCATGAAATATCTTTCCATTTATTTGTATCTTCTTCAATTTCCTTTATCAATATCTTTTTTAAAATTTATTTATGTATTTATCTTTAGAGGGGAAGGGAAGGAGAGAGGGAGAGAAATATCAATGTATGATTGCCTCTTATGCATCCCCTGCTTGGAACTGGCCTGCAACCCAGACATGTGCCCTGACTGGGAATTGAACCGCAATCCTCTAGTTCGCAGGCCTGCACTCAATCCACTGAGCTACACCAGCCAGGGCTCTTTTATCAATATCTTACAGACTGCAGTGTACAGGCCTCTCATCTCCTTAATAATATTTATTCCTAGATATTTTATTCTTTTTGATGCAACTGTAAATGGGATTTTCTTAATCTCCTTTCTGATAATTTATTATTAACATAGAAAAATACAGCAGATTTTTGTATATTGATATTATATCCTGCAAGTTTTCTGAATTTATAAGTTCTAACAGTACTTTGGTGGAGTCTTTAGGATTTTTAAAATATATAATACCATGTCATCTGTCAGTAGTGACAGTTTTACTTCTTTCTTTCTGATTTTTATGTCTTTTCCTTCTTAATTGCCATAGCTAGGACTTCCAATAGTATGTTGTATCTGAGTAGCAAGAGCGGGCATCCTTGTCTTGTTCCTCATCTTATAGGAAAAACTTTCAACTTTTTGTCATTGTGTATGATGTTGGCTGTGAACATGTCACATATAGTGTCTTTTTATGTTGAAGTACTTTCCCCTATACTCACTTTGTTGAGAATTTTTACCATTAATGAGTGACATTTTGTCAAGTGCTTTTTCTGCATCTGTTGAGATGATCATAGTTTTTACTTATTATTTAGTTCATGTGCTGTGCCACATTGATTAATTTGTGGATGTTGAATCTTTGCATTTCAGGACAAGCCCCTCTTGATCATAGTATATGATCTTTTTAATGTATTGTTGAATTTGATTTACTAATATATTATTGAATATTTTGCATGTATGTTCATCAGGGATATTGGCCTGTAATTTTCTTTCCTTTTGGAATATTTGTCTGGCTTTGGCATCAGGGTGATGCTGACCTCATAAAAATGGGTTTTTAAGCTTTTTCCCTCTTCAGTGTTTTGGAAGAGTTGAAGACAGATAGGTATTAAATCTTCTTTGAATGTTTAGTAGAATTTATCTGGGGAAGCTGTCAGGCCCTGAGCTTTTGTTTATTGGGAAATTTTGATTACTGATTTAACCTCCTTATTTTGTAATCAGTTTGATTGGGTTTTCTGTTTCTTTACAATTTAGTCTTGGAAAGTTGTATGTGTCTAGGAATTTTTCCATTTCTTATAGGTCGTCAAATTTGTTAGTATATAATTACTCATAGCAGTCTCTTAGGATCTTTTGTACTTCTGTGGTACCATTATTAACATCTCTGCTTTCGTATTTGATTTTATTTATTCAATAAGTCCTTTCTGTTTTTTTCTTTGTCAGTATAGCAAAAGTTTTCTCAATGTTGTTTATCTTTTCAAAGAGCCAGATCTTGGTTTCACTAATCTTTTTATTGCCTTTTAAATCTATTTCATTTATTTCTGCTCTTATTTTTATGATTTCCTTTTATATACCTATTTTGGAGTAGTTTGGTCTTTATGTAGTTCCATGAGGTGTAAAATTAGGTTGATTATTTAAGATTTTTTTTGTTTCTTGATTTAAGCCTTTATCACTACTTCCCTCTTAGAATAGCTTTTACTCTATCCCATACATTTTGGTATGTTGTCTTTTCATTGGTCTCAAGTCATTTAAAATTTTCTCTTTTGATTTCTTCTTTCAGCCATTAGTTATTTAGTATCATATTGTTTTACCAACACATATTTGTGGATTTTTCAGTTTTCTTCTTGTAATTGATTTCTAGTTTCATACCATTGTGTTTGGAAGAAATGCTTGATATGACTTCCATCTTCTTAAATTTATTAAGACTTGTTTTCTGGACTAACATATGATCTCTTTTGGGGAATGTTTCATGTGTGCTTGAGAAAAATGTGTACTCTGATGCTTTTGGATGGAATGTTCTGTATATATCTAAGTATGTCTGGTCTAATATGTTGTTTAAGGTTGGTGTTTTCTTACTGATTTTTCTATCTATATGATCTCTGCATTGATGAAAATAGGATATTACAAGTCCCTCTATTATTATTGTATTGCCGTTTATTTCTCTTGTTAGACTAAATATTTGTTTTATATATTTAGGTGCTTCTATGTCGGGTACATAAATATTTAGAAATATTATATCCTCTTATTGGATTGACCCCTTTATTATTATATTATTATATAATACCTTCTTTGCCTCTTACTATAATCTTTTTTTTTAAGTCTGTCTTGTTTGATATAAGTCAGCTTTCTTTTAGTTTCCTTTTGCATGGAATATCTTTTACTGTCCCTTCACTTTCAGTCTCTATGTGTAAAGACAGAGCCATGTGAAATATATGAATCAAACTCCTGAACTTTGAATATGGTTGGAAAAAGGAAGTAATTCTTATTTTGTCTCATATTTATCTCTTAGCTTAATATTTTTCACCAAAGATGATAAGTTTTTAAACGCAGTCATTTTTATTTGTTCCTCTCCCTCATGTCTTTTAGCCCCTGGGGATAATTCGTTATTGCTGCTGTGAGCTGAGTTATATTTAATGATGAAGAACTATGAGGAGGCTCTACAGGATGCCAATGTAGTTTGTCATAATGAACCTCTCCTGACTAAGATATTTGAATTAGTTGGCTTTGGAGATAACAAATATAAGTTTATAGGATTTTCTTAAGAATGAAGTAAGTCATTGTAATTAGGTACCTACAGATAATCTAACTTCTCTCAAATTATAGTATTCTAAATGTAGCAATCCACTTTTTACTCTTACTGGAGGCAGAAGGATCTGAAACCAGCTTCTTCCATGATGCTGCAGGAAAAGAATTACAGGGATACACTCACAGGAAGATTTCATGTGATAGTGGATTTTAACTGATTTATTAAATCTCCCTTGAAAAGGCTGCCACACTCCATGAGGCACTTCCCCAGTGCTCAGCTGGTGCAGGGAGTTCACTGCTTGGTGAACCTAGAAGGGTTCACCACCCACATGTCTCTTCCATGACCAGGTGGTTCAGCTCTGTCTTGCTGTGGGTGAAATCTAGCTTCGGGGGCAGCAGGCCCGCCAGGCCCAGGAGGATCAACAAGGCCCAGAGCTGCCATCACCCCAGCACTCACGGCTGACCTTACTCAAGTTACTTAAATTCCCTGTGCCTCATTCCCTATCCACACATCCACCTCCTGCCCTGCTGTGATCTGCACTAAACCCTGGCCCACATGGCTACAAGACATTTGTGCCTTTGTTAAGTTTCCTTATATTTGCTTGAGTTTGGGGAGTGGTAAGTTTTCTTTCAAACTATCCAATCTCTTTCCTGGCTTTTCCCAGGTTGCATCCTTATCCTATCAGACATTTCCCCCAATTTTCCCAGGTTTGTCTTTTCCCATTTGTGGTCACCATTTGGTCACCTAATGCACATGCCTCCATAAAGAACTTAGCCTCACCTTCCCTCCTTGCCCATTAATCTAAGGGGACTGACCAGTTGTTCCCTGGGGCAATTGGGAAGCTGGTCTTTCCTGCCTACTCAGATGTCAATCTCTTTGACAGAGCATTGGGCTATTCCCTGTAGTATCTGTGAAACTATAGTTTCCCAAGAATCAGGCTCAGCCAGTTTTATCTTTTCTCTTTTGTTTTTTCCAAAATATTAATGTTTAATTTTTTAGTTTTTATAAACATTTTTATTGCTGTTCAAGTACAGTTTTCTTCCTTTCCCCCCCACGACTCCCCACCTCCCCAGCCCTCCCCACCTCCTTCCCCTGTTTCCACCCACCTTGTTATTGTCCATGTGTCCTTTATAATTGTTCCTGCAAACCCTTCACCTTTTTTCCCTACAATCCACTCCCCTCTTCCCTCTGGTCACTATTAGCCTGTTCTCAATTTCAGTGCCTTTGGTTATATTTTGCTTGCTTGTTCATTTTGTTGACTAGGTTCCTGTTAAAGGTGAGATCATATGGTATTTGTCTTTCACTGCCTGGCTTATTTCACTTAGCATAATGCTCTCCAGTTCCATCCATGCTGTTGCAAATGGTGGGAGCTCCTTCTTTCTTTCTGCTGTATAGAAATCCATTGCATAAATGTACCATAGTTTTTTGATCCATTCATTTACCGATGGGCATCTAGATTGCTTCCAACTCTTGGCTATTGTAAATTGTGCTGCTATGAACGCTGGGGTGCATAGGTTCTTTTGGATTGGTGTTTCAGAATTCTCAGGATATAATCCTAGCAGTGGAATTGCTGGTCTAAAAGCAGTTCCATTTTTAGTTTTCTGAGGAAATTCCGTACTGTTTTCCATAGTGGTTGCACCAGTCTGCAAGCCCACAAAGAGTGCACTAGGGTTCCCTTTTCTCCACAACCTCTCCAACACTTGTTTGTTGCTTTGTTTATGATGGCCATTCTCAACGGTGTGAGGTGATATCTCATTGTGGTTTTAATAACTAAATACTTGGCATAACAATACTGACCCAACTCAGCTTAAAACACCAAGTCTCCAATAGGATCTAGATAAGAAACACAAATGTTGATTATTCTTATTAGATAGATACTTAGCTGAATAATATACCTTACACTATAAATATATAAACAAAATGACAGAATTGAATAAATTTGTGGGTAAAGAGGAGCTGTTTAAAATTACAGTTTAAATAAGAAAATCACATATGATTAACAGTAGGCTCCTAATATGCATGGTGTTGGTATAAGGGTGAATATTTTGCATGTATTTTGTAGTAATTTTAGTCTTTTATGGAAAGGTCTAATATTTCTCCTCTGATAGCACGAAATATGTTTTGCTAGCCTAGTAATGGTAGCTTATGTTTTCCTTAAATAAGATTAAGAAGGCAAAGAACAAAAGTTGTTGCTTTTTTTTAACACACCTTGAAATTCGAAACCCCTATAAGCTTAAAATTTTAAAGAATTTATGATGAAATTAACACTACAGCATGTTCTATCAACTGATAATTAAAAATGGTTTTTCTCCTGCTATATCACCTTTTATTAACTTTATTTTAGAAACATTGCAGAGGCATAAGCATGGTTAATAGCCAAGATGGGTGTAGCCAGCCCTTTCTTTCCTCCTTCCTCCTTCCTTCCTCCTCCCTTCCACCCAACTATCTAAATGTTTTTTGATTATTTTGGACATTAAGTTGGATTTGAGGATGACCTGAAAGATAGGAGGCCAATGTTTTTTGGACCAAGAACAGAAATCTATTTTGTTTTTTGTTTGCTTCACTTTAAATATTTTCTACCTCTTTTTCTAATGCCCTTTTCCCTATCCCTTGATCCATTATTCTTCCATGGTAATTTCTGTGTTAATGACTGAGCTATCTAGCATTTCTGACTGATGCTGGACCTACATTGTGCTCTAAGGCTAGATTCTTCTCCATAGTATTGACCTCTGATCTAAAAACTTGGCACTGTGTCTCTAACAAAAGATGGACTTAATTACTAAAATGTTACATGGCTAATTATAACTTCTGGAGAGCCTTTGGCTTTGGGGCTTTAGATCATATCTTTAGGGTTTATCGCAAATCTGTGGACATCAGTTTTTGATAAACAGCTCGTGAAGAACAGTTTCATCAGAAATGTATCCTGATTAATCACTTTAATATAGTAAAGCATAGGAATATATTTCCAGGTTAATATTATTACTAAAGTATTAAGGAAGAGGTGACATTGGAAAGTAAGTTGGAAGGGCTGAGGGGAGAATGAAATTGTCCAACTGTGGTTAAGGTGAAAGGAAAGCACTTAATAGAACCAACCTCAAGGTTTTGGTGGGGACTATAGAAGTGTGTTTTAACTAGGCAAAATTACTCTTTCAATCAGCCAGTGATAGCTGATACTGATTCAAAATTTTTGGTGTAAATGGAGACAAGCCAGTGGTAACAAAATATTTTTCATACACAAAAATATAAATAGGTACTTGATAATGTTGATCTTAACCAAACAGGGCACCTGTAAGATTTAAAGCCACTTAAGAGTTAGTCAATTAACACATTTTTACTGATACACTGTCAAAATATAAATATTGTTTCTATGAAAAACTTCAAAGTGTGAAGTGCTCTGTGTATATAAGACATTATTATTCTTTTAAAACTTTTGATAAAAAGACATTGGAGATTTAGAAGCTACTGTAGCTTGAGTCAGGTCACCTAGGAAGGTTCCTAATACTTCATGTTCTTTTTATTTTATTTTTATTATTGTTCAAGTACAGTTGTCTCCATTTTCACCCCACCATGCCCCCCTTTCCCCACCTCCCACCCTTGAACCTACCCTCTTTAGCTTTGTCCATGTAATTTTGTACTTTTTCTTAGAAAGGACATTCCAGATTGTATAAGCCCCAAGTGGCACAAAAGCTGGACCCACTTTTACAAAAATAAGAAAGTTAATAAAACTTCAAATGCTCACCAAAATTTAAGAGTTCCATAGATGAATCACTGATGGCTAGAACTGCACCTTAGGCTTTTCAGGGAGCCCAAGGATGATACTGATGAGCAATCATACAAAACACTTGTCATGGTTTTTGAAATCGCTGATCTTCCTGAGATCTGGAAGATAAGTGACACAACAACAGACTTTAGCAAATGCAAAAGTTGTTGGTGTAGAGATAGAACTGGTACCTATGAACACATTTATGGCATTTAAAATGATAGAGAAAGAAGTCAGCTATGATGGAGTTCTTGACATTTGACCATTTGTGAACACAGTGATATGAAACTAGAAAAAAACAACAGTAAAGCTAGAAAATTCAAACATACATGGAGATAGAATAATAGACTCCTAAATAACCAATAACTCAAAGAAGAACTCTAAAGGAAAGTCAAAAATATATTTGGAGACAAATTAAAATGGAAACAGTATATCAAAACATATAGAATGCTGAAAAACAGTTCTGAGAGGGAAGTTTACAGCATTAACAGCTGCATTAGGAAAAAAGAAAGATCTCAAACAACTGAACCTTAGACCTCAAGGAACAAGAGAAAAAGAACAAAGTAAGACCAAATTTAGCATAAGGCAATAAATTAACAAAAAATTAGAAGAGAAATAAATGAAATAGAGGCTAGAAAGACAACAAAAAGGATCAGTGAAACTAAATTATTTTTGACCAGATAAACAAAATTGACAAAGCTTTAGCTAGACTAAGAAAAAAGAGAGATGATTCAATTAAGTGACATTATACATGAAGGAAATGTTACTGAAACCACAATGATACAGAGGATCGTAAAAAACTAGGACTAATTATGTGTCAACCAGAAATGGATACATTTCTAGTAACATAAACTTACAAAGACTGAATCATGAAGTAACAGAAAATATGAACAGACCAATAATGAACAAAGAGATTGAATCAGTAACAAATAATTTCCAAACAAACAAAATCCCAGGACCAGATGGTTTCATAGGTGAATTCTGCTTAACATTTAAACAAGAATTAATGCCAGTCTTTCTCAAACTCTTCCAAAAAATTTAGTAAGAAGGAGCAATTTCAAACTCATTTTACAAGGCCAGCATTATCCCAATACTGAAGCCAGAGAAGGACCCTACAGGAAAAGAAAATTACAGGTGAATATCCCTGAAGAATATAGATGTCGAAATCCTCAGCAAAAAAAACTAGCAAACCAAATTCAGGAACACATTAAAAGGATCATGCACTATGATCAAGTTTTATTTACACTGGGATGCAAGGAATGTTCCATATTTGCAAATCCAGCAATGTGATACACTACATTAACAGAATGAAGCATGAAAATCAAATGGTCAACTCAAAGATGTAGTAAAAGCATTGGACAAAGTTCAAATCCTTTAATGGAAAAAAACTCTCAATAAATTAGGTATAGAAGGAATGTACCTCAACATAATAAAAGTTATATATGACAAGCCCACAGCTAACATCATGATGGTGAAAGGTTAAAAGCCTTTCCTCTACCACTTGAATTCAACATAGTATACTGAAAGTCCTAGCTACAACAACTGGACAAGAAAAAGCAATAAAAGTCATTTAACCAGAGAGGAAGAGGTAAAATTATCTCTGTAGATGACATGATATTACATGAAAACGCTGTTTGAAATAATCAATGAGTTCACTAAAATTGCAGGATACAAAATCAACATGCAAAAAACAGTTGTACTTTTATACACTAACAACAGTCTATCCAGAAAAGAAATTAAGAAATCAATTCCATTTACAGTAGAATCAAAAGCAATAAATCACTGAAAAATAGGAGAGGCAAGATTGCAGGGGAGTAAATGGAAGCCAAACTAACCTCCTCCCAGGACCAATCTAGAATTATAGTTAAATTGTGGAGAAATCACCCAGAACAAACACCTGAACGATAGTGAGAGAGAAGGCTTATAACCTCAGACAGACAGAAGACTCATATTCAATACAAACTGACTGGTAAGGAGTGTGGTGGAGATTGGAGAAGGCTAGCTGCACACCCACAGGTGGCAGCACCACAGGGACACTTAAGCAGCCAGTTGGATCCCCCTGCAAAGTATGGGGTCTAAACCCTAACCTGGGATCCCCAGCCTAGAGCACCAGAGCCAAAAAAGTACATAGATAACAACTGGTGGTAAAAAACAGCAGGGCTGCTCTCTGCCAGAGATGGATGGATAGAGACACAAAGAGCTGTTTAAAGGGCCAATTCACAAATTTTCATTGGTAGCCATGTACCCTGGTCTCTGGCAAAAGTGGGGGCAGAGTAGACTAGAGATGCCTGAGGAAAGACTGGGGATAGAAGCTTTGGAGAGAGAGCTGAGAGAGTAGCTGCTGGAATTCTGGTGCTGAGTCATCCCCCATACTGCAGCAGCCATCCTGCTCAGGCAGACCACTCCCCTGTGAGTGGCAGCAGCCTGAGGGGAAACAATATCCCTGACCCCAGGAGAGACAATGCCCCAGCTCTGTGGCACTTAGTCCTCACTGCTGAGTACTGATTGACTTCAGATTAACAACTGGAGGAAACAGCCACAGACTGTAGATCCCTGGCAGTCTCAGAGCAGGCTGCCTACAGTTAGATGGTGTCAACATCTGACATCTAGTGATGACCAGAGGCAGATCCAGAAAGGAAAAACAGTGGTGAATACTAGAGGCTACCAAGATAAAATCCACTGTGGTCTTCATGATTAGTGATATTTTCTTTCCTGAATAGCTTTTTAACATTCATTTGTTGTCCATCAAGTTTGTGCATATTAAGTCACCAGATTTTATACTATAGTTTATTTTTATCTTTTCTTATAATAGTCTTAATTTCTTTAAACCCTTATTAATATTGGTTCATTTGCTATTGATAGTGGGATTTCAGGGGTGGGGGAGATATTTTTGTGGATGTGGGTTTTTTCCATGGGCTTTGTGGTTTTGTTCTGGAAGCACCTGCACAACAGCACACAAGACATGGTGGGTTGGGTGACCCTCAGTCAACCAGCTGGACAGAAAGACCCACCAAAAAATGACACAACAACAATCAAAACCCAGGTATATCCAGAAAGTCAACATAAATGTCATAAAGAACATCCCAAGAGCACCAAGTTCAGGAGATCAAGAAGACTGTACCACTGAATCTCACAGGTCTCCTACCATAAAAGTTCACACCACAAACTCAGGGAGTCAAGACAGATGAATTTAAGAAGCAGAAGCAAACAAGAAGGGTCTCACAAATAATGGGAAGACAAAGAACACTCAAACAAAAGGAAAGGAGGAATCCTCAGAAAGAATACCACTTAAATACAGGCAAATCAACTATCAGATATTGAGTTCAAAACAATGGTTATAAGGAAGCTCAATGAGCTCAGTGAGAATTACCAGAAAGTACAGGGAAGCTACAAGGGAATTAGTGAGAATTACACCAGCATGAATGAAGACATAGAAACTATCGACAAGAGCCAAGAAGAAATGAAGAATACAATTTCTGAATTGAAGAATACAGTGGAAGGAATTAAAAGCAAGATCAATGAACAGGAGATTGAATCAGCAAGCTGGAGGATAAGGTAGAAAAAACTCCCAGAAAGAGCAAGAAAAGGGAAAAAGACTCAGAAAGAATGAAATGGTGTTCAGGGAACTTTAGGGAAATCTTGGAGGACTTCAAGAAAAATATTGACAGCAACACATTTATACTAGGGCATTAACACCCCACTGTCAAAAATGGATAGATCTTCCAAACAAAATATCAATAAGGATATTGTGGCATTGAAAAATACCTTAGATCAAATGGACTTAACTGATATATACAGAACCCCTCATCTCAAAGAAGCAAAACACACATTCTTTTCACCTGCACATGGGGCATTTTCAGAGATAGGCCTAAGGACACAAAACAAGCCTCAACAAATTCAAGAAAACTGAAATCATATCAAGCATTTTCTTGGACCACAAAAGCCTGAAACAAGAAACCAACCTGAAGGAAAAAACTAAAAAACACTCAAATTCAGAGAGACCAAATAGCATGCTATTAAACAATGAATGGGTTAAGAATGAGATCAAGGAAGAAATAAAAAATTCCCTGGAAACAAATGAAAATGAACTCACAACAACCCAAAATTTATGGGTCACAGTGAAGGCAGTCCTGAGAGGGAAATTCATAGCTATACAGATCTACCTAAAAAAAACCAAAAACATTTCAAATAAACAACCTTACCCTACATCTGCAAGATCTAGAGGAACAACAAACAAATCCCAGAGCGTGTAGAAGGAAGGAAATAAGCAAGATCACAGCAAACTTAAATGACACAGAGACTAAAAGAACAATTCAAAGGATCAATAAATCCAGGAGCTGGTTCTTTGAAAAGATTTTTAAAAGTTGACAGGCCTTTAAGCAGGCTCATCAAGAAAAAAAGAGAGAGAACCCAAATAAACACAATCACAAATGAAAGAGGAGAGATTATAACTGATACCACAGAAATACAGAGGATTGTAAGAAATCACTCCAAAGAACTATATGCCAAGGAATTTGAAAACCTGGGTGAAATGGACAATTTCTAGAAAAATATAATCTTCCAAAGTTGAATTCCTTTGATGTAGCTGAGCTACTCCTTCTTTCCAGTCTCTTCTTGCTAAAAGTGACATAGAGTCTGGTCTGCTGCCTTGCTGTACCTGTGTTTGTCTGGGCCAGTGGACTTTGAGCTGGTTTGCCTATTCTGAGAGTAAAATGTATGTCTCTCTGGCCACTCTTTGTAACACAAACCCTTCATTTGCTTTCATGTTCAATGCTACTTTTAGGGGACTGTGTGATGAAGCAATGTCTAAGGGTGGACTAAAATATAAACTACTTAGGAACAGAGAAAACTCCTGTCTTGTTTCCACTCTATCTCCAAGGACTGTAACACATACCAGAGGTTCAGGAACTCTTTGTTAAATGAATCAATGAATGAATGAATGATTATATCATTCATTGGCTATACATGGATTGCTAATGTTCTAGAAAATAGAACATAATAAAACTAAAATGCAAAATCATATGCGGAAATCACTTCTTTGGTGAAGAAATTACTTCATGAGGAATTACTTCCTGGTAAATGACTTCCTCATATGCATGATTAATAAATATGAATTATTGATTGTCTATGTATCCACAGAAGCATTGGCTAACATAATACTAAGTAATGCAAAATTTTATGGCATTACTATTCAATAAATGGATACTATAAACTAACAGTTCATAAAATACTTGTGTCATTAATAATAAAAATTATGAATTAGTATTATGAATTAAGTAAAACTTGTTTCTGCTGTTTTTTCTCTGACTTAATTTCTCAGACACAGTTGTTTCCAGAGGCTGACCTCCTAGATCAGTCAGTTCCAGCAACACATGTAGTGTGTTTCACATAAGCTAAAGGAAAAGTTGACAATATATTTAGGATTCACGCAGACATATGTAGAGCCAATGCAGGCTCCAAAATATGACAAGTTACTAAGGGAACAGCAACACACTGAAACCTACCAGGCCCAGGGCCCTAGCTCTGCCAAGGTGGCTCTGCACCAGCCCTCAAACTTTCTGGATCCAGGTACTTTGCTAGTGCCGTGTAGACAATACCTATGGCACAGTGGTGTTTTAAGGCCTACCTTAATTTATATGAAGCATCTGCAATTGATGTCTGCTGTAATATTAGAATGTCAGTAAAAAAAAAGATATATTCACAAATTCATATGCCTAAGCTTACAATGATGCAAATACACAGGGTAATAGTTTTTCAGCCACATATGACCATTCAGCACATTGATCCTGGCACTTTTTCATTCAGTTTCCACCTACTTTCCTTTCTCATCTGGTCTTAATTCCTTTGTTTTTGTGTACTTGAAAAGAATGTATATTCTGTTGCTTTGGGGTGAATGCTCTGAATTTGTCTTTTTTCTTTTCTTTTTCTTTTTTTGATTCTTAAATTCTTACTTCTTTTTCATTCTTAAATTCTTTTTCTTTTCTTTTCTTTTTTTTTTTTGAATAACAGTTTAGGATGTTGAAAACCTCCAGTGGCTCCCANTAGTTTTTCAGCCACATATGACCATTCAGCACATTGATCCTGGCACTTTTTCATTCAGTTTCCACCTACTTTCCTTTCTCATCTGGTCTTAATTCCTTTGTTTTTGTGTACTTGAAAAGAATGTATATTCTGTTGCTTTGGGGTGAATGCTCTGAATTTGTCTTTTTCTTTTTTTGATTTTTAAATTCTTACTTCTTTTTCTTTTCTTTTTCTTCTTTTTTTTTTTGGATAACAGTTTAGGATGTTGAAAATCTCTAGTGGCTCCCATTATGTAACAAAGGATAAATTCAAGGCCATTTGTGATGTCAGGCCAGCCTTACTTCCAGCATCATTTTCTACTTCTTCCATTTACATATCAAACCTGCTAGTCCAGTTCTCTAAATACATCCAGTTTATGTCTTTGCTCCTCCATGCTTCCCTCTGCCTGCAGTTGCCTTATAGCTCATCATTATACAAACAAATCTAGTCTAACTTTTAAAGTCTGAAAAAACACTTTTGCATTAATACTTTACTGTTACTTTTAAAAGTGAAAATTGGAAATTATCTACACATAGGTTATGTGAATAGTTGACTAAATGATGGTATAATGAAATATATGGTTGCACATAACCAATAAAAATAATTCTAATAACATGAGATAAGCTCCTATGATGTGGTGTTAATGGGAAAATCAAGATGTTGTAGACAGACAGACAGGGCAAATAGATTTCCATTACATAAAAAGAAGTGCCAATTTCTGTGTTGGGCATATATTGTGTTTATATCAAAGTAATAAAGGCCATGAATCCATTTAGCAGGTGCAACAGAGGCCACTATTTCATGTGTAATAATGAATTGGTAAATGGTCATCTCTTTTTCCTTGATCAGGTGGAAGGTCCAGAGTGTGAAGAACTTCATGATCTGGTTTATCCACAGTCTGTCTCCTGGTTTGCTTCACTCCAGGATCACACGGAAGAACAAAGTCTGGGTTAATGGCAGACAGGAATCTGAGCCTCAGGTATAGTCTCTGTTTTTCTTTTGTAATACTGTGGTTTCCTGCTGTGATGTGCTGAGACATGTTATTCTACAGGGAAATGTGGCAGTGCAGTGCTATATACTCCACCGTGATAGCTCCAAGGACCAGTTCATTCATGAGCAGCCCTACCAGTAGTATGTGCCTTTTGGAGCAAAACAATCAATGCTGTCTGATTAATAAAAGGGAATTTCTTTCTATCAAAAATCAGTTTCTTTTGATTGGCTGTCAGCTTTTGTACTTGTACTTCTCTCATCAACAATGTAAAAAGTTAAGTAGGAATTTTAGTTTTTTGGTATTAACACTTTGTGCTTTACCTTATATTACCTTGCACCCAGTGACGAATAAATGAAGAGAAAATCTCTTAGCTTAGTAGCTTAGTAGCTTAGTAAGCTACTTAGTAGCTTGTTAACTTAGTAGCTTTCCATCCTTTGCGGTGTCACCTATTCTGTCATCACAGGCTTTCTTGGGCTCTCCAAGAGTGCTTTTGGTGAGGCCGGTTCCTTCAGCAGTGACAGGGGTTCAGGTACCAGGTTCAGACAACTCCTCTCATCCATGCTTGGGAGACAGAGCCAGGCAGGGATGGCTCAGGGTTGTGCCTGAGAGCATGTCTTCTCCACTGTACATGCACACGCCCATCTTGGAGAAAGGCAGGGAGCAGGACCAGCTCCTGGTGGGTTAGGGTAAGTTGAAATGTCATTTAGAATTTTGTCATCCAATTTTTGTCTTCTTTTTCTGTCCCTTGGGGGTATCTACCTTTTGATCCTACCTGAGTTCTTTTTAAAAACCAGGACCGTGCTTTGAACCAGAAATACACTGTTTGCTTTTAAGCCTTTCCACACTCTCTGTCCCCTCATACCCTTCCTCCTACTCTGTCCTGTACCTCACATTCAGAAAGCAAAGGGATTAAGACTAATTCACATTAAGAAATGAAACACTCTTTTTTGTAGGGATTTTGATTATTAATCCGTGTTAATCTCTAATTGGGAGTTGTATTAGCTTTCTATTGGTGTTGTAACAAATCACTCCAATGTAGTGGCTTAAACAATAGGAACTTATTATATTACGGCTCTGGAAGTGAGAAGTCTGGCACAGCTCTCACTGAACCCTGATCGGGTGATGGTAGGACCTCGTTCATTTGTAGCAGCTCTAAAGGGGAATCCATTTTCTTGCTTTTTCCAGCTTCTAAAGTCTGACTGACATTCCTTGGTTCTTGTCCCTCTTTCTGTCTTCAAAGCCAGCAACATTTTGCTCTCTGACCGTTCCTCCATAGCAAGTCTCCCTCTGACCACAGCCCAGGAACGCTCTCTGCTTTAAGGATCTGCATGACAGATCAAGCCCACTGAGATAATCAGCATCATCTCTCCATCCCAGGGCCATAGCCTACCCACATCTGCAATGTCTCTTTTGCCACATAAGCTACCATGTTCACAGGTTTTAGGAATTAGGATGTGGACACACTAGAACACTATGTTTTCTTTCTACCATGGAGGCTTTAGGTAGTATGTGAGAAATATATATTTTTTAAAAATCACATTTCATTTTTTTAAAGACTTTATTTACTTATTTTTAGACAGAGGGTAAGGGAGAGAAACATCAGTGTGTGGTTGCTTCTCATCCGTGCCCCTATCAGGGGCCTGGTCCACAACCCAGGCATGTGCCCTGGCTAAGAACTGAACCAGTAACTTTTTGGTTTGCAGGTCAGTGCTCAATCCACTGAGCTATTATGCAAGGCCCTTCCCATGAAGCATGCTCCGCAGTTCTTCCCAAAGTAAGATGAGGAGGGAAAAGGAGAGTTACGACATACAGGTTGTTTTCTCCAGCACTGTGCCTTCTGCCCTCACAGGGGAGGTTGGTGCCTTCTCACAGTGACTTGGATGAACAAGGGCACTTTGGCCTCGGTGTTACTCCTGACCTTTCAGCACAGTCCACTTCCCCCTAGGGGACAGGGACCCAGAGTCCATGCTCCCTGCTTCCCAGTTGGGGTTCCCTGCCTTTGAAGTGGGAATGGAGGAGAATCCAACACACTGGAAACAAGGAGACCTGGATATCTTAGTTCAAGCACCAGGAATATGAAGAAAAACATTATGATCAGCTTTTGCTTAGAGCTCAATCCAGAAGTGCCTGTTCACTTATCTGAAATAAAGGCTATCAGGTAACAGAGTAATTCTTACATATAGTTTATAGTAACTGCCATATATAAGCCCCCTGTATAAAATGGCATAGATCAATGCATTCTGTTGGTCCTGTGTGTCCAAGATTAGCAACCATGGATCAAAAACATTACAGGTGTTTATTGAAGGAAATCCACATAGAAGTGGACCCAGGAAGTTGAAGCCTTTGTTCTTTAAAGGGTTGACTGTAATTAATAATAAGCCATACATACCGGGTAGGCAAAAGGAGGTTTACAGTTATAAAACAAACAATACAATAATTAATAAAAATACAAGAATAAACTGTTTCATGTAGTCACAATTGTAAACCCACTTTTGCCCACCCCTGTATAGATGTTTCATATATATGCAATTTGTGACATTGATTTTATTATAAGATTTCATTATGACAGTTGAACACAAATTTCAGCCTTTTAATATTATACTTCACATAGTGGGTTTAAAAGTTAAACAATAACACAGAATGTAGGAAAGAAGAGGTAAAAATTACGGTCTCTTCTTCTGACTGATACGCACTATTAACTGCAGCTTTGAGAGAACAGATCAACTAATTCATAGAATTTCCCATCAGAGATTCTTTTCTTTCAAGCCTTTTTGTGAGTTCCCCCACTTTTAATTCTGTTACATAAGAATAAAATATGGTTGTGAGTCTATAAAAATTCTGGAAGAAAACATAGGCAGTAAAATTTCAGACATTTCTCACAGCAATATTTTTGCTGTGATATCTCCTTGAGCAAGAGACACAAAGGAAAAAAACAAATAAACAACGGGACTACATCAAACTAGAAAACTTTACACAGCAAAAGAAACCATCAACAAAATGAAAAAACAACCCACTGAATGGCAGAATACATTTGCCAATAGTACATCTGATAAGGGGTTAGTTTCCTAAATATATGTAGGATTTATACAACTCAACACCAGAAAGACAAACAATCCAATTTAAAAAAGAACAAAGGACCTGAACAGATACCTCTCCAAAGGAGGACGTGCAGAGGGCCCAGAGACCATGAAAGAATTCCCAACATCACTAATCATCAGAGAGATGCAAATGAAAACCACAATGAGACATCACCTCACATCTGTCAGAATGGCCATCATTAACAAATCAACACAACAACGAGTGCTGGCAAGGATGTGCACAAAGAGGAACCCTTGTGCACTGTTGGAGGGAATACAGACTCGTGCAGCCACTGTGGAGAACAGTATGGAGATTCCTCAAAAAATCAAAAGTGAAACTGCCTTTTGACCTAGCGATCCCAGTTCTGGGACTATATCCAAAGAAACCCAAAACACTACTGGAAAAGACTATATGTTCCTCTATGTTTATAGTAGTGTTAGTTATCATAACCAAGATCTGTAAACACCCCCAATGCACATCAGTAGATGAGTGGATAAAAAACTGGTACTTTTAGCCCTGGCTGGTGTGGCTCAGTGGAAAAGTCACTGGTTCAGTTCATAAATGGAAAAGTCACTGGTTCAGTTCATAAATGGAAAAGTCACTGGTTCAGTTCCTGGTCAGAGCACATGCCTGGGTTGCGGTCCATGTCCCCATTTGGGGACATATCTCTCAATCCATGTATCTCTCACACAGGGATGTTTCTCTCTCTTTCTCTCTCCCTTCTACTCTCTCTAAAAGTAAATAAATAAAACCTTTTTTAATAATATAAACTGTGGTTCTTTTATACAATGGAATATTACTTGAGTATAAAAAAGAAAGAAATCTAATTTTTTTGTGACAGCATAGATGGACCTGGAGATCATTATGCTAAGTGAAATAAGCCAGTCACAGAAAGACAAGTCCCATATGATTTCACTTGTATGTGGGAACTAATGAACAAAATTAACTGATGAACAAAATAGAAACAAAGGCATGGATATGTGGAACAGACTAATAGCTGTATGGGGAGGGTTAGGGAGCTGGATGAAAAAAGGTGAAGGGATTCAGCAAAACACATATATGAAACATATAAGCAGAGATAACAATGCATGATAGCCAGAGGGAAAGGGGGTGGGGTTATTTAGAGGTGGGCAGGGGAAATGGATGGAGAGATTTTGTTGTGGACAACAAACACACGACGCAGTGTGCAGATGTTGTTGAATTGTGTACTTGAAGCCTGTTGGGTCTTGTGAACCAGTGTCACCCCAATAAATTCAATTTAAAAAAGTATACTATGTATTTTGAGGGCTGAATGAGTTGTGAAGTAGGCCTGAGCTAGGAGGTGGCATTTAATTCCTTCTCATACATCTGTTGGTAAAACAAGATTGTATTGGGGGAACAGGCTTGTATCTTAGGAAATACTTTTGTCTTTGTTCCCTGCCTTTTTTTTTTCAGAGCAATCCTAGTGGACCTGCTTGGTTCTGGTGAAGCCTAGCACTGTTGCCCCTGGAATGCAAGGCTCAGCTCGATTTACTTGGCATGACCTCATGTCAGGGGTGCATATTAGTCATCATTGCACTGAAGATGAATAGTTGGTAAGAGCTGGTTGGTAACAGAAAGAGGAAAAATTGATTCCTTTCTCTGTCAAGATTTGTGGAAGCCCTTGTACTTTCATAAGGAGTGCCAGGCATGGACAAGTAGCATCCAATTCATGTGCTTTGTAAAATCCTTTTTTTTTATTATTGTTGTTCAATTAAAGTTGTCCCCATTTTCCCTCCATTACTCTCCTATGCTCTACCCACCCTCACCTCCCACTTTCAATTCTCCCCTGCAGTTGCCTTTGTCCATGTGTCCTTTATACATGTTCCTTGATGACCCTTCCTCTTCTTTTCCTCGTTATCCCCCCTCCCCCTGGTCTCTGTCAGTTTCTTCTTTATTTCCATGTCTCTGGTTCTATTTTGCTCACTTGTTTGTTTTGTTGATTAGATTTCACTTACAGGTGAGATCAAACGGTACTTGCCTTTCACCATGTGGATTACTTCACTTAGCATAATGCTCTCCAGTTTCATCCATGTTGTTGCAAAGGGTAGTTCCTCTTTCTTTCTTTGCATAGTATTCCATTGTGTAAATGTACCAAAGTTTTTTTGATCCACTCATTTACTGATGGGCAGTTAGGTTGCTTCCAGCACTTGGCTATTGTAAGTTGTGCTGCTATAAACATTGGGGTGCAAAGGTTCTTTTGAATTTGTGTTTCAGGACTCTTAGGGTATAATCCCAGCAGTGGAATTGCTGGGTCAAAAGGCAGTTTCATGTTTAGGTTTCTGAGGAAATTCCATACTGTTTTCCACAGTGGCTGCATGAGTCTGCATTCCCTCCAACAGTGCACAAGGGTTCCCCTTTGTCCACATCCTTGCCAGTACTTGTTTTGTGGATTTGTTAGTGATGGCCATTCTGACCAGTGTGAGGTGATACCTTATTGGGGCTTGAATTTGCATCTCTCTGATGGCTCGTGATGCTCAGCATCTTTTCATATGACTCTGTAAAATGCTTGTTGATAGTGTTACACACTGGAACACTTAAAAAACATTGAAATATACTCAAAAGTTGAAAGTTTGTGCCCGGTGGAATCTGACTCCGCACAAGGTTAGTCTGAAGTTCAAATGGAACCTATGGTTGAAAAACAATCTAAGAAAATCTCGTTGAAGCAGATGCTTCTGGTAGGCCGTTCCCTGACAGTGTGGATACCACAGGTGGTTTTCAAGTGTTTTAGGTTTTGAAAGAAAGATTCCTTTCCCAGCAAAGTACCTTGCCACACCAGATGGGAACAGCATACTTCGGGGACTAGACAATAGGGGGAAACCACACTTTTACCTGGAAGCAGATTCCTCAGAGCACAGGCTAACCAAAAATTTACTTAGGCTTCATCTGTCACTGTGAAGTTGTCTGTGAAACTAAGGAATCCAACCAACTGTCCAGTGCAGGAGCCAAAATTAAGCATTACCCGAGAAATAGAAGCTACCAGAGAGAACTACGTTTTGTGTTCCGCAGTTGTTCAAGATGTTATAAACTGGATGTTGTAATTACATGCACCAGGGATATAGACCAATGTAGGCCAGTATCATTTATTTGAGGATATATATTTATACATAGTAAAGAGTGAGCAAGAGTGAGTTAAAACTGAAATTGCATTGGGCTTCAAACATACAACCCAACTAGTGCAGAGAGCACCTTGATAGCATACCCATCTCGTTAACTCCATGGACTCAAGTTTGGAAATAATCATTTTCTACTAGGATTTACATTAGAAATTAAGTCTGTCAGTAAGTGTGAGTTCACTGTCCATCCACTAGTACATGTAGATATTTAAAAGCTGCTATGAAATGGCAATCTGTCTAATCCAGAAAAACATACCAGGAGAATGTTCAAGGAGAGGGAAGCTGGTATGGGATATTAATATTCAGCAAGTTTTCCTCCAAATCAACCTAAAAATTACCTTTGCCCCTCCCTCCAAGTTTTACTATGATCAGAGCAAGTGTTATCTATTAAAGAATAATAGGTATAACTTCCACCCCCTAATGCATATTGATAATATTGACTGGAATAACCATTTGAACCTGAGATACTGAATTATTCTCAGTAGTCTAACACGCTGGTGCATTTAGTTGGTATCTTGCTCTCTGAGATGTATGTTTTCACTGAAAGATGACAAGAACCAGACTAGAGAGAAAATCATAGTGGTAATTTTTGCTTTATTAATTCAAGGTATACAATTTTCAAGTTTAAAAAGATATAATACCAACCAAATGATGGTGGTTTATTGTAGGGAACCAGTTTGTTTTAGTCTGGCAAATGTGAATCAGCTCTGTATGGAAAACCTACAGAAGCGATGTGGTGGGCAGGAGCCAGACCTTCAAACTGAGTTTTCCCATGGGAATCAGGCCTAGAAAAATGCATACAGACTTAGTCTTGCTCTTGCTAAATCTCCCTAACCCTGGTCTAAAACGACAAATGTGTAGTGTCTATCCTCGAGGTAATACCCAAACCTTGTGTGAATTTGTCCAAGAACAGAGCTAATCGGCTCATCGCCATTCGCCTCTGCATGTTATTTTCACTTCCTTGACTGTACCTAAAATGTAGACAATAATATTCTACGTAATAGGTAATAAATCTTTCTCTGATGTAAGACCCAAGGAAAACAATAAACGCCTGTCTAGGCAAGGGTCCAGGCGCGATCTCCTCTTGAGGGAGTGGCCGAGGCATCCATAGGCACTCTCCCCTGGAGAGAGTGCCGTTCCCTTTTTCTCCACAGTACTGCTGTTGCCTGTGCATTCATTCTCATCATCAGCCACAACAGGTGGACTCTGATGGCCAGAGTCCGCCACAGTTTATGAATCCATCGTGCATTAGAGAGATTTTTATAAT
The DNA here is from genome assembly GCF_014824575.4 of Sturnira hondurensis. Lineage (NCBI taxonomy): Eukaryota > Metazoa > Chordata > Mammalia > Chiroptera > Phyllostomidae > Sturnira > Sturnira hondurensis. Next base: position 1,778,698 of record NW_028081809.1, read on the forward strand.
AATTTTTTAAATCCCCACCTGAGGATATTGTCATTGATGAGAGAGAGAGAGAGAGAGAAACACCAATGTGAGAGAGAAATGTCGACTGGTTTCCTCCCATACACACCTGGACAAGGGATCAAATGTGACAATGCTCCAACCAACTGAGCCCCTCAACCAGGGCTATAATCATTTTTTATTAGTAGTTTTCAGTATCAAAAATGCAGTTTCATCAGGTAAGTGGGAAAATACTATGCTTGTGTAAATTGGTCATAAAAAGAAATTTGAAAGTATTTCCCAATCATATGTTTCACTTAATTGTGAATCTCAGATTTCATCTTGAACATGGTTCAAAGGCCATTCAAACAAGTGATTTCCAAAAGACTTTATTAATTCATGTACTGTATTAACAGTATTCTACTTTCTTAGGCATTATAACTGAATCTGATCCAAAGCTGCATTTGCTCTACGAGAAGACCTGTATTAGAAATGGTTTGTGAAGGTGGGTATGCATTGACCCATCTCCTTCTGTTTTAGAAGATCTTCTGCCTTAAAACCGTGTCTGGATAGTTATCATTGCTGTTTCCATTTGTAATGTCTAAATAACCACAGTGTGATCATAATTTCCCTACTAGCCTTCCTCAAGTTAAGTATCTATGCTCAGAGTATTAGTGCTTTCCCTATAAAAATGGGAAGATTCTGCCTTTTTAACCCCACTCTTTAAATGTCATAATACACAGTTCTTTAACCAGAACCATTAAGTTATCTCTTCCTGATTCTGTCTGCCTGTTTCTGAGTCATCTTCTCACTCTAAATGTTCAACAGTGATGGTGCAGGCTAGAGCAATGAAAGTTTTCATTGCTTTGTTTCTTGGACACCAAAGGGAGTTGACTGATCACTGCATGCTGTCTGCAGAGTACACAGCAGGAGGAGATTGGTACTTCCTGAGCACTTAGATTACATTTGTTACTTGCTAAGAAATGATATCGCAAGTCATGTCATGAGGGAAGCTTCCTTTTAAAAACTTTAAAGAAGAAAGAAACCCAGACTCCAGTTAGCTACAGATGTAGTTAAAGGAGAACAGTCCCCTTTCTTCTCCCCCTTGCTCCCACCTTCCTCTTTTCAGTCACAAAGATGTCATTTCTAAGGATTTCTCAGAAAGTAATGTAATCTCCCCTTAAAAGTCAGAGCATTCCAGTTTAATTTCACTGAAAATATTCCAGCAATAATGATCTAGTTACATGAAGATAAAAACAGAATCTACTTAGAGTAATAACTGTGTTGGGTAGTAATTCTTCTTCTTTAAGTACAGTACATGAACTATAGCACATTCTGTTTGGTATTTTCACAACCACTCTCCTAAGTGGCTTGGCTCGTAATTCCATCTCTTCATATGTTTATGAAATGCAACTGATGAACACTGCTATAAAGAATAAAATGGTAATAAACAAGTTCCTATCAATAATAATCTTAACTGTAAATGGAGTAAGTGCTGCAATCAAAAGACATAGGGGAGCTGAAAGGATAAAAAACATGACCCATATATATGCTCTCTACAAGAGATCCACCTCAGAACAAAGGATTCACATAGAATGGAAATGGAGGGGTAGAAAAAAATGCATTCTGTGGAAATGGAAAAAAAAAGCTGTGATAACAATATTTATATCTGACAAAACAGACTTCAAAACAAAGGCCATAACAAGCAAAGAATGTCACTATACAATACTAAAGAAATTGATCCAACAAGAGGATATAACCTTGTAAACATATATGTACCCACCATAGGAGCATATGTATGTGTGTGTGTATACATATAAAATCTTGGTGGACATTAAGGGAGAGGTTGACTGCAATATAGTTATACTAGGGAATTTTAACACCCCACTGTCATCAAAAGATACATCTTTCATGATTCGGACAGCTGCCCGCAGTGTCCGCATCATTAAGGATGAAATGAGACATTCACACAGATCAAATCCAGTGGAGGAAGAGGGACAGCATGACTTTTTCTCTCAATGGGAGCAAAAGCTGCAGCCCTTGCCATGAGTGATCTTTATTGGGTTTCTCATCACACTATGGGATGGTGCATTTACTATGCACAGGTTGCTTTAGGTGGTTACCTTTTACAGAAAATAAAGGAACCAATGCCGCTAATCACATCACAGAAGAGGGATATTAGTAAATGAAAAGGCAAAAGTGGTTGAACCAATTACACTCATCCTTGGAAGGTTTAGCATAGATTTTAGGAAGTTATTTTGCAGTAAATGTTTGCCACAAATCCAGGTGAGGGAGTTTTTAGCAAAAAGCAAGACTCAAAACAGTCTAGGCACATCGCAGGCCTGATTCTCCACAAGAGAACCTATTCGTGGGCATGGGTCCTGTGCATCTCCGAGTGGGAGCTGGGCCCATGCCATGCAGAATGGTCTCCTACACTTCCAGACAAAAAATTAAGATAGCAACAGCAACCTTAAATTGGACTAGAGAGATTTAATTGATATTTACAGAACACTTCATTCCAAAGCAACAGAATACACATTCTTCTTAAGTGCACATGAAACACTCTCAAAGATGGACCACAAGTTATCACACAAAATAAGTCTTAACAAATTCAAGATTGTAATCATATCAAGCATCTTGTCTGAAAACAGTGGTATGAAACTAGAAATCAACAACAATAAAAACCCTGAAAAGCATTCAAACACATGGAGGCTAAATATCATGTTATAAAACAATGAATGGGTTAACAATGAGATTAAGAAAGAAATAAAAAATTACCTGGATATAAATGAAAATTAACATATGACAACCCACACTCTATGGAACACAACAAAATCAGTCCTGAGAAGGAAGGTCATAGCATTACAGGCCTACCTCCAGAGGCAAGAAAAATCTCAAATGAACAATTTAACCCTACACCTAAAAGAACTAGAAAAAGAATAACAAACAAAGCTTAGAGTAAGTAGAAAAAAATAATAGAGATCCAAGGGGAAACAAATGACATAGATACTAAAAAATCAACACAAAGGAACAATGAAACCAAGAATTGGTTTCTTGAAGATGAACAAGATTGACGAACTTTTAACCAGAGTCATCAAGAAAAAAAGAGAGAGGATCCAAATAAAATCAGAAATGAAAGAGGAGAAGAAGGACCTGGCATACCAGAAATACAAAGGATTGCAAGAAAACACTACCAACAACTATTAGATTTAAATTACTACATTTAATAAATGAATTTGGCCAAGTAGCAAAATATAAAATTAATATTCAGAAATTGATGGCATTTTATACATCAACCTGGACAAATTGATAAGTTCCTAGAAACATACAATCTTTCAAAACGGAATCAGGAAGAACCAGGAAACCTGAATAAACTAATTGCAACAAATGAAACAATAATAAAAATTGAACAAATTGAAGCAGTAATTAAAAAAATTTCAGTAAACAAAGGTCCTGGACTGAAAGGTTTCATGGGTGAATTTTACCAAACATTCAAAGAACTAATACCTATCTTTCTCAAACTATTCCAAAATGTTCAAGAAGAGGGAAGACTTCTAGGCTCTTTTTTGTGAGGCCAGAGTTATCCTAATTCCAAAAGCAGATAAAGACATTACAAAGAAAGAAAATTATAGGCCAATATCACCAATGAACCTAATGATAAAATCTTCAACAAAGTATTAGAGAATTGATCCAGCAATACATTAAAAATATCAGACACCATGATCAAGTGGGATTTATTCCAGAGATGCAAGGTTGGTACAATATTTAAAAATCCATAAAAGTCCACATAAACTAAAGGAAGGGTAAAGTCCACATAAACTAAAGGAAGCATTTCATCTCAATAGGTGCAGAAAAATCATTTGATAAAAACTTTCAAGAAAGTTTATACTTCAACATAATGGTTACCTATGACAAACCTACAGCCAACATCATACTCAGTGGGCAAAACTAAAAATATTTCCCTTAATATCAGGAACAAGATAGAGATGTCCACTTTCACCATTCTTACTCAACATAGTACTAGAAGTCCTAGCTACAGCAATCAGACAAGAAGAAGAAATAAAAGTCATCCTGATGAGAGAGAAGGAAGTAAACAATCATTACTCACAAATGACATGATATTGTACGTAGAAAACCCTAAAGGTTCCACCAAGATAATTACTAGATTTAATAAATGAATTTTGGAAAGTAGCAAAAAACAAAATTAATATTCAGAAATCAATGGCATTTTATACATCAATAATGAAGTATCAGAAAGAGAAATTAAGAAAACAAACCTATTTACTATTATAACAATAACAACAACAAAAATAAGGTACCTATAGAGTCAACACAATTCCTATTAAAATACCAATGGCATATTTCACAGATCTAGAACAAATATTCCAAAAATTTATATGGAACGAAAGAAACTCCAAATAGCCTCAGCAATCTTGAGAAAGAAGAACAAAGGGGGAAGGATCACAATACCTGATATCAAACTATACTACAAGCCCACTGTAATTGAAACAGTCTGGTACTCACATAAGGACAGGCATATAGATCAGTGGAACAGAACAAAGAACTCAGAAATAACCCCCTAGCTTTATGGTCAATTAATATTTGACAAAGGAGGCAAGAGAATACAATGGAGGAAAGACAGTTTCTTCAATGAAGAAATTCAATACCTGTCCAATGAATGGGAGACTTGGGCAGGTATATGCAAGTAATGAAACTAGAGCACCAATTTATAGCATGTACAAGAATAAAGTAGAAATGGATTAAAGACTTAAATATAAATTTTGAAACAACAAAAATCCTAGAAGAAAACACAGGCAGTAAAATCTCAGGCATCTCTCATAGCAATATTTTTGCTGATGTATTTCCTTGGGCAAGGGAACAAAGGAAAAAATAAACAAATGGGACTATATTAAACTAAAAACTCCTGCACAGTGAAAGAAATCATCAACAAAATAGAAAGTGTACCCACTGAATGGGAGAACATATTTGCCAATGGTACATCTGATAAGGAATTAATTTCCAAAAAATATAAAGAACTTACACTATTCAACAACAGGAAGACAAACAATCCAATTAAAAATGGGCAAAGGACCTAAATAGACACTTCTGTAAAGAGGACATACAGATGGCCAATAGACATATGAAAAAAATGCTCAACATCATTAATCATCAGAGAGATGGAAATTAAAACCAGAATGAGATAAAACCTCATACCCGTCAGAATTGCGATCATCAGTAAATCTACAAACAATAAGTTTTGGTGAGGATGTGGAAAAAAGGGAACCCTTGTGCACTGTTAGTAGAAATGCAGACTAGTGCAGCCACTGTGGAACAGTATGGAGATTCCTCAAAAAATTGAAAATGGAACTGCCTATATTCCTCAGTGAGCCCACTTCTGGGAATATAGCCAAAGAAACCCAAACACTAATTTGAAAGAATATATGAACCCTTATGTTCATAGCAGCGTTATTTATGATAGCCAAGATCTGGAAATAGCCCAGTGTCCATGGTACATTTACATAATGGAATACTAGTTTTCTATTACAAAAAAGGAAATCTTACCTTCTGTGACAGCATGGATGGACCTGGAGGTATTATGCTAAGTGAAATAAGCCAGTTAGAGAAACACAAATATCATATGATCTTACTTATATGTGGAATCTAATGAACAAACTAAACTGACGAACAAAATAGGAGTATGTTGGGAACCGCCCTGCCTGGTTTCAGGAGCTGTAACCCCCCATGGCTAAGGCTGTGGGAGCAACTTTTGACCTTCGGACCATAAGCCACTAGGGAGACAAAGCTTATCTCCCTGGCAGGAGCACTACTTCTGCTCCTTTTACTTCATCCATAATTGACCCCCAATGCTTGGTCAGTTAGCTAATGATGGATAAGATTCATCAAGGCAGGACTGACCCAAGACAGGCATGATCACATGGAGGCCCCAGGGAAGGACCTGGGGGCTACAGCAAAAGGGGGTGAGTGACCCTCGCCCCTCGGCTTTGACATAGCCTGAGTCCTCATTCTGTCTGTGAGAAGTTTCCTAATCTCTTGGCTGCTTTACTTCCCCTGCCTGACTTAAGCCTGAAACAATAACAGAGTGCAGTGCAGCCCTGTGCTGGAAAGGGCGGGCTCCCTGGGTGATCAGGCCTAAGAAAGAATATATAAAATCCTGTGAAACCTGCTTTGCTAAGAATACTCTCAATTAAATGATAAGGGTCCAAGCAGGAAATGAGTTTGTTTCCCAAAGTTTTGTAGACCTTTAGCTAACAGACCCTCACTCAGAATAAGCCCTCATAGTTCTTCATATGCTATTTATTATTTGATCCTTACTCTCACAATGATTAATGAACTTTACCTGTATTCCTGTGCAAATTGAAACCTAATAAAAACCTGTCAAGGCAAGAGTTGGCACGCTCTCCTCTTGAGAGAGTAGCCATGTCGTCCCTTTTCCTCCACAGGACTCAGTAGTCCACGTGAATTTATCTCGTATCTCACCCATAATGCTGCAGACACTGCAGGCCGGTGTCTGTGTCAGGAGCAGAGTCATGGACACGTGGAACAGACTGACAGCTGTTAGAGGGGAGGGATGACTGGATGAAAGAAGGTGAAGGGATCAACCAAAAAACATATATATATATATATATATATATATATATATGTCACATAGACTTAAATAACAATGTTGTGATAGGCAAAGGAAAAGGTGGTGGGGACTGGGAGGGGTGGGCAAAGGGAGGAAAATGGGGATGGAAAGAGACTTTGAGGCGATGGTGTGTGAAGATCATATTTTATTCAGTTGAGTTTTACACTCGAAACCTGTATGTTTTTGTGAACTGATGTCACTCCAATAAATTCAATTTAAAAGTTATTTTAATTAAAAAGAAATGTACCCTGGCTTGTGTGGCTCAGGGGATTGATTGCTGGTCTGTGAACCAAAAGGTTGCAGGTTAGATTCCCAGTCAGTCAGGGCACATGCCTGGGTTGCAGGTCAGGTTCCCAGCAGGGGGCGTGTGAGAGGCAGCCACACATTGATGTTTCTCTCCCTCTCTTTCTCCTTCCCTTCCCCTCTCTTTAAAAATAAATAAATAAAATCTTTTTTTAAAAAGTGTGAGCCTGATAATAATACCTTGGTGTATTTCTCAGGTCACAATAGCAGCTTATGCTGGTAGAAGGTATGATCTCATAACTTAGTAAAGCATAGTAAAGAGATGGGTGGTAGGTGTGACCACCAGGGAAAAGGAGTGGCCTTGGTTGGAGATGCAGGAAGGAGGTCATGGTGGAAAGTGAGAGGGAAGCAGTAGAAGAAAGCAGTGGGAGTGAGTGGTTCTCACTCAGCTCCCATCCCAGGGAGCTGAGGGATGATTTATAGAAGGCACATGCTTCTTGGGAAAACTAATAATTGCCATTAATTTTTGGAATGGTGTACAGACAGTATTAGCCTCTATCAACTTTCTTTTAGGCATGGAATTGTAGGGATTTATGTTTTGGCAGAGAGAAAGGAATATACCAGGATTATGGTCTAAGCAGACAGCAAGCTCAGTAACACAACAGAATCCACAATATTGAAGGAAGAAAAGCAAAAATGCCCTGTGTCCAGTCTGTGCCTTAGGAAAGACAGTCTGTGGGTGGAGTTCTTAGTGTCTGGAGTAAAGTTATCCCCAACTGCAGCTTGTGGACTGGGGAGATATCATCTGAGTGGTGAGCTTCTGTCCAGGATGGTGTTGTCTGCATTTAAGTGGATACCTAGTCCTGTTGATGTGGGTGTCAGCATTGTTACCTTTGGTTGAAACCATGACTTACTTAAGGGTTAACAAACAGATGAGCACTTAGGCCAGTAGTAAGAGGAACAGTCAGCAGAATGATGTGTGGCTGCGTGGGCTGAGTTTTTGTTTTTGTTTACTTGGTGGGAGTTTAGGCTCAGTTGGGTCCTGTATCAGATAAGCAGCTGCATGCATGATTTGTGGGGAAATCCGTGATTAATGGGTCCCAAGGGAGTATGTGCCCTGGATCCGGCCTCCAGCTTTTATTAGATGGGGTGAGACTGAAAAAATTATAAAGGGAGGGGGAGATATCATGAAAAGGCATAATATGTAATGAGTTATTATGTACATGAAGGCCAGACATTTCTCTCTTTATTTATTTATTTTTGACATTATTCTCTTTAAATATAGAAAAGGCTGATGGGAAGATTTTTCCCAACTTTACTGAGCACTAATAGACAGGTGTAATTATGTATATTTAAAGTGTACCATGTACCCCTCAGGAAGAATAAAGAGGAAACATAGGTCAAAGACAAGCTCTTGACTCCAAATATTAGAACTGTTGGTATTAATTAGTGTTAACAAGAGCAACGTAGTTTATTATTAAATGATCAAGAAATAAAGATAAATTATTTTATAAATTAAAAAAGTGTACAACGTGATGACAATATACATATACATTGAAATAATTAGCACATTTGTCTCCTCTCACAGTTAACTCTGTGTGTGCATGTGATGAGAATGCTTACTGTCTCTCAGCAGCTTTCCAGTATACAATGCGCATCACAGTCACCAGGCTCTACGTTAGATCCTGAGAACTTACTCCTCTCACAACTGAAAGCTCATACCCTTTGACCTACATCGCCCCATTTCCCCTTCCCCCTAACCCCTGGAGACCACCATTCTATTCTTTATTTCTATGAAATCAGCCTTTCTTAGATTTCACATACAGTGACAACATACAACATTTGCCTTTGCGGGTCTGCCTAATTTCACTTAGCGTAGCACCCCCCATTTTGTAACAGACGGTAGGGTCTCCTTCCTTTTAAAGCAGAACAATATTCCGGTGTGTGAGTGTGAGTGTGTCAGATTGTCTTTATTCGGTCACCTGTGGACAGATACTCAGGTGGTTTCTGTGCCTCAGCTTTTCTGGATGATGCTGCAGTGAGAATGGGAATGCAGGTGTCTCTTTGGAATACTGACTTCATTTCCTACAATGTCATTTAGTTTCCCTTATGGTTTGCAACTATTTTCTCCCACTCTGCAGGTTGCCTTTTTAATAAATTGATTGTTTTCTTTGCTGTGCAGAAGCTCGTTATCTTATGTACCCTTGCCTGTTTGTCTTAGCTTTTGTTGCTGGTGCTTTTGGCGTCATATTGAAAAAATTATTGCCAAGATCTCTGACAAGTTTTTTCTCTTGGTTTTCTCCAAGAGTTTTAAAGATTCAGGCCTTATGTTTATGTCTTTAATCCATTTTGAGTTTATTTTTATAGGTGTAAGATAGGGGTCCAGTTTCATTCTTTTGTGTATGGATATCCAGTTTTCCTAACAGCATTTATTGAAAAGACTATCTTTTACCCATTATGTATTTTTGGCACCCATGTCAAAGACTAGTTGACTACACACATACATGGGCTTATTTCTGGGCCATCTCTTCTGTTATGCTGGCTTTTTTTTAGCAATAGATCATTCTTTTTTAAATTTTATTTATGTTTTAGATTTTATTTATCTTTAGAAGGGAAGGGAAAGAGAGAGGGAGAGAAATATCAATGTATGGTTGCTTCTCGTGTGTCCCCTGCTGGGAACTGGCCCCTGCTGGTGACTGGCTTGCAACCCAGGCATGTGCCCTGACTGGGAATTGAACCGTGATCCTTTGGTTTGCAGGCCCATTTGTAGGCCCATTTTGTAGCTCAATCCACTGAGCTACACCAGCCAGGGCTTCTGCTGGCTTTTTTATGTCATTATGGCACTATTTTGATTACTATAATTTTGTAATATAATTTGAAATCAGGAAGTATGATTCCTCCAGTTTTGTTTTCTTAAAATAGCTTTGGCTATTCAGGATCTTCTTATAATTTTTATTTTTTAAATATATTTTATTGATTATGTTATTACAGTTGTCCCATTCCCCCTCCTTTTATTCCCTTCCACCCTGTACCCCTCCTCCCACCTGCATCCCCCTCCTTAGTACATGTCCATGGGTTGTACATATAAGTTCTTTGGCTTCTCCATTTCCCATACTATTCTTAACCTCTCCCTGTCTACTTTGTACCTTACCATTTATGCTTCTAACACCCTATACCTTTTCTCCCATTCTTCCCCTCCCCTTCCCAGCTGATAACCATCCATGTGATCTCTGTTTCTGTGATTCTGTCTTGTGTGGTTCCAAATAAATTTTATGATAGTTTTTTAATTTCTGTGAAAAATACCATTTGAATTTCAATAGAAATTGCATTGACTCTGTATATCACTTTGGGTAGTGTACACATTTTAACAATATCAGTTCATCTAATCCAAGAAGACAGGATATTTGTCCAATTTTTTGTGTCTTCAATTTTTTTAGTCAGTGTCTTATTTCAGGGTATAGGTATTTTACCTCATTAGTTGAATTTATTTATAAGTGCAGCAGGTCCTCAAATAACATTGTTTATTTCAACATTGTTTTGTTATAATGTTGATGAGAAAAAAATATTGATTCTCAGGGTGGGGAGGTATTGTTTGTGTGGAGTTTGCTCATTCCTCCCATGTCCGTGTGGGTTTTCTCTGGGGGCCACAGTTTTCTCCCACACCCCAAAGACGTATCATGAGGTTAATTTGCATTTCCAAATTGTCCTAGCCTGAGTGGGTGTGGGTGCAAGTGGTCCTGGGAAGGATGGGCATCCAGTCTGGGGAGGGGGTCCCACCTGACACTGCATCACCAGGGGAGGCTCCAGGCACCTATGACCCCCAACTGGAATGAGCAGGTTGGAAAACAGTGATCTTACTTAAATGTACACAGAGTTCACGTTCATTTCCATGCTTAAAATTAGAAGTGTTGGGGTCTTCATTTGGAAGTTTGGTGATGTTTTGTGGCCAGAAGTATACCGTAGGAACTCTTGTTTATATCAAATATTTTGTGGTAAAATTGTTTTGTTTTACATATGCCGTTTCACTTGAAGTTGCAGTTTCCAAGAACCTATCGATGATGTTAGGTGAGGACTTGCTGGGTTTTATTGTTTCTGATGCAATTGTAAATGGGATTGTTTTCTCAATATTTCTTTATGATAGATTTTTATATATCAATTTTGTGTCCTGCAACTTTACTGAATTCATTTATTAGTTCTAACAGTTATTTGGTGGTTATCTTTGGGGCTTTCTATGTGTGAGATTATGTCCTCTACACATAGAGGTAATTTTATTTCTTCCTTTCTGATTTGTATGCCTTTTATTTATCTCTCTTGCCTAATTCTCGTGGCTAAGACATCTACTACTGTCTTTAATGCGTGGGTGTCCTTGTCCTGTTCCTGAGCTTAGAGGAAATGCCTTTAACTTTTGACCATTGAGTATGGCGTTAGCTACGGGATGGTCATATATGGCCTTTATTGTATTGGGGAGCATTTCTTCTACACCTAATTTGTTGGAGTTTTTATGGAAGGACGTCGACTTTTATCGAACGTTTTCTGTGTGTCTATTGAAATGATCATATGGTTTCTTACCCTTATTCTGCAAGCATGGTGTGCCACATCGACTGGTCTGCATTATGTTGAACCGTCCTTGGATCCCAGACACAAATCCCTCTAGATTATGGTTTATGATCTTTTTAATGTGCTCTTGAATTTGGTTTGCTAGTATTTTGTTGAGGATATTGTGAATCTATTTCATCAGGAACAGTGACCTGTAATTCTCTTTTGTTAGAGTGTTCTTCTTTGGCTTCTGACGGGGAAGTGATGGGCTAGTAGGATGAGTTTGGGAGTGCTCCTTCCTCTTCTATTATCTGAGAAGATTTGAGAAGGATTGGTGATAATTCTTTCAATGATTTTTTTTTCCAGTTTTTGAAAACCAGAGAAGACATCTGGTCTTGGGCTCTTTTCTTTTTGGGAGATTTTTGATTACTAGTTCAATCTCCTTACTTATTATCAACCTATTCATATGTTCTATTACTTCATGATTCAGTCATGGTAAAGTGTATGTTTCTTTGACTTTATTCATTTCCTCTAGGTTATCACATTTGTTGACATATAAATGTTCAGATTACAGTTGACCCTTGAACAAAGATGGGTTAGGGGAGCCAACTCCCTGCACAGTTGAAAATCCACAGGTAACTTTTCATTCTCTCCAAACTTAACTACTCACAGCCCACTGTTGACTAGAGGCCCCACCAATAACAGAGACAGTTGATAAGCACATATTTTGTATATTACCTACTGTACTCTTACCATAAGGTAAGCTAGAGAAAAGACATTGTTATTAACAAAATCATAAGGAAGAGTAAATACTTAACACATTATTGGGAACATTGTCACATTATTTAAAAGCACTTACTTGAAGCGGTAGGCTGGTATGCTATTTTGCGACTTATGAGAGAGAAAAGCCTGTTGTATGGTAATGTACTTCTTTGAGAGCAAAGTCATAAAACAGTGAGAAAACTAACACATCATTAATTTTATATGTGAAATATCACTCACCTCACGCCCATGGAAATTAAAGCTACCCTTTTTCGGAAGAGTTTCGCACACGATGTCCCACATGGTGAATAATCAGGTGACGATGATGATGATGACGATGACGTGAAGTGTCTCATCTAGTTAATGCTATACGGTAATCAGATTTCCACACACACATGTACAACATAAGTTTGTTAATGGTGCAGCATGATGATTGCTTGCTGTCTAGTGAGGGGAAGTGGATCGTCATGAAGATCTTCGTCCTCTTCTTCCTCATGTTAAATGGGCTGAGGAGGAGGGGGGCCCATGGGGTGTAACTTTACAGAAATAGATGATAACGTCTGTCTGACTCTTTTGCTTTCTCGTTTCTCATTTCCATGCAGTGCCAATCCTTCATCCACCATTTGCTTCACTTTCAGGGCCCGTATCATAGAAGGGTCCATGCTGTAAGTTAGGAGTCGAAGTTTCAGTTTCTGGTAGGACTGGTTTGTTATTTGGTCCAAACCAGAGCTTTCTCTTTTTAATAAACTAACAATTGTTGGATTTCCGATCTTGCTTTTCTTCTTCTGGAGCTAATTGTTGGGCTTCTCTGGACAGTTTTTCTAAATTATTAGCTTGGGAAATATCCCTTTGGACCATGACAAATGTTTAACTGATGCTGATTCCTTTAAGGGCAAGATCCCTTGCAGAAATGTCAGCAAAGTAGCAAAGTTATTTCCTTCAGCTTCCAGAGAGTCAAGTTTAGAATGCCCTGGGATCATAATAATAGCTAATGCAGCAGGTAAGAGTATAGCACCCAGTAATTTCTGAACATATGGGCCATTCTAAATGTTATTGCCCCTGGAAATAAAGAGATCATATTATTTCTATAACATTCCGAAGTCACCAATGACTCCAAAGGCATATCCACTATTGGTATAAATGTTGTCAGTTTTGCCCTTGACTAAATACATGAAAGCATGTAATCCAGCCTCTGTGCTGAAGTAGCCAATGGTGAACATGCTGCCTCAACATGACTCCAAAAGCACTTCGATAACCAGCATGGCATTTGCCATTTTCATTTAAAAAGTATGAAGCATTTGTAAACCACGAGAAATAAGCTTATTTCAAAGGAGTCTCCTGCAAATCGTCATGTGGAGTCAGGAGGCGATCTGTCGGTGCCAGGCAGTCTTGTGGGGGCTCTGTCGGTCCCAGGAGGGTGAAGAGTAGCAGGAAGGAGGTGATGACAGCATGAAGGAATTATGTGAGGAGTTTGTGCTACCTGGAGTACGAAAATGGCTACAGGGGATCTCACCACAATTTCCTCTCTGGCCTCAACCAAGAGGGCAGACACAGCAATGGCTTAGGACAAATGGGGTGTCCCAAGCCACAGGATCCAGTTGTTGGCTATAATGATGGTCCCCATTTTGGGCTGAGGACCCCATAGACATTTCCTTTGTTTTCATGTACGAAAAGTAAAAATTCTGGCAGTAGTCACCTAGCTTAAGAAAGCCTCAAACATGACACTTTGTTTTGGTCCTTGAGAAACCTAGGACACCATGAAGCATAGGTGGGTCCAGGAGCAGTCCTTGTTCCAACAGCAGACACCCCGAATATCTAACCTGGGTTTGGACAAACTGCAGTGTTTCTTTGGAGTCTTTATGTCCCTTTAAGACCTGAAGTTCTAACAGGTGGATGCTGTCTTCCTATGAGGAGACATGGGAGGAAGAGCAGAGAAGTAAATCATCCACATATTGCAATAAGGTAGGACCTTTAGGGAAAGTTAAATTGTCTGAATTGGCTTTTGGAACCTGTGAGAAGTAAGAAGGGCTTTCACTAAAACCCTGTGGCACCCCGTCCATGTAAATGGCCAGGACCCTGTGTTACCTTAAGGAATTCCTTAACAAAGACTCATAACTCAGCTTCAGTCTAGGAACATGCGAAACTTGAGGTTTATTAAGATCCTCAGAGGGCATAGTAACTTTAAATGGAAAGGTGCTGGTAAGTTAAGAGGAAAAAGGAGTAGGAGAGTATTCAGAGGAAATGGTGCCTGAAACAGAACCACAGGTAAGGAAGCTGGCCGCGGAAGGCAGAATGGTGTTGGAGGTAAAGCTTGAAACGGGTCAGAGAAGAAGAATTTGAATTTGTTGCCTTTTTAATATTCATAGCTTTGATCTTCTTCTTTTAAAAAATAAGTTTCTTTAACATTTCATGTAGTAATGGCTTGGTGATGACGAACTCCTTCACCTTTGCCTTGTCTGGGAAACTCTTTATCTGCCCTTCCATTTAAATGATAGCTTTGCTGGATAAAGTAATCTAGGCTGTAGGTTCTTGCTTTTTATCACTTTGGATACTTCTTGCCAATCAATAAAATATACTTAAAAAAGGAGAATAAGAACTTGAGCCTGCTGGAGAAGAAGCCTGAGGCAAAATGTTGATAGTCGAGGGCAGAGATTTCCAACGGCTGTGCAGCAGGATCTTAAAACTGCAATACCTGACCACTCAGTCAGGGGCACTGACCTCTTTTCCTGAATCAAAACTGTACCTGTGTTTTTGTCAGATTGGCGAAAAAATATGTATTTTTTTCACAAAATGGAGAAAAGCAATCTGTCAGATGTAGAGTTCAAAATACCAGTTATAAGGATGCTCAAGGAACTTAGGAATTAACAGCATAAAAAAGATCCAGTCAAAAACAAAGGAGGTACTAATTGAAGTAAAGGACAATTTACAGGGAAACAATGGCAGAGTGGATGAAACCAAGAATCAAGTCAGTGATTTGGAACATAAGAAAGCAAAAAACAAGAAGAATAACAAGAAGAAAAAAGAATTTTTAAAAATGAGGATAGAGTAAGCAGCCTCTGGGACAACTTCAAGCATACCAACATTCACATCACAGAGGTACCAGAAGGAGAAGAGAAAGAGCAAGAAACTGGAAATCTATTTGAAAAAATAATAAAAGAAAGCTTTCCTAATTTGGTGAAGGAAAGAGACATGCAAGTCCAGGAAGCACAGAGAGTCCCAAACAAGACAGATGCTAAAAAGACCCACTCCAAGACACATCATAATTTAAATCCCCCAGGTTAAAGATAAAGAGAGAATATTAAAAGCAGCAAGGGAAAAGCATTTAGCGACCTACAGGGGAGTTCCCATAAGATACAGGTGAGTTATCTGAGTTCTCAAAAGAAACTTTTCGGGCTAGAAGGGATGGGCAGAAATATTAAAAGTCATGGAAAGCAGGGACCCATGGCCAAGATTACCCTAGCCAGAAAAGCTGTCACTTAGAACCAAAGGGCTTCCCACACAAGAAAAAACTAAAGGAGTTCATCAGCACCAAACCATTATTATATGAAATGTTAAAGGGACTTATTTAAGAAAAAGAAGAAAATCAAAACTATGAACAATAAAATGGCAACAAATACATACCTATGGACGATTGAATCTAAAAAACAAACTAAGCAAACAAGAAGAACAAAAACAGAATCATGGATACTGAGAGCATTTTGATAGTTGGCATATGGGAGGGGTTGTGGGGAAATGGGCAAAGAGGTGAGGGGATTCAGCAGTACAGATAGGTAGTTACGGAAAAGCCACAGGGATGTTAGGTGCAGTATAGGAAATGGAGTAGCCAAAGAACTCATGTGCATGACCCATGGACATGAACAATGGTGGGAGGGTTGTCTGAGGGAGTGGGGGATGCTGGGTGGAGGAGGAGAAAGGAGAAAATCAGGACAACTGTAATAGCATAATCAATAAAATATGATTTAAAAAAGAAAAAACATTCCCTCGTGGTGAATTGGGGCAATTACTAGTAGACAAAAATGCATTAGTTTGTGCACTGTCTGAGGCCTTGAAGAAATGTGCAGTAGTTATAAGGGCAATAAAATTGGGTGGCTATTGCTAAGACTGATAGATACTCTAGAAAAAGATATGATGCAATGAACAATTAATCACTAATGGAAAGCCCTTGAAATTTTTGAAAACCCAGATCCTTCTGAATCTACAGAAAAACCTACAGAACCGTCTGAACCTACAGAAATAGCTTAGAGATGATACTGGTCTCCTTCCTTAGAGGCTGACAACCTGTGCCCTCAGGATCTGCCCTACCTGCCTTCCTGGTCACTTAGCCTGTGTAACAGGGATAAATCACAGTAAAACCCACCCAGGGATGTCTGAGCCTGCAAAAGGGTCAGAAGAACACTGCGTCCCAAAGGAACTACAAGGCCTAGCACACATGTGCCCACAGAAGGCAGGAGTCTGTCCCTGGCCAGCAGGGAGTCCTGCCCTGGCTGCTGCTTCTGGGGCGGGATTGGGAGGAGTGGATTAGGATCAGCTAAGGGTTGGGTGCCAACACAAGGTGAGAAAGCTCTGTATTTGGATATCCATAGTACAGGTTGGGTGTAGCAAGGCAGGTGTTAGGCATTGGTGGTAAGAATGCCGTGGCCACTCAGGGGTGGTGATATTGTTACAGAAACACAGGGCCCAGGGGGGTACAATATACTATTACCAGAAGGACCCCCCACTAGGTTCGCATTGTCCGCCACCAGAAGAAAGACATCTCTCAATGCCAGAGATTTGTAGAAAGGAAAGGAAATGTTTACTTAAAGCTACACGGACTTAAAGTCGTGACCTAATGTCTTCATTAAGATATCAAAGTCCTTCAGGATACCCATAGACCCACACAGTGCTTCCTTCTCCCTCTGCCCTAATTTGGGGTACCGTATCTCAGGAAAAGAAGTAGATTCAGACTCCTGACACCATCGGCTGTGTCATCAGCCAGGATCACGCCACGTGGTTCTTCTCTCCAAAGCCGCGAGGGGGTCTCCACTCTGCCAAAGCTGCGTGGTTCTCCTTTTACGTAGCTACAGGGGTCCCCACCCTGGCAAGAGCGCGTGGTTCTCCCCTCAATGGCTGCCGCGTCTCAATTTAAATCCATGCACCAACCTCCTTCTGCAGCCCCATTTCTGACTCCTTCTACAATCGGCTACACTTGCCAGCACTCCCATATCCTTCCAGCTTCACTGGGCTGCCATGGTGGGTCTGGGCAGGTGTGGCCCCATGGCATGGAGTCAATCATCTCCAAGCTCTCGCGCAGGCGCTGCAACCTGGAGGAGTTGCCCCGTTACAACTTGGGTGAAGGTCACTTCCATCCCCCTGGCTCAGAGCACATCCACAGCTTTTTAATGTATCTATGCAGCCAGTTAAAGGTTATAGATATTGTAAATGACCATGCCAGAGGTTAGCTGCAAAGCTGTTGCTATGCGAAACAGCTCTGCAAGTTCCTGCTCCATGTGTCCCTTCCCCCAACTCACACCTGTTGGGGGAAGGGGTGAGGACATCCTATATATCTTTCTAATATTTCCTGGACACCTTGAGTTCTGGACCCTATTCTAAATCCCTCTTTAGGGCCCCCCTCTTGGCTGCACCCTGTTACAGTATGATGGCTTCCTCCTGATGCAGCCGACCTGGGGAGAAAGGCTTCATCCCAGCCTGTTAACAACAAGGCAAGTTTTTTTTTTTTGGTCCAAGGTGATTTTTGCCTTTAGTCTTGGCAGATGTTTATTCTTTCATTGGTGTTCAAAAGATACTGAACAAATATTCACCCCAACCATAATTCCCTAGAACACAGGAGTATTTCTTATATTTATTATGTACATAATATTATGTAGATTTAATAAAGAACTTAGTATTAGACTTTTATAGATATTTGATGAATCAAGAAATAAAGGAGGAGAGAGGACAGAGAGCAGGTAGGAGGAGTGGAAGAGAACGGAGGAAAGCAGGGAAGGAACAGGTTGAGGGAGCCAGTTTTTTAGGTTTCCTTCTAAAGGACGAGAGATGTTTTGCACCATCTGCTGGAAACTCTGAGTACTGCAAGGGGCTGAGGTGCAAGGGTGAGAGTTTGGGGTTAGGGGGAGGGTCAGGGTTCCAAAGAACTTCCCAAAATAATAAAGCCTCAGGCAAGATCCCGTGACAAATGGCATCAAGAGAACAAATCAGAACTGTCATTATACAGGCAGCTGATTGTGGAACACAGCGCTTCCACTGGCCACTTTCACCATTTCTCCTCACTATCAGAAATCCTAGGCAGAGCTGGACTTCCCTTTGGGGGAGAGGTGAGTTGGAAAATTTTGGTCATGTGTGCAGCTCTGTTTTCCCACTGATCTACATTGTGACGTAGGGTAATTTCTGGTTGATCTTTAGGTCATTTTGTCAACTGGTACTTAAAAATTCTGGAGACCTCCAGTTAAAGGAACTTTGGATGAGTTGGGTTTTTTTTTAATATTTTATTTATTTATCTTTAGAGGGGAAGGGAAGGAGCAAGGGAGAGAAATATCAATGTATGGTTGCCTCTGCCGAGGACACACAATGTATCGTGTGTCCCCTGCCAGGAACTGGCCTGCAACCCAGGCATGTGCCCTGACTGGGAATCAAACCGCGATCCTCTGGTTCTTAGGCCCGTGCTCAATCCACTGAGCTACACCAGCCAGGGCTTTGGATGAGTTGTTTTATGAACTCAAGAGACTTTAGAAAAATGCTCACCCGAGGATATACTCATTGATTTTAGACGGAGAGGAAGGGAGAGAGAAAGAGTGAATTGATGTAAGACACAAAAACATCGATCAGTTGCTTCCCTTACATGCCCTGCCTGGGGAGTGAAACCGAAACTGTTCATTTATTTAATTATTTAGGTGTACGAGGCGCTGTGCCAACCAACTGAGCCACCCAGCCAGGGCCCAAGAACCTTTCTACAAAGCAAAAGGATTTATCTGTTTTACACACTTACATGATTTTTTAAAAAATCAGTACAAAGAGTAAAAGGCGACAGACTGACGGGATTTTTAAACAGAATAGCTCAGATTCATGTGGAAGGTTTCATGGGAAACGATGGAGTCAGCAATAGGGCAGAAGGATGAGGGTCTGGGTGAAATGTTAGATCCACCAACCACGAGAACAAATGTCGGAGACTTTCAGGGATTCAAAGATGTTAATTTATTGGCCAAGTTTAACCGGTGCAGGGGCGATCCCTCCACAGACACTGTGCCCACTGGGGGCTCGTCCAGGATTCGCGCCTAGCGCTTACAGCTAAGTCCTTATATACAGGTCATCAAGCAGGTGTTTTTGCACAGAGGCAGATTATTGGCTTACAGGGTCCACACGCGAGAAAAAGGGTGGGGTCTGACTCAACTGGAAGGGAAATTTTGAAACTAAACAGATGGCAATCAACTTACAGGGTCTCTGCTAGGGTTTCAGGCTCCTTGGGGCTGAGGCCATTGTTCTTGTTCCCAACATGAAACGCACCTGGGCAAACTTGCTTATTTACACACTGACCTTTCTGTTTAAGGTTCTGCCCTCCCAGCAGCCCTTCTTCTCCAAAAGGATGTTTTAGTTTCTTTCCATTGGCAATTAGGAATCAGGTAAAGAAGCCAAGCGAGCAGCTTTGAAAGCTGACCTTGGGGCAAAGTCCCTGGGCAAGTCCTGGGGTTCTTCCCCTTCCACTGGTGATACAGTGTTAAGACCATGGGTTTTAGGTTCAGAGTCTTATCTCCAACACTCACTAGCTATGGCGCAGGTAAAAACCTCACCAAGCTTCATTTTCCTCACCTGTGAAATGGGGATAAGAAACTCTAGCTGGCAGGGTTATTATGAAGATAAATGAGATAATAGGCACTGAAGACATATTATCACCACTTGCCACAGATGAGGCTTCCAGTTGTCTATACCCTCACTGGCCCCTTCCTTGGAATATTCCCGGCTTAGAAAACTGTAGTTCCAAGTTTCCTTTACAGATAGGGATGGCCAATAAGAGGTAAGGGAAGCTATTGGAAAATAGGAAAAGCCAGTTAAAAGGAAGCTTACACCTCTGGCACAGGGGCTTTTGCCTTTGTTCCATCTTTCTTTTTTCTTCCTGGAACTCAGAATGGATGGGTGGGGCTCTAACAACCGTCCTGTGACCGTGATGTGACCCCGTGGCTACCTCGTGTGCTTCAGGATCTATGAAGCGGAAGGCAGAGGAGCTGGGTCTGAGACGGCATTGTGGATCCACCACAGGGGCCCTTGTGTACCTACCTCTGAGGGACTTCAGGTCACATGAGAGAAAATGACTCTTAACATTGTTCAAGCTACCAACAGCCATATGCCGCTCCTTGCTGGGTGACCTCTTCAAACTTCTGGCCCTTTTATTTCTAAAATGGAGGAGTGGCTTAAATGACACACCAGGGCCTTTCCAACTCTCACGTAACAGGCCCCCACTTCTGCCTCCAGAGGTTCCACCAAAGCAGTTTCTTTGGTCTCACCTGTCTGCCTTGATCTTTTCTCTAAGATTCCGCAGCCTGGTTGATGGTGGGGAGGAGGTGAGCAATGGGGCAGGTAGTGGGGCAGAGAGGGCAGAAATAGATCTTGAGATTAGCTGTCTCGTTCTCCGTGTTGCTGTCTTGTCTCCCAAATACCGCTTTAAGGGTTTGCTCTCAGCCCACTTCTGAGCTGAGCATCTATTCAGGGCAGAACACAGGGAGCAGTAACCTACCGGTTCCAGAGTCAACATGCCAGAAGGATGTTTGCCCCAGTAAGTTCAGCCTAACTCCTCCCAGTCAGAGCTTCTTCTCCCGCCCCTCCCCTCAGTGGGATGAAGGCAAAGCTTTTAATCAAGGAATCAACCTGATGATTTTTTAAAATGAAGCACAAGCCAGCAAGTGGTTATACTGAGAAATGGCCTCGTGGGGGCACTGCGCACACAGAAATGAGGGACACCAGCTCGGGGTCTGTCTCCTGTGTGTTTGGGTTTGAGAAAGGAGCTGCCTGTGGTTGGGATTGAAGACACTCTTTCTGCAAAGCTGAGCTGCCAGGACACCACTGAGTCCATCCTTACAGTCAGAAGGGAAGAATCTTGGTACAGTCTTTGACCCCCAAAACAGGCTCCTGGAAAATTACTGTTAGATATTATTTTCATTGTAATAGAATTTTGGAATTCTTACATAATCTTTTTTTTGGCTCACAGCTGATGAAAACTATAGATCCTCTCTTTTAAAAAGGTCAAATACTCATTACAGTAAATCAAGGTCAAAGCCTGTGCCTCAAAGGGTCCTGATGGGGAGTGAGGGTCTGGCTCTGGCTGCTGCTGGGGGGCCCAGGCAGCCCGTGGCTGGGAAAGCACTGCTGTGCAGCGCAGACATGGGCTTGAGTCCCATGCTGGATGCAGAGCTTGTGTGTGAGCTGCAGCACTTCTTGGGGCTTGATTTTTTCATTTATAAAATGGGAAATCGAATACCTACCGTGATTTGGAGTTAACATACATAAAGCCCCAGTCAGTGGACCAAGAAGCTGGCAGTTGGTCAGCAGACACAGGTTGTCTCCTTGGGCTGGTGGGAGAAGGACAGAGACATGGGCAGTGGCCACTGCAGGCAGCACAGGGCCATCCTGGGCAGTTCTGCTGCATCCCGGGGCCTGCTGCAGCCGTAGCCTGGCTTCCCGGCACAGGTGGGTGCCAGTGTGGGTGCCGGTCTCTCTGTCCCATTCTTCTTTCTCTGTCACTGCAGGTCTTGGGGATTCAGCGTCTCCCACCCACCTCGGGGAGCCGTCTTCTCTGCAGGGATGAGCTGGTTTTAAGCTTCCTAACGCACTTCTGCCCCTGACACGGGATGAAGATTTGGACAGTCTTCCAGTGGGAATGTCTGGCTGCAGAGTGGGGGTGGGCTGCCAGGCTCTGTATGCCCTCTGACCCCAAAAGCGCATGCACAGCACTCTCCCGTTTCCAACACTGTGTTGATGATGGGAGAGGAACTACAGAAGGCACATGTGTGGTCAATTTGCAAAAGGTTCCAAATACTGCAAATTCTTATAGTTCCCGACTTCTACTTGGGATGGCCAATGGCAAGTTGTCAGGGTGCAGGGACAGATTCTGAAGTGAGTATTGCATGACAGAAAAGGACTGAGAAACGTCGCACACCTTCGGCTCCAAGTGTCAGCTCGGTCCAACCCTGGCAGGTTCCATTTGTGGTTCACAGTTGTTTCTAAGAAACGAAAAGTGATAATAGACTGGCCTTTACACGCTGGTATACCCCACATTCGAAGCCTGAGTGTGCACGTGTGCACGCACTCACACACACAAACGAGGTGGTGAGCACTGGGACCTGGCCTCCTCTAGTCTGGCAGACTCCGCCTTCTGTGCCCACTGCCAAGCCCGTGGAATGTGGGGCTCCTTTGAAGAACTAAACAGGTAAAAAGGAATCTCAGCCAGTCACTTTGTCTTTAAACTTGGATACATCCTTTGCACTGTTCTTCTGTCATTTCGCAGTAAGACAAAAAAGCAAGTAACCTCACCCAGCATGTGTTCCCGAGCCCTCCACATTGTCCTCAATGTCCTCTTGCACTAAGTGCAGCTATGCCCAGCTCGATGGAGACTTCATGTTGTATGACCAGGCCCCAGTGGACAAATTTGTCCTCTCCTGAGGTTTGCTTAGGTTCTTTCCATTTCCTGTGCTAAAAGAAGCTGTAATGAATGTTCACTAGCACTGGGCATAATGAGGTGTTTGTAGCTTCAGGCCATCTGACATGATTGAAACGGTGCCTCAGTGTGGGTTTAATTTGCATTGTCCTGCTTCTGGCAAGGCTGATGATTATTTCTGGAGTTACTGGCTTTCCTGCTGTCTTCTGGGAATTGCCTCTGCCCTTGGTGTGGACAGTTTCTGCACCATACAAAGAGAGTGTCAGTCAGTCATGTTTGTGTCCCAGAGGAGGCCCTGTTGGGGTACAGATACTGGCGAAGGGTGAAGCAAAGGTCCTGAGGGGGCAGAAGGGGGTGGAACACAGAACCTAGGAGAAAGATTATACCTGGATTAGAGAGAGGAATGTTCCTTTGACGAGAAGGCAGGGAAGAATGGCACCATCAGCAGGCAGAGGCAGCAGATGGGGGATCCAATGAAGCCAGTGTGCACTGTTGGTGTTATCTGCCCATGGTGGGACATGGTCATTACGAGGGGGCTACTGGCTACTTCATAGAGCAACTAACTGTGTGACAATCCGCAGGATAAGTGTCCTAATGCATATCTGCCCCCGACATGGAATAGACATTGGAGAATCTTCCGATGGGAATGCCTTACCAGCAGAATGCGTCAGCAAAGGAAATATTCAATAAGGGTGTAAATGATTTCAGTAGCCAGAGGGATTTGTTCAGCTGCTTCTTAGAGGGAAAGCTTTGGGCACCTCTACTTTTCCAGGAAATGATCTTGAGTTGGTCTAACAAACTGGAGCTCATCTTTCTTTTAGTCACAGTGGTTTCACTAAGCAATTCCTCTGGAAACCTTTGCAGATGAAGTGGACATGTGTTTTGAAAATGCATTACAACGTTGTGTTCATATAAAACTATGTGTATTCAGCCCTGGCTGGTGTGGCTCAGTGGATCGAGTGCTGGCCTACGAACCAAAGCGTCCCTTTTTTGATTCCCAGCCAGGGCGCAGGCCTGGGTTGCTCGCCAGGTCCCCGGTAGGGGGAGTGTGAGAGGCAACCACACACTGACGTTTCTCTCCCTCTTTTTCTTCCCTCCTTTCCCCTCTAAGAGTCTTGTTCTCCTACAAAGAAAACCTTTTAAAAAAACTATTTGTATTCATTTCCTGAAAGGCTGTCATAACAAGTGGCCACAAAATGAGTGGCTAAAAAGAACAAGAATCTATTTATTTGTCTATTTTACCATTCTGGAAGGCAGAAGTCCCACATCAGGGCATTGCAGGGCTCCCCCTGGAGGATGCAGCAGACGTCGGTTCGCCGCCGCTGCCGGGTGCAGGCGGCTGTCGGCAGTCCCGGATGTGGCTGCATCACTCGATGTCCGCCTCCGTCTGCACGCAGCCTGCCCCGTGCGCCTGAGCCTCTCCCTGTGTGTCTCTTCTAAGACACTAGTCGTTGGGTTTAGGGCCTATGCAGGCAATCTGGGATGATCTCAAGATCCTTGAGTGAAATTCAGCTACAAAGATCCTTTTTCCAAATAGGGCCACATTCACAGGTTCTGGGGATTAGGTGTGGGTGTATCTTCCAGGGAGCACCATTCATCCCTCTATATTACTTGCTCAGGCAAACCTTCTAGAATGCAGGTATAACTGAAGCACCTAAGATCTGTGACTCGGGGAGCCCTGCAAAGTAAGAGCTGTAGGGGTCGCAGAGAAGACCTCACACTGGCCCCTTGTGCAAAGGAGACCTGTGAGGTGGCAGAGCCCAGGATATACTGGTGGTAGTTTGTCCTAGAAACAAACCCTGGGCCTGGAAACAATATTCACTTGCACTTTCTGCAAACAGGAAGCCTTGGCTGAACATTGTCCCTTCAACTAGAAGCCAAGGTCATGAGCAGACTCAATGGCATCTATTCAGGGCAGAACACAGGGAGCAGTAACCTACTGGTTTTGGCTTAAGTTCTTAATGCTTCTTGGGTTGTATAAATACCACCTGATGATGGTCCTTCTCTTTACTTGATGCCTGGAATTCATTTAATATTTGTTGATGAGCACAACTGATTTTAAATGTTATTTGTTGTAAACATCTATGGCTACACTGTAATATATTTTATGACAAACATTTGCCCCTGCAAGGTTTTTAGAGAGGGACAAGCTGGAGCAAGGGCCTATGTTTGAAATCATTTCTCATCTTTTAACTACTCAGCTGTGTGGTCTGAGCCTATTAGCCAACCTCTCTGAACCTCCTCTTCACTCATGAAATGGGGCCACTGACCCCAGCTCTCAGAGTTGGCTCAAAGGTTGGTGAGACAGCGGTCATGAAAGTACCTGGCACGTGGTCAATTCGTTGACAAAGAACTTTGAATTTTGCCTTTTAAAGGAAAGCAGTTTACAATCTAGACAGGGAGATCAGTTGTGATGCTGAGAGTAATAGCTGAGACGCATACATGTTAGACCTCATCCAAGTGCATCACACGTATTTGCCCCTTTAATCCTCCCATCAGCTCTGTGAGTCTGGCACTGTTATCATTCTCACTTTACAGGTGGGGAAGCGGAGGCTTTGGTGCTGGTGATGTGACTTGCCCCGGGGCCCAGGGCTACTCCAGGTCAGAGCTGGGAGTTGGGCGGCTGTGAATGTACTGGGGGCTGGGCTCTACTGGGCCTCTGCAGCGTTTCAGGAGGAATGTGACAGGGAGGAGGGAGGAGCTCAGGCTGGAAGTGAGGGTTCAGAGGGAGAGAGCACCTCTGGTTGTTCCTTTGAAGGAACGTCAAAGGAAAAACGCTGAAGGGCTTCTGGCCACTGGCGGCATGGAAAGGTTGGGCTGAATTTTAACAGCCATGGCATGAAGCAGGAGCTGCTTAGGTGTCTGCATGGGGAGAGGGGAGCCTGCTCTTCCCAGCAGGTCTTAATGCCCTCACCTCGCACTGGCTCACTCAGTGTTTCAGAAGTAGGCTGACGATGGGGCCAGATTTCAGACGCCAAGGAGAGGGTGCTGGCCCTCAAGTCTTCTCCACCTGGTGTGGTGACCATAGTTGTCCAAATCAAGATACCCTGGGGCATTATTGAGCTAGGACAAGTGGAGTCATCTGGGACCGTCCCAGCAAACTAGATCACATAGTCCCCTTGTCACTGAGCAGCCAACTCTCTGGGACCACAGGACATATCGAACCACACCAGCACAACCCCTCAGGACACCGGCTCACTGGTGGAGGTCCAAACCAAGTAGGATATTGCTGACAGGAGACTCTTACGGAGCCCTGTGTTGGGGGCGGCAAGGGAAAGGCAAAAACACCCCACCTGCCTGGACATACTGTGACAACACCCCCACAGCCCTCTCTCTGTCTGGAGATCAGGAAGAAGCCCCAAGCAAAAGACCTCAAGCCTAAACTTTCCATTGAGAAGGGACTTTCTCACTTAAGAAGGGGAGATGCAACGAGGTTGTTATTTGAGTAACTGAGGCCAAAAAAAAGTGCTTACTGGAATAACTCGGGCAGAAATAGCCTTGCGGGTTGTTTTTCTTCTTTTCGCCCAATGAGCATTTGAGAGGGCCTGTGGTACGTCCCACGTGATGATGTGTCCCTAAAACTCTCAGTTCCCCCTTGGCTTGCTCACCAGGGAGAAGAGGACGTGAGTGAGGGCCCTGAGGGTACGGGGCGCAGACAGTTAGTCTAGCCGGAACATACTGAGGGTGGGTGCCACTGGCCACTCAAGGAGGGTGGACATGACAAACATCCCTTCTTCACACCAGGGCCCCAGGCAGGGGCTGCTGTGGGCTCAGTCACCGCATCGGTGACAGATTGGATGAGAGCAGGTTCCCAAAGCTTCCAGTGGGTATGGGGTGGAAGACAGGCAAGGCCTGGGGACCCCACCGTGGCCACACTTCTTGTCTATCCTCGTCCATGTCCCCATTCCAGGTCACCAAGCCCTTTTTGGGACCACAGTGCAGTGTGATAAGCACATACTAAGTGCTTGGGCTTCTCTCTGGAGCAGAATTACCCACTTACCAGTGGCATCCCATGAATTTGCTTTGTCTCTGAGGGAATAATTAACTAGTGTTAGTATGATATCAGAAAATTGCTAATTATGGCGAGGAACTAACACAGCAATCTGGGAACTTGTGGAGCTATAGTTAGTGATGACAGAAAAGGAAAATATTTGACTGTTTTGTGCTGCACCCAGGTTCTCAGGAGGAGGCGAGAGACGAGGCTTGGCACGGTGCCAGGCTTGGAGGCCCTGGTCCCTGAGTGTCTGCTCTTCTTGTGAGAGTTTGGAGTAGAGGCGCCGGCTGGGAAGTTCAAGCTGGTATGAGGAAGGATGATGTGGGGGCTTGTGTCACTAGGATATAAGGCCTCACAAGGGACTGGGTGTCACCGGTTCCCACTCCAGACTCACACTCATTCTCACACACTTACATGCACACTCAGACATCATACACATTCATTCACAAGCATTCATACTCTCACACAATTTCGTTTATACACCACATTTGCATACATCTGAACACTCAGTCAAGTTCACCTGACCTCACACACACTCGTGATTCACATACACTCACACAGACTCCACTCACACACATTTCAAACCAAATTAGAGCTCTCTTCCTGGTCCCAGAAAGGTGATCACCCCAGTGTTGGGGATCAGAAGCCTTGAGTTAGATCCTGAACTGACCTTGGTACCTTGAGAGTGACTTCTCCACCTTCCCAATTCTCTCACCACTGAGGGTGGACTGGGCTCCAGGGAAAGGCAGGGCAAGGGCTGACAGTGCAGGGCGAAAATTCTGCTATGGCTTAGACTCTAGTAAATGTTGGTAAAAACAGTATTTGCAAGTTGGTGCAAAGAAAAAACTTTCTATGAAGTGCATATATTATCTGCTAATATGCTATGGTAGGTCGTAGAGTGCCGTATGGTACGAAGCCTGGTAGACCCAAGAGGAATCACCCACCACGCTACAGTCAACACCCAAGGTGCTTCTCACGTGCCTTCGGGGGTGTGAGCCACTGTGATCTACCCAGGGGCTTCCAAACGGTGCTGCACACTGGATTGCAAATCCTGATGCCCAGCCAAGCCACTTGGTTTCTAATACATCCCCCAATAAAAGGAGCCAGGGCTCACTGAAAAAACCGACCAATCCTAGGGCTAGGGCAGGTGAGATGCATGATGAGCCTGGAGCACCTTGCAGAGTCGGAGAGTAAGGAAGTGCTCGCAGGGCACAGTGAGGAGCCTGTCCCAGGGACACAGGAGCCGCTGAAAGACCAACCAGCGCCAAACCTGGATAGTTGAGCAGTGAAATGATGAACCATGAGCAATGTAGAAAATAAACATCCGTGAGTCCATACTGATATAAATAAAGCATTGCAGAAACAAATGGGGAGAACAGGCATATCTCCTGTACAGAAAAATTCCAGATAATTTATCTAGATACTCCTCTCTCAGTGAGGTGGGGTGTACCTCCCAGTCCCTCACTGTGGGGTGCACAGAATGAGTTCCAAAGAGTATAGACTGGAAAGAGGGGAAAGGGCAACTTCCCAGTGGAGGAAGCTGACAAACCCCACCTGAGCCAGATGAGCAGGGTCAGTATCAGCAGGGATAAGTCATGTACCCTTGGCTGGTGACTGCCTCTGAGGTCTTCCTCCCAAAACCCATCACCCCAGGGTAACCATGAGAAAAACAACAAATGAACGCAGACTGGACAGGCTGCAAAACACCTGAACAGTCCTCAAAATTGGCAAGGTTGTCAATAACAAGTCTGGGGACTGTGGCAGTGCACAGGAGCCCAGGAAAATGGGATAGCTAAATGAGATGTCAGATCTGAGATGGGATCCTGGGGCAGCAAAGGACATCAGATTAAAAAAACTAAGGTTCTCTGAATAAAGTAGGAACTTTAGTGAATAATAGTGTGCCCATATTGGTCATTAGGTGTGCCAAAGGGGCCATGCGATGTACGATGTTAACAACTGGGGGGACTTGGTGGAGAGTGTACAGAAACTACCTGTATCACCTTCAACTTTCCTGTAAATCTAAAAGTATTCTACAATAAAAAGTTCACTTTTAAAATCCCAGTTCCCAGGACAACCATACCAATGAAGTCGGACTGTTTCGAGAGGGAGCCAGGCATCAGGACATTGAGGAGACATCAGGACATCAGGAGCCAGGCATTGTAAGTCCCTGGATGATTTCGATGTGCAGCCAAAGTGAGAAGTTTCAGGCCAGTTTGTGCTATACCAACAGCCAAGTCCAAAGTCTCAGGTGTTTAAAACAATGCAGGTTTATATTCCCCTCCAGCTTCACAGCTATTGCAGGTAGGCAAGGGGTCCCAGCTGGTGGGGCTAGTCACCATCTCCAATGTTGCCATGGGGGGCACAGGGCCAGAGGGAGGGTCGACTCCTGGGGCCCTGTTCTAGTCATTATAGCCAGTGACAAAAGGGACTTGTGCCAATTGCTCTCACAACTGATTGGCCAGACTAGTCGCCTGACCCCACCCAAGTACAAGGGGGCAGGGAATACGAACCCACCATATCCTCAGAGGGCGGGGAGCACAAGTATTTGGCAAACAGCTGTAATGGCTACACCCATGTGCACCAAGCTCAGCAAGAAGGATTTAAACAGGAAAGTTGTTCCTCCTGATGAGTGGTGTTGATGAGGGCCTGGTTCTGCCTCATTCCAAGCCCTACCTCACACCTCGGTGATCACAAATGGCTGTCTTCTGTTCTGTGTCCCTGCTGTTTCTCAGCACCCCATCTAGGGCTCCAGTCTCTCTAAGGGTAGAGACTACCAGAGACTGGAGTCCCACTGAGCCACCTCCTGCTTCAGCAGTGGGTGGACTAGGTCTTGCAATCTGCTGACCAAGTGCCCTAAGGCTCCTTGACCCTCACTTCTGGAGGGTCTCCTCTGAATTTCCTGTTCACCTGGAGATTGCAGCTCAATTAGCTTGGGCAAACGTGCATCGCCTCCTGGGGAGAGGGCCCACTAGATGTAAGAGGACTCCAAGAGCTGTTTCTAAGAACCAGGGGTAGTGTTTTAGATTTTAAAAATAGTGTTTTCTAAGTTGGCCATAGTTATGCTGGCAACAGTAAGATATACTCCCAGCTTAGAACAAAGTACAGTTGACCCTTGAACTGCGCAGAGGTTAGGGATGCTGATACCCTGCTCATTTGAAAATTCATGTCTAACTTTTGACTCCTCCAAAACTTAAGTTGTCCCTTGGTAGCTGAAAAGAAACGGTCCCAGGACCCCTGCAGATACCCAAATCCACGGAGGCTCAAATCCCCCGTGTGAAACGGTGTAGATCGATACATGCAGTTTGTTGGTCCCCCCCATCCACTGACTCCCAGCTGTGGATCAAAAACAGCACAGGCATTTATTTTTAAAAGTCCATGTGCAAGTGGACCCATGCAGTTCAAACCTGTGTTCTTCAAAGGTCAATGGTAGATTCTTTAAAAGAAGAATTTAAGGGAAGCAATAGTATTTGGGTCAAGAAGTATGGATTTTTGTACTTTATGAGATAAATTTTAAGAATTAAAATATATTTTATTGATTAATTTTTTAGAAACAGAGAAAGGGCAAAACATTAATTTGCTGTTCCAGTTATTTATGCATTCATTGGTTGATTTCTTGTTTGCACCCTCACCAGGGATTCACAACCTTGGCGTATCACACGACACTGTAACAAACTGAGATACCAAGCCAGGGCCTAAAATAACTTTATTTTAAAATAACGGGGCGTTAATCTTATGCAGCCAAACTACTGCTTCTATATTTGCCTAGCTGACTTAAGAGTTCAGAAAATTGTATGAAGTTTTATTTTTTAACTCTAAAGCCTTCTTAATAAAGTCTTTTTATATTTAAAAAACGTGTGGGTTTTCCACTTATTGTGTTGACCTAATTGATCAAAACTAAGCAGTTCCTCTCTGAGTCTGAAAAATCTATAGGGTTGGGATGCACGTGGTAAGACTGAATGTGAAGAAAAGAACAAAACACAAAATCTGGAGGGAGCTGAAGTAACTCTGGGGTGCCCCGGCCTCTCCCGTCCACATGTGTCTGAGGCCTTATGAGTGAAGGGCCCCGGCTGGGCCTGAACCTGTCCAGGCCTTGGGGCCTCACATCCAGTCTCCAAGGCCTCCTTAGAACAAACACATGAAGGAAAGGAAAGTGGGCAGGATCTTATGAAGACGCTTTGTGGCCTGAGTCCCTCTGAGCAGTGAGCTGCTTTTGCCTCCAGGTGGCACTCTATAGCCATCATCCTGGGTCTGTGTGGGGCGGTGGGGGGTGGGGTGGGGGGCTGGGAAGAGTGCAGCAACCCGTCCACCAGGCTTTCAGCCAGAGTCCGGCACAGAGCAGGAGACTACCCTTTCCCAAGTGAAGGGAGAAGAGAGGAAAGCTTCTTACCTCAACAGAATCAGGAGGCCATGGCTAGCTGCCCCTTTCTCATTCCCTCCTGTCACCTCCTCCTGATCTTTGCAACAGTTCACTTTCACCTGGTTCCCACAGGTCTGAGCACTCAACACACACAACAGGAAGGCGGCCTCCACCTCCTGCGGCTGGCACCGCTCAAGTAGAAAAGGTTGGTGAATGCGCAGCGCTGCCTGAGTGAGGGTGTTCTGAGTGCAGGGCAGTGGTCTGTTTCTGCTCCCAGGGAACCTCTTTTTATCACCAGTCAGGAACGCGACTCTTTTCTGCGGAGAAGCAGAAGATGAGTCTCCCTTCTGGCTGTGTTTGGAGTGAGGGTCAGAGAGTCAGCACAGGGCTGTGCCGGTTGCAAGGGGTGCCAGGCGAGCGCTTCCAAGGCAGGACAGCACTTTCCAGGGCGTCCTGGAGGGAACAATGCCTTCTCTGAACTCCTGCCCATGCACTTCCACTGCTCGGCTTTGAACCCGATCCTAGAAACCACAGCTCAGCATAAACTTTGTAAGACAAGCAAAATCCAGGGCAGAGAACAGGCAGAAGCCAAGAAATCAGGACCAACTCGGAGCAGGCAGACTCTCCTGCCCTTGTGCTTAAAGATGCTCCCATGTTTGGTAGGATAAAGAATTGAAAATTAATATTAGACTCTTTTCATATCACCCCCTAAAGCGATGATGCTTGAGTTGACTGTATAATAAACAGTCTTTTGTCCTTCTAGAGCAAGGACCAGCTAGCTATGCCTTTAATTTTCTTTGTGAAAACCCATGTTAACTGAAGCTCTGCTGGGGTTTGCCATGGAGCAAAATGAGCCAACAGTTGCGTTTACAGAGTGTCCCTCTAAGAACCCGCACTCCCGTTGGGTTCTCCAGGAAACCCACGTGTGTAGTGGCACATTTAGAAGCAGCCTATGTTCCTTCCTGGTTCCCCAAAAGCACACATCCTGACACAGAGCTGATTGAACTGTTTTATTTAGGGCTCGGGTGGCAGAGAGCAGGAGTGGGCGACAGAAAAGCACACAGAGAAGAGATGCGGTACCAGGGTCCAGGGCAGGGGCTCTGGGTGCTCTCTCCGTGGAACTCTGAAGAATCAGTAGTGAGACTTAGAACCATGCCCTGAGCAAGGAATAGGAAGCACTGGCTCCGCCCCCCCGCCCCCCCCATGCCTCACAGGTTAGTGGGTGCCTCACCGGGCATGAGCTCTGCCATTCCAGGTGACCTGTGTGAAACAGTTCCCACCGGGTCCCCACACCTTAGCATCACAGAGAAGACCTGAAGCAGGTGTGCAAGGCACAGGCAGTTTACACCTGTGTGAAGTTGGCTGCAACCTGCAGATAACAGGTTCCCACGGCAGTGCCAGGACTAGGAGGTGAAGCCCAGGGGAGCTGAGGTGATGCGCAAAATGTCCCCCTCACAGGCCTGGGCGCAGCAGTGTCGAGTAGCTGGCTGACGTTTAGACCATACTTCTCCACCGAAGGGCAATAGGGATAGAAGGAGGCTACCTCACTCTGCAGACCACAAACAACTTGGGTCCCAGACTGGACGGATTGCCTAGGGGAAGATAATATCGAGGCTCTTGCTACGGAAGACAGCAGAAAAGCTATCACATTAGCTAAACAGTCTATGGGAAGTTGAGTTGAACGCTCGTGTTTGAGGAAGGGCTCTCCGTGGAGAACAGTCAGAGACTCTTGGAGATTGAAAGACACCTCCGAGCACTTTCTAGAGCTTTGGAGACGAGAGCAGTAGAGCTCCCTGTGGTAAATACAGGCATATCCTTTCCTGGATGCACTGTGGTCGACACCACCACTTTTACATCATTCATCCCTAATTTTCACTCGCAAATGGATGGTAGAGAGAGTTAGAAAGTGGATAGAGATTTCCCTGAAGGAACTCCATGAGTTGCAAGAAAATGAGAAGGAGGAAAATGTTGGAGAGCATACGGAGGGACGGGCATGTGAGAGGGAGAGATGCATGGTGGAATCAGCTAGTTCTGTTTAATTCTTTAAGAGACGCTTAAAGGCAACAGGACGGAGGCAGGAGGGCAAGGGCGGGAGGGAGGTGCCTGTGGACCAAAGAGGGCTGGGTGCTGGCAGATGGGGCAGGATGGAGTGGGGCTGGGGCAAACACAGTAACTGCTCACGGGAAAGAAAACATTTCTTAGCGTGAGGGTGCCTGGCGTGGGAACCCCCAAGGCTAACTTGCCTTTTTTAGTGTGTTATGCTCATATCTCACTGTCATAGAGGGAAAGCTTTGTGTTTTCTGTGGATCCGTAGTTCTATCGCCACACTGTTCTCACAGGTTAGGATTTCTGTAAGATGCACAGAGGAGGCTGTAACACATATCGATGCCTAGTTCCTATTTTCAAGCATATCACTTGATCTCACAAACAGATGTATGAAAATGCGATTTTTGTATTTTATTAAGTGTGACTGCATTGTGAGTAAGAGAGGT
This sequence comes from Sturnira hondurensis, assembly GCF_014824575.4. Taxonomy (NCBI): domain Eukaryota; kingdom Metazoa; phylum Chordata; class Mammalia; order Chiroptera; family Phyllostomidae; genus Sturnira; species Sturnira hondurensis. Next base: position 1,812,343 of record NW_028081809.1, read on the forward strand.
GCCGGAACAGGCTCGCCTCGGAGCTGAGGCTGAGCTCCCCAGACGCGGATGGATCACGGGTCCAGGCCCTGGATCTGTCGAGGCCCTGCCTCCTCAGGGTAGTCTTGCCTTGGGGCCTCCCTGCTGCTTTGACTTGCTGTGCAGGAAAAGAACAGCTCTGTCTCCTTCTCCGCCTGGGCAGGCAGGCACAGGACAGAGCAGAGTATTAATAGCACCTTCAGAGACAAGGCCTCAATCTTATCTGAGGTGGCATGGGGTCCGGCTCGTTATCCAGTCTGCCGCCTTCGACTTATCTTAACCACACAGTGCAGAATTCATCCTTCAGTCTCAGAGCTCCCAGCGCCCCAGCGAACCTCCCCTCCTTGGAAACCTGAGAAGGTTCGCTTCAAACAGGCCCTCTGGGCCAGCAATCAAGTTGGCCTGGCTCCCCTTGATCTGCTGTCCCAGAGTCTGAGTCTGTGAGCAGTCGAGCAGCTGTGGTAACTCTACCCCGCACAGCGCACTTCTTTTCTTTCCTGGACAGGATTCATGTGGCAGGGTGCAGCCTGACTGCAGACATTCCCCGGAGAGGCCCGCACTCCCACTCCCCGCGGCCCCTTCAGCTCCCTGCAACTTACCTTTAAGACGGGCTTTTAGATAAAGTTGGGTTGATACTTAAGGAAAATTGAATTTGTCTGTGATTGAGAAACCACTTTAAACAACTCGATTGTGCTAACCCTTAGGAGGGACTGGAGGGAAGAGGGAAGGAGGAATCTGAGCCACACACAGTCTGCACTTTAAGGTGCTTCGTCTGCCCTGAGGCTGTGGAGAGTAGTAGGGGTGGGCCTGGAGTGGGACGAAGACCAGGTTTGAGTCCGGCTAGCTCGCTTATTGGCTGTGTGACCTAGGATAGGTTACTGAACCTCTCTGTGACCGATTTTCTTGCCTCTAAAATGAGGATAACAATTTCATAGGCTTGTTACGAAATAATGATTAAGCACAGCCCCTGGCACAGGGAGAGAGGTTATTAAATATTAGCTATTTGATGAGTAATGATTTAGTCATCTAGTTAATCCATTTAAGTCACAGAGCCAATGGTTTTGCTGTTGTTTGATACAGGCCATTATTGACAAGTGGACAGGAGATGAGTGACCCATTCAAGCACAGAACCCAGCTGTGATTAATCCTCACCTAATGTTTTGTCCAAATGAGCCAGGTACCCACTGCTAAGGATGATGGGGAGGGAAGGGAGTGCTAGTGACATGAAACAGTAAGTTACAAAGTGCACAGAGCATGCCCTCTGCGTGTGGGGCGCTGGGGACATTTTCCACCAAACAGCCACGGAGGCTGCGGGCGCAGGCGCACTGCTTCCGCAGCGGGAATAGGAGGCGCTGGGCCGGCAGTGGATGCCCTTTTATTTACCTGGCGGATGGGTTCCAGGCAGCCTGGGCCTGGCTGCTGATCGGAATAGTGATCAGCTTCTCCTGCCACCCTGTCTTTACAAGGACTGGGGACACTACCGGTCTCCCCGGGAGGGGCCCCAGCTTTGCCAAGTGTTTGCTGAATGTCCCAGGGGTGCACAGCTCGTCTCCACCGCCTGTCCTCATAGGCAGCAGCCGAATAGAAAAAAGATCGTTCAACTTGGCTGACAGTTTCATCTCAAAAACAAAACAGAATAAACACTTGTTTCTGTTGGCCACAGTGGCTGGACATTTGTATTTTTAAACAATAACTCAAAATGATTTTCTATGGAACCTCTTTTATTTTGTTCGTTTTAAAAGTCATCCCAGAAAATGCCTGCAATCCATTGACTTGTAATTCAGTTTCCCAGGAAATTGTGGCCACAGCCCTTCACCCCATTTCAGGTCTTCCATACACAAAGGGGGTTGTTTTGAAGGAGGCCCGGTGTGTGCGGACACCCGAGAAGGACCTAGGTTGGTCCAAGAGTGGTTTTATCTTAATGTCCTTGACATTGGATCCAGCCATTCGTTTTTATTCGGTACATGTTTGTTATGTGCTCAGCTGGACAGACTGAGGCCCTGTCCTCAGGGGCTTCTGTTCGAGGAAGACTCTGGAAGCATTATCCTGAGAATTACTCAGTTCTTCCCACTGCCCCAGCCCTCCTGTCAGACCCCCTGGGCCTCCCCCCGCCCCCCTCCCCCAGCAGGCTGCAGTAGGAGAGCAACCCAGGAGATGAGGTGAGATGCCCAGGGAGGTGTTTGGAGACGAGGAGCCCTGGCTTAGTGAAGCTTGGACCTCCCTGGGGACTCCGGCTGCACCCTGCCTATCATCCAGCCCCTGGGAAGACACGGATAATTACTTCGGGGACTTGTGGAGAGATTTCCATTCCCTAACTAAATTTATTCCATCAGAGTTTTTTCGTTGCCTAACTCTAATTGGTGCAGTCATTATGTCAGAGCGAATGTTATTATTTGAGTCAAAAGCAGTAAACTAGAAAAGACTTTCTGTATTACAGCTCTCCTCTCTGTCCCAAGGCTAAATCCTTAGGAGAGAGCCGACAAGGCCTGATTGTGTACTGTCGCCACCAATCCAGACCTTCCAGGGCCCTCAGAGAACAGATAGAAAACTGGCCTGTTGGGTTGCTTGGCCCAAATAATCTTAAGTGAGGCAGTGAATGTCTACATAGATAGAAAAAATAGCTCTGCTCACACTCTTTTCCTTCCAGGACTGTTATTCAATCCTGCAGGATTCCTCACCATGCAGTCTGTCTGAAAGGAAGGAAGGAAGGAAGGAAGGAAGGAAGGAAGGAAGCAGGGTCCATGTGTGAGGATGTGCCATGGTCATGTTGCACGAAGCAAATTAAACAACAGCTCCACCTTTGGTGAGCTCAGGTCCTGACTGTCTGTTGCGTGTTGTGTGACATGTACCAGGGATGGAAAAAAAATACAAAAAGGAATTCATGTTTATCCTTTCACCCAGCAAGATGCATATCAAATTACAGAAAAATCAGGACATCTGTAGGTAAAATTACAGTGCAAAGTCCTATAAAGTCATCAAGGTAAATCCAATTTTGCAAGATTGCCATAAAATTGCATGTGTTCTCAGGGCCCTAATTCAGGATACATTCCTTAAACAGAGAACATCTTGCTTTAATTTCTTTTGTTTTGGAGACCATAATCTATGGATATTTTCTTCTGTAAGACTATAAAAATGGAAGAATGGTAAGTCAAAAAATTAAATAATTTTGTGAGATGTGTAGATTTCCAAGTGGCAACTATATATAGGACTAAAGCATGGTTAAATGCAGTCGATTGCATTTGATCTAATTATCATCTAATTTTTGGGACTTTCTGCTTAGGGTAGCAGCTCCCTGGTATTTGTGCTTCTTTAAAATCTGTCAGTTAGTACACAAATACCTCCGGTGACCCAATGCTACACTCAATGTGTGGATGATTTTTGGAAGGTTTCCTGAGAAGTGAGGGAGACACCACAGAAGGTCCATGTTCCTATTGGGGGGTCAAAGGCACGTAACTCTGGCTTTGCTGTATTTTAATGTGCAGCTTCACACCTGAGAACTGTTGTAAACTGTCTAGGTTTCACTTTGCAGGACTTTGAAAATGAGCTCTTGGATTCATTTGCTAGGACTGTCATAAGGAAGTGCCGCAGACTGAGGGCTTAGCGACTGAAACGTAGTGTGCCCTGGTTCTGGAGGTGGGAAGTCTGAGGTCAAGGTGTCAGCAGGGCTGGTCCTTCAGAAGGCTGTGGGGCAAGGATCTGCTCCAGGCCTCCCTCTTTAGCTGGTAGGTGGCCATCTTCAGGTTCACATGGCATTCTCCTCATGCCTGCATCTGTGTCCAAAATTTTCCTCTTTATAAGGCCCACCCTACTCCATCATGACCTCATCTTTACTAACTTTATCAGCAATGATCATATTTCCAAATAAGGTCATATTCTGGGGTGCTGGGGGTCAGGACTTTAACATGTAAAATTGAGGGAATATGAAGAGTTCTGTCCATGTTTCATGATTTTGGAGACTAAGAAGGCCCCTCTCCAGCCACTCTCCTTCTCCCTGCCCCCTTCTGTCTCTTCCCAAGCCTCTCCCACAGGCATCTGAACACCCTTAGAGATTTGTCCCTTTTCTTCTTGAAGGTGACTTGATCTTCAAGGATCTCACCCAGACGGCAGCCATGCCCAAGAGAGAGAGCAATAAACTGTAATCAGTCAACTCCTTAGCATAGTAGCTCTCAACCTGTGTGCCACAAATCTTCACTGACCAATTCTGATCAATATGTGAATTTTTATAAAACCGTAACTGTTCTATCACCTGACCATCTCTCAGAAGGGAGGCCGAATTGGTGGGCCCAGGAGTTGTGCGAGAGCTGGCGTGACTTACACACAGCAATGAATGAGCAGAGGCAGGAGGCAGGGTCAGGCTGACGCCCTTGGCCTTCTGAGTGTGTGATGGCAGCAGGCGGAGCTTGGAGTGTGAATGGCCCCACTCACACAGGGACACAGGGCTGAGCCTGAATGTTCCCAGAAATTATTAGATACTGACAGGCAACGCCACATTGCAGGAACAATCACTTTTGCAATTATTGCTGAGGTGTCAAACTGATTTTTGAATATCTATTAAGAGTGACCCTCTAATGTATTTGGAAGGGCATCACAAACAGATAGATGAAGAAAGCCTGTTTTTGGCAGGCCCAGCCCAAAACTGGATGGCTTATAAGGGTACAAGAAATGGCAGATACCACTGGGAAAAGCCAAGGGTACCAATATCAGAGTGAGAAGGCCCAGGCAGAATTCTGACCTAGTCTCTGGCTGGCTGACTTTGGACAAGTCATCCAATCTTTCTGACCAACCATGTCCTCCTCATCTGTTCAGTGGCCATCGTAATGCCTGCCTCCCGTGGAGTTGTTATGAGGAGCAGGAGGGCACAGGGGGCCCACAGGGTGTGTTATAATGGCTATGATGTCCTTGAATAACTTCATCTTTCTCCCTAGGCCCAGCCCTAGCTGGCAGTAAAGACATAAGCTCTGCAAGACTGTCCCAAGTTCACTCAACAACCATGAACTTGTCTTTGCCACAAAAGCTGCTCTTACACTGAGTGTGGGCCTGGAGCCCTGCGCCCCAGGCTCCTGGCCTGCTGTGGAGTTCTGCACATGCAGCCAGCACTGCACAGCTTCCTGAGCAGCAGGGAGGCTGTGGGGAAGGGGAAGGGGAGGAAGGGGAAATGAGAGTGGCCGAGGCTGTGCACACCTGGGCTGGATCAATGGCCATGTTGTGGAGGAGGCCCTCAGGGCAGCCCGAATGCTGGGCTCTGCAACTATGTGTCAGTCATCACCTCTGAGGGCCTTGGTCTGCTTTTCAAACTTCTCTTAGTGTGCTCCGCACCTCCAGTAACTTATCTTTAACTGCCCTCTCTCCTCACTGACCCAGGTTCGTTCACCATTCGTAGTCATCTTTTCTTCTTCCTAACACATTTTTTCTCTCTCTTTCTGATTTCCTTTAGTCAAGTATAGTTGGGGAAACAGAAGACCTGGGATGAATGAGAGAAAGTACTAGAGTGGGAAAGAAGTGGGAAACCTTTACTAAGGTTTCTAGAAAAGTCTCTAGAGCTCCCACTCAGAGCTCTCACTCAGAGGAGGTCTGCCAGCACTCTGCAGCGGTCCTTGCAGAGAGCAGCATGAGACTGCATTGCTAGGAGAATCACTTCCCCACTCCACTTATCTGTGTGCTGAACCCATCCCAGCCAGACCTTGAAAAGGACACCATGCCCAACTGCAGTTGTAGGTAAGAAAAATAACACTCCAGGAGACTTAAAATTACTTGTTCAAAGACCCACAATCAATGGCAGCTCTTGATGTGCGGAGCTAAGTGAGCCCTGCCACGTGAGCTTTAAGTTCTTCCCTTGTTTACTCACACTGGAAATTTGTGTCATAGAGCCTTTATGAAGTATCACTTCCTGTGCGTGCATGTTTACAAATGTCATGAATAACTCCTGCAAATATTTCTCGAATGGAAATGTGTTTGACAATTATGCTAAAATGTGCCCTACCTTTCTGTTTGATTAAATGATGCAAAGTTATGTAACATTCCAAATTTTACTAGAACGTACATAATCTCACTTCTGGAGCACACTGCCAAGAACCGGTGCGTCATTCCCCATCTTCCCTTTCACTCGAACATTATTAACTCTGTTATTTTTGCTATTGATTCATTTGCACACGGCCTTATACTGTCAGTGCTGCTCCGAGCTGGCGTGCACTTCCCATCTCAGTAAAAGAGGTTTAATTCATTCTTAAGACGTGCATAGTATCCCATTGTATGGATGCCCCAGCATTTATTTAATCTCCTTCAGAGTTCATTTGGGTTACTTCCATGGTTTTAATACTTTTATGTTTTCAAACAAAGCCACAAGGAACATTTTTGAGGCTTTGAGCATTCATAAAAGGGCTTTTGGAAGCTTAAATCTTGAAAGTAGAAATACTGGGTCAAAAGTTATGAATTTGAAGAATTTCAGTAGGTTTTGCTAAGTTGCAAGCCAAACAGGTACTCTGATTTACACTTGCACCAACAACCAACCATTTGTTTCCTACACCCTTATCAATGCTGGTCCTCACCAGCTCATTCCCAGATTTGCCAATCTGATAAATGAAACAGTGTGTTTTTGTAATTTGATTTGCATATTTTTTTTTGATATCCTTAGGAAAGCTGGGGCAGTGGCTTCCCGGGTCTGGGTCAGTTTTCTCCAGGCTGGTTTCTGCTTCTCAGCTCTTTTTTGACCCATGAAATATATACGCTTTTTAGTAAATGCCTTTGCAAAGCTTGACTGGAAAGGCAAATCAGATTCCAATTCACACCCTATAGTTCAGAGCAGAGAAGAAGTGACCGTAGACTGGAGGTACCACCGTATGCTTCCCTTAGCCCAGCTAAGTTGGTAAATCACCTTCAAATCTCATTGCAGAGATGCTTTCTGGCTGCTTTTACACAATAAGAGTGACGGTAAAGAGTAGCTCAGTGGATTGAGTGTGGGCTGTGAACCAAAGTGTTGTCAGTCCGATTCCCCATCAGGGCACATGCCTGGGTTGCAGGCCAGGTCCCCAGTGGGGGCCGTGTGAAAGGCAACCACACGTTGATGTTCTTCCCCTCTCTAAAAATAAACAAACAAACAAACAAACAAATAATTTTTTTTTAAAGAATGACGGTAAAGGGAACAAGAGCAAGTGTATGGATGATTCTATTTTGTAGGGATGTGTCTTTTCTCCAGCCAGTCAGGCAGCTGTCTTGACAAGCATTCATGGGATCCTCTTCAGATCAAACTTGGGCACAGACGCACAGCCATGGAGCCTCAGACCTCGTGGCCTGCCTCCTCCTGCCACCTCCTGGCCGCATCTTCCTGGCCCACCCCTACCTGTGACCTGTTACTCAACTTAGCACAGGACACGCACCAGCTGATTGTTTTGTTGTTGTTGTTGTTGGATGTGGGTCTCACCTTCCCAATAAAATTATAAAATTCTCGAGGGCAGAGACCAGATCTTATCCTCATTCAGTGCCCAACCAAGCACAATAAACCTCACCCATGGGAGTGCAGGCGCTGATGGTGAGGACAGAAAGTTATGGGGAGGATGAGCTCTGACACCACCCTGGACCTGAAAGGCTCTGCTGTGCACCAGGATCCACTCCGTCCAAATTCCCAACAGCTTGACCTGTTCCCCCTCCTACTGGCTCCAATTTCACCTTGTCTAATGAGGCCTGGAAATGAGCCAGTCCAGAGCTGGCAAGAAGGCTGACTTGTCCAGGTGGCCGTAGACCACCCCCAAAGCCAGCTTGGACCTCTGCCCCAAAGTGAAACTTCTCATAAAACACATTCTATGTTTCTTTTCTCAGACACATACTCCTGAAATTAACATGTCATCGCCCTTGCCAGGGCCTCCTGCAGGAAGGCAAACTATGTATACTCATGTACCCAGCAACAATATCTGATTTTTTTTAAAGCTCGTATCTGTAGCACTACATATATTTCTTTAATTTCAGAAGTTTCATTTTTGAGTACCAGGTTGCTTTCATAGTGCTTGGCCTAAACATAATTAAGGCTCCTTCAGCTAAGATTTACACTTGAAAAGTGTGAATAACATAACTCATTCAATCCCACTTATAAAAAGAGGAAACATGCAAAGCTCATTAGTGTTTCTCAGGCATTCTTTCAAGAACTAACCGCCAGATTTTATACCCCATTAGAACCTTTCCAACTCTTTAGGAGCCATTCTTAAAATCAGGGTTTTATTAACACTTTTGAATACATTTGCTCTGTGACACCTCTCTGAAAGGAAAAACTCTTTTGCTTAAATTTTCATACCTACGGAAGGATATTGCAGACTATAATATGAATAAAAACTTGTTGAAGGTTGTAATGGGCTAAAAGAGACTGTGTTGCAAAGGGCCCATAAGATGCTCACAGGGGCGAGGGAATGAGACAGTCAGACCTCCTGGAATAATTCAGCCTTGGGAACAGAGATCCTGCTGAGTGACTTAAACAACATAGCACTCATGTACGTTCTCTCCATCGCAAAGCTTTTAAGCCTTTAAAAGTTGGTAAAAATTTTCATGCAATTCTATGTATATTTTGAGATTTCTTTTGACCAATGGATTATTTAGAACTATTTGTTTAATTTTCAACTGTTTAGAGATTTTCCTGTTTCCTTTATCTTTTGGGATTCTAATTTGATTCCATTATGGTCGGAGAATGTAATCTGTGTGATTTCAAGGCCTTTACATTTTTTGATATTTGTTTTATGGCCCAGAATATGGTAGGTCTTGGTGAATGTCTCATGAGCACTTGGGAAAAAACAGTGTGTCCCACTGTGGGTTGGAGTATTCTGTGTCTGCTATATTGAGTTGGTTGACTTGCCTTGTTAGATCTTCTCTATTCTTGCTGATTTTTCCCCCTAGAAACTCTGTTGGTCGCTGAAAAGAGGGTGTTAAAGTCTCCAATTATAACCATGGATTTGTCTAGTTTTTCTTTCAAATATATTAGTTTTGCTTCATGCTTTTTAGACTCTGTTTTATTTAGTATATACATATTTAGGATCATTATTTTTTCCTTGTACATTGATTAATCCTTTTATTACTATATATGAGGAGGGACCCTCAAAAACCTGGAATTATCTTCTGGAAGGCAGGCCCCTTGTAGTACAGGCTTCCCCTGCTAGGTGAGTGTTCTAGGAACCCATGCGTATCAGTGTACCAGCTGGCGTTGTTCTGAGAGGCTGTGTTGGGCACCAGTGAATTTTTTTTTAAGACTCAGTGCATTTGCTCAGTTCATGATGGGTGATTTGTGAGCACACCTGCCCACACTGCACTGAGTGTCCCACCCTCCCTAGTTACCCAATCTCACTTGGAGTGACTTTTATTGTTTCTCTTGATGAAAAAGTCCTCAAAGGGAAACATTTTGCCAATGTGGAAGAGGTGAAACAAAAAACAGCAGGAGCACTAAAAAGCATCAAAATTGATGAGTTCAAAAACTGTTCTGAGGAGTGGAAAAACATCTCGATAAGTATATTGCATGAAATGCAGAGTCCTTTGAGGGTGACTGAAGTTTAAACATGTAAGAATAAATACACAATTTTTTTATAAATGAAATCCAGAGGACGGGTTTGTTTTTGTTTTGGTGCCCCTTCATAATGTCCTTCTTTGTCCCTGGTGATTTTCTTTGTTCTGAAATTGACTTTACCAGATATGAATAGAGCTAGTCCTATGTTTGTATTATTAATGTCTGTGTTATCCCATACTTTTGCCTTGGAACTACCTATATCATTGAATTTAAAGTAAATTCCTTGTAAACAACACATAGTTGAAACTTTTTTATCCACTGGAACAATCTGTGCCTTTTAATTAGTGTATGTAGATTATTTGCATTTAAAGTTACTGATAGAAGCCGGTCTGTCATTTTTATTTGTTTCCTGTTTCTTACTTGTCTGTTTCTTTTTCCTTGTCTTCCTGTAGGTGATCAGTACAAATTTTAGGATTCTATCTTGATTTACTTATAGTGTTTTTAAGTGTGTTACTTTGAACAGCCTTTTTAGGCGCTGCTGTGGGTATTATACTATACATATGGGACTTATCACAATCTACAGTTATTACCATCTTACTGCTTCAAGTAGAGTGTGGAAACCTTACTTCCAATGAGGTCCTTTTGTCTCCCCCACATTGATTTAAATATTGATATTATAATGTTATAATTTTCAAAGGTTTTATTTATTTATTGTTAGAGAGGAAGGAAGGGAAGGAGAAAGAAAGGGAGAGAAACATGGATGTGTGAGAGAAACATCCATTGGTTGCCTCTCACACACCCCCAACTGGGGACCTGGCTGGCAGCCCAGGCATGTGCCCCAGTTGGGAATCAGACTGGCAGCCTTTTGGTTCTTAGGCTGGCACTCAATCCACTGAGCGACACCAACCAGAGCATAATGTTGTAATTTTAGCTCCCCTAATTACATATGACTTATGGAATTCATGAGGAGGGTGGTCTTATTGCATATACCTGTATACATTCTCTTTCCATTGCTTTTTCTTCATTCCTGGTGCTCCAAGAGTCTTACCTTTCTGCTTGAAGCATGTGCTGTAGTCCTTCATTAGGGGCAGCCTTTCTAAAGGCAAATTCTGTGTCCTGTCACCTGACAGTATGTTTATTTCCCCTTATTCTTGAAGGATAGTTTCGCCAGATATAGAATGTGTGGTTGGCAGCTTTTTTCTTTCAGCACTTGAAAAACATGCCATTTCCTTCTAGTGTCTATAGTTTTAGGTGATGAGAAACTCACCATCATATAAATTGTTTATAATGTGTCATTTACCTCTGGCTGCTTTCAAGACTTTTTTCTTTTTCTTATTTTGTTTAGAAATTTAATTACATGTCTTGGACTGGATTCTTTTTTTTAAATGTAACTTAGGATTCACTCAATTTCTTGAATTTGTAGTTTGATGTCCTTTCCATATTTGAGAAGTTTTCAGCTATTATTTCTTTGACTTCTCTTTGAGCCACGGTGTCTTTCTCCCTTCTCCGAGACTGTGGTATAACAAATGTTGGAGTTTTTATTATTGCCACTCAGGTCTTTGAAGCTGTTTCTGTGGTTGTTTATTTCCTCTCTGTTGCTGTGATTGGGTGAAATCTAGTAACATTCCCTGAAGGTTACAACTCCACCCTCACACGTCTTCACCCCACTATCAAGCCCAGCCAATACATTGCTTTTTTGCAATTTTGGTCATTGAGTTTTTCGGTTCCATAATTTCCTATTTGGCTCTTTTTTATAACTTCTATTTTTGGTAAGTTTTTTATGAGTTTAATCTGTGTCAGCATAACTTGTAACTGAGGGTTAAAGCATTTTGTGATGACGGCTTTAAAATCTTTGTCAAATAACCTCAACACCTGATTCATCTCAGCCTTGGCCTCGGCTGATTGTCTTTTTGCTGTGATTTTGGTGTGATTTTTCTGGCTCTTGGTATGACTGGTGACATTGTATTGTATCCTGGATATTTTAACTGTTATGTTAGCAGTCTTTTTCTAGTTAGCACTCAGGCTACCTTTGTGGGCAGTGGTTACAATAGCAATTTAATTTTCATTTTCTGCATGGTGCCATGTTGGTCTGCTTTGCTTATCCAAAGCGATGGAGTGAATTTCCATGCTGGTGCTGCTGGATGAGGGAACAGACCTTCCAGGAACTGGAAATAAAGAATGATTCCTGGACAGGACGGGATCCGCCATGCCTTTGGGAGCAGGTGGTTGTTGTGGCAGGTTGTCCCTCGCTGATGCCACCCTGTTACTTGGTGTTTCTGGGTGGGAGAGAGGAGTCGTAGGCCTTTGCCAGGAGACAATGAGGCTTCCTGGGATCAGGAATTCTTATGGCAAGATCCCCCTTGCTAGTCCTGTTCAGCTCCCTTGTGTCTCTTAGTGGAGGAGAAGGGTCTCAAGACAGAAGGAAAGGAGAGGACTTCTCCTTGCCAGTTTTTCCAGAAGGTTCCTGACCCACCCTTCTTGGCATTTTTGGGTTGAACTCCTGTTTCATCCAGGGGAGGGATGAATCTATCTGGGCCATTTTCTATTGCAGAATTGGGGATTAGAAAACATGTTTTTATCTATTTAACTTTTGTTCAAGTACAGTTTTCTTTCTTGTATTCCCAGACCTGCACCCCCCCAGTGCCCCCCACCCCCTCCCATCTCCGCCCCCCGTCTTAGTTATTGTCCATGTGTCCTTCATACTTATTCATGTGAGTTCATCCCCTTTTACTCTGTGCTTCCCTCCCCTCTACCCTCTGGACCCTGTCAGCACGTTCTGTATTTCAGTGTCTTTGGTTACATTTTGCCCGCTTGTTTGTTTTGTTGTTTACATTCCTGTTAAAGGTGATATCATATGGTATTTGAAAACATGTTGTTTTAATTTGCAATTCCTCAATGACATATATTGTGGAGCATCTTGTAATATGCTTTTTTAACACCCGGATATATTCTTTGGTGAGGTGTCTGTTCAGGTCTTTGCCCATTTTTAAAAAATTTTTTATTGTTGAGTGTTAAGAGTTATCTGTATATTTTGGGTAACAGTATTTTGTCAGATGTGACTTTTGCAAATATTTCTCCCAATCTGTGGCTTGTCTTCTCACAACCTTGATATAAATATTGAGGAAAGTATTCCTCATTGGTTATATGGCTTGAAAATATTTTCTCTCAGTCTGTAGCTTATCTTTGCATCCTCTTCATAGGGTCTTTCATGGAAAAAATCTTAAAACTTTTGATGAGGTCCAAATTATCAATTGTATTGTGCTTTTGGTGTCAGGTCTAAGAACTCTTTGCCTGGACCTAGATCTCAAAACTTTTCTCTTTAATGTAGGGGGCAACCAAAGGAGATCTCTGAAAGGTAGAAAGAGAGAGATGAACAGACTAGAGACTAAAAACTGGGGGGAAACAATGCATCATGGGTGTTTACCCAAACGAACTGGAACCTTATGTCACGTAAACACCTGCACATAGATGTTTATAGCAGCTTTATGATTGCCAAAAGTTTGAACAAACCAAGATATGCTTCAGTAGGTGAATGTATAGGTAAACTGTAGTACATCCAGACATGGAATATTATTATTCATTGCTAAAAAGAAATGAGCTGTGATGTCATGAAAAGACATGGGGGGACATTTCAGTGCAACTAGCCAGTTTAAATGAAAGAAGCCAGGCTAAAAAGGATACATACGGTAGTTGGTATTTTGATTCCAACTATATAACACTCTGGAAAAGGTAAAGCTATGGAGAGAACAAAAAGATCACTGGTTGCCAGGAGTTAAGGGGAACGGAGGAATGAATAGGCAGAGTGCAGAGAAATTTTAGGGCAGTGAAATTGCTCTGTACAATATAATACCCTAATGGATACATTTGATTTCACATTTGCCCAAACCCACAGAATGTACACCATGAGTCAGCCTAAGGTGAGCCATGGACTCTGGGCAATGGATAATGTGTCAGTGTAAGTTCATGGATTGGAAAAATGTGCCCCTCTGGAGGGGGGCTGTTAATAGTGGGGGAGGGCTATGCGTGTGTGGGGGACAGAGGGCTATACTTTCTGCTCAATATTGCTATAACCTAAAACTGCTGTGAGGAAAAAGTCTGTTGAAAAATAAAATCTCAACAGTGGAAAAAACCAGAAAGAATCAGAAAATGGGTAAAAGACATGAACAGACATTTCACTGAAAGGTATACAGATGGTGAATGAGCACATTAAAAATGTTCAACATCAATGACCTTCAGGAAAATACAAATTAAAACTACTAAAAATGTATCACAACGGTTAAAATAAAAAATGGTGACAACACCAAATGTTGGTAAGGGTGTGAAGAAACTGGATTCTTATACATTGCTGGTGGGAATATAAAATGGTTCAGCCATTCTAAAAAATAGTTAGGCAGTTTCTTATAAAACTAAACATGCAATTACCATATGCCTCAGAAATCACACTCTTTGGCATTTATCCCAGAGAAATGAAAACTTAGGTCCATAGAAAAAATTTTACGTGGGTGTTTTAGCAGCTTTATTTGTAATAGACAAAAACTAGAAAGAACCCAGATGTCTTTCAGTTGGGTGAACAATGAAAGAAACTGGTGTAACCATACCATAGCACTTTTCAACCAGTGTGTTGCAAGAATTTTTAAAACATGCAGTACCTGACTATTTAGTCAGGGTACTGACGTCTTTTCCCTCAGATTGTCAAATAAAAAAATGGCAACAGCAAACACATCAATAGCTGTCCAGTGTGAATGAGTTAAAATTATACCTATTTTTTGTCAGATCAGCAAATAAATGTATTTTTTTGGTGTGCTAAAAAATTTTAGTGATTAGTTTATGTGTTTCATGAGATGAAAAAAGTTGAAAATTGTTGCCATAGACTGATATTCAACAATAAATTTGAACCAAATATTGATACATGCCAGTACTCGGATGAATCCTTTTGAAGGATCTACAAGGAATTGGGTTTAGTGATGAGAAAGCCAATCCCAATAGTTTACACAATACATTATTCCATTTATATAATTTTGTTGGAATGAAAAAATAAAGAAAAGGAAAGCATTAGTAGTTGCTAGAGGTTGGGAACAGGTGGGTCAGAAGAAAGAAGTAGGTATGTCTCTAAAGGGTCAGCAGAGAGAGTCTTATGATGAAGGAGCATCGTATGTTGACTGTGGGGGTAGAAGCAGGAACCTACAAATATATTAAAATTGCATAGAACTCAACACACACACACGAGTACCAGTAAAGCTGAGGCCATCTGAGTAAGCCCAGTGGGTCGCATCACTATCAACGTCCTGGTGTGGAGTTGCACTGCAGAACTGCAAATGTTACTGCTGGGGGAAACTTGGTGACGGTGTCTCTGGGATGTTCTGAAGTGAATCTACAACTACCTCAAACATTTTAAATTGCTTTAAAAAATGTTGATGAATCATTCGCGTTTTTGGATGGACTGAAGCTGGGTTCTGCTTGTGCAACAGAAGAAAGCCTCAGGGTTAGCATTTATGACTTGGGGGTTCCATGCAGCTAACTGGCACCTCCACTGTTCCCTTCAGCTCCTCCTGGTCTCTGAGTGGTGGGTAAGGAGAACACCAGGTGGAGAGGTCATCTCCTTTGTCACATCTTCTCTTCCATGTACCATGGATTTGTAACTAAAAAGGGCTCAGTCAAAGCATTATCTGAAGAGAAACGTAATTTAAACCTTTGGAGACACAAATCGTAGACACTGAGTCAGTCAGTAATCCTGCGCAGAATCAGAATCTCCAGGTCCCCCCAAAAAACGCTGTGGACAGCTCTCACTCCTTATGGGGATGACCTGGAGTCTTCCTTGAGGCTGATTTTTAAACATTTAGTATCATATTATGTTACAAACATTTCTCCATGTCAATAAAATCATTAATAAACATAATTTTAGTGGTTTTATCATGTTCAATGGATTATACATCATTATGTTCCTAACCATGGGACATATAGATTATCTGCATATATATATATGTGTGTGTGTGTGTGTGTATGTGTGTGTGTGTGTATGTGTGTATAAATATATATCTCCTTGGAATTTTTTATGTTCTTATGTGATACTCCCAGCAGAATTACCAGATGAAAAAGAATGAACATCTTGATGTAATATGATGCATTTTTGTCCAAATTTTTTCCAAAGGTGTTGTATAAATTTACATCCCCTAGAGGGAAAGTTCACCACCGGAAAGGCTTTCCAGAATCTGGCAGTGTGCACTTAAAGAGAAACATGTGCTAATTTAGTAACGGGAAACTAGTATCCCGTAGTTCTTGTAAATTGCTTTTCCTTGGTTGCTAGGTGGGTAATACTTTTCCCCTGTGTGTCTGTTAACAATTTCAAGTCCTTTTTGAGAATTGTTCGTGTCCTTTGAGTAATACCTATGAGTGATTTCATCAATTTTATTGACTATGTAAAATTCCATTGAGAAGTGAAATTATAATTTACTTAATCATTTGTTTGCCATTGCACACAAGTTGTTTATGAATTCTACTATTATGAATTAATTCTTTTTTCATACAGAAGATGTTAAAAGGGTGGTTATGCGTCAGTCACTGTTTGTATAGCAGTGAACTGATCAAACAAAGGGATTCGCTTTCATGGGGCTTACACTCCCCTGTAAGTAGGGGAGACAGACTCTAAACAAATAAGCTTACAAAGTGTCAGCAAGCCAAAGTGCTAGGAAGAAAAACAAACAGGTTAAGGAGAGGACATGAGGGTGGGTCGGTAGAGCCTGTGCTATTTTACGGAGTGTTCTGAGAAGGTCTGATCAATAATAGTCCAGGAAGAAGTAGGGAGCAAGCGAGGCAGATATCTGGAAGAAAGTATTCCTTGCAGAGAATGTGTAGCAAATACAAAGGCCATGAGGCATCATTAGAGAAAGGACAAGGGGGCCAGCATGGCTGGTAAGCAGTAAGTTAGGAGGAGATGAGGGGAGATGAGGTCGTAGAGAAACCAGCAGCCAGATTTTACTGTAAATGAGATGGAAAGCCATTGCTAGGCTTGGGGTATAGAGGAAGAATGATATAGATGATATAATTTATACTTTTTTAAATGCCCATTCTAGATACTGTATGTGTAATAGATTATAGAGGGTCACAGGGGGAAACAGGAAAAGACCAGTTGGGCCATTACAATATTTCTGCTAAGGTTATGGTGGAGGTGATGGAAAAATGGTTGGATTTTAGACTAGCCTGAACAATCGGATGATGAATTGATTGTGGCATGTAGAAGAAAGAGAAATCACGGATGATGCAAAGAGTTTTTGGCTCAAAGTATTATTCATTTAGAAGGGGAAACTGTGCATTTGCTCCAGTTTCATTTGGATATAGCAAGTTTGAGATACTACTTAATCTGGAGGCAGATGTCATGCTGGCAGTTGGCTATAAGTCTGCCACTCTTAGTAACTGAGACCTGGGCTGGGGGTATACACTCAGCAGTCGTGAGCAATGAGAAGCAGTGATGCCTCTTAGGGAGTGGGTATAGAGACAGGAGTAGAGATCAGAGAAGCAAGCTCTGGGCACTCCAGGCTGGACTGCAGTCTGAGAAGCCACAATGAGGTAATAGGAGAAGGTGGTGTCCTAGAAACCAGGTACACAAAGTGTTTCAGGGAAGAGATGATGAGTAAGATGAGGGCTGGGAACTGAGAGCTAGGTTTAGCACAGGGATATCAACAAGGACCTGAACAAGAGCTGTCAGTGAGGGATGATAATGAAGATGGGGTTTAGCATGACCTGAGAAGAGCGGCAGGGAAGTGGAGACAGACTACAGACTGCCCTTTTGAGGAGTCTTGGTAAAAAAAAAAGAAAGAGGAGTGAGGCTAACGCTTTCAGGGCATGAGCTAAAGAGTTTCTTTTTTTTAAAGTTGGTAGATACTTATTTGCATATTCATGTAAAGAGAGAATCATAAAAAATTATGATTTGTTAAAAAGAGGGGATAATAGCTGATGTGAAGCCCTTGAACAGGCAAAAGGAGAGGAGATCCAATGACTAAGTGGAGGTATAGGCTAAGGTAGAGACATTTTCTTATGAACGTCATGTTTCTGTCCCCTCAAAATTCATGTATTGAACCCTAACTTCCAGAGGGATGGCATTAGGAGGTGGGGCTTTAGGTTAGATAAGGTTATGAGGGCGGAGCCCCCCATGCTTTAGACTAGTGTCCTTAAAAGAAGAAGAATAGAGCCCATTCTCTCTGACATTTAAAGACACAGTGAGTAGAGTCCTCACCAGAACCATGCTGGTGGTACCTTGATCTTGGACTTCCCAGCCTCCAGACCTGTGAGAAATAAGTATTTGTTGTTGGAGCCACCTAGTCTGTGATATTCTGTTATAACACCCTAAACCAACTAAGACACACAGTCAGTTCATCCATGGTGACAGGAATGAAGGCAAAGTACCTAGGTCCGGACTTAGGTGAGTGAGCAGGTTTGTTGTGGAAAATTGTAGAGGTTCTTTTCTGATTGCTTCTATCTTTCCAATGGAATAAGAATCAAGCCCATCAGCTGAGAGGGTGGTCAGAGAAGAGAGGTGTGAATGGCTTGTCAGGAGAGTGGGAGGGTGAATGAACCACGGCAGGGCAGGACTGCTGGTAGCACTAAGGTACCACTTGAAGCAGGTGGTCAGGACTTTAAGTCAGCTGAGTCTGCTGACTCTGTGCTTTTCTTCAGCCCTATTCAGGGGCTCAGCTGCTGGTATTAAAAAGTTGGATTTCATGATGACTGGGGTTTTGCCAGGCAAGGACAGTGCAGGGAGAGAGAGCGAGAGAGTCTAGGATGTAAGCAAAGGAATGATGGATCCTACTGGAATTTAAGGCTGGGAAAGAAGAAGACAAAATTTTAAGGGATCTGTTGTGGTCCTCTTCATGAACATAGCTTCTCCCATATTTAGGCCCAAGTCATAGCAATGCCTTTTCAGAGGCTTAACGGGAAAGCTAGGAAAGTTTAAGAAGGGAGATAATTTGAAAAATTACCTTAACGGTTAATGTCTAGGTAACTTATTTAACTAGATTCAGGAAAAGCTAAACTTTGCTAAGATACCTCCCAGAGATAATGTCTTCTAGAAGAAATGTGGTAATATTCTGGGCATTAAACTTTGTTTATTTTTTTTTTTACTTGGGAAAAGGAAAAGAAAATAGTCTTTGAAGATGCCTAACCAACATGATGGCCTCAGCTTTACTCAGCTGGCTGTGTGGGTCCAGGAGAAACTGTCACAGGACTAAGCAGGTCTTTAGGTTCCACTTGTGGCTGCTTGAGCCTCAGGCAGCATAAAAGATGTCCTTACTGGACCCCAATCCCTTCAGTGAACAAGTAGCAAAACCTCTGCTTCCGTGTAACTTGCAGTCTAGAGAGGAGAAAGACATAACAGAATTGATAAGTAAAATGCAAAGAAGTCAAAAGGTAGAGATTTTAGGGGTGGGAACAGATTAAATTTCATTTTTAAATCTTTATTTGAGGACATTTTTATTTGCCTTTTTTAGAGAGAGAGAAAAGAAGGGAGAGAAGGAAACATCAGTGTGAGAGAAGCACCGATCACTTGCCTCTGTATGCATGCAGACTGGGGGTCCACACCAGGACCAGGGATCGTATGCATCCAGACCAGGGGTCACATGCACAGGTGCCTAGACTGGGAATAGAACCTGCAACCTTTCCATTATGGGATGATGCTCCAACCACTGAGCCACACCAGCCAGGGCTGAAGATTAAATTTTAAATAGAGTAATCAAGAAGAGCCTCATTTTAATGTGATATTCTTGTAAGTATCTGGAGGCAGTAAGGGGGTGAAACTGTGACTATCTGGAAGAACACTCTTCCAGGCAGAGGGAACAGGAAATGCACTGGTGTGTTTAAGGAGACCAGTGAAACCGAAGCAGGTGGAGAGGTGGAAAGAGATGAGGGCAGAAAGATGGCGGAGCGGGGAAAGCCACATGGGAAGAGTCCTCATGGATCACTGTAGAACTTGTTTTTATTCTGAGTGAGACAAGAAGCCACTGGACAATTCTCAGTTGAGGAATGACACAATCTGACTTATGTTTGAACACAAACATTCTGGCTCCTGTGATGAAGATAGAGTGTGGGGCGAGGGCAGAAGCAAGAAGAGCAGCAGGAGGCTCCTGGATTCACCAGACAAGAGGTGCTGGTGTCTTGGACCAGGAGGAAGCTTTGATAGCCATTCATTCCTCTTGTGCAGCTCTCATTCTACCTTAGCAGACCCAGGGAGGAAGAGACCTATATACCTTAGAGACAAGGGGAGTCTAATTAAGAGGGAGCACTTTGAAAAGCTCTCCTTTTAGGAGTAAACTTGGAGAACAAGTTAAACATTAGGGCCTCTGGTTTCTGTGAAGGAAGGAAGTCAATAAGTAGTTCAAGAATGAATGAGAACTTGGTTGGATTCCTTGAGTTTTGTAAAATCTCCATATTTATTAGTATGGCACCCTCATCCTATTTCCATATAATGATTAGCAATAACAATGAAAATGTCTTTCTCAGAGATAGCCAGGTGAGAGTGGAAAATAAATCACAAGAACCCGAGCCCATGGTGACAACTCTGAAAAGCTCTGGTCCTACGGGGTGAAGAGAGGTTGTTGTTGATGATGACAACTCCCTAGAGGCCTGTGAGCCATCCAAGAAGAATAGAGAACAAGACCATTTCTGTATGATTTTCCCGGGGGGGCTCGCCACCTCTAAGAAGCCTTCTCCAGCTTTAGAGAAGAGCTATAGGCATCTCACTTAACACCTGCCACATTCCATGTTGGAGTGAAAAATGGTGGCATTTAATTTCATCACACTTCTGCTCATTTATAAGTCTATATTTTAGATTGAATGGTTCAGGGAGTTAAACCTACTCAAGAAAAATTTCTAATGCTGTGACCACACAGCAATTAGAAAACAGTAAAGGACTCAACTGCAAGTGTCAATCCAGTGAGGTCTCTGAGACTGTCCACTCTTAATGGTGACATGATTCTTTTAAGAGCTTCCCAACTGACAAAAATTAGAAACTCTGAATAACAAGAGGAGAGGTTGAATTAGTAATTAAAAAAACCAAACTACTCACTGAGAAAAGGTCAGACCCAAATGGCTTCACTGGTGAATTCTACTGAACATTTGGAGAATTAATGCATTTCTTTACAAACTGTTCCAAAAAGCAGAAAAAGAAGGAACACTTCCTAATTCATTCTATGAGACCAGTGTAATCCTAATACCAAAACCAAAGACATCACAAGTGAAGAAAGCAATAGGCTAATATCTCTTACAAGTACAAATGCAAAAAATCCAAAATGAAATAAGAGCAAATTAAATCAAGCAACGTGTAAAAAGGATTATACACCATGGCCAACTGGCCCTTATCCTAGCAAGGCAAGGCTGATTTATCATCCAAAAGTTGATCAGCGTAATACACCATATCAATAGAGTAAAGAACAAAGCCACACGTTTATATCAGTAGAAGTGTACAATGTCTTTGATAAAATTCAACCATCTTTTATTATAAAAATACTCAGCAAACTGGAGGTAGAAGGGAACTTCCTCAACCTGATACATGGCATCCAGGAGAAACACCCAGCTACATCGTAGTGAATGGCGAAGGACTGCACACTTTTCTCTGAAGATCAGGAGCAAGACAAGGCTGTCCTCTCATCACTTCTATTTGAATTGTCCTGGAGGTTCTAGCCAGGGCAATTGAGCAAGAGAAAGAAATAAAAAGTATCAGATTGTAAAGGAAGAAGTAAAACATGTTTGTTTACAGATGATATGATCTTGTAGTATCTAGAAAACCCTTAAAAAGCCACTTAAAATACCATTATAGTTAATATGTGAGTTCAGCCAAGTGGCAGAAGATATATATATATCAGCTGTTATTTCTATACACATGCAATGGACAACCAGAAAATAGTTCCATTTAGAATGGCATCAAAAACAAAAACCTCCAACTGTTCTCTGTGGGTCTAGGTGTTAACATCCAAGACCATGGCGGCAAGTGGCCCCATGAAGGTGGTGGTTCCCAGCTGGCGTGTGGTGGGACACGTTCACAGCTCTGTGAAGTTATCCTGGGCCCTACGCAAAACCACTTCCTTCAGATCACACCCCCGCTGCCATCAGCAGGACTGTGCTTAAATATCTGCAACCAGGCAGCTGCCTGGTAGTGAAACTTGGGGGACCCAGTGTGCCTCCGTGCCCCTCAGTTCCTCACTCAGAGAAGTTTAGCTGTTCTGATCAAGTTTTGGTTCCTGTAACCAAGAAAGTGTCCCTGCGAGAGACATTTACATTTTTGTATAATTGAATTTATAATCCATTTCCTGCCATACATGGTGATAAAAATGAAAAGAGACTGGGTAACTCTGAGGGCCAAAAGATAAACTGGAAAGCAAAGTGTGATGAGAATGAACTTTCCTTGATTCTCAGTGTTGACTTCAACCCCTCTGCTCACGAATCAGAAATACAGAAGAATCCATATCCTTGGATAAGGCTGAATGGATGATAAATCACACACGTGATCTTATTTTGTCTTTATAAATAACTCAACAAAGTAAGCACGAAGCTGAGTCTCATCTACAGGGGAAGAAACTATAGATAACGACTACCCCAGGCCATCCTGCCCTCAACCAGTGGAGCTGGGACTTAAGCCTAAGTTTCCGATCCCCAAGTCACGTGCTCTGCCAATTACACTAACGTGGAAGGAGACTATGCTGTTGGCTTTTTTCCAGACAGAGATTTTAGTCACAGCTAGTATCCTTTATTATGATATAATCATTCTTTAAAAAATGACTTTAAAGGAGTTTCTTAGATCAACTGGAAAATGAAGGGAAGAATGACGAGCACTCCTTTCATAAATTCGCCACCAGAATGCCTCAGCTCACTTTCTCCCCCAAAGGCCATATCCCACAGAGGATGTGTGAAATCGCTGTGCCATCAGCCAGTGCTTGAGAATTTGCCATTTTAATTCAGGTCCTTGATGCAGCAGCCACGTTCTGACAAATGAATTGAGGCATATTTCAGAGCTGGCCCTTGCGGGGGGGCCTTTGATTGAATTACTATAAATCCTGAGAGAAATGCTAATTATAACAGCATCTGAGCTGTTCAGAGTCAACTGGAATCTGCCTTACCCAGGAGTACCTGTGTTGGTGGCCTGAAAGTGGGTCAGGGATTTTTTAAAAGATAAACATTCTTGTATTTCCATATTTAACACTATGTAGGTCATTGTCTACCTAAGGGCTCAGTTGATATTGAAGCTGCAAGAATCAGAATTGTGGCTGAGCAAGTGGCTGCATTTGATTTGGGGGTAGGTGCAGGGTGAGAGCAAAAAAACAGAGGGAAGAGCATGCTAGTCTCAAGTCCTCCTCCTGATAAGCATCAGCCTAGGAGGCACTTACAAGGACAGCACAGGACCTCCAAGTTAGGGGGCCCCTGTCAACCTTTCCTGAGCACACACAAACTGCACCCCCATGTCAGGGGACTTGGTCATCTCCATTCTTCTCTGCCTGGCAAGGGGGGCCTCTTGGGGCCAGGAGTAGGCTCTCACTAGCCTAGAGAGGTGGGCATGAATTTGGGGGTGCTGAGCACTATGATAAATTGTGCTCACTTAGCAATGCTATTTGGAATCTCTATACCTCTGTGCTTTAGAGGCTGAGGTGGAACCTGGGGCCCTGCACCCTAGGGAGGACTCTGTTAATGAGGACAGCTTATGTAGTTGAAGGATGTCACCTCTGTGCTTGCTAATTTGTTCTGTGGTCTCAGGATTTCCTGCCCCTCCTGTATTAAAACTTTCAAGTGGGAGAAAACCTTTTCTGGGAAAACACAGGGATGTGTGTTGCATCTGGATATTTTTTAAACATACATTTGAGAGAGTCAGACTTCCAAGGAGTGTAAGCAACCTTGGCCATGTGACTTTATTTCCCTGGGCATCAATCTATTTCTCTCAGGCTGGCTGATCTAATATCTGGAGGTTCCCTGAAGACCCTTTCTGCTCAGGAAAGTCTGGAGTGTGAAGCTGTCAGAGGGAGGATGCCAAGACCTTACCCTGGGGCTGTCATTTCGATCACAATGAGGGCTCTGCATCCAAGTGAGCTGTGGGCAGTCCGACATCCTGAGGGCCAGAGAGGGGTTTTCTCATGCCAATTCCCAAATTGCACCTGCTTTCCCCTTCCCAGATGGGACCCAGGACACAGTTTTCAAAGTTAATGCTTCCATTGCTGGTGAGCAGCGGGTCAGAGGGACCTGAGTTTGTATCAGGCTCCACCAGAGACACAGCACAGGGACATCAGGAAAGTTGTTTAATTCCTCTGAGCATCGCTAAATCTCTTTATTGGTAAAATGAGAATAATGATTTTGTTGATTCTACTTCATAGGTTTGTTACAAAGGTAAAATACATGGGAATTTTCTAAGCACAGGGCCTGATGTATAAAATGTCTGCCAGAAATGGTAGTCACAGCAGCCACCTCAGAGAGAGGGGCCACAGGACTGCATCTGTGCATCTTGGCTTTGGAGCGGCACAAAAGTCACCACCTTCATATATGTGCATAACTGTCTTATGGGGAGTTATTAAAGCCCTTGTGAGTGCCTCCAGAGGCAGAGTATGACCACAGGCAAGGGCTACACAGATCTTTGGCTGAATGTTCAGCTCATGGAAAAGGTTCCAGTGCTTAGTTCTGAAAAGTCCTGCAAGGGGATGAGAGCTAGTAGTCATGAGTCAGGGTGGATACTGTTAGGGGTCCCCCAGATTCCCTCAGGAATGAAGGACTGACTTCCCAAACATTCCAGTGCTCCTGGAAGACAACCCTTGGCTTCTGCCCTCTTCACGGATAACTACTTAGTGCAGGGGTACAAGGCCCAGCTCTGTCCACTTACCTGGCTTAGGGCACCTCTGAAAGGCCATCTCTGCTCCTGGGCTCTCTGTGGGCTTGGCCAAGGCTTTCTCCAAGATTGTATTGTAGCCCAGCTTCTCACCCTGTCCAGCTCTGCTCCCTTCCCTTCCCTTCCCTTCCCTTCCCTTCCCTTCCCTTCCCTTCCCTTCCCTTCCCTTCCCTTCCCTTCCCCTCTCCTCCTTTCCCCTCCCCTCCCCTCTCCTCCCCTTCCCTTCCACAGGAGTTGATCTTAGGAGGACCCTTGATGGTGAGGGTGGAATGGGAGAACAGACAAAAAGCAGGAAGACCTAATGTCTTGGAAATTCCCTCTAAACCCTCCTCTTCCAAAGGTTGAACTAAACAATCCTTGATGTGTCTTGAGTCTGTGCTCTAAGTCTGCATTTCATCAAGCGTGGTTCACAGCCCGAGGGGTCTGTACTGCTTGATGATCTGGAAGTTTCCTGAGCCCCACCTCGGCCCACACCCACTGAACCAGACTCACTGAACTGCATTTTTAACAGGCTCCTGTGCCATCCTTCCAACCACAAGGAAAGACAGCTGCCGTACAAGGTGGACCTTGTGCTTTTTGTTCCTGGAGCAGGTGCAACAAGGCAGAAAGTTCCAAGGCATCTGAGGTCAGTGTGGGATTTAGCTGATGCTTTTCTGGGTATAAAGGAAAAGGGCAGGGACCAACTTGGAGAGAAATCCTTCTCAGATGCAACCCTCCTTTGAGAGAATGTCAGCACCCACCAGCTGACTCTTCTTGGCCCAGCATGCTGTCCTCACACCATCAGAGTGAAATGACCTCCAGGTTTGAATGGTTTCATTGTTCATGTTTCCCACTAGGCCTTCTACTCCATGAACATTTTTTAAAAGAGGTAATTTACAGAAGTATGGGGGTCAGAGGTCATTTGCAACTTTTCAAGGCAATTGTTGAAGGATGTTGATTCCCACCCCAAAATGGAAAAACCTCCAATCAACCACTAAATATTTATAGATCACCTTATTATTAATTTATTTCAGCAGGAACTCAGGAAAGCACCCAAATTTTGTAACTGAGCTAGTCATTCAGCTCTAAGCCTGGCCACAGAAAGTGAGTCTGAATCATTTAGGAACTTGCACAGTGAAAATTCAGACCTCAGGTTTACAGTTCCCTTACCCACACTCGAGTTGGCCTCCAGCCTTGCACCAAAACACTTTCTCTCTGATGAGACCTTGCTTCTGTGAGACCACAGTCATGGCAGCACTCTCAGAGTCACAGACCAGCTCCAGCAGAGGGTGGCTCTGTGACCTCAGGCAAACTGTTTGCTCCACCTGCCTGAGCCTCACCTCCCTGACCTGTAAAATGGGGTCAGTAAGCTCCTTCCCTGGCCAATTTCTTACAGGAATCCTAGCATTGAAGCTCCTAGCCCAGAAAGGGCTGAACAAGTGGTTGTTACTCTATCTTCCAGTGGGATTAACTGGACCTGGGAGCACAATAAGGAGTTAGCTATCACCCTCTGCTCACAATTTTAGGCACCTGTAAGTGCCCAGAGCCAGGGGTGGAGGGAGAATGAAGAGGTTGTGAAGGTACTTACCACCTACCCTGAGGCAGAGAAACAAAATGACAAACAGCAGTACAAGGAAGCAAATGTTAAGCACTGAATAAATGGCTAAGGTAAATATTCCAGGATTAATATTTCAGAAGCACAAGATCTGGTAGGCCCAGGATGGCCTTTTGAGGTTGTGATTCCCACATTCAGCCGTATGATAGCATCACCTGAGGAAACTGAACCAAGTGCCAATGACAGCGCCCCACCCAGGCACTCTCTTTCATTGGTTTGGGGTACAGCCTGGCATTTGTATTTCTCCAGGTCTCTCAGTGGATTTCAATGGATTCTCTCAGTGGATTTGCACCAGGTGGGGACCTGCTGTGCTGAGGAACATGGCTTGAACCAGGCAGGACTTCCGTAACTCTGACATTTGAACAGCACTTTGCCATTCCAAGCATTTTCAGTTTCATTTCAAGAGACTTGGGAGAGGAGGCATTGGGCCAAAGGTTCGAAGTGACAATGATGTTTCCATTCTAAAGAAAATGAGGGCTGCTCCTGGGGCTCCGTGCTGTTAATTCCACGATAGCACTTATTCCTTAGGGAGGAGAAAGGGCTGTACCGTCCAACGGGTAAATAGCCCACAGAAATGGGAAGAAATGGATCCAAGTCTTTGGAGTTTATGCAATTTGAGGAGACTTTATGAAACAAATGATACAAAGTTATAACTACAACCACCTTGAGATTCACTAATTTAGGCAAGACCAGCCCCTAGGAGTATCAGGTTAGTAACATGCCTAAGGCCCTACTGCTAATAAGGAGTGGAGCTGCCATTGGAGTCCAGGTCTACCTCCAACCTCTTCGTCACTTGTTGGAAGCCCTGGTGCCTGCCTTCTTTTGAGTCATTAGAAAGTCCTTATTTAAATGCTGGTCCCACAGTGGAAATTACTGCCGATTCACAGTGTTTCAGATGCACCTCCCCAGTTGAGTCCTGAGTTGTAGTTTCTGTTTCCACAGCAGGTACTGTCCCAAAGGTGTTTCCCAGGAAAGGTGCCCAGAAGCATCTGCCACAGCATGAAGCTCCTGGCTACATGGTGAACTCCTCCCTTACAAAGCAGCTCAAGGCACAGCTCCAGAGTGAGCAAAGGGAAACCTCTGCTGTGGTGACCGCTGCTTCCAGCCAGGCCAGGGACATATCCAGAGCAGCCCTGCCAGGAGATTTTTAGGGATTTAAAAGCTGAGAACTGGAACTAAGTTCTTTCAAGGTGGCAAGAAGCCCATGAAGATGCTGCTGATGGTGAGAGGTGCACCTCAGGCCCTGCCTGGGAGCGCATGGGCTGGGGCACCATGAGAGAGGGAAGCTGGGGAGGGACAAGATGAGAAGAGCCACCAGGGCCCTCTGTCCTCAGAAGACAGGCTGACAGAAGAAGGAGGCCAACCCCGCACCTCAGCTGTCTACAAACTTAGCGCCCTGCTCCAGGGTGTGTGTCAAGGGCAGCCCGGCCTCTCGTGTCCATACCCTTAGTGTGAGTTTAGTTAGGGCTGTGTCTCTCTTTTGCCCCGGGTGCTGTTTTTAACTATTTTTATTAATTTATTTATTATTTCATCTTTGTTGTGTTTACTTGCTCCAGGTTTTTCCACTGAAAAGTGGGAGGTAATTACAGCTCCTGGCATGGTGGTTGTGATAGTTACAGAAGGAACACAGATCTGTGGAGACAAAGAGCTCAGCAACCCACAGCTAACCTCACATCTGCCCTTTTAGAAATTTTATTTATTTATTGTTATTATTTTTATGAGTAAGGAATAAGACTGCTTACTCTTACCATGCAATAGACTTTAAAGTTTGTGAGAACCTCAAGGCAGGGATAGGAGCCTTGCTCCTTCCTGAATCACCATGGCCCTTAGAAACCAGTTGCCTGTAAACAGCCTTAAAGGTCAAAGGTTTTCCAGGGGGGCTTGGAGCAGGTAGTACGCGTGCTCAGAACTCTCAGAGCCTACAGTGGGGTTGACTCCACTGATCCAGAGCCATTATACAGAGGCAACGTGGAGCTGATGGTTGCAATGAAATGTGTGAACCATGGTCCTGGGAACGTGTGGTAGTGTGGGCTTGGGCAGAATGTGGGCCTCCCAGGTCAAGTCACACTAGGGAAGTCACAGGTGAGGTGAGCCTTTGGGAAACCTTTTCTGTTAAGAAGGAAGGGATCCTTTTTAGCAACACATCACATGTGGTCCTGATAAGAAGTGTATGATATGCAGGACTCTGAGCCTGAGGGCTAGAGTCCAGGACTGGCTATTGGCCAAATGTGTGTCCTGGGGATGGCCTTCCCCTCACCAAGGCACTAAAGGCTTCATTAACCAAATGGAGGCATGGCCTGGATGATCTCCAAGCCACTTATGCACTTTATTTTACCTATTGGAAAAAGTTCATGAAAATGCATGTAATAAACTAACTGGGGCTTTATTATCAATGGTAAATATAATCAGTCAATGAACAAATCAATCAGCCAGGTAATTATAGAGGACTCAAGGGTCTAGAATTGTTCCAAACACTTTGGGGTGTTAAAGAGACATACTGCCTACAGTTGGATTCTCAGCCTCTAAAGAACCTACAGCACAGCTGGTACCCACTGAAGTGGCCTCTCCAATTCTTTTGTCCATCTCTTTGTTTGAAAATCTCTATACACATTCACGTTGGTTTCTAAAGGTCATTCTCCAATACAAGGAACCAGGGCTCCTTGGAAAAGTGACTGATTCCAGAACCAAGACAAGGAAGTACAAGATGGACCTGGATCATCCTGTTATGCCAGAAGGTAAGGAAGTGCTCACAGAATGATGGGGATGTGTGAAGAAAACTCAGAAGACAAGAGCCAGCTTGATTGTGTTCCCACTGATTAAATCTGGGACAACTTAAGCATCAAAATAAATAAGGGCAGTAATTGATTCAAAACCATTAAAATGGTAGGAATCCATGAGTCCATACCTATATAAATACGTATATAGAGACTTTTGGCCAACATGGAGGTGTAATTAGACACACTGTGCCTCCTCGCACAACCAAAATAAGGACAATAACAATTTAGAAACAAAAACAACCAGTGCCGACAGAAAATTGAACTGTATGGAAGTCCAACAACCAAGGAGTTAAAGTAGACATATTCATCCAGACCAGTAGGAGGGGTGGAGTTGGGTTGCCAGGAGGAGTGGGGTCTCAGCAAAGTGGTGGCTGGAGAACCCCAGGCATGCAAGGCAGCAGCTGTCGGACTCAGCACGGCAGTGGATTGTGGAGGGGCGTGGTGCACAAGGCAGCTGGCAGACTGGGCGGTCCCACATTTGTGCATAGATAAACCAGGTGAAACTGGGAGTGAGACAGACTGCGCAACTCAGGGCTCCAGCTCTGGGAAATAAGGCCTCAAAACACCGATTGAAAACACCTGTGGGGGTTGAAGTGCCGGGAGAAACTCCCAGCCTCACAGGAGAGTTCGTTGGAGAGACCCACAGGGTCCTAGAATGTACACAATCCCACCCACATGGGAATCAGCACCAGAAGGGCCCAATTTGCTTGTGGGAAGCAGGTAAAGTGACTGGAATCCAGCAGAGAGCGGAGCCAGCACCATTGCTCCCTCTCGGACCCCTGTCCCATGTACAGTGTCACAACCTAGCCACTGGGTTGACTCACCCTGGTGAACACCTAAGGCTCTGCCCCTCACTACATAACAGGCATGCTGAGATAAAAAAAATGGCCCAAATGAAAGAACAGATCAAAGCTCCAGAATAAATACAACTAAACAGCGAAGAGATAGCCAACCTGTCAGATGCATAGTTCAAAACACTGGTAATCAAGATGCTCACAGAATTGGTTAAATTTGGTCACAAATTAGATGAAAAAAATGAAGGCTATGCTAAGTGAAATAAAGGAAAAATGTACAGGGAACCAATAGTGATGGGAAGGAAACTGGGACTCAAATCAATGGAGTGGACCAGAATGAAGAAACAAAAATTCAAAAAAATGAGGAAAGCCTTAGGAACCTTCGGGACATCTTTAAACATTCCAACATCCAAATTATAGGGGTACCAGAAGGGGAAGAGGAAGAGCAACAAGTGGAAAATTTATTTGAACAAATAATAAAGGAGAACTTCCCCAATCTGGCAAAGGAAAAAGACTTCCGTGAAGCTCAGAGAAGCTCAGAGAGTTCCAAACAAGTTGGACCCAAGGAAACACACACCAAGGCACATCATAATTACATTACCCAAAATTAAAATTAAGGAGAGAATCCTAGAAGCAGCAAGAGAAAATGAGACAGTTACCTACAAAGGAGTTTCCATAAGACTGTCAGCTAATTTCTCAAAAGAGACCTTATAGGCAAGAAGGAGCACGAAAGAAGTATTCCAAGTCATGAAAGGCAAGGACCTACATCCAAGATTGCTCTATCCAGCAAAGCTTTCATTTAGAATGGAAGGGCAGATAAAGTGCTTCCATTCTAGGTCAAGTTCAAGGAGTTCATCATCACCAAGCCCTTATTATATGAAATGTTAAAGGGACTTATCTAAGAAAAAGAAGATAAAAAACATGCACAGTAAAATGACAGCAAACTCACAATTATTAACAACCACACCTGAAACAAAAACAAACTAAGCAAACAGCTAGAACAGGAACAAAATCACAGAAATGGAGATCACATGAGGGTTAGCAACAGGGGAGTGGGAGGGGGAGAGAGGGGGAAAAGGTACAGAGAATAAGTAGCATAGATGGTAGGTAGAAAATATGGGGAGGGTAAGAATAGTATGGGAAATGTAGAAGCCAAGAACTTATAAGTATGACACATGAACATGAACTAAAGAGGGGGGAAGTGAGTCGGAGGGCGGTGCAGGGAGTAGGGGAGTGAGGGGGGAAAATGGGACAACTGTAATAACATAATCAATAAAATATATTTAAAAAACACACAAAAAATAAAATGAATACATATATACTTTCACACACACAGGAAGAAGGAAAGCTCTTCTTACAGCCAACTAGCAAACGTAGAAAGAATAATGGAATTTTTAAAAAATCATCATTTTTCAACCAGTATGGTAATTGATTCAGGCAAGTAGTTATCAATTTTGCTGAAATTATTGAGTGCAAATTTGATGAAGAACAGGCTGACAATAATTACAAAGAGAAAACTGGTAAATTTGCAGATGAGACAACTGGTAGATCACCAAATGATCAGAGTTATTGTCACCAATAATAGGACAACATCAGGTGCTAGCACTGAAAAGGACAATAGCAATATTAAAGTCCATGAATTATTAATTGCATATTATGTCAGGCAGGCACTTAATGTGGCCCCCAGGATGCTCACCTCTCGCCGTTCTGAGCCTTGTTAAGACCCCTTGAGACTGAGCAGGTTATGACCTACTTCTGGCCAACACGGTACAGTAAAAGTGATTGGAGGTACACAATGACACAGTCATCATTACATGACTGCATTACATGAGATGGTAGCCCCATCTTGCTTAAGTCTCTCACTGCCTTGTTGGTTTTGAAGAAGCAAGCTGCCATGATTTTGAACTGTCTTTGATTTCATAATTTCCTATACTTTTTTGCAATTAAGAGGTACACTAATCTTATCCTGATCTCCTATTTTCTGACATTTTGAACTTGAGTTTGCCATAAGTGCCCATGCTACTATTCTTTTGTGTTTAAGAGTCATGGCTTAAAAATCTCATCAGAGGCATTATGAACTGAAGCGCCCCATTATTTGCGGTGTTTCCAAGAGGAGAGAGTATCTATTCATTGGTTTTCAATGCATGACTTCTGTAAAGAGTCAGTAGGGTTTTCCAGGAATGGGGCTACTTAACACGATGGCCTGTAATTGTGAAGGTTCAGACCACCTGCTGGCTTGGTTCTCTCAGGAGAGGCCATCCTCTGCCAGACTTGCTCTGGCAGGTCCCTAAACCCCAATCAAACACAGTATTTTCCTCTCCAAGTCTTCTCTTGAAGCCTGGGAAAGCCATATTGGCAAGATGACAATGATACCAGCAGAGGTCATTTAAAACAGTTGAAAAGTGAACATCTTAAGAAGAATTCCTGCTGTTATTGGAATTGAGGCAGAGGGTGCTGGTGCCCAGATATGGACAGAATGCCAGAGGCTCACGCCTGACTTTCAAGAAGTAGTAGAGTCAAGAAATTTTAGTAAAGTTGGCAGCTTGGGGAGGAGGGACTCCTGAGAACTGGGTGGACCAGTGTTTTGTGGTAAGTGAAGTCCCCAAGATTACCTGTGCCTTAGTGTGTCCATCTGTGAATGGGCCTCCTTCCTAGAAATGGAGTGAAGAAGAGCTGACGAGTCTGCCATGCCCAGGTAGTGGAGAGTGGGGAGGCTGGTCAGCACTGCCCCACTCACCCCTGCTCTGTGATCGGCACCACGCTAACTCAGACGCTGCTGCGGGTCTGGGACACCAGGCCTTCCGGATCTCTGAGAAGGAATTATTAATGGGCCTTTGTGTCTGCTACAAACCAATGGCTAGTCATGATTTTCTCATAGAAATGATTCCTTTATTCCCAATGCTCCAATTTTCTGATCAATTTTAGCACATGGATGGGTGTTGCTCTCTCTCCCTGGACAGGGGGTAGAGCATCCTCCGACTCATGTGGGAAACAAAGCCCTGGCAGCATCCTGATTCCAACACGCCGGGAGCCTGGGGTTCAGAGTCCCGTGTGAGACAACTGAATGCCAGCATCTCTGTATTTTCTAAAGGGAGCCATGAAAATCTTGCATTTATACTAAAAAGTGTTCCCACTTCATTGAAATTCAGGCTTGAACTATCCACCCTGATCACGTCCAGAAGCCCTTTCTCTAATTTTGGAAGCAGCGATCTCAGGAGAGAAGTTTTCCATCTGTCTCCTTCTGAGGCTAAGCTGTTAGTGCAGTTGATTATTTATTACATCTCCCACTTTACGTTAAACTATGATTTTCTTTTTTGCCGAGGTTGGTATAAAAATAGGGTTGGTTGGCATGGCTTCTGCAGAATGATTTTTTAAAACCGCATTTTGTGATGTTGGGGGTGGGGGGCGTGTTGTAATTATTTTCAAACTGCTTTCATCTTAGCCGGTACTCGATACCGACTCTGGCTGTTCACACTCACGCTGCCCTGTATCAGACGTCTGTGTGACTGGTGTATGTGTGTACAAAATCGGCAATAAAGAGCCATGTCTTCCAAAGCTCTCATGTGTGAGCGTATGGGTGTAGGGGACGGGCTGTTTGCCCCCCGAGGCAAGGAGATGAGAAGGGAGCACATCCACACAGCACTCTGCAGGGTCTCACAGACAAAACAACGGACATTCAAAACATCTCCTGGTCCTGCAGGGGAGCCAGAGCTGTGCCAATGATGTGTTTATCGGGGCAAAGCTGCCCAAGCCCCATGGAGAAGGGAGCTGGGCTTCTCAGGCCTGGAGCCTCCAGCTGGCTAGTGGTCCCTGGGAATCCTGGCCTTCTACCCTGGCAGGGACACAGCTGAGAGCACCACCATTTGCTGGGAGTTCACCCAGGGTCTGGAGGAAAGAACTGGACCCATGGCGCCAGCATTCTTGCAGTTAAATCATTATTATTCACTTCTACAAGCAGGAGCGTTCTCTTCCAGGCGGTCCCCGGCCACTCGTGTCATGCTAACAGAGGCTCAGGGATGGTGAAATAGCCGTGAAGGATGGTTATTTCATTGCAGTGGAGTCTGATCATTTTCCGCCCAGCATCTTGTGTTTGGAAGTATCCTATCAGACACAAAAGGAAAAGGTCTGTATCTTTAGCACATAATTAAAGTATCACTTTTCTCAATGAAACATTATCTGAATTATCCCCCCAAAAAGTGTTGTTTACAACAGTGCCTGGAAATGTAACATTGCCAGCTAGAATAGCACAGAAAACGTTAGCTAACGTTAGTCTCCCCATCCCTGCAGTTGTTCCTTTGATGTGCTGGTTGGAATAAACAGGCTTATCTCTCTTGTCATACAACACTGTCTTTCATTTAATGAAGATGTTATTAAGATAAAATCTCTATTCAATTCCGTATTGTACCATATTAACACACACAATTAGTAATGCTTTATCAGTTAAAAAGAAAGATGATGGCTGCTTTTAAGCTAAATTACCTTTATCATGGTAGCACATGAAGGAAACTAAAAATATTTACCCAAGTGTATGCTAATTCTTATTTAATTTTAACACTGCTTTTATCAACCAAATGAACCAATGAATTTTATTAAAGGGAATGTTATTACAGACCAGAGCTTCCAGTACTGCATTCCATCTGCTTTTATTTGTATAATTTTGATGGTTTCCTTTTCTCTTTCATTTCATTTTTAATTAAAAGGAACACATGGAATATTGAACATTTGGGCCTAATTTTAGCAGAATTTGGAATAATTAGACCTATGTTCTTGTTAATATAAAGACTGTCAGTGTTGGGACTGCAGGGCTGTGTCTGCTCCTTTGAAATGCACCTCCCCTGCCTGCCAAAGCACACTCCGCAAGTAAGGATGGTGGGGGCGGGGGTGTTAGGGGCATTGCCACGACCTTCAGACTCCTGAACACAACACGTGGCAACAAAAAATTTTACCTTGGTGATTTTACACTTAGGGAAGCCAAATAATTCCTTTCTATAGCTTAGTAAATGCAGCCTGCAGTACAAAGGAGGCGCATGCTATAGCAGAAAACACCTCAAAATTCAAGCGTTTCTTCCCAGCAAGATGTAAACAAACCTTGCTTCCTTTGGTTCTGGGGCTGCCCTGGGGTTTAGATTCGACTCTCTAATTGTGGGTGTGTATACAGATGGGAGAGGCTGCAATTAAAAAGACTCTTGTATCGAGGAGCTTCTTGACCTTCTTGGACTAAGACTTTCTTCCTAAGCTTTCTTGACCCTTTTTTCCCCTAGTAAAAATCAAGTGTGGTAGCAGTCAGTCAGTGGGAATTACTATATTCTTGGGTGGCAGTTTGCAGTTATAAGATATAAGTTCAAATCTTAGTATATTTTAAAATTCAAATAATAATAAATTTTTTACTTGCTATTCGGAAACCTTGGAGACTGAACTTAAGCTCACCTTTAACTGCTTTTAGAAAAGCAAACTAGGGTGACTGAAGGAAGGGCACCTTGAGAATTGCCTCTCAGTACAGGGCCAAAGAGCAGAAGGCCCCCCAAGCCGGCAGTGAGGGGCGACGGCGTGGCTGGTGTCCTGCGGACACTCAAGAGTACTGGGCAGCACCGCTTGGCTGTCTCTTCACATTGATCTGGTGGTAACTCTGCAGAACTAGACAAACATACCACGAGCCAGGTCCTTTGCACTGGCCCCAAATGGCCAGGACTAATATTAAAACTCATGTGCTTACATAAGAGTCATTCTCAGAGAAATTGTAATGAAAGTATATTTAAAGAAAAAAGTTAGCAGTGAATTGAGTGGTGTGTATTTCACATCATGGGCATTTTATGTCTTGTGGTTAAAAGTCTATTGATCAGGACATCTGAGTGCCGCTAATCTTAGTGTGGACACTTATTCACTCATGCGACTCTGAGCAAGCCAGGTGGTCTCTCTAAGCCTTGGTTTTTTAAATCTGTAAAATGAGGCAGGTAGCTGCCTAATCTATAAAGTATAAGAAATGCTACAAATTCTTCTAATGCTCAAGATCTCCTAAAGAGAGACTGAGAAAATAAAATTGTTTTGAAATTTTTGAAATAATGACACAGTGCAAACTATCATTATCATTTTTTAACTGAAATCTGAGTCATTTTTTACTCTCTCTAAGCCAAAATCATTTGAAGATGTTACTGGAGAGTAAATTAGAAAATGTCTGTGGTTGAAAGGAAAATAATTTCCAGTGCCGGTTCCAAATGGGCATCTCTGACTCTCCAGCTGATGCCGAGGGCATGAATACTCTTACAACCACAAGGTGCTTTGGCAAGTTGGAAACAAATACTTCACATTGAGTTTGTATATACCAATATTCAAGGAGCAGTTTCCTAGTAGTAGAAGCATCATTCTTTTCGATGAGTTACAGCTACCTGAAAGCCCCCTTATAGCGGATAGCCTTATAGAACTTCACAGCAACCCTAAGTAACCATGTAATGGACCCAGAGCCTCTCTACCCCTTCCTTGCATCAGTACTTCACAGCTGTGGAAGACTCATAAAATTCAGAGGTTGGCAATTTATACTTAATACACGTGAAGACCCTGCGTGCAGGGAAGATCTCCACTCCATTAGATGGCTTGAGCATCAGCATCTTCAGTGTACAAGGCTTATCACAGTAAGCCTATTAATTCATTCCTGAGGGACAGAAGGTGAGAGCAAAGCCACTTCAGCGAGCCATTTGCATTCTTTTTTCCTGAGATGAATCCTTCATTTATTTTCATCTTGTAATAATGCACTTGCCAAATATACAAAAATCTCATTTTCTGCCTCTACAGTATATGTGTCTCCTTACTTTAATATGTCTTCTTCTTAGGAAGTAGTATTGTTTCAAAATTGCATTTTAAACAGGAAAAGAAAATCAGTCTCCCTATAATTGGGGAATATAACCAGATTATTTGCAATCAACATGTACTTAATGCCTTATTACCCTAATGGAAGTTATTGTAAGTGATGATAAAATTGTCAGAAAGAAGTTATGCTAAGTGATGCTAAAACTGGCATTATCAAGGAAACACGTGAGAGATATGATCTCTCTGCCATCAGAGGGCACAGCAAGAAGGCAACCAGTCTGCCACCAGGAACCCAACTGGCCGGCACCTTGATTTTAGATTTCCCGGCCTCCAAAAGTATGAGAAATTAATGTCTGTTGTTTAAGCTATTATTAGTTACAGCAGCCCAGGCTTACTGAGACAGAGGCATACAGCAGGTCAGGGACACCCACAGCCAGAGGAGACGTTGGAGGGCAGAGGTGAGATGGGAAGAGCTCAATCCCTATGTTGTCACTATGTTTTGCATGGTTTTGCCCATTTGGTGCATTTCTCTTTGTTCTCAATCTGTGGTTTTTGCTGTTGATCTGTGATTCCCAGGCTTCATATCAGAGAAGGAATCAGAAATGAAATGATGATTCTGTAGGCAGGAGGAAAACAAAAGCAGCGGTGTGCAGGTGTGCACGCGTGAAGGAGTGGGGCCCTCAGGCCAGGAGAGAGAGCTTCTGAGCCTCCAGACCAGGAACAGGGACCGAGGGAGGAAGTGCTCTCCCTGCACCCAGGGACTCGCTCACAAGCGTTTGGTACCCTCGTGACTCCACCACCTCTTTTTATTAATGTTTTTTTTGATAAGTTGAGAGGACAATAAATAAATATGGATTTCTAAATTAGATGCGACCAACTGCAGCTTCTCTCCTAACAGCCTGATGCTGTCTTCACGTTGGCATTAGTGGGGCAATGAGGCAGCTGTGAGCATGTTCCCAAGGGGGAAACACAGCAGTCGTGGAGGAGGAGTTTGCAGGTGAGTCTCCAGCCTGCAACTCCTGAGTGATAATGCTCTTTAAAGGAAAAGCAGTGTGTTTGGAACATCGTCCCTACCAGAATATAAGCTCTGTGCGGTGGCTGCTTTTGTTTAGTCCTTCACCCCTTTCTCCTCAGCACCTAGGACAGGGCCTGGGGGCTGCTCAACAAATAAATACACGTTGCTAGAGGCACACATGAAGATCTCTTCCTGTATTGTAAAAAAAAAAAACAGAGTAACTCACATTTATTTGAGTTACGTATTCAATTGAGGTGATCTCTAACACCTCCACTTAAAAAGGGGAAAAGAAGAAGCCCATCACTTCCAACTTGCAAACCTTCTCATCCTCCCATCATTTTTATTTCTGCCCGTTACCTCTGTCTTTTGAAAGGCCAGTGTTTGGAAGCTCCAGGTCATTTCATTCTTCTTCCACAGCTCATCACATCTCAATAGATGAAAGATCTAGCACATTCTGATCTACAGTGTCCATTTATTCTCTCCACAGTGATCCTCGGCCTGGCCCTCTGGCCTAGGCAGAGGCGCCAGCCTCCTTACTGGTCCCCCTGCCTCCACAGTGCATCCTACGGTCCAAGACTGGACCCTTCTTCCTTCCGTATAGGTGTGATCATTTCCACTCTGTCAGAGTGTGCTAATGTCCCCACTGACCATAAGGCCCTGTGTTATGAACCCCAAACTTGCTGTCTCAGCCTTGCCTTTCCTGGGTGTATGACTTGTTCATAGGGCCTTTTTGGTGCCAGAGACGTTTGACATGTCTGTTTTAAAATGTGGGTTTTACCAAAAACAAAACGAACAAACAAACAAAAATTCCAAGATCACTATCATTTTCTCTACTTCTAGTACATCCTTGCTTTCACTACAGTCCTTTGCAGATTACTCAATGTTGCTTTATCTTATCTCATTCTAATAGTTGATTTCAACCTATATCCTCTTCTGAAAATGGCCTATCAGTTAGTTGCATTGACCTCACTGGACTGCTCAATCCACTGTGGAATGGTGATTAAGGACTTGGAGCTCTGGAATCCAAAAGATCCGGTTAAATCTCTGCTGGGCCACTTAGGGGTTAGAGGACTTGAGAATGTCGTTCTCTTTGCCTCAATCTCTTCATCTATTCACGGGGTTGGTAAGAGTACCAATCTCTCAGGTGCAAAGGTTAAAAGTAATTAAATTTGTAACCGGGTAAGTCTTCCAAATAAAATGAGTTACTTTGGGTTTTTTTTAATCAAAATATCTCTTACTTTCCGCTGCAACAGTGATGTTTGATACGGCTTTGCTAGTCTGCCTGCCTCGAAAGCCAAGACAGCAGTTAAAATGGTTTAAATAGTAGACTTCCTTACCTAGCTCCTCCATTCATTTTTTTGGTTTTTGATTGTGACTATCAGTTAATCTTAAATGTCAAATATCTCTATTTATAAAAGGTGATTATGGGTATCTTCTATCGAATTATAATACATTTCTCAAGGGATATGTATAATATAGAAAAATGTGCTGTTCCTATATGAGTAAAAATGATGATCTTTGAAGACAATGGGATATTCAGAAAGAAGGAGTCACTCTTACTAAAGAGCAGACACATGTACAGGTCTCTGCACACTCTTATCTAAAGAAACTGAATGCATTGGTCTTCCTGAGCAGGTGAACAGAAGAATTTCATTTACAGAATGCCTGTGAGTGACTAGCACATCCCCGTCTTCATAAGGCCTAAGACTAGAGGAGGAAGCAATATGTAATGTGGTAGCTGGTAGCATACAGGTAGAACAGGGAACATGGTCACCCAGAGGGATTGAGTGGGGCCACCATGATTCCCCATGTGACAACTATTATTTTCTACAAGGGCATTTAGAAGGGGACTGTGCACTCTTCTCCCAGTGCCACGATGGAGAACTTTCCTGTAAAACAGATTTCCTTCCCAACCAGGGGATGCAAACATGGAATCTCCTAGCACAGTGGCAAGGATGGTGGTTGCATGGGTGAATTTTGCAATGGGCAAGATCTGCTAAGGTCACCACAGATTGTATTAAGTATCTCCTTAGCCTCTTTTCAAATTGCAATAAACACATGACTGACGACAGCCCTGAACTGGCCAAGAGAGAGAGGACCAGGAATACACCCAACAGGAGAAAGAAATACAGTAGCTGTACAAGAAGAACTAACCTGACCCCAGGGAAATGTGGCTTTTGCCCTCTGCCATGCAGTTGGGATCTCTAAGCCCATGGGATGTCCTGACAGGAGTGTTTTCATTTGCCTAGGAGCTTTGGTCATTGGACAGTGTAATAATGTGATTTATGACAGGGGTTTTGGGGCAGCCCATATCAGTCCTGACCTCCAGAAGGGGCTGGAAACTAAAGGTCAGCCATTCAGGCAATATGTGATCAAGTCCCAGTAAAAACTCTGGACACCAAAAGCTTGGGTAAGCTTCACCCGTTGGCAGTGTTACGAACATATTGTCCCACACATCATGGTCAGGACCCCACTGGGAGAAGACAGACATGGGAGAAACAGCTCCATGTTTGGGCCCCTTCTGGACTGTCTTTGAATCTCTTCCCTGACTGATTTTAATTTGCATTTTTTTGCTACAATAAAACTGTAATCATAAGTAGAGCAAAAAATAAACAAAAATAAAATATGGGTTTTATTATGATTCAGATATGGTGAGGCCAAGTGATTAGGAGCCCCATTAAAAAGGTAGTTTGGTACTCACAGTTCCCAAGTGCAGGGTGCCTGCTACACCAGGCAGGGCCACGTGGGGAAGCACAGAGTTAGTCAGGAGGCAGAGGGAGTGAGGGGAGTGTGTGGGTGGGCCAGAGCTTTTACTGTGGTTCCTTTGGGAAGGAATGGGCGAGGCAGGGTAAGCAAGCATAGGGTCGGCTACTTTGAATAATTTCAGTGGGCTCCAGTGTGCAGGGGATGGAGGGGCTGTGCCGAGTTGTCTGGTGCCTGGCCCTGGGTGATCAGGGCAGGGAAGAGTGTGAGGGCCTCACAGAGGAGGAGGTGGGGACTATGGGCTCTGGTTAGGTTAGTTTGCTTACATGGTGCTCATAGGCCTGAGAATTAGCCCTGGGCAGGAGTAGTCTCTCTGGGCCCATCTAGGCCTCAAGATGTCAAAGTATCAGGAAATACAGAAAACAAAAAACATAGTTAATACTGTGGTCACCCCCCACCCAATCATTAAACCATTGAATAATACCCAGAGTAGTCAGCCTCCCCTATTACTGGGCTTCTCCCCTTTCTCACACCCGCTCCAATGCAGATGCCCCTCCCCTAATTTCCACCCCAGTTCGACTTACCTTTAATTAGCTAGAAAATGCTCAGCAACTGATGGGAAATTACTTGGCCTTTCCCGTCTGCTCCCTGGGGATTGCTGATCCTCACAGTCAGGTGGGCCCCATCCCCTGGTCTCTGGGCTGCAGCCACTTCCATGTCTGAAAGCCTGTCGTGGTCCATTTCCTTTACAATCAGCTATTAAGAATCAAAACCAGTCATCTGTTCAGCTAGGTATTTGCCATTTGCCAATTCACAATGCTTAAAATAGTCATCTCGAGCCATTTTGTTAATTTTTAACGGGCTCTGTCTGTGCCGCTGGACGCCAGTTCCTGAAAGCAGCCACTCTGCTCGGCCTCCTGGTTACTTACGAACTTGGCCAGCCCCCAAAGGCTTCTTTTTTCCATCCCATAGACTTTTATTCCAGCTTTAGAATAACATAAATTCCACCTGATTACTCACTTCCCTATTTTGTTCTCGTTGAGTCATTACTCGCTTTTATTAAAAATGGTGGTGACCCAACTTGCCAACGCACAAAGAAGTAGTTTCCTTCAGCATCTGTATGATGAGCACCCTCTTCGGATCACTTTTTAATTTCACTTATTTTGGGAGAACAAATGTGGACAATAAACAAAAAGATGAAAGTGGGAGATTGTCATTTCTTCTACATGCCTCAAAATTTTTCCTGAAAGGGGTGTATCATTTCACCCTCTTAAACTATTTCACTGTATTTTAGTAGCTTTTTACAAAACATCCCATTCATGTATATAGGACAGAGGTTAAGTAAACTTATTGAAAACTATAATGAAGTTTTATTCTCCAATCTGACATTTAAATAAAAAAAGATTTTTAAAAAGTCTTTATGATTGAATTTTTCTCCCCAAAATTTCTTTCATGACTGAGGATGAAAAAAACCATCAAAGTATACTCTTGATGTCTGCCATTCATCCTAATGGTGCTTTTAGTGCTCTGTAGGTTTCTAGTCTGTGTATAGATGTATAAGAATAAAGGACATTCAGTTTTGAATAGTTAACTGCGGTTAATCCTAAAGGACAAAATCATTGCATAAATTACACAGAACCAGGCCTGGCTGGTGTGGCTCAGTGGATTGAGCACTGGCCTGTGAACCAAAGGGTCAATCAACAGTTGGATTCCTAGTCAGGGCACATGCCTGGGTTGTGGCCAAGTTCCCAGTGGGGGCCATGTGAGAGGCAACCGCACATCGATGTTTCTCTCCTTTTCTTTTCCTCTCCTTCCCCTCTGTCAAAAATAAATAAATAAAATCTTTTAAAATTTTTTCTATAAAAACACATAGAACCAGCAAATGCCAAATTTGCTTATTACTGGAGATGTTCAGTGTGAAACAGAACTTTCTTAAGTGGGCTATAGTAATAACTTTGGCCACTGTGCTAAATAACCTACATAGATTTTTCCATTGAATCTTTAGAATAACCCTGTGAGGTAGGTACTCTGATGATCCCCATTTATCAGATGAGAAAATGGAGCTGAGGCTTAGAGGGCCTGGATACCTTGCCCAGGTTGCCCAGCTGCAGAGCCAATCCCCTGACTGCCTAGGACTGAGGGTCTTCCCCACTTGGCCACCTCCCTCCCCACGCTGCAGCCAGACACGGGCTCACCAGAGGACAC
Organism: Sturnira hondurensis; assembly: GCF_014824575.4. Lineage (NCBI taxonomy): Eukaryota > Metazoa > Chordata > Mammalia > Chiroptera > Phyllostomidae > Sturnira > Sturnira hondurensis. Next base: position 1,854,573 of record NW_028081809.1, read on the forward strand.
AGTTCATCAGTATGATATGCCCTTGAGAAAAATGAAATAATTCACTACAAAACATCCTGGAGATTTGAGAAATAACTGTTGGTGACCATTTGGACTAGGAACTGCAGAACTTCAATTGTACCCACCGTAAGCTCCCTGGGGGCAGGACACATGCGAATCTTCCTTTTCCTATTCCTACCAACCCGCAACCCAGTGCTGGGCATTGGGCAATGCTGAGGAAGCCTTGGGAGGTCACACAAGTCAGAACACCTGGTTTTGACTCTTCACTGTGTGACATCAGGCAATTCACCTAACCTTTGTGGATCTCAGTGTTCTCATTTCTACAGATGGGGGTGAAATCTACTTCCTGTGGTGGGTGTCAAAACAAGTGAGAAAATTATTGTGAAAGTGTTTTGTAAAGTGTTATTAATATAAATATAAGCAATTAAGCGAGGTCCAGTTGAGTTGCAGCATGCTTATGTCTAGGCACAGAGACTTCAAGCTGCCTACTCTCCAGGCAACTTTGCCATTCTAGAGACTCCAATTTCTGAGTCCACACTGGACAGGTTATGGACAATGCTGAAAATAAAGGTGAAATAGGTGGAATACGCCAGGGATTCCCAGCCAAAACTCCTTAGAGCCAAGTGATGCTGCTGGCCATGCTCCGAAGTAGAAGAAACCATAATCTCTAACATTATGGTCACTGTCACTCAGGTGTACCGGTCACTAGATGAGCCATGGCCAGCATGCACTGCTTTGACCTCATGTATAACTGAAGGGACTAAAGTGTACAGAGGCTGAAGGGCTCGTTCAAGATCATGCGGCAAGCGGTGGCAAAGGCAGCCCACTGACCAGTGTGGTCTAACTCTGGAGCCCTCACACCCTGACCACTAGGCTGTGGACTGCCTGGTTTTGCTCTCTGAAAGCTTGAGGAGATTTGGAGAGGTGGAATAGCTGCCTGTCCTCCCCACAGGGGCCCAGTTATGTGGGGATGGAATGCCAGATACTACTGGCTCATTAAGCAATAAACCTTCCTCTGCATGCCCCGTACTCCTCACCCCTCCTCACGTACCTCAGTAGAACAGAGAGAAATGTCACACTCTGGCTGACAGAACTTTGTGGAGGGCAGATTGGTTCATGGCTAGGCCCTGTAAAAATGATGCCCTCAAAGCCTTTGTGAGGACAGATGTGGGCACCCTCGACAGAAGGGAGAGCTGGCCCGGCCTGGACAAGGAGGAGGACCCACAGGGTGGAAGCCTGGGCTCTGCCTGAGGCTGGAGAGGTGGTATTTGTTTTTGTTTTTTTATTAAGGAAATTCTCATAAGATGAACCACTTTAAAGTGCCATCTAGTTCATTCACGTTATGCAGCCATCGTTTCTAGTTCCAAAACATTTTCATCACCTCCAAAGGAGACCTTGTGAGGGAGGTCTTAAAGTCGTAAGGTCTGAAGTAGGTAACGTAACTCCCAACCTCCAGGTCCTCTGGAGGAGCTCTGGTCCTCCCAGGTCCTCTCAGCAGCTTCAGTAGCTTTTGCATAAATGCATTCCAGTGGGGGTCCTAAAGGGGGGTTGCCCCATATCGGGACAAAGGACATAGAGAAAAGGGAGGTAGGATCCAGACCAAGAGTACATCTGGGGTGTTCCAGAGTCATCAGGAGGCCACTGGGGGTTGGGCAAGTCGAGGTTCCACCCCAAGAAAAATGAGGCCTCAGCTGACATCTGTGTTATATAAGCAATTTGTGTGCCTAAGAGGCAGCTTCTCAAGCTCAGCACAGAACACGTCTAGTACATAAAATGCTTTCCTCAGAGCTGTACTCACTGTACCTTGCATCACAGAAGCAACTGTGCTTCAGACAGCCGTGGTAAATTGTCCCAGAAGCAAAAGCTGTTTTCCTATTCGCTCTAGAATCATCTTCAAGACAGAGTCCCATCTCTCATCATTTCTGCCTTGGGCAAAGCTGACAAGGACAGAGAGGAGCCCAGAGCTCCTGGCCTTGCTGGCAGGGGTCCCCTTGGACAGGCACCATCCCCAGCTTCCTGGAGCCACAGAGGAGCAGGCTTCCTTCCACCCCAGACTGAGGCTCAGCTGTGCCCCTCCCCCAGCCTACTCCTCCTGTCTGGAATTTGAGCCACATTTTTTCATTTCCCTCCTGGTGCATTTCTGGTATTTCTTATTTGCTTTTCTGACAAAGTCACTTTGAAAAAGATCTGTATTCTCTGAAACAAGGCATACCTTGCATTCTTGTGCTAAAATTGTGTTTTATTGAGGATTCCCTTATAGTGTGAGTATTTAACGGTCAATCTGCCCTGCCGGGAATGGCAGCAAATATAACTATTGACAGGGGGGAAAAGATGCACTTCCTGAGACGCATTTGGCAAAGTAAATCCAACTTCTTACAAGAAAAGAATGCAATAAATTTTTCTCTATTTTTAGTCACACAAAAATCCCTTTAATATGGTTGAGCTCAAAACTCTGTATTTGTCTTGGTCTGAAGCTAAAGCTGCAGGCTAAGCTGAAAGGACAGAGTATTTGTCCAATGCTATGTATTGGGCTTCCCAAGTGGAGAGAGAGGTTTGCAGGACCCTGAGTGTCAGGGTCACCCTAGAACGGAGACCCTCCAACACACATGGGTGGTCAAGGAAGGGGCTTTCTCTACTCGGAGGAGACTGGATGGGGACAACACCCCCCCCCCCAAGGGCCTGGGAACTCCACTTTTAATGTTCACTCTGCATAGATAGGAGGGGATGATTCTGAATCCAGCCCCTAGGTAATTTAAATGAAAACCCAGTGGCAGGGAGGGGAGGCGTTTATACTGACACGAGAAATGAAGAAAAGGGCTGTGACACTAGGGTCAGTGTAAGACTCTAAGCCTCCCTATTTCAGAGACGTGACTCAGTGGACTTCATTAACAGGAGAGAGCAAGGCCATGTCAAAACCTGAGTCACGTAAAGGCCACACCGTGTCACTGGCCCCACAAGGAACAGAGGCACTGGGGCTCATGAGAGTGACCAGGGAAGAGCATGCTCCCTACCTCGGACATAAAAGTCCCCAGAGGACACACATGTGAGTAACCACAGGGCCCTGAGAGAAACCCAGAGGACTTTTGGTGTGTTTCAGGGGAGAAGGGGGAGTGGCAGGCAAAGGGGCCAGCAGACCCACACGTTCTTGACCACGCCCTTCAGGTTGCTATGTTCTGAGAGCCTCACCTGTACATTCTTACATCAGAGCGACAAAACTGGAATGAAATCCCAACCTTTATAGCTGTCTGCAGTGCAGACATCCTCCAGTTCTTACCATGTGCCGTGTTAAAGAGAAATCTACAGGCCCAAAATGGTGTCTTTGGGGCTAAAAGCCCATGAGATACCATGGCTAGATTTAATACCTGATGTAATCACATTCTCAGAAAAGTAATCTCAGTCAGCAGTTCTGGAGTTTTCTGGACAAGCACCAGTAAAATAATCTGGGTTCTCGCCTTCATCATCCGTAGAAACAAGAGGCAATTTGCGTGGTAAAAACCCTCCCCCGTTGTCCGGCCTGATGATGTCCTGTTCTAAAAGTCATCCTTTCTTTCCTTTGTTAATAATTCCCTTACCTCACTCTTTTTTCTATAAAAACCTTTCACTTTGTACAACCCCTTGGGGTGCCCTTCCAGTGGCTGGATGGAAGGCTGCCCCTGGACCCAGGTACGCCTGGCAGACGGCCCGAAAGGCAGGCGCATCGTGCTATGCCTGGGTGCCATGCTCTGTGCTCCTTCAAGGACCTGAACATGTTTTCTTCTTCCTTTTTTTGACAGATTTTATTGACCTTGTACATGTATTTTTAGACCAAGGGGAAGAGAGGGAGAAAGGGAGGGAGAAAAGCATTGATATGAGACAGAAACATTGACGTGAAAGAGAATTATTGATCGGCTGCCTCATGATTCTACCCTGACAAGACACCAAACCCCACCAGTGCCCTGACCAGGAATTAAACCGAAGACCTCTTGCTTTGCAGGTTGACACTGAACCAACTGAGCCACACTGGTCAGGACTGAACATGTTTTCATTCTGCCCCTGTTGGACCTCAGTGAGGCAAATGAGGCAAAGATGTTCATCTTAAGTGACTCACTCTGAAATCAAGACACAGAGAGACTTAGCCGCTTGTCCAGGGTCAAAAGCCCTGCACAGGAGCACGGGTCCCTTAACTCTCCTTTAGATGGATTTTCCATGGCCCTACCCCCCTGTTGGGATATAGGCATCCAGTTGGAGTGATGCCAAGAATATCCTTTTGAATGTACCTGGAAAGGATACAAATAACTACTTAAAAAAAAAACCCTTCATACACGTAAAGATTACAAGATACCAAGAAACTCCTCTGAAAGATTGCCTAGTATTTACAGCACAAACCAATGGGAAACTGGAAATCAATCAATTTTCAATTGATAGGTCAAACACTTTAATAGTCTTTTTAAAAGGACCTTGTTATCCTCAAGATCTTTAAGTACCTTTTGTCTTCTCATTGTTCTCTAAGTGTAAATAGGGCCACCCTGGGCCCCTTCAATGTGGTCACCAGGTGTGCCTGCCCGTCCAGCAATAGATTTTTATTGGGAAGGCAACAAAACAGCACAACTGTTGTCTTGGTCTCATTTTCCAGCCAGATGTTTTGGCTCATGTAGAGTAGAGTAGGCTTTGAGAGTTTTCTAAGGGAATTCAGTAAGGGATCTGTTCCAAATTTTATGTTCGAAACTTGCACAATTTGAATAATAAGGAGCACCTGAATTCTTCCCAATCCACCACCATTTTCACTCCCTTAAGGACATAAATCAGCAGCTGGCTGTTCTTCCTGTAATGGTGGAGGAACAAAATCCATCCCAAATGTTCCTTTTTTAAATATGAGTAAATCAAATGTTACTGGAAAGGGGACCTGACCCTGAGCGGGTCTGCTTAGGGGCGGCCCGTTAGCCTGTGGGTTCTTGACTTCATGCCAAAAAGATTTCACAACGTGAGTCCGGGTGATTTTTGAGAGGACGTTTACTAAAGTGGGGGACTGTGAAGCAAGGAAGGGCTTAGGGATAGAAGAAGCATCAGGAGAGCCTGAACAGGACTGCTTTGGCTCTCTGGAAATACTAGAAAAGAAATGAGCCTTGGCGGGGGTGTTTTAGCTCACTGGGAAAGCAGAGAAAAGGGGGCCTTTGGGAACTGGGCCAGAGGGTTAGCCAGTTATGAGCTGCTCTGCCCATTGCTCCCTGGTTGCAAATCTTGTGGGGTCCTTTAGGGCATAGAGATGCATGCCTGTAGGGGAAGGAGAGAGGGCAGGGAAAGGCATGGGAGTGCTCCCAGGAAGCAAAATCTGCAAGCCAGGGACCTTCATTCTTAGGGGTTTAAAGGCTGGAGGTTTAGAGGAGGTTTTAGGGAGGATCTCAATAGAATATTCATGAGCTTTATGCTGTTGTACCCAAACAAGATTCATTCCTTTAACTTCTTCTGTCCTTGGGTGTGGTTGGCAAATGGCAGTAGTAATTGGATTCCTGCAATCTAGCTCCCTGAGTGGGATGATTTAAGCCATTTACCCTATGGTTGGGGAGAAGTACAAACCATTTACTCTTAAGCGTCCTTTGTTTAGGGAGGATAGGATTTACTAGCTGGCTGCAAACTGCTCATGTAACTATCGTTCTCAGGTTCCCTGTTTCACTTGTCCTGGCTCACAGTCCTGTCTCAGAAAGACCAAACTAATTCACATCTTTCTTTTTAAGGGAATTAAATTTTGAGATGAGAACATTTAGGCAAGTTTTCTATTTAATTCACAACTACAGGGAAATCTAGATTAATCACAAAAGCAGTTTACAACCTTCCGGTATTATTGAAAACAACACAGGCTATGCAAGCTACTGCTGATGTCTGAATTCCAGTTGATGGGCTTGGTAATTGAAGAAACAAAACAACCCCCCCAAATTCTAAGTACTTTTGTTTAGGTTTTTTAGGTCCCAAAACCTATGGTTGAAGTAGGGAGCTTCTGCCTCAGTGAATGAACATATAGCTGCGGTTTACAAAGGGCAGCTAGGCCTGGCTGGTGTGACTCAGATGGAGCATCCTCCCATAAAACAAAAGGCCACAGGTTGATTTTTGGTCAGGGCACATACCTGGGTGGTGGGCTCAGTGCAAAGCATAGGAGAGACTGATGTTTCTCTCCCTCTCTTTTGCTCTCCACCTTCACCTCTCTCTAAAATCAATAAGCATCTCTTTGGATGAGAAAGAAAAAAGAAAGTAGCTATTTTCATGGGTAGTAATTGGAAACAGGGCAGAAATATCTGTTTGTACAAAAAAATAATAACTAACAAATAAAGCAAACCAGATGAATGTACAACAACAATAAAACAAAGTAGGCAAAAACAATATTTTTTCTCCTGACTTCAGCCTCAGCTCTGGGGTGATGGGAACTAAAACTAGACTCATTAATATCAGAGGGCCCTAAATAGAGTCAGGGAGTCATTAGGGAGATCAGACTTACACATATTTGCACCCGGATGAGTTTGGGACTTATGGACTTCTGTGCTTGCTGTACAAGTACACCCTGGAACCCTGGGCTTTGTTTTCCCCAGAGGGTAATTTGGGTTGCTACCTGTATCTATGTCTCTCAAATTGCAGCTCTCTTTGCTCAAATAAGTGCTTTTGTTCTTCATAATAGCCCAAAATTAATTTTGGTTTACAGTGGTCCTTTCTTGGAAAGAGTCTACACTAGCTTGTCTGTGTTTGCTGTCCACCGAGGCCCCTTCTTCTCCCTGCTTCCTGCTCCTCAGTGCTCTGGGAGTGCATCACCTTAGGGCCCTATCTAGTGGATTTCTGGTTGGACTCAGCAAGTGGGAAAGATTGGCAGAAGATTGGCGGGCAGGAAGAAAGGGAGCCTGGGACAGTTCTCCCTAACTCACTCTGTATGTTGGTGCCAGGTCTCTAATTTTAACCAAGCCTCACAGCTCCAGGTGTCATTTCCAAGGGCACTGTTTCCTCTGCTTGTCCCTTATTCTCAGGAGGGCTGATGGCCTCCCACTGTTGTAACAACAGCCCCTGCTGTTTCCTTAACTTGTCCACAGCTCTGTGGGCCACAGCTCTGGCCCCTTCACCAAATTCTCTTTGCTTGAACCATCTGGCAGGAATTCTATTTTCTGCTGGGATACAGACATAGATTCTCTTTACCACCCAAGCTAACTTAAGTAACTATCCACTAGTGACCCCCCACATTTTTTCATTACATTTTTGTAATGAAAATGTCGTTACATTTTTGTTGGTCTTCTCATTAGACTATTGGCTTATTGAGGGCTAAGGCTGACCTAGTACATTATCAGTTAACCGATACTGCCTGAATGAACATGTAATTGTACGTTAAATAACTGGGTCTAAATGCTCTTCTGAGACAAGTTATATACACTTTACTTCTCACTTTCAGTAAACACCTGCCACATTCGGCCCTGTGCTAGGTGATGGGAACAGAACCATGAACAAGACAGACACACTCATGACCCTCAAAAAATTTATGATCTAAGGGAATGTTTAGGGAGTTGATAAGAAAATGGATGGTTATGGTAGTGAGGAGGGAAGGGTATTTTATAAACATCCAAGAAAAATCTAATCCAAATTGGGAGTGGGCAGTCAGGAGCCATCTGAGCCAGGGTTGGCAACTTTAGATGCCTCACGGCCAGACAGGCAATATAAATGAGTTAGTTCTGTCCAGGTGGGAGCTGAATGAACTAGACAGAGCACACCCTGTCCAAAGTGGCCACTGCCTTCAGCTTGAACAAATGGAGTCCTATGGTCATGTGGTGTCAGTGTCTGTTCCCGATTTTTAGGAGGAGTCAAAAACTTGAGATTTATTGTTAAATGTTCAAGACTGATCCAAAAATATAAAAACACTAAGGGGAACAAAAAAAATGCCACCAGACAAGATGCTACTAGTCTCCCATTACTCACCTAACTACTGGTCAAAAGAAGGAGCAAGAGTTAACCAGGTGAAAGTGTGTGGGTATGTGCATGTTTGGGGCAGGGGTAGGTGCTCTAGTGGAAAGAGGGTTTCAGATAAGAATGGCATAAAGAGATATCCAAAACAAAGTCAGGGCCTGGCAGGTGGACAAATATAGTATAACTGAAGAATAGAATGTGAGAGAATGACGCGGACACCGGCCTGCAGTGTCCGAAGTATTATGGATGTGATGTGAGACAAAGTCACATGGACTACCAAGTCCTGTGGAGGAAAAGAGATGGAGCGGCCACTCTCTCAAGAGGAGAGCACCCTGACCCTTGCCTTGACGGGCTTTTATTGGGTTCAATTTGCACAGATATAAAGCTCATCAATCATTGTCAGGCAGAAATGATTAAATGATAGATAACATTCAAAGAACTCTGAGGGCCTATTTTGAGTCAGGGTCAGATTGCTAAAAGGCCATAACATTTTGGGGAAACAAACTCCTTTCAGGCTTGGACCCTCATCATTTAAATTGAGGGTATTAGCAAAGTAGGTTGCATAGGATTTTATGCATTCTTTCTTAGGCCTGATTGCCCCAGGGAACCTGCCCTTTCTAGCACAGGGCAGCACCACCTCCAGCATTGTTTCAGGCTTAAGTGAGTCAGGGGAAGTAAGGCAGCCAAGATATTAGGAGACTTCTTGCTGACAGAATGAGGACTCAGTCTATGTCAAAGCAGAGGGGCAAGAGTCCATCATCCCCTTTTCCTATAGGCCCCCAAGTCCTTCCCTGGGGGCCCCCTATGATCGTGCCTGTCTTAGGTCATCCCTCCCTTGAGGAATCTTACCCATCATTGGCTAACCAATCAAGTGTTGGGGCCAGGGAGGGTGAAGTAAAAGGAGTAGAGGCAGCATCCCTGCCAGGGAGATAAGCTTTGTCTCCTTAGTGGCTTATGGTCCCAAGGTCACTCACTCAGCCTTAGCCATTGGGGGTTACAGCTCCTGAAACCACACAAGGCAGTTCCCAACAAGAGAGACATGGCAGGAGAGGAGGCTGGATAGGCAAACAACAGGGCCAGACAATGAAGGATCTAACAGGCCTGATGTGGTGGGCACTGCTGATTGTCTTACCCTAGCCCTTCTTCTTTGCTGTGTTGTTTAGCTACTAGGTAGCATGTGATTGAGAGAAGGGAATGCCCCTCTTCACATTAGGAATCTCATTCCCTTTCTAGAATACAATACTTGCCAGTGAGACAGAGGGAACAGTACTTTCTTTGCACAAAGGTTTTCTTGCTCATTGAAAGAATCAAATACAAGCAAACACACCCTTCCCCTTTTCATTTTCCCTGTGGCTATATTCTAGCTGTCTTCTGGGGATCAAAAGTAAAACCAACCCTAGAAGACAAATCAATATACTGGAAAGACAGAGCATCCAGATGAGGAGACCCTACATTCATGACAAGGTCATTGAACAGATGAATGAAGCAGGTCTGAGACTTCTTATTATTCGAAGTATTCTTATTGTTGGCACATTATCAGTGTTGTGTCATCTGATAATTATCACAGGAAGTTCATGAACTGAATCATCAAGTCAGGGAGTTGGATCTTGATTCTCCGGGTACTGGGAAGTCACTGGAGGGTTTTAAGGAGAGAAGTATCACATGAAGATCTAAGTTTTAGAGGGATCACTCTGGCTGCAAAAGAGACAAATGATTGGTGACAAGGAGGAACCTGTACATATGTTTCATTTTGCCTATGAAACTCTAGGATCCTTGAGGGTAGGAGTCGTGTTTCATTTGTCTGTCACAATGCTTTTTGTATGGTTGGCACTCAGTCTTTGTTCAGTGAATAAGGTCAACTGCTGAGTGGTTATTTCCCTTCCCTGACTGCAAGAAGACTTAGGGTCAGCCTCCAGCTGTGTCATATATAAAGTACCTATAGGTCCTCGCCAAGAGTTGCCAGTAAACTTTTTAAACTTTTTTCTTTTAGGGGATACAGTATTTCTATAGCCAAAACCAGCTTCATCATTTATAGAGCACACCACAAAATAAATACGTAGAGCCTTTTGTTCAAATAGATAAAGTGTCATTACAGGTACTAAAATATAAAGTATGTTTTCCTTTTTATATTTTTCTTACATGTATCTCTTCTACTCACACATATGTGCCATTGACTTCACTTATAAAACATAAGTTCACAGAATTGTTGAGAATTTAAAGATGACCCTGACTGGTGTGGTTCAGTGGGTTGGGAATTGTCCTGCAAACCAAAATGTTGCCGGTTGATTCCTGATCAGAGCACATACTTGAGTTGTGGGCCAGGTGCCTGGTCAGGGAGTGCGGGAGAGGCAGCCAATCAATGTTTCTCTCCCCCTTTTTATCCCATCCTCCTCCCCTCTGTAAAAATAAAATCTTAAAAAAAAAAAAAGAATTTAAAGATGGTGAGACCAGAGCATTAAATCTCCAGCCAGGTCCCATTTGAGTGTGGGTGTCTGAGACAGCACAGATCTCATGCCCATGAAACCAATGTTGCCTGGAGCCCAGGGCCTCAGGCTGTGGGGTACACAGTGAGATGAGGGGGTAGCTAATGGGGAGGGACACACAGGGTGGGTCTCTAGAGTACTAACTACATTCTAGTTACAATTTGAGTGGTTTTATGAGTACAGTTTACTGCAAATATATGTTTTTATGTACTTCTGTCTACTTATGTGGATAGTATTCCTAACAACACAAATTTAAGTGACTTATAAAAAATAAATTCATTGTGACTCTAATAAATTTTCTAAATTACCCTCTCCTGGGAACTTGCCTAGTTTTCACGATTGTTTCAAAGGGTTCTATCATCTCATTCATTCCCTTCTACCTTCTCAGGACTGATTCAGACTCACAAGTTCCAGATTGCACATGTCTCCATGATCCTACCCACAATAGGCACACTCAGAATAGAGTTTAGGAATGAATTAGAGTTAACCCCCTCCAAAAGCATTGACAGACCAAAGAAGACCTATGTCACATATCAGAAAGCATGACCAAATCTATTCAGTGCACGGGAAATGTTCACCAGCCCCATTATGAATGAACTGTTTATCCCCCATAGGCCTTGTTTTTGGATGAAAGACCAGAACCAACTTCCTCTCCAAAAGAAATAGGATTGGTAGTTACGCTAACAGAAGAGTTGTGCATGCCCTTAACCCTCACCCCAATGGTGTGGACTCCAGATGCCTCCTTCAGCTGTCGGGGCAACACTGTTATTCCTGTCTCTCAGGTCCATTTGATAGCTGAGCTGTGTACCCCTTGCCCACCTAACTGAATGATTAAATGCCAATTTCTTATTGAGAGTGCTATACTACAGCAGTCTTCATGTCAAGCAGTGAGCTACAAAACATACTTGCCTATCACATTTTATCAATAGTGCCATCATTTTGATGACAGAAATTATTTTTTAATTTTATTTGAACCTTTTTGGAATTAAGATAGCCTTGCAATCAATGGCATCTTCTATTCTTTGTCAATGGTCATGCCATAGTTGCCGTCGCCTGGGCAGGCTCTGACATTGAAAGTGCCAGCATCAAAACTTGCAGAATGGGGATCAGCAGCCTGGAGGGAAAACCCAGGATCACAGTGGAGCACTGCTCTCCCTGGAACCAAGGGGCTGTCAGGGTGTAATGGGGGAGAGCTAGACCAGGACATTTGGAAACATCCTCAAATCAAGAGTCACGAGTAGGCTGACTTTTCAGAAAAATAGCATGAGCGAAGAGCCCAGCACCCATTGTGGTCAGGGCCTCTTAAAAAAATGACACGTCAACAATGAGCTTGGGGGTCCCACAGAATGATGTTGGGTGGGAAGACAAACTGAACGTGAAGAAGTTTTAGGGGTGTCTGAAACTATTAATTTCCCTCATATTTTCCTTTGTATACATGCACAAGAGTGATGATGATAAAAAAATCTATGTCTAACTGGGATGGTTATTATAAAAGAAAAACAAACAGAAAATTACAAGTGTGGGGGATGTGGAGAAAGTACAGACCTTGTGGGAAGGTACAGTGGTGCAGGCACTGTGGAAAACAGTCTGATGGCTTCTGAAAAACATTCAACATAGCATTATCATACCCAGAAATTCCACTTTTGGGTAAAAACCAAAAAGGGTTGAAAGCGGGGACTCAAACAGATATTTATACACCCATGGTCATAGCAGCACTATTCACAGTGGCCAAAAGGTTGAAACAACCAAAGTGTCCTTCCACAGATGATAGCATAAATAAAAATGATATAGCCACATCACCAAAAAGTAATGAAATTCTGACATAGGCTATAAGGCGGGTGAACCTTAAAGACATTATGCTAAGTGAAATAAGCCAGTCACAAAAGGACAAATACAGTATGAACCTAGAATAGTCAAATTCATAGACAGAAAGTTTGAGTGGTGGTTCCCAGGGCTCTGGAAAGGGAGGAATGGGCACCTGCTGTTTAGTAGGAACCGAGTGTCAGACTGGGAAGATGGAAAGTTCTGAAGGTGAACAGTGGGGACGGCTGCACAACAACAGGAATGTATCTGATGCCATTGAACTATACACTTAAAAATGGTTAAAATGGTAACTCTTGTATTATACATTTACTATAATAAAAATCTGCCTTATTAAACCTATACAAACTCTATTAATAATTACATAACAGTTTTAACTGATAAGAAAGCCTTTTGACATAATTAATTGGCAGCATTTTTCTTTTTTATTGGTATATAAACTAGTGGGGCCTCTTTTAGTCAATGACCTCCTAGGCTTGTGAAATACAGCCATACGACTGACTACCTTCATCTCCTCCTTCCACTTAAAGAAGGCCCAATTGAGAGGTTCAGCTTTGAAGAGGAAACGTTCTACCCAGCAGCTTTACATCTGATCAGTTAAGATTTATTCCCTGCCCAGCACTGTTCTGGGAGCTGGGACTAGAGACCCAGTTCTTGACTTCACTGAGTTTATGGATTCTTGATCAGGCAAAAATAATGCAAAATTCATAGGTAGAATTATAAACTCTGGAGCTGAAATATGAAAAGCATGGTTCTAATCTAAACTCCAGGCAAGTCACTTTGTTTCTCTGGTGTCATCTGTAAAAATGAGACGTTTGAATTAATTTTCTGGGGTCCCTTATTACTTATCTGTATCTGTGGAAATAGACAAAATATTGAATATGATCAAAGCGAGGCATGAAAGAATGTAGCAGAGACAGGGTTTGCATGCCCCTCAAATGGATCCCCTTTCTCCTGAGCACGGAGTTCAACTACATTTTTCAGTGTCCCCAGCAAATAAGTGGGGCCAGGTGACTGTGGCCATGCAACCATGTCAGTCAGAGATTAGGTATGCCCCTCTCCAGTCTGGCCTTCCACTCTCTTTGCCTGTCCATGGTGCCCTCAGAGGCCACTGTTGAAGGTGACTGTGCAAAAAGGAAGGTGCGTCCTTCTGGGGAGGTCATCTAGGGAGGTTGCCGAGCCCATGTGGACTGTGATGTGAACAAGAATTACATCATCATCATTAAGCTACTCAGATTTTGTTTTGTTTATTCAAATAATTAGCCTACCCTGAATAAAACAAAAGCAAAGTATGAATTCAATAATGTTTCTTTAGATGTAGAAAGATCAGAGGGAGAGATCATTGACACAGGCCCTAAGGCAAAGACAAAAGTAGAGGCAGCATTCCAGCTGGTCAGGAGCCCACAGATTCAACATTTGGAGATTCGGATGCGGTTTGTTATGAGAGCTGAGATGAATATTTGATGTGGTAACCCACCTCAAGTCCCAGCCCCCACACCCCAGAGACACACTTCCAATGATGTCCATCATCCAGTAGTAATACAAAAATATGCAGATGACTCTGAATGGATCCTGTCCTGTAGAATTAAAATATGCAGCTCCATAAAGAAGCTAAGGCGTTATACAGCTAGGTATATTAACTGTGCAGGTGTTGTTGAGTTAGCGCTCACCTGAGGTCAGTCTTCAATTATAAGCCAGGAAACCTGAGAAGAGGAGGTGAAGCAGGAATGAGACTGAGTACATGGAATCCCCATGGTGCCTCTGGTGTGCAGTGTGTTGCCTGGGTCTTTCCAGGAAGGAGGGAAATATGAATTCCAAGTCCTCCACCACACTGGGAACAGCAGTGTGAGCACTGAGGGGCAGAAGCCACACCCACCAAGCCCTGCTGGTAGCACCCCATCCAAAAGCTGGGTCATTGCCTTCATCCTGGGGCTTTAGGTAGGGTGAGGGAGGAGAGACGAAGAGAAAGGAAGGAGAGTTAGTCAAGAGGAATGGACTTAACCTGGTAGAAGGTAGCTTGTTAAAAATTCTAAGGAAGGGGTAAAACCTTCCTAAGTGGTTCAGGAGAAAATGTCCAAAAGGTCAGCTGGTCCTCCTTCATGATCTCCTTACTTTAAGAAGGGTTAACATTTAGGCAGAAAGCAAAACGAGAGGTTATTTTCCGTAATCTACACATAAACCCCTGCATTCATATAGCTTCTAGAAGGGATGTCAGCCGTCCCAACAAGACTCTCTCAGCGCTGTGCTGTAACCTTAGACCCAGAGACATCAGGGAAAAGCACTTTTGCAGGTGAGCGATGATTGTGCATTGATTGGCCTTGGGCAGAAGTAGAAACAGGGATGGCAACAGATTAGAAGCACGCTGGGGACAAGGATGGCAAACAGAACCTGCATGTGCTGGTCCCTCTGTCTGGAAGAATTCTTCCCATTGCTGTCTGCATGGCTGGCTGCCTCACTCTTTCAGCCCTCTAATCTGACCACCGCAAGCAAACAGGAAACACCTCAGGAAACAACACCATCTTCTTACCCCGCTTTAATTACATTATTACATTATGTAATACATCACATCTCCTTCATTACATTATTTTCCCTGTCAGACATTGAATTGTATCTATTTGTTCATCTTCTATGAGGGTATGGCCTCTGTTGTATTGTCTGCTGTGTCCACAGGGCCTAGAAGAGGTCCCTGGAACATAACAGGATTCATAAAATACTCACTGAACAATCTTGCTAAGCCACGTCAGTAGCTAATGGCTGATCGAAGGGAGGGTTGTATTGATTTGGAGCATCAGAGAATGGTGATTAGTGACTGATATTGTGCCTGGCCATAGGGAGGTGGAGCCAGACGGCAGGCTGGCAACATGGCTGCCTAGTATGGCGGTTAAAAATGGTACTGAGTTCGGACTTCCCTAATGCACTAGGCAATAAGTCACCAATCTGGGTTTATGGGTGGAAGAAGTGTTATAATGAATATGTGGTGGCAGGGAAGGAGATTTCTCCTCACAAGGCACACAGGTCAGGGCGGAATGGAGCTCTTGTGGGAATTAGAGTGGATCAAGGAGTCTGTGGGAAGTAAACCGGGTCTAGGGAGGTGAAGCCCTTCACAGAGTCAGTGCTCAGAGGCTGCATGAGGAGGAGGGTTTATGTGAGATCTTGCCCAGAGTTAGGAGGAAATGAAAAGAGGGACCACTCCATCTACTGCCATCCTCTGGCCTTCTCAGCATCCTAATGTCACCCTGAGCTATCCTGCCACCCTGCTGATTGAGAGCAGAGCTGTGAAGAATTCACAAAAGAGGAGAAAGTGGAGAATTAATGAGCTTGCAGGTTAATAAGTCATTAGATAACATCCTTTAAACACACCTTAAGTTTGAACCTCTGGCATAATTTCTCGTGGTCTAGTATTGAAACTTCCCTCATTTTCTCAGACTCTATCAGACCAGGCAATACTTGGATTCTTTTCTATAATATTTTTCATTGTAAATTAATAGAAAGCTCTTAAGTGACTGTGTTAGTGCCATGCCAGTGGTGGGAGTCCACTACCCCCCAATATTTCTCTTTTTGAAGTAAATAAGTGAACATCACTGAGCATCTTGGAACTAAATCTCCTGATTTCTGGGATGGGACACAGAATGGATGGGCATATCTTTATTCTTCCCTGCAATATGTATTCTTGTGTAATCATCTCCTTCTCATTTCCTAGAGCCTCTCCCAAATGATGACAAACATAACGCAAACACCACTTGCGGGAGAGATGGTCTTTTATTAGTTCGTAGAAAGGCCTTAATTTCCTTCCAGGCTCATCTTTATAACTGGGAAGCAGCTGATGGTAGTGAGTGAGACAAATAGATCAGAACAGTGAACATCAGGGTTTAGAAATACGGTCTGCTTCTCATGGCAAAACACAATAATGATCAGCAGGGGCCTTAAAACAGGCTTTACTTTACTCTCAGGAAGAATTGTACTATCACAGTTTTCTGCTAGATTAAGATTGGAGTTTTAAATGATTTCATTGTGTCTCTCTTGAAGTAGTGCCACTTTATCTCTGGAGATGGAAATAAAAAAGTTGCATATATATAATATTTTTTCTGAAGAGCTGTTTGGATTTGAGAACCATTTTCTCATGCAGAAGAGACGTAGAAATATCAGGAAATTATGCAGGACTCCATTTCGGTGATCACCACAGGGGATAATGCAGTCAGTGACCAGACCAGAGTTCCTGCTTCTGGAATGGAGGTTCTTTTTATGCAAATAGAATTATACACAAATGATCCCAAATCTCAGGTTATTTATTTCTCAACTGCTCACCGTGCACTTTTAAGCAAGAATTGAGTTCAAAAGCATTCTAGTTATAGACTGGATATATTATATATAACTTGTGCCACCTGCATGCCCCCTTTCTGCACTAGTGACTTTGTTGATCCTGCTTGAAATCAGCAGCCATTAGGGTTTATTTCTACAAATCTACACACTCCAGCCCAGATACCGTGGATCATTAGTGGGCACCAATGGAGGCTTAGAAAATGAGCACCCTCCAGCACTTGTCACTTCACTTTGACTTGTGCCTGGTCTGATGAGGTGGAACGAGTCAGCCAGTGAGGCTTTTCTCCCAGCTATGACATTAAACTTACATAAAATGAGACAGTACACTGGGCTGAGGCAGTGAGATCTCACCAGAGACAGTCATAAATGTGCATCTCCCCAGTCATTCAAGGAAAAGATTCCACCAGATGGCAGGAGGCCTAGTGACAAAGAAAGCTAAAGGCACAATGGAAAGAACCATCTGAGGCTGCACCTTGGAGAGGAGAGACAATGACTGTGGACCAATTACTACAAAAAAGTTGAAAGTGCTGGTTGTGCACCTGATACTTGCTTTCTGAGTGATTCAAAGAGCAGAAAGGCTAGCCCAGTGTCCAATGAATGCAGGTGGTTCATGTGGGCAGCTTTTGGGCCTTTCCTGATCTGTCCTCACCCAGGCCTGCACTGTGAGAGCCACAGGAGGAGCTCCTGCAAGGTCGGAGCAGCTGGACCTCCTGAAATATTTCCACCATTTCTGGAGGCCTTTTTCTTCCATGTGGAGCTCTCCTCCACTCAGCTGTGCGACATCCCTGCACCTGCAATGCGTTAGAGTTTGGGGATCCCTCGCCCACTCCCCTCCACCCAACAAAAAAAGACAAACCATCCCAGAATGACTGGGAAGAAAGCCATAGCCTAATGAAAAAAAAATGAGGGCCATTATACCTAGATGATAGTTACGAATTTATGCCAGAGACAAAGTACGGAAACTACCCTGCTGACGTTTTTGTTGCCAAAACAAAGTAAACTGGTAGAAGTCCAGAGAGGCAATTCCTTCCTTTTAAATAGCATGTTTTTTAGGATGACCAGCTGGTTCACCTGGGCTGTTTCCAGGGTCAGCTCCTGGGCAAACCAGGATGGTTGGTCACCCCCTACCTTTAGTTATTATCAGAGCAGCAGGTTTAGGATAGTATTATATAAACAAGTAAGTTTTGCAGACTCATATAACAAAAATCTAATTCATGATTCACTTCCTCAGCTTTATCTATAGACATCAATGCAATCAACTTAGGAGGTAGATCCTAGTGACTCTGAGTCAGGCTCTGGGGACTTGAACAGTGGCTCCAGCACCTACTGGCCATATGTACCCTGATAAGTTATCATTCAATTCCTCTGTGACTCAGTTTCTTTATCTATAAAGTGGGGATAACAGTGCTGCATATGCCAGAGGATTGTTATCTGAATTAAATGAGCTAATACACAGAGGAGGCTTATAACAGCACCTGGCACNAGCATGTTTTTTAGGATGACCAGCTGGTTCACCTGGGCTGTTTCCAGGGTCAGCTCCTGGGCAAACCAGGATGGTTGGTCACCCCCTACCTTTAGTTATTATCAGAGCAGCAGGTTTAGGATAGTATTATATAAACGAGTAAGTTTTGCAGACACATATAACAAAAATCTAATACATGATTCACTTCCTCAGCTTTATCTACAGACATCAATGCAATCAACTTAGGAGGTAGATCCTAGTGACTCTGAGTCAGGCTCTGGGGACTTGAACAGTGGCTCCAACACCTACTGGCCATATGTACCCTGATAAGTTATCATTCAATTCCTCTGTGACTCAGTTTCTTTATCTATAAAGTGGGGATAATAGTGCCGCATATGCCAGAGGATTGTTATCTGAATTAAATGAGCTAATACACAGAGGAGGCTTATAACAGCACCTGGCACATACTGCTTAATATGTCTTAGTTTTCGTCATCATTATCACCATTATTTCTCTTCTCATAAATCCCAAATTACCACAGGTACAATAAGGGTTAAACAAACATAGCTTTTTTTTCACTGTGTTAAGCCTTCATGTCAGTACTTAGCTGTTATAATCCCTATGTCATTACACAGTGTCTCCTTTGAGATCCAAGAATGCGATTGTTTTTTCTTCTTGATTCTGCACTGACCGGGAGCCTTTACCCATCCTCTGGCCACATCTGTTTCATTCTTTTCAGAGAAAGGCCTCAGTTAGCATCCTCTGCCAAAGCTCTCTCCTGAGCCTGTAGTTCAAACGCCTTTTACCTGCTGTTTTCCATCTCTGCTCTAGGCCTCTGACTGCCTCTCCAACACACGTGCATATGTGTACACACATACCTATATCCACACACCCACCCATCACACACTTGTGCATACACCTCACACAAATACACACACATACATTTTTACATGTGCACATACACACATCACACATCACACATATATGTGTGGGTGCACATATACACATACAGGCACAGAGATACACACAATGCTGTGCACCACACTCCCAGGGAGCCGTGGACTCCTTCCCAGAGAGCATGATGGAATGTTTCCATGATTTCCACATGGATTTAAAGGTGGGTCTTTTCCCTAATGAACCTTTAGGGAGGAAAAAAGATGCTTATAAAAGGAAATTATATGTGGTTTTCTTCTCTGATATGTTTCAAATATTAACTATGTAAAAGACTATATCAAGTATCAAAACTTTGGTGTACATGCCGGTCATTTAACTTATTCAACAAAAAGTTACAACTGCATTGTTTGTAGGACTTACTTGTTTACAAAATGTTTCCTGACAAGTTATTTCATTTAATGAGGAACTTCTATGGTCAGGCATTGTATCTGACACTGTGAAATTGTCTGGTCTTGGACTGAGGGTGTGTCTGCTTTGAGGGGAGGGCAGCTTAAATGTGAACTATTTGGAGCTGAGCTTAGGACAAGAAATATTGCCTGGAAGTGGGAGGAAGAGGCTGACCTGGGTCAGAAAGTACAGCTGTGGTCAAGCATCATGTTCCACTGGGTAAGTACAGTGGTTCTGATTTTAGACATGATTAGCTCTAAGTGACCAAATGGGCAGCTGAGGAAAAGCAGCGGAAGATGGCATCCTGGTTCCTGGAGATCTGCCCATGGCATGTGGAGAGGGAGGTTTGGGAACCTGGAGACAGGAAGCTGGAGACAGAGATGGTGACATGAGGGTAGGCTCAGATAGCCAGGTGGGGTGGATCTGGGGTGGCACATCAGATTGTAGAGGAAAACCAAGGAAGGAGAGCATCGTAGAATGAAGTTCAGGCCAGATAGGAGGTGGAGATATACAGGCTGGAGGGATGCTTCTAGTTTTCCATACGTTGTATGCTTGGAAGGAAAAGAGACACAAGGGTGGTAATGGTATCTGTGGCTGCATCTCCTATTGACCTTACCTCAGGCCCAAGCATCGCAAGAAGGGACTGAGAACTGTTAATCTACGTGCCAGTCGGTGTCCTGGTAGGACACAGGAAACATATGTAAGTTGGGTAGCTAGAAAATTTTATAAAGAAGCTATTTATAAAGGTATGAGCAAGGTTAGGGAAATCAACAGAAGAGAGAGCAGTACCCAGCACTGGAAACAACCATTACCAGCCCTAAGCTTGTGTAGAACCCAGAGAGCGTGGTGGTATGTGGAGAGGGCTCTCTGACAGAAATGGTAGCCTTCTTCGGCTACCATTTGTATGATAGTAA
Source organism: Sturnira hondurensis (assembly GCF_014824575.4). NCBI lineage: Eukaryota > Metazoa > Chordata > Mammalia > Chiroptera > Phyllostomidae > Sturnira > Sturnira hondurensis. Next base: position 1,874,822 of record NW_028081809.1, read on the forward strand.
TTACCCACTATCATACATAATTATTATATTATTGACTCTATTCCATATGCTACATATCATATCCCTATGACTTAGTTTATAACTGGAAGTTTATACCTTTTCATCCCACCCCTCTTCCTTCCCATCCCTCACCACTTCCCTTCTGGCAAATATTGGTTTCTTCTCTGTTATCTATGGTTTTGTCTGTTTTTTTTAGATTCCACATATCAGTGAAATCACATGGTTATTTGCCTGATTTATTTCAGTTAACATAATACTTTCTAAATCTATGTTGCTGCAAATAGCAAGATTTCATTATTTTTATGGCTGAGTAATATTCCATAGTATGTATGTACCACTTCTTTATTCATCTATTGATGCTTCTTCATTCATGTATCGTTGCTTCTACATCTTGACTATTGTAAACAATGCTGCAGTGAACATAGGGATACATATATCTTTTCAAATTATTTTCATTTTCTTCAGATAAATATCTAGAAGTAGAATTGCTGGATTCATTCTACAGTTCTATTTTTACTTTTTGGGGGGAAAATCTCCCTACTGTTTTCCATGGTGGCTGCACTAGTTTACAATCCCACCAGCAGTGCACAAGGTTTCCCTTTTCTCCACTTCCTCATCAACACTTGTTGTTTAGTGTGTTTTTGAAAATAGCCGTTTTGACAGGTGTGAGGTAATATCTCACTGGGGTTTTGGTTTGCATCTCTCTGGTGATTAGTGATGTTGAGTATCTTCTCATGTATCTGTTGCCCATCTGTATGCCCTCTTTGGAGAAATGTCTAATCAGGTTCTCTGCCCATTTTTTATTTTGAGTTGTATGAGTTCTCTATATATTTTGGATATTAACCCTTTATCAGATGTATCATTTATAAATAGCTTCTCCCCAGTAGGTTACCTTTAGATCTTGTTGATGGTTTCCTTTGCTATTCAAAAGATTTTTTTTTATTTGATGTAGTCCCATTTGTTTTTCCCTTTGTTGCCTTTGCCTAAAGAGATGTATCTTTTTTTAAAGAAGATGTAGCTTAAAAAATTACTGATAACAGCAATGTTGAAGAGTTTACTACCTATGTTTTCTTCTAGTAGTTTTATAGTTTCAGTATTTACATTTAAGTCTGTAATCCATTTTGAATTTATTTTTGTATATGGTGTAGGAAAGTGGTCCACTTCTTTCCTTTTGCTTTTCCTTCCCCCCTTCCTTCCTTTTCTCTTCTCCTTCCTCCCTCCCTCCCTCCTTCCCTTTCCCCTGCCCCGCTTCTCTCTCTCTCTCTGTCTTCTATCTGTCCAGGTTTTCTAGCACCATTTATTGAAGACACTGTCTTTATCCCATCCTTGCATCCTTTGTTGTATATTAATTGACCATATAAGCATGGATTTATTTCTGAGCTTATTATTCTGTTCCATTGATCTATAAGTCTGTTTTGTGCCATTATTATACTGTTTGGATTACTGTAACCTTTTTGTATAGTTTGAAATCAGGCAGTGTGATGCCTCCAATTTTGTTCTTTCATTGCTTTGGCTTTTTGGGGTCTTTTGTGGTTTCATATAAATTTTAGGCTTATTTGTTCAAGTTAGTGTTCTAAATTTCATTAGTATTTTGGTAGAGATTGCACTGAATTCATAGATTGCTTTGGTATGGACATTTTAATGATATTAATTCTTCCAACCCACGAGCATGGTATATTATTCCATTTATTTATGCCTTCGATTTCTTTTAACATTGTCTTTTACTTTTATTTTTAAAATATTTTATTTATTTATTTTTAGAGAGAGGAGAAGGGAAGGAGCAAAAGAGAGAGAGAAACATCAATGTGTGGTTGCCTTTCCCACGTTCCCCCACTGGGGACCTGGCCTGCAATCCAGGCATGTGCCCTAACTGGGAAGCAAACCGGCAACCCCTTGTTTCACAGCCCATGCTCAATCCACTGAGGTGCATCAGCCAGGGCTTATCATTGCCTTTTAGTTTTCAGAGTACAAGCCTTTAACCACTGTGGGGTAAGTATATGGCCATTCCCCATCCCATGACTCAGGGATAGTCAAAAGGAGTATGTATTGTTTTGCAAATGGATTGAAACTTCTTCCTTACCACCTTTTGGGAGTGGCGTCCTGTCCTGTGACTGCTTATTGACCTTTCCTTTATACTGAGGTGGTGCTGTTTAGAGTCATGCATAAGACACAATGCCTCTTTTGTCTGGGACCCCTTAAAACAAGTTTCAGACAGAGACAGGGGTGTACTATCCTGCTTCACTGACCTGCCACTATTGGTGCCCCTTGTAATGTGAGTAATAGAGGCTATGTCTATTTCATTCAGTCATCCTTATGGATTTTTCAACTTATCTGAATAAACAGTCGAGATCCCTGGGCTTGACATCCTGTATTACAGCCACTTTGGCTAAATGTATTCCTAAGTATTTTATTCTTTTTGATGACATTATAAATAGAATTATTTTCTTAATTTTTCATTCTGATAATTCATTATTTGTGTATAGAACCCAACTAATTTATAAACATTAATTTTTATCCTACAGCTTTACTGAATTCATTTATTAGTTCTAGTAGTTTTTAATGGAATTTTTAGAATTTTTTATTATAGCATCATATCATCTGCAAATAGTGACCATTTAACTTGTTCCTTCTCCATTTGGATACCTTTTTTTTTCTTGTCTGATTGCCGTGGCTGTTACTTCTAATACTATCAATAAGAATGGGCATCCCCTTCTTGTTCCTAGTCATAGAGAAAAAGCTTTCAGCTTTTTACTGCTGAATATTATATTACCTATGGGTTTGTCACTTATGGTCTTTATTATGTTGAAGTATGTATCTGATCCAGATTTTTATTCCTGCAAAATTTCAATCTTTGGCAGTCTTGCTTGGATTGGTCACCAGTTTTTTATTTGTCCAGGGCTACTGGACAAGTGAGTATTAAGAGGCACCTTGGGGAATATCCTGAATTACAAGCATAATTTTTCTTGTCCCCATTCAACTTCCCTTTGGTTATCATAACCCCAGACAATATGGTGATCACTTTTCTTCCTACTGGTTTAATGCCAGGAGGAGGCCAAGATGACCAGAAAGCAGAACCATGACTGTTGCCTCAGGTGAAGCATTCCTTCTTTAGATACTATTAATTCTAAACTGTTTGCAACCAAGATTTTGGGGACAGAGTCCAAATATTCCAGTTCTATATGATATGTTAGTAAGAGAAGCCACTTCCACCTGAAATATTTGGTTGCCAACATTCTAGAGGAATGGTACCATATGACAGCAGCTGGTTTAAGGCTTGTACTGCTTCCTGAAAGATAACATGCCAACCTGTCAGGTCCTTCAGCAGGCCTTTGCACCATTCTGTCAAGAAAGCTATAGGTAATAGGACATATGGGAGGGCCAGTGAATTCCATGCATGAGCCCATTGTCCCAATTCCTTTGCTATAAAATGTATCCTCTAACCATAGGAGATCTTATGTGGGGTAATACAATGATAGATAAAATATTCCCTAAGACCATGAATGGTAGTACCAGCAGAAGTGTTTCAGGTGAGGAAGGTAAGTCCGACCCTAAGACAACAAACTACTGCCCCTTGGGGACATAAGTGATTTAATGTAATCATTTTTTTACCAAATAGATGGATGATCCATCAACAGAAAGATGCCATATCAGGGCCTTAGTTCTGGCCCTGAAACTGACAGGATGGACACTCAGCAGTGACAGCAGCCAGATCAACCTTGGTGATGGAAAACACATGCTGTTATAGCTATTCATAACCTCTATCCTTGACTCCATGGCCACTTTGTAAATGGGCCCCTCAAGCAAGGACCAGGAAGTCTTGGGAAAGAGGATGAATGGCATCTGAAGATTGGTCTTGTCCACTCAATTATTGAGAGTCTTTTCCGCAATGGGTAACCACCGGGGAATAAATATCTTCTGAGAGTTTTATTACCTCTCCCTTAGAGCTTGTGTCATTAATCTTTCAATCTTGTCTTTAAAAAAAACACCCCACCAACCAGCCAAACCAAAATAAGTGTGTACACACTGCACTTAAATAAGTGTGTATTTATTTTTCAGGCCACATGTCTTTCCACATGAAGTGGACAACCAGATGTTCTACCTCTAGGTTTGCCCACTCAGAAGGGCTGACTTCACCATTGTTTTTCAGGGCCACTTTAAGTGGGATTTTACTGCAGCAACCATCTACTTTCTTTCCCAGCCATTCCCATTTTACTGATCATAAGGAACTTCCCATGAGGCCGTCTGTTGAGGGAGGAGAGGGAAAGAGGAGGGACAAGAGCAAGAATCATGGAACTATGATCCATTGGCTCAGGCAGTGTACTCATGCCTTTCAGACCTGCTCTAGCTCAATTTTATATTTACCATTTTGCATTTTATAATGGAATGCTTGTTAGGCATGTCCTCTTATTATTTGGTAGATCAAAGAACATCTCATTCATGGTGGCCAGATGAGATTGCACAGTTACTTGGTATCTGTAGTGGATTACAAATGCCTGCAAATTCTTTGTCACTCTCTGTCATCGAGAGGTAGATTTTATTTCCTCTTCTCTTGAAAATAGAATGATCAGCCAAGATAATGTGGTATAGGGCCAATGTGCCACTGTGTCACTTTGTGATAGGTCTGGACATTAAAAAGACTGGAAGAATTCATTTCTCCTCTCCCTTCCTCCCTGGAAGTCAACTATCAATCTGTCAAAAGCCCAAGTGTCAGAGAGAGCTTACAGGTAGGTGCTCTGGTCAACAGCCACAAATTCCTTAGTCAACAGCCAACATCAACTACCAGCCACGTTGGATTTGATGAACAATCTTCAACTTTCTAGGTTAATTGAATTCTCAAATCATGCAGCTCAAGCTCATATGCAACATAAAAATTGCCCAGCTAATCCCAGTCAACCCAAAGAATCATGAAGGATTACAAATAATTGTTTTAAACTACTAAGTTAGCTTAAATAGCAATAACAAAAATAGAGTTCCAGGGTCAGGTGTTCGGTCTCCATTAGGACTCGGTAGCATGGCAGGAGCTGCTTCTCAAGTAGAGATTTATCAGCAGATGAGGACATTGCATTTCAAATTACCACAGTGTTATCAATGTTGTGGATCAGCATGATTTTATGTTAGGTAACAAGAAGACATTTTAGTGGTGAGTGGGAGACATGACAGCCCTAAAGCAGGACAGTGATGTGCCTTTCCTTTACGTGCAAGCTGATTCAGATTATCTTTGATGATATGGAAAGGGGAAAAAAGGTATGTTAGGACTATAGCTACATACCGGGTACCAGGAACAGTGTTGATTTGTTTCTGATTATACCACAACTAGAAACACAACTGGTATCATCATTACCATCTGCTTAAGTCTGTGGTCATTGTTATTCTCCAGGAGTTATTGGGATGTTTCAACATGTGATTTAAAAAGAGATATGGCTGGAGGTTTCACTCCTGCATATGTTAAATCTTTGATGGCAACAGCCCTCTCTGTAATTCTCAAGAACATGACATTTCTTTAGTTCACTTTCTTAATGATGGGTTTGGAGGTAATTTCAGGGACTCCTGCTTTTCTCTTTTTAGCATAAGTGTTTACTCCATAGGTCAGGGAACCAGTGTCAAGATTTGGCTAGTTCCTGCTTTATCTAGTGGGGAAATCCTAGTCTGATAATGGGGAAATAAACACAGGATGGGTTCATAGTGTCCCTAGACCCACTGTGAAACAAACTAGAAAGATTTCATTTACACTTATCTCAACCATGCCCCCACACTCCCATGTTTTTTTGGTTTTCCAGGGATTAGCACCAGTTCAGAGCCAATACTTAATAACCCCTGGAAAGTCTGGTTATCTCAGGGCACAATCCTGAAAATGACCTCGGAGGGAACTTTTGGAAAACTATTCACAGTATTCTATACCTCTGTGCTAGATTCTTCTACACAGGAACCCAGTCACTCATCCTCAATTGAGAAGATTTTAATCTATGAACTGGCTTATGTCCAAGAATTGCATAAGAGGCACTGAACTCTCACTATAGCAACTTGGTTCAGTTTCTACCCATCAGATGTATATTTTTTCACCTATACATACATGTCAAGCAGCACCCCAGAAGGCTGCCCATCTATTTTATTCCCACAGACTCTAGGGACTCATCTCTCATCATAAGCAGGTCAAAATATTGTGAAAAAGCTCTGTCTTTGTTGCTTATTGTGATCATTGCACCTATCTTGTCTCTAAATATTCAATACAACCACCTGGCTTCTGAAACCTTAAGTTCTCATGGAGATGAGAAACTCAGCACATTGCCACACCTGCGAATATCTCCAGCCTTCAGAGGACAGCCACCTCAGAGCTTTTTAAGAATTCCAGGGCTCTTCTCACAGTGCACTTCTTATGGCCTTGAGGAAAGGAGGATCCTTTCATGATTTAGTTTTAGGGGATGTCTGAACAGGTTGCACTTAGTAAACCTATAACATCACTGCTATCACCCTTAATCTTCAGACAACTTTCTCTTCAGGTACTGTTTTGAATGCTACAATGCTACTTGAAGCCTACCTTTAATATAGGCATCTCCTGGAAGCTTGTTAAGTTATCAAGTCTCAACCCAGACCTCATTCATCAGTATGTCTGGGGGTGAGACCCAGGAAATTGTATTTTAATGCTCAAGCTCACCAGAGTTCGCAAAGCATTACCAGCAGTGTTCTGCCTAATTGACCATAGGTCACTGAGTCAAGGCATCAATTAATCCTAACAATTATGTCACTTTCAGATGCAAAAGTCAACACTTTAAATCCAAAATCCTGAGTAAGCACACCTGTATTAATTAATGTGGCCCAATTATGTTTTATACTTCTTCTTCCTAGGTTCCATACCCTCAGAATTCACTTCTGTGTATGCTCCTTGACTTCTGCCAGTAAAATTCATCAAAGTGCCTCAATTTTCCTGGGTGTAGAGGTTATTGTCTTTCAGAGCAGATCTTGTACATCTTTATCAGGACTACATGAGGATGGAACTCTCTTTAGGGTTTACAGGCAACAAGAGGGAGTGGCCGTGGGTCCTGTGATACAATTGCCCAGCCACAGTTATTGGAAGGCTGCATGTAAGGTGTCTCTTTTTATTGCCTTTGTTTTGAAGTTGATTTTGCCTGATATAAGTATTGCTACCCCAGATTTTTTTTCATGTCCATTTTCTTTGAATATTTTTCCATCCATTCACTTTCAGTCTGTGCAGATCTTTTGAGGTGGATCTCTTGTAGACAGCATATATGTGGGTCATGTTTTCTTTCTTTTTAAAAAATATATTTTATTGATTATGCTATTATAATTGTCCCATTCCCTCCCCCTTTATTCCCCTCTGCCTTGCACACCCCCTCCAACCTGAGAAAAGAGAGAGGGGTCTGCTTTGCACTATCCAAGGATTAGAGGGATTTGGTTCAAAGCTCTCAGCCTTTCACATCAGCCCAAATGTCCCTGCCCCATTTCTCAGGGTATATCTTATACTTTACAGTGTCCTAGTGCAGTGACATAGGAAATCTTAATATGAGCCCTGGTGAGACTGGGTTTAATGGAAGCAGAAACACTGTAGCTGGTACTACTGGACCTTAGCCTTGGTCCTCAGCTATGCCTTCCCTATAGCTGTATGAAATAAGAAACTTTTTTCTATCATTGTTCAGGTACAGTTGTCTCCATTGTCCTCCCACCACTCTCCCCCACACCACCCAACCTGACCTCCTACCCTGAATACTACCCTCTTTGGCTCTGTCCATGGGTCCTTATGCGTGTTCCTTGATGAACCTTCCCCTTCTTTCCCCTTTTATTCCCCTTCCCCCACCCCTCTGATTACTGTCAGTTTGTTCTTTATTTCTATGTCTCTGGTTAAATTTTGCTTGCTTGTTGTTTTATTGATCAGGTTCCACTCAGAGGTGAGATCCTATGGTATTTGTCTTTTACCACTTTGCTTACTTCACTCAGCATAATGGTTTCCAGTTCCATCCATGCTGTTCCAAAGAGTAGGAGCTCCTCCTTTCTTTCTGCTGCATAGTATCCCATGGTGTAAATGTACCACAATTTTTTGATCCACTCATTTATTGATGGGTACTTAGGTTGCTTCCAGCACTTGGCTATTGTAAATTATGCTGCTGTGAACACTGGGGTGTATGGGTTCTTTTGAATTGGTGTTTCTGAATTCTTAGTGTATAATCCCAGCAGTAGAATTGCCTGGTCAAAAGGCAGTTCTATTTTTAGTTTTCTGAGGAAATTTCATACTGCTTTCCATAGTGGCTGTACCAGACTGCATTTCCACCAGCAATGTACTAGGGTTCCCTCTTCGTCATCTCATCAGCACTTATTGTTTCCTGATTTGTTTATGACGGCCATTCTGACCAGTATAAAGTGGTATCTCATTGTGGTTTTAATTTGCATCTCTCTGATGGCTAGTGATGTTGAGCATCCTTTTATGTGTTTCTGGGCCCTCTGTGGGAACTCCTTGGAGAACTGCCTGTTCAGGTCTTTTGCCTATTGTGTGTGTGTGTGTGTGTGTGTGTGTGAAAATTATTTATTTATTTTTCATATTTGTTTTCTTGTTGTTCAAGTACAGTTGTCTCCACTTTCCTCCTATCACTCCCTCCCACCCCAGCCATCCCTACTTCTCAACCTTGGTCCACTCCCCTTTTAGTTTTGTCCATGTGTACTTTACACATGTTCCTGGAAACCCTTCTCCCTGTTCCCCCCATTATCCTCTTGAATTGTTTGTCTTTCTGGAGAAGACTCATGTGAGTTTTTTATATATTTTGAAGATCAAACCCTTGTTTGAGATATCATTGGCAAATACATTTTCCCACACAGTTGGTTCCCTTTTCATTTTGCTGATGTTTTCTATACTAGCCCAAAATAGACAGGGGGAGGTTAAGAATATTATAGGAAATGAAGAAGCCAAAGAACTTATATGTACAACCCATGGACATGAACTAAAGGGAGGGAATGCAGGTTGGAGGGGGTGTGCAGGGCAGAGGGGAATAAAGAGGGGGGAATGGGACAGTTGTAATAGCATAATCAATAAAATATATTTTTTTAAAAAGAAAGAAAACATGACCCACATATATGCTGTCTACAAGAGATCCACCTCAAAAGATCTGCACAGACTGAACGTGAATGGATGGAAAAATATTCAAAGAAAATGGACATGAAAAAAAATCTGGGGTAGCAATACTTATATCAGGCAAAATCAACTTCAAAACAAAGGCAATAAAAAGAGACAAGGGAGGATACTTCATAATACTCAAGGGAAGAATCCGTCAAGAAGACATAAACATTAGAAATAAATATGCACCCAACATAGGAGCACCCAAATGTAAGGAAAATCTTGGAGGACTTCAAGAAAGATATTAACAGGAACAAAATCATCATAGGGGATTTTAACACCCCACTATCAACAATGGACATATCTTCCAAGCAAAGGATCAACACTGAGCAACACTCTAGTTCAAATGATCTTCTTGATATATACAGAACCTTTCATCCCAAAGAAGCAAAACGTACATATACATTTTTTTCAAATGCACACGAAACATTTTCAAAGACAGACTATGTGATAGGACAGGAAATAAGCCTCAACAAATTCAAGAAAATTGATATCATGTCAAACATTTTCTCACATCACAAGGGCTTGAAACTGGAAACCAACCTCAAGTAAAAAAACTCGAAACTATTCAAATACATGAAGACTGAATAATATGTTATTAAATAATAAATAGGTTAACAATGAGATTAAGGAAGAAATAAAAAAGTATCTGGAAACAAATGAAAATGAACACACAACAGTCCAAAACCCATGGGACACAGCATAGGCAGTCCTGAGAAAGAAGTTCAAAGCAATACAGGCCTACCTAAAAAAGATAGAAAAATCTCAAACAACCTACTCTATATCTACAAAAACTAGAGGAAGAGAAACAAACAAAGCCCTGAGCAAATAGAAGGAAATAAATAATCAAGATCAGGGCAGAATTAAATGATATAGAGACTAAAATGACAATGTAAAGAATCCATAAATTTAGGAATTTGTTCTTTGAAAAGACAAAGAATATCAACAAGCCATTAACCAGACTCCCTCTACCCCCCCAAAACAAGAGAGTACACAAATAAATCAAATCAGAAATGAAAGAGAAGTTACAACTGATACCACAGAAATACAAAGAATTATTGAAATTACTATGAACAACTGTATACCAAGACATGGAACAACCTGGGTGAAATGGACAAATTTCTAAAAACATAAAAGCTTTCAAAACTTAATCAAGAAAGAGCAGAAAACCTGATTAATCTGATAACAATTAGTGAAATTGAAACAGTAATCAAATAACTTCTGGCACACAAAAGCCCTGGACTGAATGGCTTCACAGGCAAATTTTACCAAATATTAACGAAGAGCTAACTCAGATTCTTCTCTAAGTTCCGAAAAATTCAAAAAGAGGGAAACCTCCCTAAACTCTTTTTGTGAGACCAATATTATCCTAATCCCAAAACCAGATAAAGACACAACAAAGAAAAAAAAACTATAGGGCTGTATTTCTGATGAACATAGACACTAAAATCCTCAACAAAATATCAGCAAACCACATCCAGCAATACATTAAAAAGATCATAATCCATGATCAAGTGGGATTCATTATAGGGATGCAAGGATGGTACAATGTTTACAAGTCAATAAACATAACACATCACATAAACAAAAGGAAAGACAAGAATCACATGAGCATATCAATAGATGCAGAAAAAGCATTTGAAAATGTACAGCACCCATTTAAAATAAAAAAAAACACTTATCAAAACGGGAATAGAGGGAGCATACCTCAACATAGTAAAGGCCATATACAAGAAACCAACAGCCAACATCATACTCACGGGCAAAAACTAAGTGCTTTCCCACTAAGATCAGGAACAAGACAAGGCTATCCACTTTCACTACTTCTATTCAACATAGTATTAGAAGTTCTAGCCATAATGATCAGACAAGAAAAATAATTAAAAGGCATCCATAATGGAAAGGAGGAATTTGCAGATGACATGATAGTATACATAGAAAACCCTATGGTCTCCACTCAAAATCTGCTTGACCTAATAATTGAATGTGGAAAAACAGCAGGATAGAAAGTCAATATTCAGAAGCTGAAGGTGCTTTTGTATACCAACAATGAAATATCAGAAGAAGAAACTAGGGGGAAAATCCCATTTACTACAGCAACAAGAAAAATAAAGTACCTAAGAGTAAACTTAACCAAGGAGGTAGAAGATCTGTACTCAGAAAACTACACAATATTGAAGAAAGAAAATAAGGAAGACACAAACAAATGGAAGCATATACCATGTTCATGGATTGGAAAAATGAACATCATCAAAATGTCCTTACTACCCAAAGCAATCTATAGTTTCAATGCAATACCTATTGCAATACCAATGGCATATTTCACAGGTCTAGAAGAAGTATTTCAAAAATTTATATGGAACAAAAAAATCACCCTAAACAGCCTCAACAATCTTGAGAAATAAGAACAAAACAGGATGGATCACAATACCTGACATCAAACTATATCACAAGGCCACTGTAATCAGAACATCCTGGTACTGACATAAGAACAGGCACATAGATCCATAGAATAGAATAGAGAGCTCAGAAATAAATCCATGTCTCTATGCTCAATTAATATTTGACAAAGGGGACAGAAGCATAAAATGGAGGAAAAATAGCCTCTTCAACAAATGGTGTTGGGACATCTAGACAGCCAAATGCAAAAAAATGAAACTCCACTTCCAACTTACACCATATACCATAATAAACTCAAGATGGATAAAAGACTTAAATGCAAGTTGTGACACCTTAAAAATCCTAGAGGAGAACATAGGTAGTAAAATTTCAGATATCCCACACAGCAATATTTTTGCCAATAAATCTCTTAGGTCAAGGGAATAAAGAAAAAACAAACAAATGGGACTGCATCAAATTTAAAAGCTTCTGCATGGCTAAAGAAAACATCAGCAAAAAGAAAAGGGAACCAATTGTATGGGAGAACATATTTGCCCATACAAGGTTTGCCTGAGACAAGAATTGATCTCCAAACTGTCTAAAGAACTTATATTAATCAACACCAGGAAGACAAACAATCCAATTAAAAAATAGGCAAAGGACCTGAACAGGCACTTCTTCAAGGAGGATATACAAGTATGTCCCAGAGGCATATGAATGAAAGGATGCTCAACATCACTAGCCATCAGAGAGATGCAAATTAAAACTACAATGAAATACCACCTCACACTGGTCAGAACGGCTGTCATAAACAAACCGACAAGCAACAAGTGCTGGTGAGGTTGTTGAAAAAAGGAAACACTAGTATGTTGTTGGTGGGAATGCAGTCTGGTGTAGCCACTATGGAAAACAGTATGAAATTTCCTCAAAAAACTAAAAATGGAACTGCCTTTTGACCTGGCAGTTTCACTGCTTGGATTATATCCTAAAATCATGAAACACCAATTCAAAAGAACATATGCAGCCCTAGGTTCATAGCAGTGCTATTTACAATAGCCGTCATGGGAAGAGCCCAAGTACCCATCAATAAATGAGTGGCTAAAAAACTGTGATACATTTATACAATGGAATATTACTCAGCAGAAAGAAGAAAGAAGGAAGAAACTCCTACCTTTTGCAACAGGATGGATGGACCTGGAGAATATTATGCCAAGTGAAATAATAGGCAGTGAAAGACAAATACTGTATGATCTCAACTATAAGAGGAACACAATAAACAAAACAAACAAATGAACAAAATAGAAGCAGAGGCCTGGCTGACAGAAACCAGAGGGGAAGTAGGATGGGGAAAAGGGTGGGAAGGAGGAGAAGGGACTATTCAAGTAACATGTATGAATGACCCATGAACATAGACAACAGAGTGGGGATTGACTGTGGGAGATGGGGTCTGCTGGGTGGAAGAGAACAAAGGGAGAAAAACTGGGACAACTGTAATAGGACAACAAAATATTTAATAAAAAAGAAACTAATACATTGCCATGGAAACTGAGAACAAAAGCCGCCCATCTTCCAATACCTGACCCCCACCCACTCTTCAACCCATGCTGCTACAGGAAATCACTGAGCCATGCTGCCTCTCATCCCACTCCCAAGACTTGGTCCTATTCAGGGACTGAAATCTGCTTTGTTATTGTCCCTCAACCATTTGACTTTTGTGAACATTGAACTTTGAGTTTTGTGCACAGTGAAGTTTAAGACCATTTTCTTAAACCATAGGTGCTTAGATAGGAGTTCTTTGTCTCAAACCTTACTGGAATGAGTCTTCAATGGTAGATTCAGTGGGAATGGCAGTCAGAATGGAATATGCTTTGGAAAAGACCTCTTAAGAACCTCATGCATTTTGGTGATTTATGATGATAATTATTCTTGGAATCTGAACACCTAGAATCCCGACAATACCACTATTGGGTGAGTAGCCATGGGTAGGTTATATAATATTCCCATGCTTCACTTTCCTTGGAACACCCATGTTATCACATAACTTATTTCCTCCTTTTCTGCCTCCAGGGTTCTTCCATGGTGTAATAAAGAACAGGAGTGGGCTCAGATCATTTGGTCAAAGACGGGTAATTCTTTCCTTGGGAGCCGAGTGTGAAGTTCCTCAGCAGTTGAATTATTCTCACCTCTTGTTGATCAGAATGCAAGGAGGGTAATGCAGTGTATGCAGTGTATGCTGGCCCTAGGACCTCTCCTGGATGCACTCCTGTCTTTCTGCCCTTCCACTTCTCTGTATTATTTTCTGTTTCTCTCTTCCCATAGCTAACTCTTTTATCTTCTTTTTATTCTTGCCAACTCACACATTTCTGACACTCCAACACCTGTCTTTATTCTGATCATTTTAAACATTTTCCTATCCTTCCTAGGGTAATAAGCTCCTGCCTGCTATGCTCCCACTTATTACCCCACAGTCACTCTCTTCTCTATGTCTTTTCCCCTAAGAAAACTTATCTTCTTTTTCTAATGTATTTAATTTTTAATTTTAATTGAATTTCTTGGGGTGACATTGGTTAATAAAATTATATAGGTTTCAGGTGTACACGTCTACAACACATCATTTGTATACTGTATTATTTTTTTATTTTTTTATTTTTATGGTTTTTTAAAATTTTATTTATCTTAGAGGGGAAGAGAAGGAGAGAGAGAGAGAAATATCAATGTATGGTTGCCTCTCGTGCATCCCCTGCCAGGAACCGGGAACTGGCCTGCAACCCAGGCATGTGCCCTGACTGGGAATCAAACTGCGATTGTGTGGTTCACAGGCCCACGCTCAACCACTGAGCTACACCAGCCAGGCCTGTATACTGTATTTACTGCCCCAAGTCAAGTCTCCTTCCATCACCATTTATCCCTCCTTTACCCTCTCCTACCTCCTCCAAACCTCTCTTCCCTCCTGTAATCACCATACTGTTGTCTTTGAGGTTTTTTTTTTTTTTTTTAAGAAATTTAATCTTATTGCCTAAGTAGCTGAACTATAAGATGAAAGAATTTGAGACACAGCAGCATTTCCCAGCAGTGGAAGAAACTTTTACCATTATTTTATTTCAGCTCATGTCTAGACCCTGAGGCTTGACCTTCAACCCCATCCTGATGGAATGCTGCACCAGGCAGGAGAACACATGTGGAGGAGTCACCTTGTCTTTCCTATTAGTCATGGCCTCCGGGTTTACCAAGCCACCTAAGACCAGGAAGTAACTTGGCTCTGTTGAAGCCTGGAAATAAAAACATCCTTGAGAAGCTTTTATGAAAACTGTATTACTGGAATGTGGATTAAAAAGTCTTGCTGGGGCAAGCTGCTAAATCTTTACAAATGTTTAGGATGAGGCACAAATGAGAAAGAAATGTTCAGCTAGGCTTTCTGATTTGGGCTAAATTGTGCTCTTAGGTCTCTCCTACTGAGTGCAGGCCAGATGGCAAACCAGTGTCCTGCTGTACTCATGGGCACTTCTCCTGAAGCTGCCTATGCTCCCTGTTTCTCTCCAGGTCTCCTCTCTCTGTCTCTCTCTCTCTCTCACACACACACTCTCATGACAAGGAAAATCACAGTATGTTGAGTACTGTTTTTTAATAACATTGCAGTATCTATGGCTCAGAAATACAATCTTCTGGGCTACTGGCATGCTTTTTAGATGGAGGCAGAAACTTAGGTGGGCTAAGGTTTCTACTAATTAGAGAGCTGAAAAGAAACTGTTATAAAATGGCAGTGAGAGAGAGGAAAGTAATTAACTTGTGGGGAGTAAGAATGGAACTTCTATAATTTTTGGTACTTTTAAATAAAATTATTTTTGAAGTATAATACACATAGAAAGAATTATATAAATCATAAATGTATAATAATGAATTTGAAGCAAATGAATCATATATAATCACCACCCAGGTCAAGAAACAATATTGCCAGCTCCTCAGAAGCCCTGTTTCATCACTACTATTACCCCAAAGGTAACCAAGACTTCTATCATCATCAATTCGTTTTGCCTAAAGTTATAAGTATGAACTTTTTTGTGTCCTCTCATGCAAAACTACCTTTGTGAAATCCATAAATGTTATTGGATGTAGTAGTAACGTATTTGTTGCCTTTGGTCTGGAGCAAGGAAGGACTGGCAGCCCGAAGCCCACCACAGCCTGCTCTTGTAAAAGCCACCAGCAAAGACTGGCTTTTACAATTGTAAAGGCTTGTGAAAAATAACAAAGACAGATATGCAGCACAGATAATATGTGGCCCATAAAACCTAAAATATTTACTCTCTAAACAGAAAAAGTTTGCTGACCCCTACTGTGCAGTATTGTGTTGTATGAATATACCACAGTTTATTGATTCATTCTTCTGTCAAGGGAAATTTGGGCTGAAATTTGGATTCTTTTACTTTTTAGCTGTCATGAGGAGTTCTGCTCTAAACATTTTTGCCCTTGCTTTTTGGCATACATGTGCACACATTTCCACTGGGGGTACACCCAGAGGTAGATTATTGTGTCATAAGTATAAAGTTATTCACTGTTAATAGATACTGCCAGATAGTTGTACAAATTTACACACTCTCAAGCAGTGATCGGGAATTCTAGTTGCTTCACATCCATGTCACCATTTGGTATCGTCTCTCTTTTGAATTTTTATCATTTTGTTGCACCTGTAGCAGTATCTCCATATAGCTTTGGTTTGTTTTCACATGGTGCCTCATGAAACATGCACTTTTTCATATCTTTATTGAATATTTGCATATTACTTTTGTGACATAACTGCTCATATGTTTTGTCCATCGTGTTTGTATTTTCCTTATTGATTGTTAAGAGTATCCAATTCTGTTAACATAAGTTGTAAATACCTCATTCTACTTAGTAATTTGTATCCTAACTCCTTTGATGAACGGAAACTCTTAATTTTAACATAGTCTGACTTACCAGTTTTCTTTGGGGATCAGAGCTTTTTATATCTCATATGAGAAATCTTTGCTTACCCTTGTGTCACAAAGATATTCTTCCATGTTTTTTTCTAGAAGTGTTAGTGTTTAACTTCTACATTTAGAGCTATAACTCATCCAGAAGAGTTTTTTTCATATGGTGTGAGCTAGCTGTCAGAATTCATTTTGTTTCTTATAGTATCCAGTTATTCAATACCCCTCTTATGAAAAAAAGATCATTTCTCAAATATATTTCAATGACACCTTTGTCATAAATCAGTTCTAGAATATGACAGTTCTGGTCTGGACTAAGGTGTTTCAGAGAAATTTGTGTGTAGTTAAGTAAAAATTCACCTTTCTTCAAGATTAGGTTGCTTTCTCTTGGCTCCTTCCTTTTCCATATAAATTCATTGACTCAAAGAGGAAAAAGGATATTTTTTGTATAAAAATAAATGATATATTTCTCTATTTATTTAGGTCTTCCTTAATTTTTTGATATGCTAGCTTATAATTTTCAATGCAGAGAAATTATATATCTTTCTTTAAATCAATTTTTAGTTATATGATGTTTATTGATGCTACTTTAAGAGGTTCCTATTTAAAATTTGTGATTGTTCCTAATTATTGAAATATATTGAAATATAATTGATTGTTGTATGTTGATCCTGTATGTATGGATATGTATTCAGTGGTCTTGCTAAATTTTTTTATTAATTCTAGGTATTTGTAGTGTTTTGGCTTTTCTACATACACAGCCATGTTGCTGTGAATAATACATTTTCTTTTTCTTTTTCTAATTCTTGTAACTCTTTTTCCCTTACCTTGTTGTATTGGTCATATTATATGGTACAATGCTGAACAGAAGTAATGATAGTGAGCATCTTTGTTCCATTCCCTATCACAAGGCAAAAGCTTTCACTATTTCACCATTAAGTGTGTTTGTTACAGGATTTTTGTAAATACTATCATATTAAGGAACTTCCCTTTCATTTCTAGTTCACAACTTTCTACAAATAAATAATAAATAAATGTTAAATTTGGTCAAATGCTTTTTATGAATCTGTTCAAACAATAATATGTTTTTCACATTTATTCTGATAATTAGTAAATTATATTGAATGATTTTTCAAAATCACTACTAAAATTAACCCAATATCTTTGTAAGATGTTACACTTTTTATAAATTGTAGTATACAATTTGTTTAATTTATTTTTCAGGCTTTACCTCATAAAGGAGATTGGCTGATAGTTTTTCTGTTTTTATATGATTTATTTTGTCTGATTTGGTATCAAGGATATTCTGGCCTTATAAAACAAGTTAGAAAGTATTTCCTTTTCTATTTGTTCTCTAGATGAGTTTATGTAGGATTGGTGTTATTTCTTCCTTAATGTTTATAAGTATTCATCAGAAAATATATTTAGAACTGCATATTTATTTGTAGGAAAACTATTTATTTAAATCTTAAAACAGGTTTTCTGTGGTGTAATAAACAAATAAAAACTATATACTTAGTGTGAACAATTTGAAATGTTTGAATCCACGTGCACACCCATGAAACCATCACTAATCACCACAATCATGATAGTGGAAATAACTTCCACCATAACTGTGGATTTGTCTATTTCTCTTTGCAGATTTTCAATTTTTGCTTCATATAACTTAAAGCTCTATTTTACAAAAAAATGTTAAAATTGTATGTCCTCTTGATGAATCAAACTTTTTATCATTATATATGACCTCATATCCTTGGTAATTTTTGTGGCTCTCAAATTGACTTCACTTGAAAATAGTGTACTGATAAGAACAGATACTACACTTGATCTTAGCCAAGAAGCGATGAAATAATATACTAATTCAAGCTGTCTTTTGACTAGTTGTAATGTGGTATATATATTTTTCTGTTCTCTATTTTTAAGTTATTTGTGTTGTTACATTTCAGTTAGACTTCTCACGGGCAGCATATACTTGGGTCTTTTTTTAAAATCCCATTTGAACTATGTGTTTTTTAAAAATTATTTTTTATTGTTGTTCAAATACACTTGTCTCTGTTTTCTCACCACCACTATTCCCTTACCCCACCCACCCCCACCTCCCACCTTTGATTCTACCCACCGTTTGGCTTTGTCCATAGGTCCTTTATACATGTTCCTTGATGATCCTTTCCCCTCTTATCTCCCTCACCACTGCCCTTTGGTTACTATCAGTTTGTTCTTAATTTCAATGTCTCTGGTTATATTTTGCTTGTTTGTTTGTTCTGTTGATTAGCTTCCACTTATAGGTGAGATCACATGGCATTTGTCTTTCACTGCCTGGCTTATTTCACTTAGCATACTGCTCTCCAGTTCCATCCATACTGTCGTGAAGGGTAGGAGCTCCTTCTTTCTTTCTGCTGTGTAGTGTTCCATTGTGTAAATGTACCACAGTTTATTGATCCACTCATTTACTGATAGGCACCTAGGGTGCTTTCAGCACTTGGCTATTATAAATTGTACTGTTATGAACATTGGGGTGTATAGGTTATTTTGGATCAGTATTTCAGGATTCTTAGGGTATAATCCCAGCAGTGGAATTGTCAGGTCAAAAGGCAGTTCCATTTGGAGTTTCCTGAGGAAATTCCATGCTGTTTTCCACAGTGGCTCACCAGTCTGCATTCCCACCAACAATATACTAGGATTCCCTTTTCTCCAAAAACTCATTGGCACTTACTGGTTTGTTTATGATGGCCATTTTGACCAGGGTGAAGTGGTATCTCATTGTGGTTTTAATCTGAATCTCTCTGATGGCTAGTGATGCTGAACATCCTTTCATATGTCTCTGTATGTCCTCCTTGGAGAAGTGTGTGTTCAGGTCCTTTGTCCATTTTTTAATTGGAATTTTTTCATCTTCCTGGAGTGAAGTCGTGTGAGTTCTTTATATATTTTAAAGATCAAACCATTGTTGGATATATCATTGGCAAATATATTTTCTATACAGTGGTCCCCTTTTCATTTTCCTGATGTTTTCTTTAGCCATGCAGAAGCTTTTTATTTCAATGGAAGAAATCAAAAAGTTTCTGGAAACAAATGAAAACTAATACACAACTGTTGAAAACATATGGGACATAGTAAAGACAGTCTTAAGAGGTTCATACTGATACAGGCCTACCTAAAAAAGATAGAAACATTTCAAATAAACAATCTAACCCTACATCTACAAAAACCAGAGAAACAACAACAAACAAAGCCTGAGGGCATAGAAAGAAGGAAATAATCAAGATCAGAGCAGAATGCAATGACGTAAAGACTAAAAGAACAATTCAAAGGATCAATAAATTCAGGAATTGGTTCTTTGAAAAGATAAACAAATTTGACAAGCCTTTAACAACATTCATCAAGAAAAAAAGAGAGAGGACCCAAATAAATACAATCAGAAATGAAATACAAATGAGTGCTAGAAATTACTACAAACAACTATATGCCAAAAAATTTTTGAAAACCTGGGTGAAATGGACAAATTTTTAGAAAAATACAATCTTCCAAAAGTGAATCAAGAAGAAGCAAAAAGCCTAAACAAACCAGTAACAGCTGATGAAATTGAAGCAGTAATCAAAAAACTCTTGGCACATAAAAGCCCTGGACCAGATGATTTCACGGGAGAATTTTACAAAACATTTAAGGAAGAGCTAACCCCTATCTTTCTCAGATTATTCCAAAAAATCCAAGAAGAGGGAAGACCAACAAAACCTTTTAATGAGGCCAGCATCATCCTATTCCCCAAACCAGACAAAGGCACAACAAAGAAAGAAAACTACAGGTTAATATCACTGATGAACATAGATGATAAAATTCTCAACAAAATATTGCCAAACTGTACTCAGCAATACATTAAAAAGATCACACAGCTTGATGAAGTCGGATTCATCCCAGGCATGCAAGGATGATATTTGCAAGTCAATAAATCACATAGACAAAAGGAAAGACAAAAATCACATACATGATCATATCAATAGATGAAGAAAAAGCATTTAAAAAGGTACAGCACCCATTTATGATAAAAACACTGAGCAAAATGAGAGTAGAGGGAGCCTACCTCAACATAGTAAAGGCCATATATGAAAAACCTACAGCCAACATCATACTCAATGGGCAGAAGCTAAAATCTTTCCCTCTAAGATCATAAACTGTGCCTTCAAATTGAGGTGTTTAGACCATTAAATATAATTATTGATATGACTGGATTTTATTATCTCATTATTTGTTTTTTATTTGTCCATCTGTGTTTTATTCCCTTTCCCACTTTTTCTTCCTTATTTTGAATTAATCGACTGTGTTTTGAACTTTTCCATTGTTTATTAGCTACAACTCTTTGTTGCGTTATTTTAACGGTTGCTTTAGAGTTTATGGTATACAACTTTTAATTATTGTGATCTGCCTTCAAATGATACTATGAAGCATTTTATATATAGCTTAAGAGTCTTTCAAAAGATTTTTCATTTCTTCCTTTCTGGTCCCTGTGCTGTTGCTGTCACACAATTTTTCTTCTACATATGTTATAAAGCTGATAATACATTGTTACTGTCTTTCTTTCACAGAAGTTTCAATAATAAGAAAAATTCTCAGTTTACACATTGTTATATTTTCTGGTACACTTCATTCTTTTGTGTATATCCAGATTTCCAACTAAAATAGTTTTCCTTCTGCCTGAAGAATGTCACATAACATTTATTGTGGTACAAAACTGATCATGATTAATTCTCTCAGCTTTTGTATGTCTGCAAATATGTTCATTTTTGCTGAGTAAAGAATTCTACATTGACAGATTTTTTCAGCACTTAAAAAATTCACTCCAGTGTCTTCCAGTTTCCATTGTTTCCACTATGAAATCTGCTGTCAGCTTTATCTCATTTCCTCTATATATAATGTCTCTTTATTTTTTAATTAAAAACTTTTGATTTTTTCTTTCCCTTGATTTTAAGTAATTTGATTGTGTTATAATCATATTAGACATATAGTCATATTAAAAATAGCCGCTTGAAAAAAATAGTCATTCGTTTTTGTGGCTGTTATTGTCTAGAAATTGTATTTTGCCCAGAGTTTACAATTTTCACCTGTGAAAGGGTTAATCTAAAACAGGTTACTCCACCATTACTGGAAACCAAACCTCTTATCATTCACTTCAAAATATTTACCAGTTTCCAATCTGATTTCTTCTTTGACCCATTAGTTATTTAGAAATCTTTAAAATTTTCGAACATTTGGGAATTTTTGACATATCTTTTGTTACTGTTTGTGACTTATTAATTTTGCTGACAGATATGTTTTAAATGATTTTGCTGTTTGGTCTCTGGACCAGAATATATTCAGTTTAGGTAAATATTCAATGTGCATTTCAAAAGAATAGAGTCTGTCATTTTTGGATGCAGTGTTCCATATAGAACAATCAGTCAAATTTATTAATCATGTTCTTGAAGTCCTTTATGTCCTTACTGAATTTATTGTCAAGTTGTTTTGTCAATTAATGAGAAATGCATGTTTAAATGTCCCAGTAGAATTTTGGATTTATTTCTGCTTTCTGTTCTGTCAAGTTTTGTGTTCTATATTTTTTAACTATGTAATTAAGAGCATACAAGTTTATAATGTTTGTATATTTCTTGACCTTGACCTTTTTATTATTATGAAAGTCTCCCCTTATTTCTAGTGATGTCTCTTACCTTAAAGTCTCCCTTGCCAATTGACCAGTCACTGGTTGGTTAATACAGCCAAATCAGCTTTCTTCTACTTTGTGTTTGCATTTTTCTATATCCTTTAATTGAAATATTTTATTATTTCACTATTTCATTCTTTTCATCTTGCTTTTAGTTGTGTATTTCTGTACTATTCTTTAAATAACTTTTATAGAGACTACTGTCTGTGTTTTATACTTATAAAAGTTCAATATAAATTTGTTGGTTTTTTTTATCACTTTCATGCTAAGGTTATTAACTGTCTTTACTAATTCCCTACTTTTTGTGAATGGTTGTCATGAACTTTGATTGTATACACATTTCAAATCACGGATTGTTGTTATTGTATTATTCATTTGTGTGAATTTCCATTTTTCTTCATTCTTTTTTGTATCTCAGCCTGGGATTATTCTCCTTCTGCCCCCAAAGCCCAGTTTAGTGGTACTTATATAGGGGCCCATGGCAAAAAATTTTGTGTGTCCAAAAGTATTTTTCTTTAACCTTTAAAAGATATGTTTTCTGAGTATAAATGTGGAAATTACTAGTTTGGAAGTTACCTAAAGAGATCTTTCAATTGTTTCTGGCTTTGGAAATTTTTGTTGAGAAGTCAGGTATTAACCTTATTGTTCATTGCTCATCTGAAAGTGCTATGTCTTTTTTCTTTGGCTGTTTGTAGTATTTTCCCTTTGTTTTGAAGTTTCTTCATTTTTACCATGATATACATAGACATATGGGGTTTTATTTATATTGCTTGAGGGACAGAATGATCCCTGAAGTGGACATAATGTCTTTTGTCAGTTTTGGAACTTACAGACATTATCTCTTTAAATATTACTTCTGCCCCAATTTCTATCTTCTTCTGAAATTCCAGGTACACACATTTTAGACCTTTTCATTATAATTCTTAAGTTCTTAACATTTAAAAAAATTTTTCCCTCCTTCTCTCAATGTGTGTGTTTTTCTACTGACCAAAGTTCAAATATATTTGTCTTCCTCTCAATTGTTTTCAACTTGCCACTAATCCTATTTATTGATTTCTTTTAAAACTTTAGTTGTATTTTTAATTTTTAGAATTTCTCTTTAGTATAGTAGAGCTTTCTGTTGAAATTCTTCATTTCATTACCTACTTTCACAAATATGTTAACCTATATAATAATTAGTTTGTCTATTTTTTGTGTCTATCTACATTGCCTATTTTTCTCTTGACCCTGCTTCATATATACTTGCTATTTTTAATTAAATGTCAAACAAGAGACTAAGGGTAACTTGTTATCTTTCTTCTGAAAGGATTAATGCTATCCTCTGCTGGACAGCTCAAATAGAGGCATATTGGCTTAATCCTTAGTTCAAAGCCATGTTAGAGCCTTTGTAAGACTGAGTCTATCTCTAATTCAAATCCGCATTTTGTATATATTCCAGACTGTCACTCAGAGCTTGAATGTTTACTAGAGCTTGGAGGATATTGGATTCGAATTTTTGTTTCCCCATATATATGCAGTCACAAAAAACTTATGCTATATTTTCCAGCTGTTTTTTTTTAGAGGTTTCTGAACATTTTTATTGCACTAATTAAGAACCAGCAAATGCTGCATGGGAAAAATTGCTGCATGTGGAATTTTAGGCTCACTTTTTAAAAAAGATTGTATTTATTTATTTTTAGACACAGGAGAAGGAAAGGAGAAAGGGAATTGAACCAGCAACCTTATGGTTCGAAGGCCTGTGCTCAGTCCACTGAGCTACACCAACCAGGGTCTAGGCTCACTTCTTAAAAATTTCCCTTTGTGTACTTGACCCTAAAAGTCTTAGCTGCCTTGGCAACTCCCAACTCCCATTTTGCCTCTTTATTCTTGTGAGATTATCAAAAGCTCTTCCGGTTTGTCCGATTCTTGGTAGCTTTCTCTGCCCAGTTCAACCTTACTATCTCTGTGTCCAGAATGAGAAAATGTCCTAAGAGAAAGACTGGAATGGAAATGGTTGAGGTCTCACCCTTTTCATGAAGGTGGCACCCAAAGTGAAGAAGGAAACCCTGCCCTTCCCAAAACCAAAGCCAGAGCCAAAGCTTTAAAGGCAAAGAAAGCAGTGCTGAAGGCATCCACAGCCAAAATTAAAAGAAGAAGGAGGAGGAGGAGAAGGAGAAGAAGAAAATCCTCATGTCACCCATTTTCTAGTAACCTAAGACACTGTGGCTCTGAAGACAGCCTAAGTATCATCGGAAAAGCACCCCCAGGGCAAATCAAGATCCCCCTGACTAACATGTTGGTCATGAAGGAGATAGAAGACAACAATACACTTGTGTTCATTGTGGAGGTCTAGGCCAACAAGCCCCAGATCAAATAGGCTATGAAGAAGCTCTATGACAATGATGTGGCCAAGGTCGAAACCCAGATCAAGCCTGATGGAGAGAAGAAGGCATATGTTTGACTAACTCTAGACTATGATGTTTTGGATGTTGCCAACAAAACCTGAATCATCTAAACTGAGTCCAGCTGGTTAATCCTAAATATAAAAATTTTATACTGTAAAATAACTGGTTGAGTCCTCCCCCGTGAGCTTCCCTTTTCTTTGGACTTTGGCCCCTCAAGTCCTGGCACCTGTCCCCAAATCTCTCTAATGTCCTGCAACACATTTATGTTCATTCTTCTGTGTGTTTTCAGCTTTAGCATTAGTGTGCTACAAATCATNCGAAACCCAGATCAAGCCTGATGGAGAGAAGAAGGCATATGTTTGACTAACTCTAGACTATGATGTTTTGGATGTTGCCAACAAAACCTGAATCATCTAAACTGAGTCCAGCTGGTTAATCCTAAATATAAAAATTTTATACTGTAAAATAACTGGTTGAGTCCTCCCCTGTGAGCTTCCCTTTTCTTTGGACTTTGGCCCCTCAAGTCCTGTCACCTGTCCCCAAGTCTCTCTAATGTCCTGCAACACATTTATGTTCATTCTTCTGTGTGTTTTCAGCTTTAGCATTAGTGTGCTACAAATCATTTTATCATAGTCCATAGAGGAATACGTTATAGGGTTTTTTAAAACCTCACCCAACTATACGTTTTTATCAATTTTAGAGATAAAGAAAGGCAAGGAGAGAAAGAGAGAAACATTAATGTGAAAAAGAAGCACACAGGGGATTGATTGGTTTCTTCCCATGCACACAGGGGATTGATTGGTTTCTTCCCATGCACACAGGGGATTGAACTTGCAACCTCAGTAGGTACCCTGACTGGGAATCAAATTTGCAGTCTTTTGGAGTACAGGATGATGTTCCAACCAACTGAGCCACCCAACCAGGGTCTCTATAAGGTTTTAATAAAACAAGTTTGAATTGTGAGCACACATATGCCAAAGATTATATAATAATTTAATTTGATGATAGTTGTTCACACTTACTTATGCTTCTGTCCATGAATGTTCTCATAATAATATTTTCTGTTGGGTTCATAATAATAAAATAATTAATGGTGGTATTGGTATAACAGTGGTTGATTCTATGAAAGCATAAAGCTTTGAGATATCAATCTCCTTGATATTTCCACTTTTTGCTTTTATCTACTGATACATTTACTTTGCTCAGTGTCTGTTGTCCTATGTGACAATGATAGAATACAGAGCCAAAGAGGTCTGTCATTCCCTGGCTTTGGTATTCCAAAAGCCTAGGCCTTCAGACAACCTGGAGAATGTGAGGCCTCAGCAAAATTCCGGAGAGAGACAGGATGGAGAGATTAGAGTTTTCCCCACTCTAAGGCAAGAAATTAATTCCCCTGAGTTGGTGGCAAGAGAAAGAAAGAGTGATGGAGGTGAGAGCCATTGTGCAACAGTTGCTATGAGTGCCCGGCCCCTATACCCTGAAAATAACTAGCTACCTTAGAATATACCAGTCTGACTTCCAACTGCTAATGTTTGTGCTTCTTTGACTGAGAGTTTCTGCTGGCCTCCAAATCTTACTTTGCTTTAACTTGTGGCAGACTTGAAGTGCTGATGAACTAGTGTCTCCAGCAATCATCCTTCAACCATTGACAGATAGAACTTGGTATATAAGTGCTCCAGCCGACACACCCTTGGCTTTGTGTTTTACACTGGCCCCCAGGTGATTTTCTGGGTTTCCCAGGTCTTACACTGACTCCCAGGAGTCAAGTTCCAGTTGGCTTGATCCAGTTCAATGGCTTGATCCAGGAGAAAACTTTTGGGCTGTTTTCTCCTCCTTGGCTCTCTCCTCACCTCCCCTACTGGTGTTTCCTGCACCTCTCAAAGAAATTATTTGCATTACAATCCTTGTCTCAGAGTCTACTTCTGAGGGAACTAAAACTAAGACATGGCTTAGACTAGTGCAGATGCACCAGGACTTACTCCCAGGCAGCAAGAGGAGGAGATAACAAAACTCAGAGATGAAAGTCTCGGGGTACATGAAGGCTTTGGGCCATGGAGCATGGTCAGCCTTGCAGGATGTTTGCTGAAGAGATGTTGGGTTAAAAAATATTTTACACTAGTGAGTGGTCTATTTTCAAATTGGGTGGGTAGTGATAAGCTACATCTTGAAAAGAAATGAATGACTCAACAGCTAAAAATACATGCTTTCCTTTGCAAGTGTAGCCTGGACTAAGCTTTTTATCATGATGATGTATTCTGTTTGTTTTGCCTTTACATGTTTTGTTTTAACAGTAAGAATGTTCAAAAATGAAAACTACCCTGAATGTTTAGAAGCAAATAGATTTTAATAGATTTTAAATTATTTAATTTTTAAATAATTTAAAAATTATTCTAGATGACATTCATTTAGATCTTCTGAAAGTCCTCAGAAAGAATCCAAAAGTAATTTTTTTTAATTTTTCTTAAGCCATTGAAAGTGTGACAGCAAATGGAATGATTTCCACCTTAATTCCTTTCTGAAACTTACATTTTGCTTATTAAACCTTGTAAATCAGGTGAGATTGTGAAACTGGTGATTAAGGCTTGAAAGCTTAAATATGGCCTCTTGGCTTCAAAATTCCAGACAGCATTTCCAGCAGTTGAGATGTCCATTATTGCTAGATGGCTCAATAAATTCATTCATGCCATATAAGTGACATCTTTCTGTGTGTGCATATGTATATACAAATATAGTTCCCCTACTCCACGCACAATATACCTTTTATTTCATTTCTTCTCTCAAGGTAGAAGGAAAACTCTCTACCACATTGCTTTAGAAGGGAAACTGCAGGAAACGACGTACACTCAGTATTCATCATCCAAATCACTCCAGTTATGATGTAATGTAGCAAAGACAAGTTATAAAACTACAAGATCTGTAATGAATTGAGCACCTATTAAGTTTGCTCTCAAACATCCCTCTCCACTTACCATCATAGTCTCTTGAGTCAGCAAATTAACATGTTCTGGGTCAGTATAATAGGTACTTTTATGTGTGCCTCTAGATCCAGTTTCTCCCTTTCAACCCTGTGTCCTGAGAAGCTGAACTCTGTCATTGTAATCAATGGACTCCCTTGCTCTCTGGATTCCATTTGGATTTGGCCAGTGGGTGTCACTGGCAGGAGACCAGAAGACAATAAAAGAATGATGACCAGATAATTACTCTCCCAGTTCCCTCTCAGTTGTTACTGAAAATGGCCTGTGTCCTTTTGCCTCAATCACGGCTCCTTTTGTGGCTTCCTTCCCCTCCAGCTATGGCTGTGCTCTTTGGGTCACAGGTGGGAGGTTGGGGTGTGGAGGTGGCTAGTAATGGCTTCCTGCTGTTGCTAACCCAAATATCCTTCAGCATCCTTTACTGCCCAACAACACTGTTTAAGCTTTTTTTTTTAAAAAAAAATTAAACTCTCCTCAGTGACACAGTCTGAGTATGCCATCTGTTTCCTGCCAGGACCAAGACTGGAGCGATTTGCCCCTCCCCGTTTGTCTGATGTAAACAGGACCAGACGATGCACTTCAGATGTGCAATGTAAGTCAGTTGCAAAGTGAATTACACATTCTGCAGAAGATGGTGGGATTTCATGAAGCAAATGAAAGTGGTTTTGGAGAACTCCTCAAATCACATCTAGAATTATTATTTAATGTGGTTTAGCAGAGCTTAAAATTGAAGAGAAAATCAACACTTAGCACTTTAAAAGAGAGTGATTTTAATGTCAAGAGATTAGGAGAGGCCTTAGGCAAATATATAAATCCTTTGCTTCTTTTTTTTTTAAGTAAAAAAGATACTTTCTGTATGTTCGTGCCATAAAGCTATGTGAAGGATGTCTTCATATGCTACCCTACTCTTTTGTCAGGAGTACTGCACCAAAAGCCACCCAGACAGAACTCAGTTGTTTCTCCATGTTTTTCTGGAGAATTAACACACAATTAAAATTGTAACCTACATTTAATAAATGTGAGATAAACTTACATTCATAATTTTTACTTTATTTTTAAAGATGAAGTCACAATCAAACTTATTTTTCTATTGCATGTCAAATTTTGGTCCCCACTTTAAGAGGGTTCACTCTAACTGGCTTTTTCCCCCAGGACCAATTTCATCTTTGGCTAGGAAGGCCTCTGAATATCCTTGCAGGAGCTGCAGAAGGCCACTGAGGGAAGAGGATGTCTGTTCCTTGTAAGATCCCTTCGAACTTCGGGTTGGCCTCTGTAATCACATAGTCTGGAGTTCAGATTTCAGCTTCCTCCTCTGGACCGAGGCCAGGACCCCAGCCCGAGGCCAGCACCCCAGCCCGGGGAAGCCCACTGCTGAGTCTTGTCCTTGCAGCATTTAGCCCATGTTCCTGGTACATGGTAAACACTCAGTTAACACCAACTCCTACCAGAATTACTAAAATTACTGTGCTATTAGTAGTTCTACTTGATATGCTGCTCTGTTAAACATTGTTATCAGTCTCGCTAAAATTAAAACAGTAAATATTGCTTATGTTTTGCCAGTTTAAAACTGACTACACTTAAAGAATAAAAGACTAGTGAAATTAACATAGGATCTCTACCTTTCAAACAAGTTAATGCATAATTCATATAGAAAATTAAAACAAGGGAAGTAGCAAGAAATATAAAAAAGGAGAAGCCTTTAAAATAACAAAAGAAAAGCCAAGTAAATTAATTAAGACAATTAGAGTAAATGGGGAAAAAATCCTTTTCTAAAGGGCAAATACCAGATGAAACATAAACTCTAATTGAGCTATTAGGCTCCTAATATATAAATTAAAATGGCAAAGAAATATTAAGTTAAAAGGATAAATAGAGACTCTCAAGAAAATGCTAAACATAAAGGAGGCAGGGGATATGGTATTTCTATTTATACAATGACAAATTCAATGTAAAATGCATTGTTATTATAATGAGAAATTGAATCATTTTATAAATCAGTATACGGTATAATCAATGATGAAATTAAAGCAGGCAGGAACATTTATGTGCCTAAAAATAGCATTAAAATATAGAAAGCAAACATTTAAGGCCATCAACTTTTTTTAAAAAGGAATGATTACCTTTAACCTGTAGGAGAAGTAATAATTTGATATATTTTTTAAAATGTTAGTTCCAAAAGTAATACTTCAAATACATAAGACCAAGCAATAAAACTAATGAAACAGGCACACACAAAATATCAGCTAACACTCTGCATTAAAGCTCAGGACTCCATTTAAAATTTATTCTGGTAATGGAATGTAGTTAAGCCTACATGGTATCAATTTAACCATTTTTCCCCCACTGACATGTTTTAATACCATGTATGAGGTCTTATCGCTTGTCCTGTTTCTATGCTTTCGGCATCTCATTTATATGCAAATTCTCTCCTGTGCAACTTATTCTCTGGCAAATACTTACCAGCGAATTGAGTGTCTCTGTAATTATGTCCCATCCCTGCCTACCCTGTTTGCTTCTTATTATGTCACTACAGCGTCCCTGCTTCACGTTGCAGTCATGAATTACAGGGTGGCTATAACAGCAATTTCTCTTATGAATGCCGAGCTGCTCTGCCTCCCTCTCCTTAACCCGTTACCCACTTATCCGAACTTTCTAAACCGAGCATGTGACACTTGTTCCTTCTTCCTTCTATGTGTTTCCTTCTGTTATTTATTTTTGAACTAGAAGTCTTTGGTTTTAACAGAGAGAAGTTGTCCAACTAACTAGTTTAGTCCTTCACTCTCCTTCCCTTGGTTTGATTTGTGTGATACTGAAATAGAGGGTAAAATTACTTTGTATACATGTGTATGTCTTGGGCAGCTCAGTGAGGCAGGTAAATCCAATGAAAGTCTCACGTGGATGGTCATGCTAGGAACAAAAATTATGCTCCTAGATTCACATATAAATAAAAACACAATATGTATATGTGCCTTTACATATATGTATAAAGTGTGTGTGTGTGTGTGTGTGTGTGTGTGTGGAGAGAGGAAGATAGAGATTATGTGCTCTGGAACAATAATGGCTGTGTTTGAACCCTAGATCTATCATAAGGTATCTGTGTGACCTTGGGCCACTTCTTAAACATCTGTGCTTCATTATCCTCATTGTTAACATAAGGATTCAAATGGCATCTTTTTCTCAGGGTTCTTGTGAGGTTTTAATAAATTAATATATAAAAAGTGCTTCTCAGTGCATGTCTGCATTTGGTAAATGTCAGCTATTTTTATTATCACATAGAATAAACTACAGATATATAAGATATGGGGTTGGCCAAAAAGCCTGTTTAATAAAAAAGACGCATATTTCATTTTTAGCAATAACTTTATTGATTTGGATATTTTGAGTATGTTGGCTATCTCCCACATGGTATAATGTTGATTGTTCTCAATTAATGTCTCGATTTGACCACTATCAACTTCAACTGGTCTACTTGACTGCGGAGCATCGTCCGTCCAGTGAGAAATCTCTAACAAAAAACTTTGCAAACCACTTTTGATACATTTGATCAATCACAGCACCTTCTCCATACACTGCACAAATCTTTCTGCATTTCATTTGCATTTTTACCTTTCTTGAAATAAAGCATAATGTGCCAAAAATGTTTCATGTTTTCTTCCCTTTTCAATATTATTATCACTATGCAAAAATGCACCAATTTTGATAAGTTTTTTTAAAATGCACCCTGATATGACAGCTGTCACAATGTAATCTAACAAAATTGTTTCAAATAAAGGTAAAGACAGCTAAGCACTACTGCATTCATGTTGCAGAAAAAAACAAAAATAAAAACAAATGAACTTTTTGGCTACCCAGTAGATACTGCTTATATTAGAGCCCTATTCACTCAACTAAAACTCCTTCCTACCACCTGCTGAGTGCCTGGTGCCTCTTAGATGTGCACCCATGACCCTGCAAAGTCTTCTAGAATGAGGACTCAGTGGGCCTTCTCCCTGAGTTCCTATCCTCCATACCTAACTTAGCACCTTCACAGAATAGGCTGCCAACACCACTCTGGTTGGAAATGATGACAAAGGCCCTGCTCTGCACTAACCAGTTCTTCCTCACCCACTACCAACTTAGCTGTTCCATGTGCCCAACAGGGAATTGCTGGGATCTTGAAGCACTTCTTTATCTCAGCTGCAATGGCGAGACTCATTCATGTGGCCCCTCAGTGTCCAGCAAGTACAGCCAATGTGGGCTTGTGTCTAGTCCTGGCAGGCAGGACAAGCCTGACTTTTAGCAGCATCACTCTTGTGAAGGGCTTTGCAGTTCGTGACCTGCTTTGGTAATTGCCCTCTTCCTGTGAGGGAATACATATCATTCTTCCCATGTTATAGGTGAGAAAATTGAAAGTCTGAGATATTTACAACTTGCTGATGGTTACACAGTGTGACAAGAGTAACGAATGACCAAACTTGGGCTCAAAATCAGTTTTACCCAACTGCAGTGTAATAAACTTTTAATTCATCTACTCACTCAACAAATATTTATTAAGGGCCTACTATGTACCGGGTCATGCAGAGGAGCTAGCACCAAGTCTAACTCACAAAGAAGATGCTAAGTCATTGAATGCAATTATGTGTGGTGGGTGCTATAGCAGAGCAAGTGCATTGTGCCACCTATTTTGCTGGAGGCTGGAAATAAATTTAAATATACACATCTGTGCCGACCCCTGCCTTCAGTGACCTATTGCTGCTCACACTCAATGTCTGCCATCTCATCTGTCCACCGTTCCCCCTGGGCGGGGCCCTCTGTGTGGGGCAAGTGGGGTGCTCACTGACAGGAGCAAAAGCAGGCTCCTCTGAGTGGCCCCGGTCAAGGCCGGGATAAGCAAGAATTAAAGCACATGACCAGGTGCAGCCCAGAGTGTTCAGCAACCTGCCAGTGGTGGGTCATTGCTAGGTGAGCAGTGGGGTGTGAGGGGAGAAAGAAAGTGGAGATCACATGGCTGGGACGTTGGCAGAGGTCCACGCATAAACAGCTGGCAGAAAATGCATGCTTTGAACTTCTGCTACATTTTGCCTTAGTGGGAGTGGCTCTTCTTGGTATGAAAGTTAAGAATTTTATGAGGAATTTGTCAGAATAGTGAGGCAAACAAACACATAGCTATAGTAATATTTCCCATCACTAACTGTTTATTATGTCCTTTACATATAGATGCTGTTTAATTTTTACAATCGCTCTGTGAGGTGGGTATTATGAAGATGAGGAAGCTGAAGTTAAGTGATGTACCCAAGGGAACACAGCTAGTAGATGGTAGAGGCAGAATTCAAGCCCAGGTCTTTCCAACATCAGAGCCTCTTAACCACTGAATCGCCCCCAGTACCATCCAGCATGGAGGGCCATGGCTTCAGTGTCAGCTAACACATGGAATGAATTCTGCCTAAGAGAAGAGTGATAAGGCAGGGTTTTTAGCAACCATGAGGATTTGCCAGACAGCCAGTGGAAGTCAAGGCACCCCCAAGGGGGAAAGAGCATGGGAAAAGACAGTGGCCAAAGTAGCCTGGGCGTTTAGGAACTCACCAATGGTGTGGTGTCATTGGGTGCTGAGGAGGGAAGTAGTGAGCATAATGAGAGATGATGTTGGAGAAGCAGAGGCTTCTCCATCCAAGCATATCATCTACCCAGGGACGTAAATTGGGGTTTTTCTTATTCCCAGTGGGTATAGAAATAAGGGATGGGGCGCCATTGCAGGGTATAAGGACTAGGACTTTGGTGAAGGTATGCAATGTTATCATTTTTTCAGTCTCTTACAAAGACAATTTAGAGGCATTTTAGAAAATACTCCTGGAGGCTGTCACTTGAGAAATGAGTTTGGAGACCATATATGTTTATTTTTCTGATCATGCACCCTCCTCAGTAAAGATATCTTCACAACATATTCCCAATAGGTGTATGACCATCCACATATGATCACAATACAATTGTATTCATATGTTACATGCATTAAAATATGAAGAAAAAGTAAACACTGAAAATATATAAATAAATGGGAATCTTGGGACTAGATGGAGGTGGTAGTTGTACAATATTGTAAATATTTTCAATGCAACTGAATTATACATTTTTAAATGGTTAATGGTTAACTCTATATCACATCAATCTTCACATCAATAAAAATAAGCAAGTAAGCATGAATACTTCCATACCTGATGGAATTTCTTTCCAGGCCATGTGTGCTCATGCCCCTTTGTGGACTAGGTAGTGATGATGAGGTCTGGAGTCAGGGCCTGGCTGTGGGGAAGGAGACAGAGAAAGGACTGGAGGTATAGTTTAAGAAGTAGAATGGACAGGGCTTGGTGATTGCAGGTTGAGAAGTACAATAGAGAAGGCAGGCAGACTCCCCATTTCTGGTTGGGATACAGGAGAAAGGTTTTTCCCCTTGTTTCAGACCTGTGCAGCCAATACTGTAGTAATTTCTCAGTGGTTGGCATAGGATTGGGAGCGGCTGTTCCTAGGTATGTCCAGACATGCATCCAACCTGAGGATACAGGGAGTTGGCCCTGTTTGGATGAGGATAACTGAAGGTCAAACCTGAAGGAGCCATATCAGCCAATAGAGGTCAGAAAGAGGTCAGAAGGAGTCAAACTCAGAGTGAGAAATGAAGAGCAAGCTAGGAACAAAGCAGGAAGGATTTCACAGGCCACATGGGAAGTGGAACAGAAGAAGCATTACAGACTAGGGCTTCATTTTGCCCATTTAAACCTTAGTGCCTGGCTGCAGGGGGCATCCTGTGAGAGCAGCAGAGACTTGTTAAGTATAGACATGGGCTTGGGAAGTAGCATGTAGAGAGAAGAAAAGGCCATTATAGACAACATGAGCCACTAGACTGAGAATGGAGACTGAGAAAGATAAAAACTAAGACGTTGACAGAGGAGTGAAAGCCTGGCAATGAGAGAGATCACCTGACCAAACCCAGAGGAATGTGGACTTATGGGGGCCAAAGAGGAAGCTCCCGAAGGAAAGAAATGATCATTGGTGTCAAACACTACAGGGGATAAATAAGACAGGAACTGAAAATGTGTCCATTGGTAAGCTCCCTGGTGATTTAGTGAAAGCAATTCCAGAGATGATGCATTAGAGGGAAAGAATGTGAGGTAACAAACTATTGCTGAGTTAACTAGTGAATGGAGATGAGTTTGAAACCGTTCCAACAGAGCAGCCTTGGTTTATCTGATTCCTTGTTAATGCTTTTTCTGCTCTCTTGATTCATCTTTGTCCTAGAGAGTTCTAGAAGACAGTACCATACAGAAGAGAATAAAGCTTTTGGTTTTGGTGTCTTGGATATCTAGGCAATTAAGGAACGAGCAGAGTTTTGGACAAATAAGTATGCATTTAAATCATCATACTTGATGATAAATATATTTTAAGGGGTTCTTTTAAGGAGTCTGCATAGAGTTAGGGAGAGACACAGCAATAGAGAACTTCTTCCTTGGTTTTCATGACCACATTCTTCTGATTTGAGTCAGGTAGTCACCAGAATGGGGCCCAGGCTCCTGCTTCCAGCCTCTGGTAGATGTTCCCCTTCAATGGGTGAGAGGAGACCAGCTGAGTGTCTGGTGGGGAAATGCCATTGGTTGGTTTAGTCACTCGCCTCCACACTTTCACATCCTCTAACAACACCTGCACTCTTGAGTCCTGACCACACACACTCTTCCTGTTTATAAGAGAGTGCCATTCAGAAAGCCACCAGTGAGAAGGGAGCGCCACACTCAGCCTCAGAAAAAAGAAGTTGAACGACGAATTTGGGAGAAAAAGAAAACGAGTGTGTGAGCTGAGAGGTAAGATCCAGACCAGAGAGCATCTGGGCCCCAGGGCTGTCTTGGGTGGGAAAGAAGTGACCTTACTGTATACCCTTTGAGGGGCAGTGGGAGTAGCCTGGCCGGTGCTCCTCAGGGCTGGGCAGCCAGGAGCTCACCAATCTGCTCCATGGAGATAATCCAGCCTCTGGCGAATGGCTGGGCAGACTGCAGAGGCTGACTTGGAATGTGACCAAAAAGTCCCAGAATTCATGTGGCCTAACATGTAATGAATACATGAGCTAGGTATGAACATGTTCACACACATCGAGGATGGTGGCTGGGCCTGTGGGCCTTAGAAAAGGCATGTCTGACACTCATTTAGGCCATTAACTACACCTCAAAAAGAACCCAAGAGAGGGCCCCAGAGCGAGCCCCAGAGTATGATTTCACATAGGCCTGGGCCCAGGAACGAGAGAGTATGTGTGATTCACTCTGAGGCACCACCACTCCTGCAGAAATAACTCAGAACACACGACTTCCTTACCATCAGGGCTAACAGCACTATCTCCATATTCCTTAGACAGCATGTACATGTGCCTGTGTGCACACACATATGTACACATAAGCACATGTATCATCTAATACAAAATAGCAACAGGCACCACGTTGGTGAAACCAGAGAACTAATGATGTGATGAAGAATATTTTTCCCCAACATGTGAATTCCTTGTTATTTAAGTCTTCCATATGCAAAGGTGAAATCATGTTTAGATATGCGTTCCGTAATCCCTTTTTCTCAAAGAGTTGAAAGGTCCATGAGATGAAAACTGTTCAGTTAGTCTGGGCCCTGATCTTGCAACAAGAACACCTGAAGGCCAAATGTTAACTAACACCCACAACGGCAAAGGGAGGGAGTAAACCCACTCTGTGTCTTGGATATACACACTTAATAACCAAATTATTTTCTTACAAATTAAGTCTGCTTTTATCGAAAGCATTGTCCTTGGAGCTAAGTTGAGAAAGGCACCTTCCATTAACTAGAGCTGTCAAGATTTCCCATCTCCCTGGTGAGGTGAGATTATTGCAGTGAAGATAACACAAACACTCACTATTCTAAGGTTTTGATTTTGTGTCTGTCGACTCTCTTCCCTTGCTTTGGATGTTGTCTGTCCTCAGTATTTAGTTATGTCACACATATTTTAATTTACTTTGCATCTTTAAAATGGAAAAAAATGTGTTGCTCCTTCACTAGACTTCTGGGTTCAAGTTCCAACTCCCACACTCACTAGGCTTTAGGGGAGTTCGCTACACCTCTCAGCATCGGGGTTCTGCATCTGTGATATGGGTACAGTAGTAGTGTCTCTCTCTTCAGTAAGGGTGATGGCTGTGAAGCGCTCGGTCTGGTACCCTGATGGGGCTCAATAAGGGTTAGTGGCCATTATTGTGATTGTTACTATTACTGCTACCACTGCCTTTTGTGCAATCGAGCTGCCAGACTTGAAGAGAAATGGTAGGAAGGTGGGACATGATGCAGGTGGGAGGTGGGGATGTGTAAGCTTGCCTCCTGCCTCGTGAGCCCCGCAGAGGCAGCACTCCTTCAACAGCAGTTGACAGCACTCCTTCAAACTACCTTCAGCCAGCAGACCACGGAACAGGTTAAGCAGGATGACAATCAGATAACTAGCAAAATGCTTTGTGTCAGCTTTCTCTGACACAAAGTGATTTGGTGACCCCATCAACAAATCACTTTCTTTTCCACGCCTCAGTTTCTTTATCTGTGAAGTGGATGTAATAACCTACCCTAGATACTTCATTGAGGCTATATGTATAATAAGGAAAAATGGTGAAAGTGACTTCCAGTAAAGGCAAGTTAAAGGAAAAGTACAAATGATCTTGGTTCTTAATGATACATCATTAGACATGATCTCACTTACTCTTTTAAATGGCTTCTTTGCACTCTCTGGTAATGGTATTTCATAATTTATTTAACCAGGCCCATATCTGAAAAATTAATTTATTTCCATTTTTAATATTCCAAATCAAATAGCAGTGACTATTCTATAATTCCTTTTAGTGTAATCATTCTATCTTTTTTTTTAATTTTGCAAACCTGATAAGGACACGTTATCATCTCGTTGTTGTTTACATTGTCTTTTCTTTGATTATGAGTGAATTGACTCAAGTTTTAAAAGGTAGCTTTCCAAAAAGCTAGAAATACTATGAAATAGAAATACTATGTCTCATCCAGAAACAGCCCAAGCACATGTTCCTTTTAAAGCGAAGAAGCATCATTTTTCTCACGATTATAATACAAGCAGGTATTTGCATACAAATATAAACCTATTAAAAAGCACCTTGCAGAAACAGTCCTCTTTATAGCTTTTATTGGTGCTAAAAATGGGGTTGTAATGAATACAAGACAACTAGACTCCCGCAATAACTAATAAACATGGCAATTTGATTTATTGTTGTTCCTCTGCTGTAGCCTGTTGACAGATTTTTCTTTATGGAAAAATTACCATGGTTTAAATCTCTATCATATGGCACTTAATTCAATCAACAATATGTTACCAATTAGATCCTGGTTAAACTACCTTCAGCCAGCAGACCACGGAACACGTTAAGCAGGATGACAATCAGATAACTAGCAAAATGCTTTGTGTCAGCTTTTTCAGGAACAAGGGGCAGCACTGAGATAATGGATAGAACAGAGAGAAAGGAAAAATAGAGCATTTACTTTTCCCCATCCTGAAAAAAGGAAATGTTTCAAGTTGTCCTAGAAGTATACAAAGAGTTTATGTATGACTTGATAGTTGTGTAAGCTGATATTTGCTAACTCTTCCTATCCCTCCATCCTCTTGACCCCTTTGGTGATAAAATTTGTGAACTGAAAGGCATTCTGTTCCAAAATCCTCTCTAATATGGCAATGCATAACTTTAACTCAGCCTCCCATTGAGTCATGTGTTTTACGGTTTCACCTTTCCGCCAAGCCCTGGATATTGGCCCCTGTAAGAAAGAATGATTATTAAATGGGATGAACCTCTTTTCTTATTTTTCCTCTTGGAATCTCGCTGTGTCAGACAGTACTCTTGTTGCAAGAGAGAAACCCAACTGAGCTGTGCTGAACCAAAAGGCAATCATTTGGAACAATTCTGGGGGCTGAGCAAGTGAGGGGATCCAAAAGTCAGGCAGCCAGAACCAGTAAGAACCCCAGTAAAAACCAGTTATGGAAACATGAGCACAGTCTGGGCCACATAAAATGTGGCCTCCACTATAACACACATGAGCTCAGTTTTCCCCACACTAGGGCATCACTTACATAAAATACAGAATCCCAGGAAGAAGGGAGAGTGACGAGCTGCATCCAGATCACGTTCCTGTCCCCAGGAAAAGGTCAGATCTCTCCTTTCGACTTCGGGCCCTATCTCAGGGAGGCAGCCCCCAAAACAAGACTGGAGTGGTAATAGGAAGGGGTGGGTGGTTGGAAGGTGACAGCAAAAATGACAAATGTCTTCCACATGGTTACTGCACGGCAATCTCTGGGTGGAGGCTGGTTAGTTACAGACACGAGAAGTCAGCCATTGGTTGTTTGTCTAGATAGGTGCAACCAGGGAGAGGCAGGAGACTGACACCCCACTACTTCCTGCAACCGCATCCTGGTCACTTTACTTCTTCAGTGGAGAGTGCAGGATGAATTTTCTCAAGAACCTTGGCAATGATCTGGAACACCCTTCTAAATCAAAGTAGTAAATCCCATTCCACTAGCTCCTACTATGTCTAGCACTTTATAGCAAGGTTCTGAGTCTCCACAGCAGCCTCACCTGTTAATATATTACACACTCCATTTACATATGGAGAACAGAGGCTCTAAACTGTTGAGTGACCTGGCCAAGTGCATACAGTTAGATGTGGAGTTCAAACCCAGGCTGTCCAGCCCGAAAGCCTTCCATGAACCTGCCTTGGGGTGATCCCGAGTGCAGGCTGCACAGCGGCAGCACATGTGTTATTACTTTAGTGAAACCCCTTTTCCTCCAGGACACCACGGTGTGTGTGAGTGCATGCGTGTGCTCAGGCGCACATAACCATGAAGAATGCTGAGAGGAAAGTTATGGAAAAACATCCCATATGTTATAACTTTGCCTGGGCTGTCCCTGTTTCTAAATACCGTGACAATATTTTTTGAAGCAAAGATCAAAGGACATGTGGTCTGACTCATGGGTTAACAAAGAGAAAAAATATTTGAAATAGGGAATTTCTGGGACAATTTGAGAAGTGTGGCTACAATTGTTCCCAGAGCACCTGGAAATCATGGAGTTCTCTGGGAAACACTTTGAAATACTGACATATTCAATTCCATTCTCCAAACTAGGATTTTATCAGCAGAAATTAGGCAGCCTTATGAACTGGTCATATGATTCCATAGCTGTGCAATCTCTTGCCTGTAAAAATAACAAAGGTGTTGAAATATGTTTGCATTACCTAAAAAATCATTAGAATTACTAAGAGAATTTTTATAGAAAAATAGATTTCTTACAGCAAAAATAGCCAGTAAGAAAATGCAATGGGAAAAAAAGGATAAAATTCACAAAAGCCACTAAAATTTAAATAAGTAGAAAAAAACTTAAAACACATGAGACCCATATATTTTTTTAAATCTACTTAGAGATATAAAACATAAATGGGAACATATACCATGTGGAGAGCAGATAAGCAGACAATATTAACTCTCACCAAATCAATTTATATGCAAAAATATACATGAAATAAAATTTCCAATGCATTTGGGAAGAAAGAGGACTTAATAAACTTCAATCTAAAATTCTGGTGAATTTTAAATTAGAATTACCAGAGTATTTTTGTGGAAAAGGAGAAAAGGTGACAGGGCGGGGTCACATAGAGCTTGCTTTGT
Organism: Sturnira hondurensis; assembly: GCF_014824575.4. Taxonomy (NCBI): domain Eukaryota; kingdom Metazoa; phylum Chordata; class Mammalia; order Chiroptera; family Phyllostomidae; genus Sturnira; species Sturnira hondurensis. Next base: position 1,915,001 of record NW_028081809.1, read on the forward strand.
CAAGTATGAAAGTTTCAGTGGTTGTGTAGTTCCAGATGGATAAACAAATCAATGGGAGAGAAGAGAAAGTAAGTGTGCACATGTTCACACATATGCCAATTTAGCATATGATAAAAGCACCTTTTTGAATCAGTGATACCAAGAATGAAGACAGTAATATCAAGAATGATCAGTCCTCATCTGAGTTGGGTCTTCAGAGGATCCGACACAGTTACTCACACCATCCTCATTGGAACACCCTCCTTCCCTCCCTCCAGAACACTATTCTCTTATTTCTCTTTCTATCTCACTGGATACTCCTACTCAGTCTCCTTCCCAGGTTCTTCCTCTACCTCTTCTACATCTCTAGATGGCAGCGTGCCTGAGCTCAGTCCTCCAACTTCTCTGCTGTGTCCACATTTACTCCCCAGGTGACCTGGTCCAGTCGAACATTGAAATACTAGTCATGTCCATACTTACATCTTCCAGCCCTGTCCTCTTTTCTGACTAGACACCCAACTGTCCAATAACACTCAGCATCGCTACTTGAATGCATGTTCAGCCTCATAACCTTGACATGTCCAAAGCAGAATTCCTGACTTCTTCAACTCCAACCCTGGCCCTCCTGTAGCTTTCTCACTTCTCAGTAAAGGTCCCCTGCATTTTACCATCGTCAGGTCAGCACCCTGAAGCCACCCTTTACTCCTTTGTTTCACTTCCCACATCTAATCCGGCAGCAAATCCCATCCACGTGACTTCTGAAATCTATTCAGTTGAATCTCTTCCCCCAACTTCTTCCTCAACCTCCCTGACTCTTACTGCTCTGCAAATTGGTCTCCTTTCCACACTCCCTTTCTTCATGCTCATTCTGTTCTCAGCACGGATCCAGAGGAACTCTTGTAAAACTTAAGTCAGATCATATGATTGCTCAAAACCTTCCAATAGCCTCTTTCCTCACCATTTCAATTATCTATTGCTGCATAACCAACTAGCCCCAAACATGGTGGCTTAAAACAATTTTTCCACTTTACTCACCATGGTCAGGAAGCAGGGGAGTTGGGTATCGGCTGGGCTGGAGGACTCCTGCCAGGACAGCTTCTTCACTCACATGCTGGGTGACTGTGGCTTCTTGGCTTCTCTCTCCCCTCATGTGGTGTCTGATCCTCCAGTGCTCTCATGTGGTAGTCTCAGAGTCTTTGCACTCTTTCCATTATGATTGGCTTTGAAGAAGCGGGAAGAAGAAGCTACCAGACTAGTTAGGAGCTACTCCCAAAACTGGTATTGCATCCTTTCTGCCATTACTTTATTATCCTAAGCAGTCACTGGGTCTGCCCAGATTCAAATAGGGTGAGAGACAGACTCCATCTTCTGATGGGGGCACAGCTGTCACACTGCAAACAAAGAGTACATGGGATATTGCTATGGCCACCTATGAGAAATGCCATCCAATCCACTCCACTCGCCCAGTGCCATAATCCAAAGTCCTTACCATGACCTGTCAGGTCCTACATGATCTGACTCCTGACTTCTATTAGTACCCTCTCCCCTAGTTCGTGGTAGTGTTTCAGCTAGAAAGTCCTCTCTGTCATTCTTTAAACCCACCAAGCATAATCTCACTGCATGGTCCAGCACCTGCTGTGCCTTCTGCCTGGAATGCCCAACCCATGATGAACAGGTCACCTCTCATTTTCTTCTGTTCTCTGCCCACCTGTCACCATTTAAGAGAGACCTTCCCTGACCCTGTATAAGATAGCCATTCCAGCCCCTCCTTGTCCAGCTCCTCCTTGTCCACTGTTGGCACCACCTGATCTATGACATTTAGTTGCCATGATCTGCCTCTATCCCCAGGACTGAGATGAATGCCTGATCACTGCAGGTTCTGGATAAATACTTGCTGAATAAATGAATGACTGGATGGGTAACTTTTCAGTGAATGATGTTGGCACACTTTCTAACTGTTGAGGTGGTGAGGAGGAGAATAAAATTAAATGCATCCCCAATACATTAAACCAAAATAAGTTCTAGAAGTATAATAAGTATAAGTTATTAAGTAAATAAGCATAAGTTATAAGTTCTAGTAGTATAATAAAGCTTGAAATTTACTAGAGAAAATTCAAGTAAAAATTCAATAATCTTGGGGTGAAAAAGTTTTTGTGATCCTAGTACTAAATAAATGAAGCATAAATGAAAATAAAGGTAGATTTGACTCTGTTAAAAACAACACACAACAAATAAAAAGATGAACAGCAAATTTAGAAAAATACTTCAATATACAATGAATTCATACTGTCCTTAATACATAAAGAAGTCTGTCAAATAAATTCAGAATAGAAAAAAGTACAAATGCCCCCTAAGCATTCTGGAAGAAAAAAATCCACAGCTATGTGTTGGCGGGTGAGATCCTCAGATCTGTTCTGTAACAGAATGCCATACAGGGTCAATGGGGAAATACACGCAACTTTCTGAGAACAGTGTCTGGCATATAGTGGGTGCTTAATAACCATTGGCTTTTAGTATTATTATTATCTCTTAATGCCATGCATGACACACAGATGGAACTTTTAATTGTTTATCCATTATTTCTTCCATTCCTTCATTTCCCGGGATGCACTTGCGACCCCTCCTCAGAGGCAGCACCCTGCTTTCTTCTGTAGGAGCTCTTTAATTCTTGAGAAATCTATTTTAAAAGGTTGCCTCTCCCAGGAAAACTCCATCTATATCATATCAACAGTACTAACTTGGAAAGTCACACTCATTCAAGTAGTTTCAGGGCTGAGAAAGCACTGTGTAACACACTGAACCAGCACTTCCTCAGTTGGTGGAAAAAAACAATAAAGCGTGGCCCAGGAGCAGCGAGCTGCTCTGTTCTTAAAGGAAAGGGGATGTTGGAGAACTGGAATGCCAGGTCCGTTTTTTTTTTCCCAAATAGCATATTTACAATCTGAGGTCTAGAGAAACCCTTGGGCTGAAAATGTTGCTGGGGAATTTCTGGCCATTCATTTTATGAGTCTATTATTCAATCTTTATTGTTGGCTGGCCTGCAATTTTCTTTTTGTAGTTTAGGAGATGCTTGACAATCTTTATTTAGAAACAAAGAGTGAGTGGTTGACCTTCTCAGCTGGCAAATGCCCCTCTGTCTTCTCAACTGAAATTTGAAACTGCCCCTTTGGTGTGTGGCTCTTTCATACACGGGACATGATTTGTGCAGACAGTGACTTGCACAGGAGCACACTGCTGAGTGCAATGGGAGAAAATAAAATCCAGCCCACATTCCATTAACCAGAAGGAAAGGACACCTTTTCTGTAATTCACAAAGGCAGCAGCAACTCACCAAGCCCTGAGCCCCCAGGGCTGCACCCTTCAGAGCAGATGTCTTATGCATGTACACAAGACAGGCCTGGTGATGGGAGTGCCTGGTGCAGCAGAGATCTTTGGGGCATGGGAGGTGGGGACAGGAAGCTGCATGGAGCCTTGCCTAGAGAGCAATTTTTAGGAAGAATGACACCTGCAAACTGAGGATCGAGCTATAGATTCCATTAATCCTGAATGTATCGATGAACTTCTACAAACTTATCTGTGCCCCCTATCCAAGTTTGGAGGCTACTACTATCTTCATTGTGCTACATGCTTTTAACTAATATGGAACTGCTCAAAGTGTGGCATAGAATATGCCTTCTTTGAAACAGGGATCCTGCCAGTGACGCTTGGCTGAGACACACCTCCTTTTCATGGACAGTGCCATTGTATGAGGCAGAACCACACTGAGGCTAAGAGTAAGTGCTTTGATGAGTGTTAGGCCTTGACTCAAATCCCAGCTGTGCCTCCTTGTATAAAATAATATTAATGATCATTCATCCAGTACTTCTTGTGTACCAGGCAATAGAGCTATTTCACTGTGGGCAAATTACTTTGTCTCTGAGTCTCATTTTACTCTCTGGTAAAAATAGGGATAATAATATATCTCGGTTGTTGTGAGGATTTAGTGTGGTTACAATGTAATGTATGCAGAGTGCCTGGAACATACTAAACACTCAGTAAAAAGTAGCTATTTTTTATTATTTAGACACTGGAACTGCATCAACTTTAACATGCCAATTACTTGAAGAATGAACAAATTAGATATTCTGGGAAGAGGGTTAATTCCTTCCTCAATTGGTGGAGCATTTTGTGAACCACAATAGTAATTTTCTAAATAGCTCCAAGTAACCTGGAAAAGAGCATGCATGTCGAACAGGCCCTGTTGCTTTTCTGAAGAGTGAATTGTCCATTGGATTGGCCAGATCATTTCTTGCTCATAATGTGGATTGCGTGTATGTGTGTGGTTATAGTTACAGGATGTGTGTGAGGGAAAACTGCTAGGCTGGTGTTTGTGCCTAAATAGCCAGTCTTTGTCTCAACTAAGGTGTCAAATATACGATTTACAGTTTGGGTTCAGCTAATTTTTTTTTTTTTTTTACATTAAGGAGCATCACTCCAGAGTAATTGGCAAGTGGGTACACATTCAAATGATACGATGATAGCCCTGCCGTATTTTCCTATGACTCTGGAGGGAAAACTCATTAGAGACTTTTGTTTCAGAATCTCATCAAAATAGACACTGTGGTTTAGTTAAGTGAATGCTGCTGTTAAACTGTTAAGTTTGTCAATGGTGACAATGTAGCTGAAATCAGGACGACTCTGACCCATGAGCTGTGGACCTGCATTCTGCCCAGCTTCTCCACTTGGTGCCACAGCCGACACATGCCTGGCTGGACTCAGTGGATGAGCAGCTTAGGTTAACAAAGGTGACAGCTGGACTGGAGATGCCTGACCATAGCCCTGACCCCTGACCCAGCTCCCTCTCTGTGTGCTCCAGAAACGTGCCCATAGGAGGAATAAACAAATTAAATCTCTCAGTGTTGAGATCTTAGAGGTCATCTATTCCAACCTTTTTCTTCTTTTCCAGCACATTCCGATTGAGTAGTCATCTGTTCTGTTTAACCATCCCTGGCCAACAGAAACCTTAAGGCCCCTTAATAGAGCCATACCTTTTTCAAAGAGTTCTAATTAGTTGGAAGTCCTTCATTTCAAACCAAAATCAGCTGCTTGGTAATTTTGACCCTTATTTCCCATTTTGCCTTCTAGTGTCACAGTGAATAAATATAGGAATATGTGATTTAGACACACAGATTATAATTCTTTGTATTCAGAGCATTCTCTGGGCCAAGGAACAATAGTCAACAATTTCATTAATCTCCACTAGCATAGGCTGAAAGATGCAGACTCTGGTAAACTCATCGTTTAAACTCTGAAATTAACCTTTGACTGGGTCACTATGATCATCCTTAACCAATCACAAGAAAGCATCAGAAAGCTCTTGAGAGCTTTCCTTGTAAGAATGGGTGGGGGGAGGGAGGAAAGGATAAGGAGAGAGGGACAAGGGAAGGGAGAGGAGACAGAGAGAGAGAAAAAACAAGAACTAGGGGTGGTATTGGTCATACCTGTTATGAAGGAGTCGCAGTTGAGAAAGGAAACTAGCAAGAGAGGGTCAAAGATCCACCTACTCCATAGTTAATTGTTTTCCAACTAATGCCAGCTCCTGTGTGAGAATGTCATATTTCTCGAGAGTTCTCCATATCTCTGGGAGATATCAACAACTAGTTGGAGCAAAATCTCCTTGGAGCTCTTCTTAGGCTTTGCTGATTCAGGCATCCAGAGCAGTGTGTAGCAGGGGTGTCGAGGAATGGTGGAAACTCTGAGGTCAGGCAAAGTGGGGCCTGAGGTCAGGGAGTCAGCAAGAAGTACCCTCCAGAAATCAAACCTCCCCAGATGGTCTGGCTCTACTGCCCAGAAACCCTGTGACCCTGGGCAGGTGTCCTTAACCTTTTCAAAGCAGGTGTTCTTTACCAATTAAAAAGGAATAACCACCAACAACATCCCACCCATGTCAGAGCAATGATGTTAGAATCAGACTAGACAATGGAAGCAGATGACAATGAGCACTCAGCTGAAGTGACAGACAAAGAGAGTAGTCCTGAACGTTCTGATCAAAATGGGACAAACGCAGGTCAGTAGTCCTGGATTTTCTAAAGAGGTGCATCACAGGCCCTAAACACCTGGGTGCATCATATACTTTTTCTGTGACTAGATGAACTGTGACTGCAGACTTACCTCCTAGAGACGAGGGGATGAGGCACTGCTGGGCCACCCCCCGGGATTGCCAACAATATTCCTGCAACCTCACAGAGCAGCCTGACAGCTCATTGAAGCAAATTTATATGCTTCAGCACTGTTTTCATCTTAGACTTTAAACAGCTTTAATTAATAATACCCTCCTTCCTCAGTGTGTCAACACAACTCCACCTTTTCATTTTGAAAGAACTTAAATAAATATAGAAATAAAATATTCAATTATTGGAACCAGAAATGAGAAAATATAATTGATTTGAGAGGCTTTTGCTACAAAAATTCCCTGGGGCCACTGACTACATTTTATTTAAAAAATATCACACACTTCTATTTCTACATTTCTTATGTAATAATTTTGAGTTTCTCAGGGGGGAAATAGTATTATTGAAGGAAAAATAATTATGACAAGTGTTAAAGATTAGTGAGCTGGATTCCCCTGGTGTGCAACCAACATCCTGGGAGGAAGTTAAGTGCCTTCGAAAGCGACACACACTCTCCTCGTTGAGTAAATTACTGTTTCGATGCACTAACAAGGACCCTAGTGGATTGGAAGAGTTCATTCAGCTTCCCAGAGCACCAGGCTAATCCCCATGCAGCCTTTGTGCTTTGTGAGAATCTGGATTTGGGTTCATCCACATCTATTTCGGTCTTCTAAGAATAGGCCCTTCTTCACGGTAGAGCCCATATCTTTCCAATTATCATTGGCATCTGGCCCGGTCCCATACTCCTGAGAGCCCAGTAAACACTTCTCTGCCTTCTTGATTAGAACAAGCTTTGCCACCAATCAATGCCTAAATCGTCCTGATAATGTTTTCTACATCCATGCTGAAACAGCACCACGACTTCCAGACAAGCACCAATACTTTGCTAATAAGGAAATCCAGCCATTTTCCCCAACAATCTCAGCACGTTTCACTCAGCTTATGCCTTAAGTACACAATGTATGCAGTAAGTTGACCAGATTCTACTAGGTTATCTAATATGTAACATTTTTTTTTGTGGTAGCTCTAAGTTATTAGATACTGAAAATCAAATCCAAAGGTCCAGTACAGCTCTGGCTGGTTAGCTCAGTTGGTTAGATCTTTGTCCCAATATGTCAATGTTTGATCCCCAGCCAGGGCACAAACAAGAATCAACCAATGAATGCATGAGCAGGTGGAACAACAAATCAATCTCTCTCTCTCTCTTTCTCCCCTTTCCTTTTTCTCTCTCTCTCAAAAAAAAAAAAAATCAAAAGCTCAGTATATTCCTTATCTGTCAAACACAGAGCTATTTGGAAGCTCTGGTCCCAAGTGCATGCACAGGAGTGCCCAGCCTCGCTGGTGGTAATGAGGTATGAACAAGTCACAAGCCTCATGTCGCATTTCTTCAGCATCCTCAGTGTGGCCTCATCTTCTTTACCAGGCTCTCACAGAGCTTTCCTCCTACACCCCACTTTACATCCTCCTACATCCCACTTTCCTTCTACATTCCACTCTGCCCCAGCCTTCTGGATCTCCTTCCTACCTGACATTTTCACATATGTTCTCTTAGCCTGGAACACTCTCTTCCTTCCCCTGGCTGGTTCTTCCTTCAGGTTCCACCTTATCTGTCACCTCCCCAAGGAAATCACTACTATCCACAGCATGCTCCATTCTTCCATGTACTCTCACAATTATAATTTTTTCATCAAAATAACATCTTCATCTTCACCATTTGATGTTGGGAAGAGATAGCCTCACTCCCAGTCCCACGCCCCAGAGTCAACTTCGTTTTGCTCACCATTTATCAAGCAGGTGTGAAAGCACCATTCTAGGTACTAGAGATACACTGTGCAGCAAATGAGACAGACGAAGATCCTGTTCTAAGGGATCATTTCCATTTTTCAATATTTTGCTCTTCCCTCCATATAGACAACATTCCTATAACTCTATTTTTTATTAGAGTTACAGAATAGAGAGCCCAGAAATAAATTCAAGTCTCTGTGGTCAATTAATATGTGACAAAGGGGACAAAAACATAAAATGGCATGCAAATAGCCTCTTCAACAAATGGTGTTGGGACACCTGAACAGTATATGCAAAAAAAAAAAAAAAAAAGAAAGAAACTTGACCACCGACTTACAACATACACCAAAATAAACTCAAGATAGATAAAAGACTTAAATATAAGTTGGGATAACCATAAAAGTCCTAGAGGAGAACATAGGCACACAAATCTCAGATATTCCATGCAGCATTATCTTCACTGGTATGTCCCCTAGAGCAAGGGACATAAAGGAGAGAATTAAAAAAATGGGATGCCATCAAATTAAAAAGCTTCTGTGCGGCTAAAGAAAACATCAGGAAAACGAAAAGGGAACCACTGTATAGAAATTATATTTGCCAATGATATCTCCAACAAGGGTTTGATCTTTAAAATACATAAAGAACTCACACGACTCCACTCCAGGAAGATGAAAAAAGTCCAATTAAAAAATGGACAAAGGACTTGAACACACACTTCTCCAAGGAGGACATACAGAGACATATGAAAGGATGTTCAGCATCACTAGCCATCAGAGAGATGCAAACTAAAACCACAATGAGGTACTACTTCACACTGGTCAAAATGGCCATCATAAACAAATCAACAAACAATAAGTGCCGATGAGTTTTTGGAGAAAAGGGAATCCTAGTATATTGTTGGTGGGAATGCAGACTGGTATAGCCACTGTGGAAAACAGTGTGGAATTTCCTCAGGAAACTCCAATGGAACTGCCTTTTGACCTGACAATTCCACTGCTGGGATTATACCCTAAGAATCCTGAAATACCGATCAAAAATAACCTATACACCCCAATGTTCATAGGAGTACAATTTACATTAGCCAAGTGCTGAAAGCACCCTAGGTGCCTATCAGTAAATGAGTGGATCAATAAATTGTAGTACATTTATGCAACGGAACACTACGCAGCAGAGAGAAAGAAGGAGCTCCTATCCTTCACGACAGCATGGATGGAATTGGAGAGCAGTATGCTAAGTGAAATAAGCCAGGCAGTGAAAGACAAATACCATACGATCTCACCTATAAGTGGAATCGAATCAACAAAATGAACAAGCAAGCAACATATAACCAGAGACATTGAGATTAAGAACAAACAGACAGTAACCAGAGGGGAGGAAAATAACATGGAAAAGAAGGGAAAGGGTTTGTAAATGAACATGTATAAAGGACCTATGGACAAAGCCAAAGGGTGGGTAAAATCAAAGGTGGGAGGTGGGGATGGCTGGGGCGTGAGGGAGTGGTGGGGGGAAACGGAGACAACTGTACTTGAACAACAGGTTTTTAAAAAGAGAGATTTCTGGTTGGTGTGGCTCAGCGGACTGAGCTCTGGCCTGAGAATCAGAGGGTCGGTGATTCGATTCCCAGTCAGGGCACATGCCTGGGTTGCTGGCCTGATCTCCAGTAAGGGGTATGTGAGAGGCAGCCACACATTGATGTTTCTCTCTCTCTCTTTCTCTCTCCCTTCACCTCTCTCTAAAAATAAATAAATAATTGGTTTTAAAAAGAGAGAGAAAAATTAAAAAATAATAAAATAAAATTAATTTCATAATGGCAAAAAAGAGATAAAGTTATTGGTGCTCCTGCCCTTTCCTCCACCTTCCATGTCCCACTTTGTCAGATAAACATTTACTTTACATTTGGTTCTGAAATTGCAAGCAAGTTTTCATGATTCATCCATAGACTGATCAAGACATATGTCAGAAATATATTCGTTTTAAAATTTAAAAAAAATTATTTATTTTTAGAGAGAGAGGAGGGGAGGGAAAAAGAGGGGGAGGGAAAAGGGAAGGAGGGAAAGATCAATGTGTGGTTGGCTTCCCACTGGGGGACCTGGCACCCACCCCAGACATGTGCCCTGACCGGGAATCGAGCTGGCGACCCTTTGATTCGCAGCCCGCACTCAATCCACTGAGTTACACCAGCGAGGGCAAGAATATGTCCTTTTTAATAAATCTACCATCATAGCCCCTGGGCCAATCAAGAAAAGATATTTCCAGCATCAAGATTCAGAAAAATTTGTCTCTGTTTTTATCCTTTAATATTGCCATATTTTAGTTTGCTTCATATATAAATTATAATTTTATTATACATTCAGCCTCATTATACATTCTTCTACCCTACCACTGATCCCTGGAGTTTCCAATAGATTCTGTTGTTTTTCTTGCATTATTCCCCTTTGTGGTTAATTTTCCCAACTCTGTCTTGTCTATTAAGTCCCCCTTTTCTGATAGAGACCCCTCACCCCCAGTTTCTCCCCAACATCCCCCTGTTCCAGTTTGTCCTGATTGCTCTCTAAGCCTGCTATGCAATTGTCACATTGTAAATTTTTTCCACTGCTATCAGGAGTCTGAATTGGAACCATACATTACTAGACTCCACAAACTCTTTATTCTACTCTTTTATTCTTCTGGAGTATATCTTTGAGCACTTTAAAAGAAAACATGTATGGGAGGTAAATTTTCTGAGATCTTCCTCTCTGAAAATATCATTATTATGCCCGCATGCATGATTGATATCTATCTGGGGATAAAAGTCTCTGGAAGTTTCTTCATTTCTTTGGTACTCTGAATCAAAGATGTTCCTAGATATGGCTCTCTTTTCATTCCTTGTCCTGTGCACTCAGGAAGCTCTTTTAATTCTGAAGAATCTTTGTTCTCCAGTTTTGGACATTTTTCTTCAAGTATTTTTTTGATAATTTTTTTCTCTAACCCTGTATGAACACTTCCTAAGCTGGTCTTCCAGGCTTTAGACTGATCTCTTTCCATTTCTTTATTTTTTTTCTCTCTGTATTCTGATAGTGTCAAGAGAATCTTCAGGTTTATTTCTAGTCCTTCTTTAATTAAAATGTTTTTCAAGCAGTCTCATTTTTGTTAATCTGGAAGCATTCTCTCTTATTCTCTAATTGTTTCTTTTTCTTAGCATTTGTTCTAATTTTAAGGGTATAATATTTTCTCCAACCCACCCTGGCATATTAATTAGAGTGCTTTTAGTGTTGTCTTTCATTGCTTAATTGTGCTTTGTTTATTTCTGGATGAGTTTTTGTTTCTTTTGGATTTTCTTTTTCGTGCTGCTGTTCTCCTTGTCTACATGGTGATCCTCAGTTTTACATTTTTCATTTAAGGCAGAAAGATTAAGTGACTGTATGCATTTCATGTGCTTATTGTTGGTAGATCTCTTTTCTGATGGGTATCTGTCCTTAGAACTGTGGAATGGGGCATGTCTGCTGGGAAACTTTGCTTTAGAGTAGAAATCCTGAAGATTTCTAAATGTCAGAATGAGGGAGGCTGTATTCTAGCACTCTGTGATTGATGTCATTTTACACAGAGGAGTTGGAAGCTCAGAGACTTGCTTAGAGTTAAATAGCCAGGGAGTGGTGGAGCCAAAATCTGAACCATTTTGCCTGAAGAACACATTTTCTTTTTTCTTCTTCTTTTTAAAATTTATTTAATTATTTTTCAAGTACAGTTTTCTGTCTATTACTCCCATCCCAACCCACCCTGTGCTCCCCTCTCCCTCCCATTTCCACCCTTCTTAGTTGTTATCCATGTATCCTTTATATTTGTTCCTCTAAATCCCTCCCCTATTTCTCCTGAAATTCCCTCCCCTCTCCCCTCTGGTCACTGCCCTCCTGTTCTCTAATTCAGTGTCTTTGGTTATATTTTGCTTGCTTCTTTGTTTTGTCTTTTAGCTTCCTGTTAAAGGTGAGATCATACGGTATTTGTCTGAAGAACACATTTTCATTCCACAAAACCAAATAAACTGCAAAACAAAGTGAAAAATAGTGTTATATGAAAAATTAACTCTTTTTTGGTAAATACACAAACTCTATAATTCATGCTTCCGTCTTCACTGTCATATCTTCAGCAGTTCACCCAGGACTCTGCACTTTCCCACCCATGTAACAAGCCATTTTTTCCCTTTCAGCAATTAATCTACTCTCTGCTTTTGAAGAAAATGAGATGATTAAATTTTACACTAAGAAGGCATCTAAGCAGAATTAACAGTTTCAGAGAACAATTTTTCTCACGATTGGGCAGGCCATGAGATGATAAAAATTTTAAAAATTATTTTTAGGGCCATCCACGCTGTCACAAATGGTGATTTCACTTACATGTGGAATGTGAAGAAAAAATTAACTAACAGAATGTATGCAGACTCATAGACAATAAGAACAGATGGATGGTGGTCGCAGGAGGGGAGAGGGGCTGGGTGGCTTGGTGAGGAAGGTGGTTACAGATTGGTAGTCACAAATAGTCCCAGAGATGTGAGGTACAGCACAGGGAATAAAGGAAAATAAAAATTATGTTTAGTAGATGTTAAGAAAACCACATTCTTTTCAATTCTGAGGTTTTGTTCTGATTCTGAAGGTCATGGCTACTTTGCTTTTTAAAAATCCATGTTTAAAAAAACTTGATAATTAATAATTTTGTTATTAGAAAATTACTTCTAAAAACTAAAAAAAGCATTTATTGATCACCAAGCATATACCAAATACCATGAAATTAAACATTGGTTTCTGAATTCAACATTTCCCACACCTTCCTAGAAGATGAGAATAGATTTCCCATTAAAAAAATGCATTCCAGAGTCAAATAAATTTGATCAAATCTAGGTTATATGATGTTAGTTGTCCTTTGTTGCTGGTCTTCTCAGACCCTTTCCCTACTAACATGTATTGTGATTATCTAACAGATTTACAATTTGGAAAATGCACATTTAGGGAAATAATCTAGAAAATTCACATTTTGAGAGACATTGACTTATTAAAGAGCCATGTCGCTTTGCTCTCCTCTCCAGAGACACAGTTGCTATCACTCATGCTTGAGCCACTTCTCCCAGCTGCGTAGCTTCCCATTCCAGAGTCACATTCAGTTTTTTGCTTTAGGTTGGGGAACTTTAATTTTAAAACCACCTGTCCCCCATCCTTGAATAATGCTATATTTTAATGTCTTGATTTCCTCATTTACAAAACATTAATACACAAACATATTGGGCTTTAGTGAGAAATAAAAAAGAAAAATGACAGCCTACATATTACATGAATATGATAATAAAACATTTGAAATAAAATTCTTGCTTTTGGAGAGTTATCTCATGATCATCCCTCAGCCTATATAGTAAACAACACCACACTGCAGTAAATAAGAAAAGTGAAAATAGACAAAGACTCAGGCTCTAGGACAGCCACAAAATGTACCAACAAGAAAAGGTTATAGGAGGATTCCAGTCGTGTAAACATGGAGAAGGGCAGCTTTATGAATTTCCCAGTTTGTTGCAAAATATCATGTGTGTGCTATTAATTTGACTGACACCTTCTACTCCGTCCGCCATCTTGCTGAGTGTATGGCACCATAGGCCATGCATCTGCCTCAGTGAGAACTTCAAAGTCATCCTCACCCCTTTGCATGTGCTTTCCTCTCTGATTTGAACTAATCCCTTCTTCATTGCTAAAATTCATTCCTTAAAATCCAACCCAAAGCCTTGACCAGCTCAGACACTATTTAAATATTTAAACGTAGTCCCAACCAGCATTTGTTGAGTACTTAGTGTGCTGGGCATTATCCAGCATTGCTGACTGACAGTATACAGAGCAAATACATGAGAACTCCATTTATATATTGTCACTGTGGGAAGCCACTGTGGTAGGCTACACGAACATTCCTCCTTTGTCATCACAGTCCTTGGGAGTGGTATTTTAGACCGTGTCACCTTCGATTGTAAACCTTGACATTAGCAATTCCTGGATATCTTTCTATGCTTACACTGGTCAGATTAGGTTAAAAGGCTAAGAAGTGAAAGACTACTCAATCTCACAATAATTTCCTGTAGCTATATTTTGTCTCAAAAAGTTAAGAGGAAATTTATTTTTGCCCCTCAGATAAGTGAGTGTCCTCAGAACTGTTTGTATAAATAAAGTAGTCCTCACCCTTTTGGCTTTAGGCTTGTCTAAGAAGGCAAGGCAGCAGGACCACCATGTAACTTACCAAATTTTATTCCTACTACAAGTTCATTTCACTTCCATAAAAGATCCTCAAGTACAATGATGTCTGTGGAAGGCCTGGGTTTGGACTATTAGAATCCTTATTGGGGGTAAAGTCTGTAACATGATTACCCACCTAATGTATCTAGTCAGTGATTCCCGTGGAAACACCTGTTCCAACTGGGCCTAGAAGGTTAATTTTGCACAGGCTTGCAGGAGTGTTACATTTCATTTTGTCAACTTTAATATAGTTTCTCTAGGAAGCTTCTCAATAGTTGCTAATACCCACTTTTATTCATCATGTATTAAACATCATTGCTTACATGACAAAATGATATCCCTTTGCTCCTCACCCTGTTCTGACAGGTTGTTTTGATGTTCACTAACCTATTTGTTTTAATTAGATTCTCAGGCTCTATTCTTATCAGGGTAGTTTTTGCAAGCACTGTTTATTCCATTCTAACAGAGCACTTCTGTAGAATAACTACAGACCTATCAATTTGCTGGACATTCCTTCACAACTCCATACCAGCATCCCCCACACTAAAGTGGCAGTCCTAGTTTTGCAATTTGATGTTCTACATGGAGAGCACACAGACTCTGGGAATGGCTGACACGAACCCTGTAGCCAGCGTGTGGCCTCAGGTTAAATACTTTACCTCTGTAAACCACAGTTCCTCCCCTGTAAAACAGGGTTAATGATAGTGCCTACCTCATTTAGTTGTTACGCAAATTGAATGAGAGCAGGCGTGGACATTGCTTGCCACATTGTAAACACACAATACTTGTTAGCAACTATTAAATCACAATTAACTATTGTTAAACCCTCTCATTGTTTCACAAAGTCTTCCAAGAATAACATAACATTGTTTGCTACTTTTATTGACTTTTCACCAGGGTTTGAAGCTGGGGTCAAGACTAAGTTAGGAATTAAGCAGTATGAGGTCAATGAAGACTCCTAGTTATTGATGTTTAAATGAACATGCTTTCAAGTGCCCAACAGGCAGCATTGGCAGGAATAGCCTCCTGAAGAGTGGATAGTCTTTAGACATGTAAAACAGGAGAAAGCTGTTTAAAGTAGGGCTATAACAATGAGGACCCTGGGAGTAATCATAGAGACTTTTTCCCAGTGTACATCTTTGGCCTCACCTGTAGGTGAAGAGGGAGCTAATAAAAACATTCAAATAATTAGGGCAGTTGTAGAAACTGAGACACATAACCAGAAGTCTTACACATCTCTGCATGGGTGTATGCTTTAAGGCTATATGTAGGCAAAGTCAGAAGTTTCCTTAACTGGAGTCTGTAGTTGACCCCAGAATGCAAAGGGAATATTCTGCTGGGTATCCAAGTTCTACAATGTGAACATTGCTAAGCTTTAGATATGGAAAGATTACAAAGCAAGCATTGCCAGAAGCCAAAAGTAATGACCTAAGACTTCCTGCCCAAAATAAAGCACTAGAAAAAAAATCCCATAATTATTTTAAAATTATTTTATTATTGTTCAATTACAGTTGTCTGCATTTTCCCCCACCGCTCCCCCACTGATCCCAGCCAAACACACCTCCCTCCCTTGCTTTCATGCCCCCCTTAGTTTTGTCCATGTGTCCTTTATAGTCGTTCCTGATAACCCTTCCCCCAGTTATCCCCTCCACCTCCCCTCTGGTTGCTGTCAGATTGTTCTTAATTTCAATGTCTCTCGTTATATTTTGCTTCCTTTTTTCTTTTGTTGATTAGGTTTCACTTATAGGTGAGATCATATGGTATTTGTATTTCACTGCCTGGCTTATTTCACTCAGCACAATGCTCTCCAGTTCTATTCATGTTGTTGCAAAGGGTAGAGCTCCTTCTTTCTCTCTGCCGTATAGTATTCCACTGTGTAAATGTACCAAAATTTTTTGATCCACTCATTTACTGATGGGCACTTAGGTTGCTTCTAGCACTTGGCTATTGTAAATTGTGCTGCTATGAATATTGGGGTGCATAGGTTCTTCCGAAGTGGTGTTTCAGGATTCATAGTATATAATCCCAGTGGTGGAATTGCTGGGTCAAAAGGCAGTTCCATTTTGAGTTTCCTGAGGAAATTCCATACTGTTTTCCACAGTGGCCCTACCAGTCTGCATTCTCACCAACAGTGCACTAGAGTTCCCTTTTCTCCACGTCTTCTCCAACACTTGTTGTTTGTTGCTTTGTTTGTGATGGCTATTTGGTGTGAAGTGGTATCTCATTGTGGTTTTAATTTGCATCTCTCTGATGGCTAATAATACTGAGCATCTTTTCATATGTCTCTGGGCCCTCTGTACGTTCTCCTTGGAGAAGTGCCTGTTCAAGTCTTTCATCCACTTTTTACCATAATTATAATTATTTTAAATCTAAGTAGTACCTTTGGCAGATGTTATTAAATATTTAAATAGTTAATATTGAATAAGAATAGTTGGTTCCTTACACTATATGCCAACTCTGTATTATTTCTTTGCAATATTAGTTCACTTATTTGTCAGCAAGGAAGCTATAATCATCGTGTTTTACCAGTGAGAGAAGTAGAAATCAGAAATTTTAAGTTGCCCCAAAACACACTGCTGATAGAAGCAAAACAAGGATTTGAACTAGATTTGCTGGCTCTAAATGCTGTGCTTTAAACTAATACAAAGAATACTGCCATGCTCTGAAGGTCACTGGAAGAGAAAATTACCCAAATCCAAATAGAACTTTGTTTTTTTTTCACAGCACATAGGCATCTATTCAGTTCATTTAAAGAATTTTTTGAATAATTAGACTATGAAGGCATTAGATGTGAAAAGTCAAGTGAAGAATTTGACTTGAAGAATAGCTAACTTCCAGAAGAAGATCGAGATTAAATGAAGAGAATTTAGTGTTTAGGATCACTTTTCCCTGGAGGCCTACCCCAATTTTAAAGGCGGTGGTGGAGGGGCTAATGCCAGCTGTTGACAGCCTTCCTGGGGCTCAGGTGCTAACAAAGGAGTCAGGGTCCACATAGAAAACACAGAGCATAGCGAATCCTCACCATTTGGAATGCTGAAGGCTGCGCCCTAAAAAATAGAGACCTGAAAATAGACATGCCCCCAAACTATACTGAAGTTCCTAGTTTGAAGTCCTCACAACTTGTAAAATTATATAAGATAATCCTGAATGCTAACGCCCCTAAGAACCTTACTTATTTGGAGACAGATAATATCACCTTAGACATCAAATTATTTCTGAAAATTATTTTGCAAATACAATGCTAACCATATAATAAAAAAAACCTGGATATAAGGAGGTAACACAATATGAATGACATGTTGTCAGTAGAAAAAAAAGGCAGGAGAAATATACTCATGGGGAGTCATTAGACACAAACTTAAAATAACTATGCTTACAACATCCACACTGAAGAAAGGTAAGATTAAGAATTTTAGCAAAAGATGAGAAACCTCAAAAAACCTTAAATGTAAATTCTAGAATAAAAAAAACATGATGCCCCATATTAAGAACTTAGTGAATGTGTTTAACAGCATACTATATTTAGCTCATGAAAGAATTAATTAATTGGAAGGTATAGTAGAAGAAAATATTCAGAAAGAAGACTTAGAAAGACAAAGGAATTAAATTTAAACAACAGAGTAAAAGAGAGAAGACAGTAAAAAATTCTAACATGCAAAAATTGTAATTTCAGAATGAGATGAAAGAATTATTCAAAATCAAAACTAAAGAGATAATAAGTAAAAACTTACTAAAGCTGATAAAAGATATCAAATAAGCCCTATGAATCTCAAGTAGAATAAATACATATAAATATATACCTAGGCACATACCATAGTGAAAACAAAAACAAAAAAAATAAAGCAAAAAACAAAAACAAAAAAAAAGAAAATCTTTAAAGCAATCAGAGGTAAAGAAGGTTTTACCTTAACAGGAACAACAGTATAATTGACATACAACTTTTAAACAGACATAATAGAAGCAGGAAGACAAGATATAATGTCTTTAAATAATTTTAAATTGCTGGAGGTGGGGGTTGTCTATCTACTCAGAATCTTAAACCTAACAAAAATACCCTTCAATAGTAAAGGTGAAATAGAGAGTTTAATTGAGATACTGACATGGGAGACAACTCCCCTCCTCTCATGGACACATCAAACATACAGCTATGCACAAATCAGTTACCTCTACATCAAGCAAATGAGAAAATACCCAGATTCAAATGGGTGAGAAAGGCTGTGGCACTGTATTTCCATGAACCCCATCCCTGACTCAGTGCCAAACGATCAGAAGGAGCTCCCAACTCCCAGATTCTTCCTTGAAAGTGAAGGATGTGAACCCCACCTTTAGTTCCCCATGTAAGACTCCCACCTGAGGGACAAACAATGTTTTTAAAACATCTAGTTCAGAAAGCTAGGGAGTTTGCATCTGTAAGACCCACAGGCTATGGCAGACAAAATAGCAGTTATTAATGGCATTCACCATGCTATCCCCACAGGGACATCCCTTCCAGGGTTCAGCATGGAGGGAGCAGGGAAAATCACCCAACTCCCAGTCTTTTCCTGAAGGGAATCCACATGCATACTTTAAAAGCTGATGCCTGAGGATCAGTCTCTAGGACAAATCTGGAGGCTAGAGACTGGGGAAACCAGAAGACATCTCCTTCCCACCTCAGCTCTCTTCCTATAGTCTACTCCAAGCTGGCAGTAACTCCCTGGAAGATACATAGAGTTTTGCACTCCAGTATTTGCAATGCCACCCAAGGAATGGGTCCCCAGATTTACTGACTTGCACAACCAATGGATTTCCACTCACAAATCCCACAGGATGCCCCACTCTGGATACATACCCAGGCCTAGCACAGAGGAAGCAGGCAAAATCACCACCTCCTAGTTTCTCCCTGGAAGGAGTTTAACTACATACTTTTCCAGCTTCTGTTTAAGGGTCTGACTGCTAATCAGCCTGCATCTAGGTCCTGAATGGGATCCTCCTCTTTGGGACACTAACATGCCTTGGCACATCCTCAACTACTGGGAGCTGCTATTAACAAAGAAGGCAGTTTGGACAATCATAAAGGCTTGACAGACAACAAGGTGCTCAGGCTAGGCTGATTGACAAAGTTCATCTCCTGCATGAATTAACTCTGTGGAAACTGAGGGGAGGTGGCTGCTTTCTCTAATGCACAGAAACCAACACAAAAAAGGGAAATGAAGAACAACGAAAATGTTTCAAAAAAGCAAACAAAATAAATCTTAGAAACAGATGTCAATGAAATGAAAATAAGTAATTTTCCTGTTATAAAGTTCAAAATGACAGTCATAAAATCTCACTGAGGTCAGAAGAGCAGTGCATGAACAAAATGAGAAGTTTAAAAAAGAGATAGAAATTTGGAAAAGTACAAAAGACAAGTCACAGAGCTGAAGAATAAAAAAATAGAACTGAAAAATTCAATAGTGGGGTTCAACCAAACTAGACCAAATGGAGGAAAAGATGGATGAGCATGAAGACAGGGCAGTGTAGTTCATCCAGTCAGAGGAGCCAAAAGAAATAAAAATGAAAAACAGTGAAAATAGCTTAAGGGACTTATGAGAAACCATCAGGAGGCTCAATATACACATTATAGGGTTCCAGAAAGAGAAGAGAGAGAAAGAGAAAGGTCAGAATGATTATTAAGGAAAATAATGGTTGAAAACTTTCCTTTCCTAACTTGGGGAAAGAAACAGAGATTCAGCTCAAGGAAGACCAAACAGTGTAATGAAATGAATTTTAAAAAAGACTTACACTGAGACACATCTAAATTGTGTTAAAATTTAAATTGCCTAAATTAAAGAGAAGAAGAGAATCTTAAAAGCAGCAAGAGAAAAGCAAATTGTTACAGACAAGGGAACCCCCATAAGATGATAGGAATTTTTTTCAGCAGAAACCTTGCTGTCCAGAATGGAGTGGGATGATACATTCAAAGTTCTGAAAGAAAAAACACTTCCAATCAAGAGTGCTCTATCCAGCAAAGTTTTCCTTCAGAATTGAAAGAGAGACAAACATTTTCAAGACAAACAAAAGCTAAAAGAGTTCATCACCACTAAACTGGCCTTACAAAAAATGTTCAAGGGAGTTCTTCAAGCAGAAACAAAAGGGCACTAATAATTAGTAACAGGAAAACATATGAAAGTACAAAGCTCCCTGGCAAAAATAAATATATAGTTAAATTAACAATGTTGTAATGGTGGCAGGTAATTCACTTATAACTCTACTATAAATATTGAAATGCAAAATTATTAAAAATATACTTATACGCAATAATTCATTAATGGACACAATATAAAAATGTACATTGTGATATTAAAATGTGGGAGTATAAAAATGTAGAGCTTTGGTATGCATTTGAAGTTAAGATGCTATCTGCTTTAAAAAGACTGCCATGAATTGATTTATGTACACCTTGTGTTAATCACAGAGCAAAAACTTGTAGCGAATACACAAAAGGTCAAGTGAAAAGAATTAGAGCGTGCCACCACAGAAAATCATTAAATCACAAAGATCAGCAAGAGAAAAATAAAGGAAGAAAGAAATTACAAAACAATATAAAACAATTGACAAAATGGCATAGGAAGTTCAAATTTATCAGTAATTACTTTTCATGTAAATGGATTAAATTCTTCAATCAAAAGACATAGAGTGGCAGAATGGAGTTAAAAGTGAGAACCAAACTGTATTCTGTCCACAAGAGACTCGCTTCAGGACTAAGGACACATGTAAAGGGAAGGAGAAAGATATTTCATGAAAATAAAAACAAAGTAAAAACAGAGAGAAAGAGAGAGAAAGAAAAGAAACATGGGAAGGAAGGGAAGGAAAGAGAGAAGAAAACAGGGGTAGCTATACTTATTTTAGATAATATAGACTTTAAGCTAAAAGGTAACAAGGGACAAAGAAGGTCACTATATATTTACAAAGGCATCAATTAATCAGGAGGATATAACATTAGCAAATATTTATGCACCCAGCATAGGAGCACAAAAATATATAAAGCAAGTATTAACAGTTCTGAAGGGAAAATAGACAGTAATGCCATAGTGGTGGAGGACTTCAATACCCCACTTTCAACAGTTGATAAAATCATCCAGACAGAAAATTCATATGGAAACATTGGATCTAAACTACATGTTAGATCAAATGAACCTAATAGATATTTATAGAACATTTCATCCAACAGTATCAAATAGACACCTTTTCTCAAGCATACACAGAACATTCTCCAGGATAAATTGCACATTGGTTCACAAAATCAGTTTTAATAAATTTGAGAGGTTAATATATCAGACATCTTTTCTGGCCACAGTTGAATGAAACTAGAAATCAATTATAAGAAGAAAACTAGAGCCCGGCTGGGTGGCTCAGATGGTTGGAGTGTTGTCCTGTAGACCAAAAGGTTGTGAGTTCGATTCCTGGACAGGGCACATGCCTAGGTTGTGGGTTTGATCCCTGGTCAAGGTGGTCGGGGTGCGTGTGGGAGGCAGCTGATTGATGTTCCTCTCTTACATTCAAGTCTCTCTCTCTTTTTCTCTCTCTCAAATCCATAAACATATCCCTTGGGTAAGGATTTTTTCAAAAAATAACACTAGATAATTCATGAACATGTAAATATTAAACAATATGCTACTGAGCAACCAATGGGTCAAAGAAGAAATAAAAAGATATCTTGTGATCTGAAACTGAAAACAAAACATACCAAAACTTATGGAATGCAGAAAAAGCAGTTCTAAGGGGGAAGTTTATAGTTATAGATGTCCACACTGAGGAAAAAAACTCTGAACTTTACCCATCAAGGAACTAGAAAAAGAGGTACAGACTGAACCTAAAGTTAGTTGAAGAAAGGAAACAACAAATATCAGAGAAGAAATAAATGAAATACAGACTAAGGAGACAATCGAAAAGATCAATGAAAGTAAAAGTTCTTTTAAAAAGGTAAACAAAATAGACAAACTTTTAATTACAGGTACCAAAAAATTAGAGAAAAGACTCAAAGAAGTAAAATTATAGATGAAAGAGAAAATATTACAATGAATACCACATAAATACAAAGGATCAAAAGAGAACACTGTGTCTAATTATACATCAATAAATTAGATAACTTAGAAGAAATGGATAAATTTATAGAAATACATATCCTAATAAGACTGAATCATGAAGAAATACAAAATCTAAACAGACAAATTACTAGTAAGGAGATCAAATCAGTAACCAAAACCTCCCAGCAAGAGGACAAGATGACTTCACTGGTGAATTCTACCAAACATTTAAAGAAAAATTAACACCAATTCTTCTCAAACTCTTCCAAAAATCTAGAGGTAGTCACACTTTCAAACTCATTTTATAAGGTCAGCATTATAAGCAAGACAAGATCAGCAAAGCAAGACAAGAAAAGAAAATTCTAGGCCAGTATCACTGATGAACTTATATGCAAATGTCCACAACAAAATACTAGCAAGCAAGATTCACTGGTTCATTTCAATGAAATGAAATGATTTCATTTCATTGAAATGATGATGTGCCATGATCGACTAGAATTTACTCCAGGGGTGCAAGGATGGCGCATCATTCATAAATCAATTGATGTGATACACCGCATCAAGAAAGACACCAAAAAAGGGAAGACGAAGACTGCCTGATATTACTTATGTGTGGAATCTAAAACCAAACATAGACATAGCATGAAAGTTGTTGTCAGGGACTGGGCTGGGAACTAGGGAGAATTTGGTAAAAGGGTACAAACTTTCAGTTGTAAGATGAATAAGATCTGAGTATCCAATGTATAACATGGTGACTGTAGTTGATAACACTGTATTGTATAACTGAAATTTACTAAGAGAGCAGAGTGTTAGTGAGATTGATTTAAAGAGAGGGAGGGAGGGAAGGGGAGGGAGAGAGAGACCATAACTAAGCACTATAAGGAATGAAAAAAGTAATAACTGCAGATCCTACATATATTAGGTAGATATTAAGTAAATATTATAACTTACAGAAATCTATTTGAAAATTTTCATGACTCAGATACCTTTCTAGAAGAACACAACTTACCAAAATTGACAGGAAATATACTTAAAACTATTGAAAATTAAAACTATAACTTAAAATTTTTCTTCAAGAAAACTCTAGGCTCAGATGACTTTACTGGTGAGTGCCACTAAATAATTAAAGAAAGAAATCCTGCCAATGTTACATAAACAAACCCAGTGGATAAAAAGAAAAAGAGGTAAATCTCTCCAATTCATTTGAAAAGCTTTCTTAACAAAAGCTAACAAGGTCACTACAAAAATTCAACACACTTATTCATGACCATTGGTGCAGAAATCTCCCCACCCAGTAAAAGCACATTGACTCTAGCAATAGGTATATAACAAGTGTTGCATCACCACCAAGCTGTGTTTATTCCATAAATACAAGGCTGGTTTGACTTTTGAAAATTAATCAATGTAATTCCTACATTAACCATGTATAGAAAAAAGGAGTTAACTAGTAGAATCACCTCAACAGGCCACAGAAGACATTTTACAAAATTCAGCATCAACTCATGATTTCAGTAAACAAAATAGTAAATAGCTTTGAGGTTAATAAACTGAATGGATTGAAAATTGCCTAATTTTGAAATCAGAAATAAGGCAAGGATGCCTACCATTACTGATTCTATTCAAAACTGTATTTAAAGTTCTGGTTAGTAAGACAAGTGAAGACAAGAAAATAAAGGTGTAAAGATCACAGAGGAGGAAAACCAGCTCTATTCACCTAATAAATTATTGAATTATTGTATGCGTAGGAAATAAAACTATAGACAAATGATTAGAATGAACAGGAAACCAACCTAGGCATTCTCATTAATGTGTTAAAGAAAAAATTCTAATACATAATACCAAGATCTTTGTGCAGAATAATATGATACATTACTGATACAAATAAAGAGAAATCTAAATAAACAGAGGGACACAGCATGTGCAGGTATCAGAAGGCCCAATATTGCTGACACACTGGTTCTCTCCAAACTGATCTATGTTTAAAGCAATTTCTGTTAAACTAACAGGTCTTGTGTGTGTGTATGTAACTTGACAAGCTCCTTCTACCTTCTGAGATCAGATGTGATTCTAAAATGATATTTTTTTTAAAGGCTGGAAATAGATTATCTTAAACAAGAAAAAGGTGGGCTCTACCCACCCACTAATGTTTGTGATAAGGCAACAGTAATTAATAGTGTGGAACTAACCTAAAGACAGACAAATAGACCATTGGAAATGACAGGGTCACCAGAAGAGATACCTTATCCTGGGCACTTCTGTGATAGCTTCCTGAGTCCGGGACTCCTCAAATTCATTCCATACCAATTAAATCAGCATCTTGGGGTGGGGTAAACCGTTGGAATTTTTTCCCCAGGTAGTTGTAATTTGCAGTTAGGTTTGAAATCCACCTCCTTCACTACACACACACACACACACACACACACACACACACAAACACATCTCTGTCTCCCTAAACTTTGATGAGCAATGCAATTTTTAAGACTTATTAGGAGGATAGAGAATGTGATCACATCATACTGCAAAAATGTAAAAAATCCCATTGAGGTATTTCTGTCTTTCCTCCAAATTCTGTTCCATTAAGCTATTGCCCCTTCCCTTCCCTTCCCTTCCCTTCCCTTCCCTTCCCTTCCCTTCCCTTCCCTTCCCTTCCCTTCCCTTCCCTTCCCTTCATTTCCCTTCATTTCCCTTCATTTCCCTTCATTTCCCTCTCTGGCCAAACTCTTCACTTGCTGTACTCCTGTTCCTATTTATTTTTCTATTTTGCAGAACAGTTTTCTCCTTCTCTTAGTTTCTCTAACCTACATCTCCATCATCACCTTGCTTAGCAAACAGAAGTTTATTGAGGACTTGCTCTTACAGAAAGAGGAGACAAAGACTGAAAGTACTACTAGAGTAATTGAAGAAATTCACCCCCCACACACAGCTGTGCAGGGCTTGAATTGTCTTCCTCTGTTGTCTATTTTCAATACAGTTTTGCAACAAACTCAATTGCAGGGGGTATCCATGTGGTGCAGGCCATAGGAATGCAATGCTGTGTTCTAGACACACTGTTCAACCAGTCCTTGGACAATGTTTCACTAACACTCACCCTGTTCGTGAAAAGGTGCCCCTTGGCACAAACACCTTAGCAGCCCAGCTTTATGGATGTGTGACCTATTCAGTCACATGGGGCCCCACACTTGGAAGGGTCCTGTGCTTGATTTAACGCTCTCCTATCATCAGGTTGAAAATCTTGATAATTTATACACAGTGGACTACACATTTTCATTTTTCTGTGGGCCATTCAAATGATGGTGGCCACCCCTGTGCTGAGGAAGGTGGAGTTACAATCTTGCTTGATCTTACAACCAAAAAAGAAAAAAAACCTCTGGGCTGAGTGCTCTGTGAAGTACTTTCTCTGGTTTCTCAGAAACCGTTTCCTCTTTTCGATTCAGTTGTGCCCCTGGGCTTGGCAGCTGGGTATTCACTTGCTGCTCTACTGAATCTCTGATGTTCATTTCCTGCTCACTTTAGATGTTTTCACAACAGCAAACAGGGTTCTTCACACCTGTCCCCAACCTCTTACCCTGGCCTTGGCTCCTTTTCTTTTACCCTTCATTCTGCTTTCAGTCCCACCCTGAACCCTAGATGACTTCTGCACCCCTCAACCCCAGATGCAACACTTTGACCACGTAGAAAATTTTCTGTTTCTAGAATATGACATACTTCTCACCTCTGTGCTCTCTTGTGTGCTTTCCCTTCTACATGCAAGGCTCTTCCATCACTGCCACTGACTCTACCTCTGGCTTTCATTCTTTTAGACCCAACCTAAATGTCATCTTCTGTATGAAGAGTACCTCAGGCAGAAGTCATTGTCCACCGACTCTTGCTCGTGTGGCTTTGCAGCCACCCTTCTGCCCTAGCAGGCAACAGGACAGCATGCAAACTTTGTTCTTTTCTTCCATTTTCTCAAACCCACTTTGTTCTGGGTAATTCAGTTCTTTACCTGGAATACTAGTCAGTCATTCCTCTTGAAATATCTCCCTGAGTACTCGCATTTCCCTAGTCATAGCACTAATCATGTAACAGTTGGTGCCCCTCCTCCCCGAGACTGTGTCTGTTTCACTTAGGGTGTTAACCTAAGTGCCCAGCAAAGTTCTTAGCATGTAACTGGATCAATAAATATTTGCTAAATTTAAGAATGAGTAAGTGAATGAAGATACGTGTGCATTATCTTCCAGACTGTGAGCTTTTTAACTTTTTTTGACTTCTCTCTCTCTCTCCTTATTTCTTAACCCACTTATTAGCATGTACAAGGTGCTCAATAATGTTTGTTCAGTAAAAAAACAAAAAACAAAAAACAACCCTGAAATTATCTATGTGATCATTGAGATTTTCCTCTTGGGGCCTGACTCTAATTAGACTTGGGTTTGGATAGGTACCCCCAATTACTTCACCCCTGATTTGACATTGTATTCTTCAAAGCAGGATGAGAGGATGACAGAATGGGAATCCGGGCTGACATTCACTCAAGAGGATGAAGTTCCCTTTATGTTGCAATAAATCTCATATTTTTGTCTAGAGAATGACAGAAAGTAATGCTAACTTCATAAAAACGTAACTGTCTGTGCCAAGTATGTGGAATTATAATACGCACCACAGGAGAGTGGGAGCTTGGGAAGAACACTGGGGACCACCCCTCAAAGAGTTGTTGTATTTCTTTAATGGGGAAGGAGGCTGACTCTTGGACTTGGAGCTCTAATCAGGACTCCATCCTGTCCTCATGCTCCTCCTCTTACCATGATCTGGGTTCCCACTTTCTATCTTCCTCTGGCTTCTTCTTTGAGAACCAGCAGGGCAGTCTCTTCATTTGAGGAGTTCCCTGCTTCCCTATCCGGTGGTGGGCACATTCCTTCTTGTGGCCAGCTCCAACTTCTTTGTGAATCTCCCTTCTTCCAAGAAACCAACTTCTTGTTGGAAGAATTCAGAGTTTCTCTCATTCTCCTGTCCATATGTTCTTTTGGAGAAACAGACTCCTCTTCTCTACATAGTATTCCCATCTGCAGAAAGAATGTCCTTTGCCAAAAGTGCTAAGGAAATTTCTTGAGGCAGTGAATCTCAATATATGGAGGACCGAGTGAAGGAATTCAGTGAAACTTAGCACTAATAGAGTTCTTGCTATGAGCTAGTCATTTGGTAAGAAGTGATAGGGAGAGCAATTTGGGATTCATAAATATAAAGATGAATGTTGTTTCAGTCAGAGATGAACTCCTTAAAATGGAATAGGGAACTTTTTGAAAGAGTGAGCTGCCCATCATTAGAAATGTTCATGTGTAGGCCAAACATACCAGGGCTGATAGTGAGGGAATTCTTTCATTGAGAAAGTTAGGTAGAGAGCCTCTATGGTTTCTCTTGACTTTTACGCTTCTGTAATTTTACTATAGGGTTGCAAACCTATAGTGCAGTTTATATTTCAAAATACTGTACTTAATTGTTTTTCTAAACTCCTTTTGAAGTAAATCAGCTTCACACAGTGGTAATTAGTCTATTGATAGAAACAATGACAGGGGCTAAAACATGCATATTTTTGTGTATGTGGCAGAGACACAAGAAAGGCAGACTATTATTATTCCTGCACTCTTTTCTAGAAATCAGATTTCTAGTATCCCTGTGAGGATGTAAGAGTAACTTCGGTTGATAAGTAATTGAAAATAAAGAAACAATTGTTAATATGAAATATTAAAAAATGCTGGAGCCACATTAATCAGTCTTCAAACAATCCAACATGAATTTCTTAATTGAAGTGAACCCAGAGGGCAAGATTATATTTAAAAAGACAAACACAGGCTTTCCAAATTACAGTTACTCTTCCTGCAGGAGCACGTAGGCTGGGACATCTGGTAGACCTGACTGTGGCAGTGTGCAGGGCACACTGGAAGGATCATGACTTCTCTATCAGTAATAATTGAAACACAACTATAGTAGTTCAGCCAAATTGGGTCTTGTTTTGTCCCCAAAAGTCCAGAGCTATATTGGTGGTTCAAAGATGGAACAATTGTATGAAGCAACCATCAAGGATGTAGCCTCCTTTTAACTTCATATGGGCCAACGTTAGTCTGTGGGTTTTGCTCTCATGGTCCCAGATGACTGCCCTACCTCAGAACACCAGTTGCATTCTGGACAGAAATAAGGAAGTGACCTAGAGGACGGGACAGTGCCTATTCTAGGAAAGCAAAACTCTCCAGGAAATTTCAGCTGTCTTAAGCTTATGTCTCTTTGAATCAAGCTGTATCACATATTCAATTCTTGTTGAACTGAAGTTATACAATAGAAACTTGGAAATACAGTTATTTCAGCTGGGGTTATTACTTCCCTAAACCAAACTTAAGTTTTGTTAGTAAAGAGGGTGGGTGGGTGTTGGGTAGGCAACCAGGCATGAGTGCCATCACATGCTTGTCTCAAGCTCCCAATGAGGTAGATTCTGCCTGCTGTTTCTTCTTTGTCAGGACTGGAGGACCTCCACTATGGACTTTGAGCTGTAGGAGATGCCTTTGCCTGAAAGACCTTGTCAGGATCTTTTTTAAAAAATATTTTATTTATTTATCTTTAGAGGGGAAGGGAAGGAGAGAAGGAGAGAAGTATCAATGTATGGTTGCCTCTCGTGAGCCCCCTGCTGGGCACTGGCCTGCAACCCAGGCACGTGCCCTGACTGGGAATCAAACCGCCATCATGTGGTTCACAGGCTCGTGCTCAATCCACTGAGCTACACCAGCCAGGGCAGACCTTGTCAGGATCTTATACTGCTTCCCTTTGTCCACCAATGTTTAACTCATCAAAATATAATTATGAAATTCTTTGTCTTTAGGCTGTGAGCCATAGTTGGTTCACTTTGAACTTCAGTGTCATCTGAGGGCTTCATGGAGATCATTAGCTCCATGCTCACATACTCTCTGGTGCCATGGAGAAGACTCTAATACTCACAGTTATGTTTTGCCTTTTCCCCACATTTCCTCCCAGACCTAAGCTAAGTGTCCTTCTCTTGGAGACTTGGGTCTTGTTGGCTATTAACACTTAACAGAACAGTAATCACTCCTGTTTGGAACAGACCAACACCTTGAGATTTATTTAAGGAGGAGCTCCCACCGTTAAACAAGGAAAGATTTATGGCTCTCTTGACATACTCCAGGGATTTCTGTTCGGCAGCACTCAGGAGGAGCAACTGAAAACAGAACTCTAACATTTTAGAATTGACCGAGACAAAGAATGTCCAACCCAGCCTCCTCATGTTGCAGAAGAGGACACTGAGACTTGACAGAATGAGTGCCTTACTCCGGGTGTGGTGTGGCAGTGATCTGGAATCAAAACCAGAGGAAGGAGAGGCAGAGGCCTCTCCCTTGCCTTCTGGTTAGGTTTGTATTACATTCATTATATAAACACTCACAGGCATAGGGATGATCCAGTGCTATAGATAATTAAATCAAAAGTCATAGGAGGTAGTATGGCATTGTGGCTTCTAGATCCAGTCCCTAATCTGCCTGCTTTGGTTGGTGACACTTATCTGTTCCTTAGTTTACTCACCTGTAGGATAAGAACAATGGTAACACAACTCCTGTGGTTTCAGGAAGAATAAATAAAATCGATAGTTAGAATAGTACCCAGTACATCATAACATAAGAATGTTTGCTATCATTAAGATTTGTTATCTCCTATTTGTAACAGGTTCAGAGTCTTTGAATCTTGAGGGATGGCCAACACACATCTTGAAGAAGCACAACAAAGAGCCAGTGGGGGTATTAAGTTTTAAGCAGATGTTTGGTTCTTGTTAAAAGAACTAGGGAATCTTCTCACCTCACAAATAATGGGATTATCCCACAAGTAAATCAATATCACACAAAGTACTTGGTCAGTGATAGGAAATACTTTTCTATCCACTTTTGTGAATAGCCTATATCTTTGCAGCCTGGATCTTCATCTTCAGTACCTGTACCTGCTTTGTTTCTTGTGCTTTTTAAAAATGCGGTGAGTTTCATATACTAGTCTTTTGTAGCAGTAGCATAAGGAGCAACTACCACCAAAGACACAGTGCATGGAATTCTCCTGCCAGAGCAACTTAGACAAATAACTCTTTAATTGGACAATACTTTAACTCCCTCAACAGTGTTATGGTAGTTGACCATATTTTGAAATTATCTTTGTCTTGTCTGCTACTTGAATGGCATGGAAAATTTCCTTCCACTTTTTTTAACCCTCTCCCAAGAGTCATTTTCTTCGCTCTTTTCTCTGCCCTGCCTGGCCTCTGACCTTGCCCAGCTCTGCTGTTTCCATGGGCTTCTGAATCTAATTAATGCCTTAGTGGCTATATAAGTGAATTACATGGGCAGGAGGATGTTAGAAACTTCGAGGAAGGTGCATTTCTTGGGAATACCTGGTTTTGTTAAAACAAACAAAAAGAAATGCACATTGTGAGCGGTAGAATGTCAGTAAAGTGTAAAATGCTAATAACACACTTCACTCATTAAATATCTGTTGCCCAATGAGCACATGCAACCTTAGAAGCATCTCTTTTGACATCTGGACAGTGATCAGCCATTATGGAAGCTGGCTGAGGGGCAAATAGTCCAAAGAAGCCACTGCTGCAAATGGGCCTCAGACATGTGATGTGGGTACTGGTCCCCCATCCTTTTCCCTCCCTTTTCAGGCCCGATCACAACCATTTGTGGGAAGTGTGTGCAAATGGTCTCTGAAATGACCCTGGCTTGGGCTGAAGAACACTCTCAAACTCCCCAGGATGTGGGCAGACAAGGAGGAGGGGCCCAGAGTGCTGAAGTTCTCTGCCAGAGGATACTGTCAGAGAGCCCAAGGCAGAGATGGTCCCTATGCCCCATGTTTCCATGGAAACATAGGAGGAGTGATGACAGCCAGCACAGCCACACCATCTGCTCAGGACTGGGTGAATGATGAAAAAAATAGACACAGAAAGGCGCCTTGATCCCAGTGGTGAGAAAGACCTAAAGACACTAGAACTCCTAGGTGGATTAAAACCCAAGCCATCCTGGGCTTGACATATTAGCATGTAATTTGCAAGCAGAAAGCCTAGAGAGTCTATTCTGCAATCCATACATATAGTTACAAACACCCAAGAAGCCCCTGGAAGGAGGAACAGACTGCCTGAGGGTCTGCAGCCTGGCTGGAACAGGAGAGAAGGTATAGTGAGAAACCCCACAGAGGAAGGTAGAGCAGAGGCTCCTGTCACCTTCCATCAAGACCACCTGCACAGCTGGCTCTCAGCCAAGCATCTTTTTCTAGGGGAATGGGGAGATTATAAAAGGAAAGTTCCCACCTGGTCACAAAGGTGGCCTCTGAGTTGCAGCCATGTCTTTAGAGTAAGGAATTAATAAGGCCATGTAAGTTCTTTCTTCTATCCATTCATAGCCAAAGGGAGATCTTAGTTGGATGCCACAGATTTGCTTCTGGGTCTACTTAGGAGGCTTCCCTTTCCAGGTTTGGGGGATAGAAGTGGAGCCCTTGCTAAGTACACTTGTAAGCCTGCCCCAAACCCAGCAGGATTCATTCCTTAGTTCCTTTTTTCATAGACTTTGCCTAAACAAATAGACCTGGCCCGAAAGCCAGCAGCTCCCCTCACTGAAATGCCTCCTGCACAGCTCTTAGGAACTGTGGTTTCATTCTGCAGTCTGAGGAACTGCTGGATCTACCTCAGGAGAAAAGTCCCTCAAGTCTCAAGGTCTTAGGCGTACAGATACTACATCAACTTCATAGGAAACACCAGTATTTATTTTTATTTTTAACTTAGGTAATCTCTTACTCCTTGTCAAAAACATGCTTCCCTGTTAGGTCTGGCATTCTAATTCCAGAAAGTTCAAGCCCTTTTTTGCTTTGTATTAAGGATTTAAAAATTGACAATTAAATTAAATGATTGTTTTGGAACAGGTACATACGCACTAGAGAATAATGAGACCATCTTAATAAATCAGATTAATGATAATAAATAATGGCAGATCTCCTTATTAAGGCTCTTATTAACTATTTTTACATTTTACTTGTAAATACTACTCATTAAGATTTACTTCCTTGACACCTTAGTAAAAATAGTATCTACAACTATTTGGGTTTCTTCAAATGGCCCTATTCTCCAACTGGACATTCTACACAAAATAATACAATAAAAATAAAAGTAGTAATGCAACTTCCCCCAGGCTAGAGGCCCCAAACAGAAAATATGAGCTATTTCTGATAAGAAAAAATGTAAATACCCGGGGTGAAATTGCTTTAGGTTCAACTACACTCATGTATTAACATAAAGCGCAGTGTTTAAATTCAAATATAAATCTCCCTTTGGAGTAAACCGCTTCGATAGTTCCATATACCCTAGCGCTTTCTTTTTCCCTTTCTGGGACCATGTATTTATTATCTTCAGCCTCCATGGTGAAGGCAAATCTGTATCTTGAGCTTTGAGCTCTGGATGGGACTCCCAGTAAACATGGTTCTGTTTGTCCTTCAGCAGCCCTCCTTTGTATAAACAGATGTGGTGGGAAGGGGAGGAGAGCCAGAGCTCTGCAAGGGGTGGGAGGTCTGCTTTCTGGCAGCTTCCTGGCTGCGGCCCCCAGCACAGGGACAGGATGTATTCCTTGTCCAGGCTGTGGAACTTGCAGTTCTTCCAGAGAGGGGCTGTTCCCTCCTCTTCTCCCCCGCCCCCCCATCCTTTGTTCCTGGGAATGCTGTCTGGATGGCTGAGGCATCTCACTTTTGCCAGAGCAAATATTTCCAGCAAAGGCATATGCTAAGGAGATATTAGGAAGATAGACTTTTTTCTTCTCTTCAAATGCACTGTGAACTGGGATTCGGGAAGACAGCCCTTCTCACCTGTACTTTCTCCTGTATTCAGGGTCTCTTTGTTCTCCTGTGGCCTTGGTACTACCTTCAACTAATGAGTGAGGCTTTTAGGGACCGGTGTTGTCAGCCTGTAAAATATCAGTTTTGTTTTCTCAAACTATGTGGACACTCACTCTGCCTGAATTTGTTTTACATTTTGCACATTAATTATGGATGCTAACAAAGGAAGGACTACTTCAGAGCTGGAGGAAGAAGGGGGATAAATATTTTGTCATACAATTCCAAATGGGAAGTGATTCTCGTTGGTCATTTTCCCCCCTGCTTGTTCGCCAGACTTCGTTCGTTAATTCTCATTCACAGGTCGCAGAGGTGAGTGGGTGCCTCTCAGGCTTGACCCTTGAGGGATCCTGTGCTGTTTACCCAGGGGTCTAGAGTTCCAGGGACCCCAGTCAGTGGGTCTTCTAGTTGAGAAAGAACAAAGGGGAGAGTGCCAGAAAGGCCTCTCCAAGGCAGGGAGTGGGAGTTTGGGGCAAGTGGTGGGACCTAACTACATTGCTTTGTATTGTCCTCTCCAGGAGATCTCTGGAGCCCTGAGTGGGGTTCCCAGAGCTGTGGCCAAGAGGAGTAGGGTTTTTGGTTTTGGAGAAACACATATAGACGTGGGCTTCTCAGCATGTCTATAAAAGTCAGGAAGGGGAAAATGTTCTTTAAAATAAAGGAAGCAATAATCGGCACTTGATTTTAAGGGAGCCACAATGGCACTCTATCACCCTTTCAGCTGACAGACGACACTCTCCAGACTGGAGATGGGGCAGGAAGTTTGCAGTCTACACCCAGAGGCCTGCCCCCTTCCCTGCAAGAAATAAAGAGGGGGTAACTTGGTTTCCAGGGATTAGCCAGCTGGTGCATGGGGGACCCCCACTGCAGGCCAAACTGCAGGTCCAGCCAAGAAAGCTATCCTCACGCTTCTCATTAATTTCCCTTAACTTACTGACTCCAGATATTTTAAACGGTTTGTTTACGGCGCTGCTGGAGGCGGCACAGTTAACTCTCACGGGCCTGGGGCGGTCCCGAATTTCCCGGCACAGACTCCAGGTCTGCAGCCTCCCCGGGTGCGGGAGAGCCAGGCAGGGTCAAAGTGGATCCTGGGCCCAAAACAGGAGCTTGCAGACCCGGAGGAGCGGGCGGGCCGGGGCGGGCGGCAGGAGGTGCGCCAGGCAGCCCGCTCAGCATCCCCCGCCCGGCGCCGCCGCCTGACCCTCCGCCACACTGGCAGGGCCGCCCCAGGGGTCCCAGAACTGCCGAGGGTCCGGCGGGCGCCAGGGGTGGAGGGAGCCGAGCGGCACGGCCTGTGGGTGCCGCGGGACCCCAAGGGGCCGCGCGGGGAGCGCAAGGGCGCGCTGGCGGGCGCAGCGCGGGGCTCCGGGTGCGCGCGCCTCGGCCTCGCCCGCGCACACGCGCCTCCCAGAGGAGAAAGAGGCGGCGGGCGGCGCGGAGCGCGGCGGCGGGGGCAGCGGGCCGGGCCGCGGTGGGGCGGGGAGGAGGAGGGGCAGGCGCGGCGGCGGCGCGGCGAGCTAGCGGCTCTCCCGAGTGTGCCTGCGCGGGAGCCGGCGAGCGGGTGAGTGTGGCCGCTGCTGCCCAGCCTGTGCGCGTCGGGGGCGGGGGCAAGGGGAGCCTGACTGAGGTAGGGGGGTGATGAGGGGGACGGGCGGCGGCGGCGGCGGCCCCGGCGCGGCTGGGATGCACCTTGAGCGCCGTTTTTCGTTGCAGCGCGCGGGCGGCCCGAGCCTCGGCGGCGGCGGCGGCAGCACTGACATCGACACCTCCCACCATGGACAGCTTCGACTTAGCTCTGCTCCAGGAATGGGACCTCGAGTCGCTGTGGTGAGTCCCCGCGCGGGCCGCTAGGGCGGGCGGGAGAGACGAGGGTTCGGCTAGAGCCTCACCTGGGCCGGGGGCTGCGCCGTGGGGGTGGGGTGGGTCCGGGCGCCCGCCGCGCCCGCTTCTTCCTGCCTTCCTGCCATGGGGTGGATGCGCGGTCGCCTGCTCGTTTTCTTGCCCCCTTTCCAGTCTCCTTTCCCCGGTGCTGCCCGCCCCAGCCCAGGGCTGATGATCTGGGGAGCCAGGGGCAGAGCGCAGCCATGGAAAGAAAAAGAGAACCGATTTCTAGAACGTGTCAATAGTGTCCGGACCCACCCTTCTTCGATACCCTAGCCCTTCTCTCCTTCCTTCCCTCCCCTGAACCCCTTCCCTCTTCTCCGAGAGCTTCGGGTTCCCAGCAGCGACCCCCTGGAGTTGGGGCTGCAGCAAAGTGCCCTTAGAGGATGCTTCAGCCACTGCCTGTCCGCGCAGGGTCTTGGCCGCTGCGTGCTTTCTGCCCTTCCCACCCACTCCCACCCGAGATGGAAGTGAGCACCAGGGCATGGGGCGAGTGTTTCACCGTGTGGGAATTCAAGAGGCCTTGGCCCAGGGACACTCATTTCCTCGAGGTTCACAATTCCTTTGGGCCCTTTCTGCACACCTCTGCACAGTCGTTCTCCTCCTGTTACCCACTCCACCCACCCGCGCCTCGCGCAGCCCTTTCTGCCCGGTTCACGACTCAGAGCCCGGGGTGCCGGTGGCCTGGAAGCCCTCCGGCTTCAGTGCCTCGGTTCTCACATTGAGGAGCTGCTTGAAGCAGTTTAATTCCGGTTGCGGGTGTTCTGAAAATCTCATTGGCTGCTTCTACATCCTTCTAACTGTCCCCCCCCCAACCCCCGCCATCACCTAATGTTTCCAACTCGTCCCGTTCAGGTGGTTAACATTACTGCCTGCATATTATTCCTGGAGGAACTTGTGTTCTGTTTAATATTTACGGGAATGAACATCTGCTGAAACAAGCATATTAACTGCACTGTGTTCTGCCTCTGGTAATCGCTTATTGTAGAGCGGGGTTTTTTTTTGGGGGGGGGGGAGGTTTAATTCCGTAAGGAGTTCACATGTCTTCAGCTCCAAGTGGTGTGCACATGAATATTCAAAGTGCAGTTTTAAAGCTAAACTGCTCTATGATTTATAAATCATAGATTGTCGAGATGATATGTGGAAGTATGTATATTTTCAGTGATTTACGTTTGTAGTGACTTTTATCTTTCTAAAGCCAGGTGTCACAAATTTGACACAAAGCTAGCACATTATGGAGCAGTTTCTTATAAAACACATGAGGATGGACCCTAATGTAATAAAACTTTTATATGTTACACTGTGGAAAATTGGGAACTTCAAAGAGCCAGTATAGAAAGAATATGAAACATGTTATTACTCTATAAAAGTTGCTAATTACTGTGTTGTTGCTCCCAGGGATATTTCAGCCTTTCATTTACAGATACTATTATTTTACAGATTTACATTTAGGAATGTTGGTTTCTAGCACAAATTCAGTAAGTTTCTAGGTAGAAACTGTGCCTTAAAAATGACATTTGCTTTTAAAGGCAGTTTTCAGTCAAAGGGAAGAACTTACTGTTTTGTCATATTTTCATGCTGCTTGTCTGCCTGCTGTCTCAAATTGAAGCCCCCTAATGATTTCTATGAGTAATATTTTGAAAGTATCAGCCGTAACCTGTGGGCTTTTCCAGCACGGGACCCTGAACCTATTTCCCTTCACATCCTTAGTTCCCAGGTGAGTTACCTGGAGCACAGTTACACAATAAATGTCTGTTGAGTTGACCTGAAATTTACATTAGCCACAATATACTTACTATTATAAAGTGAAAATATAAACATTTTTTAAAAGTTGCTATACATGAAATCAGATTTTAGTTAATGTATTAACTTATTTTTGGCTTATGCAAACATGTTGGCTGTCTTGCTTACAGTATAGGACAGTTTGGCTTGACTGAGGGAGTGTTTCTAGTTTACAGATGTAGAATTACATTTTATAAAAGCTTATATGTTTCTGATAAAGATAAACCAAATTGCTTGAGTTTGGATTTTAATATAAACATTTTCTCAGTCATAGATTAATTTTTGGGTGGTATTTTCTAACTCAATTTTGTGGCTTACTTTTACACTTACAAGTTTTTAAGTTTATGGTTTGCTTTTAAGCTTATAGGTGATCCAAAGTAACTACCATTTATGTACTTTGTGTGGGTCAGATGTTTCCACATACATTGTTTTTTTATTTGGGTCTCATAACAATCCTAGAGGTGGCAAGTGGTAGTGTCCCATTTTATAAATAAGGAAGTAGTGGCTTTGACCTGTAAAGTGACTTTACTGAGACTGTAAAACAAGTGGACAGTTAGTGAACACTTGCCATTTACCAGGTACTTTTCTGAGTCTATTACGTGTTAACTCTTCTAAATACATCTTATGTTTGCCTCGCCAGTGTGGCTCAGTTGGTTGAAGTGTCGTCCCGTAAGTGAAAGATTGCCAGTGAAAGATTGCCGGTTCAATTTCTGGTCAAGGCACATACCTAGGTTGCAAGTTTGATTCCCCGATCCCTGGTTGGGGGCTCATGCAGGAGGTTACTAATTGATACTTCTCTTTCCCATCAATGTTTTTCTTTCTCCCTTCCTCCCATTCTTCCTCTCTCTCTAAAAGTGATGAAAACATGTCCTTGGGTGAGGATAAAAAAATACATTTCACGCTGTAAGTTTATTTAATCCTCACAACAACCTTGGAAGCAACTACTATAATCATTCCCATTTTACAGATTGGGAGATTGAGAGTAGGAAAGCTCGGATGATTTGCCCAGGGTCATGCGTCTAGAACAGGAGGACCTGAATTCAACTAGGCATTAATTGCAAAGCTCAGTTTTCTGATTCCAAACCCAGTGCATTCTCTACAGTACTGCAAATGTCTCTCAGTTTATGATGGTGACTTTGGAATTAATCACAAAACAAAATTTTGATGGGCTGGAAGTTAAGGTTTTGTTAAAATATGAAAGAAAAAGTCAGAGCCCTGAATGATATTGATGTAAAACTAAAAATTTGAAAACAAAATACCACAGTGTAGGAAATTATGCCTACCTTATATAAATTAACATATATTTAAAATATATAGAAATTTAATATATATTTCTATAAATACACATATATTTAAAGTAAAGATGTAATATTAAAATAAAGACCACCAAAAACTTCTTTCTTTACTTTATCTTTGAGAAACACTTTTCTTTGTGGAGGTTGGGGGGAGGTATAGGTTAATAGAAAAGAGAATGGTATTTTAATCCCTAACAATATTTTTCTAATTGGTGGGCATCATTTTCCAATAAAACATACTGCATTTTGTTAGTTATGACTGTAGGTTTGAACCTGAGCTAGCTTAATCCAGTGGTCACAGAAAGTGTCCCCAGATGACTGTGTAGGTAATATGAACAGAAAAGCTCGGCACTGTTGAGTATAATCAATATAGACAATTAGTTGATAATTCAAGAACCATCTCTTCCACCTCCTTACACACCCTCCCTCCCCAACTCAGAAACACCTATATTTATTTTTCAAGGGAGGTATTTTTACCTCTAGATAGCAGCTTCAGCTTTTCTTTTCAGACAAACCTTAAAGTTGAGAAGAAATTTCCACCTCTAATTCCATTTCCCATTTCTGATTGGGAGTAAGAGTGGACAGTGTGGACCACGGGAGGACACTTGTTCTGCACCTGCGCCATAGTTCTTCACCTGTAGAGTTGAATATCTGAAGAGTTGGGGATTCAGTCAGCTTGCAGGGGCTGATATCCAGAGGAACAGTGCCTCTTCGCAGGCTCCCACTCCATTCCTCCTGCTCTTCCTGCTTTCCACCAGCTTCTGATCAGCTGCTGGGCATATAAGCCATTCCTTAGGGCTTTTAAAAGAATGACCATTCCTTTTAAAAGGCTGACCATTGGTTTTACTCACTTAACAATTATTTATTGATAATCTTTGAAGTACAAGACTTTGTGCTGGTTGCTGTAGGAATACAGAGGTGAATAAACTGTGGGTTGGTATGTTATTTCCTAGTAGGGGAATGAGAAGGGTGAAAAAGGAAGTTTTCAACATTTTTGATCCAGAAGAGAGAAAGACCACACTTAGGACTGGGGTGGGTGGTGGAGGAGGGAAAGAGGAAAAATTGAGTTGTATATCTGTTTTTTTTAAAGGCTTCGAAGGAAAAGATGGCCTTTGAACTAAGGCTTGGAAGATGAATGGAATTCTTACATGTGGTGGGGGTGGGGTATTGGCAGGACATAGAGGCATCTTGGGCAAAGAAAGAACTCGAACAAAGGCTTTCGTGGTGTTTCTGAAAATCCTTTCATGAATTGTGGAAATACCTATATCGAGTGTTTTAAAGATGCAGAACTTAGCAATCAGGACTTGTTTTTAGTGAATGAGGAAAGTTTTCCAAAGTGAACTTAGTCAAAATGGGATTTAATCTTCCTTAAATATAAACACATTTAATTTATTGAGGAGAAAGTCTATCGCAATACAATAGTAAATATTTAGATTCCTCTTTGCTACCCCTTGCCCCAACAGCTTAACGTAGGCCAGAATCCATTTACTTTTGTCCAAATAGGCATTATACTTTACATTCGTTCAAACTTGAACCTTTGAAGTTGTAATTCATGGATATTTCATACTCACTGATTTCTTCAGTAAACGTTTTAGAGTACGAAGACTAGCATGGGTCCTGCGGAGCTGTGGCTTTCAAATGTTTGGAACCACGGACTCACAGCAACAAGCACGTTTAACGCTGCAGCACACTAGCTTCGAGAACACGCATGCGCACAGCTGAGACAAAAACGCAATCGAGTTACACTTATTTGTACTGTGCACTTTGATAATTTTTTTCCTTTTAAAAATTTTTTTTCCTATTCATGGGTTTCAAAAAACCAAACCAAACAAAATAAAACTCCCCACTGTAGAGATGCAAAGGAGAGTTTGCTGGGAGCCTGCAGGAGAATAAGCAACGGTGACACTGCCTATTTCAGGGGGACAAGAGCCCATCCCCTTGAGACAGTGAGACCTTCATGGTCAAGTGGCATTTGACACAGATCCTGGAGAAATAGAAGTTTAGGAGAGAATAAAAGGGAGGAAAGTCCATCGGGAGGAAAGACTGTGAACAGAAATAAGGGGGAATGAAGTGTGGAGCTTTTCTGGTGAAGACGAAGTTGTTACCTGAAGCAGGGTGGGGATGCACTGTGCTCTGATGCGGGTGGCGGGCGAAGCAGAGCTGTGACAACTTAGTCTCCCCGTGATGCTCCCTGTAGTGCCTGCTGACACTCTTGGTGGTCTCCACCCAGCTGCCAGTGGACTTAATCAGGCCATGGCTTCTTCCAGGCCTCCTTAGATAGGCTTCCCTGGCCCTTCCTAGGGTCAAAAAACTGCCCCAGACCCCTGATCTTGACCCTCAGGTACCTCGACTCTCTCCTCCAGTCCCAGCAAAGCAAACATTTTTTAAGGCCCGCCCTGTTCCTTTTGTCAGTCGTTAGAGGTCAGAGCAGTTCACCAGGACACAAAGCAGAAGTTGAGGTGCACAGTGGTGGGACCACCTCCCTCACTCAGGTGGGTTGAGCCTGGGCCTTAGTCTTGCCGTGATTGATCTAGAGCAGCAGTTTTTAACCATTTTCATCTCATGGAACACAACTGATTACTAAAATTCTGTGGCACACCAAAAATATATTTTTACTAATCTGACAAAAAGATAGGTATAATTTTGATTTATTCACACTGGCCAGCTATTGTATTATGGCTCTTGTCATTTTTAAAAAATTTGACAATGTAAGGAAAAGGAGGTCAGTGCCCCTGACTAAATAGTCAGCTATTGCATGTTTTAAAAATTCTTGCGGCCTACTGGTTGAAAATCGCTTGGTTAGAGCAGTACAGTTGGTGGCACTCAATCTCATTGGCTAGAAGTGGCTGTGTGATTGGCTGTGGCACTCTCATTGGCTGAGAGCCCCAGAGCGCCCCGGAGGTAGGAAAGGGTCTCCGTAGGTATGGGGTGAATACAGGGATTGGGCAAAAGTGCAATAGTTTTACAGTTGTTCATGTGGAAAAATATGTCATGTGAGAGTAAAGTCCGTTTTGCATACCCACAACTGTAAACCTTCTTTTGCTCATCCTTGTGTATTTCCAAGAAGACTGGCTTCCAGGCCCAGGGCCTCCCGGCTGCTGCCTCAGAGGGGCTGGTGGTCAGCGTGAGGGAGGTGGGGAGATGTGGATGGGAAGCAGTGAAGTGCTGGGGTCAGGGACTGATGACTTCATCCACCCAGTGCCATAGGTGGTGTGTTTTGGAGCAAGCCAGGTGGGGAGACTGGTTAATTCAGGGCACAGAGGACTGGAGGTCAACTGGGGGCCACCAGGATAACAGGGAGGATGCACACTGGATGTGCAGATGGGGTTTTAACCAAATGCCTTTTTTTTTCCAAATGCCTTTTGATGACGCTAAGGATAAGTATTGTGTCAGGGGAAATGACTCCTTCCTGTATTCCAGATTCTTCCTTGTGAAAAAGTCGGAGGCTTATAAAATGCTAAGAATCTATTTTGGGAGAATGTCCCTCTGAACCAGAGTGGGCCTACTCAATGACACTTTAGGTTTAGCAACTTGAACTGAGACCCCTTTGCATACATAATATTGATTGAAGGAACAGTCACATTAGGAAAAAATTAATCTCTTAAAATAGAATGCAAGATTTGTGTGTGTGTGTGTGTGAATGGTATTTGTAGCCTGGAATAAATTTGCCTGTTTAAATTTTCTTTATTTTGGGAATAAGACCTTGGTGGAAAAATCAAGGCCACAAAAGATGATTTTAATACCATTTAATGGTAACATAATGTCTCCTTGTTTTATTTTAAAGTGAAATCCATAAAACTTATATTCAGTGTTGCCTGTTCCCTTTTGTCTGGGAATTTAATTGAACTTTCTGAATTCAGCTGTCTCCAGCCTTGCTTTCTCTTTGGCCCTAGGCAGCTCACAAT
Source organism: Sturnira hondurensis (assembly GCF_014824575.4). Lineage (NCBI taxonomy): Eukaryota > Metazoa > Chordata > Mammalia > Chiroptera > Phyllostomidae > Sturnira > Sturnira hondurensis. Next base: position 1,956,948 of record NW_028081809.1, read on the forward strand.
CTTTCTCATTTCCTATTCTCAGTCTTGGTTTAATCACTTATAAAATGACAGCAGTTATACTGGCCTACCTCATAAGGTTGTGATGTTAATAAAAAGTGTCAATTGCTTTGTGAATGCCAAATGTAGTTCTTTTGTATCCTTTACTTCCTTAAAAATGCCTTTTCATCATAAACAAGGAAGGATACAGAAAGGCCACATAGGGCTAGGTCATCCTTCTGGTGCAGAGTTCTGTCCCTGGTGATGGGACCCTGGGACATTTTTAAAGTAGAGATTGGTAGTTTTCTTAGTTGTACATCATACTCTAGCAGACAAATAGGCCCTTGTTTATGGCTGTACTACTAACATATGTAGATACATTAACCATTACATAAGCTTTGATGTTTCACTGAGAATGTATTGCATTACTACCCATTACATCAAATGACTTCATTTGGCACTGTGGGTCTCATTAAATTATGTCAGGCTAATCATAATTTAGTTTCAGTAGAAATAAAACACATAGTTACACCAAGGTGGGAGGATACCATACCATCCAAATAGTTCAAGTCTCTGGAAACTCGCACCCCGAGGACACGAGAGGGGCCCTCTGAGTGGCTGAGGGAGTTGGGAGGGGGGACTAGAGCTGTTATGGGTCGCTCAAGGGCGGGAGGAAGAGAAGTAGATGTGACAGTTATCTAGCAGTGATGTGACACCCTCTGTTTTAGAGGTCACAATTAGCTGTTTCTCGGAGGCTGCAGACCCCCTGCCAGAAAGAGATTCCTAGGTAAGTGGCCAGCAGCAGGGAGTCACCTCTGACAGTCCTTCTCCCTTCAGAAGTCTGTGGTCATTCCAGTCGTAGGGGTGTGGAATCAGAGTGCTAGAGTCATCAATTGTATGTATTGTACTTGTGTCTTTCCCCCTTTGTAATATTTCCACTCACATGTGGAGAAAGGCAGAAGGTACTTAAACTCCTTCACGTAATTTCTTCCCGGAGGATCATTGTTGACTGAGGTAAACAAAAATGTCTGTAATTTGGAGACCACAGTAACATAGAAACTCGGTTTATAGCTATGTGCTGAAGTTGATACTGAAAAATATTTTTCCTTTTATATGGAGAGGAAATCGGTTTTCACAAATCCTCTCTTGTCATACCTGTACTGTTTTACATGAATTATGAAGTGACAGAACGAAGTTTCTGTCAGTGCTCATTGAAACGTTAATTAGCGACCTGGCAGTTTAGATAGAAAAAGGTTTTGCAGGGGTGTCCAGCCTTTTGGTGTCCCTGGGCCACACTGGAAGGAGTTGTCTTGGGCCACACATTAAATACATTGCAACATGTAATCACAAAAAAACCTCATAGACTTCTAAATTTACTTGAAACCTCATAAATTATGATTTTCTGTTACGATTTTCCGCACTCGTGGCCATCCTGAGCCGCACGTGGCCCATGGGCTGCGGGTTGGACACCCTGTGTCTAGTGGATCATCGCCAGTTCTGGGAAATAACCTGGCTTTGTTTTCACATTTAAAAACATACTTGTTTTTGTATCAAATATATTGTGAAGAAGAAGAGACCCAAGGCTTAGAAAACTCTTTTGAGGACGTAGGTCAGTGTATTCTCTTTACTTACCATCACCCAGGTCAGCGCTTCCTAGACACATGCATCCAGATGAGTTAGGGATCACGATAAAATAGCGATTTGGACTTAATAGACCTGGGGTGGGGCTCTGGTTCTGCATTTCTAATCAGCTCCTGGGCACTGCTGCTGGTCTACAGACCTAACCTTGAGTAGCAAGAACTAAAGGGATAAAAATGTTTTTAAACAGAGGCTCTTTCAAAATACTTCATTTCTCCTCTTTATGTTGCAGAGGCTTTGTATAATAGCATTATAATTCTATAATGCTGGGAGGTTACATTTAGAGGTAGCATTTATTTTATTTTTGTGCGTCTTTCTGATATTTCTGATGAGTGAGGGGGTGGTTAATTGTATCCTAGTGGGGATATAGCGGGAAATAAACATGAAAACCTAAATAAACAAAGTTTGTAATACATAGGCTAATTACTTTTTACAGCTTTACAGGGGTTTTGTCAATCCTTCAAAGGCTGCATCCTTCTGAGTCACAGGAGAATGCTGAGTAACTAGATCATCTTACAGACACTTCTGGATTTGTCAGGAATCTCACAACAGCTCCTGTAGGTGCCCTGGACTCAGACCAAATGTCTGCCTTCTCTCCCAGCTATTCTCTCTTTGTGAGGGAACTGCGGGTGGTGGAGGTGGCATTGGTGTGTGTGTGGGGTGGGTGGATGGATGGGGTGGTGGTATGGCTCTTTGCGGAATTACTGCACTACTCTGTGGCCATAGATGCAGAGTGTAACGTTCCTGGTGTCCTAGGAGCAATCACAGTTCAGCTCCAAGTAGAGCCAAATGGCAAATGTCAGACACCCCCGATGGGGACCTTCTATCCCAGGATAGCCAGCCACCCTCTCCCTCAGCCCTCACCACAGTGCCATGAGTCCATCAGGTGGTCATACTGAGCTGCAGTTTCAGTGTTTAATTTCCAGTCTTATTTCATTAGACAAAATATGTGCAGACAGGACTGATTATGTGAGTAAACATAGCACAATTGGCTTCGAATGTGCTGTGAGATTGGCGGGAAGTTTATTTACTTTATCTTCTTAATGAGGGTTTGGGTGTGTGCATCACACCACATCACACACATACTGCTATTCTCTGAGATGGCAGAGAAAACTGTTGCTAATAGGAGAAAGCCAGATTTGGTTGAAACAACTGTGGCTATTTCATATTTGAAAAGATAGCTGACTTTTCGAGAACAGTAGTGTCCAATTTAAATCTCACAGCCTTGGAACACATGTGAACCCACAGAGGCAGTACTTGCAATCGTTTTTAGCCCATTTTTCGGGCAGTATTTTTCATTTGTGCTTCTAGTTGTCATGATACTGTCATATATACATAATGCATTATGCTATCTAATTGTATTTAGCCATTTCTTGTGAAATGCAATGATTTGTACCACTGATGTGATTTTTCCTTCTAGACTGTTGCCCTCAGCACAGAGAGAGGTTAGGCCCATAGTGAGGAAAATAAATGCTTGGTTATTGCTTTGGTTTGTACTGGTGTCATCCAGTTCATACATTTTCTTCACACTGGAGAAAACACTGTATTGGCTGTTAGTGTATGGTACGAAGAATGGTGTAGTCAGGTGATTTAGACAGCTCTTGGGGAAAAAAGGATTCTCAGAGTCAGTGGTTTGCTCAGGTAGGTCTTAAGGAAAAACTTCCTTTTTGCTCCTTACGAGAAAAACATTACCAATGATGGTCAGTAAAATTTTGCACTTTGGTTGCATTATTCAGGCGTGGGCCTGGACTGAGAAGACAGTCAGTCAGCAGGCTCTGTTTGCTCCCTTTCATGCCAACCATATTCTATGACAGAGAGCCCTTTGGTGTCCTTTCTCAGAAATGCTGAAGTGGAAAGTGCCATGGGAGGTTGAGGGCTTCACCTCAGACTAAGAGTTAGGTGTCTTTACTGACCTAGGACTGCAGTTTACTGACATAGAGGTTTAGGATCCAGAATCTTTGGTCTCTCTGCTTTCTGAAGTCTTCTGCTCAGCCCCTCTCCTGGTCTGTAGCTGTGGTGGATTCACCTCTTGGAAAGTGTAGCTTTAGAGACCCTCTGAGCCAAATATATGAGCTGTCTGTTGCAGACGTCAGCGTTAGCAGTCACGGGAAGACCATACTACTACAAATAGCATCCATATGTAATAGACTTCTCTTTTCAATGTAGTCAAATTATTTACTGTTTTATAGTGGTATACCTCTGTATCACTATCCTACTCGTTGTACCTCTAGCTGTGTAGCTGTCTGGCAGGAGGACTTCAGCCTGCCTTGTGGTCAGGGCTCAGGCTGAGTGATGCAGATGGAGTCCGTGCTGTGTCTGAGCAGCGCTGATTCTCTCCCGTTGGGGGGTAATCTGAGCTCAGGACAGATGTTGCGTGCAGAGCTTGCTGAGTCCTCCTCAGAAGCAAGTCCATGCCCAGGAGAGGGCCGCTCAGCTGGTGCTACATGGATGCTCCTATTGGCATTTCTTTCACTGAAGATAGGTCCTTCCCCAGGATATGGCACGGCCTTTTCTGAGAACTTCATCTTTCACGTGACTGTCCTTTAGAGTGTTTGTCTTTTAATAAGTAGAGTTTAATATTTTAGTGTGCAGAATACCTGAGAAAAGTCTTCCGTGGGAAAGCTGATGAATTTTACCTACTAACTAGTCCTCCTCCTTTCCCCTCTCCTACCTTTCTACTTTAATTATAACTCCAAGACTGAGTTAACAAGTTCTGAGTACGAAAATTAAATATTCTAAAAAGAAAGTGTAGTTTTTTAGTTTCTAATGTTTAGGTAGATATTTAGTTACATAAATTAATTTCTATACTTTTCCTTACTCTTACCCACAGCAGGATAAAAGTAATGTTTTAAAGTCCCGACATATTACATATACTAATGTAAAATAGTATCAATGCTTTAACTTGCTCTTTATAACTTTCTTCGTCCAGATTTGTAGGTTTCTGCATGGAGATAAACAACCATTAGTCGAGATAGACACAGAAGTGAATAGATCACCTTTTTTTGTTCTTGATATATTTATACTTTAGCCTGGAACAGATGATTTTAGATAATCTCTGTAGGGTTTTTACATGCTCTGATAGGGAATTTTAATGAGTACCAGAAGGGTAGGTACCCTACCAGTTGTGGAGTTTTAGGGAAGAGTTCTTAGAGAAAGTAACTTCTATTTGAGTTTGAAAGGATGGCTTGGAGTCAGTCAGGCTGGGAGCAGGAGGGGTGTGGTAGGTGCAAAAATGTCAGCAAAGGCAAATTGGTGGGGAAAAAATGCATGTTGTGAGCAACAGCAGTGAAATGGGTAAATTGCAGGTCTGGAGCATTAAAGGTGGAGAATGACAGAAGATGAGTTGGGGAAGTGGAGGCCCAGGGGCTAGGCCTTGGAGGGCCCTGCATGACATTCAAGGAGCTTGAACATTTTCCAGGAGGTGTTGGCCTGCTGTTGAGGGCTGTGAGCAGGTGAACACAGTGGTTACATTTGCATTATCTTATTTCTAGGTGTTTTCCATGGATGAATCTGGTGGCTGGGGGATGGCGCTTGGCCCAGGCCAGTGAGGGTGGAGAGAAGGAGAGGGGTTAGAGAGATATGTAGGAGATGATATTGGGAGAACTTACTGATTGACCGGACGGGGAGAATAAGGGAGATGAGGGGACAAAGATGCTTTTAGAATACTCAGCTTGTGTGATGAAGTAGGAAATATAGGAGGAGGAGCAAGCTGAGTGGGGAAAGATAAAAGTGTTTGGATTTGAATATGTTGCTTTTGAAGTGCCTGTGGACCATCCAGGTGAAATTGCCTGTAGAAGGTTTGCTGTGTGATAGTGATATTTAGAAAGACGGATAGGACAGAAATAAAGATCTGGGAGTTACCAACATACAGGTGCTGGTGACAGCTGTGAAATTAGATGATATTTTCCAGAGAATGAGAAGTAGGCTGAGGATACTGGAAGGGCAGTGGGAGGGAAAGCAATTTAGGAAGGAATTTGAAAAGAAATAGTCAGGGAAGGCAGAGACCAAGAGAGAGTGGAGTCCATGGCCAGCTGCTTTAGAGCAGTCACTGAACTTGGGAAGGTTTAGGTGGTCTGTGGAGTGGGCAGTGGGCATGAAAGAAGGAATGGGAGGTGGAGGAGTGGAGACTGAATGCTCTCACTCTCCAGGGGAAAGGTGGGCAACTGATGGAGGAAGGTCTCAGAGAAGGAAGTAGGGAGGCCAGACCCACAATAGGAGGAAGAGCATGAGGGTGACCATAGATGTGGATAAGTTGGGTTGTGGGGACTTGTAAAACACATCTGTGAGAAAAGGAAGTTTCAGAGAATGGAATTACAGAAAAGAGGATAGCCTCAAATATTAGCCTCTGAAATGTCAATGGTGTTTCATAGATATTTTTGAATCAGTGACTAATGAATGAAAAGTTTGCATAAGCCACTTTAGCATAAACTTATGTCATACCATCAATAATTAATTAATTAAATTTTAAAGGTTTTATTTATTTATTTTTAGAGTGAGGGGAAGGGAGGGAGAAAAAGAGGGAAAGAAGCATCAGTGTGTGGCTGTCTCTCACATGCCCCCACTGGGGACCTGGCCCACAACCCAGGCACGTGCCCTGACTGGGAATTGAACCAGCGACCCTTTGATTCGCAGCCCGAGCTCAGTCCACTAAACTACACCAGCCAGGGCCCAATCCGTAATTTAATTACAGTGTTTATACAAGTAGTTTTGAGTTGGAAGTAATGAGGTAAGGCTACAGAGCCAGGAAAAATTAGTGGACTTCTCTTACTGTGGACTATTAAATGGATTTTTAGGAATTGTTTTCAGACACACAAGACTGAGAGGTAACCCAGAGTGTTCGAACATTGAAAAGCATAACTCCTTAGAAGGACACTTAACCCATCTGGCCTAAGGGCTTCTTATTGTTTCTTATATGTAAGGAAGTGCAGTGAGTCCTTTACCTATACCATATCTCATTTACTGGTGTAATCTGTCATGTAGTTTCTGTTAGTCCACATTTTATAGAGAAGGAAACAAAGGCGTGAAGTATTTTAACTTGCCTGGAGACCCATCGCTAGTATGTGCCTAGCTGGGGTTTTACCCAGGCAGTCTGGCTCCAGAGTCCTCACACATGGTCACCATCCTATGAGAAGTGTTTCTCCACGCCATGACAGAATTGTGGGGCACGAGTTATGAAGGTCTCTCCAACCTCAAAATATCTATGATTATACACACACATATGCACACATATGGTCTTCAGCAGGTACAGTGAGGTATGTATGGAAAAAATCTTGAGATTTACTTGGGCTTTTTAACTTAGAATGAATAATATGCAGTATCTAAATTATTCTAAATTTTGGGCAAGGATTATCTATAATTCATTGTTATTTAGGGTACTGATTTTTTGTCTGTGTTTAAAATGTGTAAAATGTATGTATACACGCTGTCTACATATCCTCTCTTAATTATTTGTATACTCATAAAACAACTAATTTGACAAGTATTACATGTGAAGGAAATGGTAACAACTATTTACTATAGCTGGTCAAATCTACTGTAACACTCAAATGTAACTTTATTAATAACAGTGATAATGGTACAGCAATAAAATTAGTAAAACTGCCTATGAAAGTAATTTGAAATAATTGCGTTAAGGTGATTCTTTTTCATGTAGATTATCTTAAGTTTCTATGTATAGACAATCTCTTTTCTTTTTCTAGCTATATGACTGATTTTATAAAAAGGTGTTGCTTCGATGACAAGAGAAGAGTACATGGGCTTAATTTATGTCACAAGATATCTGGGTAAAGTAAAGTTAATAAATTCTTGGCTCAAGGAATTGTGACATATTGAAACACATGACGAGAGTAACTTTAAATGTGGTCTTTAAAAATTCTTGAGAGTAAGACAGATTCCAGGGCAGGTTAAAAAAGGCCCCACTTGGCTAAATTCCAGAAAGACATCATTCAATAATAGGAAAGGAAAGGGGTTAGGGGCCAGCATGCAGTAGATTCACATTGGGACTGTGACTTACCAGGTGTGTTATCTTAAACAAGTGACTTAACCTTTCCGAGGCTCAGTTTCCTTAAGGACAAAATGGAGGTAGCAATGCCTCTGCCACTGGTTTGTTATGAAGATGACAAGGCTTCCACATAAAAGCCTGACCCAAAGTAGGGCCTCAACATATGGGAACTTTATTATAATTCTTCTTTTCCTTCTGTCATTACTTAATGTTTTTCTTTTTTGATTAGCAATCACATTCAATGATTATATCCGTTGTGTTGTTTAAAACATTCGGAGTTATATGTGAGTTGTTATTTCAGGTTGTATCTTTTTTTTTTAAAACTGGTATGTTGTTTTGAGGTCTGGTCTTGTGTTTGTTTAATGACTACGGCAGATGGGTCAGGAGGAGAGTCTGATGCTTTCTTTGCAGTGCACCAGGACTCATGACTTCACAACCCTCCTCAGGGCTGATAGAATGAGCCCTAGGCACTGTAGGTGCTAATAAATGTTTTAAAACATTTTTGTATGTGTATTAATTAAAACAACTTGAAAATTGGTGAAACAGTTACATTGTTAAATTGTTTAGTTTAGGTGAACATAGGAGCAGTGACTTTCGATATCCCAAATGACAAAATTTCTAGTAATTCTTTTCTGTCAGTGTCAAACTGATGTTTTTCTGCTATCTTGGATGAATGGCTGTCCGTTGACCTCCTAGAACTGCTTTGATCCTGCCCGTGGGCTGGCTCCTCAGTTTCTGGACTTAGAATGACCCCGTGTTCCCCAGTTGGATGACAGCCCACTCTGGTCTTGGAACAGTGAACCCAAGCCATGGATCCATTGTTTCTGTGGACTTCAGATTTGGGTGCTTTCTGTTGCCTTGACTCCCTTCTGTCATCATTGCCTTAATTCCTGATGCAGAAGCTAGGATAGCTTTACATCAAATTGCTTGATTCTGGCAAACCTGGAGATGAGTCATTACATACTTCTTTCATACTGAATTGTGAAATCAACATCCTCAAACAGTTATTTATGACATCTACCAGGGAGATTAAAGTGACAAAGGGGGTTAAATGTTAGGATTACAGTTTGTATGAATTGGCTTTCGTCTGGCAATGCTGTGCTAACAAACAACCCCCGGGTTGCAGGGGCTTAGTTTCAGAGTGTAGTACTTGTCCATGTTACATGGTAGTTGAAGGTCAGCTGTGCTGTAGGGTCTTTTTCACTCTAGGACCCAGGCTGACAGAGAGTGTAGGGAGGGACTTTCCCAGTTGCTGAAGGGAAAAGAGGGGCTTGTGCTGGATGGGGCAGATGTCGTATGGCTCCCATTTCATTGGCCTAATAAGTCATAAGGCATGATATCAGTAGGGTGGGGAAATCTAGTCCGTTCACCAAGCAGTACTGTAAGTCACCTGGTGGCCAGCAGGTTGCTGTCCTCCTGAAAGGAGGGCAGTGAAAAGAGGAAAACAATGGTACCGTGTTTTGTGCAGTTAATCAGTATTTTTAAATTAAAAAAAGGTAGGAAGATTTACAAAAAAGCCTGTAGAACTGCCTGGTAGCATGTTATTTTATATTATAGATGATTTCTGCTTTTGGCCAGTGGGTTTTTTTTTTTTACTGAATTTCTCTCCTTTGAATTTTCATTGTAAAAAGAGGAACTGATGAAAAAGTTGGTGAAATGTTTTTATCCAGAGAGCCAGAGTTTCCACAATATAGGCTTACAGCATTAGGGAAATTGTTTTTAAAAATATGTCTATTTAATATTTCATCTCTAAACAGTTTGCCTTTACCATGTAGAAAATAATACTGTAATTCAATTATTATGCCCTGATTGTTGAATTAATAACTTGACTTTCCTTGCCTCTGCTTAATTATAATCAAATTGTGAATGAAGAGGATTATATATATATATATATAATCAAATTGTGAATATATATATATATTCCTCTTCATTCACAATTTTATATATATATATATATATATATATATATATATATATGGAATTAGGTGATAAATGATCAGTTTTACAGAAAAATGTCTAATATTATTAGTGTTTTTTTAACCAAATGTTTACTTATAACTTGAGCCCACTTTCAATTTTTGAAAGAATTTAAACAATGAAAGAAGATGTGGGAACCTATAGATACTTCAGGAGTGATAAATGACCATTGATGTGAATGAATGAATGTGTTAGTTTATTGAGGTCCTGAGGTAGAGCATACAAGCTAGAACTTAGCGAGATCTCTCAGTTTAGGCTTATGCTTGGCCCACTTTAGGCCTTATGGATTTTAGAATAGGTAGGGTCTGTATTCAAGTCTTCAGAAAAGTAATAAATATAATCCTTCTCTGAAACATAGAACAATATTCCTTTCTTTGTATATTTGGTTTTTATTTCCTATAAAGAAGCACATTCAATATTGTTGGAATTGGATACCACTTTTTGTTAATTCTCATGAAATTGAAAAAGGCAACAGTCTACACCAATACTGTGAAGTGCTTAATGTTAAAAATCTCTGAGAGACTGGACCAAAGTAAAATATAAAATAAGTAAGTAAAAATTTAGTCATTGCTTTCTAGTTTGTATAAGCATCATGAAGCAATATTTTGAACCAATTGCCACTACAATAAAGTACTCTGCAGAAAACCCAATAGAGGAGAATTAAAACTTGAAGAGATTAATGTTCTTTAGTGGGCCCAACAGAAGATCTTTTGTTGCTTCAAAATCTTTTCTAATTCTCATCACTTAAACTTCTTGGCTATATTAACAAAAGTAGCTTTCCTTCCACATTTTCTAGAATTGTGTATACCAGGAAACCTTTCTCAACCAAATATCACAGATAGTTTTTAAAAAGCTAAAGTAAATTCTGAATTTTATATTCTCTATAGTCAGGTTGAGACTACAGAGAATATGAATGACATTAAAAAAGCAATACAATATTTTTAGTTGCTAGTAATTAGTGATAGAAACATGAATCATCGATAGTTTTACATTTTATTTTGTGTGTTTATCTCACATCCTGCAGCCTTGCTGAATGTATTTGTTAGTCCTAACAGTTGTGAGTGTGTGTGTGTATTCCTTGTGATTTTATATACACTGGTATATGATACTGGTATACGTCATCTAAGAATAGAGATAGTTTGCTTCTTTCTTTCCACTCTGGATACCTATTCTCTTTCTTGCCCGATTGGCCTATTAGAGCTCCCAGAACAGTGTTGAACAGCAGTGAGAAGAGTGGATGGACATCCTTTGCTTATTCCTGATCTTAGGAGAAAAGCTTTCGGTCATTTGCTGTTAAGTGTGAGGTTATCTGTGGATTTTCATAGGTTTTAGCAGGTTGATGAAGTTACTTTCTCTTCCTAGGTTGTTAAGTGCTTTTATCATGAAAGAGTATTTGATTTTGTGAAAGGCTTTTTCTGTGTCTGTTAAGGTGGATTTTATCCTTAATTCTGTGAGTGTGGTTCATTATGTTGATTTTTGTATGTTGAACCAACCCTGCATTCCTTGAATATCTATCTCACCTAGTCATGGTGTATAAAATCCTTTTGCACATTGCTGGATTCATTTTGCTAGTACTTTGTTTAATGACTTCTTTTGAAAACAGATTTTTTTTCCAAATGTTTTTCTTTGCTTTTAGAGGCTCATGAACACTGGAGAGAAAAATAAAGGAACTTATTTTTCCCAGCACTTCCCCATGGAAATATAGAAACTTCATTTCTGCACATATTCTGAATGGCTGACCTTTAAGTGATAACCAAATTTCACAATTCCCATGTAATGTTATTTATTATATGACATGTTCAGATTTAAGGTCTTGACCTATGCAAGTCACTCAGTTTTTTTTAGATTAGTTTCCTAATCAGTAAACAGGATTATAAGAAGCAAATAAAATGTGCTATGTGAATGTGCTCATAACATATTGTGTGATGGTAAGATATAATTGTTTATTTTTATATAAGTATGTAAACAATTATTTAACCCAAGGGTCATAAGTTCAAATACCTTCCTTCTGGGCCAAGAAGACCAAGTAGATGTCTGAAGCAATAACACAATTGGATGAGATGGTGCTGTGGCCAGTTGGAAGATCTGTAACCTTGCTTCACAACATTCGAATTCAAAATGAAAACAAACAAACCACAATAAAATGAACAAAATAACCCCAACCTTGCACTGTCCTGGCCAGACATCATATATCTGCCTCTTCTGTGGGACCTCTGATTCTAAAACACCAACTAGAAAAGTCCCCTTTTAATAGAATGAGCTTGGTAGTAGAAGCATTTAAGGTAATAGATGCATTTAGTATATTTCCTGGACTTGAACTTTTACCTGGATTATCCCATTGTCCTTACTATACGAGAAACCACTGTCTTGTTTTTCTCAGCATTACTTTCTATTAGGTATGTGAATTCTTATTCACATACAGCAGTGTGCTTCATAATTTTCAAAAACCAGCTGTATTATTGATAAACACTTTCTGTGGTTTCTTTAACAAGTAAACAAAGTCAGTATTTGTATTTTCTTGGTACCCTAGTATTTGAAAGAGTGATTTCTACAGTTTTCTAACTACAGTAAGTCAGGTGTTGATATCCTGAAACCTGTGTAGGAGGTTCTTTTGGAGCAAGAGGTGGTAACTCAGCATCTGCACAAGGTTTGCTAAGTAGCCCAGCCACAGCAGTGACTCTGGCCCACCTTACAAGTTCTCTTTGTTCAGCAGGATGTAGTCATAGAAACTCATGATCTTAAGTATCAAGCTACTACCCTGCAGAAAGGAGGGTGCTGGCTTGGAACACAGAAAAAGCACTGTGGCCCCTGCTCCAGAGAAGCGTGAAGTCTGGTTGGAGAGAAACCAGTATCCATAAAATAGCTCCAAAAGCTGGAGTCACAGATTCTTAGCTTTGTTTGGAGGGAAGCTTAGAGATCATTTGTCCAGCCCCACTCCTTCATTTTACAGTATAGAAAGACGATACAATTAAACCTTTGTCTGGGGTTCTCAAATCTAGCTGCTTTCTAGAATCAACTCAGAATCCTGAGTCTCTGGCATTAGGGAGCCAGAAATTTATATTGAGATTCAAAAAACTCACAGTTCTGGGCGATTCTGACATAGCCAGTTTGCTTAATGGATTTGGGAATGGTAATAGGCTGTGAGTGGTTTTGGAGTTTAAGGTATAAGGAGCTGAGTGATGGAAGGCTTGCATGTTGCAATCAAGAATAGTAGGATTGAGGTGGACTGGGAACTTTGCAGATAGAAGAGTAATGGCTGAGGGCATGGAGTTGGAAATTGGTGTAACTAAGGTGGTGAGTAAGATGTTTTACATCAAATGACTCTCGGATAATTGCAAGGGCTGTAGGGGAATTCATGCACTTGCATTGATAAAGAGCTAAAACATGGCTAAGACATCCTAATCATTTTGACTTTGTGTGTGTCGGGGGGGAGGAGGGGAGAAGATTTTAAGAAAGTGTTTGATTGCACTACAAGTAATTCTGCAATCCCAAATTTATTGTATTTATCGAGTGTATTTTTTCTAATCATTAGTGTGAATCTTCATTGCCTTCCCCAAATTATTTTGAGACAGACACTGATCATTTTGTATACTCAATTACTGTATTTCCTGGTAATAAAGTAGTTGATATGCAGTATGCTAATAACCATGCTGAAGAAGTACACTGTGATAACCATTGGAAACATCCACGTTTATAAACTATTTTTTGTTGAAGATAATTTTATTTTCTCAAGAAAGTTATCTGTATGATATTTCAAATATTATGATATGTTAAATTATACAATATTTTCATAATAAATAAATATATTTAATCAGTGTATATATGGCACCAAACAGCATTTCTTTTTTGTAAAAAACATCTGTCCACTTTTTGTATATTTTTATTGTTACATTCATTTCACTGTCAAAATGTCAAACCTCTTTGTGTGTGTGCTGTGACGGTCCTCCCTGGCGTGTGACTTCCCTGAAGGCAGGAGTCACACAGCAGTGATGAAGAGCATGGGCTCTGGACCAGATGTTCCTAGTTCTAATCCCACTCTGTTGCCTGCTCATTATAGATAATTATTTTGTCAACTGTGAACACTGGAAAAGTTTAATGCCTATCACAGAGGATTTGTGTCAGATTAAATGAGTTCATGTGTGTAAAGTGCTTTAAAGTTACCTAGTTAATGCCTCTCATTGTGTGCATTAGGGAATCATATTCAAAGTACTTGCTCAAGATAGAAGTTAGAACCTAGACCAGAACCTAGACCCCTGGTTCCCAGGCTGGGAGAGAAGGGAAGAAAGTCACTTATCTTTGAAGCATTTCCTCCAGAGTTCTGTCTCTTGGTTTGGCTCTCTGTGTCCCTTTCTTCCTCCTCCCTCTTCCTCTTTCTGTGCCTTCACCCCATCTCTGCCATCAGTCCCGTTCTTTCTCCCTTAGCCTTATAAAGCTGGGGTTCTTAACCTGGAGGTCAGGGAACTCCCTCACATATGTGTGCATTTGCCCTCCCCTCCCGTCCCCATTCCTGTTTTGGTCTTGTCTAAGAAGAGAGCTTACAGCTTTCATCAGACTCCCGAAGGCACCCATGACCCCCCTTCTGTGAGGGAGGAAGAGGCTCTGGCTGCGCTGTTGCCCTCATGAGCAGGAGGTGAGGCAGCACTCGGAGAAGTGTTAGAACTCTGATTCCTTGTTAGTGTTTCTGGCCACAGAGGAGAGTGGATACTAACAGGGATGCTTGGCAAAGCCATTCTGCCAGGCAAAGTGATTTCATCATGAAGACCCTGCTGAATCTCTTCCTGACTCTTGAACAAGCAGGAAGCTTGGAGTTACACAGCCTGAGCATGAAGGCAGTGCAGGCCACGGTTTGGAAGCTAAGCCAGTAAGAACTCAGTGTCTTTCTAGGACACCCCCTTTGGCATGGTGGGAGTGAGGTGGCTTAGATTTGTCTCAATTATAAAAGAGGTGATTGACAGACTGTCTCATAATTGCTAAAAGAAAAATGTTATTTTATGTTTAAAATAAAATTAGGGAGACTAGTGTTGTATATAAGGACTTACTAAGGAATTCAATACATTACTTTAAGATTTGTGTTATAAGAATGCATATCACACTATATGACAAGGACTTTTCAAGTACTAGTTGTAGCTTGAGTTATCCTGAAGGGCATGACTCCATGATAAAATCATGAGCAGATAGCTTCACATGTATCTTTTATAGCTATAATGTAGCCCTTGATGTTTTCCTCTGCTATGTAATATCCAAATTGATCACACAACAGCTTTAACACAGCTGATGCACTTTTTGTGGTAGTAGTGAGATCAAGGGCTTTTTAATATGGTCTGGCTGGAAGAAAGACGTGATCTCTTCTTTCCCTGGCAGTTACATACCTGTTGGGGGCATTTGAGTAAGCGTGACCAGCCAGGAGAGCCTTATTGGAATAACATTCTTTTGCTAAGTATGTGTGATAAAGCCACAGTGAGACTTTGGGAGTTTGGACCTGGTCTACATTTAGCACCCAAAAGCCATTGTAGAGCTGTTACTGGTTAGAAGTTCCCAGTCACAGTTCTTGCTAAAGTTATATAATTTAAGCAGGTAGGACAGTGGATGGTGTCTTCTCAGGTTTGTTAGTGTGTTCGTTTATTTATTAATTACTTCATATTTTAACATGTTCCAATTTTTCCCGACATTATGTTTCCTTATGGGACATTTTTAGAAGGATCTGCATTATTTATTTATTTATAATCTTCACTTGGGGACATGTTTATTGACTTTAGAGAGAGAGAGACAGACAGACAGACAGACATGGATGTGAGAGAGAAATATGCATCGGTTGTCTCCTTGGGTGCTCCGACTGGGGATCAAACCCACAACCTAGGTATGTGCCCTGACCAGGAATTGAACCCACCACCTTTTGATGTACAGGACAATGCTCCAACCAACTGGGCCACCTGACTAGGGTGGATCTGAATAATTTTTGATGAGAAAACTTATAATGAAAAATTAACATTAAGAAAACATATAAGCTTATATACTTTGGCAAAGCCCTCTTTAAAAGCTTTTCAAGGAACTAGATATTTAAAATTACTAAATCAAAGAAAAATGTCAATAGGAATTTGGTTTTTTAAAAGAATTTAAAAAAACATATACATAAGAGCTGTTACGTTGTATCTCACTTTTCCCCCATTAATAGACAGAATTTCTTTACAGAGGCTGCCTGTTGGCTATTATGGAAGAGGTATTGATCAATGAGGCCAGATGTGGACTTAACCTCTTAAGGTTAACCTCTTAACCTTCATTAGAATCTAAGTTTTTATTTCTGTATCTATAAATTAGGAATGAGGATACTATCCTGTGTAGCTCCATGGAGTGGTATGAGAATCAAATGAATGAAATCTCACAGTTAACCCAGGACAGTACCTTACACTCAGCCCTCAAAAAATCATACCCATCTCTCCCCCAATAATTGTGAGCACTAGAAGGAGCAATGGGGTGAATTAAAGTTAGTGGTGGAGATCTTGCTATCCTAATCGAGATTACTCCTCCTCTTCTTTCATCTGTGAATCTACACTGTGGGTGGGGTGTGGGCCCAACAGGCCCTAAGCCAGGTGAGGGAGAAGAATGCTCCTGTGGCTCCCGGCTGCTGTTCAGGTTGCATTGCTGGTTCCCAAGCTCCACTTTTTCTTGACCTCTGTGTGGCTCCCAGGTCTCCACTGCTGTGTGACTTTTCAGCCTCCTTCTGATTACTAGTTCTAGGTGCCACCCATTCTGCTCTGAACCCAGAAAAAGTCCCACTTTTAGTTCCCAACCTTGCCTTCACCTTCATCCTAGGTTTCTGCCCTCTTTGGAGCCATTCTCTTTTGGATAAGTACAGACTTCACTCCCCAGGTCCTTTGGCAGCACCCTGGAGCAGGGAGCAGGGTATGTATTTTCCTAGAGGCTGAGCTGGGTGACTCAGGCTGACAGGATGCTCTAAATGGCAGTCACTCTTACGGTCTCAGTTAACAGGTGGGGCAAATAGGACGATGAGGGGTTAAGCACATACCCAGATGTGGCCAGTGGATGCTGGAGTCAGGGTTGTTCTGGTAGGCAGAGGGCTCTTCTTCCCTTTGTCTTCAAAAGAGAATGGTGTCCTCCTGGTTTGAAGTAGAAATTTGTCAGAGAAGCGTAAAAAATGCAATGATCTTAATCCTTTTCTATAAATTGGTCATTTAGCCCAGGCAATACAAATTATTTCTTTCAAGGAGAACATTTGAGGCAAACTGGTTAGTTCTTAGTGCATGACTCTGCTTTTTTTTCTGGAGTCTTAACCTCTTGTTTTTCTCCTGATATAGACCTTATCCTTTCTTTCTTTATGTAGCTAAGATGGCAGGCTTTACTTTGTCTCTGGTCTTCAGGTTGTAGGAAAGTGATTTATAGAAGGGGTAACAAATCTGCATTGAGTTTGGTTTTTTAGCTTCAGCTAAGGCCCCAGGTGTAAGTGTAAAGTAGAAGAAAACCTTCAAGATGAACTATATTAATGTGTTAATTGAAGTAATATATTCTTTAACAGAGCTAAACAGAATTTCAATAAACAGCCATGTAATACTATGTGAATAGGAATAATGGTTAAAAGTTACTAATAACTAATAGCACCCTATCGACATTCTCTCGAGTCACCGTAACCTATCACTGCAGTCAGATGAGGAAGCCCAGACATAGTTGGGTTTAAGCTCAAGTGTGACAGTGGACATGGTGTCATTCTACTGTGCCATTCTGATTTTAAAGCCAAGCAGGTGTACTCTCTGTTTCTTTTAAAGGATGTTGCAGCTCTCTTAAATTGTTTCTGTAAATTGTGTCTCTTATTCTTGGTCAGTTTGTTTTGTCTGAGTGCTCCATGATTGGGGAGGCCACCGTACTTAAGTGATAGTGACAAGAGTAACAGTGAAGTGTGCAGTTAGTCAAGAACAAGGGCAAGTAAGGCAGCGTGTTCCATCTTAATGACCAGGAGCTCAAGGACCACCAAACTCCAGGGAGCCTGACTCCCTACTCTTTTCTTACAGTGAGTGTGGTAGCACCTTGTCCGGCACTCAGACACAGAATACGCAACTATCAGAGATAAAATAAGCCTCAAGTCAAGGAGCAAATACTGGTCTAAAAACTGGACCACCAGAAAAAGTTTAGATTATATCTGTGAGTGTTAATGAAGCTGGGGAACTTCAGGTTCTGTTGAAGGGCGAGAAGAAAGTACAGCTCGTGCTGTAAATGTATCCTGGAGGATCTCCCCCTTTCTGAGAGCCGGGTACTGTCTGTGCATTCCAGCTGAAATCAGCACGTACTGATCATGTGCCATTTTTAAAAGATGGGGCAATAGGCAAGAATGGATTAGTACGTTCCGATGGTGACTGCCCCGAGGAGTTTACCACTTAATTGAGAAACTTGAATTTGGCTAGTTTTCTAATTTCTGTTTGGCTCTCTTTCTTAGGTTAAGTATACTCTTCTGAATCTAACACTTAATTCCATTTGACATAATATTATTTTAATCTGATTTTTAATCCATTCTCTGGGAGATGTTTGCAAGTTCACTTCACTCAGTCCAGTCTGCAACTGAATGAGCCTGTTCTCTGTGTCATTATTTTGTGCCACTGATTGAAAGCAAGGCTTGATGCTGCTGCCAGAAGCGGGGGCCTTCGAGATACTGCTTTGTGCTTCTTGCTCAAAACCAAGTCATGCCTATGTGGTCATGTAGAGGAAATTCTCTAAATGAAGGATTGGACTAACGATCTTTAAGTCTCTTCCAGGTCTAAATATACTCATGTGCCACATAATGACATTTTGGTCGCTCAGGGGCCACATACACGATGGTGGTCCCGTAAGAGTACAGTGGAGCCGAAGCTTTCCTATTGCCTACTGATGTCGTAGCCACCGTGTCATAGCTCAACATGTTACTCATGTGTTTGTGGTGATGCTGGTATAAACAAACCTGCTTCCAGTCACACAAAAGTATAGCACATACGATTATGTGCAGTCCCTAATGCTTGATGATAACAATGGATGACTATGTTACTGGTTTATGTCTTTATTATACCTCCCATCATTATTCTAGATTGTACTTTTTCTACTTACGAAAAAAGCGTGCTATGTGACAGTATGTTGGTACGGTGGCAGCAGTGTCATACATCTCATGTTTGCCTGTCTCTTGATCACATCATTTTCTCTTGTGCTTGATTTGATCTTGTGTTGTTTTGCACAGTAACTGCTGGATAGGCCTTTAGCCTAGGAGCAGCCGGCTAGACCATATAGTTTCACAGTAGGCTGTATCATCTGGGTTTGCGGAAGAACCTTTATGATGTTCGCACAATGATGAAATCACCTAACGACTCATTTCTCAGAACAGATCTCAGTCATTAAGTGATGCATGACGGCATGTAATTTTGGTTCAAAATAATAAATATTAAAAAAGCCTTGCAAAGCTGTGAGTTTGAAGTGGTGAAACTATTCTCTGTATTTTGAGTGGTATTCATAGAACCTGGAACTCAGCAAACCTGTATGTTTTATATGTTCTGCATTTGGGAGAAGCCGAGTTCACCTGGCTTCCAGACGTCTGTGTTTGCCAGCCTAGTACTCCATCTTACCTCATGAACTGTGACGTAGTGATATGAACTGAGTTTCTTTGAGCCAGTCTGTGTACTCATTAGTTGGAAATTGAGATATTTATTTCAAAGGAAAATTTGCCAAGGGAATAGAGGGCAAAGGAAAAATGTGTTTTTGAGGGACAGAGGTGTTCACAACACAGGCAGGAGACAAGAAATTTAGAGATTGAGGTTAGAATGTCCCTGATTGACTGGGTCTTTGGCATACTTTGTACCTCTCTGATTCATATTTTTCCTCTTGGATAAAATTAGAGATGTGGTTTAAATGGTCTAGTAAGAATTCTGCATGCTGGGTAGTCTTCAGATAAAAGACACTTCACCTTGATAGCTTATGTTAGGAACAGATCATCGAGAGTTGGAGCAGTAGAGGAATGGCATTTGGGAATTAGCAAGGCATTTTCCCTGGTTTCCCCAAACTCCTCCATCGTATTAGGTCCAGAGGGAGGAAGTAGCATGTCTTATTAGTTCCGTTGCTGCTGGAGCAAATTACCACAAGGTTA
Source organism: Sturnira hondurensis (assembly GCF_014824575.4). Lineage (NCBI taxonomy): Eukaryota > Metazoa > Chordata > Mammalia > Chiroptera > Phyllostomidae > Sturnira > Sturnira hondurensis. The sequence goes on from NW_028081809.1 coordinate 1,976,651, forward strand.
GTGGCTTAAAACACACATTTACTGACTTCTAGTTCTGAAGGTTGGAAGTCAGAAACAGGTTTCACCGAGCTAAAACGAGGGTGTAGGCAGGATTGTTTTCCTTCTGGGGGACCTTGGGAGAATCTGTTTCCTTACTTTCTCCTGCTTCTGGGGTCTTTCCACATTCCCTGATTCGTGGTCTCTTCCTCTCTCTGCAAAGCCAGCAGTTTCCTCACTCTGACCTCTGCTTCTCTGACTCTCCTGCCTCCCTCTTATAAGGACCTTCGTGATTAGATTGGGCCCACTGGGATAATCCAGGATAATCTCCCCAGCTCAAGATCCTTAACTTAATCACATCTGCAAAGCCTCTTCTGCCTTGTAAGGTAACACATTCTCAGGTTCCGGGGATTAGGAGGTGGATGTCTTTGGGGGCCATTATTCTACCTACCACACATATATAATGTTGATAGCATTGCACTGGCCCAGGAGACCATACTTCTCACTCTTGAAAGAAAGATTGCCAGTGGATTAAATCATTTTTAGCATTCACGGGGGACCTTCATTGCACTGCTCCAGCCTCTTGTGCCTCAGCAGGGAGTTTATTAAAAGGAAAAAGGGGAGAAAATGGGAAAAGAAGTACACAGTTGGGAGGCAGTTTTATCAACTCAAATGGAGTCAACAGCAAGGCCTTCAGAGGGAGAGTGTATGACATACTCTTATTCAGTATGAAATAAGAGTAAAAGGCAGAGAAAAAGGCAGATATGTTTCAGGGGCCACAGCCACTGGCATTGGGAGATGTGGCTCTTAGGAAACTTGGTTAGGTAGTATATTAGGTTGGAAGTTCTCCTGGCATTAGCTGCCATGGCTGCCTTACTTTTGGTGTTGAGGTCACATGCATTTACTTTCCAGTGGTGGGTGGGCTTTTTTGAAAGCACTGGAAGTTTTCAGATTCTCTGTGAGAAAGAAATTCCTGCCTAGAGTCTGAATGTGACATTGACAGTGTTTATAGTTCTCTGCAGCACAGCATTCTGAATATCTCAGGGGTGACATTTTAATTATCACTGCATTCGATAAGAAGTTATCTTGTTTTGTAGTTGGAGACAGAACTGACAGAGGACAAGGCAGAGTTCAGGGAACAAATCAGTGACACTGAAGCCACATTGTGGGTTTTTTTTTGTTTGTTTGTTTGTTTGCCATAAACTCCAGCCACTTTGCATTCATACTCTGATTTGACAGATAGTCACGTCATCAGAGGAACTCACGTGGTTGGCAAACAAATTTACATTTCTCCAGTTCATTCAACTTTCAAATATGCTTTGATTTTGAACATGCTGACCTGCCTCAAAACCAGACTCCACGCTGCCTGGCCAGTGGCGGAGCAGCACCGGCCGGTGCTTCTGGGCTGCGTCTGGGTGTGGCTGTGTTGGGTTAGCCAGGCGGCGAGGGGCTCCGTGAGCTGGGCCCCAAGGTGTTTTGACAACATGTGCCTTTAAGGCACAAATGTCTTACTAAGGAGGGACCCACAGAGAAACTAGCAGCAGGAACAATTGCAATATGATATTCTGTGTTTGCCATCATTTGAAACCTCATCAGATAAATGCATGCTGGGAATTTGGCCAGAACCTATTTTTAAAAAGTGAAAGCTGGAGACATTGATCAAATACCAAAATTTGAGATTTTTCCCTAATTATAGTGAAGTTTCCTTAGTTAATATTTCCCTAATTAACAGTTTTTTCCCTCCATTAACCATTGCCATGTCTAGAAACAGGATTATTCTGGCCTGACACTTTCTAGGAAACATCAGTGCTTATCTGTACACTCTCTTCCGGTTGTGCTCCAGGGAAGGGCGTTTTAGGGAGGAATCCAAGTAGGATGTTCTGAGCAAAGGAGCAAACAGCTTTGACAGTCATTTGTTGCTCTTACTGTGTGTTATTTCCCTTCAGTTCTCAGGGCTCTAAAATAAAGATGGCCCCTTCCCTACAAAAGCATAACTGTAGCCCCAAACATTGTTGTGCTGCCTAAGGACTTGTTTACTAAATGAAGGCGTTGATCATGGCATTTCTTCTTCTTTTTTTTCATAAATAATTTAAACAACTATTTATTGATTTTTTTTTTTTTAGGGAGAAAGAAAGGGGAAGAGAGAGAGAAACATTGATGTGAGAGAGAAACACTGATTGGTTGCTTCTTCTACGTGCCCTGACTGGGGATGGAACCTGCAACCTTTTAGAGTATGGGATGATGCTCCAACTATCTGAGTTACCCAGCCAGGACTGATCATGGCATTTCTAACAATGATTTTGGAAGAGGTGGACTGAGGGACAGGGGCATTTGCCATGTGCCATTTGCCATTTGCCATTACTTGGGAGCCTTAACATTTAACTTGGTTCATGGCCAGCTGCTTTGTGCCTTCTATACTCTAACTGGGTCTTCTCTAAACTTATTTCATCACCCACCAAGGCTTGACACAGGTTATTCTAGGAAAGTGAAGGCTGCTCCCTGGAGCACAGAGCTCTCTGCTGTGTTTCCTTTCTATAAGGGTTGAATTTTTAGCTCATTGTCACATAATTAAATGCTCTATTTACTGGCAAGAATTAGGATTTTATAATGGTCCTTTTGAACATTTAAATAGAATTCATGCCCTGGCTGGTGTGGCTCAGTGGCTTGAGTGCTCTGTGAACCAAAGGGTTGCTGGTTCAATTCCCAGTCAGGGCACATGCCTGGGTGGCAGGGCCAGGTCCCTGGTTGGGGGGTGCACAAGAGGCAACCACACATTGATGTTTCTCTCCCTCTCTTTCTCCTTCCCTTACCCTGTCTCTAAAAATATATAAATAAATAAAATCTTTAAAAAATTCTTTTACCTATCCAGACTTCCTGCTGCCTCTTCTTGCCTTCCTCTCTGCCAACACTCAAAGTGGACTTTAATTTGCCTCCAAGTGGCAGTGACTATTTCCAAAATATTCCTTAGTTCTCCAAGATCAGAGTTTGTGCTCTCAGGATAAACAAGGTCAGTAAGCACTCCATGTGGTCTTTGTCCTTTAGTTCTTCCCAGACATTCAGTTTTAGACAGGACCTGAGTATGTATCTTCATGTTGGATATTGTTAAAAGCACATTGCCTATTTCGTACACCTCTGATGCAGAATTCGGAGACAGATTGGGCTTTAACTTTTTACCAGGTAAAATGAGGTAAAAGCTGCTAAATCAAACAATATTGTAAACAAGTGGCTGGAATGAGTTAATCTTCTTTAAGAGACTGATCTATTAACAAGCCATCTTTCAAGTTATCTCCATGTTGTGTTGATCAACTGTGAAAATACTGTTTAGCAAAAGTATAAATCTAAGCATATGTAAGTACAAGGCACAATATTATGTTAACATAGCTGTTTTCCTAGACATTGCTGCTTGGGAGGAGAGAGATTAGGATGGAAATACGCAGGCTTGGAAATGTTGGGTCAGCTCCTCCGGGAGAGCATGGGGAGTGACAAGAATAAAAGCTATTTGAGGAGTGCCTTTCACAGGTGAAGAAGGAATGGGGAGGCAGCAGAGCCAGGGGGCAAAGTCTGAAAGCGGAGAGTGAGAAATTACTCTGTGAGGGTCCACAGAGTGAAATGTAGCAGTCTCCTGGTTTAGTTAGATCTGGATGTTGACATGGCGGGGGCTGTGCCTGAGACAGTTGACAGAACTACACAAGGAAACCAGTGCTCAGAACAGTAAGTGTCTGATTCACAGCCAAGCCATGACGAGGACCTGGAAGTGGTCTTCCTTCTGTAGTTTCCTATTTAATCTCCTTCATATCCGTGAGAGACTGGCTTCTCTGATATGACTTGTTTGTAGTACCCCATTATATCAGCCACATGTTCTCATTTTTCTATAGTTAAAACATTTCTCATCTTTTTAGTGTTTTATTAGGTATATATCATGAATGAAATAAAATGCTTTGTGTACACAATTTACAATAGCCAAGAGCTGGAAGCAACCTAGGTGCCCATTAGTAAATGAATGGATCAAAAAATTATGGTACATATACACAATGGAATTCTATGCAGCAGAAAGAAGGAGCTCCTACCCTTTGCAACAGCATGGATGGAACTGGAAAGCATTATGCTGAGTGAAATAAGCCAGGCTGTGAAAGACAAATACCGTATGATCTCACCTTTAACAGGAACCTAAACAACAAAACAATCAAGCAAGCAAAATAGAACCAAAGGCACTGAAATAGAGGACAGGTGGACAGTGACCAGAGAGGAGAGGGGAGGGAATTTCAGAGGAAAAGGGGAAGGATTTACAGGAACTAGTATAGAGGACACATGGACAACAACTAAGGGAGGTGGAGAGCACTGTGGGGGGTGGGGGGTGGGCTGGGATGGGAGTAAAAGACAGAAAACTGTACTTGAACAAATAATTAAATAAAAAATTTAAAAATGCTTTGTGCACACTAAGCTACTTATTTACAATTTTGAACTTTGGCGCAACACTTAAAAATGTAAAATATAAAAACATAAATCTGATTTCCATGAAGTGATTATCTGAAGATTCATGACTGTCTGACCATGATACATGAACTTGCCTTTATTTGAGAAACATTAGTGTTTTATTTATTTGGCTCTGTGCTGCCTTTGATTTGACCAGATAGTGCATTTTGTTGAGCTTCTTGGTAAAGAGAGGAAGTGTGTGGTGTGTGTATTGGTTTGCTAGTGCTGTTGTAACCGAGTACCACAGACTGGAGGGCTTTAGAGAGAGGAATTTAGTGCCTCGTATTTCTGGAGACTAGGACTCCAAGATCANATTTGAGAAACATTAGTGTTTTATTTATTTGGCTCTGTGCTGCCTTTGATTTGACCAGATAGTGCATTTTGTTGAGCTTCTTGGTAAAGAGAGGAAGTGTGTGGTGTGTGTATTGATTTGCTAGTGCTGTTGTAACCGAGTACCACAGACTGGAGGGCTTTAGAGAGAGGAATTTAGTGCCTCGTATTTCTGGAGACTAGGACTCCAAGATCAGGGTGTTGGCAGGGTTAGTCCCTTGCTGTGAAGGAGAGTCTGTTCATGCCTCACTCCTGGTTTCTTGTGGTTCACTGGCAATATTTGATCTTCCTTGGCTTGGTATTCCTTTGGTATCATCCTGGACTCTACCTGCATGTTCACATGGCCTTTTTTCTTCGTACCTGTCTGTGTTCAAATTTCCCTTTTTTATAAGGATACCAGCTATATTGGATTAGGGCCCACCCTATTCCAGTATGATCACACCTTAATTACATCTACAATGATCTTATTTCCAAATAAAGTCACATTCTGAAGTAGTGGGAGTGATATCTTTAACACACATTTTGGGGGACATAGTTCAACCTATTACAAACTATAGCATAGTAAAATACTCTAACACTCAGGTAAGGAATCTGTCCTCGACATCCAGACTACAAGTGTTGAACTTTATTTTATACTTCATGAAAAATGACATTTGAGTCATTTAAATTTAAATATGTAAATTAATTAGCCAAATTAGCTAACATGGGAACAGAGAAAGGACCCAATTAAGGTAAGATGGATGGCAAGAAAGAGGAAAAAGAAGATAAAATGGTAAAGATAAAGAGAACACAAAGAAGAAACAGAAATGATAGTTATTTTGGGAGCATGTTTCAAATGGAATTTTGGGGGTGCAGAAAAATCTATGAAGTGTCCCAAATACTTTATTGTAAATAAGACCAAATAGGTCGGTATTTATGATATGGTGAATTCTTAGCATCCATGGCATCAACCCTGCCCTTAATAAACAAGAAGAACAAAGGGGAAGCTCTCCGTTGTTGGATGTTTTGGTCTGTAGTCCGAGACTTGTCGCTTTCCTTGGGTGGCAGCCTTTACCTACAGGACAGGCCCCTCACAGTGTGGCCCAGCCTGCAAGCCTGCCAGGGGGCCACTTAGAGGACAGCCTGACCAATGGACATGAGGTCAAAATATCTCATTTGGTGTTAAAATGGAAGTGGTTTTTCTAGCCATCCCATCTCATAGACTAGAAATCCCCAGTTGTCAGTGATTCTTTCCTTGTTTATATTTAGTGACAGACGTCAGAAGGCATAAAAATACGTGATAAATGGTGTTTAGCCGAGCAAGCTGGATATACAGACTGTACTACCTGCTGATAACCACATCTGCTATGTGGTATGTGCCTTGAATATATACTCACTGAGACTTGGAAATGCGATGGCTTTGTGGGGGAAAGGCAGCTGATTTGCAGACAGGAAAAGGAAAAAAAACGCACAGTTCTGGTTTCTTAAATAAAGTGCCAGCCCATTTAGCTCATTATTTCGTATTTACTGATGGTTCGGCTGAAAGATTTTAGGGCTGCTCCTTCCAGTTCTTCTAATAGCCACACCAGCATCAACCCCTTTAAAGGAAGACTAATATCGAGCCTCCTCATTTGCCCAGCTTTGGATTGGAGCCAAAGCTTGGTGCTTCTTTCTTCAGACCAGGAGCCTCACAAAACCACACTCCCTCCCTCCAGATGTGTTTCAGGGGTAGATAGAGTGTGTGTGTGCTTTATTGCACTGTGACCGTTTTTTTAAAATCTAAGTTCATGGTTGTAGAATATGGTGTTATGGAGACACCTCATTCATAGGCAGTCTAGTGTATTTTTACAATTCGTATTTCATACACTAGTCACATAAAAACTCGGTATTTGGAGCTTTGAACTCCTCCTGTATCCTTTATATTTTCATTAAAAAATACCTCACATTTTTCTCTTGTCAGCCATTTTTGTTTTTCAAAGTTTCTCTATTTTATATGACAGTTCCAGAATTAAAAAAAGGCTTTTGCACACATTGTTTCTTTTAGAAACAAGTCATATACTATTAGACCATTGTTGATAAGAAGAAATTTATATTATTAAATTACAGTTTGTTTCAAGTCAGTTTTAATGCCATAACTTCTAAAATGTAGAGTCTTTTAAACAAATACTTGAGTACCTACACTCTGCTGAACAAGAATATGATCGTAATGGTATTCTATTATGTATTTGCCTGTGTTGTAAAATGTTCATTCCTATCAGTAACTTTATAACTGAAAACCAGAAACAATATGTTCCATTTTAAGAAAAACCTCATTTATTAAAATGTAAAGCAGTCAGTCCTGGCTGGGTGCCTCAGTTGCTTGGAGCGCTGTCCTGTAGCGGAAAGGTTTCCAGTTCAGTTCCTTGTCAGGACACATGCCTAGGTTGCGGGTTCGATCCCCGATTTGAGCATGTGTAATCCCTGGTCTGGATGTGTACTGGAGACAACCAATTAATGCTTATTCTTTGCATTGATGTTTCTCTCTCTCTCCTTTCCTTTCTCTCTGAAAAAAATGGGAAAAAGGTCCTCAGGTGAGGATAAAAAAAAATTAAAAGACTTAATCCAACACATTCACTACAGAAAAAGACCTTACCAAAAACTGTCTTTAGAGAGTAGATCTTTCAAGTATTACAAATAATTGCTTCATCCTGCAAATCTTGATTTAGCATCTGCTATGACCCAGACACTTCCTGTACTAGGAGTGGGCATGGAGAAGGGGAAGGTAGCAGGGAACTGTAGAAGCTGCGGCCAGTTAGACTCAGTCAGAAGTGAAGCTAATACATTTCTAAAATTATCGTGTGTGAAACAGTGTGAAAGTAGAGCTGATGATTAGAATTCACCTTACGCAGCTTTTCAGGAACACATCCGTAGAATAATGATGAACACTGCATAACAATTTGGGGGAACCAGAATGTGCACATAAATGAAAGGTAGTGATTCTTTCTAAGTCATGAACTAGAGAGTTGACCCAGAGGCATAAAATGACTACTCCGAAAAATGATGTATCTTCTAAAAGTGCTCAGATTTCTCCTTATAACAATTACAGCAATAGTGATTTCACAGCTGTTAGTCAGCCTGTTTTAATCTGCAAAAGGTGAAGTGTTTGACAGTTCCTTGTTCTCACATACAGATTAGCTGCGTGGAGTTTAACCTTTAGATGTGCTTGAGCAGCCACACTTGACAATTTTTTTTTTTTGTATAAAACCAGCCTAACAGAAACAGTCTGATAACTTGTAACTAGGAATACAGGAATCCGACGGACTTTTTTTCACTTGTTATAAATTGCTCCTGTTACCTCCTTTCGTCCTTTTTGTCTAGCGGTATTTTAACACTCATCCTAGCAAATAGAAGCAACTTTACAATTAAAGAATTGAAGCCATTTGCAGTGATAGAAATGTCAGAACAGGACAGTTCTCCCACTTGAATGCATTGCAGGGTTTTAAGTAACTGTGACTGCTTGCTACAGGGAGAAAGAGAAGTGGAGCCTTTTATCTTTACCTGAGAATGTGAAGATAAACATGCGTTTTAAACTCCTTATTTGTAGACCGTTTATATCTTGAGCTTCTAATTGTTGCAAAAGAACCAAACTTCTCAGACTTTATATAGTACACAGTCAACTTTTAAATGCAACTCTGTGTTAAATTAATTTTAAGGTAAGATGCACATAGATAGGGCATTTTACCTAACTAATGCAAATGATACGCCATTGGATTCTGCCCGTGTTGTCTGAAGAACATGCAGTGAGAAAACAGCCGAGAAAATAGGAGATGGCCAAGTGTGAAGTTGACATAAGCCAGCCTGTCGTCATTTTTAATCAGTGAAGGCTCTCAGGCTTGAACACAAGCTGCACAGAACACATTTTTAAGGGACTATGAGTGTTTACTAGATATAGGCACCATGCTAAGCATTTAACATGTTATCTTACTTAAATATCTATATGATTCGTTGAGGTAAAAGCTATCGTTAACTATTTTTCAAATGAAGATGTAGGCTAGAAAAGTTTACTAGTGATCCCCTCATTGGTCTTTCAGAAAGTCATGAGGGAGCTTTTTATTTATCTATTTACTTTTTATCTTCACTGGAGGACATTTTTTTCATTGTTTTTAAAGACAGGAGGGGAGAAAGAGAAACATGGATGAAAGAGAAACATCAGTTGGTTGCCTCTGGTACACGCCCAGACTGATAGGGTTAAACCCACAACCCAGGTGTGTGCCCTGCCCTGGAATTGCACCCACATCCCTTCAGCTACGGGATGATGCTCCAATCAACTGAGCCACACTGGCCAGGGCCCTGTGTGAGCTTGTTAAAAAATAGAGATTCTTCGAGCAACTTCTGGAGAGTAGGATTTAGAAGTCCTAGAATATGGATCTCAATATCTTTGTGGTTAAGTAGTTCCCCTGTTGATTCTAATAAATACCTAGGTTTGGAGGCCCTACTTGTTTGGAAGAGCCACCTCATGACAGTTGTGAAGCAGTGACCATTATGAAGGCCTGAGCATAGTCATTGGAAACCACCACCGAACCCTAGCATTTGAAAGAGTCCTAGCTTTGATTTGGTCTTACATCTTTCCCAGTGTGGGCTTACTGTCTCAACGTCCTTGACTGTGGGCATCTGAGCCTCTGCTGGAGGCAGGTCAGAGATGAGGCTCTGATTTTCCCAGACAGTCCTGGCTGTGGCTGAGCAGTTCTGATTATTAGGGAGTTGCTCTCTGCTCTGGACATGTGTATTCCTCCTGCCTGTCGCTCACTAGTTTTACCCTCTGGAACGATTAAGAATAAATCCAGCCCTTCATTTGCACGACATCCTTTGTGGTATTCAAAGAACTCCGCTTTTTCCTACAGCAGCTTTCCTACTCTAGGCTGATTGTGTCAGGTGCCAAGTTTGAATCCCCTGCCTAAAGAAATCCCATGGCAGCCTACACAAACACCCAGGATGTTAACACAGAATCCCCCAGCTCACCAGGAAGTGTGTGCTCTGGCTATTTCTTTCTAGTGTCCATCACTTTATAGCCTTCTAGAATCCCAGGTAATTTTCCTTTTCTTCTTTATTACTTAGCTCTGTATCAGAATTAGGACACCTAGTCATTATCTATAACACAAACCTGAAGTTTGCTTGTCAAAAAAGAATCGGAACTGGGGGCTTTAAAAGAGAAGTTAGCTGTGCTCAGTTCTGCAGTTGGCGGCCCTGGGGTCTGCAGCAGCGCAAGGCCGGCCTTCGCAGGGGAGGAACAGGCTGGGCTGCTCCCCCACAGCTCCCGCACTTTAGTCAAAGTAAACATATTTTCCTCCTATATTGAACCCTTCAGCCCTTTGTGTGTAAACGATTTCCCATCTTGTTTGAACTGTTTTTTTTTTCTGCAACAAACATTTATTGTAGGCAGTGTAAATAACAGCTGACACTGTTTGTGTTGACTTTTCTATGACTCTTCTGGGCTGTTATTTAGTTAGCAGAGAGTTTGGAGACCTGACTTCGTGTCTCTACTTTGTCACCAATATATAACTTAGACAAGTCTTTTAATCCTCTGGGCCAAAGTTTTTTTTGTGAAATAGGGTTAATGGGTACCTTCGCCCTACCTTGTGGAGTAAAGGATGCTGAACATTGGCTACCCAGAGTCTTGAGAGTGCAGAGAAATGGGTTATATAAAACAATGTGACACTATTATGAATATTTAATTGCCATTATTAGTAATGCCACTGTCAGCATATTAGAGGAATTTAGACTCTTTCTAACATGTTATGTGGTTTTGAATTTTGCTCTTACTGTTTAAGACAGGATAGAGTTATCAAAAATATTTACTAGAAAATTCTGGCCTTTCAGGGAATGGACTGATCACTCAGAAACAACTCTCTTAATTGTTGTCAGAGGAGCATGGAGAGTGGTGTGTGTGGGGGCACACGTGTGCACTCACTTGCATTTGTGCGCTGGCCGCATTTGTCCTCTAGAAGGAGCCAGATAAGAGATGCTTTCCCCTGTCCATGATCCAGATCTTTCCTGGGCGGTAGATTGGACTAGAAGAAATACAATTGGTACATCTCCTTAGGAGATGGGGGTTTGGGGTTATTTGTCTGGCCTTTTGAGTAACACATTTTGTTAGCAAGGGAGGGTGTGAGCAGATCTTCAAGTTCACGAGAGGGAAATAGATATGGGTTCGATGGTTTAGATGGAGAAACAAGTCAGTGAGTTGGAGTTCCCTGGGGATCGTGAGCAGTATTCCCTCCGGGGCATACCACTGGACTTGGAGGTCTCAGTAAGCATGGTTTCTGTTCCAGTTTCCTTTTGTAGAAGCTCTCAGATTATTGTCAGGTTTTCTAAACATTTGTCCCATGTTCCCAAGTAAGAGGCCATTATTGGACAACATTTCCTGTACCTCTCCATGCACAGGTGCTGTGAGGGTCAGTTAACTAGGTTATTAGCAATTGCTTTGAAAATTCAAAGGTACTTCAGACATGATAAACATTGTTTGGCTCTCATTTGGAGTTAGTAGAAAAGATACCTCATTTCTTTAAAGTTATGTAAAGAAGATGGAAGAGAGAATATTCTTCTTCTTGTAGTGACACTAACTGCTTTGTGATGCACTTCTGTGGTCATATTATCATGCAGTCTTTATCAGGGAAGAAATAAATGGAACCTCACTGGGTCTGCCAGAATCTTAATACTCCAGACCGTTACAAACACATTAAACTGTAATCGGCATCTAGTAGCTGTGTGTCTATAATATGTCAATTAGAATATTTAATTTGCAATAAAAGAGGAGTTAATAAAACATCTAAGAAATGGAAAATCAAATTAGAAGTGGCATGTTGGCCCCTGTTCAAGTGTCATGGAACACGAAAGGACAGGGAAACCTCAACCAGCTCACTTGCCGCTGGCTCGTTCGTTACCAAATGTCTGTAGATGTTCGGCTTATCACCCCCTTCCTCCCAAGCAATCTGCACTCAGTTTGATTCAGTCCTATCTCACTGTTTAGTGACATGGGCGTTTTGGAAGTCAACCTCAAAATAAACCAAAAAATGAGTTAGAACTACAATTTACTGATCGCTTGCTGGCCTATTTGCTTGTAAGATAAATTGTGTAGATTTTCTTTCTTCCCCTCAAAAGTCACTTCCCCCCTAAATACCTGGAGTTTGGCTTTTAAAAAATTTAACCACAGTTGAACTGCTGTTCAGCAACTTCAACTACAAATGTGCTTCTTGGCAATTTCATCACTATCTAATTGCCTTCTTCATTTCTTGTTTAACTGGTGTATATTATAATCACTGATTTATAAGTGTGGGTTGTAATAATGTCAACTGTCTGCTGGCATGATTGGAGAACTTAGGAAATGAAGTTAATTTTCTATATTCTTTTCTTAGAAACTCCTTTGTACTTAATTTAAGCAATAAGTGACATAAAAGTCCAAGCCACTAGAAGACAATGCATTTAGAAAATACTGATGATGAACTTATGCTCATCTAACTTTGTTTTTTTAAAAAGATTCTAATATATCTTTTGAGAATAGATTTTTGACTAAAGGAAAAATACTCTAGGATAGGTAGATAAGATGCCAGAAAAAAGAAAATCGAAGGGCTCTGACTATAGGTTTTTCTCTCTTTAATAAGTTACTTTAATATTAATCTTGGAATTCATATTTTAGTCATTGTTGTCTGTTGTGGAAAATATTATTTAGCTTAATAGTTTTAATTAAAATAAATGTGTGTGTTTTAAGCAAAACAGTTTAGGTTGTCATACCAGCAGCATTTTATGCATCCTTTCTTTGCTGGATTTCCTTTTAGAGATAATAATCTTTCAGGCTGTTTTCCATAAATATGCATATCATATTCATGTTCCTGTTTAATGTGTGCAGGAGTGAGAAGCCCTGAATTTGATTAACTTTATTAACCATAAATAATGAAGTGTACTCTTTTATGTTAACCCTTATTTTATTGTGTATCAGCCTTTAGACATTTGGCTATCTGGACAAGCAATCATTTATATCCTTTTAAAAAATATTTATTGCTTCTTTGACTAATTGCTTCTTATACGACTTAAAGCCTTGTGCAGTGGTACCATTTGTTAAAACACAGCCAGAAGCAGGCAGAGCAATGTCATTTTTCAAAAATTTAGTGTCATTTTTATAGACAAATAACACTTGTAAATGATGGATAACAGCTAGCAGCATGCTGCACGGTATAAAATGTGCATGAATTATATTTTCTGGGAGTTAGAAGGTTAACTTGTCTATAAACTAATTGAAGGGCTTTATGGTAAATGCAAAATGCTGTGTGCACATTATCGGCAAGACTGAAACCAGCTGAAAAAGGGATTTTCCTTCCCTGGGGTATTATTCATTATCTCATCCTCTTTCCTGGCTAGCTGCTGTATAAGGAGAGCCATCTCATCATGATGCATCTATAGGATTTATAAAGAGCACAGTGGAGATGCTTTCCCAGTCTGTAGATTAGAGCTTGCACATTAGAAAAGGGAATGGAGGTGAGTGTCGGCATGGAAATGATCACTGCATAATGATATTTTGGGGTATTTACACAGGCCGTGTTTTCCAGGCCCTGTGGTTCCTGGCCCTGGCAAAGCAAATGCTGGGGAAGTTCTTGGTTTCTTCAGCAGCTGGCAGATAGAAGTAATAGGAACGTATCACACTTTATTGAGGAAGGGTAACTCACAGGTCTCTTTTTATACCCTTTTACACTGTACACTTGTGTTCAGTTGAAGACACACAGTCTCAACTTAGTAGTGATTGGAAAGTTCATTTGAGCATGTCAATGCAAACTTCAGAAACTTCACTCATTTCAAAGGTAAGACTTTCCCTGCTCACCCCAGGTCTGGTTGTAGGCTCCCATCCTGATCGTAGGGAGGGAGGGAGGTGTGTGGGGGGTCCGTTTCATTTCCCCTCTGCCTTCCGACTGCTCTTTCTCATTGGGGTTGTGTTTGGGAAGAAAAGAAGGAAGGGAGGTAATTGTAAGGAACAGAGAGGATTTCGTACTTGACCGGTCTGGTCATAAGCTGGCTTTGTGTGTTCTGGGCTTAGCTGTTGTTTGACATCTCTTTATCTAAGGTGCTTTTGTTTTATTATACCAAGTCTAGGTTGGATTTCTTTTTATTTACCCTAATTAGTGTATCCATGGATTCATGTCTTACCACCTCTGGGGAAGTTTCAAGTTATTATCTCTTTAAATATTTCCTTTCTGCGGTTTTTTTTCTAGTCTTCTTTTCTTGGATTGCAGTTAGACTTCTTTTAGACCTTCTCACTGTATTCTGCACATAGGTTAACATCTCTTCTCTGTTTTTTATCTCCACGTCTCTCTTGTGTTGTTTTTCAGGTGGTTTCTTCGGTTCTGCCTTCCAGCTGATAAACTTTTCCAGCTTATTAACTTTCTTTTCAGCTTTGACTAATATGTTATATAATCTTGCTAGTGATTTTTTTTATTTTAATAACTATAACTTTTAAACACGTTTTATTTGGTTCTTTCTAATTTGGCTGGTCATTTAAAAAAACTTGTAGTAAAATACACAGAACACAAAACTGACCACCTTACCGTTGTTAGGTCTGCAGTTGCTAGCATCGTGCAGTCAGCCTCCAGCTCTTCACCTGGCAGAACCGAAGCTGCCTGGTTGTTCTTGACAGTCCCTTGTTGCTTGCTTGCTTTTGTGATTCTGTCCTTTTTAATTCTTTAATATGTCATATGTCTGTAGTTATTTTATTTTTTAAAGTTTTTATTTATTTTTAGGGAGAGGGGAATGGAGGAAGAAAGAGAGAGAAACATCCGCGTGTGAGAGAAACAGCTATTCGTTGCTTCTCGCACACCCCTGACTGGTAGCCTGCCACTCAGGCACGTGTCCTGACTGGGAATACCGACCGGCAACTTTTCGGTTTGCAGGATGATGCTCAGCTCACTGAGCCGCACCAGTCAGGGCTGTGTGCAGTCATTTTATAGTCTGTATCTGGTAGTTGAAACAGGTGAAGTCTGTGGTAATCTAAATCTGTTATTTGTTACTTCTCTTGATGCTTACACCTGGTGTTTTATTTCCATGTGTATTTAGTAAGCCTTGATCACTATATTTGATTGATCTGAATTTGTAAAGAAAGCCTTGGGACCTAAATGAAGGGTGCTTTTCTAGGAGAGTACTTGCTTTGTTTTAGGCAAGTATCCTTGGGGTGCTGCTGTCCTGACCCCCTTTCACCCCCATCCAGGTGCCCCGGTGTAACCCGGGGTTTGGGTTTAGTCCTCCTACCTGACTACAGGCCCCAGGCCCTTCCACAGACCACGCTGGAAGCAGCACTGTCCCATTTCACTATATTTAAGGTAATGAAATGGACTAAATTCCATTGTTCTACATGAACATGAATGAACAAATATTCAATATGTAAACTCATTTTGCAATAATACATATTCAGTATGTAGATACATTCCGTAATAATAGATATACAACAAAATCTAAAAACACAAACATATAAGTAATACTAAATGTACAGTTTTTAAAAATGAAGGGAAGGAAAGAAAAAGAAAGAAGCGCCGTCTCTCATAGACCCACAGAACCCTTCGCTTTGGGGGGCCTGTCACCCAGCGCTGTTTGTTTGTTTGCTTTTTCTTTTGTGCCCCTTGGTGGTCTTTCTTGCTTTTTCTGAGCCCAACAAAACAGTAGTAATTGTTTTTATTCGGGATCTGACTGTTTTACTGGTAGATACCCACCGCCCCACTCCAGGCATTTAGTTTGCCATACTAAGCCTTGGCTGACTTAAGCAGCTCACATTTTTGACTCCTGTGCTAAGCTCTCCAGCTTCAGCTCACTTGATAGGGCAGCTTCTCCTTCAGATGTACCCAGGCTTTTGATTTTGCAGAGGTCTGCTCTCTCTAGCCCCTGTTGGGGCATCTCAGTTCCCAGAAGAAGTCTCTTGAGCAGAATGAGCTCTGGTCAGCATTCCCACCGTCAGCTTCACATCTGGCTCCCCAGACTGAGTTACCTTTGTTCCACTCTGGAGTGGGTACTCGGGTGCAGGTACCTCCTGGTACAATTTTAGTAAGCCTGTAGCCCTCTCAGGGTGTGGCAGCTACCAATCCAGGATGCCTCCCAACTTCTAGGGAAACCATCATAAATGTTTTTCTACTTTGGAGCCTTGTACCACTTTTGTACCACCTTGCAGAAAGTGTGTCTTCCCTGCTGTGATTCTGCGTGAGCCCCGGAACCACCACAGGGTCACTGTAAACAGGGTTGGGCAGTGCACTCTCATTTGGCATGTTTCATTTTTTAAAATGTCATGCAGATGAACTCCATTAAAAATCAGGTTATGTTTATATAGCTACCCACATCACCAGAAGTGGAGCTTAACTCCCCATGGCTGGAATGTGAGCCGCATTGTGTGACTTCCTTCCAAAGAGCAGAGTGTGGCAGGGGGAGAAAGTAACTGGGGGAGAAACCTGGCAAACACGTCCTCAGCCAGGTGATCAGGTTTAATACCAAGTCCCCCCGACAGGATGCACCTGTGGTAAGATGTGACTGGCACTTCACCTCTCCGGCCTTCTAAAAACCTGTCATCCCAGTCTCAGGAGGAAAAAAAAAGGAATAAAACCCAAATCGAGGGACATTCTACAAAATGCCTTAGTAAAACCAAGGAAAGTGAGAAATTGTCATAGGTGAGGAGGCGAAGGAGCCTTTACTATAAACTGTAGTGGGATGGGATCCTGGAACAGAAGCAGAACAAAAAAAAGGTGCAAAATCCAAAGCAAGTGTGCAATTTGGTTAATGGTAGTGTGCTGGCATCGGCTTCTTAGTTGTGACGGGTGTATATAGTAACATAAGATGCTAACAATAGGGTAAATTGGGTGATAGGGTATGCTGGGGTGACAGGTGTGTAGGGATTCTCTGCCCTGTCTTTGCAATTTTCTGCATATCTAAAACTGTTGTAAAATTAAAAAAAGTTTATCTCAATTAAAAATTTCAAATAAAAACAATTAAATGAAGTAGATATTTAATTAATTTTCGCAGTAGTGTGAAGAAACATATATGAGGTGTTATCTGTATTTCAACAATACCTTTGACCATCTAGAAGATGTGATGAAGTCCATTGGACAGGTAGGTAGCACAGTTAAATAAGCAGTAATTAGTACGGTGGTTAAGGGCATAGCTCTGGAGCCAAACTGACTGGGTCTGAAGCCCAATTTCATTCCTCCGAACTCTGTGACTTTAGGTAAGTTAACATTCCTGTGTCTCATTATTCCCATTTGCAAAATTACTGTCCCATATTGGGTGGTTGTGAGAACTAATGAGATAACACTCATAAAGCCCACCTGCCATATACCACATCCCTGTGTTAGAACCAGGCGGTTGGTTTCCTCTACTTTCCCAACATTTTTACTACCTGTACGGATGACTGTAAGGCTGACAAGTTGGTGGATAACACTGTTCCAGGCAGATTAATAGGACATTCTCTGTTCTCGAGGCCTTGAAATGATCCAGGACAGAGAGTGTGTTTCCCACGTTGTTCAGTAATAACATTGTCACTTGTGCCTCCTGGACACTTAGGGTGCTCTCTAAATGTTAACGAATGGGTCAGGTTAATACACTTAGTCATATGTTTGGTGTTTGTGGTTTCGCAGAACATAATTTATTTATGGTCTTAAAGAAATTCATCATGTGGTTGGGATCATAAAGCTTGTTGTGTGGATGCTGCTGTGTTAGCAGATGAGCTTTTGTTGTCCATTTTCAAAGGCACCTGCGAGGCACCAGTGCCAGATCCTGGGCCGTCTTCCTCTAGTCCTGACATCTGGCTTCTTGGCTGACCCTCCCGCCAGGTGGGAGTGTTGATGTGGCCTCTGGGTCAAAATTAACCCTCCTCTTCGCATCGCCCTTTTGTTGACTTGCTTTGGATTAGAAATGAGGACATGGCATTTTCTTTTTTATAAAAACAGGTGTATTCAGATGTAATTCACATAGCATACAATTCATCTGTAATTAAGTGCACAGGGATTCACAGACTTGTGCAACCTTCACTACAGTCAGTTTTGAAACATCTTCATGGCCCTCCACGGTAACCCTGTACCTTTTACCTGTCACCCCCCCAGGTCCTCACCATTCACAGCCCATTCACAAATCTGCCTTCTGTCACTATAGATTTTCCGGTTCTGACATTCATATAAATGGAATCATATAATATGTGGCCTTATGTGTTAGCCTTATTTTTCTTAGCATAACATTTTTAGGGTTTCTCTATGTACTTAAGTCCTTTGCTGAGTAGTGTAGTAATCCATCGAATGTATAGGTGAAATTTATCAGTTCATCAGCTGGTGATCCCATTTGTTTTCACTTTTTGGTTATTATAGTAATGCTGCTTTGAACATTTGTGTATAGGTTTTTCCGTGGATAATGTATTTTTAATTTTTTGGGGTATATATCTTGGAGTGGAATTGCTGGTTCATAGGTTGTAACTCCATCTTAAACTGGCTGAGGAACTGCCACACTGTTTTCCAGAGTGTCTGCATCACTGTGTATCCCTGCCTGTAGCGTATTAGTTCTGATTTTTCCACACGGTTGCTAACACTTGCCTTTTAGATCATAGGCATTCTAGTGCTTGTGAAGTGGTATCTTGTGGATTAGATCGGCATTTCCTTAATGTCTAATGATGTTGAGCACCTTTTTTATGGGTTTATGGGCAGTTTGTATAACTTCTGTGGAGAAATTTCTATTCAGATTCTTTGCCCATTTTTAGATAGGCTATTTTTATTTTTATCATTGGCTTTAAAAAAATTCTTACAATTCTAAGTATTAGTCCCTTATCAGATATATGATTTGCAGATATTTTCTCCCATGTGTCTTTGTACTTCTCGATGATATTCTTTGACACATAAAAGGTTTTAATGTCGATAAAATACACTTTATTCTTTGTTGTTGTACTTTTGGTGTGGTATCTGAGAATGCTTTGCTAATTAAGGTCTTGAAGATCTCCTATATTTTTTAAGGTTTTTATAGTTTAGCTCTTAGATTTAGGTCAGTGATCTGTTTTGAGTTAATTTCTGTGTGTGGCGTGAGGAAGGAAATCTCTTGCTTTCCTTCCTCAGAGAGCTTAGGAAGTCTGCTTGGATTCCTCCAGACTTCCCTTGTGTCTTTTCTCTTATGATCCAGATTTGTATCCTTACTTCATGGCTGTAATAAATCTTAGTTGTTAATATAAATATTTGTGGAGTTTGTGTCCTTTCAGCAGATACTTGAGTACGGGGGTGATCTTAGGGCTCCCTAACACAGGGTCAGTCTCATCCATGTGACTGTCCAGTTGTCCTGTTGCCATTTGTTGAAAGAAGACATATGGTTTCAAAGAGAAGTGTATCTCCTGAAAGCTCAAGAGCACCAAATGGCTTACACATGTAGCGAGTATGTGGACTACGATAGGACCCCATCTTAGTTCTCTTAGTCCAGGCTGTCACAACACAAATACTGTAGCCTTGGTGCCTTAAACAACAGATATTCAGTCCCCACAATTCTGAAGGCTGGGATGTTTCAGATTAGGTGCCAGTTGATTCCCCTTTCTGGTTTGTAGATGAATGACTTTTTGCTATATTCTCTCATGGTGGAGAGAAAGAAGGCTCTGATTTACTCTTCTTCCCCCCTATAAGGGCACTAATCCCGTCAGAGGAGCCCACCCTCTTGACCTCATCTAAATCTTATTATCTCCTGAAGGCCCAACTGCACATACCGTCACACTGGGAGTTAGGTTTTTAAAAAAAAAAAAATATATTTATTTATTTTTAGAGGGGAAGGGAAGGAGAGAGGGAAATATCAGTGTATGGTTGCCTCTGCTGGAAACACACAATGTACCGTGTGTCCCCTGCCAGGAACTGGTCTGCAACCCAGGCATGTGCCCTGACTGGGAATTGAACTGCGATCCTCTGGTTCGCAGGCCTGCGCTCAATCCACTGAGCTACACCAGCCAGGGCTTAGGGTTTTAACATACAAAGTTTGGGGCACACAGACATTCAGTCTGTAAGAGAACCCTATATTTTAAATTTTAGGACCATCTCTGGGCCACCTTGTATTTACTCACTTTTTCTCTGGATGGGATGTATCAAAATGCTACTTTCCTTGCATTTGCTGGCTGTATACTTCATTGTAGTCAAGTGCTTCAAGCTACCAGCCTTGTGTATATGATGTATGTCTTGTGTAAAAAGCAACCTTGGATATCTGGCTTTCATTATCCAAAATTACGGCTTAAAAGGTCAGCTATCCACTTAAAAGGTCTATACATTTATTTAAAACTATATGTAAATCTTACTGTGTTGCTTTTTTCATGGAGGCCTTTTATTTTTCAACTGTGTCTCAAAAAGTCTTGTAGTCTTCATAAAAAAAAATAGCATGGTAACCCTGGCTGGGTGGCTCAGTTGGTTGGAGCATCGTCTCATACACCAAAAGGTTGTTGGTTCGATTCTCAGTTAGGTCACATACCTAGGTTATGGCTTTGATCCCTGATGAGGGCACATGCAGGAGGCGACCAGTCCCTTTCTCTCTCTCAAATCAGTACACGTGTCCTTGGGTGAAGATTAAAAGAATAACTTGGTGTATCTAAATAAGTGTGAACTGTGGGTGCAGAAGACTTGCATGAATGCTGTTTCTACTACTTACAGTTATGGAACTGGGTGACTGAATCCTCTGAGTCTCAATTTCCAGCAGAATTGTTGAGCAGAGTAGCTGAGATGATATTTATAATATACCTAACATATCATTCCCTGGCATATAGTAGTCATTCAACAAATAATGGTTGCTATTTTGTAGTTGATAATTGAAACTCCAGCTATCACTCATTTTTTCTGTGATTTTTTTTTTTGAATGTCCTATTTGAATATGCTTCTGGTCAATCTTAGTCTTAGAAAGTTAATGTAGTTATTCTTTTATAGCTAGTGTGATTTGCTCTAGCTATTTGAGAGTTGAAATTTCTCAAGTTTCAGGGTGTGTTCCCAAGGGATCAATGATGGATAGTAGTTAATCTTGATTCCAGGAAACATAGGTGCTGAGGGATTCATGGAATATATGTTTGCATTTCTGCCAGAGAAACTCACAAATTACGTAGGTTGCAAATGCAGGTGGCTTTTTTTGTGAGAGGAGAAACTCCCTCTAAGTAGTCCAGCTTTCTAGTGAAGACAAAATTTCTTCAACAAGACGTGAGAGACTTTACAAATTGTGGGGAGGCAGGGTTGAGTTTAAACCAATAGGAACAGATTGTTGAGAAAACAATGTGACTAACAGAAAAGGAAGGACAAACGGCACCTATAGAGCAGAGAGTAACAAACACTGTGATGCTGTGGAGGAGGTGGATGGAATTAATAACATCGATAATAATATTTACTAGTAGTTATAATAGGTATCATTTATTGAGCATTTACTATGTGATGTGTGTACTGTGCAAAATGCTTTGATCATGTATTTTTTCATTTAAGAAAAACAAAGGTTCCATAGGGTAGAGTCAGGAGTTAAACAGGTTAAATAAATTATTCTGAAGTTACACAGATAGTAAATAACAGATCCAGAAAGTAAATCCAGTGTGGCCAGAGACCTCAACAGAAGTGATTTTCCCTTTTTCTAGAGTGTATGACAGACCTGAAAACCCATTGGATCTACTGTCTACCCTGTTCTTCTCAGCTTTCCCTATGGGACCAGGTGTTCAAACTGGATACTTTTCGGTGTGAAGAGGGCTCTATTAACACTTACTTTAGGGCAGAAGATATATACCTGGCTGTCTTGGGCACACCAAAACATACGGTCACCTCTCTGTGGGCGTTTTAAAGCAAAGACATAGCCTAAAAGATGGGGTGGTGTAAACAGGGGACATGGAGACACAGAGCTGCTGGACTCCTATTTTGATTGTACCATATTTACCAGGGTAAATGACCTTAAAATTGGAAAGGATGGAGTAAATATGGTTAGGGGAAATTAAAACTCAAGATAGAAGAGGTAATGAGAGCTGCTGGGAGTACATTTAGGTCTCCTGGGCACCGAAAGACCCTGCAGATGCGATGGTGGAACCACTTCAGATAATGTTTCGTGAATCAAGGAGACCAGAATGCCGGAACGTTGTAAATGATTTCACCGAACATGTCCCAGTTTCTAAGGGGGAGAAGTATAATTTAGAAGCCACAGATGGGTGAGTGTAAGTCAGTTTCTGATGAAATTCCAGAAGCAATTTTAAACAGATGTTTGTGAACATATAAAAAGGCAGCAGTGATTACTGGGAGACAGGAAGAATTCTGTAAGAACAGGTTTGTTCCTGTTTAAATGGGATCATTAGTGTGACGGAGGAAGGGAATGTCAGAGAGGGAATATTGATTTCAACAAGCCATTTGAGAGTCTTTCATGAATGGCAAGATGGAGACATGTGAGCTGGGTGATAATACAGTTTGATGAGATTATATTTGATGGTACAACCATTTTAAAACTGGGTAGTGAATGGATTAATTGACAAGTCCAGGGACCAAATATGGCCTGCCACTTATTTTTGTAAATAAAGTTTTATTGGAATAGTCAAGCCATTCATTTACATATTGTCTGTGGCTGCTTTTATGGTACAATAGAAGGGCAGCAGTTTTGAAAGAGACCATATAGACCACACGACCTAAAATATTTGCTATTTGGCTGTTTTACAAAAAATGTTTGCTGAATTCTGGCGAAAGAAAACATTGGTTTTCAGACCAGCTACAGATTAATAGAATCTAAGAATTAGAATCTAAGAAGTTCTCATTAATGTCCTAATTTTTCCTCCTCCACCCTCACCAACTTCATAAGAATCTCTGAGGTTGAGTCTAACTTAAAAAAAAAAAAAAAGAATTCCAAGGTAACTGTGCTGTGCAGTCGGGGCTAGAGACTGCCGGTCTGGAGGGAGAGTATAATGGGGGATGCTGCAGGGCAGGAGGCCAGGACTCATCTTGTGTTAGAGATGACAATACATTAGCCAGTCTCAGGATGATGCGGGTGAGAAGAAGAGATGGTCCTCTAGGTCACAGAATAAGAATTGCAGAATTTCCATCCCCAAGCCAAGGTAACAAAACGATGTTGATTTTAGTAATAAATGTAGAATTCTATGCGCAAGTACTAAAGGTCCTCTGCAGAAGTGTTGGGTGATGATCTACTCGTGGTAATTCGTGTGAAAGTGAGCTAAGAGTTACCTGCAGACTCAAGATTAGCCAACAATATACCATGACCAGGAGAACCAAACTGAAACAAAACTAACAGTAATATCTGTGGCAGTCTCAAACTACATTACATAATTATAATGAAACCCAAAGATAAAACTTTCACTATACTCTGCTTAGGTGAGATCACATCTGTTAGATTTAAGCTTCTGACTGCTGAGAAGATGGCTAATTTGGCTTTGGATTCTCACCAAGTATGTTATGTTATGTTATGTTATGTTATGTTATGTTATGTTATGTTATGTTATTTTTACTCTGTTCTACTCTACTCTTTTTTATCCTCACTTGAGAGCATGTTTATTGACTTTTTTAGAGAGGGGGGGGAAGAGCAAGAAAAGAAGAGAAACATCTGATCTGTTGCCTCTCACACGTGCCCTGACCAGGAACCGAACCCACAACCCAGGCATGTATGTGCCCTCTCTGGGAATCAAATCTGAGACATTTTGGTTTATGGGACAATGCTCCAACCAACTGAGCTACACTGGCCAAGACTGTACCACCACCCATAACCCCCATCCCCACCCTCTGCCCCCCTCCTTTAAAACAAGATGAGCTGCATGGGAGGCAGGGAGGCTTGGTCTCTGCGGGGTGTTCAAGCACAGGATTGGATGATCATTTGGCAGAAGTTAGAGTTGGAAAATACCTGGTGGTTGGAGTATCAGGTTTTCCAGAGAAACAAAACTAATTGGGTATGTGTGCATGTGTGTATATTCAAAGAGATTTATTGTAAGGAATTAGCACCCATGATGTGGAGGTCAGCAAATCCCAAGATCTACAGGGTCAGTTGGCAAACTGGAGAGGCAGAAGAGCCAATGATGGAAGTTCCAGTCTGAGTTCCAAGGCTTGTGAGCAAGGAGAACTGATGGTATAAGTACCAGTCTTAAGGTCTGTAGGCTTAAAACACAGGAAGAGTCGATGTTTTAGTTCAAATCTGAGGGCAGTTGAATGTCCTAGTCTTGTCCCAGTTTGAAGGCAATTGAGTGAAAGAATTCACCTTTGCTGAGGGAGGTCAGCCTTTTTGTTCTATTCAGGCCTTCATAGGATTGGATGAGGCCCACTGGTGTTGGGGAGGGTACTCTGCTTTATTCAGGCCAGTGATTCAAATGTTAACCCAATCCAGGGACACCTTCACAGACACCTAGAATAATGTTTGATCAGATATCTGGACACCCTGTGGCCTAGTCTGGTTGACATAAAATTAACCATTACTGTGACTGTCTAACGCAACGTCCTCATTTTGTGGATGAGAAAACAGTCTCAGGAGACCTGAATTGCCCTGTGTGCCCCAGTGGGCGAGGTGGCTCTAGGATTTGGGTCTCCTAGAGCTCCTCCTGCCAGACTGTTGAGTAGATGCAGAGGGTGTGCTAGTGGCCTATGTAGGATTCTCTCCAGTTTCTGGGATTAGATGGACTCTGCTGGGGGGGTGGGGGTGGGGAGAAGAAGAAGGGATGAAGTATTGCCTAGGAATGAGAAACCTTAACTAGGGAAAGAACTACAGCCACTGGAAAGTGTAGTGTGCGGGTTGGAGGAGCCGTTCCTCACCTGGATACGGAGGGGCACCCAGTTGACCGCCGTAGGCTTCTGTACTTGGATTTTCTAATAAACACCCTTCATGCCTCTTCAAGGAGCACCAGATGCCACTTAATCCTTTAATTCTATCAAGAGGATGAGGAAGAGAGATCTGTAGACAGGATTCATGCTGATATGCATAATTCATTGAATGAAGGTCACCATCAGCCCCACAGACGGAGCCCCTATGTTTTCAGCATAGGACCTGGTCTTGTTGAACCAGAAGATGATTTGGCCAAAAAGATGCAAGGTACTCAAAGGTTAGCTCTTTCTCTCCAGTACTGTTCCTGACAACCATGGTGGCAGGCTAAGCACCTACCTTGTGTCAAAGGCTGTTTCACATACCTTATTTTTTCTTGGTCCAAAGATATCAGTGGAAGTTATACATTATTATCCCCGCTCCACAGATGAGAAGTCAGCTCCAGATGCCTTTTCTTCATCATGGGAGAAATGGTTTGAAAATGATACAGCTTCTAATGTAACTCTCGCAGAGTCAACTCTGTTACTGTCAAACAGCAGAATTTGAAATTCCGTGGTGGCTAACCTGTTGACACCCAGCACACTTCAGGTGTTGTATAAATAAAGTCAACAGGCTGACTTTTGAGTAAAACATAATTTTTCAGCTGCTGCTAAGAGGAAGATAATTGATGAGAAAAGGTAAATATCAATGCCTTTTTGATTGCCTGTTGTTTTAGATTGCCTCAGCTTCTCTTCATCATTGCACAGAAACTTAAAAGCCATGCAAAAGAGCCTCTCAGTATAAATTTCCTCCTTTCCATTTCCCTCTTGTCACATTTCCTCACACCCTTTAAGAGAAGCCCTGCTCATGGGGAAGGCAGGAATTAGTTGTTAACTTTCTAATTATTACAAGTGTGTTCAACAAATCACTGATGAGAGGCGTGCATGTTGCAGGTGCCCATGTGAGAGCAAAACCATGAGAGGCTGCTGGAGCAAACGTTACAGGTGCACCGTTCCCATTCTGCCCTCCAGGAGACGTAATTTAGGGTAGTAGTGAATAGATTGTGAATGCCGAGGAGTTTTGTGTCTTGATTTACAAATGCATTATCATTAAGCTCTAAACTGTATGAATTGGAAAATGGATCCACCAAGTTGAATGGCAATCTCTAAAACCAGCTCCTGCACTTAGAATAGGGTAGAGTCAGGTGGGTAGGCAGTTGGAGAGTTTGGTGTTAACATGGGGTTCTTATGAATCCATGCTAAGCAAGAATAGTCCTAGAAGGCAGCTCTGGGTAGCTACCCAACAAAGTGGGCAGGACGCCCTCATTGCCCTTTCCTAAATTCACTTATGGGTAAAAGGTGAGGGCGTGGGAAGTTAGCTGATTCTGAGCTACTTCTGCCATTTTTCTTATAACTTTACAATTAAGTTTTGTCAACTTCTTAAACCATAAATAGAAATCTTAATCTTATTCTTTCCCCTATCAAATTAATTTTAATACTTAAACTTGAAAAGGAAACTGAGTGGCATGGTAGCTTATCCCTAGATTGGCTCTTTGGTAAAATAAATTTAGTTCATATGTGAGCAGCCAAACAAACACGACAGTAGCACACTGAGAGGGAACGAAGATTCCGTACAGGAAGCTCAAAAGTCTGTTTTCTGTGCCGCATTTACGCCAGTCCCCTTCTGTGATTGAACATCCCAGGGCCCTTTGAAAATGCATTTGTGTTTTTTGTTGAATGCATCTCAGGTCTTGAGAACTCACAGCCTGGAGAGGTATTGATTGCATTTAAGGGTCCATTACTTAGGTAAACCAAATAATGTAACTGATCTTGGCTCTAATTGATCAAATCTTTCCCACAGTGTTGGAAAGATTGTAATCTAATTACTTTGGTTCCTGGTTTCTAAGGTGAAGGTTACATTTTGCTGAAATTTATCCTGTTTCAGCAACCTCTCCTTATCCGATGTCCAATCTTGAAACACAGATACAGTGTGTGTTGTACAAGTATGAACTTGGAGGTGCATACATGGAGAGACATAACAAATCAGCTACAATTCTGAAGCTCTCTGGGTTTTAATTTCGACTCTTTATGAATGGCAGATAAGAAATGTGAGCCATGTTAGTTTTTTCCTTTTAACTTTTACAGCATGACAGAGGGTGGTACTGCCTCATCAGGTTCACTACTCGCCTCTCTCATTTCTCCTAACAAGCTTTGCCTCATCCTAATTCTTTCCCTTTCTGGAAGTTGAAGATCTGTTACCAGTTTCAGAACATGCAAGCACAGTGTGTGTGAAGACTGTTGTTAAAAGCTGTCGAGTTGCTGATTTGTCCATGTATCAGCTACCCTGATCTTAATGAGCTCTTAACTAGTCTTTTTTTGACTTTAAATATTTTTAAATTACAGTTGACATACAATATTATAATAGTTTTCAGGTGTATAGCCCAATGATTAGACATTATATATCTTACTAAGTTATCATCCTGATAAATCTAGTACCCATCTGACACCATGCATAGTTATTACAATATTATTGACTATATTCCCTGTGCTGCATTTTACATCCCCATGACTATTCTTTTTTTTTTTTTACAGTGAAGAATGTTACTTGTGCAAGTCAGAATCTGATACCAATTAAATGGTGGAAACTTTGCCAGTAAACAAGAATATGCTCTTCCAGGGCTAGGAGGGGAGACCGCCACAGTTGACAGGTCCCAAAGACATGTGGACCCCATGACTGTTCTTTAACAGCCAGTTTGTACTCTGCAGTCCCATCACCTCTTCACCCATGTGCCCAGCTCTCCTCCCATCTTAAAGAGGACCTTTTAACATTTCTTGTAATACTGGTTTGGTGATGATGAGCTCCTTCAGCTTTTTCTAGTTTGGGAAGGTCTTTATCAGATGTCTTTAGATTCTAAATGGTAGCATTGCTGGGTAAAGGGATCTTGGTTGTAGGCCCTTGCTTTTCATAACTTCAGATATTTCTTGCCAGTCCCTCCTGCAGAGTTTCTGTTGAGAAATCAGCTGACAGTCTTATGAGAATTCCCTTGTAGATAACTGCTTTTCTCTTGCTGCTTTTAAGACTCTGTCTTTCTGTCTTTAATCTTTGCCATTCTAATTATGATGTGTCTTGGTGTGGGCCTCATTGGGCTCAACTTGTTTGGGGCTCTCTGTGCTCCCTGGTATTGTACGTCTGCTTTCCTTCACCAGGTCAGGCAGATTTTCTGTCATTTTTTAAAATATGGGTTTCCAAT
Source organism: Sturnira hondurensis (assembly GCF_014824575.4). Taxonomy (NCBI): domain Eukaryota; kingdom Metazoa; phylum Chordata; class Mammalia; order Chiroptera; family Phyllostomidae; genus Sturnira; species Sturnira hondurensis. The sequence goes on from NW_028081809.1 coordinate 2,004,390, forward strand.
TCTTTGCTCTCTCTTCTCCTTCGGGCAACCTCATGATGCAAATGTTGTCCCAGAGGCTTCTTATACTCGCTTAGTTTTTTTGAATTATTTCTTCTCTTTGCTGTTCCGATTGGGTGTTTTCTGGTGTCTTATCTTCCAAATCTCTGATTTGATCCTCTGCTTCATCTACTCCACTGTTGATTCCCTGTAATATAGTCTTCATTTCAGTTAGTATATTCCTCATTTTTGACTGGTTCTATTTTTATGTTTTCTAATTCTGTTTTTGTTCCCTCTTTGTTGATGTTCTCACTGAGATCATTGAGGATCTTTATAATTAATGTTTTGAATTCTGCACCTGATAGATTGCTTATCTCCATTTTGTTTAGTTTTTTTCCCCCTGGAGTTTTGTTCTGTTCTTTCATTTTAGATGTGTTTCTTTGTCTCCTCCGTTTGGCAGCCTCCCTGTGTTGGTTTCTATGTATTAGGCAGAGCTCCTACATCTGCTGGGCTTAGTAGAGTGACCTTATGTAGTAGGTGTCCTGTAGGGTTTAGTGGTGCAGGCTCCCATCACCCAAGCTGAGTGTTCCAGCTGCACCCACCCCTGTGTGGGCTGTGTACTGCCTTCTTTGTAGTTGAGCCTTGGTTATTGTTGGCACATCATTGGGAGGGATTTACCCCCAGGCTGAATAGCTGCAAGGACTGGCTGTGACTATGACCAGTGTGGAGGATCAGCTGTGCTGGGCCTGACCCCACGGAGCAGGACTTACTTCAGCAGGGCTCTGGTGCCCACTGAGCCCTCCTCTTGAGTGTGTTGTTTGTGGAGGTGGCCTCGTGGAGGTTGCAAGTCAAGGTCAGCCAGCACCTGTGACTGCCCCAAGCCACCTGGCTTGAGCTGCAAAGTGATCTGCAGATGAGAGTGAGTAGACACTGCTACTTATGCTGGGCTTGGAGGTGCCCAGGAGAGGCTGAGCTATGAACCAAGGCTGGCTGCCAATAGTTCTAAGCCTGGGGCCACATAATGAGAGGTATAGGGAACACTGAGGCCAGACGCTGCTTGTTTGAGAGATTTTAGGAAAGTCTGAAGCATGAGCCAAGACAGGCTGTTAGTATGGAAGAGGCACTGGAAATAGCTTGGGTGGGCCCACAAGTTGGATGGGATGGGATATCAGGGAGTCACCAGGGTGGGGCAACATTGTTACCCAGGTGTGCTAGATGGTTAGCTAGATGGCGCCAACTTGACAGCTCTGTGGGGGGATGGCTCAGAATAGGAACAATGTCCTCTTCTCTGGGAGAAAGCAGCCACTCCATCTCTCGCCCTGATGTCAGACAATTCAGTTCCTCCTTGTATGTACCTGGTGCCTTTGGAGCTGCTATCCCAGTGCTGGAGCTCAGAGCGAGTGAGTCCTAGTAAGTCTGTTCGCAGGCCCTTTATGAGGAACTCTCTTTCTTAGCCATAGTCCCTATTGGTTTATGCAGCCCGAGTTATGGGGACTTCTCTTACCAGCACTGCAACCCTGGGCTAGGGTCCTGGTATGGGGCTGGGGCCTCTCATTCTTCAGGGGGGACCTCCGTAGTCTCATAAGCTCTCCGGATTTTTATCCACCACATGTGGGTGTGGGACCAGCCCGATCTGCATCTCTGCCCCTCCTACCAGTCTTGCTGTGGCTTTTTCTCTGTATCCTTAATTGTAAAACTTCTGTTAAGTTAGACTTTGTATGGTTCTGAATGATGGTTGTTCTGTAGTTTAGTTGTAATTTTGATGTAGTTTTGGGAGGATTTGAATACTGCGTTTATCTATGCTACCATCTTGAACTTAACTAGTTTTAACTAGTCTTGCTGGCAGCCCTCTGCACCTTCCTGAGAGGCACTACATTGGCTCAGTTGGAATTTTCTGGTTCTTTCCAGAAACAATTTTAAGCTTCCTTGGTTAGACCTGGTTTAACCTGCAGGTTAAAATGTGGATCTGGGGGGAGAGTGAGCAGATGCTAAACAAAGTGGCTTGTTAACTACCCTAACTAGTAGTAAACCATATTTAAAGAAGACTACCGGAATGACTGTTGGAGTTAAATAAGACAGACCATGCTGTGAGCAGAAATCAGAAACTGAGTTAAAATATAAGGTACTCAGCATTCCTGAAATGCCATAGTTACCAGAAAGCTTGGTGGCAGTCTCAGGGTGTAGCAAAGAGCCTGTTGTGCACTTCTCCTGTCTAGATAGGGGAGGATTGGAAACAGACCCTGGAGTGTCACACTCTTCCTTCAGTGGCACTGTCCATCAGTCTACATTAATTAAAGTGCGGCAGGCACGCCCTCACCCCACAGAAGAGATAGTCAGCACCACCTGCTGTATGGGGGCTAGCGAGTGTGCTCCAGCCTATCAGCATTTGTAGGAACAGCATGGAGGCTGCCTGGAGATGAGTGGGGGACCCTCTTCCCTGTTGGTTTTTGGGAATTTCTCTTGGTTGGGCAAAATCTTACATGTACCAGTCTTTACTACTTTGTTAACAATGTGTGTTTATAGAAGCATAATGTCATGGAACTTACACTGTAAGTTAGTAAGTAAGATCTTAAACAAAACACAATCTCTAGAGACATCTTTTCTACAGAGACATCTTTTCCCATCCCAGGCGGATGGGGTGCATGAGTCTTTATGAGAAATGTCTTATCTGCTGTGTGGGTGGATTCTTTCTGAGGCCTAAAAATGTAAAGTGACTAGAATGTGCTTCACAGGAATGTTGTGAGTCAATATATGAGAGTTCCCAGTGTAATTCTGCCATTTTAATGGGTTTAATTGTCATGCTAAGAAGCTGAAATTCAGAGGAGCACAGTAACATTTCTTGAAAGTCTGTATGAACGAAGTGTAGAGTGTACCTGATTTGGCCTTCCTCCCACTCTGCCCACTGGACTACTTATAGTTTCCCAACTCTTGATTTCAAGCTTATAGAGAAGTTGAAACAAGGGTGTAATGAACTGGAAAAATGCCCAAATTCACCCCATTCATTATTTTCCTGTACTTGCTTGCCATTTTCCTATACTTGCTTCATAGCTCTCACTTTGCTTTCTGAATATTCAAAAGAATGTTGCAAATCTTGACAGTTCATTCCTAAACATTTCAGGTGTATCTTCTAAGAATTAGTTCATTTTCTTGTGTTATGTGCTGGTGAGTTGGCTCTGACTCCTGGCGAACCTGTGAGTGACCGAAGTCCACAGTGTCCCATCCTCAACAGCCCTGCTCAGCTCTTGCAGACTCATGTGTATGGCTTGTGCTGTGGTGTCAGTCCATCCCACACTGGGTCTTCCTCTTTTCCTGATGCTTTCTGTTTTCCCCAGTCCTGTTATTTTTGTCCGTAGAACCCCATGTTTTCAAGATGTGCCCAAAGTAAGACAGCTTTGGTTTCACCACTTTTGTCTCCAGTGATCTCTCAATCTGTTATCATTAAAACATCAGGGAAATGAAATTTCCCCAATTGTCTCAATAATTGTAGGGTTTTTTTTTTTTTAAAAAATCCCAGATTCAGTCAAGGAACACATACGGTATTTATTTAGTTGGCACATCTCTTCTGTCTGTTTTTATTCTAGAATAGTCCCTCAGCTGTTTCAAAGTGTTTTGTGACATTGACCATTCTGTCAGTCCAGGCTTGTTACTGTGGAATGTCCTGCTGTCTGTATCTGGTCAGTTGTTTTAGAATGCCGCCTAGAATGCCTTCCCCACGCTGCACCTCGGGGAGCACACAGAGTCAGTCCGTCCTGTTTGTGGTGGTGTTGGTTATGTGGTTAAGTGGTGTCTCCTAGGTTTTTCTACCCTGGAGGCACTTTTCTCTGTTTGAGACCAGGTGAATATCCCATTGTCCAGCAATCTTTTGTAGTTTTAACGTCTACTGGTGGTCTTTGCTTGAATCAATTACAGGCATGTCTCATTTTATTGTGCTTCTTTTTATTGTGCTTCACAGGTGTTGCATTTTTTACAAACTGGAGGCAAGACCCTCCACCTTCAAAAAGATCAATTCGCTTTTTTTCAACACTTATTTTGACACGGTGGCCCAAATTCACATGTCTCCGAGACATGCCTGTGTCACATTGGTGATGATTGTGCCCTCATATTTAAAAAAAAAGTCAATTGTACTTTGGGTACCAGAGACATGACTTTAGGGAGAGACAAAAGTATGTCCTTTTTACAAAAAAAAAAAGAAATTTGCTTTTTAAAATTTTTAAATCGAGTTTTAAATGGAATTTGTAAATGTAAATATCAATAAATAATATCCTGTTAATTTTGAGTACAAATGTTTAAATTTTGAGTTTATAGATGTGTAAATTTTGTCCACCATAGTTTAAACTTTGCAATAACAATTGCAGAGTTGAATTCTTGTTATTGGTAATTACTGCAATATTTGGAACAAAAGTGGGAAAATGCTTTTAGTTCCTGAGTGAAAGATCTCAATATAGGTGTTTCACTCTGTAGAAATATCACCAAGGAATTTATGAAACTCTGAATGAACCTGTTGTATTTTTTAAGCAGTGCTTATTTGAGAAATTACTTGTGATAAATGAGTTTCACTAATTAAATCATACACTTCCATAGTCCATTACATATAAAACTAGACTAGGAAATAAACATAATTAAAGTAAACATGCCCTTGTAATTAGTAATTGTTTCTGCCATTTTAAGCAAATTTTAGAGTCAGAGAGAGCTGCTTCACTATAAACCTAATAATGAAGCTTGTGATAACAGGTGTAAATTAACTCAATGGAAAACATTTACACTGTAATGTGCTAAATTAAAAATGACATTAACAAGTCTCATTTTCAAATTCTCCATAATTAGCATTTGTTCAACCTGGAGATGAGTAAGTGCTGTGCAAGGGTAGGTGTCTTTATTTATAGCTTATGACATTTGTCATGGCTTCTTCTTTGTTAAATTGTAACCAGCAGAAGTGAATTTCTTCTTAAAATAGTTCATATTTATATGATCTTAGGCAGTTCCAACAAAGGGTAAAATGTGGTGTTGACTGCTATCATTGCTTTGAGGAGCACGCAGGTGTGCTGCCAGAGTGCTCTGCTCAGGGACACAACTGACGTGAAACCCTGAGGGTGGGTTGAGTGTGGAGATGCACAACTACCATGGCAGTAAGGGCCAAGACACGATAAAATATTAGGATTCCCTCAAGTGTCTCCCCTTAGTGTACATATGTGCTTCTAAGTGCTTTGAATCGATGTTTGTTTCTGCAAATAAATATTATCTTAAAGGCTTTCTTTTATGGCGCTCGTTAATATAAGTGAGAAACCAGACAACAGAGGAAACAGCTTTGCAGCTTAATTTGTCACAAAGGACATGATGCTCCTTACAGGGAATTTCATCAGCACTCATGATGGAATGAAGAACTGAAGCATTGTTGCACTGATAAACATTGGCTTACAGCTTTTGGTTGACTTTTGCTTTTTTTAAGGCAAGATTTTAATCACTCTAACTGAATTTAAAAAGAAACTGTCAAGGACGTGTACTGAGGATTTTTTTTTTAGTTTTTTGTTTTTCATTTTTTTTGTTTATTTTATTCAGGTTATTTTGTGGTTTACCCTAGAGGTAAAGGATAAAAAGGCTTATCAGGACAGGGTCTGTGCTGTGCCCTTCTTAAGCTCAGTACATTGGAGGCACTCTAATATTTGGAGAAGCCTTAAGACTCAGCATCCACTGAGTTCTGAAGCCTACAGTCTTACTGGGGAGATGAGATACAGCAGTGTTTGCTTTGCACTGTGGGCTCTCTGAGTCTCCTGTCTGCTGTCTCACCCTGCAGATCTGGGGACTTGTCAGCCTCCTGAATTGCAGGAGCCAGTTCCTTATAACAAATCCACACACACACACACACACACACACACCCTGTTGGTTTTGTTTCTCCAGAGAAACCTGACTCATACACTAACATAGCAGGATTGTAGAGGAGGTTAGAAATAATATTTATATATTTATATTACCCAGAAGAGTAAATATTTATTGGTACCGTAAAGGGAAGATTTAAAGCAGTTCTTAGCTGAATGCCTGACAGATCATAAGAACTCCATAATGATAGCTCTTCTTCCTAAGAAGTTTGCTATCACTTGGCTGTTTCCTATGCTTCCTAGAGGCAGAAGGAGAACACTGGTGAGAATGTGACTGCTGCTGGTGGATGGTAAGGGCTGACAGTCAGCTGCTTCCTGGATCATCAATTGCTTGCTATTCTGAGATGATTTCACAGTCTTTTCTGGCACTTGATTAAAGAAAAGAGTCAATTCCTCTGCCTCCTCCCATTCTCCGCCCCCCTCAACCCCCCACCCTTTGCCGTGGCTGGTTTCTCACTCCTTCCACTCCTACTCCTTTTAGACCAATGCTGTGTCAGCCCTCAGTTTTATGAGGATGGCTGCTTAGGCAGTGGGGGTGCTCAGGAGCCTCTGGGCTGAGGCTGTTTCTCCCAGACCGGATTGCTGTCTTGTACTTGCTGCGCCCTGACACTCCCCATGACCCCTGCCACCCCACCTTGTTCCTGTCAGCCTCTTCAGGCCAGCTTCCCTGCTTCTCGTGCTGACTACCAGACAGCAAGACAGCAGTGGGACAGGAAGGGTTGATGGGCCTCTGAATGGACAATATTGTTTTTTTTCCTCTTTGGCACACATGCAGAGTAGTTTTGAAGGGCCATAAACATACCAACTTCTTCCAAACTCAGTTTCAGAGATCAGCCAAACCCAAATGCTGTGTTACACATCCACTGGCCAGTGAACCAGCAGACAGCAGGCTAGCCCACAGGCTAGCCCCCTCTGAATAAGTTCAGTATTTTCATCTGGAGATTATCTCCTTGTACCATTCTCAGTATTTGTGTCTTAGAGGGCAGGGGCAAAGGAAAACAGAAAGAGCCATTTTACTCAAAACATGGAATTGCCTATGAATATATAGATATCATTTCTGCCAGGAAATGAATGTTTATGAGCTGTAACCCACGAGATACTGTTCTGCTAGGTGTGGAGGAAGGGCAGGCGTGGAGGGCATGAGCTGCAGGCGCTGACTGTCACTGGTAAGATGGCGAGGAAGGGCAAGCTAGCCAGGCTTCCCACCGTCACAGCTCCCAAATACGTTCCCTCCTGGCCCTGTGGCCGGATGGGAAGGAAACTGTCGCCATGAGATCTAATTACCGGAGCTGAGATGCTCAGGTGCGAGCTGCCCATTATGAAAGCCCAGGGCACACACTCTCAGGAGGACGACCAGTGTTGAAGATACTGGAAAAATAATTTTGGCAGCAAATTTAAACTGAGATGAGCTCCGCAAGGAGCTGCAGATGTAGAAATGCAGTCTAGGTGTTCATAAAAAATAAAAACAAAATCTCCACCACAACTACAAAAACCTTTGAATTCAATATTTCAAGCCAAACCATAGTTTTACAGGAATGTGTGAAAAAGAATGCACATGAATAGGGCCTTTGAAAAGCTTGTAATTAAGGCAAAGATCACAGTTGATAGTTTGGTAGATGGCAATAGTAAACAAAACTGCTCTTTGTTGTTTGGACTGGTTGAAAAAAAACGCTTTATTTTCTAGTATTCTTCATCATGAAACTTTTTTTGAATACAGCTCTATTTTCCCTTCCTTTATGTCCAGTTTCTCTGAAAATAAAAATCTCAGGTGCAGCGAAGCTACTTTGCATCTTTTTCAATATCACAATCTCCCCCTGTAATTGCACAGAATTTATTTTCATGGCCCTGGACCAGATCCTTCCAATTCCCATCCTTATGTGCAGCAGAGCCTGTGTTCTGCACATGTCGCCAAGCCTGGGAGCCACACAGTGTTGCTGTCAGAAGAAGATGCTTGCTGAGGGCACAGAGGACATGCATTGCACACTGTCATCCCACCTGCCCTTCCTGTTTGGGGCTGAGGCCCCAGGTTTTTCCAAAGCCAAATCGATATTCTTGTGAAAGAAGCATCTGGCTCTTTGGCAGGTCCACAGAAGTTATCTTGGTCACTCGAGAGTTTCTTCTGCATTTATCACATGGTTTAGATATTGACAGGGCTCCTGGCATTTTAACGTCCTAGATTCTGGGCATGAGAAATGTGAAAAAGCTGAAGTCTGTTTGTACTTGCAAAGCCTCTTTGAAATTTGTAAGGCTGAAAACATTTTTTTTTCTATTTAAGAAAGTTCTAACTTGTGTCATACCTGCATTCGTGGATGATTTTTTAAAGTTTAATATCCACATGATCTGCTTTATGTTGGAGAGAAATCTCAGTAAGAATTACAGAGAAGTGGTTTTGAAAACTATTCCCTGAGAAAACTAAAATAAAATTTTAAGTTTTTCTTTAAATATTTTGAACTTCAGTGCTATTTATTGAGCAACTACAGAGCGCCAGGCAGTAAGTGCCAAACCAGACACCACGGGTGAGCTCAGGCTGCTATAACAAATCTGCCATTGTCTGGGTGGCTTAAATGATAGCCATGTAATTCTTAAAGTTCTGGAGGCTAGAAGTCCAAGATCATGGTGTCGACAGATTTGGTTTCCAGTGAGATCTCTCTTTCTGGCTTGCAGAAGGCTGCCTTCTGGCTGGGTCTCCATGTGGCAGAGACAGAGAAAGTTTGGTCTTTTTTCCTCTTTTTATAAGGACACTAAACCTGTTATAGGGGCACCATTCTCATCGCCTCATCTAAAACAGTATCTTCCAAAGGCCCCAAACACCATCACATTGGAGGGTTAGGACTTTAACATACGGATTTGGGAGAGAGAGAAATATTCAGTCCATAACACCATGTTAGAAATTCAAGTTATTCATTATCAAACCTCAGCCTTTCCAGCTCAGGCCACTCATATTTCATGTGACCCTTCTTTCTTTTATTAAATAATTTATTCATGTGGGTGCATTGAACTAACTTTGCTTACTCAGTAAGTTTGGTTTTTTGTTTGTTTCTTGGCTGCTTTTTGCCCATTTGTTTCTCAGTCGTAAGATAGCTTCAGGGGTGTGTATCACCACGTGTGTAACTCGCTCTGTCTTCTAGCACAGCTTTCATTTATGTAACGAAACCTACTGTGGACCTGCTGTATGCCAGGCATAGTTCTGGACACTCAGTGAAAGGAAACAGCTTTCCTGTTGGAGCTTATATTTTATTGGACCAGATAATCAAGCAATAACTAATTTCAGACTGAAATATGTTTGTGCTATAGAGGAAGTGAAATGGGTAATAGGGGGCTAGATAGAGAGTGATCACAGGGCAGCACTCATTAGGGTGGTGGGGGAAACCCCACTGACGAGGAGACATTTGACCTAAGATCTGAGAAGTTAGCCGTACAAAGGTCTTGGAGAAAAGCTTTTCAAACAAAGGAAACAGCAGGGACAAGGGCCTTTCTCCTAGCTCATTCACAGGACAAAGAACAGAGAAAGAAGGCCAGTGTGCAGGGGGCTGAGCAAGCAATGGCAGGCAGGGCCAGGGGCCAGAGAGGTGGTGGGGTGAGGTGGGGGTTGTATGAGATGAGCTTAGACACCGGGCATGGCTGGAGCTTTGGAGGCGATGCTAAGGAATAAGGTGTTTATTCTAAATGCAGAGTGAAGCCATGGGTGGGTTTAAAGCAGTAGAAGAACGAGATTTTATTAGCACTGCAGGTTTATTCAATAAATACCATGATTATAGTAGTAGTGAAATCTGTATGTAATTATACATAACAATTGCTGTGTACTTGCTATAGTGTGAACACTCCTTTCATATATTGGGTTAAAAGACAAAGGGAACATTATATACAAAATGAACAAATGAATTCTATATCTCTGTGTTTCTAATAGTTTAATATTCATCATTTGGAGAAGATACACATTTTTATCTATGTGTGGCATAAATCGTTCATTGGAGCAGGGCATGTCAATTTTAGCTAAGGTCGCCTCTTAATTTTGATTGTGTATCCCTTGTGGCTTCATGTCAAAATATGACATATCAGCATAGGCCAACTTGGATTTAATGACTAGGAAACCATGGAATTTATATGATTTGGGGGGATGTGAGGGTTTTTCTAATGCCAATTCCAAGGATAAATGGCATGGAGGTTATCTGATTAATTGGACAAGCATAAACTCTAGCTTCAGCTGTCTGCCTGTCATCTGAACACAAAATAAGATTGGTCGACTTAGCATTCCAGAATTAAAATCATGACACTTCTTTTACTGTTAACAGAGTATTTTTCTTTGTATTACACTTTTACACAAGCATTGAGAGTGCCCAGCATATTTATGATAATCATTCCTTATGAGTGAGGTATTTTCCAAGGTGTATTTCAAAAACACCCTGGCTCCCTGAAGTTCAAGGGTGACCAAAGCCATGCCTTTGCAGTGAGACCCATTTCATAGTTTCTGTAAGAACCTATCTGCTACTTTTGTGGAACTGGAAAACACCATGAGATGAAGAGGCTGTTCCAAAGCTTCTTTGCTGACATGCTACTGGTAGAGCCATCAGTCACACAGGACTTTAATCCTCATGAGATGATTTTTTTTTTTTTGCACATGGCTTTAGCTCTGCATTGGCCTTGTTTCAGAAGATCCAGGGAGAGACCTTGGGTTGGCTTAACTCTCACAGTGATGAAGAGGGAGGCTATTACCCTGATGAGGACTTGACTGGGCTGACTGTGAGCCCAAGTGCCACCCTGACCCCATCAGACGAGTCCCTTGGCAGGAAGAGCGGGCATTGAGTCTGTGTGCTTACCTCCAGGGAGTAAAATAAATAAAGGTTCTGAGATGTTTGCAACTGGTCACTTAGATCCTTTCACCACTCTTAAGAGGACCAACCACTAAAATACTCCTAACACATTCAAATTTAATAATTCATATGTGTTTTTAAATTGTGAGAGTTCGTTACTTTTTATGAATCTCAGTAATAACATGGAGTAGTAGTTGAGCCAAATACTCAGAGCGTCTACAGAACCTACTGTATAGATTTTAATGTTTTGTTATTCATACCAGTTTTTCTTTCATTGTATCAACATGTCCTGCTTTTTATTTACTTGAGTAATATCTTATAGTGCAGGAGCAATTTCTTTGTTAAAAAATATAGAAAGGATGTGTAGTATGCCCACCTTACAGGTAAAGACTCTGATAATTTTTGAGAGGTAGATGTCTGGCAAGTTGTGGAACTGGTTCCCATTCCAGATGTACAGACATCAAGCATTGCGCTTACACTGCCATTCCACACTGCCTTTCATGTAGCAAGAAGAAATTGCTAAATGCCAAGGTCATTCAAGTTGAAGTCTTTCCAGTTAGGAGGGAGGCATACAGATAGTAAATATTCATAGAGTATTTCAGGATTTCTTTTGCACTGGTTTGTTAGGAAGTTCAAAGTGATCAAGAAAGGTACAGTTCTCTTCAGGATTAGGAGCTGTTTGTGTTGAAATGGAAGTGTATCTGCTTTAGAATTCATAGACCAGAATTTGATAAGATTTAGTTCTTGCACTGTTCTGTTGAACTGGGGACACAGAAAGGTGTTTGGACTGGACAGGATGGTAATAGAGGGAGAGGGAAGAAAGGTTTAAAATTTTTTCCTTATATGCCTCTGTTTCTTAGATTTCATGAAAACTCTCACTACTTTTTACTTTATAAGTCCTAATAAGAGGGAAAACATATTGAGGTTAAGAAACTTGCTATAGTATGTGACGGACTATGATTACCACCAAAGTCTGTCTGACTCCAGGCAGAAAGCGTATTCCCCAGCTGATTGATGTTTCACCCTTTAGTCCCACCTCCTCATTCTCCTCTTCGTATGCAGCCCAGTGGGTCCTCTTCTCTCAGGGCACCTGTCCCATCACTGTTCAGGCTGACTTCGCAGCCAGTCCAACAAAACAACACTTCCCAAAGCCCTGAAACCAGGTTTCTAACACTGCCTTCACTTGTCCGTGAGAAAACCCTTTATGGAAGAGCTAGCCTTTAAGTATCACATAAATAAGCAAGTGCTTTACAGTCTCAGGTCTGCATTGCTCTTGGGGGACATGTGCCGCAGCCCTGGACATGCTGACGTCAGTTTTAGCCACCACCTCAACATCCTGCTTTCATCAGGGGCCTGTGGTTGTCCTCTGCTGTAAGCGATGAGAGTGCGAAAGTAGAACATCATCTCTTACTCCTAATGACTAGAAAAGTGGTCTGTCATAGTGTTCTCTCTTTGCCCCTTCCTGATGAGCGGGAGGTCTCCAAGACCATTTGGAACTTTTGGAGCTCAGTGATGTATGACGGCTGAATTAGTAAAATAATGGCCTCTTAGCTGGATTGGACTCCTTCTTGGAGCAAAGGAATGCTGGTGTCACTGGGCAGGGAGCTGACCCTTTGTGTGAAGGGCTGTGTCAGGGACTCAAGGGAAATGGAATTCCAAGTTGTTTGTCACGTTATCTTTCTTTAAGGAGATTATGGTCTAATGGGGGAGGCTCCAAGCAACGATTATCTTAGTACATAATAACGTTGAACAAACAGGGTCCAAATGACCACAGGTTTAGAAAGGTTTAGCGGAGAAAGTAAGGACAGATGAGCGTGGGGGAGCAGTCAGCAGAGTTTGGTGAAGAGGGGAGGCTTTCTGTGAAAGAACAACTCGGGTCAGGAGACAGGGTGGTGGCTGAGGGACACGAGGTAGATGCAGTTTCAGTTGGAGAGTGTGGTGTGTCAGTCGGTGGATTTCAAATGGTCAGTAGTATTGAGGCAGATGCTTGCCAGGCTGAATTATTCCTATAAATCTATGTATGGGTATTTTTAAGAAATACAGTGGTTGAGATGAAAACTCAGTACATTGTAAGAAATAGAAAAGTTAAGATGAAAACTAAATTTAACAAACATTTATTCAGTGCCCCTTTGATCTAGGTTCAGGGGAGAACAAGGATGAGTGCCCGCCTCAGAACTCTCAGTCTCCTGAGAGAGACGTGAAAACGAATCTTAGGGATGTGAACCCAACATGCCTGGAACAAGGAGGAGACAGCAGTCTGCTTCCTAGAGGAGAGGAGAGACCTTTCAGTAATGGCCAGTCAGTGGGACCTGGGGAAAAGAGACAGAAGAGGAATTTCAAGCTAAGTAAGAAGGCTAACAAAGGCATGTGCACCAAAAAGAGCACAAAGCACTGGGGAGCAATCCTGTAGATCTAGACTACAGACCCGTGTAGGAGACCCATTTGGATAGAGCTGAAGAGGGAAGCAGGAGGATCATGGGAGGTGAGAGAATATCTTCTTTGTCATGTGGGAGGTTCTGGACATCAAGTGCTAGAACATTTTTGAAAAATTGTGAATTTGATTGGATAGCTTCTAGGAAGCCATTATAGGTTTGTGAACAGAAAAGTGGCATCATGAAGGTGGTATTTCACTTACCTGTAAGCACTGTTGTAATAGTTTTTCCCATTATAAAAGCAAATTACAGTAATTTCAAAAATTCACAAGTAGAAAAACTATAAAGAAGGAAATAAACATGTGGCATAGTTCCATGACCCATAGAAGTTAAATCCTTTGAATGCTTTGTTACATAGCAGTCTTGTCGGTGCATATATGTGTCACCAGGGAAATCATGGGAAGATTTTGGACTGGATCCCAACCTCTTTGCTCCCAGCTGCAAACTGTGAGATATCTTTCGCTTGCTCTCTTCAATACTTATAAGATACCTGAGAAATAAAATCAAAACTCTCTTTGTACTGTTAGTCCACAAAGTGGTTGAGATTGTTTACTCTTTTCTGGGTCTTTCTGTAAAATACTTTTGCTATGTGCAACCCTTCTCTTTTTGCTGTGTACACACTTGGACATTGTTTTGGGGGCATCTTGGTCTCTCCAGATTGTTTTCAATTTGAGGAAACTTCAGGTCAACTTGACTGATACTGAAGACCAGGATCTTGGAGAGAATAAGGGGCCAGGTGCTGTGTTTGGCTGAAATTTGTGAAAGTGGGACCCTACACTAATGTGGTAGGAAAGCAGCAGGGTGTGGTAGATACACGCACTCAACTGCGGTGTCCACGGGTGCTCTGCTGTGTCCTCTGGAGGACCCCATGAGGTGGCTTCATTACAGAAGAATGATTCCCATATTGTCTTTGCCTCTCCTCCTTTTTTCTTTTTCCCTTAATAACTTGATGAGTATTTTGGGGGTGAGAAGAAATGAAGCCGAGAGTTTTGTAATTTGAAACATTGACTTTGAAACTTCCCTTTGCTCCTGACATTTACAAGTCTACAGAAACCCAAATCAAACAACTAAAAACCAAAAACCATAGCCACCCTCAAGGTTGATGTTGAGAATACTCTCATTGATTTTCTCATGGAGCTATACCTATAAAATGTGAGGTTTCATATTTTACCTTCTTCCCATATGTGGATCATACCCTGTTGTATAGTTTTGAATCTTGCATTTTCACTGATATTGTGTGCATCTATCATTAAATATCATTACATGTATCATGAAAACAGATTCATAATACCTAGTTACATAAATGTACCATGTGCTATGGTAGACATTCTTGTATAGAATTCATTGCACATGTCACTGGTAATTCCTTTAGCAAAAATTCTTAAAAATAGAATTCCTAATTGGAGGATGTAAGCCTTTATATAGTTTTAGATATGTTGCCAAATTAATTTCCCTCCAGAAAGATTTGACCTGTTTTGCTATCAGCAGGAGCATATGAGACCTCCTGCTATCCTGCACTGTTGTTAGTATTAAAGATTATATTTTTTAGCTCTGCTTATTTGGTAGGGGAAATTGATATTTCTAGTTCTCTCTTTTTAAAAATTACTGGTAATCTGAGCCCCTTTCCCATATTTGGTTATTTTTATATCTTTCCCTCATCTCTTTTATTTTTATATTTTTGTGATTTACTGTTCTTGTCCTAACTCTGTTTTTAAAAAAATTAAGTGTAGTTGGTATACAATATTATATTGATTATATTAGTTTCAAATATACAGTATGGTGATTTGACATTTTTATACCTTACAGTGTGTGATCATCCCACTGATTTTAAGAATCAGCTCTTACAATGAAACCTTATCACAATATTATTGACTATATTCCCTTTCATCTTTCTCACTTATTCCCCCTTCCCCTTCTGGTGACCATCTTTTTGGTCTCTGTGACTGTTGTTTATTTTTGTCTTGTTTGCTAGTTTATTTTGTTTTTGTGATTCCACATACAAGTGAAATCATATAGTATTTGTCTTTTTCTGCCTGACTTCCTAACTCGGTTTTATGTAATTTTTAAAAATAATTTTCTTTATTTCTAAGAACTCTTTATATATAGTCAGACTATTATCTCTTTTCTTATATGTTTCATATCCTTCCCCCAGTTTATCTTTTAACTTTGTGGGTATTTTATGATATATAGAAGTGTATAATTTTTACATGGCTAAATGTATCAGGTTTTTTGCATTCTTTTTCATTGCTTTAATGATTAGGAATATCAGCCCCTTCCAAGACCACATATTTACCTCTACTTTCTTCTTGTTTTATTGTTGCTTCATTTTAGAACAATTATCTTTAGTCTGTTAGAGTTTATTTTAAACGCTAGGTACAGTAAAACATTTTTCCCAAATATTTTATTATTTACCCCATAACCCCAAAGTGGATTAATGATATGAAGTTAGGTTTTTAAAAAGTTGGTAAGATAATAATGGCCTAGGGCCATCCCAGGGCTAGTGAATAGAAGGAATGGGATGTGGCAGGTGAACGTCAAGCCCTTCAAACCGAGGGCACTGAGAATGCTGGTGCTGTCCATGTTAATGAGGTCATTGTCAGGGAAGAGTTGGAAGGTTTTCTTTAGCATTTCTTTTTTTCAGAGCCTGGCACACACTTTCAATTTTGATAAGAACCATATCAATTACCTCTCTTAGTGGACTGAACATCTTTGCAGGCCAAGAGGTAGATTAAGTGGTTCAAGGGACAGAGGAGAAATCTGGGCTTTGGAGGCCATGTTCCTCGACGTGCCCTTGTTGTTACCGCCCCCCCTCCCCCCACTTCCCCATTGCAATAATGCTTCTTAGCTTAGAACTTACCTTTGTAAATACTTTATGGTTAACAGATAACTATTTAAATAGATATAACCAGTATCTATTAATTTACTTCTTTGTCACAACAACCATAGATCTGCACAACAATGCATAGAAGGCATGTACGCATTGGTATGTCCTTGTTTTTAAAGATCTGGAAATTTATATCAAAAGACATTAGGAGTCTAAGGTCACAAAAATATATTTTCTTGTTCTTCCATTGGACAAATACTCATTGAGGGCTGAGCAGTGTTAGGTACCGAGCATATGTAGATGAAAAAGAAGGTTCCTGCTCTTCATGTTAAAATAAATGACTGAGCTGGGAACTAAAATGCTGACCCTGTGACCAAGTAGTGTTCTTCCCACTATATTGTACTTTCTGGTATATGTACCCAGAAGCTTCTCCACTGAAACTGGTTAAAAAGGATTAGGCTGCTTCATTTATAAAAACTTGACCATCTTTTGTTCGTTGAAGAGTCAATGTACTCTGCAGCAGTCATTTTTATTCATAATTGATATATCTGATGACTCCTGGTGAGTAAATATGGTTCATTCACATGTGGGAGTCCTTTGCACACTAATAGTGCTCCTAGATAAGGAAAGAGGTTGACTCATTCCCTGAGGGTTACTTTAGTGTAGATTGATGCAGAGTACTGATATGTAGGTGAAATATGCTCCCTAAGCATCCTTGTTTTGACAGAGTTGGTATAAAGGAAGATTGGCTCTTGATTTGAACATCCTCAAAGCATATTCTACTTGTGACTCCACAAGTGCCTGAAGACTAAAATTTGCATGAAGGGAGTTGGCCATGGCCATAGTGAAGAAAGCCATGTTGGTACACAAGTGTGCGTGGCTCGTGGTGGTGTAGGACAGTGCACTGCCTGGCTGGCAGCTTGAGGATGCTCAGGTTAGGGGACATGATGATCACCAGGGGAATGGACATTGAAATAAGAAAGAATCTGATTCCTTTCCTTGGTCAGACTTTACTTTTCAGAGATAGGACTTGATTCTCAATAATACTCATCCATAAAAATAGCCCTGGCTGGTGTAGCTCAGTGTATTAAGTGTGGGCCTGTGAACCAAAGGACCATAGTTGGATTCCCAGTCAGGGCACATGCCTGGGTTCCAGGCCAGTTTCCAGCGGGGGACGCATGAGAGGCTACCACACATTGATGTTTCTCACCCTCTCTCTCCTTCTCTTCCCCTCTCTCTAAAAATGAATAAATAAAATCTTTAAAAAAATAAAAAGAAACTCATGAGGCAATGAACATGGATGACATTTAATACTTCATGCATGTTGAACTTTAATGAACCTTGATGGAATGAGGGAACTTGGGTAATAATTAGATCAATGTATTGTGTTGCTTTCTACCTTGGTTTCCAAAATATATCTTTTTGGGACTCTTTTTTATTGGCACTAGATCAGAATCCAGACATCTGTACTTCTTGGTTGTTATGTGAAGTAAAATTTGGAGTCACTTAGTCTTTTTGTTTTAGGGAAAAATATTTTCTTCACTGATACTCTGATATAAATGTGCCAGCTTTATCATCTGGCTAGGAAGTTTAGTGTTTGCAGATTAAAAAAAAACAAACCTAAGTTTCTGTGGACTTTCATTGTGTTAGGAAAAGCTGGTTCTTGAAAAATAGCCAGCTATTTTGAATTTTTAAAAAATTCTGAATTGAAAATAGATTGGTGTATTTGATTACTGACAATGGAAAGAAATGTGATCAACTGATTTTTGTCAGTTTTAACTTATATATTTTTTGCATGTAAGTCTATATTCATATGTATGTTAATTCTGTTCTACATTTATGTTAATTCTGTTATGTATATTTTATATGTAATGTGTATATTTATAAGTGTATATTTTATATGTAATGCCAGTTGATACTTCCATTTTATCTTACATTATTATACAATGTACTTTTGTATGTTCCAATAAACTCACTGTTTTTAAATATGTTTTCTGATTGACAAGTTGAGTAAGGAAATTGATTGTCTTTGGCATAAAACTAGGCATAAAGTCACACAAGAAAGCCTTTGGAAACCAAATAGAGCAATCTCTCCATCAGTGCTAATAGTTCAGTTTTTATTAAAGCTGCTCATGTGACTAGAGGGTTACTCAGTCTGCCAACAAGCATATGATGCTGATTTGTCAGTCTAAAGTAACAAGTTACTGATTCACTTCTTATCAAGAATTAAAAATAATTCTGTGTTCTATATAAGGAACCCATGTTCAAGGAATCATGAGAATTCTCTTGCATGATTTATGTGCTGCAGTATAGCAAGGATAAATGTTGAAGAATCATGTAACTTGAGATAAAGGTTGTATGTTATTAGTATATAATTTTGTTATATAGTAAATCTTAATTTGATTCACAAAAAGCTGTTACAGAGGTTCTTAAAAAGTTCCAAGACACATAGTATTATAAGGATTTGCATCTCTTTTTAAATTAATCCTAATGATTTCCTAGCCCATATGGCTTCTATTATCAAATAAAAATCATAAATGGAAAATAGTGACTGGTTTACAAAACATAGGCCTTTGTGCAAGTCAGAATTGATGATTATTCAAACCCAGTATAAGAAATAAAAATTCTATGTTTCTTCTTCTCAAAATTAAAATATGAAGTTATACTTAGGTATTCTGTGTTTCATGTAAAAATGAGACAGTATTTTTTTTGCATATTTTAAATTTATTTCCAGGATTTGCCATCTGGTAAATGGCTTGAGTTAATTTCAGTGAGTTGCAAGTAACTCAGACATTCCATACGGAAATACCGATTCATGTGTCCCGAATTTGTGTGTGTCAGTATTTATGCAATAAGTTGATTGTAGCTCAGATATTTAAAATAAATCCACAGATCATCTTTAATCTTTTTCTTCTAACCTCTCCTCCTACCCCAAGGCCATAGAATTTTTAGTGCCATAGAATTTTTTTAAAATAATGGAGATTTATTTATTGCTAATGCTAAGTGTTCATAATGTGTCAGTGGGCATGGGAGCTCTTGGGATATTGACTCCACTCAGGGACTCGGGAGAAGGTAAACCCTCTCTCCATGATTCCGTATTTGCCACGGGAGGAAATGTGGCTACGGCATATCCAAGGACATG
This sequence comes from Sturnira hondurensis, assembly GCF_014824575.4. Taxonomy (NCBI): domain Eukaryota; kingdom Metazoa; phylum Chordata; class Mammalia; order Chiroptera; family Phyllostomidae; genus Sturnira; species Sturnira hondurensis. The sequence continues at coordinate 2,023,448 of NW_028081809.1, forward strand.
CATACTTGTCCCCAGAGTAGCTCCCTACAATGGTATGTAGAGTTGTGTGGAAACTGAGAAGCTGATTTCAAAATTATGTATGAAAAATAAGATCAGAAATACTGAGACAATCATGAAAAAGAATAAGGTTGTGGGACTTACTCCACTAGATATCAAGATTTTAGTATAAAGTTGTAGTAATTAAGACATTAGTGCTGGCACAGGGGTGGTAAATAGATAAATAGAATTGGGAAGAGAGTCCAGGGACAGAACCACATTTGGGAAAATAATGGGAAAACCACACTTTTTAAACTAATAGTGCCAGGTGATTTGGCTGACGGTAAGAAAGAAATTGAACTGATTCCTGCATTACATCAAAATCAATTTCTGGATTTAGTTTTTTTTTTGAACTGATATTGGTTTCATGCTTCGTGTGCAGTAGTGATCAAGTTTAATTCATTGAGTTGTTTAGATCATTAATGGAACATAAATCAAATTTAACAGAATATTGCCAGAATCGCAGAAATCTCTTCATCTTTTCCATCATTATCCTTTCTCTTCCCTTCAGAGAGAATCATCATCCTGAATTCCAGCCTTCTGGTTTATGTTTCCTTGTTTTTGTATATTATACAGGTAGAATTACAAAGTACTCTTCATCTCCGTATCAGCCCCCACTGGTGCTGCAGCTGCCACTGTCACTGGGCCCACTGCACGCGAGTGTGCCACCGCTGTCAGCCCTCGCCCCCCGGGGCCCGTGCGGTCCGTCCCACTGTGCGCGAATGTGGGACCACGGTCAGTCTGCCCCGCACCCCAACTTGTTCCGGGCTGCCTGCGCGCCTAGATCGGGGGACCTGTCCTGCCCGACCCTGCTCACTGCTGGCTCCGCCCCTCTTACCGTCCCCGTTGAACAGTTAGATGTAGTCGGACTTCCGTATAATTCAATTTTCTGTCCTTTGGCTGTGTCTTTGTTTCTCCAAACCTTAGTTGTATTCAGACTTGGTTGTGGGAGAAGGCACAGTGTTTCCACCTATGCCTCCATCTTGGCGNACCACATTTGGGAAAATAATGGGAAAACCACACTTTTTAAACTAATAGTGCCAGGTGATTTGGCTGACGGTAAGAAAGAAATTGAACTGATTCCTGCATTACATCAAAATCAATTTCTGGATTTAGTTTTTTTTTTGAACTGATATTGGTTTCATGCTTCGTGTGCAGTAGTGATCAAGTTTAATTCATTGAGTTGTTTAGATCATTAATGGAACATAAATCAAATTTAACAGAATATTGCCAGAATCGCAGAAATCTCTTCATCTTTTCCATCATTATCCTTTCTCTTCCCTTCAGAGAGAATCATCATCCTGAATTCCAGCCTTCTGGTTTATGTTTACTTGTTTTTGTATATTATACAGGTAGAATTACAAAGTACTCTCCATCTCCGTATCAGCCCCCACTGGTGCTGCAGCTGCCACTGTCACTGGGCCCACTGCACGCGAGTGTGCCACTGCTGTCAGCCCTCGCCCCCCCGGGGCCCGTGGGGTCCGTCCCACTGTGAGCGAATGTGGGACCACGGTCAGTCTGCCCCGCACCCCAACTGGTTCCGGGCTGCCTGTGCGTCTAGGTCGGGGGATCTGTCCTGCCCGACCCTGCTTGCTGCTGGCTCCGCCCCTCTTACCGTCCCCGTTGAACGGTTAGATGTAGTTGGACTTCCGCATAATTCAATTTTCTGTCCTTTGGCTGTGTCTTTGTTTCTCCAAACCTTAGTTGTATTCAAACTTGGTTGTGGGAGAAGGCACAGTGTTTCCACCTATGCCTCCATCTTGGTGGAAGTCTAATTAATAATTCTTAATGTTTTCCCTGAAGTCAAGCATAATTGACTACAGAGTTTTCACCATGGGTAGTTAGTGTCCTGAAGAGTCTCTGTGTTGAAGCAGGGCCATGAACATTTTTTATGTCTAGCTGCCACTGTATATAGTGAGTGTTTATTTAATATTTTTAGTAAAAATGTGTTATTTTAAAAATTAGTTGTTCGTAATATCCAGAAATGCCTTGGGACATAGAATTCTGATTCTAATAATTGTTGTTTAGGCAAATCATTTAAGTTTTCTAAGACCCACTTTTGCATTGATGAAAGGTGTTTGTAAAAGGAACACAAGAATATTTATGGCACATGGGTTTTATTTAATTTTTATATTTAAATGTTCATTTATTGAAATGTTATGTTTTGCATAAATAAAGGCTATGTAACAGGTTTGTTGTTAGGAATACATACGATAACTGCTCCATACCAGACAGTTGCCCAATATTACTATTGTGGTCCTCATTATTATTGTGGTCCTCATTGTTATTCTGTAACCATACAAGACATAGTGAGATCCAGGGTCAAATGCATTTTCATTCTGTTTGTTCAAATTGTGGCATGTGTATTGGCTAAATTTTGAAAAGGAAGGAGAAAAAAATCATTTAGCATAAATTTTTCAGTGCCCACTCTATATGCCAGGCAGTATTCTAGGTGCTAGGAATACCCTTGTACGGAAAGTAGACCTAAGCCCTCTTCTTGTGGAACTACGTGTTTAGTGGGGGATTCAGATACTTGGTATAAGAAATGTGCTTACGGAAGATGGTGGTGGAATAGGTGGAAGCTACACTAAGCTCCTCCCAGGACCAAATTGGAATTACAACTAAATGATAGAAAAGTCATCTTGAGTAGCCAGCTCTAAGACTAGCTGGAGGGAAACCTCATAACCAAGGACTTAGAGAAGAAGCCACATCACTACATTGAGACTGATAGGAGATGCAGAGGTACAATAGGGCTGAAGTTCTGGAGGCATATCTCAGCTGCAGGATGTGTTCCCCATAAGTGTGGGGTCTAAACTGTAAGCTGGGCTCCTTAGCGTAGAGCACCAGAACCAGAAAAGGAACACACATAACATTTGGCCATGAAACTCAGTGAGGTTTCCGTCTGCCAGGGAGATGGAATGCTAGCTCCCCTCTTAAAAGACCAGTGCACAAAATCTTGTTTGCAGCCACTTATCCTGGGCTCTGGTAGAGGGAGAGCAGGTAGGCTTGAACTGCATGAGGAGTGTCTGAATTTGGTGGCTTTGGGGCAGAGAGCTTAAAGGTCAGCCACCAGGGACCTTGTGCTCAGTCATTCACCATGCTACAAATGCCATCTTTCTTGGACACAGCACTTCTCCCTATGTGGCATCAGTCTGAAGGGAAGCAATAGCCCCACCTGCAGGAATCCCTCTCTCTATACCGTGTTGTGCTTACGCTCTGGTGAGGAGTACAGCTTGAGTAATTCTAACAAGCAGCCTGCAGATGGAGGTGAATTTCTGAGTGCTTTCAGACTTTAGCTAAACCTCCCCTGGGGCAGGTGTTGGTAAAAACCAGTCCAGTTTTCAGTGCAGTTTGGTTCTTTCAGTACATACCCAGGCCCAGCAAAAGGAGCCACAACCTATGAGTCACTGATAGCTACAAACAGGTGGCCCAGGGTCAGTTACAGGCAGCATTTGACATTTGTCTGACCCAGAGTCTTTGCAGATCTACCTAATACATAGAAACAAACACAAAGAGGGAGCCAAAAAGGGGAAACAAAGAAACAGGTTCCAAATGAAAGAATGAGAGGATTGTCCGGAAGAGGAGCTACATGAAGTGGAGGCAAACAATTGATCAGATAGAGAGTTTAGAGTTATTATTATAAGGATACTCAACAGCATGAAAAAAGACGTAGATATTATTAAAAAGGACCACTCAGAAATAAAGAATACAATATCTGTAATAAATACATTGGAAAGAATAAACATTATGTTAGATGAAGCACAGGAGCGAATCAGCAATTTGGAAGACGAGAGAAAAAACACTGAATCAGAGCAGCAAAAAGAAAAATGAATTTTAAAAAAAGAGGATAGTTTAAGAGACTTTAGGTAGAACATGAAGTGTAACAACATCTGCACCATAGGAATACCAGTGGAGAATAGAGTGAGCAAGGGATCAAGAACCTAACTGAAGAAGTGATGACTGAAACCTTTCCTAACCTGGTGAAAGAAAAACACATACAAGTCCAGGAGGCACAAAGAACCCCAAACAAGGCAGACCCAAAGAGGTTCACACCACGACACATCATAATTAAAATGACAAAGCTTAAAGACAAGGAGAGAATCTTAAAAGAGAAAAGCAGTTATTTACCAACAAAGGTGCTCCTATTAGACTTTCATCTGATTTCTCAACAGAAATATTTCAAGCCAGAAGGCATTGGCATGAAATAGTCAAGGTGATAAAAAGCAAGGATGTACAGCCGAGGCTACTTTACCTAACAAGACTATCATTTATAACTGAAGGAAAATAAAGAGCTTTCCAGAGAAGAGAAAGGTAAAAGATTTGTTAATACCAAACCAGTATTGCAATGAATGGTAAAGGGTTTAATTTAAGAAGAAAAAGAAAAAAGAAAAAGAGGAAATAGTTTAAAAATAAAATGGCAATAAATAAATACCTATCTATCAACAATCACTTTAAATGTAAATTGCTTAAATGCTCCAATCAAAAGACATAGGGTAACTGAATGAATGAGAAAACAAGATCCATATGTATGCTGTCTTCAAGAGACTCTCCTGGGAATAAAATACGTACACAGACTAAAAGTAAAGGGGTGTAAAAAGGTATTTTATGCATATGGAAAGGGAAAAAAGCTAGGGTAACAGTATTCATATCTAACAAAATAGACTTTAAAACCAAAGCTATAGTAAAGACAAACAAGGACAGTACATAATGATAGAGGGAGGAATCCAGCAAGAGGATATAACCCAGTAAACATTTACACACCTAACATAGGAGCACCTAAATATGTAAAGCAAGTCTTGATGGACACAAAGGGACAGATTGACAGAGACAATTATAGTAGATGTTTTTATACCCCATGGAGTTCAATAGATAGGCCATCCAGATAGAAAACAAACAAGACGATAGCAGCCTTAAATGACACATGAAATCAAATGGATTTACCGGATATCTTCAGAGCATTTCATCCCAAAGCAGCAGAATATGCATTCTTTTCAAGTGCACATGGAATGTTTTCTAGAATAGATAACATGTTAGGGCACAAAAAAGTCTCAGTAAATTTAACATGATTGAAATAGTATCAAGCATCTGCTCTGGCCAAAGTATTATGAGACTAGAAATCAGTCACAAGAAGAGAACTGAAGAATACACAAAGATATGGAAACTGAATAGCATGTCATTAAACAATGAGTGAGTTAACAGTGATCAAGGAAGAAATGAAAAGATACCTTGAAATGAATGAAAATGAGAATACAACAACCCAAAATCTGTGGGACACGGAGAGAGCAGTCCTAGGAGGGAAATTCACAGCATTACAGACCTATTTACACTTAAAGGAACTAGAAAAAGAACAACAAACAAAGTCCAAGTGAGTATAAGAAGGGAAATAATAAAGATCAGAGCAGAAATAAGTAAGTCTAAAAACAATACAAAAGATCAGTGAAACCAAGAGCTGATTTATGATTGGTAAAACTTTAACCAGACTCATCAAGAAAAAAAAAAGAGGACCTAAATAAGTAAAATGAGAATTGAAAGAGAAGTAATAACTGACACCAAAGAAATACAAACGATAGTAAGAAAATATTATGAGCAGCTATATGCCAGCAAATTGGTCAATGTGGACAAAATCAGTAAATTCCTGGAAGTACACAATTTTCCAAAACTAAATTAGGAAGACTCATAGGATCTGTATGGATGATCACAACTAGTGAAATTGAAGCAGTAATAAAAAAAAAAAACTCCCAACATACAAAAGTTCTGGATTGAATGGCTTCATGGGTGAATTTTACCAAAAATTCTGAGAAGAACTAATGCCTCTCATTCTCAAGCCATCCCAAAAAATTCTTGACGAGGGAAGACTCCTAAGCTCATTTATGAGGCCAGCATTATACTAATTCCAGTTTCAGGTAGAGACACTACAAAAAAAAAAAGAAAATATAGGCCAATATCCCTGATGAACATAAAATTCTCAACAAAATATTAGCAAGCTGAATATAGCAATATATCAAAAAGATCATAGTTCTTGATCAAGTGGAATTTATTCCAGGAGTGCAAGGATAGTTCAATATCCGCAAATCAATAAATATTCACAGATCATCACATAAACAAGCTGAAGGATAAAAACCACATGATCATATCAATAGATGCAGAAAAAGCATTTGATAAAATCCAGCTCCCATTTATGATAAAATATCTCAGTATAGTGGTAATAGAGGAAACATACCTCAATGTAATAAAGACCATATATAACAAATCCACTGCCATCATTGTACTCAAAGGGCAAAAATAAAAGTGTTCCCCTTAAGATCAGGAACAAGACAGGGATGTCCCCTTTAACCTCTCTTATTCAACATAGTGCTCGGAGTCCTACCTGCAACAAGAAGACAAGAAGAAGAAATAAAAGGCATCCAAATTGGAAAGGAAGAACTCATTATTTGTCTTCTAGTAAAACTGTCATCATTTGCAGATGACATGATACTGTATATAAAGAACCTGAAATATTCCACCAAGAAACTACTAGAACAGATAAATGATTTCAGGAAATTACTAGGATACCAAAGTAATATCCAGAAGTCAGTTGCATTTTCACATGCCAATAATGAACTCCTAGAAAGGGAAGAAAATCCACTTAAAGTTGCATCAAAAAGAATAAAATATCTAGGGATATATTTTATTTAACCAAGAATGTAAAAGTTCTGTACTTGGAAAATTGTAAGACACTGAAGAAAGAAACTGAAGAAGATACAAATAAGTAGAGGCATATACCATGTTCATGGATAGGAAGAATTAACATCATTAAAATGTCCATACTGCCCAAAGCAACCTATAGATTTCGTGCAATTCCTATCAAGATACCAATGACCTATTTCACAGAACTGGAGCAAATATTCAAAAAATTTATATGGAACACTGAAGACTTTGAATAGCAACAGTGATCTTGAGAAAGAAAAACAAATTTGGAGGAATCATGCTATATAATATCAAACTATACTGTGAGGGAGGACTCCCCCCAAATCATAATTATGTCCTGGAGGGCAGGCCCCTTGTAGTATAGGCTTCCCCTGCTAGGTGAGTTTTCTAGGAACCCATCTGTATTAGTGTACCAGCTGGTGTTGCTGTGAGAGGTTGCATTTGGCTTCTGTGAATTTTTTTGAAGACTCTTTTAATGCAATTTCTCATTTCAGAATGGGTGGTTTATGAGCGCACCTACCCACACTGTGCTGAGTGTTCATAGTTTTTGACCAAAAATGCCATGATGGCCATAACCCCCCTCCCTATTCACCCACTCTCGGCCAGAGTGGCTTTTTCTTGTTGTTCTCCTGGATGAAAATGTCCTCAAAGGGAAATGTTTTGCCCATGTGGAAGAGTTGAAACAAAAAATGGTAGAAACACTAAAAGGCATCAAAATGGACAAGTTCAGAACTGTTTTGAGCAGTGGAAAAAATGTTTCAACAGGTGTATTGCATCAAATGGAGAGTACTTTGAAGGTAGCTGAAGTTTAAAATATGTAATAATCAATACACAATTTTATATGAATAAATTCTGTTTGGGGGGAATCCCCCCTCATATTCCCATTAATTCTCCCCTTCCTGTAAAATTAGCTCTTTGTTTTCATTCTAGCCTAGGGCTAGTTCTGTGCCTCATAGCTATGCCATTTCACTTAAACAGATGGCAGTAGCCCAAGCAGACTCTCTCTTCTCAGAAATCCCATTTCAGCCAGATAGTGCATTTCTTATAAGTGGTTCTGGGGAAAAAAGAAGTTAAGGACTTGGATGTGGGAAGAGCAGGAACCACTTTTTAAGGGCTAACATTTGGGGTCTGGGTGCTTTTTGTATTTAGGAGCCAGACCCAACTGACTTAGCTCCCTTTGTGGCCTCTGACTTAAGGCATCACCCCCATGACTCCGAGTGACCACACAGGGTCATATGGAAGGGTGCCATGCTTAAACAGAGGCTGCTATGAAATAGGACCCTTCCTGATGCAGTTTCAAAATTCCTAGGAGCTGAAGTTTGGAAACCGATGCTGTAAAATTATACTGAAATTTAACTGAGCATTGGGCGGAAGAAAAGTAATTTATTGGCTCTAACATGGAAAGTCTCGCCCTCATCATGGACCCTGTGATTGATGCCTGCTCTGCTGCTGTCTGGCAGTGCGCTCTTTGAAACAACATAGTAGGATCTTTGCAGGTGAGGCCCATTGGATTAAGGGACTGCTTTTGTGAGGCTCTGCTGCATCACTATATTCTACCAAGGAGGAGGTGGTAAATCAGAGGAATTGCTTCATCCCAAGGCACTTTTAAATTGTAATGGAAAGGAGTCCTGTTAAGAAACTCAAATTAACTTCTGCTGTTTATACCATATGGAAAGCCTCTTTGAAAGCTGCTTGTCATATAACCTGGCAGTTTATTTCTCATGGAACAATTCCATTAGAACCCTACGCTTGTTCTCAGGGCACTCAGACTTCCGGTCCTTCAGAAACAGCATTTAACCCTTAGGTGTGCAAAGCCGTCATTTATCTATCATCTGTCTAAAAACTCGCTGGAGCATATTTGCAAGAGATTTGGAACAACCATCATTTCCGCTAAGTTAAAAATGAACCTGGGACTCAGTAAATGATCAGTAAGGAACTGAAAAGTGTCCAGTATCATATTGCAGCAGCGGCTTGTCTACGCTAGCTGTATCGTAAGTTGTATTTACTATGGTGGTCCATAATCCTTAAGGAATTCACTGTACAGAATTCAGTGACTTGAGTGTTAATTGTTAGTGCTGACTCATTTAAATTGCTTATCCCAGTTACATTTTATTGGTTTTAGAAGAATCCTTAAAGTTAATGTATATCAACCAAGGATGCTTAGCAGATCTTAGAAGAATGAACTGAAATTGTCATGATCTGAAAAATTAACAGCCTTCTGGCTGCTCTGCTAACAAAGGATGGGGTTCCCATTTGTCAAAACCTGTCAGTGAGCAAGTCCCACAGGGAGCCAGTGGAGCAGCGTCCAAGAATTTGGTCTCTGGTGCCAGACTGCCTGACTTCAGACCCCAGCATTGTTGCTCCCTGGGTGTAGAACTTGGACATATTAACTAACTTCAGAGCCTCTGGCTCCGTCACTGGTAGATGGGGATAATGTCTCTTAGGGTTTTGAAAACTAGGGGATGAAATAAAGCATGCAAAGTGCTTTGTACAGTGACTGCATGTAGTAATAAAGGGAAGTTTTTGTTACTAGCGAAATTTAATATGGGCCTAATGGGTCTGGGGAGGTGGCATTATCATCAAAAAAGGCTGTTTTTCTTTGGAATTTTTGTGGGCTAAAGTTGTGTGTGGATGTTTGTTACTTTGTGACTCCTTTCTGTGTCACAAAAGCTGTGATATATATGGGAGAAATGATGATAGGATAAACCGCCTTCAAGTCCTTTCCCATTGCCATAGAATAGATCAGCAGCCCTAAGGCCTCTAGGGATCTGTAAATGCTCTCAGTCTCCAGATTGGATTAAGATTGAGATAACCTTTGTGGTCATCAGAGACTAACAAGTAGGTTAGACTGACCTTCTTGAGATATCCATGTTAGAAATAATATTGGGGGTCACACAAAGTAGATGATAAGGCAATGGTATAATGCTATTGGCGAGAATAGAGTGAGCAGGCATGGAAATAGGCATGGAATTACTGGACTCAAAAGGAAAGGCCTAATGTAAATGAGCAGAGGCATAGTGATGGACTTCAGGGTTTAGGGTTTGTTCTATTTGCTGTTGACCTGTTCTGACTCCTCAGCAGGTCTTTAACCACTACCAACCTTCGCTGACCTTAACTACTTCACCACCACCATCTACACTGCTCTCAGCACCACCCCAACCACCACTATCACCAGTGCCCTCACCGTCACCACCGCCACCACCACCACCACCCTCACCAAGACTGTGGCTACAACAACTCAGGATCCTGAAGGACTCCAGTTGGGAGGATACTTGCCTCTTTCCCGAGCTCTGGTTCCAGCACCATCTTCTCTCTGCCTGGCCACCTCTCTTTCAGTCCACCAGCTCTGTTTGTAGACTAGAGAGGATTTGCAAATAAACTTCAGCAGCTTTGCTTTTCTCTGACTTAGGAAAGAATGACTGATCTTTTGCCATTTGCTTTATAAATAACAAGAGATGTTAATTAGTTTGACTCATTAAATTTAAAGCAATTGTTATCACTTTGCAGTGTTTAAGTTCTTTAATTATACAGTTTCTGATGTTGCTGCTCCGAAGAGCAGGAGAGTTCTGGGGAACATTCTTCTCCTCTCCATTTAATGCCTCCTCTTCTTCCTGTTTGCCCTGTAGCTGCCAGTCCACACCCCAGGGACAGGTGAGCACGTTTTCCCAGGCCTGTAAATGTTCCATGACTGAAAAGATTGTCTCCTCTGTGATCAGGCTATTCAAGGCTGGGCCTGATGCAAATTATCAATAAAGTTGTTTCACTACTTTACTCCACACCAAAGCTGCTTTCAGAAAGGGATCAGATAGACTTATGTAGTGTGAGGTATCAATGCCGGTTATCAGTGGAGCAAATCAAAGAAATGGAAATACTGTTTAAAGAAATAAGATGGTATGGGGAGGGCAGGGGTCACCTCTTAATACTCTCAAAGGCCACTTCATAATAATTTATGTATATATAGCTTTAAGCTCTTCTTTTTCTCTTCCCTCTCCTCCATCTGCCCCTTTCTCAAGACCCAGCTCAAAGGTGATCTCTTGGAAGTGATCCTGATTCCCTGTGCTCCTCATCACATGGTGCCAACATTCTCTGTTCAGAATGGGCTCTGTCATATCGTTGTCTATTCTCCCTCTTCCAAAGGTGTCCAACCTTTTGGCATCTCTGGGCCACACTGGAAGAAGAAGAGCTGTTTTGGGCCACACATTAAATAGACAAACACTAACGAAAGCTGTTGAGCAAAAAAAAAAAAAAAGGCTTTAAGTGAATTTACGATTTTGTGTTGGACCAAATTCATAGCCATCCTGAGCTGCATGTGGCCCGTGAGCCGTGGTTTGGACACCCCTGCGAGACTGTCGGCTTCTCAGCAGCAGCCCTAATTGTCTCCCTAGCATCTAACACCTTGGCATTCAGGAAGTGCTTTGAGACTAAAGTGAATTGTAGTTCTATTTGCTATTTGAAGAGGGCAATATTTTTTAAACATGGAAAACATGATAACTTTTTTCAAAAATACATGAGAGGTTGGTTGTTCATTCTTTTCTCTTTGAATTCACTTGTTCCTGGATCCCAGCCTGGAGACACACCAGTAGGTAGGATAAATTTTTTTTTTTTTTAAGAATAGAACACTTTGATGATTCTAGTCAAAGGGTACAGTTGGCTATTTATACCCTTGGTTGAAAGCCTCCTTCATGGCCAATTCACTTTGCTTAGAGAAAGTGTTCAGGTCTAAACAGGCTGCGTGTAGATCAGCGCAGAAGGAAGGAGAGCCATCTCTCCTGGCCAGCTGGACCAGCTGGGTCAACCCTGGGGCCCAGCTGGAGGAGGGCTGTATGAGCTCCAGACTCTTCTCTCTGGTAGGGCAGCTTGGGCAGAGATTGGAGCAGGCCGATGAATGGATCGGATCTTATGAAAAAGGTGATACCATCTGGCTTATGTTAGAATCTAGAATTTCTTTGTTTATCTGTCCTCTATTTCAGTTTTCTATGTTACCTGTATGTGTGCAGTGGAGAGAGACTAATTTTTGTCTTTTGTTTTGGAAATATAAAAAAAGACTATAATAGCCCAGGATTCTCCTTTTAGTTCTTTCTGTGTGAAGAATAGCTTCCCTTTGTTTTGCTTGCCCTGTTTGCTGCTGCGGGGGCTCATGATCACTATTTATTAACACTGGGCTTGTAGACTGAAAGGTGTAGCAAGTGTGGCCACTGCTGGGCTCATGGGCACTTGCTCTTGCCTGGACAGACGGGAAGAAAGAACTTTGGACATTGCTGTTCCTTTTACATAATGTCTTCTTTATGACATCATTTTAATCATCAAACTTTTATCCTAAGTTTCCTGCTCTTTAAAAAAGTTAATCTAGAAATATGTAGCATGTCTGTCATTCTTCAGTGGACATTGTAAGGATAATTGAGGAACAGATGTTTTGAACTCAGTGTAAGGGAGAAGCCATCACGCTCAAAGGTATTATTGTTATTTAGCTCCATATTGTTAACATATGATTAAGAATACATTAATTTTGGCTCTGGCTGGTGTGGCCCAGTGGATTGAGCGAGGTCAACCCTGCAAACCAAAGGGTCGTCCCTTTGATTCTCAGTCTAGGGCACGTGCCTGGGTTGCAGGTCAGGTCCCCAGCAGGGTGCACATAGGGGGCACGTGAGAGGCAACCACATATTGATGTTTCTCTCCCTCTCCCCTTTCCTTCTCCTCTCTCTAAAAATAAACAAATGAAATCTTTAAAAAATACATTAATTTTAGAAATGACAATAAGATCGTGTTTGGATATCTATTCCTATTTAACCAGCACAATTGGATTTTGTCTGAGCCCTACAAAATACCTCAATTTGTAGATTAAAAACAAATCAATGGGAAATGGTCAGAAAGTGTTTACTACATTTTTTATTTATCAGCTATTTTTTAATTCTAAAAATAAGTGTCTTTTAAAAGGAGTTTATTAAAAAGCTTCATTTTCTGGTATGTTATACATCTGTAATACATAATGAATAATGTAGCCATTGGCTGTCTCCACTTTCATGCAAAATAAATGAATACATTTGGTGACATATATTCAAGGGGTTTAGCTCTTGTAATTTTCACAGAAATCAGGAACAACTTTGCAGATGATAGAAATTTTACCATCTGCTAGTAACAAAGAAACATAGCTTGTAACACAAGGCTCTTATTGAGTCTAGCGTATATGCTTGTATTGGCATGCCAGGATTCAGAATTCTCTATAGCTCAGTCTCCAGAGAGGCTGGCCTGTCAGCCTGTCATGGGAAAGGTTCCTTTGCTTTTAAAGCAGATGGCATGGTCCTCACATTGCTTGAATGACAGAGGAGGGAAGGGAGCTGAGTTCTGATGGCAACAGATCAAGAGAAAGGCATTCTCCAGGATTGCGAGTACCTGCACAGATTTCACTTGTAATTAGTGGGATGGTGGACTCGCTGTTGAGAAGATACTGTCTTTATGAATCAAAACATTTAGTGTTGATAGAGACCTAAGTTCAGATGTTTAGGGAGAGATGGGGGGTGGCAAGTATAGACTTTCTCTCACAGTGACATTGGCTTTAAGCAGGTGGCATCTTTGCTTCCTAGTTCTGACATGATACGTGGGGGTTGTGGTTAAGGATAAGGTGTGGATGGGCTGCAAAGAGCTGAGTGCTTCATGGAGACCACAAAGATGCCCACCAAGGAAGGGGACGAGATTCCTCTGGAAAGGAAGGTGTTGTAGATGTGTTGCCCCTCTTCTTAAGTTTCCTTTGTTCTCATCTGGAGAAAGGGGACGATTGTCATTTTTGGTCATTTTGATTTCATCTTATGGTATGGAAGGTACTGCATGACACAGGCATCAGGGTGGTCCCATAAAAGATGGTCAGTGCATTTTGTTGGTATATTATGTGTAGGTGGTCCTGAGGGTGTTCAGTCCTTTTTAGTATTGGGAGTCGTGGGCTGGGTATGCAGGTAGGACCTCATTAGAGAACTTTAGTTAGCAGCGGCCTGCATCTTGGGGTGCTTTTAGTTATCTTCAAGCTTAAAGGGGTTGGGGAATGAGGCAAGTTTTGTTAAGGAGGAGGAGCTTCCTCCTCTCCTCCATCTTCTCCATATTTGGAAGTGATTCTTACTTCTGACCCTGGAAATGCAGTGAGTCTGATATCTGCCTAGTTGATTTTGATTTTTAGCCAGATGCCTTTGTCTTACACATATAAGCCAGGTTGCAAACTGGGTGGGGTTTATAAATTTGTTTTGTTTTAATTGCTACACAACACATCATCCCTCCCTTTTCTTGTCACACCTCCTGTTTGGAGCCCCTTTGCACCTCCTTACCCTTGGGGGCAAAACAGACAAGCCCATGCTCACTAGGATACAAGGACTGATCAGGTTTAAATGTTTTCCCTTCTTGTGGTATCTGCATTTCTTACAGGGGAGAAGACATCTTAAACCAGAGGAATGACTCTCTAGTTGTGGAATTTCAGTCATCAGCCAGCCGATGCAGGAGGTATTATTTTGGGCATGGGGGCCTTCTCAAAAGCCCAACATCACCCTAAATGACCACCTGCCTGCTCCGTGTTCCATAAGACCACATCATGCATCCCTTATGTGTTGTTTGGTTGGCTTGACCCACCTGAGGGCAGGGAGCATGTTTGTGGGAGTCTCTGTGCATGGAGTTGGGCACAACACACTGGGTCCTCACAGGTGGCCGTACATTCTGGCAAGGGGAAGGAGTGTGATGCATGCAATTCAAGCTTTTTTCCCCCCTTAACTGCACATGCTGGTATTGGCCCAAAAGTTAGCAAGTTCACAGTGAAACCAGAATTCTCCTCTCAGTGAAAGCCCACTTTGTGTCCATACACAGCACGAGTCATGTGTCTTTAGAGAAGTCTCCATTTGAAATCCATGGAATGTTCGTGAAAGCTGGGGTTTCGTATTGTGAACATCCGCAAGGAGGGCAGAATAGTTGTATTCCCTCCATTGAACTAGAAGCCTGTTTTTGAATAAAAGTGTCATTTTCATCTTGTGCCTCCCTTATGCCATCTAAGTGTCACCGTAGCCACCCAGAGAGTTCTTTGTGATGGCAGTGTGAGAGCAGTGAGCCTCTCGGTTAGGCTGTGGCCGCAGTCTCTCTTTATATGAAGGTCACCGGTTGGACTCCCAAATCTAATAACTTTGGGTAATGTACTAAGGATGAATTAAAATGCTAATAGACTACATGTTCTTCTTCTTCTTTTAAACATTCCCTACTCTTAAATTTAAATGCAGTGCCCTAGGTGCTCTTACAGCCTCACTGGGAGCATTTTTAGCTTTGCCAAGAAGACAGTGAATTTAGTGTGTTCTGGCCAAGGGGCAGAGCTAGGAGGGAAGGCAATATTTATTTTATGATTATTTCATTTGTGCCCTCTACAGTTATATAACACAGATATTCTCTCTAGTTTCTCTTTTACTCAAGATAGTCATTCAGCTCAAAACAAAACAAAAAACCTTATTATTTTCTTAGTTTCTTTGAACCCACAGATCCGTTGACTGTTAACAGTATTTAATAGCAATACATTGGATTTGGGCACCAAAAGCCATTCAGAAGCCCTTTTCATAGCTACCTTCATGTTTGAACCTTAACCCCCACCACGAAACATCCCTGTTCGGTAGTGGAGACAATGGGGTGCAGACGCAGCATGTGGTGTTTTCGTCCTCCTGTCACTGGTGAGGGGAGAACCATGGTCAGCAGGTCATTGTCTTGCTCCCAGCTTGAGCATCTGCCCTCAAAGAACTAAGTGGGGGGTCTAAGCAGAGTGATAGTAAGTCACTTAAGTGAAATGCTTCTGCTAGGCAACAAAGGTAGTACTCATTTTGAGGGACATACACGTTCTTTGTAATTGGTTTTGTTGGTTCTGTGTCTACAGCTTCACTGAGGCCAGATTTATCGATGAGCTGAAAAAAAAGTGTTTCCTTCTTTCAGTAAAGGGGTCACTTCCTTATCATTAGTTGAATTAGGCCCTTTATTTTCTCCTTAATGGGGGGAAGGAACACTATTTCTTCCTTAGTCCTCCCAGTTATCTTGTGTCTGGTCACTTCATAATTGCATTTTAGGGGAAGAGATATTAATTTTCTCCAACGAAAGGCCGAGTTCCTTGATGACACACCATAATTCAATTTCCGTTCTCTCCCTTCGTTGCCTGTACCTCTTCCTCCTGGCACATTTTTCATAGTTAGAAGGAGTGATAGTGTCAAATATATCAAAAGGAAGAATTGATTCAGTTCTCGTTTGACGACTTGACTGATTAACAGAGATCAGAAGAAGGCTCATAACTGTGAAAGCCACTGCAGCATGGAGTTTTAACAGCTCTTTAGGGAGCTGGTTAATGAAAGAATCACTACAGAAACACAGTCATGCCAAAAAAAAAAAAAAAAAGGAAAGATCAGGAGCATTCCCATATAATGTTCGAAGACTATGTCATAGGAGGAAATGTGCTCATAATTTCTATTTACACATTGTAATAATTACTGCCTGCCTTAAGATTCTTTCAGCCTTCTGCTGTCAGATATTTCCTTAGATATTTCCTCTTTCACATAATAGGCAGAGAGGTCTAGTACTGGTTGAAACTTGTCCTAAGGGCTTTTTTCCTTCTAAAAAATGTAATTATCAGACACCCGAGCCTGTGCTGCTTGATTAGACCAGTTTTAATCTGATCCATGTTCTTGTTATCATCACCATTTGTCCATGAACCAGACTTCTGCACTTGGGTGAGTGCGAGATCGGACTTTAGCCTTTAATTTCTGAGTGTGTGTGTATGTGTGGTTATTCTCTTTTCTTTCTCCTGATGCAGTGTCTATGAACCAGATAGAAATGTGTTACGAAGGAAAGAGCGAGAAAGGAGAAATCAGGAAACTCAACAGGACGATGGCACATTTAATTCCAGTTACTCCCTCTTCAGTGAACCCTACAAGGTAACTGGCTTCCTGTTGTTCATCTCCACCCCTCACTCGTTGGTCCCTCTTACCTCCAGGATAGCAAGCAGTCTTGACCAGAAGAGTTGACCAGTCAAATTTCACGTAGTTTTCTTCCTGTTCAGCTTAGGAAACACAGCCCAGCCACTTAAAATGAGGCCTTCCCTGACAAATCTTGGTGTCAATATTGAGAGTTACTTGCTGTAATTTTTAATCAATAATATAGGCTTCATCTCTGCATTAATTTTCAAAGTCAGTAACATTTGTTATGTTTTCTAAGGGGTTAGGAAACACTATTTAAAAAGGTTGGGTTACATATCTGTCACATGTGGATCATGGTGGCATCAGAGTCATCTCATAGGGCTAAGAAGACAGAAACTTGGATTGGTTTCGGTACAGAAAGGCCAGAAATGTAGCTACTTTTTCAAAGTAGAATATCATCCCAAATCTCACCAGTGTCTTGGCTTAGGCTGCTTGGAGCTGTGTATAGTTTAAACCTGCAGCTTCATGTGCATTTAGCCCCATATTCATTTTAAACTTCACTCTGCCTTCTCTTGCCTGTCACAATTACTCTGACAAGAATAATTACATATTTAGAAATTGGAAAAAGAAAAATTTGAGCCAAATCTGAATTTGCAAGAAAAGCTCCAAATGGGACTACAAAAAAAGGAAAGGAGATGCTCCTGGAGAGTCTGAATCTGAGCCATTTTATGAAGTTGCACTAGTGTGGTGTGTGGTTTCCTCAGCTGCCGCGCAGTCCCGAGGACTGGTGCCCTTTTTGCCCACCCCAGGGCCCTCAGCTTCCTGGGCGTGGTGCTCCCAGACCCAGGGTGCTCCCAGACATCTTCAGAGATGACGATTTTGATTCATCTGTCAGCTCGCGTTGTGCATGTGACAGCCCAGTGTTCTGTGGTTGAGAAAGGCACATCTCCATTATTTGCCATGTTTCTGTTGTCTCTAACAACAGGGTGTGTTTTTCTTTCTCCAGACTAACAAGGGGGATGAGCTCTCCAACCGGATCCAGAATACCTTAGGCAATTATGATGAAATGAAAGACTTTTTAACTGATAGATCTAATCAGAGTCATCTCGTTGGTGTTCCCAAACCTGGGGTTCCTCAGGCTCCTGTGAACAAGATCGATGAACATTTTGTTGCAGATTCAAGAGCCCAGCCCCAGCCCTCATCTGTTTGCAGCACTGCATCTTCCACACCAGCAGCTGTCCCTGTGCAGCAGAGTAAGAGGGGCACCATGGGCTGGCAGAAGGCTGGGCACCCGCCGCCTGATGGCCAGCAGAGAGCAAGTAAGCGTGGACACAGGTTGATTGATTTGAACAGATCTGCTAATCCAAAGAACCATAATAAAAAACCTAACCACTGTGTGTCAAGCCCCTCATCCTCACCTTCCTCTTCTTCTTCTTCTTTCAACTCAGCACAACAGGGCTCTCTCAGGACCTTGCTTGGAGATGGTGTTGGCAGGCAGCAGCCACGGGCCAAACAAGTGTGCAATCTAGAGGTGGGTCTTCAGATCCAGGAAAGACCACCTAATATGCCAGCCAAGCACAGCAGCAGTGGGCACTGTGTTCAGAACTTTCCTCCATCCCTGGCTTCAAAACCCAGCCTGGTTCAACAGAAACCGACCGCATATGTGCGGCCAATGGACGGCCAAGATCAGGCTCCTGATGAGTCTCCAAAGCTTAAGTCTTCCACAGAAACCAGTGTGCACTGCGCGTCATATAGGGGAGTCCCTGCCACCAAGCCGGAGTCCACCAGAGCCAAGGCCAAGCTTGCCAAGTTCAATATCCCCAAACAAGCAGAGGTAAGCCTTTTCTCCTTACTGCTTACATGCATGAGTAGTTCTGTGTGACTACCTCACAGTTGTGAATTCAGTTTTCATGTTTCTTTACTTCAGTGTGTGACTGACTTCATGTGGTAGGATTGCAGCGGTCCATAAGGAAGAATATATGCATAAATAATGCGTTCTTGAAATATCAAATTGATTATAGTCAGAATTTTAAAAATTCTAACAAATGTAATTTTGTGTGTGTCTCATTTAGTTCAGGAAGGAATGTCTCCTTGAATTTTGTTCAAGGGATATTTTGTAAACAAGCCAGTGTCAATGGAGATATTAGATACTAAAAATAAAAGTACTTTAAAAGCTGTAATTTTTAGCCCTGACTGATATAACTCAGTGGTTCAGGCATCAGTCCCACAAAGCTAATGGTCGCTAGTTTGATTCCTGGTCAGGCATGTGCCTGGGTTGAGGTTTGTTCCCTAGTCAAGGCGCCTGCAGGAGGCAACTGATCAACACTTCTATCCTTCCTTCCCCTTCTTTCTAAAAATAATATCTTTTTAAAAAAGTTACAGCCCTGACTGATGTGGTTCGATGGATTGGGTGGTGTCCTGCATACAGAAAGGTTGCCCATTTGATTCTTGGTCAGGGCGCAGGCCTGGGTTGTGGGCCAGGTCTCTGGCTGGCAGTCTTTGAGAGGCAGCCGCCAGTCAGTGTGCCTCTGTGCATCGATGTTTCTTTCTCTCTTTCTCCCTCTCTCTAAAATAAATAAAGTTAGTATGTAGGCAAGATAATTTCTTATGTAAAAGAGTTAAAAAATGTTACATTTTGGTCAATTTTGAAATGTTCCTATACAAACTTTACGAAGTAAAACTCAGAATGATTTTGAAAGTAATTTTTAAATGATTCATTGCTGATTATGGTGAATATTCAAATGTATCAGATGCCCCATCCATATAATAGTATTTAAGATCCAGGTTCCTTGGTGTTAATTCAGTAAGGACTCCCTCTGTCCTGTAAAAATTATCTTAGGTCATATAAAGAGAATGAAACTTTTTATTTCACATTCTCCTGATTTGCATTTTGACTTTATTTAAATGTGAAGATTGAATGTATGGAATATTAGAATTTAAAACAAGCAAGTCACATAGTCACAGAGATAGCAAAGAGGCCATGACTAGTAACTTGAATAGAAATCTGGATGGAAAATGAAGTTTTGTTGTAGAGAAGCACATTTCGTATTATATTCTTGATTGATGACAGTTGTCAAGAGCACATGAATAAGAAATATGACTGCACATGTTTTTCTTTTGCTGTGATATGGTGTATAACTGAAATAAAATGTGAGTTCTAGAATGTTGTGCTTAAGAACTGTTCAAGTTTTTTTTTCTTTTTGGCATATTCTTTTTTAAAGATGGAGTAACATTGTGGCCAGAATAGTCTTTGTATCTTAATTTGATTTAATAACCAAATGAAGCGAAGAATTTAACATATTTTTTTGAGTATCTGACAATGCTAAACTTAACAATTTTTGAGCTCTCATCTCGGAAAGCATCATGCACCAGCTGAGAAATCAACATATTACTGTTAGAGAAGACATTTTTTTTAACTTTGAGATACACAGGTTCTTATGAAGAAATTAGTGATGTATATACCAATAACCAGTAACATCTTTTGATAATTCATTGATAATGGATCCGAGAAAGTGTGCATTAGGAATCAATAGAAGAAAAAAATGTAACTTCTGCAAGAATTTACGTTCCTAAAGTTTGTAGGGAACATACATGGATACCACCTTACAAAACTGAATTCATCAAGCCCTTTGATGAATTTTTGTTATTGTCATCAAATGACCGGCAATGGCCAGAAAAAAAAAAGCATGGTTTATCCTTGAACAGAGGTGACTGCAGCCATCAGGAATCCCTTTGTCATTTTAATCCAGATTGATATCTTGCTAAAATGATTTTTATGTACCAAAGAAACTTCAAATTTATTTCATAATAATTTCTTTATTTTGGGATCTAATGAGTTGACAAAGCTCTGGTTAGAAGCCATGTTTGATCACCAATCCAGCTCATCAACTAGATAGTTTTCATGAGTTTTTTGGGGCATGTTGTTAATAATGAGGACACTCTCAGGATGCCCTTACAGGACCCCTGGTGTTTGGTAATCACAGGAGGAGGGAAATGCCTGAGATAGAGTCAGACTGACAGAAATTAGAGCTTTGATACAGGAAGTGTTTCACTTCCCCATGTATAATGACATTGAACCAGTCAGCCTGTTTCTTCCCAACATTCTACACCAAACACTTCAAAGAGCACAATCACGAATTGATAGGAAAGAGGTAAGAACTGTTGTTCATAATACAAAGTTACAATTGGTGGATTTTTTTTTACAGTGCTTACTTTAGTAGAAAGCTTTGCATTTTATGGAAAATAGGGTAGTTTGAATCTTGTTAACACTGTCGTGTTTAATCAGTCCACTACCTTACTAAAGAAATGGCTCTTTCCAGTTAGTAGCAGGGTGGTAACCTGTAAATTACATTTCCCAACCTCCAGACTCAGAGGGGTTTTTTTTGTTTGTTTGTTTTTACTCTAAGGAGGTAAGAAATACCTTTTGGCAGCTATATAATTTTACAGGGCAATTTAATAAAATCGACATTCTTAACATAGAAACTAAAGAATTTTACCAACCTGTCAGATTTTACTTTTGAGGGAATATTTGCTTTTATTTTTTGGAGAGAATAAAATAATTTTTAAAATATCAATGCCTGTTTTTTTGTTACACATATACCACCTGTATGAAAATACCCTCTCAGTAGTTGACTAATCTCTAGTGAAGTGGAGAATGTGTTTTTTAGGGAAATTGACAGAGGAAATGACCTGAAGGGAGCTTGTATTTCTTGACAATACTTTTTTAGGATGATAGCTATAGAGCAAGACTTTGACAGTGTGAAGAATTTGGGAGCTAAAAGGAAGTGTTAGGGGAAAACGGCAACGACAGGAAAGGTACAGATACAGTTGTGTGGCGTTGTGTAGGTATGTTCCTCATGAGAAAATCAAGTCAATGACTAGGTATGGTGTGATGTGAGACATTATAAAAAAATCTAAGCTGTGATCTCTGCTTCCAAGAAATTTATATGAATGGAATAAATTAAATGCCAGCACTTAGCTTATACTTTGCAATTTCTGTCACTTAAAGTCCAAACTAAATTTAAAATTATCTTTCTAGCTCTAGGACAATTCTCTCATTTTCATAATCCTTGTAGAAAATATTCTACATTATTTTTAAAAATTGAGAATTTGTGAATCTCTTTTGCCTGATTTTATACTTATAAATTCTTTATTCTTTCCCTTATAACACCTGCACTGTATCTGCTGCCATGGCAAGTTATTTCTCATTATTCTTCAGTCTTCTATAATAAGTAATTAGTGTAGAAAAATTTAGTGCAATTTGATGTGGAAGCTAAAGACCTCAAGGGAATTCCCTAACTGATACACCTGCCTCCTGGCTGGCCTTTCTTAGCTCATTTTTGTGTTTAATGAAAAACATATTTTTGTTGTTATAGCCAAGTCTTTTACTCTTGATGCCATCCCTCATTAAGTGGGCCTTCCCTGGAGTGCCACATGGGAGGGTGACTACTGTTAGGTGAGAGTCAGGGGACTTAACAAATGATTGAAATGTGTGTTCTAGAATGTTCTAGGGTAGAACACACTAAATCTTATTTCTAGTTGATGTGAATTATTTTTTGTTTCACACACAAACACAAAATCAATATTTTGCCTTTAACATGTAATTCAAGACGTGGTTATTGGAGACTGCCTAGAGTGCCAGATACAGGTTTTGTGGGACCCACAATATATACTGTTTTGGGGGTCCTCTTTAGAAAAAACAGAATAGGAAAACATCTTGCACTTGACATTTTTCCAAAATTATATATTAGCACATCCTAGGTCCCCTCCTGGGGCCTTGGAGAAACCTCTATTCAGGAGGCCCTGGAGCAGCTGTGTCATTAGCTTCCCAGTATATCTGTCTTTGGCTCATGGAACAATGATAAATTATTATTAAAATGATAATTTTAGATTTGAAAAGAGTGCTTTATATTAGCCTCAAACTTCATAGAATTTAACAATGATGCTAGGTGATGTAGGCAAGGCAAAAATGAGACAGTACTATGAAACAGTCTAATATGCAATGCTATTGAGACAAAGTATGGGTCTCAGAGGCTGTGAAATTGTTTGACAAGGTTACAGTTTCAGCAGTGGTATTCCAAAACATACACAGTTTAGTCTCTGTTAGCTGTTAATTTAATAAGTAGCTGTGATTTGAAACTGTACTCTTGCAGAGGGTTCTGATAGCTGGAAATAGAATGCATTTGAAAAGCCAGAGAAGGAAGGAAACCAGTGGCTACTGCCCTTACTTAGTGATAAGGAAAGAAACCCCTAACTTTGACTTCCCGTGAATAGACTGTGTATGAGGAGTTTTCGTTGTGGTTAAGAATTCATCCTCAAAAACGGAGTAACCATTTTTGGTTGATCAAACTTTTATTTGTTAATATAAGTAATTAAATAGTTTAAGATCTATTGATTAATCATCGTGTTTTCACGATGGGCATTTTAAAATCACTATTTATATGAGGAATAAGAACATAAAGCCAAAGTATAGTGATTCTACAAAATAGCTTCCTGGAAAAGCAATTAACTGATTTTTTTTAAGTTCATAGAAGATAAATGGTGTAGGCTTCCTATTTGCTGTTACTCTTGTGTATGAAAGTAGATTTCTTCCACATTAAAGTCGGCACCAGTCTGTAGGACAGAAAAGGCATCTGCAAAGCAATGTCTACGTTATGTATTTGTGCCAGTCCAAAGTTCTTAATTACATTTGAGATGTCTAATGTTTTCAAATCCAGCTATGCTGTTTGATTGTGCGTTGATGAAATGAGGGTGAGTGGCTAGCTTGGAGACTCAGTTTCCCTGTCTGTTGCAGACCCAGCCTCCCCATCACCCTCATCTCCATTCTCCTTCACCCACTGCAGACAGAAGCCAAGGCCTGCCAGTCAGGTGACTTCATAACAGCACCGGTGGTTATGCTCTGCACATCCTCCTGTCTGCACAATGCACATACTCCATTCTCTTCCTGAGAATGTGGGCAGCTTGTGCTGTGTAGACTGAGAACAGTGAAGACTCAAAACTTTGATCTCAGATGCTAGATGAAAGTACTTGTTTTCCTGATTGTAGAGGGGTCATTCTGAAGGTCATCATGAAGGCTGGCAAGTGGAAATGTTTCCATATTTTTTAGTACTTTTATATGTAGCCAGCAGGGCCCTTAAGATAAGGCACTTAATCACTGAAAAATTTGAAGAATGCATATTAAAATGTGTCCTGTGGTGTGAAGGTGCTGGTGCCCTGTTCCTTCCCCTTTCCCTCAGGGTTCCTACAGAGTAGTGTTCTCGCTGTAAGGTAGGAAGGAGGTGGCTCCCAGAGCTGAAGGCATTGTGAACAGGCTCCAGGCCCCAGGGGGAGGCTGTGAGCAAGCCCCACGCCGTGTTCCCTGCATATCTCCTTGGTTCTCATAAAGCTTTCTCTCTCAGAAAGCATCTGGACAGATTAAGGCTGTTTTCCTTTAAACTACAATCTTATGTGTTGATCAAGAGCCCGGGGCTAATCAGAGCCTGGAGCCTCTCAGTATTTGGAGCCACTTGAAAAGATGACGAATGATCCAGCAATGCTCCCACCCTGGAAAAATGTCACTGGACAGTTCAGTGAGAAATCCTTCTTCTTTTGTAGTTTATCTTTCCTTGGTTGGAAATTGTGTGTGAGCACAGCGGAACAACCTTGGTTCTGCAGACCTGCAAGGACTGGGTTCAAATCTTTCCTTTACTGCATATGAGCTGTGTGGGTGGGAGCAAGTTATTTAACTTTGTTGGGCCTCAGTTTCCTCAGGTGTGAAGGGGAGAAATTGATAATATCTGCTTAGGAGAGTTATCGCAGGGAGAAGTAAATGAGACAAAGCATGTAATGTGCTTAGCACACTGATAATGTAGTAAGCATTCAGTAAATATTGCCTGTATTATTCTTACTAGCAAAACCTCTGAAACAGCAATAGCAAACAAAATGTGAAAAGTAGATATTGGAAGTGGGTGTGTGTGTGTTTGTGCATGCATGCTACATTTCTCCTTAGAGAAAGGAAAATGAAATTCTGAAAGTTCTTTTGTATTTGTTAGAAATAACTGAAGTCTTTGAAGATGAGGGTGATCTTGGATTAATATAGCAAAGCCTGAGTGACCTGACTCCCTTATTTAATGCTTGCCCCTCCCATCCCCTCCCTGAGCTTTTGTTGATGAGGCTGAGAAAGAGTTGTCTCTCTGTGTAGTTGGCTTTTCTAAGCTATTATCTATATGGAACAAATCATACCTGAGCTGTATCCCCAGTTAAATGAAATACACAATCAACAAGATTTGGGCTGAGGAAAAAAATGTTAATATTTTCAGGTAGTAGGTTTTTAGAATGACTCACTGAAACAGAGCTCTTTGAAGCCACAGGATGCTGAATAGCAGGTTTAACTGGGCTGAGTAGTGGAATTACTTACGTGATTAGCTGGTGTTAGCAGTGCTTTTCTGGTATATGGAAGTGGACTGTCCCTGCTGCTCAGGATCCATCTCTCTGCCATAAACGGGCTGGTTTTGGGGCAGAATAAGGACTGTGATTGCTGCTGCTAGACTCTCTGAGTGATTCTCACTCCGTTTGCTACCCAGATGACCTTGTGTCTCATTGGCTTTATTTGCAACAAGGAATCATGGTTGTACCTTTATTAGTTTGCCGGGCTGCTACAACAAAGTACCACAGGTTGGCTGGCTTAGAACCACAGAGATTAATTGTCTTACAGTTCTGGAGACAATTCTTGATGTCTCACGGTTCTTGATTTCAGCTAAAAGTGAAATCAAGGTGCCAGGAGGTTTGGTCTCCTCTGAGGTTGTGAGGGAAGTCTGGTTCAGTCCTCTTTCCTGGGCTCATGGGTGGCTGTCTTTTCTCTGTTGTCTGTATGTCCTCTCCCCTCCATTGTGTGTCTGTCGGAACTGCCCCTTCCTATAAGGTTTTCAGTGGTACTGGGTTAGGGCCTACCCCAATGACCTCCTTTTAACTTGATTATCTTTGTAAACACTATTTCCATTTAAAATTTAAAATGTGAGGGACACAGTTCAAAGTAATAGCACCTATCAATAGCATTTCACTGGCTACTTAAGAAGTTAATACTTGTATAGTGCTTAGAATAGTGACTAGCACATGATAAGCACTGTGTGAAATCCACAGTAATAATAACTCATAATAGTTAGTATAATTATTTATATTAGCTCTGTTTGTTTTCACATTTACCTCCTAATGGGCTCAACTCTAGATGGTTTGAGATCTCAGGATTCAGAAATTGAGGTTAGGTAGATGAATTTCACTAAAGTATGAATGCCTCAAAGGGAAGGATTTTTGCTTCGTTTTTACTTTTTAATTTAATGAAATATCCCTAACTGTGCCTGGCACATGTTTGGTGCTCAGCACATATTTGTTGAATTAGTTCATCAGTCCAAGGATATGAATGAAGGGATTCACTCCCCTCTAATCAGTGACCTCCTCTCGTTGGGGCCTTAGTAATTCCTGCCATACCTTTATGGGAAAAAAGGAGTCAAATACTTCTAATATATAATTTATAGCTGCTGTTACAGAGAGAAATAGGAACCGTATTTACGGATGTGTGTAAACATAGCCCATGTAAAATAAACTGTATTGCTCCCTGGCTTGGGGGCAGTGTGTTGTGTGCTGAGTTCTATGTTCTTTGGCAAAGAAGGTGGTAGGAGCAGGAGTGCGGATGCTGGGGAAGGCGGCCGGCAGGGGAGGGCCCAAATTTTCAGACTTCCTGCCATATGAATTATGTTTTGATAGATTTAAAATAGCCTAGACTACATAAAGTTCTTAGGGGTACCCCTTGATTCCAGTGGAGTCCTGAATCCCAGAATATCCTCTGGGCCTTTTTCTGTGCATGTCATTATGTGCTTCATTGATCTGATTTCTGTCACGATATTTGTTTCACTTATTTATGGTAATGCACTGTTTCATACTTTATGCTAACATAGTCCAGATATTTATCCAGAGCTCTGTTTATTTGTTGTCTTGCAGACATATCCTTCAAAAATGTTGCTGGTTACATATCACTGGGGTCCACAGGCTCTTGGCATGATTTAATATCCAGTAAATGGTTGACCCCTTAGCTGTGCAACGGAATGGTAAACAGTGGAAAATAGATAAATGTATGCATTTGGCTATTTTTACAAGCCCTGACAAAAAAATAAAGACCCCCCCACCCCATTTTTAGATGCCTTGAAAATCTCATGGACAGCATCAATGATGGGCATCAGTTTGACTATCTGTCATATCTCTTTCAAGTCTCACCCTTTCTGTGTTCAAATCCCACAGCTCAGAGGGAACTTAGAACCTCCCAGATAGCCCTCCCATCTTTGGTGTGGCTCAGTGGATTGAGTGCCAGCCTGTGAACCGAAGGGTTGCTGGATCCATTCTCAGTCAGGGCACATGCTTGGGTTACAGGCCAGATCCCCAGTAGGGGGCACATGAGAGGCAACCACACATTAATATTTCTCTCTTTCTCCTTCCCTTTCCCTCTCAAAAAATAAATAAATAAAATCTTTAAAAAAGGAGGAGAGGATCCCACATCATTTAATGGACTTAAAGTAAGTTTTGTGTAGATATGATATTCTCCAAGGAAAAATTCTTAGATATCCATCTAATTTATAAATCCAAAATTAACAAAAGGTTTTCATTATAATCTTCTGTGAATTTTGTTCATGTTCTTTACCCATTTTTCCTGTTGAAATATTTATATTTTTTTTACTGAATTATGAGTTCTTAAGAAAGGTAAGAAAACCTTTCTTAAATATATTAAAAACAATTTTCCCACTTTGTTGATGAACCTTTGTTTATAACAGAGAAATTAAATTTTGTATCTCTTCTCTTTTGATTTCTTCCTTTGTAATTATGGTTAAAAAGGCTGTTTCTATATGTGTAATAAAGAGTTAAATCTGACATGAAACTGTAAAGAACTTGAAAAATTAACTATCTGGAATAGATTTTGATATAAGTTGTTTCTACCTATTTGTTTATTCTTTTAATAGTTAGATTTCAGTATAACTGATTTATTAGTCCATCTTTTCTTTATAATATTACTAAGAAAAAAGATAAATACACCATCTTTATGGAATTATGGTATAAATATAGGTAGGGGTCCTAGAATACAATTTCTTGTGAAACTGGAAATCAATTAAATCTGAATGCTCCAGCTTTTAAGATCTAGTGTAAGCTCCACCACTTCTGCAGTCCGATCCAGCCACTGAAGAGCTTCCTTTCTTCTGTACTCCCATTGTGTTGACATTTGTTATATTGCCATGTGTTATTGTTTACTTTTCTTTGTGTCCTTCTGCTCTCACAGACCTATTGTAAGTACCCTGAGTACGGGTCCCCTTTGCATTCATGTTTGCAACATCTTCTAGAATAGGGTCCTATTAAATAGGTACTGAATTATTTTTTCCCTGAGGTCTCAACATTACATTTCTGCACCTCAAAAACAGAAAGACAAACCTATTTTATCTTGTTTGAATGATGTTAGGTAAATCAATGGCGAAAATAAAAAATAAACACTAGAGTGAAGTACAGGCATAGCATATAATCTGACCCGGGCTGCTTCTCCACCTACTTCCAGACTAGTTGCTGTTTCCTAACTGTCTCATTTTCTTTCACACTTTGCTCTCTTTGCTTATGCCCAGAGTATTCTCCTTTCCAAGTTTGCCTGTCAGATTCTTCCTTCAAGGCTAGTTCCTCTTATATTGAAAATAATAATACTTGGAAGTTAGAAAGTCACCACTAGAATTGATCATTGTTAATCCATTGGTGTATTTGCTTTCCATCTTAATTCTTCTTCTTTTCTCTTTAGTTACTCATTGTTTTTCTTTCAACGGTTACATATTCGTTTAAGTAATTTAAATAATGAAGAAAAATTAAATTTAAAAATCAACTGAAATTCCAGCATCCAGGGAGAAAAATATCACAAATACAAGATGAACTTCATTCCAGATGATATTCTCTCTCTCTTTTCATCTCTTTCTCTGTCTTTATATTTCTTTGGTTTCATCAGATTTGGAGCCTCTCTTGAGCTTTGATATATATTTTTCTAAAATACCCATCTTGTTACTTCTTGTAGATGGTTTGCTCTTTCTGCATGAATATCTAAAGAATGATTTCTTTGAATTTTTGTAGCTTAACCAAAATATGTCTCAGCATTGAGTATTTTCTAAAACATGGAGTGCTCTTTCAATCTTTCAATATTAGTTCATTCTACTAGTTCAAGGGGATTTTTGTGTGTTGTGTTTGCACACGTGGTTTGGGTATACTATTTTTTATTTACCTCCTAAGGGACTTACCCTCACATTGAATCTTTTCCTTTCATATTGTTGAGTTCCTTTCTAATTGCTTTAACCTGTGTTTTATTCACCTGCACACACTACTGTTTTCCTAAGCCTTTTCTCTATGTCAGTAATTCAGTTTTTAGTGTCTGTTCTGTTTCTTAGGATCTATAATTTTTTCATTAGTTTTATCCCATGATCATACAGTTTTGTTTTAAAAAATTGTGCCCTCCCCAATGATTCCTTAAGCCATTCCTTTCTAAGAATTTACTACATTTTAATGATAAGATTAATTTATTGTCATAATTCAAAGTTTTGTTTTTCATGCAAAAAACTAAAAATCAAACTTTACTTACACTATTAACTTCTTTTAATGGGCATTTTGCAGTACCAAGAAGAAGCATCTGTATTACATATGAATGACTGGTGCTGCTTCAAGCGATGGATTCCAAAAACACTGGGTTAAAAACAAGGCGAAAGTTTATTTTTCTTTCATTATAAATCTAAGGTTGTATATTGCCCCTGTTCTGTGACATTCTGTCATGGTTCTGGGCTTCATATTTTTTCTTTAGTTGCTATGTCACCTATAGGAGTGTTATGCTTAGCCCCATGGTCCAAGATGGTCCATGCCCTCAGGACGAGGGAAGGGGAGGAGAGGGCATATCTTGCTGTTTAAATGTTCAACCTGGAAGGATCATAAACCACTTTCTCTTACATACCATTGGCCAGAAGTAGTCACCTGACTCTCTTTAGCTTCAGAGAAGAAAGACTGAGATATGTATCCATCCATTATGCTGTGTCACCATGTGCCCAGATAAAATTATTTATCATTATGGAAGAAGACGTGAATGGCTATTACAGAAAAATAAGCAGCTTATAGCAGCTATTACTTTATATCAGTGGTTGTCTGTTTAAGGGTTTATGTCATGACTTTTGTAGCTATTCAAGGGGAGGAACTGTTCCCGCATCCTTATTTTCCCACAGTGCCTGAGTTCANTGTTTTTCATGCAAAAAACTAAAAATCAAACTTTACTTACACTATTAACTTCTTTTAATGGGCATTTTGCAGTACCAAGAAGAAGCATCTGTATTACATATGAATGACTGTTTGGTGCTGCTTCAAGCGATGGATTCCAAAAACACTGGGTTAAAAACAAGGCGAAAGTTTATTTTTCTTTCATTATAAATCTAAGGTTGTATATTGCCCCTGTTCTGTGACATTCTGTCATGGTTCTGGGCTTCAGATTTTTTCTTTAGTTGCTATGTCACCTATAGGAGTGTTATGCTTAGCCCCATGGTCCAAGATGGTCCATGCCCTCAGGACAAGGGAAGGGGAGGAGAGGGCATATCTTGCCGTTTAAATGTTCAACCTGGAAGGGTCATAAACCACTTTCTCTTACATACCATTGGCCAGGAGTAGTCACCTGACTCTCTTTAGCTTCAGAGAAGAAAGACTGAGATATGTATCCATCCATTACGCTGTGTCACCATGTGCCCAGATAAAATTATTTATCATTATGGAAGAAGACGTGAATGGCTATTACAGAAAAATAAGCAGCTTATAGCAGCTATTACTTTATGTCAGTGGTTGTCTGTTTAAGGGTTTATGTCATGACTTTTGTAGCTATTCAAGGGGAGGAACTGTTTCCCGCATCCTTATTTTCCCACAGTGCCTGAGTTCAACATATAATCAGTGTTAGTAATTTTTTTGTTGAATTGTTTTGAATTATAAAATGACACAGTCTGTGTAATTTTTTGGATTTCTGAAAGGATGAGGTGTATAAACTCATAAGTGTTTTAGAACATTCTAGAAATTTTTGACAAAAGGAAAAAGGCTCCCTGTTATATTATTCTAGTTTGATAATTGTTCCTGAAATCAATGATAGCTGCAAAGTACATGAATTTGATGGAAGTAAGTATAGTATATATATCCATTACTGTAGGCTTTTCTTACTCAGTATGAAAATGTCTTAGGATAATAAGTGGATTCCTATCTAAATTCATGAGTTTTCTTATGACATTTGGACTAAGCCTGAAATGGATTAATCTTTTTCTGATAAAGTTTCTTAAGCTGTGATTTCTCTAGTGACTACATTTAATTAGATATTTTTTTAAAAACTGCTTATCTTTATGCCAACAGGTTTTGTGACTGCATTTTTCTCCTGAGCAGTATTTCACAGATTAAATTGCTGGCAGAAGTAAATAAATATACGAAAGTATTTAGTAAATCATAATATCCTTAGATTAGAAATTAACAACATTCCCACATTTAAAATGAAAAATAGATATTTAAACTTAAATTTAAAGGGCAGAGATAGGTAAGATAGTATAAAGATATAAACAGTTCAGTGAAAAATTCATTTTGCTTTTTCAAGTAGTGTATTTTCCCCTAGAAAATGGCTATGCTTCTTTTTAGTGGAAAAATTCCATTTAATCTGCAAGGGCCAAAATATTTTATTGTAAGGTTCTGAAGGTTTTAATTAAAGACTTGAGTTTTCTTTTTGTAAAATACTGTACATCACTGTAAGATTCTACAACTCCGGTGTATTGACATTCTGACTCAGCTCCCTCCCGCCAGGTGTTGGAATGCAGAGAGACTTGCAGGCCTTGTAACTGTTCAACAGGCAAGATTAATTTAACCTGTTCTTTTAGTGGATGGGAACTATGGAGATTGATCTGGAAACCCCAGATAACCTTTTGTACAGACCAGAGCAAGAGAATTTCTGAGTTTCTTGAATTACTAAAACCCAGTATGGAAGGAAGATCAACGATTGTCAGATTGCCTAAAGGCATAAAGTTTGTAAAGGGTTTTTTTTTTCTCAGTATTGTTGTTTCCTAGAGCACAGCAAATTTTTAGAAGAGACTTTTACCCTCCAGAATTTCCCTTAGTTCCATCAAATTGGAAGTAAAATGATTTTGACCTTCTTCTCTTAATCCCTTCTCCTTCTCCAGTAAACTTCAAGTAAAGAGTATGTAGAGATAGGTGAGTCAGGTAAACGCTCTGGGAGAAAAAGTAGGGGTTCAACTGGTTTTGGAAAGAGTCAGTTGGGGCTCATCTGAGTGTCTGGTTCAAGTTTCTGGCATGTATTTGAATGTGGGAGCTCGGGATAGGTAGGACGGGGGAGCGTAACGGGGAGAAAATGGGGACAACTGTAATTGAACAACAATAAAAAAGAATTAAGGTAAAATGAGGCTGTTAGGGTAGGTTCTCATCCAATATGACTGGTGTCTTTAAAAGAAAAGATATTTAGATACATTCAAGCACAGAGGAAAGACCGTTAGAGTAAGAAGGCTATCTACGAGCCAAGGAGAAAGCCCCTCAGAAGAAACCAGTCCTGTTGACACCTTGATCTTGAAAGTCCAACCTCCAGAATTTTAAGAAAAAAAATTTCTATAGTTTAAGACACTCATTCTGTAGTACTTTGTTATGGAAGTCCTCACAGATTGGTATCTTTGGTGCCTCGGTGGTTAAATGTCATTCAAGCTTTAGTCAGTGTTGTTTTTCCAGCTGCTTTCTGAGCAGTTTCATTGTAATGGTTTAAATTCAGGTTGACTTAACAGTACGTGCCATGTTCTCACTGGAACTTGATGTCCCAGAATCACGTCCATTCTTTTTCTGTGTGTATACCATATTCTATTGATTGACCTCAAAAGTCTCTTACATTCTTTCAAATCTTAGTGCTACCTTATTATCTAACTATTTCATGTTCATACTAACTTTTCTAGCTTTTGAATGTTCAGCTAATCAACTTCTTTTAACTCTGAGCAGCATTATTTGATTAATCACCCTAAATTTTTAGTTTCATTAGATTCTTTTAAAAAATATTTATTTATTTATTTACTTATTTTTAGAGGGGAAGGGAAGGACAAACAGTGGTAGAGAAACATCAGTGTGTGATTGCCTCTCATGCATCCCCCACTGGGGACCTGACCTGCAACCCAGGCATGTGCCCTGACTGGGAACCAAACCAGCAAACTCTTGCTTCACCGGCCCACGCTCAATCCATTGAGCTACACCAGCCAGGGCTTCATTATTTTCTTTACCAGCTAAAAATACTGGCAAGTTTCCTATTCCATGCAGGATATAGAACAGACATTTTTAAAATATATTTTATTGATTATGCTATTACGTTTGTCCCATTTTTCCCTTTATTCTCCTCTAACCTGTGCCATCCCTCCCACCTGCCTTACCCACCTCCCTTAGTTCCTGACCATGGGTCATACATGTAAGTTCTTTGGCTTCTCCATTTCCTATACTTAACCATTCTTCCCATCTGTTTTGTGCCTACTACTTATGCTTCTTATTCCCTGTACCTTTTCCCCCATTTTCTTCACTCCTCTTCCCTACTGATAACTCTCCTTGTGATTTCTATTTCTGTGATTCTGTTCCTGTTGTAGTTTTTTAAATTATTTTTTAGGTTAGGTTGTTGATAGTTGTGAGTTTGTTGTCATTTTACTGTTCATATTTTTGATACTCTTTTCCTTAAGTTTTTTAAAAATATTTCATATAATAAGGGCTTGATGATGATGAACTCCTTTAACTTGACCTTATCTGGAAGCACTTTATCTGCCCTTCCATTCTAAATGATAGCTTTGCTGGATAGAGCAGTCTTGGACATAGGTTCTTTTCTTTCATGACAGCTCTTTCTTGCCTGCAAGGTTTCTTTGGAAAAACCAGCTGATAGTCTTATGGGAACTCCCTTGTAGGTAACTGTCTCCTTTTGTCTTGCTGCTTTTAAGATTCTCTCCTTATCTTTAATATTATCCTTATCTTATATTCAATTAAGTGGCAGCTACTGGGATCTCAGTAATAACTGCGCTGCGGTCTCCCTTTCCCTGGCATCTTTGTCTTGAATGAGGCTGGTGCTTCACTCAGATTAGACACTTGGTACTGTGTGTCCACTGGCTATGATGGATGATAAGACCGTTGTTGATGTAGGATTTTGCTTTTCTTGATCACCCTTCCAAGAATTCAGGCTAACTGCATGATATTCTAATGAAATACATTTTAATTCCATCAAGAAAAAATAGCAACAATTGCTAACACACTCATATCAGAGCAATTAAAATTTGAAAGAGAACATGTTAAAGTGGCAAAATGCTTTTCTAATATGTTAATGATCTTATTCAAGTGAATTGTTTTCTTTTATTTGCATTCTCAAATGACTTAGAAATAAGTAAAATGAAAGAGAGTATCATATTTTGAACTAATTTTCAACCTTCTAATTTCATAGAATGAAAAATAATATAATTTTGATTAAAATTTACAAGTGGACTTTTCAGGCTTCTTTTCAAACCTAAGCCCCTGATTCTTCCTTTCTTTTTTAGTTTTCAAATAATTATTGGGCTAGTTGCAAGGAAGACTAACTGCCTATAAGACTTTAGTCAATTCTCTTAATTGCTTTGGCCTTCAGGTATATTTAGTTAGACCCTATTCTGTTCCAAACATGTTTTGGTTGTTCAGCATAGCAGCGACTAAATATAATACAGAATATTGTCCGGCTCAGCTCTACATTCTGTTCTTGATAAAGTAAAAGAGAACCATTTACATTACAGTATAACCTAAACATTATAATAAAATTACAATATAAACACCTTAAGATTATAGTATAAAAATGTCACATGTCCACGTGGGATGATTAATTAATTTTGTATAGCTATTTTGGATTTTGTGCTCTTTTTTTTCTATTCGTTTTCCTGGGGGGACTTTATCCGTTTCTATGACTTTACATATTACCTGATAATAATATGCATCTCTCATCCTGACCGTCTAAGCTGTAAAGCCTTATTTCTACCTGTTTTCTTGAAGTGCCCATATGGATGTTTTAGTGTACTGGAAATGAGCAGCTCTGATCATTGCTGCTCTGCAGAGCAGGCTCCTTCTCTCCCCAGGGGTCTAAGTTAGAACCTTGGCATCATTCTCGTTCTCTGCTCCCAGCATTCCACCTCTACTCCACCACTGACTCCTTTTAATCTTATCAAGAAAGTCGCTTGAGTGGGATCCCCCTCATTCCTGTGTTCCATCACCTCTTGGCTTCTTGCCATTAATCTCTTTCAGACTTAGTTTCACAACCACATCACTACAGACTTGCATGGCTAAACACCTATTTTTTCTAATGAGGAGGAAATGAAAAGGAAAAACTAAATCTGATAATTTTGCAGCTTTGCTCCAACACCCCTTTGTCTCCCTACCTTCCTAGAGCAGCTTTCAGTGTTGTCCTGTGCATTGTGCCGAAGCTCGGTTTTGTCAGTAGTTCTGTAAAATGGTGTTCAAGTTAAACCGACCTTTACTGCCATGGTTGTCAGCCCTGTTGATACCCAATATATGTTATGAATCTCCAAAAGGAGGCTATCAGATGTAGTGTTTTCCCAGCTTGCTTGATCACAAAACATTTTTTGCAAAGCAACTCATGGAATTAGCATTGTGAGAAACAGACACTAGAAAATACTAACCTAGAAGATAACAAATCTAGGTATTTGGGTCCAACATATAGCACACTTCACAATCTTACATAAACATTTTAGCTTTAACTTCATGACTCTGAGCCCAGTACACTACACTTTAGCCACTCAGAACTGGACTGCTGTCCTAACATGCCGTGGGCTTTTATCCTGCTTTGCTTTTACAGTTAATGTCTCCATCCCAGAAATCTGCATCCACTCACCCCACACCATCAAGGCTGCAGTCACTAAACCTTCTTTATCATCTCTGTGAAACCTCTACTTCTCATAGAATGAGCTGCTTTTTCTATGTTCCTCCAAAACACTACTTGTCCCCCCATTCATTATCCATTTGTCTATCCATCCATTCATTTGTCTGTCCATCCGCCTGTTCTCCCATCACATATGTTTCCCATGTCCCAGTTTGTAAGTGCCTGATCAGACTGGCACCTTGTCTTACTCATCTCATATCCTTGGCACTGAGTACAGTGCAAAACATGCAGGTGCTGCACAATTAATGTCAAATTAAATTTTACAAGTGTTAGAAATCACATACCGCTTCTTTTTACAAAGGACGCGATAGTGTTTTATAAGCAAACATCTCAGGCTAGATAGAGATGGAGGAAGTAACATACTTTATATTATATACCCTGTCAGAATTCTGCCTGGACATTAAGTTCTTAAATACCAGAGAATACATTTTAAAAAGATATAGATAGTGCAAGAGTAAGCTCCTGAATAAAGCCTTCATTTGGGGTAGCAGATGATTGGTAGAAAAGTGTTTGCACTTTTGAGTGAATAGGAATTTGAAATCATGTAATTTCATCAAGGAAACATATCTAGTTTCCTTAAATTCTGGCTACAAAAGAGTTCTTTAAAAGAAATAAAATTTCTTTATATCAAAGAAATTTTAAAATTTCTTTATATCAAATTTTCTGGTATATCAAACAATGGGCATATATAATGGGCATTTTTATATGCCCATTGTTTGATATAAGCAAAGGTCCAAGTAACATTGCTTATTGCAGCTAACATTGAGAATAAATTAAAATTGAATGAGCCCTGCACTGTCCTAGGTCCCCAGCTTAATTTAAGAATGACATTAATGAAAGCAGCTGTGGATGGATCTAAACTAAGATTAACTTGACACACCAGCTCTGAATGTGCCTGTCTTTTAGTGGAATCAGTGCATGTGAAAGCAAAACCTAATGCTGCACTATTTTAGTGCACTTTATTATTTTTTAAAAGATTTTATTTGTTTTTACAGAGAGAAGGGAAGCGAAAGGAGAGGGAGAGAAACATCAATGTGTGATTGCCTCTTGCATGCCCCATGCTGGAGACCTGGTCTACAACCCAGGCATGTGCACTGAGTAGGAATCGAACCTACAACCCTTTGGTTCACAGTCCTGTGCTCAATCCATGGAGCCGCACTAGCCAGGACTATTTTAGTTCACTTTAGCAAAAACCAGTTTGTGGAGCATTTTGTTTTGGTAGGCATGTGTTCTCTAGGTCTTTCGCTTATAAATACGGACACCGCGTAGATTAATGCGAAGCCTATGGATAAAGTTTTCCATATCCCTTTCTTTCAAGTTTAATGGTTTAACATTGATTACTGTGTAAAATCAAGCTATCAGAAGAGAATTCAGCCGTTGCAACCATGTTGAAATAGATGAACAGACATAAAGGAAGAGGTCAGAGAGACCCTCCTTTCAGGGTAAAGAAAGTCTCTTTAATGCCTTTGACCCTGGTTCATGCATTGATGGTCACCATTTGAGAAGTGCAGCTGTGAAGCCACTTAAAGTAAAGCAGTGTGATTACGTTTGCAGTGATCAGCCTGTTTGTTTCTCAAAGAGCTAACTGGGATGAAAGTGTGGAAAACACTACCCTTGTCATCATTAGTAAGTTGACTTCTCCAGGTAATCTAATGGCTTCATGCTTATTTATAGCACAGTTTCAACTTCTGAAATTGTGATTCTAAATGAAAACTCTACCACTATTTAACCTACCAGTCAAACAGTACCAGATTCCCATTGGATATTTTGATGGTAGTAGTGTTTGGTGGTATTAGTATTAGAACTAGTAGGTCAACTTGGTAGACTAGGCATTAGCTTGCATTTTTTTGCTTTACATTATTTATTTACATTTGTGGATTTTCATAAGGATTCCTTTTCCTTAGGTAAAACTGTGTCATAATGTCATTTCAAAATGTATTTAGAACCACATTTTACTGATACCTACATGTTTATAACTGCTTCTTTGCTTTATAGTTGTGATAATGAAATAAAAAATGAAAGTTTATTTAACATTTACACTGTTTGGGAGATAATCAGTTTAATACGTTAGATGAGACTCTCCAAGAACATTGTGCTATTAGTTTAAGCTTAAACCTTAGACCAGTTTAGTCACTCAAAAAGTAAAACTTATGGCTTATTGAAGATTGCACAGAAGGACACCATTGTAACCATGTCAGGAAGTTCGTGAACACTGGGTGGGATCATGTGAAGAGGTTGTGACTAAAATTGGTGAACGGGTGCTTAAGTTTGACATTGAAAATCACAAAGTTCAGTGCATGTCTTGTTTATCTTTTAAATTTATTTTAAATTTTAAACTTCTTGTGGCAGTACAGCTCATGCAGAGAAGAGTGACCCTTGAAGAGTTTTTACAAAGTGAACACATCTGTGTAACTATTACCCACATTCAGAAATGTAGTGTTACCAGACTCCAAGAAGCCCCCTTGTGCCCCCTCCCAGGAACTGCTGCACTTACCCAAGAGTGACCAAGAGCTGGATTTCTAATAGCAAAGTTACTGTGCCCATTTTTATAATTTTTATTATTGGCTTCTGTTCAGTATTGTGTCTGTGAGATTCATCTGTATTGAGTGACTTGTAGATTGCATGTTCTGGTTGCTGTGAAGTGGCATTCCATTGATTTGTTCTTTCTTATTCATTTTTATAATAATTTTACCATTTCATTAATTTTATTTCTCTGATTTAACTGCACACCAATTTCCCTTTTAAAAGGTCAAATGCTATTCCTTTTACTGCACATGCCATGCAATCTTTTAAGACATAGATTGATGAAGCAGCAATAAATTTAGCAAATTTTATGAGTAAAAGAAACTGGTAGCACATTTTCATTATTGGAAAAGAGGTCATGTTCATGGCCGTCCGTTGCAATTCTGAATATGTAAAAAGAAAGCGGATCTGGTAGAATGCCAAAATAAATTTAGTTGTAAGATGATGACAGAAATGCAGTTGTACTTAAGGTTTGGACATTGCCTTTATGCTTTATCACTGATTGGATGACACTTTTAAGAGAATATTTTAAAGCAAAAATAGTCAATTTGGATCGGTTACGCAGTACAAAATTTTGAGCATGTAAATGCCTCACATCTGTGTATTTGTTTTGCTGCAGACATAACCGGCAAGAGTTTAGCGATGAAATCTGTTCTTAATTATGAGAGCAGCTGTTGGAGTGGTAGCCCTTTTTTTCCCTCCTGATGTGAGGTTGCCTGGTTTACTTATTTTTTGCCAGCATTTTTCAGGGTTGCTAGTGCAAAAAAAGGGCCCCTTTGTGAGAGGTTGCAATTTGTTTTCTGTATGAGAGCCAGTGCAAATGGACTAAATCTGCACAGCAGGGTGGTTTTATCTGTCCTCCTCCCTCACTGCAAGCTGCCCTACCTCTCCTCAGCACCAGAGACCTATAAAACCATCCAACAAATGAGGGGGCTGCTAAGTGTTCTGGCAGCTCTCAGGCAGCAAGCAGCTCATGTGAATTAACTAGGTCTTTCTGATGGGTGGCAGATTAGACGATTCAGAACTGGAGTAGAGGATACTAACGTACTATTTTGTTTTCAATGTGTTGTAGATTTATTAGCATACTTTTTTTCAGTTATTTTTACACCTGTGGGCTGTGGTGTATTATGATCATGAAGGTTTACCAACACAAAGCAAAACCACATTCAGGTGCTCTGCCCAGGCCTTCGCAGAAGGGGCCTATTTTGATTTCTCCAGGTATTTTGTAGGATTCTAAAGTAAGGGCTTTGGATGAAACTGATGTGGAAGCTGAGTGAAGAGTATCTTTCATCATTTGAATTTTTGACCCAGGACTGAATTTAAAAGCTTCATAGATTTTTTTATATCCAGAAATCAATGAATTGTTTAGTTGGAAGTGATTGATACCCATATATCAATCTTAGATGCTTTGGGCATTTTTTCATGATCTGTGTCATTTCAGCTCTAGCCATAGTCACCTTAGCACTTGAAGCTTGACATTTTAAATACTAAGGCAACTTAAAAATAAAAGGCAAAACCAAAAATGCATAAACAAAGTTTACTCTTAACAAACTTGGAGGAAAACACTTTTACAGTATTTTATGTTATGGAAGAGGAGAAAGAGGTTTTTTCCTCATGTTTAAAAAGCAGGGTTTTTTAAGCCATGTGAAGTGGGTTTATTCCATAATTAGTGAAATTAAAGCTAATGTTGTTCCATTGTTCTGCTCTGCTGGCACTTTCTGAGGCCATGCAGCACTGTTGCAAAACCTTTGGAGCACTTCTTGTTCTAAGCCTTCTGAAAACTGCTGGCCTGGCAGCATTTTCCCTTTCTTATTTTAATTAAATGCAGACCAACCAGAACAATTATATGAGTAATTCAGTCCTTTAAAGCCTCTTTTACACAAAGAATTCAGGGAAAAACGAGTTTTTCTCACCAGAATTGTCCGGATAATTTTTGGTTTGTTCTTCCTGGCCTTTCTGAAGTCAAAGATTAAAAAGACACTGGTGCCCCCCCCCCCCCCCCCCCCCCCCCCCACCCCCCCCCCCNCCCCCCCCCCCCCCCCCCCACACACACACACACACTCTTCAGCCTCTCCCCTCAGAGGGCAAACCACCCTAGGGCCTTGCAGGCCTAGTCGGCCTTGATGGCAGAGATTTATTTCAAGTATTTGGAATTCTTTCCATCTATACTGATAACTGTAAAAGTAGTAATAACAAAGACATTTAAAAATAGGTCACGGTGGTCCACAAGCAATGATTTTTATCATCTTGGATTAAGGAAAAAGTAGATATGATCATTATCCTGTATATGAATTATTGAGAAGTGTAAACTATTCGAAGCAGAATGGAGAGGATGGGCCTGGTGAGGAGCTGGCTTCATTCAGTTCTGTTCTTTCTGCAACTGGGATAGATAGTGACTAAAGGAAAAGTGAATTAATCTCAACACTTGTTCCAGGCTCCTCTGACTAAGCAGAATTTAGATTTCATCTAATACATATCTAACCTCTTATGGTTGAACTCTTACCAGCCCAGACACGAGTAATTCTTTAAGGGCTTGAGACTTTTGTCTTTATTAATGGTATGTGGATTATCCCATGGATGCCTGACCCATGGCCTTGAATGTATGAATTGGTACTTATATATCATGACAAAGCTATGTCCTGTCCCTCAGGAAAAGTACCTGTATGTGTCAATTACCTGAGTAATTGTAGGTGAGTGAACCTCATTCATAAAGGCAGGAATGAATGAATGTTCAGTTTTGTCTCCTGTTAAACCCTCCCCTGTCTTTCATTAGGAAGTTTTTTTCCTTGTCCTTTTTTATTTTCTGTATTATTTCTGATATTAGCTCTCTTCAGTTTCATTTTGACATAAGTTCTCCATGTTTAATGTTTTCTGAAAAATTCTAATGAATTCGATATTCTGGGTCTACAGTGTGAGGGAAATTGGACCATCAGATCCAGAGAGTCATTAAGAATATTTCCAGTAGTTAACATGCCAGAATATGACCCAGAAATTCAAGTAATCGATGTGGTTGCTCAAGCTGGGTTGCATTTTTCTATTTTGTTTATGTTGCTCTGGTTCGGTCACCTTGGAACTCCAAACTGAATTCTGGAGGAGTTTGGTCCCAGACTCCTTTGCTTGCTTGTGTGTGGCTCCTCTGGCTTGAGGAAGAGCTTTGAGTAATATCTTTGGGGCATTGCTGGGCTCACATCATTAATAAAAAAAAAGATGGAAATCACTGGCAGTTTTGTCTTCTTTACTTGTCAGTGAAAGGCTTTCTTTTTCGAAAAGTCTAGTGGTTTTAGATTTTAGGTGGTTAACAGGCAGTGAACGAGTTCAGCACATAAAATACATCTTTGTATTTTGATTGTTTTAAATGGAGCAATTCCCGGTGACTGCTTGCAGTTCATATGAGAAATGACACAGATAGAAGTTCCTATTCATTTGAGTTTTTAAAACATGATCCCAGATTTAAAGACAAATGACAAACTGGGGGAA
Source organism: Sturnira hondurensis (assembly GCF_014824575.4). NCBI lineage: Eukaryota > Metazoa > Chordata > Mammalia > Chiroptera > Phyllostomidae > Sturnira > Sturnira hondurensis. Next base: position 2,065,058 of record NW_028081809.1, read on the forward strand.
AATTATAGTCTGTTAATATCCTTAACACAAAGGACTCTTTATTTTTCTTATTTTCGTTTTTTAATTATATTTTATTGATTATGCTATTACAGTTGTCCTAATTTTTCTTCCTTTGCCCCCTTCCACCCAGCACCCCCCACTAGCTCAGACAATCCCCACACCATTGTTTATGTCCATGGGTCATGTGTATAAGTTCTTTGACTACTCCATTTCCTATACTGTACCTGATATTTCCATGGTTATTCTGTAACTACCTATTTGTACTTCTTAATTCCCTCACCTCTCACCCATCCCCCTACACCCCCCCCCAATCTGGTAACCATCAAAATACTCTCTGCATCCATGATTCTATCTCTGTTTTTCTTGTTTGCTTTTTTTTTAAGATTCAATTGTTGATAGGTATTTATCGCCATTTTATTGTTGATAGTTTTGAACATCTTCTTTTTCTTAAATAAATCTCTTTAACATTTCATATAATAGTGGTTTGGTGATAATGAACTCCTTTAGTTTTTCTTCGTCTGGGAAGTTCTTTATCTGCCCTTCCATTCTAAGTGACAGCTTTCTGGGTGGAACAATCTTGGGTATAGGTCCCTGCTTTTCACCACTTTGAGTATTTCTTGCCAGTTCCTTCTAGCCTGCAAGGTTTCTTTTGAGAAATCAGCTGACAGTTTGATGGGAACTCCCCTATAGGTCACTAACTTCTTTTGTCTTGATGCTTTTAAGATTCTCTCTTTATCTTTAACCTTTGGCATTTTATTTATGATGTATCTTAAAGTGGGTCTCTTTGCATCTATCTTGTTGGGAACTCTCTGTGCTTCCTGGACTTGAATGTTTATTTCTCTTACTAAATTAGGGAAATTTTCTTTCATTATTTTTCAAATAGATTTCCAGTTTCTTACCCTTTCTCTTGTCCCCTGGCATCCCTATGATACAAATGTTGGAATGCTTGAATTGTCCCAGAGGCTACTTACACTATCTTTGGGTTTTTTTATTCTTTTTTTCTTCTTGTTCTGATTGGTTGTTTTTTTATTCCTTATGTTCCAAATCATTGATTTGATTCCCATCTTCATGCATTCTATTGTTGTTTCCCTGTAAATTGTTCTTTATTTCAATTAGTACATTCTTCATTTTTGACCGGATCTTTTTTATGCTGTTGAGATCATCACTAGGCCCCATTCTGGAGGTGACTTGAGGCTCTGCCCCACTCAACATATGGGCCCACCCAAGTTGTTAACAGTGGCTTTTCCATATGAATGGCTGGTCTTGGCTCAAGCTTCACAACTTCTTAAATTATGTCAAACAAGCAACAGCCAGCCTCAGTGAGTCCCCAATCCCCATACAACTTGATAAGTAGTCCTAGACCCAGCAGCTAGCCTAGGTTCACAGCTTGGCTTTGTCTGTGAACCTGCAAGCCCAGCACAAGTAGCAGCCATCTGCAGATTGCTTTATAGCTCAGGCAGGGTGGCCCCAGACGGAACATGGGGGTGGAGACCGACCTTAGCCCGCACTACCTGGGAAACCCCAGAGCCTGCATAGTCAGTGGAATGCAACAGACCACCAGGGTCAGAGCACCACCAACCTGACCGAGCATAGCTGATCTTCCATGGAGGGTGGAGGTTGGTGGTCAGTAGTCACAGCCAGTCCTTGCAAATGAGTGGCCTGGGTAAGTCCCTTCCATTGACCTGCCAACAGCAGTCAAGGCTCAACTGTAAGAAGAGGGTGTACTCAACCCACATAAAGGGTGTACCTCAAGTACCCAGTTTGAGTGACAAGGGAGGCTGTGCCACTGGACCCGATAGGACACCTACAACATTAGGCCATGCTACCAACACAGGGAGTCATAGCAGCTCTACCTCATATGTAGAAACAAGCACAGGGAGGCTGCCAAAATGTGGAGACAAAGAAGTATGGCCCAAATGAAAGAACATATCAAAACTCCAGAAAAAGAACTAAACAAAATGGAGATTAGCAATCTATCAGATGCAGAGTTCAGAGGACTCTTGAAATATCAATGAGAAAAAACCCAGTGCTCTAAAAGAAAACTGGGTAAAGTTTCTGTGAGCAAACAGTTCACTAAAGAAGATATCTAACTATTTAAAAAATTAAAATGAAAATAAAGATAAGCAAATGAAAATATTAGTGTCAACATGTTACCTCTCAAATATTTTAAAAACTGAAAGTCCAAGAGCAGACTCTCTTATGGTATACTAATAGAAGTTTTAGTGGGGAAGACAAATGTGCTTATTAATAAAATGTTCCCCATTTATAGCCTTTCAGATTTTGGACAAATTTAAAAAGTTAATTTTCTGAAGAGCAATTTTGAGTATGAATGAAGAACTTTAAAATAATCGTCCACAGAAATGTGTGTCACAATAGTATTTGGCACATTAAGGAACTGGGGATAATTCCTTTGCCCTATATGACATTAAATTGTGATTTTGAAGAGGACTTAATGTCATGAGAAAATTTTCATGATATGTTACCTGAAAAATAAGTTTATAAAGCAGTATATAGTCCAGGCTGGTGCAGCTCAGTGTATTGAGTGCTGGCCTGCGAACCGAAAGGTCTCTGGTTTGATTCCCAGTCAGGGCACATGCCTGGGTTGTGGGCCAGGTCCCCAGTAGGGGACACATGAGAGGCAACCAGACATTGTTTCTCTCCCACTCTTTCTCTTTCCCTTCTCCTCCTGTCTAAAGGTAGATAAATAAAAACTTTAAAAAAGCAAGTTTAAAAAAAACAGCATATAAAGGATGATCTCAATTTTATAACTACAAAGTCTATTACAAGAGATTGTTTTGATTGGTGGCATTATTAATTATTAAAATTTTTTCATGCTTTTTAAATTTGTACTTACAGTGAACAGGAATTACCCTTGCAATCAGAAACAACTCATGTAATTGAAAAATAACTCTATGACTTTAAGGTCTCTTAGATTGTCTATATAAGGATGTTATGCCAACAAATATTTTGGTCAAATAAAATACAGGGACCAAAAGGCACATTTTTTAATAGAATTGATCTGGATAACAGAAAATTGATACAGATAATAGCTGCTCAGGGAGTATTAAGCAAGAGCAAAATACCTGGCCTGTGCTTTAAAAGGTCAACAAACCTGGCATTAATGGAATCGGAGAAAGAAAAGCAATGGCCACAAATCAAATCCTCTCAGAGAATGTGTCTGTCTGTTATTCTTCTGAAATCTAAAAATTGCCACATATCGGGAAAGAGAAATCATTGCCTTTCTTTGTGTTCTTGTTGTACAATTGTTTCTGAGGATGCGCCCTGTCTCTAATTGCCACCTCGTGAACATTCATGCCGGAGTGTCATTGTATCTGCACTTAGAGGAAAGAAAACACCGACATTGTGTCTGTTCAGACTTATCTTGTCTCCTCTGTCCTGGCACAAAGGCCAAGTGTGCCAGCCAGCTCGCGAGGCTGCGGCGATTGCAAACAGCAGGGAAAGGCAAACCGCACAATATTTATTTGCATAAGTGGCCTTACTGCTATGAATATGAAACTCAAAATCTTTTATTAACTTAAGTGAAGCAAGAGATGAGGTTGAATAGAGTGCTCTAACAATAATGGAGCTGTAAACCCAAGGCCATTGTCATGAGTTTTTACATTAAAAAAATTGGCCAGAAACTTATATTTAATTAAGGCTCTATGATTATGGTAGGAAGTGTAGTTGAAAAGCACAGATAGTGAGCAATAGAGACAGTAAGGCACTCAGAGCAGTGTTTGCCTATCTGCATTGCTTATACTTTATGGAATTCAGGTTCTTTATGATACTCAGGAGTTCAGAATGGATTTGCAGTGGCAAAGGAAATATTTAGTATACAGATAGTAGAATTAGGGAATGATTTTTATTTAAAGGTGAAGAATGGAATAAAGAAAAAAGAAAACTTAAAAAGGTTGTTTTTTCCTCCCTATGGACTCTGAATGGTCTCTTTTCATGGCTTATGAGGCTTTTACCGGAATCTAAATATTCTCATGCAGCTCTAGATGCATAGCTGCTCTGAGCTTGTGATCAGCCATCTGAGTTCTTTTCTACAAAGACTGTGAGAGTCACAGAAAAGCTCTTCCTAAAATGAGCTAGTTGTCAAGCACTGACTTTTCCTTTAAGAAAATGCAGTCCAATTCAGTATAAATGTTTGTTGAACACCTAGTGTGTACAAGGCCCTGCAGAGTCTCTGGGTGATCGCAAGACTGCCAGCCCCAGCCCTTGTCTTTGAAGAGTAGTGGGGAAGACAACTGTATTTATTAATAAAATGTTCCCCATTTATACCCTCTCAGATTTTGGCTAATATAAATCTTGTTCATTCTCTGGCATTCATCTCTTCCAGTTGCAGAGTCCGACTGTTTAGTTGTCCGTCTTTTCCTGCGCGGTCAGGCACACATCTGGCACTGTGGCTTTGTCTGCGAGGGAGGTGACGTTCTCACTCTGGTGATGATGTCCAGCATTTCTGTTGTCATGTTGGCTGCTGGGCCTGTGTTCTCAGGGAGATGTCAATGATGATTCTCACTGTCGGATTACTTGCATTGACACTTGCAGTTTTTCATTAGCTAATAAGTAATCTTGACAGTGGAAATATCCATAAAGCCATAATGTCATTCTCTAAATATTTTTTTCATATCGAGTTTATTAGCCTCTTTCAGTTTCTGCTGGGGTTGTTTGCTTTGTATCAGGCACCAACATAAATACACACATTTTGCCTGATTTAGATTTTCCTGTGGATCAGAGTTCTGGGAGCAGTCTTCACTTGTAAAGTATATTCAGACATATTTTTTAGATTAGAGTGTATTTTGTTTCCAGTAAAGGAGAGATGGCACTGACCTTATAGGAATCCTGCTCTTGAACCTCTGAGGGAATGTGCAGCTGTCATTGAACCTTGTAGCCCAGGTGAATGTCCTGCATTTAGACTTTGAGTTTCACAAACTGCTGCGCCATGGACACATACGGATGACAAGAAAAGGTGGAGGTCAGCTGAGTTCCTTTTCTGGTTTAGATCAGAACACTTTGAGATGGGCTACTTGGAGGCAGTGAGCTTCCCAGAGGAGTCCTGGCAGGAGTTGGGAGATTGTGATGGGGGTAGCTGGGGGCATGCATGCAGATAAACACCAGTCAGGTGTTTTCCAGGACCCCGAACAACTCAGCATCTCTGAGCCTGTTAGAACGGGACTGTGGGGGTCGGGGGGTGACTGAGCTCCCCTTCCCTTCGGTGTTCCTTGGGGTTCCCCTTCAGGATTCACACACAGACTTCTGAGGCCAGCCTGCAGGTCTGAGTCTGCAGGCATCTCCATTTTAAGTAGGGGCAGGATTGTCCATCAAAAAGGAAAAAAAAAAAGGCAAAGGCAGCCCAGTGTATAGATGGTTGTTTGGAAGCAGAGCTGTCTGTTCCCTTTCATCAAAAGAAAAGTGTGCTCAAGTTCGATATGATTTAAGAACAACTAGCATTCATGTAATATAACACCTGAGATCTTTTCTTTTTCTTGACAATTTAGAATTTCCAAGGGATTGGTGGGGGGTGGAGGGATTAGGAAACACTGCCCTTTGCCCTGTGAATTCCCCTTCCACCCTCAGACAGGAGGAGACCTCGGGTGACATGGTGACAGTGGTGGCTGGTGGAGAGATGGTAACTTTGTGAGGTTTATTGATTAGCTGTGGCTACCCCCGGTTAGAGACAGGACTCTGGACCTTCTGGGCTAGTGTTTGAACTCCCAATACGCCTATTGTACCCTGAGATTTTTAGGACGGGTAGGGACCACTGGTGGCAACATTTCATTCTCCTGACTTCAGGCAGGACCACATCCCAATCATCTCAGACATTAAACATCTATCCTATTTTTAAAGTCTCCGGAAATGATCTTTCAGTCTCTCAGTTTAATATTATGAACACTTCATGTCAGGAGATTTAGCTTAAGAGCAAACTGATTCCTCACACTTCAGTTCAAAGACCATTTCCTTTGGTTATCTTCCTCTCTCTGAGTTCCCTTCATGTATTTGAAAGCCAATATTAAATTGGCTTTCAGCTTTCTCTTCTCCCCAGGTGGAGTAATTTCAATTCCAGTTACTTGAATTTAGAAGAAAAAGCTAGCTGGGAAATTGAAATCAAGTAAATATAAACCTTTTTAGGAAAAAAAATAGGAGACAGACTTAAAAAGAAGAAGAAGAAGAAAAGAAATGGTTTCTTAGCTGAAAATGTCACGTCTGAAGTTCAGGTTACTTGAAATGAAGTAAAAAGTTTTATGTTAAATTTTCATCATTGCAAAATTAATCAACTGCTGCCCATTCCCCCTCTAGCAAGAGCTGGACTTTACTTTTCTTACAGGCATTATGGATTTTCTTTGTGAATTTGAAAGCATTTTTGTGAATTGAGGAGATTTAGGAGCTATTGTGCCGCAGCCCGCTGCGGTAGACGGGAATCACGAAGTGAGGCGAGGGACTTAATTAAANTTTCTTTGTGAATTTGAAAGCATTTTTGTGAATTGAGGAGATTTAGGAGCTATTGAGAGAAACAAGATTGTGGAGCAAGGATTTCTTACTTTTGCCAAAGCCTCAGCTCTCTCTGAAACAGGTATTATTAATCTTTGGGAGAGTCATAGACCCATTTGAAAATCTGATAAGAGCTAAGAACCCTTTGCTAGAAAAATGTGTATATATACATACAGGAACTGTTCCATACAATTCCATTTAGCCCCTGGACCTCAAATCCTAATCCCCAAACCTAAAATAGGCTGCATTTTAATTAGAGGAGAAAATGAGTCATTATGCATAAAACTCTTAATTTATTACCAGAAAGAAAAAAGTGAATTTTCTTTTTATGAAAGTGTAAATTTAAACAGATTCCTATTGAGGTATAGTTCTCTGTGACATAATTAGATATTTAATTTGGTTGAAATTGAAAATGCTTTTTCATTTCTGAAGTATTCCCACCAGAAATCCATAAGGTCTAGTAGAATTCAATTTTGCACACGTGTCGGTGTTAAGCTCCTCCTGACAAAGCAGTGAGCTGTGTGAAGAAACCTAGACAGACACCAGGATAACGGGTTCTTCTCTTGTCTCTGCTGCTGGCCGGTCGTATGGACCTGGGTACATCTGTCACCTTCTTGGGCCTTATCTGTAAAATGCTGCTTTCAAACTCTGTTTCTTAGCTTTGTTTTTCTGTATTTAATTTCTCATTTCCTTGGTTGTGCTCTCTCAGAATTTAGTGAGATGTTCCTTTGCACAGCCCTTTTATGATCTAGTAGGGCAGCCTGGCAAAAAATAAATGGAGGAGAGGATATAATGAGCTGTTGGTACAAATGGTCGTGGTCACAGGTGCTCATTAAAGCACATGTGTCACTCATCCCATCTCAGCCAAGTGGGCTCCAAACATTGTACAGTAAAATGCAAACTCAGATGCCTCTGCTCTTCCAGCCCATGTGCCTGCCCTAAAGATACAGGCAGGATGCGCGAGAATCTGGATTTCCTAAACAATTTTCTTCATTTCAGTCCTGCTATATTAGCAAAATGCCCTAGTAAGTGACTTGACTTATAAGCAGTTATTAAGTTATATATATTTCGGCAATCCATGTTGGCACCCACAGATTTGAAATCAGAACACTTTCCCGCTGTCATTGTTAGTATTTCATAAGCAGTTATGGCTTATCCAAGTTCCGTCCAGATAGTTGGATAATTTGGATAGATTACTGAGTTTTGTCTGCTTTGTGCGATACTTGAGAATACCCAATTCTGTACTAGTTCATTGAGGTTGAAATGAGAGATCAATGATTGCATAGGTCTGAGTGGATTCCAGCCTCAAATCAGACTTGTATTGATTCCTTCCTAGTTTAATGGCTATCGAGAGAAAAGGCCCAAAGAGCTTAGTAAAACATGAAATCAAGTTTGCCTTAGAATTAGAGTAATGAATTTGATACCCAGGTTAAGAACGCTTTCCACTTCAGCAGTGGCCAGGGTAGCTCAGTTGGTTGGAGCGGCATCCTGTAACTGAAAGGTTGTGGGTTTGATTCCTGGTCGGTGCATATGCCTGGGTTTCAGGTACGTTCCCCCATCTGGGTGTGTACATACGGGAAGCTACTGATCAATACTTCTCTCTCCTATCAGTGTTTCTTTCTCTTCCTTTTCCTTTTTCTTCCCCTCTCTCTAAAAGCAATGAAGAAAATGTCCTTGCATAAGGATTTCAGAAAGAAAAAAAAAAAGATTCCATTCTGGTTCAGCAGATTTCTTGGTTGCCTCACAAAGTCCTGGTCATTTTAAGTTCTGAATCAAGTAGAAAATCTTAACATTTTTTTAGTGGAAATGTGTTGTTAATGATCATCCACCTGGAATGGCACCCAATGACATATTTCCTTCGTGTTACCACACCACTGACATTGTGATACATTTTCTATGCTGCCCTTGGCCCTGGTGGGGTTTGTTAACATGTTCAACTTGAAAAAACAGTGTGCTTGTAGTCTCCATTGGTACCAAAGGGTGGACTGGGGAGAAGGAATTCAAGCACATCTCATTAATTAGCCTCTCTCTCTTTTTTTTGGTAATTTTATTTTACTGTTGTTCTGTTACAGTTGTCCCGACTTTCCTGCTGTTGCTCCCCACTGCCCCAACCCTCTCCCTCAGTCAGTTCCTCCCTGTTGTCCATGTCCACGGGTCATTTCTACACGCTCCTTGACTAGACCCTTCCCCTTCTTTCCCTCCTTCTCTCCTTCCCCTCATTAATTAGCCTTCCATTCCTGCAGGGTAATGACATATGTCAGCTTTTGTCTTTACTTTACACCCGATTGCTGAACTGAATCTCCACACGTGGAAGAGACCCTTCACTGTTTCAGGAGCAGCAGTGAAAAGTCGCTTTACTTTTTCATTGGTTAGAGGAACGAAGGATGGTCATGTTGGGTGGAGACAGGTTTAGATAAATGCCGAAGGGCCCTCATGGTAGGAGAGAGGGCTGTTTGGAACACGACAACGATTACTCGTGCTTTTCACGGTATACCTTTCATCACTGCAATTAGCTTCTTGTCTGTGAGTGTTTGGATACAGAATCTGTGGCTGTCATGCAGTCATTGTCAAAATCGTTCAACACTGTGCTCACTTTTGTGCTTGAGTACACTTATTGATGAGCACACAGGTGTTAAATTAGATTGGGTTCCATCCATTGTATGAAGTCGCCAGGCACCAACTAATCCCCCTCCTGCTAAGGTTTATGAAGTCTAGGTTACAGGAAAATGGGGAATAATTAGGTATTTTTAATCAAATAGGAATTCTAAAGATTCACTTCATTTAAAAAATTTCTATCACATTTTACCTCAGGGGAAAAAAAATAAAACAACTTTTGATAGCAAATAGACATTTGGATAAGATGTATACATTTTACATAACAATGCCTTTGACTTTCATTTACCTCTATTGTATTAACATAATTTGTACATATTCAACATCTAAAGTCCCTTACTCCCCAGCCTAGAAAATCACAGGTGAAATTGTTCTTCAGGAGTTACGTTTAAATGCAAATTAGAAAGACAGCCTCAGAAATTCATGAGCATTTCTGCTCCTTGGGGTGTCTCTGGTGCTCTGGCTCCTGGCTCAGGACAGGGCTCTTATTACTGAAACAGCTCATTATCGCCTGCATTTCAGAAGAGGAACCCTCTGTGGGCACCTCTGCCCCAGAGCAGGGCACAGCAAAGGGTCCGCTTATAAGCAGGCAAACTAATTAAAATAATAGCTGCAGAGACAGAATGGAAATGGAGGACCTGTACCTGTAGCAATAATTTTCCATTAAAGGTCTCATTTTTAAAAAAACACAAGACACTACCTAGAAAGGGGGGAACGTTGGGAATTAAGATTAGGCAATTAGGCCTTATGCAGTGCAAATTTGGATGCCCAGGTCAAAATGTTGAGCATTATTTCAGTGGACCTGAATGCGTAATTGTAATTTGTTGTAGCATAGATTTGGTGTTATCAAACTTAGGGGAAATTGGATCTATTTAAGTGATTTTATCCCCCTCTGTGCATAAAATAGGATAAAATATAACCCATCTTAGGTGTCAGTCTGCATTTCTGGGTAAAAAACATACAGGAAGTTTTCCGAATCAGTGAAAGTGGTGGGAGAGCAGAGTCAGGAGGACAACTTGCTTACCTGCTCTCATTTCCCACCTTGCTTAAAACGGCAGCAACGGAGGAGAGGTCTGAGGACAGATGCTTTCTCACCTCACCTTAAATCTCAGCAAAGAAGTGTTTTCCTGTTGCGTGTGTGTTGTGATAATAAAACACAGGAGCCTAGTTAGTGACAGGTACGTGGTTCCAACAAATGCTGAGAACAGGTTTACCTACAGTGAGCACTCAGCATAGAGCAGCCAAGGGTCATGTGAATGTAGGACTTAGAAAATTGTGTAAAGCATATCAGAAAAAATATTATGATGGGTTGTTTTGCAGTCCATTCTGATCAGATCAGGTATGTCAAAAAGGGTTCTGTTTCACCAAATAAAATCACCTGAGCAGAAGAGCTTGCCCATTTATATATACTTAACCATCTGTATATATCGAGGTATTTCTTTGTCATTCTCCATCCTTTCCAGCTTGTTATAAATTCTTCATACCACTTATTGCCGTCTGCAATTACCTTACTCATTTTCTGGTTTATTGCTTGCCTCCTCAATATATGAAGGACTGTGTCTGTCTTGTCCACTGCTGTGTCCTGGGCACCTGCAGTGTCACACATACAATAAAGGGCTGGTAACTTGAGGGAGTGAAAATAACATCCACAGTGAAAAGTAAGGTATGTAGATGTAGAATATGGACAGTCCATGAAACTTTGTGTGGTGTCACTCTTTGTCTTATCTGACACCTGCATCCCTGCGATTCCTAAAGTTATAAGAAAAGGGCATCCCCTGAGATTTACCTTAATCAAGAGTTAACCAACTATTGCCGTTCTGGCTGTCAGTGATTTTCTTGGACTTATCTCTGTCCAGATCTACTTCTGGAACAGCTCATTATCTGAACAGATCTTGTGGCCTCCATGAGGCTTCTGTAACTGAGGATAGACCCGTGGGTGACTAGGAGGCTAGCCTGTGTCTCCTGAGCCTGATACACTCCCTGTGGCAGCTGCACTAGACCCTCGTTGACCCCAACTCCAGGGGTTGGGCTGTATTCTGGGTGATACCTAGTATTATAGTTCTATGCTCTCAGTACCCAGTGGGCTTATTGGGACCACAGGCTCTGGCAGATGGTCAGCTGGTCCTAAGTGGAAAGATTTCTGTGCTACAGGGAAGGACACTGGCTTGATGTGGATCTAATTTGAGTTGTTTTACCTGTTAATGGATTTAGGCTTATTCTGTCTTTTCAGTAAATAAATGGGTCAGATTCTTTTGGTTTTCCTCTTATGATTTAGACAGTGGAAATCAAATTGTTGTTTTGGTTTTTTCCTATAAAATTTTGTTAACTAGGCCTTAAGATATGTTTCCAGATAAATCATACTGAGCTGAAACGTCTAAGTAACATGTTGACTTTTGTTGCTCATATTTGGGTTTGGCCTTGAGCCTGACTCCCCCACATAGGGCTAGATGATGACATTATTTAAACCTAAATGGACTTCAAATTATAGTTTTGTGATCATATTACCCTGCTTAGAATTTACAGCATGAGATGGATCAAACACTACATGCTTGGTTAATAGTGGACCACCCCATGTGGATTACACAAAGTAAACATAAGACATATTTAAAAAAATATATGTAGTTTTTCAAAGAACTTTTAGCCTTGAGGGGAGAAGTGACATGTATGTTTAGCAGTAGATGGTTTTGGTCCGTTGGAGATCATTCAGACTGAGACTGTGGAGGAGTTTAAAGCCAGTCAGAAGAGTCTGGATGTATTCCTAGGCAGAGTGGGAATCATAACCAGTTTAGGAAATAGGGAGAGATTATTGTGGAAGTTAAATCTCAGGAATATTGTTCTGGGGTAGCAGAATGGGTAGAGAATAGAGAAATGAGGAATGTCTGGATTAGGTCACTGTGAAGGCCTGGGCTGCAGAAGTGGAGAAGAATGGGTAAGAATGGAAAGAATGAACTTGTGAGACTTCTCAGAGGAAAGCTGTAGGACCTGGACGTGCACCATATGCTGACATGAAGGGAGAACAAATTAGAGAAGCCATTGTTCTTGTGCCTTCATAGAAAGGACTCCTCAGAGTAATAGGGGTGGCAGGAGAATTGACATGGCAATGCTTATGGTACATTCCGTAGATGTAAAAACCACTTAATCGTTACAACAACCCTCTGGACAAGGCAGGGAAGATGTTTAACTCTCATAATTGTAGATTCTCAGAAATCTTCAGAAATAAAAGGCACATGGCTAGTAAAAGTAGAGTAAAAGTGGACTTGTAGCATATGTTGAATTTGAGTTGATGTTAGAAAATCCAAGTGGAATGCTGAGGAAGCATTTGAAGATACAAGGTAGGTGCTTGCAATGAAAATCCTAGATATGAAAATTAAACTAATGAAACAGTAATGGAATCTCTTTGGGAAGAGATTTGGAGAAAGAAGAGTAGGAGGCTAAGGACCCGGCTGTGGAGACCCTGTGTTGTTGGGAGCCCCAGAAGACCCCAACAGAGAGTAGCTGTAGGAGGAAGAGAAAAGGGTGTAGAGTAGCTTGTAAGTGAAGAGAGGGGAACATGACCTTAAGGAGAGAGGCAGTGGTCCACAGTGTCAGATGCCTTGAGAAGTTGTGAAGAAGGCTCATTTCTGTGGCAAAAAGAAGATCATTGTTGACTTTTATGAGCATAGTAAAAAGTAGAAAAATCGTTGGGTAGCAACTTAAGCCGCAAGGTAGAAGATTTCAAAGTGAGTAGGTGAGTGATAATGGAATAGAGACTCTGATTCTAAATCAAATTTAGCAATGAAGAATGATGATGGGAGGGATGGGGAAAGAGAGAGAGAGAGAGATAGATGCAGGCAGAAGGAGGAGGAGAGAGATGGCTTCTAGCAGATAAACAGGATCAATCAGTGGGTTTTTCAAGCTGTGGAAGATCTGTGATTGTTGAAAGGGGCAGGGAAGGAAAGGGTTGGCAGGAGAGAGTCAAGATGATGGACAGGGGAGGGCTGGGCTGTGCTCTCCATCCAGGTGGATGTGCTCTGAGTCGTAGAGTTACCCCAGGGAAGAACGGGCACTCTTCCTTCATGTTTGTGAGAGCATGTCTGCATTTCGTTGTCAGCTATAGAACAAATGTCCCAAAGAAAAAAGGTGGAGCCCATCTTTTCATCACCTGCATTTTGCCATTTGTTCCCCTTTTCATCTCTTTTCAGAAAACTCTCTTCACCTCTCACAGAGACAGTACCATTTGTATGATATTCTGTGATGCTACATTTCCTCTCAGTCCAAAGGGCAGTACAAAACTGAGGCTGCAGCAGATAACCCTGTAAATGTTTTGTGTTTCTTAGGAGGAAAATGTTATATAAATACATGGTGCTCTTGTTATAATTATATGTAAAATTTCAAAGGCTCTAATTATAAAAGATGGTAAATAAATAGGCCTATAAATACTAAAATTATTTGATTTGGTAGGTATTTATTAATTTTCAATGTGGATTTAGATGATCTGAAAGAAAAGGTATAAGTTTTCATGTTAATGACTTTCTGTGCATAAAACAACCTGTCTTCATAAACAAGAGGGTTTAAGCTGCCTGCGTGTGTAGGTGGAATTGTCTGAACATGGACCCTTCTACCAGTTAGTACATTTTGTTCAAGGCAATGAGGTTGCCAGTCACCAAAAGAGTAAGCGAATGTCAGCATTATCTCTGAAGGAGTTAGAGGGAGTGGAGGTCTGGGTGGAGGGGCATCCACGGGGAGTCTGGAGTAGATGCTGACTGCACAGCTGGGCAGTGCCTCTCGGTCATCTCCTCACCTTTGTGCCCTAGCGAAGAGGGAGAACAGAAACCAGAACACTGCTCCTGCACTCTAGTCCTTCCTTGGGTCTTAGGAAGACAGCCAGGGTGCAGGGCAGAAAGCAGATTAGTCTGTCTGACTCCAGAGCCTTTCTTTCTGTGGTCACCTCCCCTTTGCTTCATTTTCATCTCATCTCAGCTGTAATCCTAGGTCTGTGATTCTCTTCTGTTGCAATGGCACATTCCTAAGTACTGGCACATAATACTTATGGATGAGGATGTGGTTTTATTTTTCTTAGGAGTGAGGAGCAAAGAGGTAGAGGGAAGTAAAGGCTGATGAAGGGCAGTAGAAAAATTGTGTGAAGTCTCCATGAAGTCAAAAGTGGTTGTGGCTTTCCTGAGGTATTTGCTGGCAAACCAAACCTCCTCTAGGCCATGTGTTTTCTTGCTCTCACTTCCAGTTTACCCGTTACTTATAAATATTGAGGGCATTCCTACTCCCAGTTCCTCGATGTTACTGCATGCTGACTTACTCCAGGGAGTGGAAGCTATCTCAGTTCCAAGTTGTACCAAATCAGAAATGTCAACTAAATTATCTTTAATGAAATAATTGTCTCTTTTAATCATAGAATCAACCAAAGGAGAAAAAAGATTTGCTTTAATTACAGGCACATGGAACACCCAACCTGGGGTTCAGTATCTTTTCATCTAGTGACAGACAGAGTAGGCATTCCTAACTCTGTAAATGCTTATGGTTTGGGAATAATTAGATTGGGTTAGAGAAGCAACATGAAGGAAATATATGGTTAAAAGAAAAACAGAGTCTTTGTCAGTTAAGAGCAATAAGAGGTTTTAAAAAGTGGTGGAAGTGAAGTCCGCTGTTCACCATGTTGGGCACACGTGAGACACAGAAGCCTTGGGCGAGGAGGACAGACAGTGCTGCCAACAAAGGTTGTGTAGCCATCGAGAAGAACTAGTTGATTCCTAAGGGGGGGATCAGAAAAGGGGCTTCTTTGCTGAGTGGCCTTGAGAGGAGGATGAGGATGGGGACGTTTGAGCTTAAGGGAATACAAAGGAAAATCAAAGATGGAAATGTGTAGGCACATATTATTGTGTTCAGAAAACACAGATGATCTGTGCTTTGGACTTTGTTTCTTAGAAAATGGTGAGCTACTGAGGCAGAATTGAATGTAACATGCTGTATTTTAAGGGATAGAAGCCTGTGGCTGTGTGAGGGATAGATGGTGTAATGGAAGACACAAGTCAGGGGACCAGTTAGAAAACTGTGGCAGCAGTCTAGGTGCACACTGGTGATGGCTTGAATAAGAGGTGTCTTTGAGTGGAATGCCCAGAAATAATGAGGAGAGATCCTGCTTGTCAATTTCCCTGGTGTAGCTACTCCCACCAGAGCTGATTTTATCTTCCTGTGGTGTCACCAAATGTGGAGTTAGAACAGACACATAACATCTCAGTACATAAGCTGTTTGGAGCCAGCTTCTACCATGTCCAGTAGGTTGTGGAGAAAGATGCTAGGTCCAGTTTTGAATGGTTGGACTTCAGTGCATCAGTGGAACAACCATATGGAAAGAGGCTAGCAGGCATTGGAGACATATTTATAGCAGGCACTCAGAAAGGGCAAGGCATGATAAGGGAGCTTGAAGTCAGCAGCATTAAAGGGGGAGGGCAAGGTGAGGGAAAGTGACGGGATAGGGAAGGAGGGAGGGCGACAGAATTTACAGAAGGGGCTTAGAATAGAACCTTGTGGAATCCCTATGTAAAAGGAATGAGCTATGGAAAATTAAAATGAAAGGAAGACTGGGGAAGAGAAAGGAGTGGAAAGGGTGGGGTAAGAATGGGGAGAAGGCAAGACAGCGGGACTAAGAGGGCAGAGGGTTCAAGCAACAGAATGATGTCGTCAGTGTAGGATGTTTAGACTTCCAACATTTTAATCAGAATTGGCCCAGCATAAATTAATTTTCATGAGGTTCCTGAGGGAACATCATTAGGCCGATTTAATTCCTTCCCGTAATCAATTTTCCATAGAGTGCTGTTAATATGTTTCCAATTTTTTCTGTTTTCCCATTTATCTTAATGAAGTAATTTAAATCAGGATCAATTATTCTCTTCATAAATATCATGATAAAATTGAATTTATCAATAACTTTAAAATCTCAATTGAATTTCTGATTATTTTGATACTGATAATATCCTTTGCCATTCATTTTATTTTGAGGCCATCATTTCTGGGTCCAGTTTCCCCGAGTCTTTTATTTATTTATTTATTTACTTACTTACTTATTACCATTAACAACAGATGATTTTTTTAAGGCATTATTTCATTTATATAAATTCTGTGGCCATTATAGCCATGTAGTTTTACTTTGTCTTTAAATGCTATTAAATTAAGCTCATGTAAGTCAGTTACTTTTTCCTGACAGCTCCCCTGTGCACAGGGCCTTAAGAGATAAGCTGGGAATCCTAATGGCAGATGAAGTAGTTTGGGAAGGTCCTTCTCCAGTCCTCCATTTCCTAAACTCAGTGAAGTTAGTTAATAAAAGTGTTAATGTCTAGGATTGGGAGAAAGTCATTTCTTTCCTCTATTACAACAATAATTTTAAAATCTTGAATATCCATAGTGCGTTAAACTAGGCAAATGAAATGAAATTATTTCATTTGATTGTCAGAATAGGGGATATGGAGATTTCCCCTATTTCTACTGTTCACATGGCAATTTCGTTAATATAGTCAAAAATGCGAAAGCACTACATTTGATTTGGTAGTGTTGGCAGAAGACTGACTAGTCGATTAAAAAAGACCACACTTGGCCCCAGGAAAAACGGAGGAAATAACCAGTGCCATGAGTCAGCCCTGCTTCTAAGAGGCCACTTGATGCCATTTCAGTGGTGAATTTGCCACAGCACGTAGGCGGGACCTTGGGCTCAGGCAGCCACCAAACTCTTAAGACTGCACTCACATAATCTTACAAGACTGATATGTGAAACTAGAATGTCTACCTACTCATTTAAGCAGGAAAAGAACTACAAATTTGGTAGAGAATATTGAACTGAAATCTGGCTCTCTTGGAAGGAAAAAAGGTAGATATGGATGCACCAGTAGCTTTCAGCTGGTTATGGTGAAATCCAGGCTTAGCATGGATTGCTAAGTTTATTTACTATCCACCCCAGGAGACAGAGAAGGACTAGAATATTAGAAGTCCAGTTAGTACAGCACTGTGCTTCCATCTCAATAGTGCAAATGCCTTCCTAAGAAGGTATTAGGAATAGATTAGTCTAAGGCTTCTTCCTTTTTCCCTGGGTAGAGCTGGAATGGATATCTCTTGTTTCTCTACCCCACCCTCCCACCCCTGGGCTGGCATGGTTGCTTCTACCCTTCTGAGCCATACGACCTTTCTTTCTTTTTCTGTTTTTGAGGATTTATTTTTATTTTTAAGTTTTAAAGATTTTATTCATTTATTTCTAGAGAGAGGAAGGGAGCAAAATAAAGAGGGAGAGACACATCAATGTGTGATTGCCCTGGTGCATTCCCAGCTGGGAACCTGCCAGCAACCCAGACATGTGCCCCAACTGGGAATCAAACCAGCGATCCTTTGGTTCGCAGCCTGGCACTCAATCCACTGAACCACACCAGCCAAGGCTATTTTTATTTTTAAATATATTTTATTGATTATACTATTACAGTTGTCTAGTTTTCCCCTCTTTCCTCCCCTCTACTTGGTACCCCGATTCCCTCCAGCAATCCCCCCCTTAGTTCATGTCCATGGGTCATACATACAAGTTTTTTGACTACTTCATTTTCTATACTGTTCTTAACATCCCCTGTCTATTTTGTACCTACTAATTTGTGCTTTGTAGTTCCTGTACCTTTTCCCCCATTTCCCCCCTCCCCCTCCCAACTGATAATCCTCCAAATGATCTCTATATCTATGTTTCTGTTTCTCTTCTGCTTTTTTGCTTAGTTTGTTATTTGGATTCAATTACTGATAGTTGGTTAATTTTTTTATTGCCATCTTAATGTTCATCATTTTCATCTTCTTTTTCTTATATTCCCTTTAGCATTTCATGTAGTAATGGCTTGGTGATCATGAACTCCTTTAGCTTTACCTTGTCTGGGAAGCACTTTGTCTACCCTTCAAGTCTAAACGATAGCTTTGCTGGATAGAGTAGTTTAGGTTGTAGGTCCTTGCTTTTCATCACTTTGAATCCTTGTTGCCAGTTCCTTCTTGCCTGCAAAGTTTTCTTTTGAGAAATCAGCTGACAGTCTTATGGGAACTCCTTTGTAGGTAACACTCTGCTTTTCTCTTGCTGCTTTTAAGATGCTCTCTTTGTCTTTAACCTCTGGCATTTTAATTATGATGTGTTTTGGTGTCGACATCTTTGTGTTCATCTTGTTTGGGACTCTCTGTGTTTCCTGGACTTGTATGTCTATTTCATTCACCAAATTAGGGAAGTTTTCTTTCATGATTTTTTCAAATAAGTTTTCAATTTCTTGCTCTTCCTCTTCGTCTGACACCCCAATGATTCAGATGTTGGTATATTTAAAGATGTCCCAGAGGCTCCTTAGCCTATCATTTAAAAAAATTATTTTTTCTTCCTGTTGTTCTGACTGAGTGGTTTCTTCTTCCTTATATTCCAAATCATTGGTTTGATTCTCGGCTTCATCCTTGCCGCTGTTGGTTCCTGTAGATTTTTCTTTATTTTGCTTAATGTAACCTTCATTTCTGCCTTCGTCTCTTTTATGCTGTTGATCATCCTGATAACCAGCGTTTTGAACTTTGCATCTAATAGGTTGCCTATTTCCAGTTCATTTTGTTCTTTTTGGGGGGTTTTGTTCTGTTCTTTCATTTGGGCCATATGTTTTTGTCTCCTTGTTTTGGCAACCTCCCTGTGGTTTTTTTTTTTTTTTCCTGTGTATAAGGTAGAGCTGCTTTGACTCCCTGACTTAGCAGTGTGGCCTGTTGTAGAAATGTGTGCCTGTAAGTTGTTTGGGGCAGAGCCTTAGGTAGTTGCCATGGCAGGGCACCCTGTGTCACTGCTCTGTTGCTCTGTGAGGGGGAGGATTCAGAGAGGGGACAGTGCCACTGCCTGGCCTCTGGAATTCTGGCAAGAAGGAAGCTGTGTCCCGGTACTCACCCTGTTGCCAGTCACTTCACTTTCTCCCTGTTTGCCACTGGTGCCATTCCAGCTGTTGCCCTGATGCTGAATCCCACAGGGGGAACGTGGCTTTTCTTTGGATAAGTGGTTTAAGACAGATTACAGTATACTAAGTCTAGCATCTGAACTAATTTTTTGAAAGTTTACTTACATATTTTATCTTTCATTCATTTTGTGTCATTCACAAAGTTGATATCTCTGGGAACAATCAAAAACCCTTATTTTGGGGGACTCTAACCCCTGAAGAACCAACAACCACAACATGCTCAGTCTTTCATAGCATAAAATCCTTAAGATTAATGATTGAGTTGAATTACATTCATCACCCACAGATGGTTTAATTACATTTTATCTGGAGATCATTGTAGATTTACATACCGTTGTAAGAAGTAATACAGAGGTTCTGTGTACCCTTTACCCATTCCCTTCCTGTGGTAACATCTTGCAACACCATGGTACAATATCACAATATTGGCATTGGAACAATCAGGATACAGGTAGCTCTATCACCAGGACCCCTCATGTTGGTCATAGTTCATAATTCTTTTTGTGTGTTGCTAGATTTGATGTTCTAACACTTGGAATACATTTGCATCTAGTATTTGCATCTTTCCTCTTTTCTGCTGTAGACACTTAGTACTATGAATTTCCCTCTCAGCACTGTTGTTTGGTTTGTTGCATGCCACATATTTTGATATGTTGTGTCTGTCATATTTATTCCAGTGTAGGGATTTTTAATTTCCTGTGAGATATTTCATTGAACTGTGGCGTCTTTAGAAATATGTTGTTTAATTTCCAGGGGTTTGGAGATTGTCCTCTTGTTATTTCTAGTACAATTCCATTATGTCTATGCATAACCTCAGTTCTTTTAAATTTGAGTTTTGTTCTATGGCTCTGGATATGCTCTATCTTAACATTCTGTGGACACTTGAAAAAAGAAATGTGTGTTTGCTGTAATTTAGTGATGTTTTCTACATATGTTCGTTAGATCTTGGGAAGTGTGATGTCCAGTTCTTCTATATCGTCCTTGATTTTCTGTTTAGTAATTTTACCTGTTGCCAGAAGTGGGTTTTTTAAATCCCGAGCTATAATTATGGATTCATCCATTTCCTGTTTCAGTTCTGTCAGGTTTTGTTTCATGCATTGAGAAGCATTTTGTGGTTGTTTGGTGCATATACTTTTAGGATTGTAGTGCCTGCTCATTGCATTGATTGTTTTATAAGTATGTAATATTTCCAGTTGTCTCTAGTATTTTTTTAAGTCTGCATTAATATAGTCACATCTGCCCTTTTCATTGATATGTAGTTGGTACACCTTTTCCCATGCTTTTATTTTGTTTACCTGTGGTGTTGCATATGAAATGAGGCTCTTGTAGACAGCATACTGTTGGATCATGTTATTTTTTCCAGTCTGAAAATCTCTGTTTCTTCATTGGTTTATATAGACAATTTACATTTAACGTAATTATTGACATACTTGGATCTACATCTTTCATTTTATTTGTTGGGGTTTTTTGTTTATTTGTTTTTATTGTTTCTCATTCCTCTGTTTCTCTTTTATTTTTCTGTGGGTTATGTGAGTATTTTAAATGATTCTATGCTGTTTTATGTATAGTTTTTAAAAAGTATATCTCTTTGTATAGTTTTCTTAGTGGTAACTCTATTGCAATACACATAGAAAGCTTACAGTCTACTCGTATTCATATTTTACCATTTTTTAAGTTATATTTTTCTTTTCTTCTTTTTTAAGATTTTATTTATTTATCTTTAGAGGAGAAGGGAAAGAGAGAAATATCAATGTATGGTTGCCCCTCATGACTCCCCTGCTGGGAACTGGCCTGCAACCCAAGCATGTGCCCTGACTGGGAATAGAACCGTGATCGTGTGGTTTGCAGGCCTGCACTCAATCCACTGAGCTACACCAGCAAGGGCCATATTTTACCATTTTAAGTGACATGTAGAAACATTATTGCCATGTGGATATTCTTACCTTTCTCTCTCTCCTTAAATCTAATTGTTTTAGGTGTTTCCCTCTGTATACATTGTGCACCACATCAGAGGGTGTAATAATAATTTTTCTTTCAACCAATAATTCTACCTGTTCAGATGTAAAGAAGTGCCAGGCTCTTCTTTATTGCTTCTCCATTTAGAGAACTTCCTTTAGCCACTGTGGTAGGTTTGCCAGCGTAGATCCTCTTCATTTTCCCTCATCTGAGAATGTTTTTTTATTTCCCCCTTCATTTTTTTTGTAGTTATATATCTGTTCTCAGTCTTTTTTAAAAGTATATTTTATTGATTATACCATTACAGTTGTTCTATTCCCCCCTTCATTCTCCTTCACCCTGCACACCCCCTCCCCCACCATTCTCCCCCCTTTAGTTTATGACCACGTGTCTCAAGTTCTTTAGATTCTATATTTTCCCTACTATTCTTGCCCTCCCCCCCCATCTATTTTCTACCTACCGTCTATGCNCCTTTGTAGGTGACTGTCCCCTTATCTCTTGCTGCTTCTAGAATTCTCTCCTTCATTTTAATCTTTGCTAATGTAATTATGATGTACCTTGGTGTGTTCCTTCTTGGGTCCAACTTCTTTGGGACTCTCTCAGCTTCCTGGATTTCCTGGAAGTCTATTTCCTTTGTCAGACTGGGGAAGTTCTCCTTTATTATTTGTTCAAATAAGTTTTCCACTCGTGGCTGTTTCTTTCCCCCTTCTGGTACCCCTATAATTCGGATGTTGGAACGTTTAAAGATGTCCTGGAGGTTCCTAAGCCTCTCCTCATTTTTTTGAATTCTTATTTCTTCATTCTTTTCTGGTTGGATGTTTCATTCTTCCTTCTGGTCCACTCCATTGATCTGAGTCCCAGTTTCCTTCCCATCATTATTTGTTTCCTGTGCATTTCCCTTCATTTCAATTAGTTTAGCCTTCAAATGTACCTCTAATTTGTGACTAAAATCAACCAGCCTGTGAGCATCCTGATCACCAGTATTTTGAACTGTACACCTGAGAGAGTGGTTATTTCTTTTTCGCTTATAGTTATTGGCTCTGGGGCTTCAAGTTCTTCTTAAACCATATTTTGGCCTGTTTGTGCCTGTTACGTATGAGGAGCGGAGCCCTAGGTGTTCACCAGGGCGGGGCAACTCAGTCACTGGGTTGTGACGCTGTATGTGGGGGCGGGGTAAGAAGGGGCAGTGGTGGTCCCCTCTGTTGCTTCCCGCAGCTGGGGCCTGCGCGGTCTGTCTCACTGCTCACTGCTTTGCTGGTTTATCTCTGTGACCATGGCCAGCCCACCACCCTGCGCCCTCACTGAGTCCGCCTGATGCTACCCTGGCTGCCTGCATGCCTGGGTCAGGGGATCCTTCCTGCCTGACCCTGCTCTGCTGCTGGCTCCACCCCTTTTACTGGTCTGGTTGAATGGTTGGTGATTGTCGGACTTCTGTATAGTTCAATTTTCTGTTCTTTGGCTGCATCTTTGTTTACTAAACCTTTGTTGTATTCACACTTGGTTGTGGGAGAAGCCACAGTGTTTCCACCTATGCCTCCATCTTGGCGGAAGTCTATCCTCCTTCATTTTTGAATGATATTGTTGACAGGCAGAGAATGCATAGTTGGCAGTTCTTTTCTCTCAGTATTTGAAAAATGATGTGCCATTTCCTCATGGCCATCACAGATTCAGATGAGAAATATAATTTTATACAAATTGTTGTTCCCTTATAAGTAATACATCTTCTCCCTCTGGCTCCTTTCAAGGTTTTTATGTCCTTAATTTCTAAAAGTTTAATTATGATATATCATGATGTGTTCTTTTTAAATTTTCTTTGACATTCAGTTTCTTGAATCTGTGCATTTGTGTCTCTCACCAAATTGAAGGGGTTTTCAGCCATTATTATTTTTTGAGTACTCTTTCATTCATATTCCCCCCCTTTCTGGTACTTTGATGATAAAATATATTAAATTTCTTTTTATCGTCTCAAAGTTCTCTGAAGCTGTTCATTTTTCCTTTTCACTCTGTTTATTTTCTGTTGTTCAGATATAGTAAACTCTATTGATATATCTTCAAGTTCACTGATTCTGTCATCTGTCATCCAGACTTTATTATTAAGGCTATTCAGTATTTTATATTCATTATAATACTTGTATTTACAATTTCAGTTTGTTCATTTCTATAACTTCTAGGGTTTTTGCATGGGGTTTTCTGTTTTTTAGTTGTTTCGAGAGATTTTGTTGATTGTTTATAAAATTATTGAAGCATTTTTATGATAACTGCTTTAAAGTCTTTATTAGGTAATTGTAATATCTGATCATCTCAATGTTGGCATCAGTTGACTGTCCTTTTTTCATTCATCCTGGACTTTCCTGGTTCTTAGTATGATGGGTGATTTTAAATTTTTATCTTGGACAGTATGGCTGTTATATTGAGCCTCTCTGTTTAGATTTAGCATATAGGCTACTTTTGTATGATATGATTACAGTGACATTTAACATTCAGAGCCATTAGAATGCCATTTGGATCTGCCTGGTTTATCTTGTGTCCTGGCGCTGCCTGAGAAGAAGGAAGGAGTTTCTGCAGGCTGGGTTCCCTGATGCCCCCAGGTCAGGGAAGGGAGTACCAGGCCCGTGGGAAGGACTATAGTACAGAGTGCCTCCCGGGTCAGGTGTTTTTGTGGCAGGATTGCCCTTTTGTGGTGTGTCTCGGTTGCAGAGGGTGTCTCAGGCCTGGCAGGGTGGGAGAACATCTCTTCTGGTCGATTTTTGTCAGTGGGGTCTGGGATGTATCCCTCTTACCAGTTTCTGCCTTACGTGGTATTGCCTTATTCAGGTCGCAGAAGTAATGAGTCCATCTGGGCTGTCCTCTGTTGCTCTAGTTATGGGTTGGGAAATGCCAGGACTGGATCACCTTATATTAGATGGGGCAATCCTCAGAAGTCTGTCACTCTGAGGACCTCTGTACCCAAGGCCCCTAGCCAAGTTACTTTATTTACTCTTGCCACCTCTCAGACTTTTCCTTTACTTGCTGCTTGTGTTATTTCCAGCATTCATTGTTATGGTTAGAGAGCAGAGCAAGGAGGAAGGAGTCTGTACCATCTTATCCAGACCTAACGTCCATAGGTCAGTCCACAGACATTCTGAGACTTAGTTGGTATAGTCTGTGGAAAATGCAGACGCATAATCTACAGAACCTTTGTGTGTCAAGTGGAATGGCCAGCTGGGAACAAAGAACTATAGAAACAGCAAAATTGAAACCACAGATGTCTTTAGGCAAAATGTGATTAATTGCCAAGTGAATGACATGGGCAAGAAACACTTGGGACCCAGAGGGAGGAAAGATCAATGTGTCTCTTCACCTGACCTGGGCAATTAATCACCACAGTTTTTTAATGGCCGTGACACCCATAGGATATAATCTTCAGAAGAAAGAGGCATCTAGCTGGTAATGTGGAACCGACAGCTAGAAAGTAACTTCTTAAAACAAGTCACCTTCCCCCAAGTCAGCTATGCCCTGCTTTGCTGTAATACTGAGGCAGTGGGAAGCAGGGTGGTGAGACACCAGGGGAGATGGGTGATGGGCAAAACTATGGGATACTAGCTTTCAAAGTGACTGAAACTCTGAAGACAGTGACCAGGATGCTGCAAAAGTGTCTGGTTAACTCTGTGTGATTTCTGGTTTTGAGAAAACAGGTAACAGGCTTGCCGTGTGGAGGGGAATATGACACTGGGAGAGCCAGAAGCACAGGACTGTGTGGAAGTAGGTCACAGGCTTGGCAGCTGATCCAGACAGCTCAGAAGGAAACAGCACAGTGTAATGGTGACTGGCAGAAGGTGGAGGCCAGATCCTGAAGTAGCCTATCAGTGTGCTCAGAAGGGTCCCTGCAAGGCTCACCTCTTGGATGTGTGTGCTGTTAATGCCCATTGTGCCTCAGAAGCTGCAAGTGTTCCATCCGCAGCTGCTCTAAGTGCCTGTTCCTATGTGGAGGGTGCCTGTACTAGGTGGTCTGTGGTGCAAAGCAGGGAAGATGCAGGGGAGGCAGAGATGAAAAATAATGCAACCTAGATGGCAAGGTTGATGTTTTAATAAAAGGTTTGTAATAGGAGCAGCACTTGCTAGAAGGGCAAATGTTTCAGGGTTATTATAAGGATAATTGCACTTAATAAAATGGAGTATCCCAGCAGGATATCTCTGAGTTAGCCCATATGGTGCTAGTGGTTTTTTACTAAACACTAAAAAAGGAACTATAAATAGTGATATTAAATGCAACATCAGAAAGACTATTTTCTTTTAATAGTTTGGAAAGTGTGAAGTTAAATACGACCAGAAATTCCTAGTTGTGCCTAAAAGTCATAGTAGAAAAACCTCTATTATTATTATTATAGTTATTGTTATTATGGAAACTCAGTTAAGAATTTAAAGACAAGTGTAGGGGGAGTGATTGCTTAGATGTTAACAACTCTAGGGCCCATCAAAGAAAGGAAGGATTTACTCTTTTCAGTTGTGCTCTCCATTAAAATCATGGATAGCCTAACCAAATGAGCAAGTAACAAAACACATAATTTTATTTTGGCTTCTTCTGCATATATTAAAAGTCTGTTTACTCTATCTAACAACAGAACATTTTTTGATTACAAACTCTGTGCCAGGTACTCTTCTAGGCCCTGGGAATGGAACAGTAAAGAAAGCACATTAAAAACCCATACCTTTGTTTGTTCTGTCTGGAACACTGTTGAAATGCATACGGTTTTCTCCTTGGGTGCGGATGTGACTGGGTATGGTGGGCAGAAGCCATAACTGCCAAGTGTGAAGAAGAAGCCAGTGTGGAGTTTAAATGAGGGCACACACTGTAAGGGTACATTTAACAGGAGTGGCCTGTGTTTACTGATGGGTAGACTCATTTTGAGGAAGAAAGATGCTCATAATCTCATATATTTATGCTAAACACTGTTTTAAAAATATAAATTATTTTTTTGTTTAATTTAACAACCATTTTTGAGTGTTTACAAGGTGCTGGACTATAAAAGTCTTACTGGGAACTGAGTGGTTGTGAGTAAGACTTGTGCTTCATTTCCCTACATGAGAGTGTTGTAGTGATGTGGTAAAAATTCTCTTTAGATACAGTGTGCCTTGGAAATATGGATCTGACATGCCATTCTTCCATTACTGTCCTCATTGTACTATATTTATTAGGCCAAACTAGACTCGTTCCTCCACCCTCATATACTTTACTTTGCACTTTCAGGTCCTTATGCATCGTATTCCTAATAATGTGATTATTCTTTACTTTTTCCTCAGAAAAAAATCTCTGGCTTTCAAAACTTTATCCATCCCCCAAAATGTCTTCTCTGAAACATGAGCTTTTCCTCTCCAAAGTCCCCACAGCTCTTTGTGCTTCCACAGTCCTGCCTTGAATTAGCTGTTCCTCCTGCCTTCGACTGCGCCACCTGCATTCTACTGCGCACGCCCTAAGGACAGGGCCTGGCCTCCGATCTGCACTGTCCCTCCAGGGACCGTCGATGAGGAGTTGCTCATTAAGTATTTATTGAATGCATTTTTAAATAAACCTTGAAATGCTTGAGGATTTACTTTCCCATTCCATCCAGTTTTCCAGGCTATACGTCTGCAGGTCCCCTAAGGCTCAACATGTCCAAAACCTTTGTCTTTCTGTTTGCTTGTGTTTGGACATTGTCTCTTACAATGTATCTAGAACTGAAAATAATGTTCTTATAGGGGCCAAGTACAGCAAAACCACCGATTTTCTTGTTTCAGGAGGAAAAATTACCCTCCAGTCTGAGAGTTATCTTGTTTTAATTATTGTTGGAAAGTCAAGTCAACTGAAGTTCTGAGTCCACAATGAGCCTAAGTCATGCTGCCAGGCCTCGTGGCCAATGCCTGCTTCCAACGCCCTACCAATCTACCTTTGAGAGACTTCCCTGCCTCCCTTGCTTTAGACACTGAGAATACATCAAACAGCATACGCACCTCTGTTTCCACACACTGAGTGGACTTTCCTCTGAGAAAGGTTTAATGTTCATACTTTATCATCCACGAATCTCAAGATCTGGCTTCCTTTTTGCCTGCTACCTACTGTATCTAAAGGGTCTCTCTAACCTGCATGGTCCTCTTCACACTTCACAGCGGGTCTGGCCGCAGCACTGCCTTTTGGACACCCCACTGAGACCTACAACCAGAAAGTTGGTTTTGGGGACTGTATCTTTTCACTCTGTAAAATAATGACTAACTCACTGCTGTTTTCTTGTTTCTTTCCTTTCACATTCCCCTCACATACCTGAATGAATATTCTGACTTTACAGGCAGTGGAGGTAAATTTAAGTGAACTATCATGCTGGATTATTGTCCTTTGACTTTAATCTGGTTCTGCATGCAGTGTTAAAGTGTTAAGCATTGATACCTTTCCTTTTAGGAGTGATACATTAAAAAATTAACTTTGGAATGCCTTACCAAATCTTTAGAGGTCAACATTTTAATTAAATAGAGGTACCTCACCTTTAATTAAGGCAGGTGTCTAGCTAATGATGCAGGGACATGCACACAGCCTGTGAATGTGAGGGACCTATGCAGTTCACCCAGGATAGACCCCTTTTCAGATCATAGGCAGCAAAATGCATTTTGTCTCTTAACCACATGGCTCTAGCGTGGGCCTTGCATTTATAGGAAAGCACTCTCAGCTACATTTGCTGGACATTTCATAAATTGTAATTTTCATAGTTAGGTGTTTATGTTATTTTGTTTTATGCTCAGCCTCTTTTCACATTGTGATTTTTATAGCATGAAGCTCACATTTCCACTTCAGTCAAAGGCAACAGTGGTGACTCATCATACACTATTGAGTTACTTCTTTCCTTTTTCATTTCCTGTTCCTCTCTCACAAATGCCTTGCCAGAATTGCCTAGCCCCATACTCCAGGTAAAATCTGTTGCCTATAGTTCAGTGACACTGATGTGTTCTGTCATGAATAGAAGTGAGTGATGAGCACATGTGTCTCTGGAATGTCTTTATTGGCATACTTTTGAATTAAAATTAGATATATTTAAGGAATGTCGTTGAATCATTTCAATTTCTTTTAGTGTAAAAGCCAGGCATTTCAGATGAGAGATAATGCTTGTATTCATTTAAAATCAGGTTCTCTAACCATAACTTGCTTATAAAAACTAGATGTCAGACTTTGCATCAGTCAGCTTAAGTAATGTGATGCTGCAGTGACAAATAGCCCTGATTTAGTGGCTTTCAGTGCAGTTGTTTATATGACATGTCAATCCTGGTTCCATTTTACTTCTACCTGAGGAAGTAGTTATTCGAAGTCTCAGGCTTGTTTGTCACATCAGTGAAGGAGGCCCTGTGCTTCCTGGCAGTGTCTCCCCTCTTGTTCCCATTCTCTCACTCTGAGCTCTTTTCTCAGTATGCACACATCCATTCAATTCTTCCTTGAATTCAGTGTGCCTGTCATGTTATCTTCACTTGTGCTGAGAGTGTCTTTGGACTAAGACATCTTTTGGATTAAGAGCATCTAAGTAGAAAAAAAAAAGGTGTATGAGGGGAAAAATTAAATACACTTGTAGTGTATTTTGATAGCTGGTCTACACATATGTACACATGCATGTAGAATTCTCAAATTTACTGCTTTGATTTTGCCTATCACTGCACCTGCACACCTATTTTGACAAAAGCCATTTTCAAGTAGGCAAAAAATTATTAATGTAAAAACACTTGAAAACCTAGCCTCCTCCCTCAACCCTACACAGTGTAGAGAAGTTTATTTATGTTTATAGCTGCCTACATGTGAAGAATTCTCTGGACTCCAACTATGCTGTAAAAAGGCCAAAAAGAAAGATTTTTATACCCATTTAAAAATTTAATGCTTCCCTTAAGAATATTGAATGGCTTTAGGAAATGCTGTCCTACTTTCTTAAATGGGGAAATGCACTGGTGTAAAAAAGTTGGCATAATTATTAGTGAAGATATGTTCTGCCAGTCTTTCTGCAGAATATTATTTTTGCATTAAAACAAAATTTCCCCTTCATATTAAACTATGCTTGGCCTTGGCTTTAAGAACATTAGACATTTCTAAAGGGAGAAAAAGTCTGTCCTGTGGGCATCAAAAATATAACAGGTGCACCAGAGTCCTGACTGTGTTAAAATGCATTTCTGTTGGTTTATAACACACACATCTTTGAGTTTATGGCACTGTTTTCCATTAAGATACTAAATAATCATAAGAAATTTTTGGAAGCCATTCTCAGTCAAAATGTCTTGAGTTCACAGTAGTAAAGTGTCACGGAACAAAGTTAAGAGTTTTCTATGAATTTAATTGCTGCCTTGAAGTAATTATGTCTGAAGGACAGAATACTGTATATATTTTATTATGCATGAGTTTCTTTTTTAATAGGAGTGCTGTGCTTTGTACAAGTCAATTATTTTTGATAGTTTCTGTAATTAATGTTTAATTATATTTTATTTTCCCCATTTTATTACATCACCTTGGTGATAATCAAAACATTTCTAAACCCTGCACTCCCAAGTAGTGTTTTGTATGTGCACACCATGACCTTATTAACTTCTCGACAGGGTGTCAGGATATACGTATACACATACATATATATACATACATGTGATTGTGTATTGGAAAAATATATAAAATCTATCTTCTCCCCACTTGTAAGTCAGAATAGCCCTCACATATGACTGAAGATAGAAAAAAACCCTTAGCAATGCCTTCTGTGTACAGTGATCAGAATGGCAAACTGTTAATTATGTGGGTGTCTTTTGTGGGTGTACCAACCACAGCATTTATATGATGCTCATTGGGTATGGAAAGACATCTCTGACACTCCATTGGTAGGACTTAATCTTTGAGGATTTTGGTTTGTTTGTGTGTAATAGTGGGAAAGAATCTATATTAGTCCTTCACTCCATTCACACACATTCATGAAAAGACGCCGGGAATAGTAGGCAAGGTGGATTGAAGCCGTGATTGTGGTCAAGCAATCAAACCCACACGACAACCTCTCTATTCTTAGGAAGTATTTGTTACATCTCCCCAATAGCCCTCTCAGGTGTGTGAGTGAGAGCTGGGTCTCTCCTGCTGTGGACTGGCATCAAAGGAAGTAGGGGGTCATGGGAGGAGAAAGCCGGCTCCTCTTGCGGGTCCTTCCACACCATTCTGTCCGTCTGTCTGTCTCTCCCCTTATTGCAGCTAAATGTGTTGATTCTACCGTTGTTGCCATCTATTCCTTGGTCTCTTCTTTTCACATCCTGCCTATTTTTAACAACTAGTGTTTTTTCTCCCGTTCTGTATAAAACACATCCCCAGAAAGGATGTTACAATGTAATTTTCTCGGTTCATTGGTCAGCCACTTCAGTACAGAATGAAATAATAAATTTTGATGAATTTGAGAAGTTATAGCTATTCCTGATCCTCAGTTTTTGAAAGCCTGTAGTTTGGACATAGAAGTATTTAAAATTAATCAGAGTGACTTTTATTTAAATGGCACATTCTCTTATAGGTATTTGCAAATTGAATTTATGGTTATTTTTATGGAAAAGAAGGGAAATGAACATTTGTGAGTATCTCTGCAAGTCTGTTTTAGATGCTTTCTGAAATGGGTCTTTTTTTTCCTTTTGTCCTCACCCAAGGACAGTTTTTACATTGCCTTTAGAGACAGTGGGAGGGAGAGAGAACTAGGCATGCAACAGAGAAGTATCGATTGCTTACCTCCTGTGGGTTTCCAGACCAGGGATGGAACCTGCATCCTAGATATGTGCTCTGACTGGGAATTGAACCCTCAACCTTTCGGTTATGGGACAGTGCTCCAACCAACTGAGCCACACCAGCCAGGACTCAGATATGTCTTAATACATTCATTCCAAAAACCTTGTGAGTTAGGAAGTGTTATTTCCATTTTTTACAGTGTAGGAAAGAAGCCCAAAGATATCAGATACTTAATCTCGAGTCGTATAGCTGCCAAGAAGCACAGGCAGCATTTGATGTCTGCTCCTGCTTCCCCACCCCAAGTCACACAGCCTGTGAATGTGAGGGGGGCATCTTGAAGTTCCTGCCCTACATTGCCGCTTTCAGGTTTCAGGGCCCAAGAGATGTGTATTATCTCTCCCAAGACTCTAGTATGGAGCCTGATGTGAGCACTGATGCTTGAAGTCCCCAATAAGGATTAACACTTAGTACTGACAGGGTACCAGGCCCCATTTTAAGCACTTTACTGTATATGACTTCTGGCCAAGATGGAGGTGTAGGTAGACACAGTGTGCCTCCTCGCACAACCAAAATAAGGATGAACAAAAATTTAGAAACACAAAAACAACCAGTACCGACAGAAAATTGAACTGTATGGAAGTCTGACAACCAAGGAGTTAAAATAGACGCATTCATCCAGACCGGAAGGAGGGGTGAAATCTGGCGGACGGGTGGAGAGCGGTCACAGCTAAAAAAGCGGTGGCTGGTGGACCCATGCGAGGGGTGGCAGCAGGCGAACCCAGCGAGGCATGCAAGGTGGCTGGTGGACCGGGTGGTTCCACATTTATGTGCAGAAAAGCCAGGGGAAACTGGGGAGCGAGCCAGACTGTGTAACCCAGGATCCCAGCGCAGAGAAATAAAGCCTCAAAACACTGAAAACACCTGTGGGGGTTGAGGTGCCAGGAGACACTCCCAGCCTCGCAGTAGAGTTCATTGGAGATTCCCACCAGGTCCTAGAACATACACAATCCCACCCACACAGGAATCAGCACCAGAAGGGCCCAGTTTGCTTGTGGGAAGTGGCTAAAATCCAGCAGAGAATGGAGCAAGCATAATTGTTCCCTCTCGACCCCTCCCCGCCAAACAGCGTCACAATGCAGAGACCTGGATTGCCCTGCCTGGGTGAACACCTAAGGCTTTGCCCCTTACTACATAACAGGTGCGTCAAGAACTGCACCCCCCCAAAAAAAGATGGCCCAAATGAAAGAACAGATCAAAGCTCCATAACAAATACAACTAAGTGACGAAGAGATAGCCAACCTATCAGATGCACAGTTCAAAGCACTGGTGATCAGGATGCTCACAGAATTGGTTTAATTTGGTTGCAGATTACATAAAAAATGAAGGCTATGCTAAGTGAAATAAAGGAAAATGCACAGGGAACCAATAGTGATGGAAAAGAAACTCGGACTCAAATCAATTGAGTGGACCAGAAGGAAGAAGGAAACAACCAAACAGAAAAGAATGCAGAAACAAGAATTCAAAAAAATGAGGAGAGGCTTAGGAACCTTCACCACATCTTTAAACATTCTAACGTCCGAATTATAGGGGTACAAGAAGGGGAAGAGGAAGAGCAACAAGTGGAAAATTTACTTGAACAAATACTAAAGGAGAACTTCCCCAATCTGACAAAGGAAAAAGACTTTCATGAAGTCCAGGAAGCTCAGAGAGTCCCAACGAAGGTGGACCCAAGGAGGAACACATGGAGGCACATCATAATTACATTACCCAAGATTAAAATGAAGGAGAGAATCCTAGAAGCAGCAAGAGAAAAGGAGACAGTCACCTACAAAGGAGTGCCCATCAGACTGTCAGCTGATTTCTCAAAAGAGACCTTATGGGCAAGAAGGAGCTGGAAAGAAGTATTCCAAGTCATGAAATCCAAAGACCTACAACCAAGATTGCTCTATCCAGCAAAGCTTTCATTTAGAATGGAAGGGCAGATAAAGTGCTTCCCAGATAAGGTCAAGTTCAAGGAGTTCATCATCACCAAGCCCTTATTATATGAAATGTTAAAGGGACTTATCTAAGAAAAAGAAGATAAAAAACATGCACAGTAAAATGACAGCAAACTCACAATTATTAACAACCACACCTGAAACAAAAACAAAAGCAAACGAGTAGAACAGGAACAGAACCACAGAAATGGAGATCACATGGAGGGTTAGCAACAGGGGAGTGGGAGGAGGAGAGGCGGGGAAAAGGTACAGAGACTAAGTAGCATAGATGATAGGTAGAAAATAGAGAACAGTCTGGGAATGTAGAAGCTAAAGAACTTATAAGTAAGACACATGGACATGAACTAAAGGGGAATGTGGGTGGGAGAGGGTGTGCAGGGTGGAGGGGAGTCAGGGGAGGGAAATGGGACAAGTGTAATAGCATAATCAATAAAGTATATATTTTTAAAAAGCACTTTACCATGCATTATCTCACTTAATCTTCTGACTGACTAGAGAGTGCAGCACTGTTATCATCCCCATTTTACAAATAAGAAAACTAATGCCCAGAGAGGTTCGAGAATTTACTCGAGGTCACACAGTGAGCTAGAAAACCAGGACTGGCACCCAGCTGCACATTCCGAACTGAGATGGTGCAGCTATTAGTCCTTTGAATAGAAGACAAGGGCTCTGATAAAGGGAAGTGTGTCATATAAGAGGGCTTCTGCACATGTACCCCCTTTTCAATCATAAATAGTATCGTTCAGGTGAGTTTTTTATGCTAAGGGGGTATTTTTTTTAGTAAAGTTTAGAAATACTAATAGACAGGACTGAAAAACCATGGAAGGAAGAAGAGCAAGACATTGGAGGGCAGGTCAAGGAGAGCGTTTTCAAGGTGGTGCCATAGGATGGAGGGAACCAAGTAAGGCTTTGGGTGCTTGGAAAGCAAAGGACTGTTCTGAAGTAGAAGAAGAGAAACTGAACTGAACTGGTACCTCTTGTTCTCTAAACGAGTCAACTTAGCACCTCACTTGACGTTCTCCAAGCCTTCGTTCTCAGGGAATTCAGTCAGTGCAGGGGCTGCAGAGAAAACCAGGTAGTTGCATTTATTAATCAATTAACCATTTGTCAAATTAACCTCTACTCAAATCTCTCTCCTTTCCTAACCTGGCACCTGTACATTTGTCTCTCACTATGAGGTTGTAAATATCTGACACTAACTTGCAAATACAATGCAGTTTAGACATGTGAAGTGCAACTATTACCAAAACGAGGGATTTCATGATGTCAGTGAAATGATGTAGAACTAACTGCTTGAATCATAGGCAGAGCTACTGGCCAATGAGCAGCCAGAATGATGACATGGTAGGTATCTTTTTTTTTTAAAAGAGAAATTCTTGGGGGAATCACAGCCACTCTCAATTATTTTTGCAAAAGTGATCCTCCTTGTGGATCAAAAACAACAAAGATGTTTTTTCTCAAGGCAATCATACAGTGTTTGATTCATCAGGTGACTGTCCAAACTGAATTGATACAGTTGCACATATAATTAAGATTTGGCTTATAAAATCATTTTGTTAGTAATGCTTTGTTACCTGTTTCAGCAAACTGCTCTTGGAAATTTGATTTTTAAAATTTATAATGGCAAGGAGAAGTACAAAAAAGTGTTTTTAGAGTACTTGGAAAGAGTGAAAAGTATTTCATGGCTGCTGTGTAGAAAGGCAGTTTATTTCATTATTTGATGGTTGAAACATTATTTTAAAGCTGTAGAAGACGTAGATGCCTATGGATACACATACTTTCCCCAAAGTTTACCTGTTCTCTCACATTTAAGGGAATTAAGAAGAAACAAATACTTTACTTAAGGAGATGGAAACAGTTAAATAAACAAAAGTTCGGATCCGTGAATGTCAGCAGCAATAAGATCTCCTAAATGAATAGGTTATGTACTTTTAAGTGCATTGTTTTATTTAATTGTTGGCAGACCCTTTAGGTTGGTACTGTTATTTTTCTGCTTTACAGGTGAGGAATATGAAGCCTGAGTAATTGCTCAAGGTCACCTTGAAAATGGCAGAGCCAGGACTGAAATCCAGAGTTATTCTGATCCCTGATCTGGACTGGCTCCCAGCTTGCTCCTATAGCATGGCCTCCTAAGTGAAATAAAAATAGGCAAGACAGCAAACCTCTTTTCTGAAATTGGAAGAAATAAGAGCTTGTGTGAAAATATTATTTTCAACAGATGCCCTTTCATGTGTCTACTTCCATCTTTCCAATTATAATTTTATTTGGAGGAATTAACTGAGGCTGCATCTAGAGGTTTTTCACCATTTCCTTACCAGTATTTGCACTTCTCAAGTGGGGAGAAGTGGATGTTGTCATAAACTAATGGTAGGGAAGACCAGGTTTTTGTTGTGTGTGTGCACGTGTGTGTTTGCATCATGGTTTCCTCAGGTGTTTTCCCACACGGACTGCCAGTTTTGGGTGATAGGGGGCAACACATACCAGTAGCTCTGCCGTGGACTTCCTGGGGCAGTGTCTTTAGGACTTTTTTTCTTTCTTACCATTAGGCAGGCAGGTCCATTTGGGGGTGGCAGGAGAATCTCGAAGAAGCTAATTTGGGAGAGGGGAATAATTTGTCCTTCAGTGAGGCCCTTGTTGTCCACTATTCAGGTTCATCTCATTTCTCCTTCGAGATTTTCTGTCAACTGAAATATGATTGACATTGTTTTATTTATTTATTGGTTTTAGAGATAGGGAGAGAGGGAAGGGGGAGAGAGAAATTTGTTGTTCCATTCATTTATGTATTTATTGGGTGATTCTTGTAAGTGCCCTGGCTAAGGACTGAACCCATAACCTTGGTGTATCGGGATGATGCTCTAACCAACTGAGCCATCCGGCTAGGGTGATTGACATATTTTAATAAGGATTATTTTATTTGGAATGCGGTGCAAGGCCCTCTGGGTGATATGCAAATGCAAAGACATAGTCACGACTGTAAAGGTTTGGGATTGGTTTGTTATAATTGAGAATTGAAAGTGCCTAAGATACAGATTTCCCCCACTATCCAAAAGTAGGGCATTCCCATGAAACCTTCTGTAAGCTGAAATGGGATAAAGTGAAGAAACAGTAACCATTAATTTATATGGAAGAGGTTTTAGAGCCTTCCCAAATCCAAAAGATAACCTACCAAGTCATACAAAATACACTTAATTACATTCAGTTTTGCACACAGTGTAACACCCTTATGAGCTGTCATAGGCATTTCTGACACCGTGGGACTCATCTTGCTAACAGATGCACAAAATGAAGGAAGGTAATGCCCAGACACTCAATGACCTAGCTCAGAGTTCTGGGGCTGGATACTGAGGGTGGTTCCCAGGTGAACAGCGCCGTGG
The DNA here is from genome assembly GCF_014824575.4 of Sturnira hondurensis. NCBI lineage: Eukaryota > Metazoa > Chordata > Mammalia > Chiroptera > Phyllostomidae > Sturnira > Sturnira hondurensis. The sequence goes on from NW_028081809.1 coordinate 2,101,182, forward strand.
GGCTGTTGTTGATGTTTGGGGTGCTGCTGCCTCTGTAACAGCTGCTGCACAGTAAATGATAAGTGCTGTTTTCACTTTCCACCTTTGTAAAAGTGAAAGTCCTTTCCAGATTTCTTCAGTTAGCAAAAACAGGTAGTGGTATAGGTCTGTTACAAAGCCAAGTGGCATAATACACTGTTGAAAGGCGGGTACACCTGTACCCTAACGTCCTTAGGAGGTCACCTATGTTGTACCCACATTGCTAACCTCAGTACTGTTATATCCTTAAACAAACCATTTTACACAAGTATCTGAGAGATGTCAACTTTGGCCTACTTCCTATTCATCTATTATTGATTCCTAATTAGGGTGGCCCAGGTGAATTTGTTTTCTGCCATTCTTGATTACTGTCCGTCTGCAAGGGAAGCTCTGTGTCTGAGCTTGGGGTGTGTTGTGGAGAAATTCTGAAGACGGTGGTATATCGCAGCCCCCCGCAGGGTTTTGAGCCTCTCTTGCTCTGCACCGTCATGGCCGGCTTCGTCTCCCAGACAGATCCCCCTCCTCACAGTAGGGCTGTGTCTCTTAGAGCCGCAGAGAGGACTGCAAGAGGGACACGTGTTTCTTGAATCTTACTTTCTTTGAAACATTTAGAGAAGCACTAAAACAGGTGGCTGAAGATTAGTATTTGCCAAAGTTTGGTTAACTGCCTTTGCATATATGTGGTCGTTTATATTAATCATCCAACAGGTACTTTGTTATTATTTGTTGTTCAGCTACAGTTATCCTCAACAAGTGTGTTGTGAATGCCATCAGATTTCCACGGCTGTGTGGCAGGTCCCTCTGTCACATCCCTCACAGCTTTCCTGAGAAGTGCTGCATCGTTGGTAAGACACTGGTCCACAGCCTTGGTTTTCTAACCCCAGGAGTCTCCACGTGCGTGGCTCACTTTCAGGGGGCGTGGCTTCTGTGGTCATTATTTATCCCAGAGTTTAGAGCTTAGCCTTCTGCGGATTAGGTTTTCAAGACAGCAAGAAGCTGTCGGAAGGAATCATTTTTTACATAATCTGGATCCCATGTAGTTTCCCAGTGAGGGTGAGACAGATGGCAAGGTTCTCATTTTTCCCAGCTAGACAACAGGGGACAGAATTGAACAAGCGGAAAGGCGAACACTGTTCCCAACTCCTTCTTGTTCACCGCCTTCATGAAGAGGAGAAAGGGCTGGTCCCATCGCAGGAGGTGCCTGGGTGGCAGGTTACTTCTGAGGTGAGAAGGCATGATGGGAACAGAGAAGACTCGGTGAAGCTCCTTGACACCAGCTCTCTACCCCATCTGTGGAATGGAGAAGGTCTGTTTACCACGAGTCTTCAAGGAAAGCGTAAAAGCTTACTTTGTAGTTCCCTTAGACTCGTGGTTTTACCTGGTCAAAGAGCTGGGTTTTTGACGCTCATTTTACTTGGACTAGACACATAGAGACTTATTTCTGTTTTCTGTAAATATGTGCTAGTATGATCCCAAGAGTGTCTGTACAAAGGCAAAATGAGGACTTTTTTTTGGGAAGAATTTCTGTTCTAAATTAACATTCAATAACAGCATTCCAGTTCTTAGAAATCGCGTTTGTCTCCCAAGGACCAGCTAAAGGCTGTTCTGTGGTTGCTGGTTCCTGTCTCTACATCAGCCCTTACTATTCTGCTTACCAGTTAGGCTGTATATTCGGTCATCTCTGAGGATGAGGTCTCCTCAAGGGCAGGGATCACACCTCACCTTTGTTACTCTAGCAATAACAGAGTACCTGGTGTAGTAGGTGTCTAACTGGAATACTTAAATGGGTGAATCACGTTCATGAATTTTTATCAGAGATTCCCGTAAACTCCTCATGACTCCCATTTTTTCTAAGTTCACTTTTAAAAATCTGAAAGATAATCTCTTGAGGCTCATTTCTTAATTGAGTGTAAAATACGATACCATTTAGTTTTTGATTATTACATTTTAGCTTGGAAAACAGTGCTGTCTCTGGCTGTGGGCCATTGACTGTATGTCCCCCCAGCTAGAGAGGGGCTCCTTGGTGGTCGTATCACTCACTGCCTCGCCTCATCCTTCTTAGGACCATAGCCGCTGAGACATCCAAAAAAGCAAAAAGTAGTACAGCATGTCAACGCTCCCTACACTGCAAACTTCTTGGCCTGCAGTGAAAGAAGGGCTCCTCCTGTGTGTGTTGCTCAGTGCCGGGGCCCCGGCCGGTGGTGGCCGGTGCTGGCCATTTGATGCAGGTGGGGAAGCTTTTCTGAGGAAGGTCTGTGTTTCTAAAGAAGCAAGAGTTCAGGTTCTTCACCGCTAGTGTTTCACAGAGGCTCTGCCTCAAGTTGAGTTTTTGTCTAAGCAATCCTACTTTACTTATTAGGGCATTGCTAAATACAAATGTTATTACTGATAGGAGAACAGGTGATGCATTTAAGTAGCTTCAATCTTACAGTGAGAAATATTTACACCACTACAGCATGGAGAGAATCTTTACTCCAAACCAATACTATCAACTCCAATCCCAGTTTGGGCCAATAGAATTATAAGTCTGTGTAAGTAGGCTTATTTTAAACACAAAGATCTCATGGAAGACAGAATTGGATTAGGTTGAAAGCCCACAATCAGTCTAATCTGACATCCAGACAAAAATTGCAGGTGGGCACTTCAGTGGGAAAAGTGATTGCTTGTCCCAGAAGTACTGGGACTACCGAATGCTTAGCCGAGAACATGCAGGAGGGAAATCACCAGAAAAGGTTGCTTCATTATTAGATGGGAGACTGTGGCAGTCAGCAGAGGGGTAATAGAGAACCAACGAGAAGTTATTATTCCACATTTGACTTATTTTTTAACCAAGTGGAACTCATTAGCAGCAGATCACCCAGTAATAATTTGACAGTTATTGAGTGCAGTAAATCTGTGAAGGGAGAGAAAGGATAGATCTTTATTAAAATAAAGAAGAAACACTTTCACTTGAAAAAAACCTCATTTTTTTCCCAAAGGAAAAGACCTCTTTTTGGTTTGAGAAGAGGACAATGCTGCATTTTCTTTTACTGATCCAAGAATCCTGGTCTGTATAATGTCATTATCATTCACTGAAAATTAGATATATTGCCTCCAGAGTCCGTGAACTAGTGTGTTTCCACTTGTCCTAATGTTTAAATAATGGTAACTAAACCAGAAGATTAAGGATGTCATCGTCTTCTTGGTATATATTGTGAAGGCACTGAAGAATATCGGCCCACATGTCCCTAGGACCGACTTCAGGTTTAGAAGAAGGGGTTAGGTCGCCTCATGATCTCTTGCCTTGGTGCTCACTGCAGGGTTGAGGTTCTGGGGGCTCTTTCTTTGCTACACTAGTTTGGCCTATGACTGGTTAAGATGCAGTTGACCTCTTAGATTGATGTACCTGGCAAACTTTGATCAGGGACTGTGCTTTAGTGAGCTTTTGATGTGGGAACAGGCTGGGTCTTATTCATGACAACTGCTTTTTAAGTGGCAGTGCTACTGGAAAGTATTTTCTTTCAATACAGAAGAAGGGGCGGGGGGCTTCCTCTGTTCTTCCCCCGCCCCCAAGTCCCATGTGATTGTGGCTCCGGGAAGGAAAGTATGTTGAGAGTGAGGGACAGTTAGTGGTGTCACTGAGCCAGGTGTGAGGTGATGAGAGGATTTTGTTGCTGTGCTCCTTCTCTGGTGAGAATTCCATGCTCTAGAGAGGAAGAGAAGTTGGCTCCAGCCAAGGCCAACCTGGGATAGTTTCCTTGAACTCGCCTTCTCCTCAGTTAGAACTAAGTGCTCCTCTCTGAGTCAGCATATCCTCCACCAGGCTAAGCTTATTCCTGCCCCAGGACCTTTACACTTGCTCTGTGTTTTGCCAGGAATGTTTCTTTTCTAACTCTCCATAATGCTTTCTTTTCTCTTAATCTAGGATCTTAGTTTATTTTATTTTTTTAAAGATTTTATTTATTTATCTGTAGAGGGGAAGGAAAGGAGTGAAGGAGAGAAATATCAATATCAATGTATGGTTGCCTCTCGTGAGTCCCCTGCTGGGAATTGGCCTGCAACCCAGGCATGTGCCCTGACTGGGAATTGAACCGCGATCGTGTGGTTCGCAGGCCCGCACTCAATCCACTGAGCTACACCAGCCAGGTCTAGGATCTTAGTTTAAATATGACTTTCACAGAGAGGCTTTTTCTGGCCACCATATCTAAAGTAGTCACTCCTATCACATTGCCCTTATTTTCTGAACTTGTCTTGTATATTACTTTTCTTCTTTCTTATCTTTGTTTTCTTCCCTTCAAGTTGCTACTCTTTATGCCACCTGAAATATAAACTCATCAACATATCCCCAGAGCAGTGAGTTTCAATTGGTGTGCTGCAAGAATTTTTAAAACATGCAGTACCTGACTGTTTAGTCAGGGGCACTGACCTCTTTTCCCTTAGACTGTCAAGTGAAGAATAACAACAGCCAGGACAACAATAACCATCTGGTGTGAATGAATCAAAATTGTACCTATTGTTTTTGTCAGATCAGCAAAAAAATGTATTGTTTGGTGTGCCACAGAATCTTAGTGATTAGTTCAGGTGTGTCATGTGATGAAAATAAAAAATACAGATTTCACCTTCTGTATTTCAAGTGTTCATTATTCTAGCAGAAGTAGTCAAACTCAAATGTTTTGGGAAGCTTAATTTTAACAAATAGCTATATTTATCTCTGTCTGAGGTTAAGAAATGTTAAAGTAAATTGTTAGTTTCTGATTTAATACATCCTAGTGTTTCTAAAGCTGCATATAGTCCTTGAATGATTCATTTTGGGTAGTTTGTTTCAGTTTCTTACAAATATTTAAATGTTCCTTAGTTAGAATGTCAGTCTAAATTGAAGGGAACTGTTCTGTAGGAAGGGGGCTTAGGTGTTCGTTAACAGAGTGATGAGGGGAACTGGTGGAAGCCGTTTTCTCTTGTCAAAGAACTTAGTCGTGTGCTCTGTGATTAGTTGAGTTAAATGTAAAAGTCTTTGCCCCATGGAGTCATCAGGAAGTTTAAATGTTATTTAAGTTTATCTTAATAAACATTTGCATTTATTTTCTGATAACCAGGTTCACCTTAGGCAGATCTTACTTTTCACATTCTGCCAGTATTCTCAGGCAGCTGTGATCACACAGGATGGTCCTTGTAAAAGAAGTTAATGAAGATTAATTCTTGTTTGTGATGTTGATCTCTCACATTTATTGTCTTCCTTGGCCATAAAATAATAATAAAATAATAACATTTGTGCATTAGGATCAGCCACAGAAACAGAACCAACAGGGTGTTGGGGGTGGGCAGAGAGAGAGAGAGAGGAATTGGCTCTGTGACTGGGGGGGCCTGACAAGTTCAGAATCTGCAGGGCGTGCAACGGGCTGGACAGTCAGGGAAGAGTTGGTGGTGCAGTCTCTGACTCTGAGGGCAATCTGGAGGCAAATTCCCTCTTCCTCAAAGGCTTCAGTCCTTTTTTTCCTAAGGCCTTCTATTTGATCAGACGAGGGTCATCAATACTGTGGAAGCTAATCTGCTTTACTCTTGATTTAAGTATTAATCTTATTGAAAAATACCTTCACAGAGATACCTAGACTAGTATTTGGCCAAATATCTGGGTACCATGGACTAGCCAAGTTGACACAGAAATCATTGACACATCATGTTGTCATTACTTACTGTGTGCCCAGTGCTATATCAAGCACTTTCCACATATGTGACTCACGGTTCCTTGCTGCAGCCACAACCACATCAGACACCCCCTCTCACTACAGCCATCCGGCAGATGACAGAAGTTGAGTCAGTGAGGTCAGACAGCATGCCTGCCCTTCTGTAGCTAGTCTAACTCGGTTGTGCGTATGTTCATCCTTCCTCTAAGTCTTCCCGAAGACACAGCTGGTTTTATTCTTCTTTCACAGGTGCTCAGCAATTGTTTACTGAGTGAATAACAGTTATAGCATTTGTGGAACAGTTACTATGTGTTAAGACTGAGTTAAGTACTCTGATATTTAAAATGAAGTCAGGGGTTAGGTATTTTAAACGATGGGAAAGCTGAGGCTCTAAGAAGTTAGTGGAGGCCGAACACAGTTGTGGAGCTCTGAATGATGGAGCCAGGATGCACATTGAGGCCACTGTGATTTCAAGCATCTGTTAAAATCTACCAGGTATTAGAAGGGTAAAGCCAGTATGAAAGGATAGATGATTCTGGACATAAATAAATGAATGTGTTCTCTCTGTAGCCTTTTCCATATAATCCAGGGCCCACATATTCTAAATAGTCCAGGACAGTCTCCCCAGTTAGGGCCACTCTCTCATAAACATTCTCATTGGGTAGACCAATGTGCCACTAGACTTAGGATCTTTAAATGAAGTCTGTCACTCTTCTTTCAATTTATTTAAGTTACACGGCCTTTATACCTGCATCTCCCCTTTATGCTTCTGCATATTTTGTAAATTACCTTTTTTCTTTCTCTTCCAGCCTTTCAGATTGGGGAAATCACTGGCTCCCATGCCTGTCCACCATGAAATATATTGTACTTTTTCTTTCATTTTATTGATGAATATAAACTGTTATCTTAGAATGTGATTTTTTAAAGGTTTTGGACCCATTAAATAGTCATAGATGTCCTTGGGTTATATCTGAGTCTCTGAGGGCCACGCTTGTGGAGGACGCCTGACAACTGATTGTGGACAACACCACAGTTAATTCAACTCTGGCTGCAGTCTGGGCTGAGGGCAGAGATGCATGCCAACAATTGCTGAAGGAAAGAAACCTTTTCTTGATGAAGGCCATTAGTACTTTAAGAGTCTTTGCCTTTCTCACAGTGTGTTTACACTTCCTAAGTCTGATAATTTCTCTCAATGAGCCATCTCCAAATAAAACGAATGCACCTTGATTCCTTTTCCTTCCTGGGGACTTCTGAGCTTGAAGTCAGACTCTGTTCCTTTAGCCTTATGTGACTTTTACTTGATGTTCTAACTAAAAACTGCATAAGCACTCAGCTTCAATGGCATCTCCTCCATTTGTGTAGGAATGTGTATGGATTTGACAGATAACAGGAATGCCTTTATTCTCTGCTGGCTTCCATGTCTCTTCAGTTCCTGGGTGGTCTGATTAGGGTAAAACCCATCATCAAAGCAGGCCAGGTGCTGACACATAGAATATGAAGCTGTAGGGAAATGATTGTCCACATTTCCTGGAAACTCGTACCATCACAGCCTCACCAGGCGGTAGCTGCTTCTGGTGCCCCTTGCCCACCCCCGGTGACGGATTAGCCAAGCTTCATGTGGCCAGTTCTTGTTAATCCTTTCTACCAGCGAATTTAGATCCTCTAATTAGTATCTAGCTAATACCCAAATCCGTTTCCCCAAAGGCCGAAGTCTCTGAAGGATAGGAAAAAGCAAGAGGAGAAAAACTCAAAATGAAAAACACAATAGTGTTGAGGTTTTATTTATGTTTCCTTCTAAGCATCTTAGAAAATTCTCTCTCCAGTTCACTCTATGAATGAATATATATCTTCCAAGACCAGCCAGTTAGTTTGTGTTTTTCCTCTTCTGAGTTTGGGGTATAAAATGGAGGGGTTTTTTGTTTGTGTTTGAGTTCATACTCTTACTTCCTATCTGCTTCCATTTCTTCCTTTTGTTCTTACTGAATGCCTCATCTTGCAGCTCCTATGATGGAGAATAAACAGCTGGTTTACTTACCAAGAAAACTCTTTATTTGAAGTTGCATTGTTTCAAGCAGATGTTCTCAATTCCTACCTCCATGTTGTTGATTACTCTGCTCTCCTAATACCCGGAAGTGGAATGGAAAAAACTGAAGTGTATTCAGATTTTAAAATAAAGACGTGGTGATCGAGTTTTAGGAGAGACCATAGGCCTTATGGTGTGGGGCTATTTGTAGGGTCCTAGAAATACCATGGCAGGACTAAAGTCTCAGGAAATTCTCAGTCCTCATTTGTGACATAATTGCCACCTTCCTTAATGGGGGATGGCCTGCCATCTCCAGGAAAATTTTTTTCAACCCCTTTCTTTCTAAATTATACCCAACAATGTAGTGAAACTATGACTGCTTCTCAGTTGGCCTCACAGTACTTCACTCTCCTCAGGACTTTATTTTAAAGAAGTTCCCTAATGAAAAAGTCTGCCACCTTCTCCCCCATTTGAGTTATAAACTGATGAATAAATATTTGTACAATGAATGAATGAATGAATGTTGAGAATGATGGCCACAGATAACCTGTCTGGGTAAGAATAGTAAGATAAAGTTCTTCAGAAAGTCAGTGTCCAATATGCAAAAATCTAGAATAACAAATAGGCTATATTTCATGCTGCAGTGGCAATTTATTGGTGGTGGCTAACCCCATGAATGCCGTGTTGACATGGATTCTGACATTCTTCATGATTCAGGAGGAAAGAATGCCATTCATGCTGGAGTAGTCATTTGCCATCCCTGTGCTTTGCCCTGTGCTTGGATGGATCTGGAGAACATTATGCTAAGTGAAATAAGCCAGTCAGAGAAAGACAAATACCATATGATTTCATTTATATGTGGAATCTAATGAATAAACTGAATTAACAAGCAAAATGCAGACAGACACATAGGAAGAGAGCAGGCTGACAGCTATTGAGGTTAAAGGGTAGAGAGATCGAGCAAAAAGGAGAATGGACTCATGGATGTGGATGACACTGTGGTGATTGCTGGGGGGATGGAATATAAGGGGGTTAAATGGTAATGGAAAAATACAATAAAAAATTAAAAACCACACTAGGTGACCTGTGTTTTTCAGACATAAAGGTGTTGGGTTGTTAGTAGGTGTGTATACATGTTTATTCCTCTCCTGAATTGAGAACTGATTGAACAATGAATCAAGTGTGGGTTGAAATATCAGCTGATAAAAGGGAACAGAGAACATCACCATCGATCCCAGTATTGAATATGCCAATTGCGGTGGACCTGGGTCATGAGTGACACAGCTGCAGCTTCTTCTGAGGGGCAAGTCCAGCTGGCTCAGCCTCCTCAATGGCAGGAGACCACAACAAAGTGCACTGTCTTCATGGAAAGATTCTGAAAGACCAGGCTCAGCCATGTGCCTTGATCCTTGTCCCTTAGGCAGTAACAGGATATGGCCTCCTGTCCAAGGAGGGAGTTGTGAGTCGAGTTGAGTGGGGTTTGGAAGTGCTCCTTCCCAACTGGGTCTGAGGAATGGAGAGCAAGCTACTTCCCTCAGTGTCAAAGGAGAAGAGGGACTAGTAACGTAGTAATCAGTTATATGCAAGCATCTATTATAATACAAGGTGTCTAGAAAGTCCACGTGGATCTACCTTCTTACTGTGTCTGGGTTCAGTGCAACCCTCACTGTTGAGTTAAATACTGAGGCATCTCTTAGCCTATCCCATAAGTGGAGGTTTCATAGGACATTCGTTCTCTGTTCTCACTCTCTGCTTCCTGGCAGGTGGTTTGCTTTGGTTATCTTTACCTGCATGTGAGGCACCTAAGGGCCACACCTTTGAGGCTCTGTAGGTCTGAGGGAATTGCCTCTGTATTTCTATATGCTGGGTCACAGAGGAGGCTTCTCACAAACTTTCCAACATCTAGACCTTTATGTAAACAATGTATTTTCCCTCCTAGACCTGAAAATACCCACTCAATAGGTCAGTGTAAATGTCAAGCCATGGAACTAAAAGAGACCACACATTTGATCTAGACAGCACTCGATCACTGTCCCCTCCCGTGGTATATCAGAGAAGCAGCATCAGAAGTCCAGCCTAAGCCCAACTTCTGATGGGGAAACTTTGGGCAAGGCTTTTCATTTTTCACTTGCTGTGTTTTTTGTGTATAAGACCCCTTTCAATTCCTGTGCTCTGGTTCTAAACCAGTGTCCAGGACTGACTTGCTGCCCAGTGACACTGGTGCCCTAAGCTGTGAGTGCACGGTGGATACCATGCAGAGGAAGTCATGGGAGCCAAGGAAGGTCATGATGCTCAGCTGGGGTTGGCACTGAAGTTGCAGCCTGTTCCCCTCTCAGGACAATCCTATTCTTAAATATCTCTTAAATTAAATACTTTAATTATCTTTTCCACCAGCTGTCAACTCTTATGTTTCAAATGTTTAACATAAATACCACCACCTATAGTTTAAGCACATTGCTTCCTTGATGGGTCTTCCAAGGAACTAGTTTCAAGCCATATCTAAGCCTTTAATCTTTAGAATGTTACATTTTCAGAAAGATCTCAGGTGAAATTTCAATTCCAAATCTTAAACTAGTGGTTCTTGGAATTTCAGCATGTAAAGGTTTAGTCAGGTTACTGAATCACACTCGATGTACTGTGAGCACCATTGTAAATATGTGCTTTAAAAAAACACACCCCTGTCTCATCTCATAAAAGTATCATAGAAATGGAGCATGTCTCTGAGGACCATGGATTAGAAAATATAGGTACTTGAGCTTCTGTTTTGAGGCTAACTTCCTGGATCCTTGTGGTAAATTTAGTACGCTAATGGTCAATGCTTTGAAGAAATATAAAGGCCCTTAGGCTAGTCCTCCCCATCCTCCCACAGATCTGCATAGTAGGCACAGGCATTAATCAACACAGACAGATTTGAACCTTGGTTACAGATCGCCTTGTTCAGAAGCCTAGTTTGTCCCAGAGTACAGAGGTGTAGGAGTTATAAGAATGATAGAGAAAGGAGGGAGGAAGCCTACCTACCTCACCTACCAAAGAATTTTTTTCTTCCTTCTCAAATCAAGTTTCTGGCACATTTATATGAACACATGGTATTCATGGCTGGAGTCAGGGCTCAGCCTGGACTTGAAGCCTGAGAAGGGCCACACGGAATACACAGCTGACGGCGTAGGCTCAGGTTCACTGTGAACTTGGAGCTCATGTTACTGTGAGCACTGCAAGGCCCTTCCTGAGGGCCCACTGTTTGTTCAGCTCTGCTTGTCTGTCTTATTAACAGACTTCTGTCCTTGCAGAAGAAGTTTGAAAGTTGTTTCATTCTTCAGATATGAACCATTTTTTAATCACTTCCTGGCAAGCAGCCACAGGGTTTGCATAAACCGAACTCGTCTTGTGGACCTCACCTGCGGCGCATTGAACACTCCCTGAGCCCAGAGTTAGCATCCTCTTTAAGTTTCTAGATGCTGGTGTCAGTCTCTGTACAATCTTGAAAGTAGTTTGTTTATTTTAATGTTCTAGGATTTTTTTCCGGGATTTGAAACATATAATAAAGTCAGATGTTCATTTTAAAAAGTTAAAATTCTGAGTGTTTGATAGTGTACTTACCCCTGGTTCTCTTTCACTGAAAATGTCGAACTCTGTGTAAAATGACACTCATGCTCAGACATCTGCTGGCATTCCCGCCATTTCCATTGTTTTAGAATGCTATTGTAAAGTTGTTTTGGTGGTAAAATGTTATGTTGAAAACATTTACTGAAAAATTTTTGAATTGTTTTTTACTTTACTGCACGATGAACTTGAGTGAATTCATAGTGAGGGCAGTGAACCAAGTGAGGGCAGTGTGGTGTGATGTCAGACAACACTTTGTTTTAAGAGGGCATTATTCTGTAGGAAGATGTGCTGTGAGTAATGTGGTTTTTTCAGATGATTAATATGAGAAGTCTTGGGAACAAGAAACTAGGCGCATTAAAAAAATAACTGAGGTCAGCATAAAATTACTGAAGAAGGTAGGCAGTCAGACTTAATGCTAAAATGGAGGAATGTGTTTTTTCTTCTTGAACTGAGTTGATCTAGAGACTTAATTTTGAGTATGTAATATAATTGGTTGTGAGTTTTCTCACAGTTACTTTTGTTTATGCATGCCATTTCTTAAAGGCCTGAAATGAATGAAACTGCTCTGAAATGCTTTTTGTACTTCAAAAAGTGGAGCTTTAATATACAGCATTTAATTCAAATCACGGAAGTTACGTTTCTGTGGTGTTTATGTGATTTGTGTGAAGCACACTGCTGTGCAAGGTGTTGTGATCACAGTTCTTGTAGTCAAGGGCTGTGGGAACTCCGGGAGAGCTGGGCTGAACTTAATATGGATGCATTTGACAGATTACTAGGAGCTGGGATGATGATAAAATTCTTTGTTCAAGCGAATTGAAGTTGGGGCCATCACAAGCCACAACAGCGGTATTACTTTACCCCACAAACCGCCAAGGTCTGCCTGAGGAGCTGTATCTCATTTTTCTGGCTTCTTTCTATGCTCCCTATTGAAGCAGGAGTAGAATTGGCCTTATTTACCCCAAGTGATAGGATAAAAAGAGCAACTTAACTTAGTTTATACAGATACAGTTACTGAGCTTTTGAAGAGAGATTCTTTTATCAGGAGTAACTTTCAAGTTCCACCTGATACTACTGGCAAACAAAGTCCAGTTTGTTCTGCTTATACAAATATAATTAGGTGAGTATGTTCCTCAAAGATGACCTATAAATATCAGCCTCCACTTGCAAATAGCTATGAGGACAAAGAACCTCAGGAAACTCATATTCCAGGAGGGGTCATTGGCTTCATATTGTGCATATTAAAAACACCTAATGCTATTTAGCTACCATTTTGAGGTTTCATGAAATTATGTAGCCTTAAACTTCAGTTTCCTTTCCTATGATACATCTGTCCCACAAAAGCTTTAGACTCTGAGGCATGAAATGCCTCCCACGTGCTCTGTGGCTTCTCAGCATAGAGTCATGGTTCTCTGATTAGGATGCTGAATATTTTTAAGGTCTAGAGCACGGGAGAGGCTTTGGGGCTGGATTGTTTCTGATTCATTTGGAAACCTTTGGAAGACTATCTAATTGCTCATCTTCTAGCTTTTGACTTCTAAGGATGCATTGGCTTACACAGATAGGGGCATGCTGAGAAGTAGGAAGATGAAAGGGGCAGTTCTCAGATCTTTTCCTTTGTAAGGAAGCATGAGGCTGCTCTTGAGAGTCTTAGTACCACCTTACGCAGCAGCTTATGGCTGAGCTTCTGGGAGGCCCCAGGGGCTGGTGGGAGACTCAATAGAAGTGACCCAGGATTGGCATCATATTGCTGGGCTACAATGCTTTTGTTTAGATTTTTTGGAGATTTACATTGTGGGCAAAATTCTGATTGTGTTTAACTTTAGAAGCTTTATTTTATTTAAAAAAATTGTATATATAAGCAGAAAAGAAACTAGGTTTCTAGAAGAAAAGAAACTAGGTTTCTAGGTTTCTAGAAGGAGGTCCATAGAAGCATTAAATGTATGTGGTTTTTGAAGCATGTAGAATAATAAAAGTATAGATCATTCCTAATTTTAATTCTGCAGTCTTTCAGGTGCATCAGGCCTGCCCCCATATCTAGGTCCTTGGTGTATGAGATGAAAATGGCACTTAATCAAACTGCCTTTGAGAGGCCTTAAATTTCTCATAAAAACAGCTTTTATCTTTTCTGGTATATTCAGTCCTCTGTGGGTGTGTATATTATGTATACATAAATTAATAATGTAGGTGGTTTGGGTTTAGGGGCTTTGTTGCATGGAAAGTACATTTATTTAAACCTTAGAACACAGCTCAGTGTGGGAGATGAGAAGCCTGAAGAACTCGTGCCTGCCCCAGCTCCTGCTCTGCGCATCACACTCACCATAGAGGACAGCAGGTGCAATCAGGAGCTTGGCTTTAGTTACAGGCACATCTCATTTTATTGCACATTGCTTTGTTGTGTTTCACAGATGTTGCATTTTATAAATTTAAGGCAAGACCCTCCACCAGCAAAAAGATTACTACTCACTTTATTGTGGCACTCTTTTTATTGCGGGGGTCTGGAACTGAACTGCACTATCTCTAAGGCCTGCCTGTGCTTTAGTGCTTTTGCACCCGTGTGTTTGAATTTGCCTTTTTCGTTCTCCAGCTTGCTCTCTTTCTTTCCCAGGAATGTGTATGGGGATTCTGGTACTGTGTTTATTGGTTTATATTATGACTGTGTCCCCATGGCAGGGAGCTCCATGAGGATTAAGGCCAAATTATTTATTTTTGTATCCTTAGTTCCTGCCACAGTTGAATTGGGTGGGACTCAATCAGTGTTTACTAAATGTATAAAGGACGACTTCATTTTCCTATAAGCATCCTTTGCAGGTGTTAAATTTAAGAAGATAGCAAAGGCCGCACAGTTGCCTATAAAAGAGGACAAGGGCTCACTTCCCAACATTACCAGTTCCTGATTCATAGTTGTGAGACCTTGCTTTAGTCCCTGATAGTAAAAAAACTTCTTGGGAAAAGAAGGTCAGCCTCTGAGCCTTAGAACAATGGGAGCCATCTAATTGAAACATGTACTGAATGTCTTAGCATACATGTACTGTATGCTAAGCCAATGTCAGTCTCTGTGTCTGCAACCGTCTGTGTGTGCCCTCCACCTTGCCCTCCACCCAGCCACAGAAATGAAGAGACTGGACCCCCGGGGAAGCACAGAAGGGCAGTATAAAGGCAGTGGAAGGATGAGATTTCAGCATGCTGTCTTCAATTTTGAGTCAACCTTTCGCTGCCCAAGAATTACTGAGTATCCATTCCACAGATTTAAGTTGAGTACCTACTATGTGCCAAGTGTTGTCCTATCTGCTGAGAACGCAAGACATTAATGTGTAGACCTTGACCTCAAAGAGATCAAAAGCAGTAGACATAAATTCCTAGATCATTCTTTGTGACAATGAAAATTATTCCTTGGAAGAGCTTGCATTCATCTACAATAATAAACATATTTTGTAGGAAAATACCACTGTTGAGCTTGAAAAAAATAGAGGTTGATTATTCACACCAAGACTGAAGTAAATTTTAATGAATCAGTATGTACGAAAGGAAAAATTGTAATCATCGTAATAATAAAGCAACCTTAGTCATTTGCATTTGATGCTGTGTTTCTAAAATAGAAATCCCATTTTGGAGTGTGTAGACACAGGAAAATTAAGTTGATGAACTCAAATTTGGGGTGTTATATGTTGTTTTAATAGTTTTTAAGTCTGAAACATAGCATGTGAAGGAGTAATTGTGATGTTGCTATTTTTTGCCAGATCAATGTTGAATTTATAGGAATAAACTAAGCTAAAGAGAAGTTTGAGTTTATATGTAATGTGACCGAACAAATGGTGATAGTCATCAGAAGCAGGATTTTCACTCCATCGTCTTCTTAATAATGATGGTGCTCTTAATGACAGGTTCCACACTTAAATGAAAAGGTCAGCAATTCAGCTTGTAGTTAGTGATCACTAGCTGCCTGCAAGGTGCTGTGCTAGACACTGTGGGCAGAATTCAAGAGGAATAGAGAGAATCTTGAAGCACACTGAATGTACCTTAGATGCAAACTACAGATCTCATCAGGATCAAGTAAGAGCCACAGTAGAGATGCAAATTGTGATGTGAGTAGGAAGGTCAGTTTTTTTTAGGGACTAAGAAAGCAACTTGAAGGAGATGCCATACAAGTAGAACCTTGTATGTAATATTTGTGTTAGCTGAAGTGGGAGGAAATGCATTGCATGTGTATATGTGTGTTTTCTAAAAGAACTTAAGCCTCTGAGGCAGGGTAACAGAAATTGCCTCAATCCCCATCCACTGTAAGGAATAAATACTTGTTCAGCGGCTTTTGGAGGAAGGACAGGGCAGGGCAGCTTAAGGAGGGATGGTACAGCAAACTTATAGGAAGTAGCTTCAGTTGAGTAAAAATCTGATACCCTTGTTTTGCAAGTCGTGTCTTGTAGGCTCGTTTATGGGCTTGCTCACTCCCAGTAGACCCGCACTAAGCCATGTGCTCTGGCGCTCTCACCCATTCCATAGTCAGAAACCAGAGATGGTTCCTAAAGTGGGACTTCCTTATCTTTTGTGTGTACCTGTTAATTGTTTTTACTTTGTACTTTGGTTTAACTATAATTGTAAGAATTGCAGTGTCAAAAATAAATTCCATGGTGTGACTGTACAGAGGCAATCAGTATGTCCAGTACATTTGTAATGGGGTTGATCATAGCATGTTCTCGTTCCTTTTTGAAAAACTATTTTAATGTCAGAAACCAAGGATACAAAAATTTTCTATTTTGCCAATATTTTTCCCAAAGAAAAATTGAGTTTTTATCACACACACACAAAAAAAAACTGTGGAACAAGTAATTTTAAAATATCTGATTCAAATGACTTACACACATGATAGACATGCTTCTATTCCATTAAACAACTATTGTCTCTTTCTGCTTTATTTGTTTTGAATGAGTTCATTGGACCTTACTTTCTAGTAAGGTCATGACCTAGATTTTAGAAGATCCCAATCATCTTTAATTATTCCTTTTGCAAAAATACAAATTAGCTCCTAAGTTTGTAGAACATGTAATTGTGGCTCTTGAGAATACTTGGGTAGAATGTGAAATAAAGTACCTGTTAATTTTTAAGCCCAAAGTATATTTCTTTCCAGCTATTCCAGATGCTTTTCAGCATTAAGAGCTCATATCTGGAAATTGACAATCTGTACCCCAGTTAGCATCACAAATGTGGTTCTGACCAAAGTCCTCATCAACTTTGCCTACATTGTCTAGTAACTCCCTAAAGAACCATTTAATTTCGAGCAACTTGACATTTGGTTTGAAGAGGTGGCAACTGTGAGAACATCCTGGAGAATCAAGGTTAAACAGGACCCCAGTTCTGTCATCTTCAGATTTCCCCTGTGTCATCATATTTAGAATGAAGCTAGGTTACTACCATGCTTCCTGTAGGGTGAGGAAAAGAGTTCGCTCAAAACATACTGCATTTTTCATGGCTGTTTAAAATTCTTCCAGAAATGGAGATCACATGGAGGGTTATCAACAGGGGAGTAGAAGGGGGAGAGAGGAGGAAAAGGTACAGCAAATAAGTAGTATAAGTGGTAGGTAGAAAATAGACAGGGGGAGGTTAAGAATAGTATGGAAAACGTAGAAGCCAAAGAACTTTTATGGATGACCCATGGACGTGAACTAAAGTGGGGGAATGTGGGTGGGAGGGGTATGCAGAGTGGAGGGGAGTCAAGAGACAGAAGTGGGACAACTGTAACAGCATAATCAATAAAATATGTTTTTTAAATTTTTTCCAGAGGTGAAGGGGTAGTGAAAAATCTCTGTTCTTTTTAAATGCTTGTAGTATGTTAATGGTCTAGATGGAATTGTTGGAAATTGCTGGCACATGCATGAATGTAGTGTAGACGTTTGAGAAGTATTTCAGGTACACCTGGTTGAGCAGTAGCTTGTACTAGGCAAGAGCTCCAAAAAAGTGAGTAAAAAAAAAAATATTCACCATTCCTGGAGAAGTGGCCGAAGGACTGGAAAGGTGTATTTCAGCAGCACAGGTAGGCAAGAGTGTAGGCATAAAGAAAAAAAAAACATGTTAAGAAGTAACCATTGTAAGAATTTACAATGGTTCTTAATTCTTAGGAACTGTGAAATGTTTAGTTATTAAGTGTACCTTTCAGTGAATTACAGTAAATGCAAAAACTAAACCATGTCATCTCCATACCTCTTTCTAGTCACTTCCCCTGGACACCAGAAGCAAATCCTGATCTGATTTCTGTTACCATGTTGACTTTACCTACTCTAGAATTTTGTAGAGATGGGATCATAAATATGTGCTTTTCATTTATGGATTTTTAAAAATCATAATTTTTTTAAAAACTGCACCAGTAGTTTCTCTTTTTTCTTTTTCATTGCTGAGTGGTAATCCTCTATATGAATGTGCTGAAGTAGATGGATCCCTTCATGGAAATCTGAGCTATTTCTAGGTTTGGGTTATTAAGAATAAAATAGCAATAGAGGACTTTTTGCAACATGGTTTATATCTGCAACATGGAACTGCTTCAAAAGATTTCCAAAGTGATTTATCATCTTATACTTGATCAGCAATATGGAAGAATTTTGGTTACTCTGTATCCTCTTCATTATTTGTCTTTTTCATTTATTCATTTATTTCATTTATTTATGGGTTAGTGTAAGCATTTCATTGTGGTTTTAATTTGCATTTCTTGAACAGAAATGATGTTGAACACTTTTTTCATGTGCTTATTGATCATTTGCTTATCTTTACTTGTGAAGTATCTCTTTAGGTCTTTTGCCTGTCTTTTACTGTGATGTTCATGTTGTTTTTTAGGTATCAGAGTACTTTTTATACACAACATACAAGACATTTTTTAGAAATCTGCATTGGGAATATTTTCTCCTATCCTGTGGCTTACCTGTTTATTCTTTAGATGGTACTTTTTGATGAACAGGTATTTTTAATTGTAATAAAATCCAAGTTACTCTTCTTTTACATTTATTCCTTTCTTCCCTTTAGGATATTTTGCCTACTTTAGCATCACGAATATATTATACATGTTTTCCTAATAGCTTTTAAAACCTTTTTTATTTTGAAATAATTATAGATTTCAAAATTATAGAAGAGTTCATAGAATACATTGAATTCCTATAATGCCCTTCCTACACTCAGCTTCCCCTGAGGTTAACATCTTACATGACAATAACTGAAAATAAGAAATTGACATTGGTGCAATATATTCAGTAAACTACAGACTTTGTTCAGATTTGACCGGTTTTTCCCTTAAAGTCCTTATTGTGTTCTAGAATCTAATCCAGTATACCATATTGCATTTAATAATCACAAGTTCTTAGTTTTTTTCCAAATGCAACCTTAGTCTTTCCTTATCTCTTATGACCTTGATACTTTTGATGACTACTCCAGGAATTTTGTGGAATAATCCTCAATTTGGGTTTATCTGATATTTTTTTCATGATTAGACTAATGTTATGCATTACTGGGGAGAATGAATACTACAGAGATGATGTATTATTCTCATTGTTTCTAATAGCTTTTAAGTTTTATGTTAAGGTCTATGATTGTCTCAGATTTTATTTTTGTGCATTTTCTTTTTAGAAAATCCTGCTGGGATTTTGACTGGAATTATATTGAATCTTTAGATCAGTTTGGGTAGAAATCACATCTTAACAGTATTGAGTTTTTCCATGTATGCGTTCATGGTATCTTCCTATTTATCTAGGTCTTCTTTCATTTCTCCCAGTGATGTATGAGAGTTTTTAGTTTAAAGATCTTATATGTCTTTTGTTAAAATATCCCCATGTATTTGAGTTTTTGATATTTTTATAAATAATATTGTTTTAGCAGTTATTATTGCTAGTATATTGCCTTTGTTTCCTGTGACTTTGCTAAATTCATTTATCAGGCCTGATGGTTTTCTTACAGATTTATTCAGACTTTTTAAATACACACGGTGTCATCATGGAATAAGGAGAGTTTTAGTTCTGTCTTTCCAATCTGCATGCCTTTTATTTCTCTTGTTTCTCTGATTGCACTGGCTAGGACCTCCAGTAAAATATTAATGATGCTAACAGCAGACATTTTGTCTTATTCCCAACCTTAGGTAAAAACTTTTAATATTTTACTATTAAGGGTTTTTAGCTGTAGATTTTTTTTATGTCCATCACAGGCTGAGGAAGTTCTCTTCTGTCCCTAGTTTACTGAAAGTTTTTCACATAAATGGGTGTTGTAACACAAATGGGTTATCATTTAACATAAATGGATATGCCAGATGCTTCTTCTGTATCTATTAAAATTATCATATGAATTTTCTCCCTTAATCTGTTAATACAGTCAACTACATTATTTGATTTCCATCCTTTAATTTTGGAATAAACTGTACTAGATTACACCATAATATTTGATAATATTTTGATAATATTATCAAAATATTATCAGATAATATTTTGATAATATTATCAAAATATTATCAGATTTGATAGATTTGATAATATTTTGTTGCATTTTTGTACCTTGATGTTTGTGAGAAATTTTGGTCTATAATTCTCTTTTCTAATAACGTCTTTGGTTTTGGTATACCAGAATTATAATGACTTTGTAAGATGAGTTGGAAAGTATTTTCTTCTTTATTTTCTAAAAGATTGTATGTGATTGGTATTATCTCTTTTATTAATTTTTAGAAGAATTTAACAGTGGAGACATTTAGTCTTAGAGTTTTCTTTTGGGAAGTTGTTTATTTACAAATTCAGCTTTTTTAACAGTTATTTAGATTTTCTGTTTCTTTTTGTGTCAGCTTTAATAAGTTGTATGTTTAAAGGAATTTGTCCATTTCATCCAGGTTGTCAAATTTATTAGCATAAAGTTGTTTATATTATTTCCTTATTATGCTTTTAAGTTTTGTACAGTCTGTAGTCATACCCACTGCTTTATTCTTAATATTGATAGTTTCTGGATTTTTTTTGTCTTTACTACAAAATTTTGATCATTATTGCTAGATGGTTATCAATTTTATCAACTTTTTAAAAGAATCTACTTCTGGATTTGTTGATTTGTTTGCTTTCTATTTCATTAATTTTTTTCTTATTTTTACTATTTTCTGTTTTCTGCTTATTTTGGGTTTAATTTGTGGAATTACATTACTTTTAACCTTTGCCTCAAAGGAAGTATTAGGAAAATATTAATTAGTATGAAAATTTTTAAATAAAATATTTTTATAAAAGTTCTTTTAGGTAATTTGAACTTGATATCAGCTTTCTAAATACAAGCAGAGTTCACTTATCAGACCTAAAGTAATCTGAACAGACTTGGTTGCTCTGGCTTTGGTGGCGGCTGCCCAGAGCATTGGGTTATTTTACAGAAGGAACCACCCCATGTTACACAATGCTTTCTCCAATTGGCAAAGTAGCATCTCCTGAAAGATGTCTACCAGAGAGCATATAACAGGTCTTCTTCACACAATTAAGTTCATTTGAAACATGAAAATTGCACATTAGTTTTAATTGATGTCTTCAGCCATGGGCATTGATGTGAGAAATATGGTAATTACACTTAAGAGATAAACATGAATAGTTTTATGCTCATGGATCATTCATAAAAGAATTAGGTTCCCCAAATGTTTTCCATCCTCATCCTTTATGAGGGAGAACATTACAGTGGAGGGAAATGTGTACTACTATGAGGAATTAATGATTATTGTCTATATTCATAAAAACCAGGCAGTAATCTGAGGTGTACCATAAGACAATAACAGTAATGATTACTAGAGAATTAATAGTACCTCCTTGCTTTTCAAAGCATGAAGGCAGGCATTTTCATAGCCCATATGAAAACTACCTTTACCCTGAAGCCAAAGGAGATATAGTGGTTTTGTGCAAAAGTGGTTTTGGATGACAAAGAAAGGGTTAAAGTATCCAAGTTTAGTCTTCATACTGAACTTTTTCTACAGAATTTAGTATTTTTGTTGCTGTTGTTCTTTTTCATGATAATCTTTGAAAACAATGTTAAAACATATGTGAAGTTTGCCATTGGGGGCTGGCTCTGTTAGGTCTTGATTTTAAGGAAGACTTATCTGTCATACCTCACTTAAATAAATACCACTTTTGTAAGGTATCCTTCAGGTTAGCACTTCCTTTGACAGTCATTTAATGCAGATTTGTGTTATTTATGTCCATCTCGCATCATAGATATTTGTTGTCTGAATGAATGGATGATCAATCCCGATTGTTAATCAGAGATTGGAGCAACTAATATTACAGACACTGACACCAGAACAGATGCTTTTCTGACGGTGGCCCCTCCTTGTGGAAGGCAGGAGTGGGACATTGTGGGTGGTGACTTGGCCAGTAATTCTGGCCTCCTGAGAAAATAGGAATTGGCAATGAAGATGTTTGTTAGTAGTTTTTAAGAACATAAATGTGATGTACAAGCCGTCAAATTTAAATAATTTTAAATTATTTTAAATAGCCCCAAATATTCCCAGGATATTTTAAACTTGGATTGAATGGCCTTTTCTTATTGTCTCCAAAGAAAGACGATGGTGTTTTGAAAACTTTTTTTATGACTTCTGAGTTATCATGCTCATTAATCGAAAGATATATAGCCACCTAAAGGGCAAGCCAGGAAAAAAATAACAACCAAAAAAACCCAGCTGTTTTGTTTTGCAACAGCAACCAGAACATATTTTTTTAAATAATAGGAGAGAATTGCTTGGTTGAAAGAACAGTAAA
This sequence comes from Sturnira hondurensis, assembly GCF_014824575.4. NCBI lineage: Eukaryota > Metazoa > Chordata > Mammalia > Chiroptera > Phyllostomidae > Sturnira > Sturnira hondurensis. The sequence continues at coordinate 2,123,216 of NW_028081809.1, forward strand.
TAATTTATTCCCTTTAGAAAACTGCACTGAAAGAGAAAGACTTTCCCCCACCTTTTTGTATTAGAATTGATTGTACACTCGCATGTTACTGTTCGGTCCTATAAGGAAGGATTTGTTAGGATTTTCTCCTCTTCCTAGGGTTTTTATTTCTGTAATATTTTCATATAATGGCCAAGTAATAAGTACCCTACAGAAATGTTTTCAGGCTTTTTGTGGAGCAGATAATGTAGTTTCCTTGTCAAATAGCAAACTACTTTCATCATTTACTTTTCTTACTATAAAGTGTTGTATCTCATGCAGAAATATATGTTGGTGCAGAATTCTGGCTACTATTAATGAGATGGGTATTATTAGAAAATTGTAATTCTGATACTTTGAGGTCATTTTTAGTATCAGAAAATATGACAGCCTTTTTAGTAACCTACTATATGATCACTAAATTACTGAGACTATATGATATGATATGATAAGCTCTTTAGAGGACACAGGAAAAATAATAAGTGGCCCCTACCCTTGAAGAGTATAGAGTCTAGCTGAGAGAAAGAAGGCCAGCACACGGGAAACAAGGGCAGAACTCAAGCAAGAGAGGGTATAGTGGTGTACCCTTATTATGTAATATGTTTAGAGCAGGGAGAGGTCATGGTGACTATTTGGAGTTTCTTCCTTTTGCCTCTCTCAGATCTGTTCTCCTTCCTGCTTAGTGTCCCGAAAACAACCTATAAGTACCCATTATTCTTTTCTGGCCTTTAGCTTCTTGTTGAGCTCAGCCAATGAGGAGCCCAGATGGAGGGAGGAGCCTGGGGTTCCATGGTATCCCCTCCAGGGAGGCCCCTTGTTAGCAGTGCCTGGGCTCTGGCCCTTCAGGCTAAGGGCAGCCAGGCTCCCTCTGTTCCTAAGGTCAGGCAGCATGCTGCACTGGCCTGCAGTGTGGCAGGCAGACAGTTGCTCTATTAAACTCTCATCTATCCAGTGGTGGCTCTAGTTTTAGTTAGGGTAGGTTTTTATGAAGGGAAGCTCATATCAGGTTGGGGGTCTTAGAAATGGGGAGCAGCATAAATGAGAGCAGACACACAAAAGTGCACATCTTCTAGAGAGATCTCTGGCAATTCTAGTCTTACCTGGGTGGCCCCAGGGAATCGGTGGCCTTATTGTCAGGCCTTTACCTTTGCAGATATCTTTGCCTTGTGGCCCCTTAAGGATGCTATTCTCACACATTTTCATCCAAATGAAAATGTGAGGTGACCAGAATTGATGGCACTGGGAGGTTGCTGCCCCAGTGGCAGCTCCTAACTCCTGGAGTGTTGCCTGAATTGTTTACCGAGGGCTGGATTGGAAAACGTGGTTTCCAAGGACTGGGTGTCCCTGGCTACCCTCAAATCTCTTGGAAAATCTTCCTCTTAGTTTGTTGTAAAAGCATAGACACTTTTGGGTCTCTTTCCATCTCTGCAAATCTTTCTTTTTGTCTCTTCCTTTTATTCTAAATTCATTTTATCAGCAGACATTAGATGCTTGATGTGTGCCAAGAACCCTTTTAGTTCCTTGGAGTATAGTAAGGGACAGGAATATGGAGCTCCTTACCTCCCAGGGCTTATGATCTAATGACAATATAACATGCATAACTGCATAAATAAATGATAGAATTTCTGAGAGTAAGTGCTGTGATAAAAACAGAATGGGTGAGGAGGTGGAGTGATGGGCTATGAAGGAAGAGGGGGACTGCATGTGGGTGGCTTAAGAAAACTTTCAAAGGGGTCATGTTTCAGCTGGTAAGTAACAGCCAAGGATTCAGACAAGGGAAGAAGATCCAAAGCAGAGAGGTTTTCTTTTAAACTCAACACTAGTTTAGGGCACCTCAACTTTGAAGTGCAGAGAACTCTTTGTTTTCAGTTGTACCATCACCGCCTGATAATCTTAAGATGAACTTGAGAAAAAAAATTCTTTTTTAACTTGAAAAAAACATTGAATTTCTGGGGCTACACAACTTATGATGCCTGGTACAAAATGAAAATGTGTCACCCCATGTTAAAAAGTTATTAAGAATTTCACTAAATAACTTACAGTAATGTTTCATGCATGTTTTTAATTACGTAAATGATACATAGTATGCATGACATTGTGCGACTTGCCTGTGTCACTCACCATGTGTTCGCTGCCATCTGTTTCTGTTGACACTTGTAGCTCTGCATTTTTTCATGTAACTGCAGTTAGAAGTTAATGTATGATATTTAATTAATCTGTTCCACTATTGAGTTAATATTTTAACCTTTTCATCTTTATAATGTTAAAATACTTATTTAGAAATAATTTCATATGTAAAAGTTGCAAGAAGAGTCAAACTTTTCTTACACTTTTCACTCAGATTCCCCAAATGTTAACACTTGACCACATTGCTTTATTCCCCTCCCCTCCCCTCCCCTCCCTTCAATTTCTGTATATTATGTGGATAGTGTAAAATATATTAGCATATGTGCATGAGATTTTTCTCTGAATCATTTGACAATAAGTTGCAGGCATGATGTTCATTTATTCCTAAATACTTTAGTGTATATTTGCCCCAAAACAAGAACATTCTCTTATATAACCACAATATAGTGATTAAAATTAAGCAGTNGTAAAAGTTGCAAGAAGAGTCAAACTTTTCTTACACTTTTCACTCAGATTCCCCAAATGTTAACACTTGACCACATTGCTTTATTCCCCTCCCCTCCCCTCCCCTCCCCTCCCCTCCCTTCCCTTCAATTTCTGTATATTATGTGGATAGTGTAAAATATATTAGCATATGTGCATGAAATTTTTCTCTGAATCATTTGACAATAAGTTGCAGGCATGATGTTCATTTATTCCTAAATATTTTAGTGTATATTTGCCCCAAAACAAGAACATTCTCTTATATAACCACAATATAGTGATTAAAATTAAGCAGTTATCTTCTATACAATGCTATAATCTACAGACCTTATTTTATTTCCTCAAATTGTCCTAGTTGTGTTTTCTTCCTTTTTCTAGTCCAGGAATCTCTTCAAACCATGCAGCACAGTTAGTTGTCATGTGTCTTTGGCTCCCGTAAATGTTTCAGTTCCTTTGGCATTTATTTATTTATTTATTTAGTTAGTTAGTTAGTTAGTTAGTTGTATCTTTTATAATCTTGACATTTTTGAAGACCAGAGGTCAGTATTTTATAGACTGCTTCTCATTTTAGGTTCATTTAGTGTTTTTGAATGATTAGATTCAAGTTTTGCATTTTAGACAGGGTAGCCACAGGAGAGGTGCTGACCCTTCTTAAAGCTCATGGCCAGAGGCCCAGGCTAGCGACTTGTCCCATTACTGGTGATGTGAATGTCATCACTTTGTTAATGGTGTGTCTGCCAGGTTTCCCCACTGAAGTCATTAATGAGTATTCTCAGTGAGTGTCTTTGACACTATGTAGACATCTTATTTCTCATTGAGCTTTTACTCACTAGTTTCGGCATTCACTGATGTTTATATTACGGTGGTGCTGGCCAAACGGTGCACTTCTAACTGTATCATTACTTTTACATTGATTGCTTGGCATTCCTCTGTAAGATGCTTTCCCTTCTGCCTTATTTACTTGTTTAATCAGTATGCACTCATGGATTTTCTGTTTTATTCAGTGGGTTATAATTGATTATTTACATTATTTTAACACTCAAGTTATCCTAGACTTGATCAGTGGAAATCCCTTCAAGCTGGGTTCTTTCCATATGACATTTTCCTATTATTTCTCATTATTCCCTTTTCTGATACAACAGGATATTCTAGAATCATTTTGTAGTTCCCCAACCCCAAACCTAGAATCTGGAATCAACCATTTCTCCAGGGAACCCTGGTTCCTTTTCCTGTTTTCTTTTTCCCACAAATGGTATTTAGGGACCAGGGTTTGGGTACTATATTTGCTCATTGATACTTACACTTCCTTGCTTCTAGGCCCTTTCAGTAGACAGAGCTACTAAACTATACAAGGTCTGTCCAGAAAAAGTCCAGCATTGTTAATACAATGAGAATGGTTTGCATGACATCAGTGTAATCTGGCAGCCAAGTAGAGTAGACTGGAATGTGCATGTGCATGTGTGAACAATGATGACTTCACTGTACTAGTTAGTGGGGGCCAGCAGACACCATTGAGTGAGTATGTATATACTGTGTGGCTGTGGCATTCAAAATAACTGAGTGAATAGAGCAATGAATCTGCATCCAGTTTTGCATTAGCTTGAACATTCCTCTGAGGAAACTATTCAGATTATTCAAAAGGTTTTGGGGGACAATGCAGTGAGTGCAGTGCAAATAAAAGTGTGGCACAAATGCTTCTAAGATGGTCGAGAATCTGTTGAAAATGATCCATGTTCTGGAAGGTAGGCAATGAGCTGAACATCTGAGAATGTTGAATGTATACTGGCTGCAGTTCACAAAGATCAGGGACTGACAGTGTGAGAACTAGAAGCTGATCTGGGGATTCCAAAAAGTACTGTGTGTGAGATTTTGACGCAGGATCTTGGCATGAAATGTTATGTGACAAAATTTGTTTCATGGCTTCTGCTACCAGAGCAGAAGGAACATCGTGCTACAGTTGCTAATGACTTGATTCAAGTTTATACCAATGAACCAGAGTTCTTCAAGAAGGTTGTAACTAGAGATAAATCGTGGGTCTATGTCTATGATCTGAAAACGAAGGCCGAGTCATCCTAATGGAAGTTGTCTGGTTCTCCATGCCCAAAGAAGGTGCAGCAGTCTCAGCAAGATTGAGACCATGTTAATTGGGGGGTTTTATTGGGAAAGTGTTGTCCATCATGAGTGCCCCTCCAGGCCAAACATTTAGTAAGGAGTACCACCTCAATGTTCTTCAGTTGAGAGCTGCAATACAACGAAAACAGCTGCAGCTGTGGGCCACTGGTGATTGGCAGCTTCATCATGACAATGTAATGGCTCATGCATCATGTCTCCTGCAGTTTTTTGGTGAAAATCAAATCATGTAGGTGACTTGGCACCCCCTAGAGCCCAGATTTGGCATAGTGAAGAGATGCTGGGAGAACTGTGTGAGGTCCCAAAGTGCCTACTTTGGAGGGGACTAAAGCATCAGTGTCCTATGTACAATGTTTCCTGGACCTTGTATCTTCTTTAATAAATGTTTCTATCTTCATATTGCATGGCTGGATACTTTCTGGACAGATCGTGTGTGTGTGTGTGTGTGTGTGTGTGTGTACTACATGTACACACAGTATATATTGGGTTGGCTAAAAATTCCGTTATGTTTTTTCTGTACATGGCTCTAGTAGCACTCAGCTGTCTTTAACTTTATTTGAAACAATTTTGTTAGATTGTATTGTGAGAGCTGTCGTATTAGCAGGCATTAAAAAAGTTTATTAAAATTGATGAATGTTTGTGCAGTTATTTTAATTGAAGATGGAAGAAGATATGTAACATTTTTGGCATTTTATGCTTTATTATTTCAAGGAAGGTAAAACTGCAACTGAAATGCAAAAAAAAGTTTGTGCAGTATATGGAGAAGGTGCTATGACTGATTGGACATGTCAAAAGTGGTTTGTGAAGTTTCTTGGTGCTATTGACATTTTGGTCAAATAATTCTTTGCTGTGGGGCTGTCTTATGCAATGACAGATGTTTAGCAGCACCCCAGCCTCTACCAGGGGTAGAGGCCAATGGCGGGAGAGAGCCAACATACTCAAAATATCCAAATCAATAAAGTTATTGGGAAAAATGAAACATGTCTTTTATGGAAAAAACATAACAGTTTTTGGCCAGCCCAGAATATGTACCTGTACATGTCTATGTCTACTTCAGTATCTGCCTAACATCATTCATCTATCAATTCACCCATATACCTATTTAATTTTTATATCAACAGAAATCAGGGTTTATACTGAAACCTCTAATTCCAATCCGATTCCATAGGGCTCATCCTAGTCTTCTCTCTGTATTTGTAACTCCCTTTTCAGATAGTGAGAAACCCTGTTCCCATATCCACAGTATGTCTTCTTATTTTTTCAATATTAGAATGCACAAAAATAGATAAAAGGTTTCTAACACAAATATACTATTAATAATTCAGTATATGTTTAAAATATTTATATAAGGTTCTTTCCACAATAGACACAATAGTAGGTATAGCTGAATAAAGCATTGTCCTTTTTATTAAATTACTTCAGCTCTTCCTCTTTCTTTTCTGTGAATGGAAGGAATGAGATGGCATTGGGTTTGCTCTGTGTTTTAGAATGTAGAAAGGACTTCAGAGTTCAGGCTAGGATGAGGTGAGGTGTTAGTGGGAGATAACACATTGGGAGTGTGATGGAGGTTGTCCTTTCTCTTCGCTGCTTTGGTACTATTTAGGACCTGTGTCCACAGAGGGAACAGCACCTCATGTGCATCTTTGTGCTGTCCTTATAGGAGTGTATGGGTTAGCTCTTGCTCTATAACAAACCACCTTAGTGGTTTAAAACTTAGCAGCTTTATGATAAATTGTGATAATTTATTTTGCTCATGGATATGCAGTTTTGGCAGAGCAAAAATCAATCCCTAATTCAGAAACTGTAAGCTAAGAATTTGTTTCCATGCATTATCATTTGGGAGCTATGACCCTGTGAGATTTTGATCCTCATTAAATTTATGGCTTCCTGATATTATGTAGCCCCATGTTTCTTTTGTACACTAGTGATTTCTGATCTTGAGGGATCATTTGCTGGGAAATACAACTATATTTATTCATGTTAAAATGGGACCTTTTGAAAGCTCAGTGTCATTGGAAGAGGCCCTAACAAAGAAACATTTTCACAATCAGTGAGCAGAGAAGGAATTTACTGGATTTTATTGGGGACATACAGCATAGTTATAAATATGGGAACGTGCTATAACAAGTGTTGTGGTATTTGGAAGCAAGCATGCTGTAAGTGTGACTTTTGGCTAATAATTTTTATTAATGCAAATTACCAAGTGACATTTATGGACTGTGTCACCAAGCATAATACTCTAGCTAAATGTAGAATATTGATCATCAGTTTTTATGGACAAATATTTTCTCATGGGTCACAGTGGATTTTTGCCCTAAGCTTCTAAGGTTCTTAAGCTAAATACAGTGGCCTTCCTTTTATAGCCTAATCACATGGAGAAATCAGGATTCACTGTTTCCTGGTAATGTGAATGTGGCCTTGTTCTCCTTTAGGTGAAAGAGCGATCTATTGCTCCCATTGATCTCTGAATTACTTCCACATGCCAAGGAATATTGTGTCTGAAGCTTGATATCCTGTCTGTGGATGGATTCGTTCCTGTCTTTCATTTGAGTACTTTCCCCTGCCAGCTATGATTTTGTGTTTATAAATTCTGCCACTCTTTACGAGGCAGTCCTGATGAATCATTAGAGAACTTAACCTTTACCATCTAGAGCTTTTAAAATGTTTAAGTGGCTTTCAAATACCAGGTTCTGCTTGGTATTTCACATCATAGCTGTAACAACATGGGGGCTTTCACCACCTAGCACAGGTATTTTCTAGTGATGCATGTCTTCCCTTCTAGCTCATTGCCTGCTGGAACTCAGCTCACACCATTCGGTTACCACTCAGCAACCTTTCAGGTGGATGATGGCAGCTGCTGCTGGGTATAACAGTGTATTCTTTCAGAAGAACATTTTGCAATAAAACATAACACGCACATTTTTACTTTTAATGGAGTTCAAGTGTTGATCAGTAAAATTCTTTATGAATTCTGGGGCACAGGAAACCCCTGATGAGTATTCAAGCTTCCTACTTAGAATTTTGCCATATCAGAGGTCAGTACTTGCTATAGAAGCCAGAGCCACCTCCTGTGTGAGTGAACATAAAACGTGCAGATCTTTAAATGGGCACAAATGTTCAACAAAACCGATTTTGATCTATTGAGGCAGGCTACTCTATAATTTTCAGTTTCTACTGCGTTTTTGAGAGGAATCCTTTTCATATATATATGTTATCTTTTTGTACTAAATGTTGGAACATTCTCAGTCTTATGAAAAAATAACACATAGAAATAATAGGTCAAACAATGACTGAAAGAGATTGGGATGTGATAGCCACACACAAAACCCCAGACTCTTGATACCACACCTCCTGCAATACAGGCCAATCCAGCATCAAAGACCAAACATCAGACAGCTGGCAGAATAAATGAACTAATGTGATCCACCCTGGGAAACCCACACCCCAGCCGCTCTGACTCAGATACCACACTGGGTTATTATTTTGTGCGTACCTATCAAAAGCCTTTTTATGCCTTCCTTAACACTTATGTAAAAGCATTCTTTTAGGGTTCTTCAGTTAAACTTCACCAGTTGTCAGAATATCCTTGGATAAGGAGGAGGAATTGTAGAGTCCTTAATTCATTATTTGAAGAAATATGTGGCATTAGCCATACAGCAAAGCCAGTCAGAGTCCGAAATTTTGCATTTAATTTAGTCTGCCAAACTGCAATTTCTCTTATTCAGAAAAGGATGTAAAGTAGCTTAACAAAATTCATACAATTACTGCATAGTAAGTAAAAGTGCTCTGTAAATTGACTCAGAGAGCCCTAGCAGCAGTAGTGAAAAGAGAAACTTAAAGGACTTCCATAGTCACATTGTCCTTAAGATTGAACTTAGTCACTTGGGAGACGCAGAGACTTTCTTTGTATTATAGTCCCAGAGGTATTACTCTTGTATACCCTCATACACAGTGGTATGGAAGATGTTTATAATATTCTTGCAGTGACCAAAAGTGTACATTCAATTTTTTTTGTTGCATCCCTTTGCACATACAGTGATCAAAATGCTCAAAATTAGTACTTGGTGGAGAATGGACACATTGTCATTTTACCTCTCCCCTATCTAGATCTTTCCTTAACGCTATATCCAAATGCTACTACATAAAGAGTATTTTAAATTATGAATCAAGTCTAATTTTTTAAAATGTTCTTGGGAATGAAAACAAATGAGCAATAAAAATGTTAACTAACAATTTTTAGTGAATAAATTATGGGAGGATTGTTTTCTGTCATTTCCTGAACAGAAGTACATTTATTCCCAAATCAAGCATTAAGAGTGCTTTTCTCCTCAATGGCCATTTCAGTGCAGTTAGATTTAGTGAGCACTCTCTGTGGTAGACCATAATGTGTGGTTATGCTCTTTTCAGCCCCAGTCAACACATTTTCTATTTTGAATTGAACATATTGCTGCTGTATATTAAAAGGGATTTTTCCTATTTTTTATTATTTTATTACAGTTGTGCCAATTTTTTCTTTTTGCTCTTTTCAGCCAAGCTCACCCCTCAAGCCCAAAGTCAGCCCCTTCTCCATTGTCCATGTACATGCATCATTCATACATGTTCGATAACTAGTCCCTTCCCTTTCCTTCCACCATCCCCCCCTTCCCCCCTCCTCTCCTACAGCTGTCAGTCTGTTCCATTTTTCCATGTCTCTGGTTCTATTTTCCTTGTTAGTTCATTTTGTTCATTAGGTACAAGTAGTAAGTGAGGTCATATGGTATTTGTCTTTTACTGACTGGCTTATTTCACTTAGCATAATGCTCTCTAGTTCCATCCATGCTGTCACAAAAGGTAGGAGTTCCTTCTTTCTTTCCACTGCATAGTATTCCATTTTGTAAATGTACCACAGTTTTTTGATCCACTCATCTATTGATGAGCACTTAAGCTGTTTCCAGCACTTGGCTATTGTAAATAGCACTGCTGTGAACATAGGCCTGTGTAAGTTCTTTTGAATTGGTGTTTCAGGATTCTTAGGGTATACTCCTAGATGTGGAATCACTGGACCAAAAGGCAGTTCCATTTTTAATTTTTTGAGGAAATTTCATACTGTTTCCCACAGTGGCTGCACCAGTCTGTATTCCCAACAGTGCGCACACTATTATGTTCCCTTTTCTCCACGTCTTCACCAGTACTTGTTATTTGTGACTTATTAATGATAGCCATTCCGACAGGTGTGAGGTGATATCTCATTGTGGTTTTAATTTGCATCTCTCTGATGGTAAGTGATGTTCAGCATCTTTTCATATGTCTATGAGCCCTCTGTATGTCCTCCTTGGAGAAGTGTCTATTCAGGTCCTTTGCCTATTTTTTAATTGGGTTGTTTGTCTTCTTGGCATTAAATCATATGAGCTCTTTATATATTTTGGAGAGTAAATTGTTGTCCAGTGTGTCATTGGCAAATATGTTCTCCTATATGGTCAGTTCCCTTTTCATTTTGATGATGGTGTCTTTAGCTGTGCAGAAGGTTTTTAATTTGATACAGTCCCATTTGTTTATTCTTTCCTTTATTTCCCTTGCCCTAGGGGATACATCAGCAAAAATATTACTACATGGGATATATCAAATTTTACGGCCTATGTTTTCCGCTAGGACTTGTATGGTATCATGACCTACATTTAAGTCCTTTATCCATTTTGAGTTTATTCTGGTGTATGGTGTAAGTTGGTGGTCTAGTTTCATTTTCCTGCATGTACGAGTGCAGTTCTCCCAACACCATTTTTTTTATAATTCTTTTTGTTGTTGTCATTCGAGTACAGTTGTCTCCATTTTCCCCTAACCACTCTCTTCACCACAACCATCCCCACCTTCCACTCTTGATCCTACACTACTTTGGCTTTGTTCAGGTGCCCTTTATTTGTGTTCCTTGATGACCCTCCTCTTTTTCCCACTGTTATCCACTTATAGATGAGATAATTTGGTATTTGTCTTACACTGCTTGGCTTATTTCGCCTATAATACTCTCCAGATTTATCCTAGCTCCTTCTTTCTTTCTGCTGTGTAGTATTTTATTGTGTAAATGTACCATAGTTTTTTGATCCATTCATTTACTGATGGACACTTAGGTTGCTTCCAGCACTTGACTATTGTAAATTGTTCTGCTATGTGCACTGGAAGAATAGGTTCTTTTGAATTGGTGTTTCAGGAGTCTTAGGGCATAATCCCAGCAGTGGAATTGCCAGGACACAAAGCAGTTCCATTTTAATTTTTCTGAGGAAATTTTATACTGTTTTCCACAGTGGCTGCACCAGTCTGCATTCCCACCAACAGAGTACTAGGGCTCCCTTTTCTCTACAACTTCACCAGTACTTGCCATTTGTTGGTTGGTTTATGATGGCCATTCTGACTGGTGTGAAGTGGTCTGTCATTGTAGTTTTAATTCATATATGTCTGATGGCTAGTGATGCTAAGCATCCTTTCATATGTCTCTTGGCCCTCTGTATGTCCTCCTTCTCTGTATGTCCCTCTGTATGTCTGTTCCAGTCCTTTGCCCATTTTTTAATCAGTTGTTAGTCTTCCTGGAGTAGAGTTATATGAGTTCTTTATATCTTTAGAGGTCAAACCCTTATCTGAGGTATCATTTGCGATATATTTCCCATATAGTTGCTTCTTTTTTTTTTTTTTGCTAATGTTTTCTTTGGCCATGTAGAAGCTTTTTATTTTGATGGAGCCCCATTTGTTTATTATTTCCTTTATGTCCCTTGCTCTAGGGGACATGTCGGTAAAATACTGCTCTGTGGAACATCTGAGATTTTCTTCCCTATGTTCTCCTCAAGAACTTTTATAGTGTTGTGACTTATATTTAATGTCTTTTATCAATCTTGAGTTTATTTTTGTGTATGGTGTAAGTTGGTGATCAAGTTTCGTTTTTATTCATGTACCTGGCCAGATGTCCCAACACCATTAGTTGAAGGGGCTGTTTTCACTCCATTTTATGCTTCTTCCCTCTATGTCACATATAAATTGATCATAGAGACATGGGTTTATTTCAGGCTCTCTATTCTGTTCCATTGATATATATGTCTATTCTCATGCCAGTACCAGACTGTTTTGCTCATGGTGGCCTTGTAGTGTAGTTTGATGTCAGGTATTGTGATCCCTCCTACTTTGTTTTTTTTTCTCAAAATTGCTGTGGCTATTCAGGTCGTTTTTGGTTCTACATAAATTTTTCAAATGTTTGTTCTATATCTGTGAAATGTGTCCTTGGTATTTTGATAGGGATTGTGTTGAATCTGTACATTGCTTTGGGTAGTATGGACATTTTAATGATGTTCATTCTTCCAATCCATGAACGTGGTATATGCTTACATTTGTTTGTGTCTTCTTTAATTTTTCTTCAGTGTTTTATAGTTTTCTGAGTACAGGTCTTTTATCCTCTTGGTTAGGTTTATTCCTAGGTACTTTATTGTTCTTGTTGCTTTGTCAAATGGGATCTTGCCTCCTGATTTCTATTTCTGATACTTTGTTGTTGGTGTACAAAATGCCTTCAACTTCTGAGTATTGGATCCTTCTGATTTGCCAAAATCACTTACTAGGTTGAGTAGTTTTTTGATGGGGTCTGTAGGGTTTTCTATGTACACTATTATGTCATCTGTAAACAATGACAGTTTTGGTTCCTTCTTTCCAATTTGGATGCCTTTTATTTCTTTTTCTAGTCTAATCACTGTGGCTAGAACTTCCAATACTATGTTGAATAGGAGTGGTGAAAGCAGACATCCTTGTTTGTTCCTGATCTTAGTTGGAAGGCTTTCAGTTTTTGCCCATTAAGTATGATGTTGGCTGTAGGTTTCTCACATGGGTGCTGGATTTTGTCAAATGCTTTCTCAGCATCTATCGATATGATTGTGTGATTTGTGTCTTTCATTTTGTTTATGTGATATATTTTGTTTATTGATTTGCAAATATTGAACTATCTTTGCCTCCCTGGAATAAAACCCACTTGATCATGCTGTATGATGTATAATGTATTGCTGGATCCGGATTGCCAATGTTATGTTGAGGATTTTAGCATCCATGTTCATCAGAGATATTGGCCTGTAATTTTCTGTGCTTTTTCTTTACCTGGTTTTGGAGTTAAGGTAATACTTGCCTTGTAAAAAGTGTTTGGAAGTCTTCCCTCTATTAAGGTTTGAGAAGGATAGGTGTTAGTTTTTGTTTGAATGTCTGGTAATATTCACCTGTGAAGCCATCTGGTCTAGGGTTTTTGTGTGCCAGGAGTGTTTTGATTACTGGTTCAATTTTGCTAGTTGTTATCAGACTATTCAGGCTTTCTGCTGTTTCTGGATTCAGTTTTGGGAGATTGCATGTTTCCTGAAATTTCTCCATTTCACCTAGATTGTCCAATTTCTTGGCATATAGTTATTCATAGTAATTTCTTACAGTCCTTTGTATTTCTGTGGCATCAATTGTTATTTCTCCTCTTTTGTTTCTGATTTCATTTATTTGGGTCTTCTCTTTTTTTTCTTGATGAGTCTGGTTAAAGGTTTGTCAATTTTGTTTATCTGTTAAAAGAACTAGTTCCTGGATTCATTGATTCTTTGGATTGCTATTTTAGTCTCTATGTCATTTAATTCTGCCCTAATCTTTGAGAGCTTGTTTGGAGGTTCTAGAAGGGGAGCATAGCAACTTGTATACCCTTGACCGTACACTGGTCCTCTCCTCTAGTTGGGAAGGCCGTCCTCTTCGACTGAATGCGCAGCTTCAGAAGGGACACACATGGATCGGTGAGGGAGGAAGGGGACACCCGCCTAGCCAGCCAGATCAGCCGAATCAACCCTGGCGATCAATGGGGTGACAGATGTCCTAGCCAGATTGCCCTCACATCCTAATTCTGCCCCAATCTTGATTATTTTCTTTCTTCTACTCGCTCTTGGCTTTGTTTCTTGTTGTTCCTCTGGTTCTTGTGAATGTAAGGTTAGGTTGTTTATTTGAAACTTTTCTATCTTCTTTAGGTAGGCCTGTATCGCTCTGAACTTCCCTCTCTAAAAAGAGAATTTTTAAACATCTTTTGATCAGTAACAGGAGTGAGTGGTTGAAAATTATGTTCAGTGGCTTGTAGGTGACCAATTACTGGTTTTAGACCAATAGATTGGAGGAGGTAAAATGGCCAATACAGATTCAAAATTATTATGGGAAATGGGAGTAGTAGGCAAGTATTAAGCCACCTGAATAGAAACAGGCATGGGATAGAGTTTTGTTAAAGCCACAAATAAGGTGTGTGAGCATCACACAGGTGTAAGGACAGTATGTGTTTGACTCAGGATGGAGAGTAAAGAATTAGGGTTCTCTCTACTTAGGAGAAGGGGAATGCCAGGGGGACTGTAGTGGTGTAAGGGACTGTAGTGGTGTAAGGACAGGTGTAGTGGACCCAAGACTGAATGTGGCTGGTAAGTGCTAGCTCCATAGTAAGAATAGCACTTGTCAACACCTCGGAGTCTCTTATGAGAAGACCGAATCCCGTGTTAGCTACTCAGAATGAGGGAAAAGCAACTAGTCTCCACAGGCAAGCTGCTGAGGTGATTGTAAGGCTAGAACATGATTCTCAGGGAAGCATGACGGGAGCATGGATTATTTAACCTGAAGAGAAGAATTGGCTTTTTCAAACTAGCCTCTGAGGAATAATATTTTGGCAATGCTGGGAATCCTTCACTTTAATCTTGCACATGGAATGACTGAGTTTCGCACGCACTTGTTAATTATGCAAAATTATAAAATTGTACACAGTGCAATGGAATTGAGCTCATGCTAGGACACTTACATGGATTTTACATTCTCTTAACATCTTTTTTACCAATGACATGATAAATATATGAGTGACTTCAATTATACAAGGAGGAAAATTTGTTTTCCACTTCATTAATGATAAAAGGAACCCTAAATTATGTAAGGAAAAATAATTGTAGATACTGTTAGAATTAAACTGACTGCCATTAAGGGGTTGTGGCAGGTTGGTTTACAAGGATATAGTACATCCAGTATTTTCCTGGAGTGTACTGTATGTGTAGACTTGCTGTATGTTAATAGGTGACAGTGCCTAACACAGTATTGGCTCATGATATCTCCTTAATCATCAGTACAGTTCTCAGATGGCCAGGGTTCCAAGAGAGAATCAGAAATGGTAGGAAGTATATGGATACATATAAATAAAAGGTAGGTAGGTGAATGGCAGATAGATTGATTGCATTGACTTGGTTTGTATGATTGTGAGGAATTGAGAGGCAAATACACAGAGCAAGCCAGGAAGAAAAGCAGGCTAGAAATTTGGGCAGCACCTGACGCTATATATATGTCTACCAGTGGAATTGGTGGAATTTCTTCTGCAGGGAAACCTCAGTTCTGCAATTAAGCCTTTCACCTGATTGGATTAGGCTCACCTAGATTATCCAGGATAATCTCCTTTATGTACGATCAACCGATTGTGGATATTAATCATATCCGAAAAACAGCTTCACAGTAAGCAACACCTCTGAGATGAGTGTTTGATTAAATAACCAAAGCCTGTATTCTAGCCCAGTTGACACATGCAGCTGACCATCCCAAATGGGTAGGGGCAGGATTATGTTTATGGGTGACAAATTAGTTCTAACGCACCCTCTTTGTAGCTGGGGAGTGTAGGTCTAGAGCCCACCTCTGCCACCTCCTGGCTCCGTGACTGCTGAGTGCATTGGCTAACCTTTTTGCTTCTGTTTCCTTGTATATAAAATGCACTTAATATGTCAAATCTCTGGGTTTTGTATGACAATCAAGTGAATATCTGGCATGATAAAAAATACAGCTAAAGGTAGCTGTTTGGGTTTGGTGTGTTTTAAGGTTTAAGGTATAATTTAGAGTTGTTTCTTTACATTGTTTGGAATGGCACCCAGATATGTAAGAATGCTAAAATTTACTGGATTGAATAGCAAGAAAGAAGTTGGAGCATTTTGGTATTGGGACTTATAAAAGTTTCTTCTTTTTTCTGTCTCTTGGCACACATTAGTTGAGCCTGGTTTTAATACTTATCTAATGTACAGAGCAAAGATGATCAGCCTATCTATCAAACAGGGGAATGAAAGGACCACTGAGTGGGAATGCTTCTCTGATGGCAGTGGAGGGCATGACACATGCTAACATTTCTGTGAATGCCACACGGAGTCATTACATTGCTGCTGCTGTGAACACAAACTGAATTCATGATGACGGGACTCTTAAAATTCTGTCTCACTTAGGTTGTGAGGAAGTGATGCACCTAATTTTTCTTTTGGTTTATTGCAGCCCCTAACAAGCATGGCTGCTAGTAAGCAGGCAGTTAAATTAAACTCGTAAATATCTGTTACCGTTTTTAAAACATGAACTTGAAACAGAAGGTTTATATTCCTGTTTGTACTGATGCACTGAAATGTGTGAATCACCCCTCTTTGTGGATCTGAAGCAAGGAGTAAATACAGGATAGCAAAAGAGGAAGCTCACCAGGGTGATTCCTCCTTGGCATTTTATAATAATGAGCACCTATGATGATGAGAGGAGAAACTGTAACTGATGAGGTGATCTTAACTTCTGAGGGAAAGGGAAGGGAGGAAGGGCAGGCAAGAAGCATTTGGACTGAGAATGAAAGGCATGTCAACAGATGCTGTCCTTATCCTTAAGGTCACCAAGACCAAGAGAGCTGTTACATAAGTTTTCATCAGAAGCTTTTCCCCAAACTAGCAGAGTTAGGCTGGCAGGAACTTGGACATCTTCAGGGCAACTCCTTAAAGACCTGGTGCCCCTGAGGAGAAAGAGCAGCAGAGCCTCTTGGATGGCACACCACCGCCAGATGTCAGACGTGCAGTTCCCACCCTTGAATGCTGGCCATAGCGTGGCATGCTCAGAGTGGAAGGAGGAAATGTGGAGAATGACAGCACAGAGAAGGAGCCAGGAGGTGTGAGGGAATGGGAAGAAGCCAGCGTTACAAATCTGGCAGCAGCAAAGGGAAGAAGGAAGGAAAGGGAAGGCAGAAAAATGGTGGGCCACCAGGCACCTGGGCTTCACCTGAGCAGCTGGTGGGGATGGCTGCAGGGCAGTGCAGACACTAGATGGGGAAGGACTGTAACTCTAGACCCTAGAAGGCCCTTGGGAAAGAGGACCAAACAGACTGTGTTAGTGGTCCCGAGTGTCTTAAGAGAGACAGTCTTATAGACCTGCCATACTCATTTGGAGCCTTCTTTCTGTCTCCAAAGAACAAGTGACTCCTGAAGAGTCTAAGGGAACAGGCAAAGGCAGAGTTGATCGTTAAAGAAACAGAACAAAACAATGTGAACACCATGGAGAAACGTCGCTACCAATACTGCTTGCACTGAAAATTTATCAGTAAAAAGAAAGCCCTGTTTTAATGAAAAACTCTACAATGCAACTAAATCAGAGCAATCAAGTCCACACACATCTTGGAGATATTGCAGGTCCATTTTCAGACCCCACAGTAAAGTCTCACAGTAAAGCAAGTTGCAATCCTGTTGCTGGTGAAGGGGCTTGCCTTTGATTTGTTAAAAATTCTGTATCTGTGAACCACAATAAAAGTAGATGTGCCTATACTTCAGATTTCAGAGTCTCGTATTTTTATATCAACTGGTATTTGCCTCAGGAGATCCTGAGAGGAAAGGGTGTAAAATAAAGCAATTCAAAATCAAATGAAAAGGGCCCCAAGCCAGAGTATATTTTTGGATAGGACTTATTTTCTGCATTTTAAATTTAACCAAGTGGAATTCATTTGTAAGCACTGTTCTATTCAACCTTCAGAAATGAAGGAATTGCCATTTAATGAGAGATGTGCATTTTATTGCAAACACAAAACACAGTGCCCTTGCTTATTCTCCAGAGGTGCAGACCCTGTTTTGCACTGTGCATTGAGCACAGAGGACACAGATTTATCTCAGACCCAAGAGACTGGCATTTGTACATGAAGATGAAGGCTTGGAGAAGCCAGGCTTCTGTTCCCAGTAGAATGTCAGACGGCAGAGCTATCAGAAGCGACATAACCACGTTCTGGTTTCATATTAATGAGCCCATGAAAGCAGGAAAAACAAGGAAGAAAAGGGGGGTTTTCAGATGAAGGATAGAATTCATCAAGATTTGTGACGTGATTGACTAAAACTCGGCAAATTTAAGCAACAAATGAGAAGTTTTTGAAGTCTTTCTTCATTTATTGAAGTTCTGTCTACTGGGCATATCTTAAAATATAATGTCAGCTAGAGGAAGATAACTATAATAGAGAAAGAACTGTTCATGAAATATACTTAGGAGGGAGATTTGTAATTGGCGACATCAGTGGGTTGTCAGCAATTGTGAAACAGGGCATGATTGAAGAGGAAGCCTAAGGGGTGTTTGTTCAGTCACATTAGGATAACCCAGACCTTGGGGATAAGTCTGGTGTAAGTCATGAGCTTAAAGTAAAACTCAGGGGAAAATCTATTGCAAACTGTGTCAGAATGGCATAGCAGGGCAATCATTTTAAAGTCTAGTTTAAAAACGCTCATCAGATTTACATATGATTTTATTTGTATGTCTTAAACCTGACAATGATCTATTTAGTGGAAGTTTATAAAGATGTTATCATTTATATTCTAATTTCCTGAGCTGTAATTTAAGAGACAATTTGGCATAAAAAAAAAACCACTACTCGTTAAAACTTTTGATCAGTGCCCACAACTTTTGTAATTTTCCTATATGTAAGATATTTATTCCACTGCTTTAATTTACTTCTTGTTTTTTTCACTCACTCAACAAATATTTACAGAGTGTTTACTATTGCCAAGCACTTTCCAAATGCTGGAGATAAAGCAGAACAGAATCTATTTATTGGTTTCAAGATGCATATTTTCTCATGTTTTAACATCTCTGAGGAATGTGTCTTACAATCTATTACATGTCATAATTTGGTTGACAGAAGTTTTTCTTTCTAAATGGCATACGACATTGTGGTGCATCTCACAAATGACAGCATCTTATAATGGTTGGAATAAAGTATAATGAAACAATTATAGTTACACACACACATACACCTAAGGAACTGTTTCATATTTATTTATTGGGAAAATTGAGATTATTCTTCCAAGAAACTAATTCTGTCCCTGTGAGAAAAAAATGCCTCCAATATAGAATGCTCTGTATGTTCTTGATAGTTGTAAATTGAGAGTAAAAAAGAATTTAATTAGCATAAAATGGAATACAAAAGAATGGAAATGCTAAACTTTCCTTCTAGATTTCTTCCCTCATTGTATATGAGAAGCTTAAGTGACAGCTTAATCATCTCAGTCTTTGTATTTTGTAGGATGTTGGCAATGTGTATATGTGTATCTTATATTACTGTTTTTTCTTTGTGTTTTATTCTGAGACTAAAATCAATTTAATTACATTATAATATTGTTATAAGTAAATCCCATTATGAAAGTCTGGATTATTCAAGAAAGTTAAATTAGGAAGTGATTCTTTCCTTTAAACATGGAATTAGCATAGAATTTGCTCAAATGAGACATTTAAAATTAACTTTGAGTCACAAAAAATCAGTTTGCATGCAGTTTAAACAACACGGCTGTTATAAAATGAGGTACACCTGCACTGTCGAGCTGAGTCAACAATTGAATTCAGCTGATTATACTAAAAAACACAGTAAGCTGTGTAGACATATATATTTATTTATTTGAACATTATCCAGAAGAGTCACCCACTGGAAATTAGAATTTATTACTCATCGATTCTAAACAAATGCTCATTTTTTCTGACCATGAAAGAGAACTATTTTCTCCATTGTGTATTTATAACAAGCCAGCACTAATGTGTTTATAACACATTGGTATTGATAATAAGTATTTATAACAAGCCAATCACAGTAGCATGTGACTTCCAGATTTTAGAACTGTATATGGCTATAAATTATTTATATTATGTATTAAAGTTTATACTTTTTTAGTGCACGAGCTTACAGTTTCAATAGTCATGAGCAAATATATTTCCTAATAGATCTAAAATCTGTATGTCATGAGCAGTATTAGGGACTACATACAGGGAGTTCTGTAGCTGCACCCAGAGGGATCTCACTTTCAGATCTGAGGAGCAGGGTCCAAGCAGAGACTAAGAAGGTGCACTGGGGCAGAGGGACAAATATTTGCAAAGCCTAGAAGTGTAGAAGGGAACTGGGAGAAACTGGAGCTGGGAAGTGTGCAGGGAATTAAAAGGGATATTTCTAGGCCAGATCCTGAAATGCCTTCTTAGCTGTGACAAGCAGCTAGCCTTTTCTTCTAAGGGCACAGTCATCAGGGCCTCAAGCAGGGGGGCATGACATGACGAGACTGGTATTTGAGATCACTATGGCTTCAGTGAGAGACCCTACTTCAGCTGGACTGACTACGGGGAGAGGTGATGGAAAGTGACTGCAGCAATTAGAGAAGAAAGAATGGAAGTGTGAGCTAGACTAGATTGTGCAGGAACAGAGAGGAGTGTGTAGAGAAGAGTGCTGCTCAGGAAAGCTTGATAATGCACTAGATGAAACCAGGCCACAACTCATTGAGGCTGTCTCCTAGAATCCCACCTTGGGTAGCTGGAACAATGGTGGTGCCATTCTCAGAAATCGTAATCACATGAAGAAAAGTAGATTGGGGGCAGGGGGGTCAAGATAATGAGTTCACTGCAACTGGAGATGTACCACTGGCTGTGCAGAGAGACACCGGAGAGCAAGGGCTTAGTCGAGCCAACAGGATTTGGCAGAACCTGTTGGAACATGGGAGAGGGCTGAATGGAGAAGTTCAGATTGCCACACAGCCCAAAGACCCAGAGGAAGCCCCAGTTTGCCTGGTCTTTAGATTTTTTCCAGCTGTGTTATATAACACACATATAGGTGACATCCTGGTAAAGGAATTAGAAGTCTCAAATAATCTGCATTGGGAAGGCAGGATACCACAGAGGATTGGGAGGGAAGAAGGAAGGAAAAGAAAACTCCCATCAAACTAAACCTTGCTTATTTTTTTAGTGACATAATATCAGGGGGACTTATTGCAATAAATTAATGGCTGGAGGGGGTATACACACACGTACATTCTATTCTCTCAGCAAGGAGGGACATTGCCATTTGAGTAAGGCATGTATTTCTACCCAAACTGTGGCTAATCCTGTACCTTCAGCTTTGAAGGAGGAGGAGACTGACGGGCATTGTACCCTCTGTGGATTCTTTCTAGTGACCTGCCATCAGGGGAATGTGCCAAACCTGTTTCTGAGACTGTCCAAGCCTGCCAGACAGCCTTTCGTCATGGGCATTTCTCCCTTTGACTGTACCCATGGCTACCACTCCATTCCCGCCCAGGGTAGCTTTAGCAGCTGTTGGAACTGCGTTGCCAACATCCTGCGACTCTCAGAGAATCCCAGGCCTGGTCTGGCCACCCAGACACTTTCACTCAGTAAATGCCATTGTATCCAGTGCCCACTGTGTCCTGTTGGGCATTGCACCAGCCCCCAGGAGATATATCCCTTTTAGCAGCCTCACCAAATGCTGAACAGGCTTTCCTCCAATAAGGCCCTGAAAAGTGTCCCTCTGGGCAGGGGTCTTTGAAGGCAGCTGTGGCCTGTGTGAAGGAAAGATGAAAAACGAGGAGCTTCTGAATGAGTCCTGGGTAGTTATTGAGGAGAGAACCAGGGGCTGGCTTGAATCTAAGAGCTACACATTCAGACTGGAAAACTTTTACAGTTTGAGAGCTCTTTCTGACTGAGGTCACCTAACCCAGATTTATAATCTTCTAGCAGGCTCTGCATCCTGAAAGCTGTGTGTCTCCCTGGGGTATAGTCACTTAACTGAAGTCATTATTGGGCTGGAATTACAACATCAACTTGTGTCTTTTCATCACCATTTTGTTTCATCACAAGACGGTAATGCTGTCTTCACACAATTGCAGTAAAATCTTCTTGTCAGGGTAATTTCTCCTGCTAAGTTATAGCCTCTTCACAGGGTTTCCACTCTTTCTACACTTGAACTAAAATTCTTTTGGAGCCTTAATACCCATTACAGCCATGATGTTTTGTGTTCTCCGTGGCCGTGCATTGAAATTTTTATGGGATCACTGCGGTGCCAGGAAGTGGTTATTAGTACATCATTTAACAATAAAGCCCTACAAAACCACTTCAGAGCCTGCCCCATTCTGATTTTTTAAAGTCTAAATAGCTATAATGTTTCCAAACATACTTTCAAAACATCCAAAGACATTTGTCTACCATAGGGACTCTAGCACTTACTTTCTGATTAAACAGAAAACAACAGCAGCAACAAAACTTTGTCTGAATTTCTATTTCACAGGGGCTTGACTTGTGGGCCCTCTTCCTCTTGGCCACTAAGACTCAAAATTGTACGTGGGCCCACATGGATTACGTAGAAAGGGTAAAAAAGATGTTATTATATGGGTAGTTATTATTAAAACTGCTGAAATCTTAAGCCAATTGTGTGTCTTTCAGATAGCAGACTTGTTGGTTCTTTTTTCCTTCAAATCCTTATGTCAGCAATATTTCTTTCATGATAACATTTATTTATCAAAGTTGATGCTACTTTGACTTTTTATAAAATACCAGTGAAGCTAAATGGATCGATTGACCCCAAGAGCAGTTTATTTATCCCTTTAGTCACACTTCAGTGGCAAAATCAATACCCTCTGAAATAGCTGATGTTACAGCAGTTCCAGTAAATAGTGACATTCCTGAGCTCTGTGCGAGGGGAACTAAAATTTATTATCAAGTTAGATTTTTTTAGTACCTGTATTGATTTCCCTGAGATGCTTGTGAATTTTTATTTATCTGTAGCCGAGCAAGTGACCTTTGTTTCACAAAACTGCAGCATAAATGTGCCAAGATTAGGGGAGTTGGAAGGACTTGCATGCATTTGTGAACATGGGATGAAACAGAGAAAAGTAAACGAAGTGGAGTTTTTTTCCAGAAGTGAGCTTTTTGGTTTTCTTAAACATTCAACATTTTGCATTCTTCTTGTGTTGACAAATAAGACATTTCACAGTGCTTATTAAAGACATGTTGTACCTAGAACCCTGATAAATGTTTTAGAGGAGAGGGCACTGGTTATGGTTTTGAAGATGAGATTAACACAAGCAGAAGCTTGAGAGAAGAGAAGGAGAGAGAGCAGGAAGGAGGCTAGTGAGGAAGGAAGGAAAAGGAAGGAGAGGGGAGAGGTCTGGCCCTGCTGGGGCAGTGGCAGTAACAGGGATAAGGTTGGCCAGCATGAGGGTGGGGTATAAGTCAGCAGGACCTTGAAGCAGTGGGAGCTGTTTTGGTATTTTAAGCTGAAATGGAAATGCATTATTGAAACATTGGTCTGGCGGTAGAAGGTGTCAGAGTGAATGGCTGGAAGAGGATTCTTGAGGGACTGGAGCTGGGCCCAGCCATGCAGGCTAGAGGCAACACATTGTGGACCAAAGTGTTCGCATAAGCAAGTGTAGGACTAGGGATGAGACAGTGATATGATGCCTGGGGGAGAAAAGGAGATGGTAAAATAGAAGGTGTCCAAGATGTGGTTGCTTATGGAAGTGCTCTTCCTGATCATGACCTTATTCTTGAGGTTTGAGATGTGGGGATCCTGGAGTGCTATGGTCAGTGTCAGGAGCTAGGGCTTTGGAATCCCATGATGGTGCGAAAATGCTGACTGGGAGCTGCCTAGCACTCTGTGTGCTTCGGCTAAGTTGTGGCCCTTAGGGCTGGAGTGACAACTAAATGCAGTAACACAGTTAAAGCATTTGTCACCATGTTGGGCCCAGAGCAGGTGCTCAGTGCACAGAAGTGGCTATTATTTTGAGGATTTCCTAAAGGAAAATGTTAAGACTTAAGAAAGCCAAAACAAAAAAAGAGAATTCCGGCTTATCTCACTCTGCAAATATGTTTCTGAATTAACAGGAGAGGAGAGAACCCAGTTTTGTCTGTGTGCTATCTATAATTTTATAATGTGCTCAGTGGAAATTGCAGAGAGAGTTGAAAGTAATAAAGTTTTAAGACTTGTTGACCCAGCTTTTCAGATAAGTGCTCCAGTATTTTTCCAAGGTTAATCATTTGATTTTTCTTATCAATTCACAATTCATGTGTTTTTATTAAACTGGCAGATCATGATTCTTTATATGGTTCAGGGTTCTTAAATATGTAATATTCATTTGCTGTGCCTATATCATGTATTCCCAACTAAACATTTCAATTCAGTGTTTACGGAATTTGCCAACTATATGTTCATCACTATTTTGGACAAATAAAAAAGGTATAAAGCGTGTGTTTTGCTCCTAAAGGGCAGGAGCAAAACACATTATTATCAGAAAAATAAAGGTTATAAAATGATGATATAAAAAAGTAAATGAATAAGGACTAAAAGGGGTGGTACAGACAGTGAGTGCTTCAGAAACTGAAAGAAGTTAGAAATGTGTGCCGACATAATCATAGCAGGCTTTACAAAGGGAGATCAGCTGGGCCTGAGGAGCCAGGGCAGTGCAGGCAGTGGGGTGAGTGTGAGGAGAGGTGAGGACATTGAAGGAGGAAACAGGGCTGAGCCTTCAGGGAAGGCTGGGCACATTCACCCGGCTAGAGAGCTCCATTGAATCAGTTAGCCGGGCCTCACTGCCGTGCTCTATGGGGACTGTTTCATTCCTA
This sequence comes from Sturnira hondurensis, assembly GCF_014824575.4. Taxonomy (NCBI): domain Eukaryota; kingdom Metazoa; phylum Chordata; class Mammalia; order Chiroptera; family Phyllostomidae; genus Sturnira; species Sturnira hondurensis. The sequence goes on from NW_028081809.1 coordinate 2,147,633, forward strand.
AGTTTCTCACAAGAATCTATTGGACTGGCCTTTGGGGCTGGGGTGGTTGAATGGGGGTTGCTTTTTAAAACAGAATAAATTATTTATACATGGTTGAAAATTAAATTAAGTATAAATGTATAAATTAAGTAAATGCATAAAGCATATTATGTTTTGTTGCTGAATACACAAGTCTGAAATGCATTTTAAATGTTGGTCTCTGTTGTCTTAAGATGGTGATCATACATATGGTTAAGTTAGCTGAATTTGCCTGTTAAGTTTATAATAAATGTCTATTTCATTTAACTTTGGCAGATAAAGTAACCAGCCATTATTCTGTTTTTGAATAAACCTTCACAATACAATTGAAGAAATAAAATAATTAAAAAAATAAAAGTAAATTTATTCTTCAGAATGTATTGGGTGTGCTTGCACAGCAGTTTATTTATACCCTGGGCAGATAACTACTAAATAAGAATGTACTTTTGACAGGGGAAAAAATGAGCACAGGAAACATCTTGACTAGCAATATAAAGTACTTTGACTTAACTCTGGTCTCTTCAGATGGGAACTTCTGACAGGTTCTTGACTAAAGCTTTGGGCAAAAAACACTGGATTTTTTTTTTTTGCCAGAGAAAATATTTCTAGAACCAGAGATGCCTGCAAATAGCAGAGTGGCACGGCAGGTCAATGGCTCTAGTATGGAAGTAGGTCAGGCTGGGCTTTTCTGTATTTCTGGAATTTGAGGGTAATAGGTGGGTACTTTAGATGGTGTTGATGGGAAGTTCCTTGACACTGAAGGTGTTAGGCTCATTCCATAGTACACAGTTTCATACAGACTTAAAGTCTCATATAAATTCTGTATTTATTATACAACTGACTTAGTCCTCCCTGGTTGTTTATTCAGAAACTGAAGGTAAACAGAGGTGATTTCTCAACTGAGATTTAGTTTAAAAAACATGGATAAGCAACAACAAGCCGAACAGAAACAGACTTGTAGATACAGAGAACAAACTGATGGTTACCAGAGGAGAGGGCAATTGGGGGACTGGGTGAAAAAGGGCAAGGGATTAAGAAGTATGTACAAATTTCCAGTTACAAAATAATTACAGGGGTGTAAAATATATACAGGGCATATAGTCAATAATATTGTGATAACTTTGGTGTCAGATGAGTACTAGACTTATCAGGGTGACCACTTTGTAAGTTATATAAATGTCTCACCACTGTGCATACCTCAAACTAATATTGTAGGTCAACTATACTAGAAAAAAAAAGTGGAGGAGGACAGAGCCAGAGGGGGAGGGGAAAGCTAAGTAGAAGAGAGGAAAGAAAAGAGGCAGCCCTTTGATGTGTAGAAGCATCTACTAGGGGTGTACTAGTACGGCTTCTTACTTTAATCCATTCACTTTAAATCGCTTCCACCAAGTGTGAGATGTGCTGCTACTTCTGTTTCACTGGCCTGTGTAGAGGGTACAGCACAGACCTTTATTGCTGTTGGCACCATGGCCAAGGGGTTCTACATGACAGTGTCAGAGGTCAGGCTCTAGCAAGGGTAAGGATATTCTCTGCATTGAGCTTGGTGACCTCATAAAAACTGACTTAGAAACATTTGTGAATAGATGCAATTAAATAACATAAATAAAGGCTCTGATCCTTATTCTACAAGATCTCTGCTTTTTAGCATATCTGACTTTCAACATGTCATCTTATTAAAATCAAAGGTATGTTTCTGCACTCTGTTATTGAAACAGTTCAACTTCAAAAACACATTTGCATTTTTTAAATCAAGTTTTATATTAATTTCCTTTTGAAGTATGGGGAAATGCTCTGGTGGTGCAATTGTAAACTGGCGTTGTCTTTTCAAAGTGCAACATGGCAGTATCTGTGAGCATGTGGAAGTATGAGCCCTTCAGGCTGGCAGGTCGATTTCTGAGAACATTTCCACCACAAATACTCACATGTGCACAAAGAATTTGTAATATTGTAGTAAAAACTGTCAACAGTCCAGATGCTTTCCTATAAGGAAGAAGTGAAATTGTGGTATAAAAATATTGTGGATTATTATATGTCACTTATATAAAATGAAGCAAATCTATATGTGCTAACAGTGAAAGAACATCAAGAAATCTTAAATAAAAAGGAGTTGCAATGTTAATATATAGCATGAGCCTACTTTTATCTTTAAATGATGACATATACAACTATTAGTAATTGGTTATTTTTGGAGAGAGATACAGACTGGGGCAGAAGTAGAGGGGGATTATATTTTTAAGTCTGTGTCCTTTTGCATTGTGTGAAGGTTCTAAAAGTATATGTTTATGAGATTAAGGTTTTAAAAAATATTTTCCTGACATTCATCAGAATAAAATGTTGAACAATTTAAATGCTTACTAAGTACCAGATGTCCTTTCTTCTTTCCTTCCTTCCTTCCTTCTTGAATAAGTAATTTTTTAAATTTAAATAATACTAAAAAAGCTATACAATGAAATATTACTCCCCTCGTCCCATGTATCCTATTTTGCCCTACTCCATCTCCAACACTCAAAATAATACAGATATCCATATTTATTATTGACCTTTGATCCTTCTAGAGTTTTCTTTAAGTTGATACAATTACATAGGAAGAAATATTATTTTTTCTCCTTCTTTAGTCTTTCCTTCCTTTCTTTCTCCCTCCATTCCTTTCTTTCTCTCTCTCTCTCTTTCTTTCTGTTTCTCTCTTCCCTCCACCCTCCTCCCTATTCTCCTTCTCTTCCTTACAAAAAGGCACCATATCAATCTGTGCTATTCTTTATTTTTTTCATTCAGTTTATTTTGGACATCTCTCTAGTATGTAACTCACTTTTCATGCAGCTGCATAATATGGAATGACAACTTTTCTAAGCATTTATGAAACATCTTTTTTAATCCTGTTATTGGCCTGATTTTATAGAAGAGCCTTTACAGAGATCTGGGGCCTTAGAAAATGAGAAAGTGGCAAAATAAGATGTAAAGTCAGTCTGAACCCAGATTCCTAGTTTTGAGTTCTTTAAATACTGATAGGTCAAACTCTCAACTCAAGCTGAGGATAATGATAAAGGCATTTAGTACTTTCTAGGTCTTTCTTGCTGGTCCCTCTGTCTAAATTAATAAAATCAAATAGTGTTAATATCCATAAATTAACTGTATTAGTGTTTATGGGCTGCCATGACAAAATATAGACTAGGTGCCTTAACCCACAAAAATTTATATTCTCAAATTTCTGTAGGGTTGAACACAGAGATCAGGGTGCTTGCAAAGTTGGCATTTAGAGAAGTTGGCATTTAGTTGGCCCTCTTCCTGGCTTGCAGGTGGACCCAGGGTGAAAGGAGGGCACTCAAGCTGTCTGGTATTTCTCCTCATAAGAGCACTGATCCTGCGAGTTGGGCTCTACTCTCAAGACCTCATCTAACCCTCATTATGTTTCAAATGCTCCACCTCCAAATACTGTCATTCTGGGAGATTGATTTTCAACACATGAACTCGTGAGGGGACACAAAAATGCAGTCCCTACTACCATCTAAATAGAGATTGTCAAACTTCTGGTCTGTTAGTAATGTTTATTAAATACTTTCTTTTTATAGCACACTATAAAATGCTTCAGATATATTTATTAGAGAAATTGCTTCTGGTGTGGGAGGTTTTGAAAAGATGTGAACATCATCATCCTGAGCATAACATTTGACAAATACAGAGGGCAGGCGGGCCCAGACAAAAGACACTAAGATGGTATATTTGGATTTTGAAAAGTATTTGGAGACCAATACCTATCATGTCTATCCAGGTGGTAAGGGCAGGATTCCCCTCCCCTCCCCTCCCCTCCCCTCCCCTCCCCTCTCCTCTCCTCTTGCTTCCATGCTTTAAAATTTTTTTAAATTTGACTTCCAGCCAAGATGGAGGCATAAGATAGATATGACTTTGCCTCCTCCCACAACCAAAAGAAGGACAACAACAAATTTAAAAACAAAAAATAACCAGAACTTCCAGAAAATTGAACTGTATGGGAGTTCAACGACCAAGGATTTAAATAAGAAACATTCATCCAGACTGGTAGGGGGGGCGGAGATAGGCAGCCAGGGTAGAGAGGACCCTCGGCAAGGCATTGGCTGGCAGACCAGGTAGTCCCTACATTTGTGTGGGGATAAACTGGGAGGAACAATGAGGGGTAAGACAGATCGAGCAATGCAGGGTTCCAGCATGTGGAAATAGAGCCTCAGAACCTCTGGCTGTAAAAGCCTGTGCAGTTGTGGCAGTGGGAAAAATTCCCAGTCTCACAGGAGAGTTGGAGAGACCCACAGGGTCCTAGAACATACACAAACCCACCCACTCAAGAATCACCACTAGAAGAGCCCAATTTGCTTGTGGGTAGCAGAGGAAGTGACTAAAAGTTGGCGGAGGACCAAACAAATAAAATTTTTCCCCAGACCCCTACCCCACATACAGCACCACAACACAGCTACATGGGTTGCCCCGCCCTGGTGAATACCTAAGAAGACTCTGCCCCTTACAACATAATAGGTGTGCCTAGACACACCCCCCCCCCCCGAAAATGAGGTCCAAATGAAAGAACAGATCAAATCCAGAGAAAATTCAACTAAATGATGAAGAGATAACCACCCTATAGATGCACAGTTCAAAACACTTGTAATCAGGATGCTCATGAAAATGGTTAAGTTTGGTCGAGAATAGAGGAAAAAGTGAAGGCTATGAAAAGTGAATTAAAGGAAAATGTACAGGGAACCAACAGTGAAGGGAAGGAATCCAGGACTCAAATCAACAGTTTGGACCTGCAGGAAGAAATAAACATTCAACCAGAACAGAATGAAGAAACAAGAATTCAAAAAAAGTGAGGAGAAGCTTAGGAACCACTGGGACAACTTAAAATGTTCCAACATCTGAATCATAGGGGTGCCAGAAGGAGAAGAGGAAGAGCAAGAAATTGAAAACTCATTTGAAAACACAGTGCAGGAAAACTTCCCCAATCTGGTAAACGAAATAGACTTCCAGGAAGTCCAGGAAGCTCAGAGAGTCTCAAAGTTGGACCCAAGGAAGCACACACCAAAGCACACCATAATTACATTACCCAAGATGAAAGATCAGGAGAGAATCTTAAAAGCAGCAAGAGAAAAGGAAACAGTTACCTACAAAGAAGTTCCCATCAGACTGTCAGCTGATTTCTCAAAAGAGACCTTACAGGCAAGAAGGGGCTGGAAAGAAGTATTCCAAGTCATGAAATCCAAAGACCTACATCCAAGATTGCTCTATCCAGCAAAGCTTTCATTTAGAATGGAAGGACAGATAATGTGCTTCCAGATAAGGTCAAGTTAAAGGAGTTCATCATCACCAATCCCTTATTATATGAAATGTTAATGTCTAAGAAAAAGAAGAGAATCAAAAATGTGAACAGTAAAATGACAACAAATTTAGAGCTATCAACTGAACCTAAAAAATACAAAAACAAACTAAGCAAACAAGTGTAACAGGAACAGAATCACAGACATGGCAATCACATGGAGGGTTATCAATGGGAAGGGGAAGAGTGGGGGGAAAGATGCAGGGAATAAGAAGCATAAATGGCAGGTACAAATAGACAGGGCAAGGTTAAGAATATTATAGGAAATGGAGAAGCCAAAGAACTTACATGTATGGCCCATGGACATGAACTAAGGAGGGGGGACTGCTGGTGGGAGGAGAGTGCAGGGCAAAGGGGAATAAAGGGAAGAAAAAAAATGGGACAACTGTAATAGCATAATCAATAAAATATATTAATTTTTATACATTTAAAATTATAGTTGACATACAATATTTTATTAGTTTCAGGTGTACAACATAGTACTTAGACATTTATATAATTACAAAGGGATCACCCTGATAAGTTTCAGTGCCCAGGTGACATCATGCATAGTTATCACAATGTTATTGATTATATTCTATATGCTGTGCTTTACATTGCCATGACTGTTTCTATACCTGGCAATTAGTACTTCTTAATCCCTTCATATTTTTCACTTAGCTCTCCCAAACCCTCCAATCTGGCAACAATCAATTTATTCTTTATGAGTTTGTTTCTGTTTTGTTAGTTTATTTAGTGTGGTTTTTAGATTCCACATTTAAATAAAATCATGTGGTATTTTTCTTTCTCTGTCTCCTTTCACTTAGCATAATACCTTCTGGGTCCATCCATATTGTCTCAAATGTTAATATTTCATTCCTTTTTATGGCTGAGTAATATTCCTTTGTGTATATATGTACTATATCTTATTTATCCAGTTAATGGACACTTGGGTTGCTTCCATATCTTGGCTGTTGGAAATGATGCTGAAATGCAATAGGGGTACATATGTCTTTCCAAATTAGTGTCTTCGATTTCTTTGGGTAAATATCCAGAAGTGGAATTGCTGCATCATACAGTAGTTCTATTTTTAATACTTTTGTAAAGTCATATTTGTTTGTTTATTTTAAAGATTTTATTTATTTATTTTAGAGAGGGGAAGGGAGGAAGAGAGGGAGAGAAACATCAGTGTGGTTGCCTCTCATGAGTCTCCTAGTGAGGAAGGATCTGGCCTGCAGCCCAGCCATCTGCCCTAAAGTGGGAATCGAACCAGTGACCCTTTGATTCACAGGCCAGCGCTCAATCCACTGAGCCATACTAGCCAGGGCTCTATTTTTAATTTTCTTAGGAACTACCGTACTGATTTTCATAGGACTTCACCTATGTTGGTCAGTTTGAAATATGACCAACAGTGCGTGAAAGTTTTATTTTCTCCACATTTTTGCCAGTGCTTATTTTTTGATGATAGCCATTCTAAGAGGTATGAGATAATAATCTCATGTGGTTTTAATTTGAAGTTTCCTGGTGATTAGTGATGTTGGGCATCTTTTCATATGCCTATTGGTCATCATTTGTCCTCTTTACAGAAATGTCCATTCAGGTCCTCAGCCCAATTGGATTGTTTGGACTTTTTTTATCTTAAGTTGTATGAGGTTTTTTTTAATCCTCATTTTTTATTTTAAATTGTTTAATTAAAAAAATCTTTTATTTAATTGTTGTTCAAGTATATTTTTCTGTCTTTTACTCCCATCTCAGCCCACCCCTCCAGTGCTCCCCACCTTCCTCCCGTTTCCACCCACCTTAGTTGTTGTCCATGTGTCCTTTATACTAGTTCCTGTAAATCCTTCCCCTTTTTCCCTGAAATTCTCTCCTCTCTCCCCTCTGGTCACTGTCTGCCTGTTCTCTATTTCAGTGTCTTTGGTTATATTTTGTTTGCTTGTTTGTTTTGTTGTTTAGCTTCCTGTTAAAGGTGACATCATATTTGTCTTTCACTGCCTGGCTTATTTCACTCAGCATAATGCTTTCCAGTTCCATCCATGCTGTTGCAAGGGGTAGGAGCCCCTTCTTTCTTTCTGCTGCATAGAATTCCATTGTGTTATGTACCATAGTTTTTGGATCCATTCATATACTGATGGACACCTAGGTTGCTTCCAACTCTTGGCTATTGTAAATTGTGCTGCTATGAACATTGGGGTGCATAGGTTTGGAATGGTGTTTTAGGGTTCTTTTGTATTGGTGTTTTAGGGTTCTTAAAATATAATCCTAGCAGTGGAATTGCTGGGTCAAAAGGCAGGTCCATTTTTAGTTTTCTCAGAAAATTCCATACTGTTTTCCATAGTGGTTGTACCAGTCTACAATCCAACCAACAGTTGATTAGGGTCCCCTTTTCTCCACAACCTCTCCAACACTTGTTTGTTGCTTTGTTTATGATGGCCATTCTGACCGTTGTGAAGTGGTATCTCATTGTGGTTTTAATTTGCATCTCTCTGATAACTAGCGATATTGAGCATCTTTTCATGTGTCTCTGGATCTTCTGTATGTCCTCCTTGGAGAAATGTTTGTTCCAGTCCTTGGCCCACTTTTTAATTGTGTTGCTTGTCTTAGAGTGGAGTTGTGTAAGTTCTTTGTATATTTTGGAGATTAAACCCTTCTCTGAGGTATCATTGGCAAATATGTTTCCCATACAGTTGGTTCTCTTTTTATTTTAATACTGTTTTCTTTAGCCATCCAAAAGCTTTTAATTTTGATGAGATCCTGTTTGTTTATTCTTTATGTCCCTCTAGGGGACATATCAATGAAATTATTGCTTTGTGGAATATCTTAGATTTTCCTGCCTATGTTCTCCCGTAGGACTTTTATGGTATCATGACTTATATTTAAGTGTTTTATCCACCTTGAATTTATTTTGGTGTATGGTGTAAGTTGGTGCTCAAGTTTCATTTTTTTGTATGTAGCTGTCCAGTTCTCCCAACACCATTAGTTGAAGAGGCTATTTTTACTCCCTTTTATGTTGCTGCCTCCTTTGTCGAATATTAATTGACTGTAGAGACTTGGGTTTATTTCTGGGCTCTCTGTCCTGTTCCATTGGTCTATATGCCTGTTTTTATGCCAGTACCAGGCTGTTTTGATTAAAGTGGCCTTGTAATACAGTTTGGTATCAGGTATTGTAATCCCTCCCACTTTGTTCTTCTTTCTCAAAACTGCAGCTGTTAGTTGGGTTGTTTATGGTTCCATATAAATTTTTGAAGTGTCCTATGTCTGTGAAGTATGCCATTGGTACTTTAATGGGTATTGCTTGAATCTGTAAATTGCTTTGGGTAGTATGGCCATTTTGATGATGTTAATTCTTCTGATCTGTGAACATGGTATATGTTTTCATTTGTTTGTGTCTTCTTTGATTTCTTTCTTCAGTGTTGTGTAGTTTTCTGCATACAGGTCTTTTACGCCCTTGGTTAGGTTTATTCCTAGGTTTTTGGGTTTTTTTGCTATATCAAATGGGATTTTTTTTTCTTGATTTCTGCTTCTGCTGTTTCATTGCTGGTATACAAAAATGCCTTTGATTTCTGGATATTGACTTTGTATCCCGCTGTTTTGCCAAATTCATTTACTAGGTTGAGCAGTTTTTAGGTAGAGTCTATAGGATTTTCTGTGTACACTATCATGTCATCTGCAAACAATGACAGTTTTGTTTCCTCTGTTCCAATTTAGATGCCTTTTATTTCCTTTTCTTGTCTGATGATTGCTGTGGCTAAAACTTCCAATACTATATTGAATAGAAGTGGTGAAAGTGGACAACCTTGTCTTCTTCCTGATCTTAGTGGAAAAGATTTTAGTTTTTGCCCATTGAGATGGTGTTGGCTGTAGGTCTCTCATATATGGCCTTTATTATATTGAGGAACGCTTCTTTTCTTCCCACTTTTCTGAGTGTTTTTATCATGAGTGGGTGTTGTACCTCATCAAAAGCTTTTTCTGTATCTATTGATATGATCATATGTTTTCTGTCTTTGCTTTTATTTATGTGATGTATTACATTTACTGATTTGTCAATATTGAACCATCCTTGCATCCCTGGGATGAATTTCACTTGGTCATGGTGTATGATCTTTTTAATGTATTGTTGGATGCAGTTTGCCAATATTTGGTGAGGATTTTACCATCTATATTCATCAGTGATATTGGCCTGAAGTTTCCTTTCTCTGTTGTATCTTTATCTGGTTTTGGGATTAGGATGATGCTGGCTTCATAAAAAGAGTTTGAGAGTCTTCCATCATTTTGGATTTTTTGGAATAGTCTGTGAAGAATAGGGGTTAGCTCTTCCTTAAATGCTTTGTAGAATTCTCCTGTGAAACCATCTGGTCCAGGACTTTTGTGCATCTGGAGATTTTCTGAGTACTGCTTCAATTTCATTTGCCGTTATTGGTCTATTCAGGCTTTCTGCTTCTTATTCATTGAGTTTTGGAAGATTATATTTTTCTAGAAATTTGTCCATTTCACCTAAGTTTTCAAATTTCTTGGCATACAGTTCTTCATAATAATTTCTTACAATCCTTTGTATTTCTGTGGTGTCAGTTGTAATCTCTCCTCTTTCATTTCTGATTGTGTTTATTTAGGTCCTCTTTCTTGTTTTCTTGATGATCTTGCTTAAAGGCTTGTCTATTTTGTTTATCTTTTCAAAGAACCAGCTCCTGGATTCATTGATCCTTAGAATTGTGCTTTTAGTCTCTATGTCATTTAATTCTGCTCTGATCTTGCTTATTTCCTTCCTTCTAGTTGCTCTGGGCTGTCTTTGTTGTTGTTCCTTGAGTTTTTGTGGGCACAGGGTTAGGTTGTTTGAAATGTTTCTATTTTCTTTTTTTAGGTAAGCCGGTATTGCTATGAACTTCTCTCTCAGGACTGCCTTTCCTATGTCCCATAAGTTTTTGGTTGTCATGAGTTCATTTTCATTTGATTTCTTCCCTAATTTCATTCTTGACCCATTCATCGTTTAATAGCATACCATTCAGTCTCCATGCTTTTGGGTGTTTTGAGTCTTTTCCCTTGGGGCTGGTTTCCAGTTTCAGTTCCTTGTGTTCAGAGAAAATGCTTGGGATGATTTCAATTTTCTTGAATTTGTTGAGGCTTGTTTTGTGTCCTATCATGTGGTCTATCTTTGAAAATGTTCCATGTGTATTTGAAAAGAATGTGTATTTAGCTTCTTTGGGATGAAGGGCTTTATATATATCAGTTAAGTCCATATCATCTCAGGCATTGTTCAGTGCCACAATATCTTTGTTGATACTTTGTTTGGAATATCTGTCCATTTTTGACAGTGGGGTGTTAAAATTCCCAAATATAATTATGTTGCTGTCAATATCTTTCTTGAAGTCCTCTAAGATTTTCTTTATGTGTTTGGGTGCTCCTATGTTGGGTGCATATATATTTACATAAACCACCAAAAAAAATCTTGGTGAATTCTTCCCTTGAGTATTATGAAGTAACCTTTGGCCCTTTATTTGAAGTTGATTTTGTCTGATATGAGTATTGCTATGCTGGCTTTTTTTTCCCTTGGCCGTTTGCTTGGAAAATTTGTTTTCAGCCCTTCACTTTTAGTCTGTGTAGGTCTTTTGTCCTGAGGTGAGTCTCTTGTAGGCAGCATATGTATGGGTCGTGCTTTCTTATCCATTCAGCTATTCTGTCTTTTGATTGGAGCATTTAATCCATTTACATTTAAGGTTATTATTGATAGGTACTTATTCATTGTCATTTTTATACCTGTATTTCTCTTTGTCTCTCTCTTTTCCTTCCTTTCCTTAAAGCAGTCCTTTTAGTATTTCTTGCAGAGCTGGGTTGGTGGAGGTGTATTCTTTTAGACTTCTTTTGTCTTGGAAGCTCTTTATTTGGCCTTCTATCTTGATTGAGAGCTTTGCTGGGAAAAGTAACCTTGGTTGTAGGCCTCTGGTTCTCCTTACTTGGAATATTTCTTGCCATTCTCTTCTTGCTTGGTTTGTTTCCATTGAGAAGTCAGCAGCTAACCTTACTGGGGCTCCCTTGTATGCTACTTCCTTTTTCTCCCCTGCTGCCTTTAAGATTCTCTCTTTGTCTTGGAATTTTGCCATTTTAATGATGATGTGTCTTGAAGTGGGCCTCTTTGGGGCCCTCCAAATTGGGATTCTCTGTGTTTCCTGGATTTGATGACTTTTTCTCTCATCAAATTGGGGACGTTTTCCATCATTACTTTTTCAAGTAGATTTTCTATCACTCACTCCTCTTCTTCTCCTTCTGGTATCCCTGTTATTCGGATATTGTTACGTTTCATATTGTCTTGCATTTCTCTTAATCCCTCTTCATTTTTTCTGAGCCTCTTTTCCTTTTTTTGCTTTTTTGTGGTGTTTTTTTTCACTTTGTCCTTCAACCCGCTTATCCGATCTTCTGCTTCATCGGTCCTGCTTTTGATTCCTTCCACTGTTTTCTTCAGTTCAGAAATTGTATTCTTCATTTCCTCTTGGCCCTTGCTGATAGTTTCTGTTTCCTTTTTCATGTTGATATAGTTTGCAGTGAGTTCATTGTAATTCCACTGTAGTTTCTAGTAGCTCATTGTGAGCTCTTTGAATTTCCTGATAACTAGTGCTTTGAATTCAATATCTGATAGCTGACTTGCCTCTGTTCCATTTAGTATTCTTTCTGAGGCTTCCTCCTTTTCTTTCATTTGGGGATTGTTTCTTTGTCTTCCCATTGTTTGTGAGACACTTCTTGTTAGCTTCCGCTTCTTAAATTGATTTGTTATGGCTTCCTGGGTTTATGGTGTGAACTTCTGTGGTACGATACCTGTGAGATTCAGTGGTGTAGTCTCCTTGATCTCCCAAGCTTACTGGTCTTGGGGTTTCCTTTACGTTGGCTCTGAGTTTGTCTTTGGGTTTTGGTTGTTTTTGAGTCTTTCTTTTGTGGGTCCTTCCCACCAGCTGGTGAACTGATGGTCCTTCTGTCCACTACCCGTTTTAATTTGTTGTGCTGGTGTCGGCAGGTTGTGTTGAAGCTAGTGTTCGGTGTGTACAGGGTTTTGAGGATTCTTTTTTGTTCTTGTTCAGTTGTTTGCACTGGGTAGTTTCTCCACTGTTTAGTTTTATTTCCAGATAGGTCCTGGATTGAGGTTTGTGTGCTTTCAAGTTTCTCCTTCACCTTCTTCTGTTGTTATGTGTTGGTGGTTTCTATTTTGTTGGGTTTCCTCTTCCAGTGGGTATCCTGGTGTTTACCACTTCCACCTACTCTTTTTTTTTTGTTGTTATCAGTTGGAGGGGAAGGCAAAATGGTTTATGACAGCAGGAAAGTATTTCATGATATTTACAGTAGCAGCTGATAGAGAAGATATAGGAGATTCTTTGGGTATGTATCGTGATAACCATAATCTTCAACCTAACTAGCCACTTTTTAGAAAGGATGGAAAGAAGATAAGGCTCTTGTAGGGGAGGGAAGGTTTGTGAATTGGATCTAGGAAGCAGTGAGGTTGTGGGAGGTCAGATTCTGAGGTAAGGTGAGAGTAAAGGATGGTAAATAGGTGTAGTGTGAGAGAGAATAGAGTTAATTACTATAGTATTATAGTTCAGGAAACAATGAAGTGGGCTAAGATCCGGGAGGGGTGTTGTGTAGTATTTACAGTAGTATGGAATAGCTATTATTTAAAATAATATTAGAGCGACAATCATATGACAGAATCTATGAGATACCAAGAATAGGGCGTATCGGACCTTCAATAGTGTGTTGATGGAGCACAGGTGAAGTAAAGGACAGTGAATTAGCAGTAGACTATGAATGAGGGGACAGGGGAAACCTGTCAAATGATACAATATATCCAGCCAAGGCAAAGAAGACTATACAGAAAGAGGAGGAATACACAGATACTATTAAAATAAAAGATGTAAGAATAATGAAAAAATACAAATATGTAGTAACTTGTAGTTTCTCTGCTGCAGCAAAGTGAAATTTGTCTCTCTGTCTCTACTGTTGGGATGCCCCCTTTTTGGGTCCAACTCTGTTCTTTTCACAATTCCAAGTTTTTTCTCTCACTTGTGGGGAGAAGGGAAAAAAAGGCAGCAGAAGGGAGGAAAAAGCAGTAAGTTTGGAAAGAAAGGAAGAAGGAATAAAACAAGAAAGAAGGAAAGAGAAAAAAAGTATTGAAAGATAAAACAATAATAAAGTTTAAAAAATAAAAGATTACTTAAAAAAAACCCACCTCTTGTTGGTTTCCAGCTGGCCAATCCATTTTTTCTGGTCTCACTGGCTGCAGCAGGCTGAGGGGCAATTGGTGTGGCCTTTCTCCCTTCTTGGTGAACTCAGCTGGTCTCACGAGTACTCTCCGAAGATCCAGACTGGCGCCTCTCCCCAATTCCCCATCCAGGGAATCCAGGTCCTCTTCAGAGCCCTCTTTCCCTGGGAGTCACCGTCGTGGGCTGGGGTATGGGCACATGCCCCCGGCCAGGCTTCCCTCGCCCCACAGGCTTGGGAGCAAACCTTTCCCAGTGCTACAGGGGGGACGCAAGGGCGACTCTCAATTCTCCCAAGCCAGTGACCACAGACTCCATGGTGCTCAAGGCCCCCTTGTTTGCTTCCTTGTGCCCATTCCTCTCTCTGACACTTCAAGCAAACAGGTCTTTCCTGGTATTTTTCAAACCATGTTAAGCTGAATAGGGAGGGAGCTGATGACCTGGCTCTCTCCCAGGGACCCTGTTCTGCCATCCCTCGGCTCCCAAAGAGTCCTTGGCAGACCCAGCCGAAGCCCCTGGCGCCCTGCCGGGTGGAGGCAGCAGCTTCTGCGCTGGTTCCTGCGCTGGTTCCTTCTGTCTGTGGCCTCTGCGCTGGTTCCTCGGACCTTATTGACCTGCAGCCATCCCCTCACCATCTGGTCTTTCAGTGTCTGCTACAATTTCTGGACTCCTATTTTCCCATATGCTGGGGCACTGTTGGCTATTTGCTGTGTTCCTCTGCAGATCAGCCAGGTTTTTCTCCTGTGTGTGGGGGGAAGCGGAATCTTCTTTGGCCTACCCTGCCACCATCTTCCCCATCCTCTCCTCTGAGTTTCTTATATATTTTAGATACAAGCCCCTTTTTGTATGTATTATTGGTGAATATCTTCTTCATTACAGTAGGTTGTTTTTTCATTTCGTTGATGGCTTTCTTTGCTGTGCAAAAACTTTTTGGAGACACGCACAAAAAATATTACTAAGAGCAATGTCAAAGAGTTTACTGTTTATATGTTCTTTTCAGGTCTCACATTTAAGTATTTCATCTGTTCTGAGTTTATTCTTCAAATGATATAAGGCAGTGATTCAGTTTCATTCTTTTGTATGTATCTGCCCAGTTTTCCCATCGCCATTTGTTGAAGAGACTGTCTTTAATTCACTGTATATTCTTCTCTCTGTTGTCATATGTTAATTTATCATTTGGCATGAGTTTATTTCTGTGCTTTCTGTTGTATTCCACTGATCTGTGTGTTTGTTTTATGTTAGTACCATGCTGTTTTGATGGCCTTATAGTATAGTTTGGTATCAGCTAGTGTGATACTTCCATCTTCATTTTTCTTTCTCAACTGCTTTGACTATCAGGGTCTTTTGTAGTTCTGTTTAAATTTTAGGATTCTTTGTCCCAGCTCTGTAAGAAATGCCATTAGCATTTTGATAGAGATTGCATTAAATTGGTAGATTGCTTTGTATAGCATGGACATTTTAACGGTGTTAATTCTTCCAATCCATGAACATGGTATATGTTTTCATTTTTTTGTATCTTCAATTATTTTCTTCAGTGTCTTATAGTTTTCTGAGTACAGATCTTTTACCTCTTTGATTAAATTTCTTCTTAGGTATTTTTTAATGTAACTGTAAATGGGGTTGTTTCCTTAATATCTCCTGATATCAGTATATAAAAATGCACCTGATTTCTGATAATTAATTTCAGATTCTGCTACTTTTATGTTTTTAATTTCTTAGTCTGATAAATATTTAAAATTAGGATAGACATCATAATGTATACAGTACAGTATATACAAAGATTTATTCTATAGTTGTACATTTATTTTCCTGATTCCTGATTGGTGGTCTGACATTACTCTGAAACCTACAAGAATATCAGTTCATTTTGGAGGCAATGATTTAGTGCTGAGTTTGACCAGGGAGTTTTAAATTTATAGTCATTTGAAATCTAGAACTAACACAAATATAAAACTTGCAGATTCCAAGGGCCTCATGGGTTTAAACTTTATTTTGTTTTGTTTTTTTCTAGTGACTTTTATAGATACAGCTCTTATTGTTGGTGAATTTATGATATGAAAGTTAAAACTATTTTTTAATTTAAGAACAGCTTCAACATATCCTGAGAATTTATTATATGCCAAGCATTATTATAAACATTTAAACTCACTTATAGCAGCAGTACCATTTATGGTAGGAGCTGTGATCCCCATTTTACATGTGAGGAAACTGAGGTTAATTAAATTACCCCAAGTCTCAGTTACTAAAATTCATATTTGGCTGTCTGGTTCCACAGCCTGGTCGTCATGGCTGCCCTGTATGTCCTCTTTTTAAATTAAGCCCATAAATACTATTATTATCAGCCTATTAAAGTGTGCCATTTCATTTTGATAATCATATCCTTTTGCAAAGAGTTGTATGGTTTTTTAGAATAGAGTAAAAGACTTTAATGATCAGGAATGCTGTGGTCTGATATAATTCAATTCCCAAAATGCACACAGAAAAATAAGGGCCAGCCCAGTACTGAGATTTGCCCACATAGCCCAGGAGTGGTGGCGCTCCAAGGAGAACTTGGGTCTCTGGACTTGAGTCTTTTGAGTCCTTGTTGGTGCTCTTGGCAGGCATTCTAGAAACTCCATTTGGAATCTCTGTGTATTTGAATAATCTCATCTCCTTTGTAATAGTCGATATTATATCCTAGTGTGAACAGTGTCAGGTGCTACAGTAAGCAGTGAGCGGAGGCCTTGGGCCATTTCTCTGCAACAGGCCCATTCCTACAGGGACCTCAGAAGCCACCTTCTATGCCCGGTGGGCTAGGGGCAGGGATATGAGTAGATAGAGTCCAAATTTGGAGCAGACCAACTCAGGTTAGGTCCTTTTAAGACCTCCAAGGCATAGGCCTGCTTCCTTTTGGTAGCTTCACCCTGTCCTATCGAACATATTAAAATAGACCCACACCCCACATTAAACACAACATTTTATTGTTGTTTTATTTTAATGCTATACCATTTTTGAAAGGGCTTTTATAATTTTGCTTTTGAAGTTACTTGACTGTAACTAATTTAATTTACAGTTGGTTTCTCGTAATCATCAGGCAAACTCAGGAATTCTTGGGAAGTGAAAAAAACTAAGCTACACATTATTGTCAAATGTAATGGGTTTTTAAATGAATACTAAATGTAACAATAAAAATGACAGTTTTTGACATTTAATTATAAACATTTATTAATTTTGACATCATGCTTTCTCTTTTTATTTTGGAGCTGACATATTTTCCTTTTTTAGGTCTTAAGTATTTATTTGGGACTTTAAAAAGCTGGTAGACTTTAAGCCCAGTGCCTAAGGTACAGAATAACCCTGAGCTGGAAATAGATCCTGGCTCTACTACCTGCTCGTTATGTGACATTGGGAAAGACACCTTCAACCCCAAACCTCAATGTCTTCATCTTTGACATTGGGGTAATATTGTGTGTATTTTCTTGGTGTTGAGTGAGACATCAGCCTGCACCTTCCTCCATTTGTTATGGGGACCATGGTGGAAGAAGGTTCAGTAGCCCTTCTGACCTTTGCCTGAAGTAGGGTAAGGGGTCTGTCTTCCAGACTCAGCATCCCGAAAGCTGGATGGGACATTCTTACCTACCCACTGCTTCTTCTCTTCTGTATTAATCATGTGTTTTTATTCTGTGTTTTTGATGCCTCTACATCTTGGGGCCAGCTGACCCTAGAGAGACTGCCCTTCCCAAAGCTAGTTGATTCCTAGAGATAGTAAATTACTCTCCAGCTGGGGGTTCGCCTTTCAGATACAGATCAGCTAATCCAGAGTCCCCACCCACGATCACCTTTCATCTGGCCACTGTCTCCCTGCCTGAATCACTCCAGGGCCTGGTACTAGAGATCTAGGGACAGCTCCTACGGAATTATTCAGCAGTCCACCCTAAATCTGCTTACATTATCTGGCCTGTTTCTTTCCTGGAGACTGCAGTAAAGGCTGTTGGTCACTTTGCTCCAGTCCCTCTAACTCCTGACTGACCCTAGTGTTCCCTGTGCAGCTCCAAGGCTGGTGTGCCCGTTTCTCTGGGGATCTGTGGCTTACAAACTTTTTATCAGTAGTTTCCTGATGTGTTGTCTCCTATCACCATACCTGAATAACAATAAAACCTACATATAAAAGACACCCACCCCAGGGCAAGCACCAGTGAGCCAGAAAACTCTCAGTCCCCTTGGGTCTTCATGATGGACGTGGGGAAGATCCAGTGTCAAGCCCTTGTTTCTGTACCTATTAGGCCAGGGTCACATGGAGGTCACATCTACCCAGAGAAAGTAGGAACACCAAAATCTGTCTCAGGTATCCTGATGTTTGAAGGGCAGGTCGGGGAGGGGCTGCTGGTGGGCAGTGTGTGAGAACACGGTGTTGTAAGAAAGCACTGGATTCATAGAAGTAACATGCCTCTTCCTACTCCAGGTCTTCTGCCTACCCTGACCTGTGAACATTTGGGTTGCCTCATCAGGCATCATGGTGTCCTAGACAGGGCTTGCTTTGTTTGTGCCTCCATTAAAATCTAGGTGCTTTAGTCAGGTGTGAAAACTCAATTATTTCTAACTTCTTTCTCTCCATTCCTTATTGAATTTTTGATGAATTTTACATTGAAAATTAAAAACAGAGAGAAATGATTAGAAGCAAAACATGTAAGTGTACAAAGATACTAGTTCTGAGAACCCTAAACATATGTCTAATGACAATACTGTCAGTCGCCTAAATTGCATAGAAAATGGAAGGCACTCCTTCACCTGCTTTGACAGTTCTCCTCTGCCCATTGGGTGAGAATGGCCACCTGCAGTTCTCGAGGAAGATCACAGACCCCATGGTGTTCTGTGCTTCTCCCTCAAGGTATACTTGGCATAACAGCACAGAGTATGGGAGGTCAGGGGAGGCTGCTGTGGATAAAGAAGATCAGAGGAAAACCTCAGCTCATTCAGAACTTGCCTGTGTACAAGCAAAATGACACTCATCTTATGTTTTTCAGTGGATGAGGCAGGGGCAGCTTTACTATTAAATTAAGCTTAAATTTCATAACTCCTGGGTTGTGTGGTCCTCTTACGAAGCCTTGTACCTGATTTTTTATTTTTAAAAGAAAGTTTCATAGCCTTTTGGACCCATAAAACTTGTGTCTGCCCCTAGGAAAGGTTTATGTGGGTGTTATGTGATGTGTTAAGATAACATGTCAACATCATTAAGAAACAATGGCACTGGTACCACTGCTCATAAATGTATTCCAAATACATTATTTATGGCATTGTGAAAGAGTTAAAACCTCTTGTTTTTATTTACAAGATTCAGATCTGTTAGAAATTTATTTGATCTGTGTGAAAAATGATTGATATGTAAGTGCTTTTATGTCTCAGCTATATGTGTGTCCTAGCTTTTATTTTTTATTTTATTTTTTTGATGTTGTTCAAGTACAATTGTCTCCATTTTCCCACTGCTTTCCCCCACCCCACCCACCCCCACCTCCCACCCTCAGTCTTTCCCTCCTTTGGTTTTGTCCATGGGTCCTTTATGAATGTTTATTGACAACCCTTTCCCTTCTTTTCCCCTGTCACCCCTCTAACCCTTCCTAAAGATGATTTTTCCAAGACTTCAAGCACACAGTCGCATCATTACTTTTGTGATGTTCAAATTATTCCTTCATCTACCACTTGAAACCAGTGGTGATTGACAGTCCTGTTTTCTTACTTTAATGATGTCAACCTCATTGAAAATGAAGATTCTGGAAGATAAAAAAGGGTGCTGTGACTGCTATTGATTAACAGTCTTATTCACTTCTTTGTTCAGCCCTCATTGGCCTCTTGGGCAGAGGGAGGCCAAAAAATAACAGTGCTGACATTTCTTTGAAAGATGTAACGCTTCGACAAAGACATTGCATGCTTTAAAAAAGATAGTTTTGATGTACACACCTCAGTCATTTCAAAAGTACGAGTGATTGATTACAGTACTTAAAGGAGAGACTTCGAGTTATGTAGGGTTCAATTTCCACCTGAAATACTTAAGAATAAAAGTTGTTGTTGAGGGTGGCTCTTAAACACCGCACTACTCATATCATTTTTAAAGGAAATTGACAAAATAGGAAGAAATAAGGGAACGATACAGGTACTAAGGTAATTACAACCTTCATTTAAATAAACATTCCTAGTCTCATACCTATGAAATTCTGAATGTAGTTTTCAGTATGACACAGAAAATGAAATGCTGTTTTTAGATGACAAAGTTCAAATAGTATGCATATATATGCTAAAGTCTCTATTTGACAGTTTTTATTCACCTGAAATTATATATAATGTCGTCGATATCTGTGATTTATAGGTAAGATTTCTTTAACTTATACCAGTACTTCCACTATTTACTCTCTTCATTTGTTCTTAAGTCACGTGAAGTTTTACAATATTTTATTTTTAGAGTTATGCCTTCTCATCCCAGTATTTTATTGGGAATAAACTTTTTCATCTCTTGCTTTGTAATTATGTCTAAAGTACTCACATCAGGTTCATTACCAAAACTCTTGATGCACAGTTTGACTGTGTATGACAGTGTTCGTGAAGTTGTTAATATAGCACTTGCTGAATCTGGTTACCAATAAACAGTGCAGTAGGTCACTCTTAGAATCATGTGTGTTCTCGGATGTTTTGTGCAGCACGTGGTAACCTGTTTGGAGTTGGGCAAACTGGTACTGATGCCTGTCTCCTCCCCTTACATCAGGATTATCTGGAGCAAGTTACCTACTTACCAAGTCTCATTAACCCTTCTGTGAGTGGAGGGAGTCATACCCATCTCATAGGTATTACTGCTATGGTGAAGGTAAATCAGATCAAGTGTGGAAAGAGTTTAGCACAGTGCCTTTTACAATAAGTATTCAATATTTGATAACTATTAAAACAGCTTAATAATAAATAAGTACAAAATGATGAAATGTATGTTTATTGAATGCTAATTGTGTCCCAGATACTGTATCATGAATTGGAATTAAAAAAAAATAACTCCTAACATTAAAAAGCTTATATTTTCTGGGAAAAGTTACATGTATTTAAGTAATAATTACAATATAAAGTAATAACCACATTACTGTTAATACACACTATGATATTTTGTGAGCAGGGATAATGTATTGCTTAAAAAAGCAATCAACTTCGTAAAACTGAGCAGATGCTGAATTAACAAGCACAGTGTTAATACTGCCCTGAATATCAGTTATAAATACAACTCACAGTCCAGGAAGCAGTCATTGTCTTTCTTACCTAACGATTATCTTAGTAACAATAGTGGGATTTTTTGCCCCCTCTAATTTAGTGTTTCTAAAAATAAATTGTCAGGAAATTGTATTATTACTTCTTCTAGATTCAGACACAGGTTTTCTGACTTAGGGCTGAATTTTCTAGTTGTTCTTTCCCTTAGACCTCTTTCATTCTAGGGATTGAGGCCAAATTTAACAGCATGGGTAACCTCAGCTGGCTTCCATCCTCATACCTGTTGCTTTTAGGTGCTCTGCCCACCAGAGCAGGGAGGCAGCTGTGCCTGCGAGGGCAGACACAGTGTTTCCACAGTGTTTCCAACACTAACTGGTAGTACGTGTTTAGATGCATGAGCTGGTTCAGCCATCCCATGAGGGGAAGTTAAGAAATTATTACTGATGAAATGTTTAAAATGAGGAATCACTAGAAACTTATTTAAGAGAAATTTGCTCAACTTAATAGATTTTTAAAAATACTGTTTTTATTTTTCGATTATAGTTGACATATGTAGTCTCAGCCTCGCTTCTTCTTTGTATCCTTATATTTATAGGACTTCTGTTCAGCTAGATTTCAGACATTTTTCACTGATGGTTGATCTCCAATTTAGTTGTAATTTTGATAAGGTCATGGGAGGAGGTGAGTGCAGTGTTTACTCTGCCATCCTGACCAAAGTCCTTGGAAGGCAATAGATTTTAGAGATGTTTTTTTCTAAGTTGAAGTCTTTTATGACAATAAAATATTTTTTAAAACATCCCAGGTTAATGTAGTATAAAAGTAGGTTTACAGTTGTTCATATGGAAAATAATACAATAATAAATAAATAATACGAGAATAAACTTTCATGTACTCACAACTTAAACTGACCCTTGCCCAACCCTGTACATGTCTGCTTTGTTATTACTAATTTTTTTTCATTTTAGCTAATAAAATTTCTTCCATTGAGCATGGTATACAGAATCTGTGTAAGGTCCTCCAAAGGACCTTCGTCCAATGGACTTGAAGTTAAAATAGCCCAGAAGCAATTAGAGATTTTCTGATAGCAAACTTGCATCCTTTGTATTTTTTCAGCAGGGAGGGGAGACAGCAGGGAACTCACCCCAGGCCTGACATCACGGGAATGTGCCCATCCTGCCTAATTAAGGGGGTTTTCTGACTATGTGTAACCCTCCTTTGTTCCTGACAAAAAAAAAATTGGTTTAATGACTGTAGTGTATTAAGCTTCAGTTTAGCCGTGGGCATCTTAGAGCATCCATGTGATGGGTAGGCTAAGGTCAATCTGAAGAAAAGGTTCTCCAGTAAGAGCTGGCCAGGGATAAGTGTTCTCCCCATTTTGGAATGTGAGGGTATAAAGTAATGATAAGATGTAACTAGTATGAGCACCCTGTCTTGGGGTCTTGTAAATCTTTTTGAAGGAGGTAAAGGTAGCAAATCTGAAAGGCCCAATTAAACTGAACAAAAAGTGAACAGGGCTGGATATCAGGTAAAGGGTGCCTAAGAGGTATAGTTAAAGATTTTTGCATATATTTTGAGGATTTAAAAAAGAACTGCACTTCTGGTTCAGGCCTTGTTTCAGGCCTTGTTTCCCCGTCTCCAGGTCAATCACTAAGAGTAAACTGAAGACTAACCTTTCAGGGATCATTTCTGTAGGTCATTACTAAGAGTAAACTGGATTGACAAATTTTTCCCATCTACATGTCCCCTGTTCCAGTGTCTTCTGTCACCTCTCCAGACAGTAGGAGATGAAATAAAACTAGCTGGTAATGGGTAAGCCCCCCTTGCCAAAATAATATAGTTGAAGAAGGTAGGAAGAGAAACCCTGTAACAAGATTGATTCCAAAGCTGGTCCTGTAGGTTAGATCTGCCCCCAAAGTGGGGTCTTTCCTTAAAATGACCTGGTTCAAATGGCCCAAGCAAGTGGTTGAATTTCTCTCCCAAGTAGAAGCAAGATACAATGAATGAACAGATTCACTATGGACAAGTTGGTGATCATTGAACAGGACCCCAAAGGGCTCCATACCTCATCTTACCTCTAGAACTTACAAGGGATCAACTTTCAGGGCTTAAAAGACCTCTATACCTTCATTCCTGAGTCCAGCAACTACTGGGCACAAATACCCCTTTACAGGCCTGAGTATGTCTGTGAGATTCCTGTTTCCCCTAATTGAAGATGGAAACAGAAACATAGTTTTCAAGAACATGATTACTTTTATTTAGTGTTTACATTGGGTAGGCTACGTGCATGACAGTACCAGACACACTTCCAGTCCATACTAAACAAAGCAATCTACCAATTTAATGCAACTCTATCAAAATGCTAATGTCATTTCTTACAGAGCTAGAACAAATAATCCTAAAATTTAAACAGAACTACAAAAGACCCTGATAGTCAAAGCAATTGAGAAATAAAAACAGAGATGGAAGTATCATACTACCTGATATCAAACTATACTACAAGGCCATAGTAATCAAAACAGCATGGTACTGACATAAAAACAAACATATAGATCAGTGGAATACAGTAGAAAACATGAGAGATGTGGGTAGAACTTAAGCAGGTGGGATGTTAAAGAGCTCAATAAGACAGGAAATAACGGGAAAAAAAAAAGACCCTGGCTGGTGTAGCTCAGTGGATTGAGCATGGGCCTGCGAACCAAAAGATCGCAGTTTGATTCCCCGTCAGGGCACACGCCTGGGTTGCAGGCCAAATCCCAGCAGGGGCCAGTTCCCAGCAGGGGATGCACCAGAAGCAATCATACATTGATGTTTCTTTCCTTCTCTCCTTCCCTTCCCTTCTAAAAATAAATAAAAAGAAATTTTTTTAAAAGACAGGAAGTAATGAGTATCAAGCAAGAGAGGTATAGATATTGAGTTTGGGGAGGCAGATGAGAGAAAGACTTCACATGTGCGGTAGGGTTTGAGCAGACCTTCAGAGGAAGAATTTGAATGGGAGGAGAAAGGAGGGGCTCCCAGCAGGAACAGACACTGTTCAGAAGGAAATGACCAAATGAACCAGACAAGAAGCCTTAGTGTGGCACTGTGCTTGGGTCTAGGGACTATAGATTTAGGTGATGGGGAGCCATTAATGCTGGGTAAACATGCAGAACTAAATGATGAGAGCTCTGTTTTAAGATTAAACTAGTAGTAGAGGATAGAGTGCTTTGGGGCAGGTGGGTAGCAGATAAACTTTGTGTGAGTCATTTCTGGCTGAAGAACAAAATATGTGGAATATACATGGATTGTTCCAGGGAATACCCTTGAATCAAAGGCCTTGATAGAGGGAAGGACTGGAGTTGGATGAGGATAAAAGAAGCAAGTTCAGTGAATCCAGCAATCCCTAATCAGAATAGGTCTCCTCTGGACTTGGTTTATGTGGTCTTCACAGTGAAAGTTGGGGATAATATAGGCATATTCTGCTATAAGTAAACATCCAACTTTGAAAAACATGAATTCATAAATAAGCCAATAAAGGAATGATTCTCTTCCTTAAGAAGGCATTATAGTGGATTACTTAATAGACTAAGCTATCCTAATGTGTTTAAAACATGATGTCTAGCCCAGCCCTGGCCAGTGTGGCTCAGTTAGCTAGAGCATCATCCCATAATCGAAAGATTGTGGGTTGAGTTCCCAGTCAGGACACAGCTAGGCTGCAGGTTCCATCCCTGGTCTGGGTGCATACAGGAGGCAACTGAACAATGTTTCTTTCTCTTTCTCTCTCTCTCTCCCTACCTCCCCTCTCCCTTCCTTCTTCTTTGTCTAAAATCAATAGACATATCCTCAGTTAAGGATGTTTATCCTGATTGCACACAGACCTTATCCCTTCATTTGGCCTGTTAAATAAATCAACATTATTAATGTTTTGTGGTGACTTTGTGAAATAATCAAGCTGAGTTCAGTGTCTACTTGATAAACAAGGACCCCTGTAATGAAGAATAAAATTGCGACCATTTTTAATGTAGCAAAATTTTGTTAATAATAATGCTTCCTTCTTCGTGAAAATTCCATCTAGCCTATTTTATGTTCACATATAACTAAAACTAAATTTTAGTTTCTTTCTGACTCAGTAGATGGATGTCTTTTGATTTTAGATTTCAGTTGAGAAGGAAAAAGAAACCACCATGGGGCGGGGAGATTGGGGAAATGATAATAGAAAGAGCATGTTATTTACCTTCTCTCCGCGAAATCATGGTTTGCCACAAGAGAAAAGACCTTTGTGAAATGCACTAGTTCTCTTCCAAAGGAAATTGAAGGGTCACTCCAAAGATTAATGATTCTGGGATGTTAATTCAGCGGAGAATTTATTTTTAAAGGCTGTGATATATGCTCAGCCAGAGGATTCCGAGTTCAGCTGGGGGACTAATGAAGCATGCATTTTATTGTGTGGGGTTCCTCGCGCACTGTCAGTCATTTAACATGGGGCCCATTGGCAGGAATTTTAAGATCTGGCTAAAAGTCTGTGCATTCAAACTGAGATCCTTCTTCTCTGGGAATTTTCTCAGAAAACATGTAAGGAGCAGCTTATTTCTTTTATACTTGGAAGGTTTTATGTGTGAGGATTTATATTATTAGTGTGAATTTTTATTATTAACATATTGCAAAGGTTAAAAAGCATTTTGTCAACAGTAGGGCACTTTCCGGTTCCTATATTGTACATTGTATTTCCTACCTGGAGGTCAAGAATAAAACAATGTATTGATATCCTACCCAGTTATCTTCCCGGACTCCAACAAGGCTTAAATTCACTTTAAAATATGCGTCTTGGTGTTAATATCTGTATAGAATAATAATACCTTGTATTGTTCTGTCAGGGTTAGCATTCATTTTGTCACTCAGACTGCTTTCNAACATATTGCAAAGGTTAAAAAGCATTTTGTCAACAGTAGGGCACTTTCCGGTTCCTATATTGTACATTGTATTTCCTACCTGGAGGTCAAGAATAAAACAATGTATTGATATCCTACCCAGTTATCTTCCCGGACTCCAACAAGGCTTAAATTCACTTTAAAATATGCGTCTTGGTGTTAATATCTGTATAGAATAATAATTCCTTGTATTGCTCTGTCAGGGTTAGCATTCATTTTGTCACTCAGACTGCTTTCCCTGCGTTTCTTGTCCCCCTTGTCCCCCTTGTCCCCCTAGTCCTCCTTGTCCCCCTTGTCCCCGGTACTTCACAAGGCCTGTAAAGGACACAAAGCATTAGCTTCTCTCTCAGTAATCACTGCTGTAGATCATAACCTGATCAATGTGCCATCAAAATGTTCATTATTAGGAAATTGAGAGGCAGAAGTGATATGGCCATGGTTTGGGCTCAAACTACAAAGTGTATGTGGCCAGCTGTCATGTTGACAGTCTTGAGCCTTGCATTGAATTCAACTCGATCATTCTGTAAAAAAAAAATCTCCATTAAATTGCCTAGAACAGTGTGTTCAGTGGAAGAGTCAGGCTTCATTGTGAGCTGTCATTTGTGATGTTATGCTCTATGATTAGCCACACCTTCAAAGAGATACGTAGAGACGGGCCATCACTGTGCACTGCCCCACGGTATGGGTGCTACGACCCAAAGTCAGCATCCCAGTGGCTCAGACAGGCTTTGGGCGTTGATCTGAAGCCAGACCATCAGTTGGTTATAGCCAGTGCAAGAACCCAGACTTTCATCGAATGCTGTTCACTGGTTTATTTCTTTCCCAGCTGGATGGTTTCAGCTCTCCCTCTGGGGTATTTCCCCAACATTTTGACCTCATAAAATATAATGTCTCTAGAATACCTAGACTGGTTAATGATAATTTATTCTGCAGATTGGGGCTGGAGTAACCCCCTTGGGCAGATTAATGGCTGTTCCCTGGGCAGCAGGTAAACCTCAATAGGGCAATTATTTGTATCTTCATTTTATATACATTCACTCACACACAGAGCTAAGAGCTGGAGTGACACATGGGTCAGCTGAGCTCTCACATACACAGGGACAGCCAGAGAATGCAAAGGATGATTTATATGTTGTAATAAGAGAGGATTGGGGCGGGGGGAGGGACACAGAGAGGCAAATGAGGACCAGTCCGGCCAAAATGAGACATGATTTGTTGCTATTTTCCTTTCTCGGTGTATTTTTCCTGGATCCCTCCCTAGCAGTGCTGCTCAGTCACTCCTGTTGTGTGTGCTCATGCATAAATTCAGGTCAAGTACAAAACCCTGATTTCTCTATTCATCAGAGGAGTGGGTAATGTTCTTATCAATACATAACAAGAAATCACAACTAATTTGGCTCCTGACCTTATTCTTTTATCATTAATGGCTGAAATAGTGTTTGCCTAGCCATTAATGCATTCGGCTCAGTAAACTAAAGCTGTTTGAAATTTTCACTAATCCTTTCTCATTGAGGGCCTCCCTAGACCAAATCACTTCTGAATAAAACAAGAAAGCAAATGCATGCCCAGGATCCTAAGATTTTCCAGATCAAACATAATTCACGGGGCACAGCATTTTAAAATGAGGTTTTGTTTCTTTGGAATTATAGATTCCAAAGTATTGAAGAATGAATGAACTGTTTACCGAAAATATGAATTGCATGAACTTACCCCATAAAGTGTTCAAGTAGTGAGGGCTTATTTTTTTTTGCCAATGCAAAAATGAACCAGTATGTAAGAATAAAAGTAGAAAAATGGTTTAACACCTAGCACAAAGATGCTTCTTGAACGACTTCGTCTTTGCTGTTTAATTTACATTTTGAGGGCTCATTAGGATGATGAATGACATGACTGGAGAATAAGGCATACTTCCTGAACAAAAGATGATGTCTGTAGCCTAATAACATTTTATGCCAGCACTTACATTTGTCAGAAGTGGATGCTATTTATCCCTATGATTATTTAAAAATCATTTTTATTGTCCTTTGTGCTGTGTCCTCTTCTGGGAATTTTAATTCAGAGTTTGACACCTACTTATTAACTTCAGTGAAGTATGGAGTACAAAGGCCGATACTCTATAAAGAATCTCAACAGCCATGTTTATGTTGCCTGCAGCTGTACACAAATGAGCTCACTTCGGACTAGTTTCCATCCGAAACAGAAGGCCCGTCGAATAGCGTGTAACCTCTGCTTCCTTGGCAAAGCCAGCCATCTCTGTCTGAACCGAGCAAGACTTACGGAGTCGACAGAAGGGGAATTTTTCCTAATTATGCTCCAGCCCTTATGCATCAGTACATCACTTGCATCCCCCTTGCCTCCTCCAACTCCTCCTCCTCCCAAACGGCACTCTGTCATCTGTCACCACTGATGTCCCTTCTCTCCTCTCTGATCGCCTTGCCCAGCCTACACTCTGACTCCCACACCCTCACTATTATTCCACATTGCTTCTTCCTGAGCCATCTGTTTCCCTGGCTGTGGGTTTTCACAGCTCCTCAGTGGGCTAGGTTTCTTTTTAGGGTGGGTAGGGCCCCTTTGAAATTGAGGAGGAGTTCTATATATGCGATGAGATCCACAAGGGATTCTCCCCGTGGCACAGCCATGTAAGCCAGCCTGTGCTGCCTGGGCAGCAGCCACAGGACCGTCTGGCCCATCGCATGGTCTCATTTCCAGCCTTGATTTCCACCCGCCACCTCCGAATGCCAGTTAATTTTGCTTATGACTCATCCTAGAGTTTTTTATAAAGGGCAAGTGTCTGGTCTTTCCCAAGAGGGAAAACAGCCCTGGTGCTGTGACTCAGAGCCTCAGAGTGAGCCATGTCCCTGGAGGTCCCCAGCTGGTCCCATGGGGCTCTTGCAGGGTATACAGCATGCTTCTGTCCTCTTCAATTTGATGTACAAATGTTTCATCAGAATCTCACTCTTCAATCTAGACTCATGCTTGCTTGCTTCAGGTGATCTTACTTTTTCTTTTTTAGCAGGCTGGAAATAAAACAGCCAAAACCAAAAAGTCAAAGATGAATATTTAGACAATGATATTCTGGTACTAATTTTAAATCTCTATTATCAAATGATACTTGCTGATTGTACTTCAAATCAATATTCTTCAGGAAATCCAACTTTGAATTATTGGTCTGGCTTCATTAGCAATTAAATGAACATATAACCATCTTACCACTTTCATTATTATTTTAAATGACATTAAAAAGGGAAACTATATCTGTTTCGTTTTTAACTGCTTTAATATTTTAATTAAAGTTACAATGATAATTGATGATAGCTCATACTGTTAAAAGAGGAGCTAATTTATCTGTTTCCATGGACATTAATAATAATCAAGAAGGACATAAAAATCTCAAGAAGAAGCAAAGACATTAAGACCAGGGTTTCCATACTTAGGATGAAACACGTATGTGGCCCTAGGGCACATCGGTAAGCTCTGCTGCCTTGTGAACCTGCCCATGTCTGAAATGGCGACCAATTTCTTTTGCTGCCTTTTGCAAAATATAAGAGGTTATAAAGACCGGTCATTTGTGCCCAATTGATGGAGTAAACTATGCAAAAGTTCCAAATTACCTTCACTGGGAACCTTTGACCATGCTCCTCCTCTGCGGTAATAGAGAAGTTTTGTGAAAGTGGCTTGCTCTACCTCCGGGAAATGGAAGAAAAACTGATATACATGCTGCAGTTTTTATGTAATACTTCATTAATATTTTTAATATTGTTATGTAGACATTTATAGAGCTACTAGGAAGTTGATGAGCATGGCTTAGAAGATATAAACATGGTCCCTGTTCACAATCTGAATTTAAATAAGCTTGGAGATGGATGGTATAAACAGAAAAATTCAACTAAAGGAAATGATTTCAAGAAAGGAATTCCATGAATCTGTAGACCTCATTATGGACTGTGTGGGGAAGTCACTGATTTTTTTTTCAAAAGCATAAATAATAGATATCTTTGTTAAAGAACACAGTCTGGAAAACAGTTTTCTAACTGCACGCTCTATGTTTCCATCACCCTGACCAGCTCTGCAAGTTCTTTCCGGGCCTGTGCTATTACTTCGGTGCTTCTATCCAGCAGACCCAGGGTGCCCATGAGTATAGACTTCATATGCACAAAGAAAACCTGGCATCTTCTCCTAAGTGACCTAGTTTTATGGCCTCAGGGTTGCCTCGTTGTTTTTTTTTTTTTACCTCTTCCCACCTTTAATTCAGATATTTGAAAGATTTTCCACAGACTTAAAGAATTAACTTGTGTGAAAGGATTACAGCTTAAATCTGGATAAATCGTATTGACTAGGATGCTGCTAAATCAGAGATAAAAAAACAAGACTTGTTGGTAGACTTTGGGAATCACCATCACCCACTCTTCACTTGAGAGACTTCATCTTTTCAAATTAGGAGTTTAGTGATAGCTTTCTTAAGTAGTTGATTGGAATATCTTACATGTTTTTAAATTTATACATGTCACTGATTATTTTTAGGTTATATCAATTTTCATGGAAAAAATAGTCCCAGAGAGCATGAGAATTGGAAGAAATATGTCACTGCCTACTGACAGAACCGAATTTTTTTCTTTGTTTATATTAAAATCTGCTTACTGTAAAGTGGCATATTAAAGAAATCATGAGATTTGGGAAGCTCTGAGTATTAAAAACTCTATCATGAATGGGTAAAAAAGCACTTAGCGTGTCCTAATAAATAGGTGATTATAGCATGGAATTTTTCTGACTCTGAAGTACTTAAAAACAAAAATGGAGATTAAGTCTAATTATACAGGAAAGAACGTTCCATAGCAGGAACTGTTTTTCCCAAAAGTTGTAATTTAGCCACTTAAAATTCAACTAAAAGAATTTTATTCCACAGTCAAATTGCCCAGGTTTGATTTTTCTTCTCAACTCATAGCTCACTGTTGACCTGGAGAATATTGGCATAAAGGTTATACAAACTTCCTCTTCCTGCCTTCTGTTTTCTCCTACATATTACTATAAAGTTGTGTTTTATTGGATGTCTTTTTTAACTGTTAGGTACTTTTGCAGCATTTAATGCTAACTAATCAAGGTAAGCTGACCTTCAGTATCATGTCTATAGAACAGGAAAACAGTGTTGGGGGTGTAATATAATAATAGTGTGATTTGATTTGAGTCATTCATTAAACGTGCATTTTGTGCCTTCTATGTGTTTCTTACCACTTTATTCCCAGCACCCAGAATAGTGTCTGACACACAGTGGGACTCATTGTTTATTGAATGAAGAGTGCAGTCTTTTGTGAGTTATATTGTTTTGGAATGGAAGAAAATTAGCTTCTACTATCTAGACGATAGTTTCTAGTCTGTGTTTAGCAATGCTTGTGCTAGTGACAAGCCAAAGTTATAGTTTACTTTTAAACAAGTGAGTGTATTGTGCTTGTAAAATAGTTTTATATCTCACTTAATATTTTTACAGCATTACAAAAGTGGTCATGCTGGCTTCATGTTTTTTATCAACATGACATGAACATGTAGCTACAGAATAATGGTCTTTAATAAAGTGTCAATGATAATCTCAAATTACAGGCAGTTCCTTTATCAGAGTGCCAACAATTGTAATGGCTTCTACCACCCATGGGCTCTCAGCATCTCTTTCTTTGTGTTTCTAGTGAGCTCCCTTTCTGATTCCTTATAGCCGTGGTTCCAACCTGTTAGTACCCTCCACAGCCCCATCATGGCAAATGATGGACACTTCTACCTGGTGTCCGGAGTAGAGTTCAAACAGAGTTCCTTATCTTCCTCCCACCCTGTATGCCAAAGGTATCTCCTCCTACACACTCCATCTCAGTGGTGCCACTATTATTTCATCGTCCATTTTTTGCCTCTGTAAAACAGAAATTCGATTTAAAGCACTTTTCCTGCTTAAAGTTTTTCAACAAAAGCCTATTAAAGCCAAGGTTCTCATGGATCATTCAGGCAGAAAAGTTGGAAAAGAAGTATTCCAGGCTAAGGAACAGCATGTTCAAAGACCTTAAGATGGGAAATGTCTTTATGCTTTAGAGACACTGGTGGAAGACCAGTGTACCTAGATCTTAGTGAGCCAAGGTGGAATGATGGTGAAGGGTGGAACAGACGAGATCATACAGGACCAATAAGGCTGTGTTAAGGATTTTGGTTTTTATCTTGTAGAACATAGATGGTTTTAAGCATGGAAATGACATGATGTGACTCCCCTTTTATGAAGAAGACTCTGGCTGCTATATGAAGAGTAGAATTTGGGTAAGGAAAGAGGCTAGGAAGCAGGTTAAAAGAGGTGAGAGGTGACGATACCTTAAGATGGGTGGTGGAATTGGAGATAGATCAGAGTACATATGATATGGACTCCATCCGGCAGGGTCCATGTGTTGTGGCTACCATAAACAAATTCACGTGGACTACAGAAGTCCTGTGAAGAAAAAGGGACAGCATGGCCCCTCTCCGAGTGAGAGAGCACCCGACTTTTGCCTGGACAGGCTTTCATTGCTTTTCTGGGCACATTACATTGAGGGTCCTCATTTAATATGCACAGGTTCACTTTACGTGATTACCTTTCACAGATGACAAAGGAAAGGAAGTTGCTAATTACTACAAAGAAAAAGGATACTTGCAAATGCAAGGGGAAAGGTGGTTGAACTGGTTGCACTCCATACTTGGGAGGTTTAGCTCCTAACAGATTTTAGGAAGTAACTTTAAAGATATGCAGTAAGCATTTGCTGCCTCAATTCAGGGTGAGGGAGTTTTAGCAAAAATCAAGCCTCAAAGCAGCCTAGGTACAATGCAGGCCTGGTTCCCCACAGGAAAACCTATCTGTAGGCTCTGTTCCTGTGTACCAACTCGCTCCCCACTGGCTTTCCGAATCAGGGACTGAGCTATATTTGTCATGCTACTCGGATAGATTCCCTATATACACGGATGTAAAATATCTCTTGGAGGTAGAATTGATGTGACTTATTGATGAAGTGGATGTAATAGGAAGACAGCAAGTGGATTTTATAGGGTTCACATTCCCTAAGGTGAGAAGGATGGAAAAAGTTTAGTAGAAAAGATTGAGTTTCATTTCAGAAATTTTGAGATCTCTGTTAGATATTGAAGTAGCTGTGCTAACTAGGCAGCTAGATAATGAGCCTGGAATTCAACAGTAGATCCAGGCTGGAGACATGCTTTTGGGAGTTAACAGACAAATGACATTGGACACTGTAGGAGAGCATGGCGTGGCCTAGGGAATGAGTATGGCATTAGATGTGAAGAACTGAGTCCTTTGAACCACCAGGACTATTTAGTGATTGGGGAGGAGCCGGCAAAGGAAAGGGAGAGTCAGGGAGAAACCAGAAGTCAGCAAAGCCACAAGGGTGGACAGAGTGGTGTCAGTGAAGAATGAGCCCCCTCTGTAATGCTGCTTAGAATGGCAGGGAAGATAAAAATTGAACAAAGCTTGTTTAATTTGACAGCATGGATATCGTGTGTGACTTCAGCATAAACCACTTGCGTGTCATGATGGGGAGAGAGCAAGACTGGGGTTGTTCGAAGAATGAGCGTCAAAGTGTGTGCCTGGCAGATGAGACAAGCTGCATACGCGTTTCTCTGTGTGGTTAGGGAGGTCACTAGCTGTCTACAACATAGTCCTTTTTAGAGTGAAAAAAGACTGTCTAATGTATTCATTCCTTCACATATTACCATTTAGTCAAAACAGATTTATATTGAGTACTCAATATGCCCGGTATCCCTCCTGGTGGAAGAGTTTGAATGCCCACTTCCAAGAAGTCCTCAGGACATCTGAACATTCATTCAGCTGACAAATATTTAGTTAGTGACCACAGTGTTCCAGGCACTGTTCAGAGAATGGAATATTGGCCTATATTTTGAAGCATCCGGGAGGCACACAAATCTTGTAACGTTAGTGACCAAAAAATACAAGGTTTCTGCCCTCAATGGTGAATAATTCTGTTTGAGGAAGATAAATAACTGTAAGTAAATAAAACAATTTCAGATAATTTTTTCGATAATTATTTTTTCAGATAATTTTACTTAAAAAAATAAACCTGGGAATGGATATATAGAGAGTGGCTTGGGGTGGTAGTGAGGGAGCTTTTTTAAATAGGGTGGTCGGACAAGGCTTGTGACAAGTGCTACCTGCTTTAAACCCTGCCTCAGCCTCGGGAGTGTTTCAGGTGTGGAGAACACCAGGCTTTGGGCCTCCAGCAGAGCAGATCTGTGCCCATTTGAGGATCATAGAGGAGGAGCATCAGCTGAGTGCTCTGAGCAAGGCAGGAAGCTGGATCAGGACGAGGCCCAAGAGAGCAGCATGGAACAAATTGCCAGTGAGCAACATCATTAATGAAAAACTGTTTTGTCTAAAAAATTCATACAAATTTGTATTTTGCTCCACTATACATATATCTGCCTTGATTTTTTAAAAAGATCACAGTAGTGCCATCAGGGGAAAACAAACTCCAAAATCAGTTTCCTACCTTGTGGGTTAGAGGGGGCGATGTTCCTGCCCTGAGTCTGTCACTTTTTGAAATGATGCTGAGCTGCAGAGAGCTGACATGGAACATCAGCTTCAGGGTCCAAGCAATTTCTCCTCTCTTTCAATGCCACAGTATTTTGAGAGCCCAGACCCACATGAAGACATGAATATAAATGTCAGCTTTTTTCTCCAGTGCCTTGAGTGACATCTGAGCAACTCCTAAGGGGAGCTTTACAGAATAGTGTGCAGAAGTGGGGGATGTGGCATTCTCAGCCACATCAGGAGAGATTCAGCAATTAGAGCTTTCTAAAGGGAGGCATTTGGAGGTGTCTCTGGCCAGTTTTAGTGATGTCAGGGAAGTAACCAAGAACTTTTTCAATGGAAATGAGTGATAGTTGTTCTCCTTTTTATTAAACCACTGAAATGATTATTATTTTTTAAAGATTTTATTGATTTATCTTTAGAGGGGAAAGGAAGGAGAGAGGGAGAGAAGTATCAATGTATGGTTGCCTCTCATGTGTCCCCTGCTGGGAACTGGGTTGCAACCCAGGCATGTGCCCTGACTGGGAATCGAACCACAATCCTTTGGTTTGCAGGCCCACGCTCAATCCACTGAGCTACACCAGCCAGGGCTGAAATGATTATTTTCATTATACCCATATGAACAAAGGGTCTCAAATGGTCCCTGGTCCCCTTTTAGCCATTTTTGCATGGCACTCACCATAGGCCAGCTTTGTTCTTTGGTCTTTACGTGCTTTATTGCATTGAGTCCTCATGACTACCTTGTGGGGTATGTCCTACAAATTATCTCCATTTTATAGAGAGAAGTGAGGCCTAGAGAGGTGAAGGAATCTACCAAAAGTAGTAGTTACTGAAGTAACTGAAGGCCCCAAGACCCCAACGTTGTGTACATCAGATTGAAGCTGTCTTTACAATAATACAGAAATGGTGTGTGTCATTTTTCACTGTGTTGACATTACACTAGGTATAAAAACAGCAGAGTGTAAGACTGCAGGTCCCTTAGCATGAGTGACAGCAGTGCCACCAAACTTTGTTGGTTGTCATTGTATTCATTGCCATGTACTCAATTTAAAAAAGATTAAGTTTCACTTAGGAATATCCCTCCCTGGTAAAGAAGTAAAAATTACTAATTTTTTTAGATCTCAGCAGCTGCGTGCATGTCTTTCTAATACTCCATACACAGGGCTGTGTCCAGGGCACTTCTAGTGCCTGCCCAAGGGTGAGTGTCGTGAAAAAAGCCACTCAGTGGCACTGAAGTAAATTAGGACATTGTTTACTTTAAAGACTATCTGAGAGACAAACTATGATTCTCAAACTTGGGTATTTGGCAGACACATTCTCAAAAGTGAATGAAGTAAATTGCTTTAAGATTGACAAAACTTATCAAAATTTAAATTGCTAAAGCTTGAGCTGTCAAGCAAAACATAGAGTTTGGGAAACTTTACATCTGCCACTGGGAACTTGACAATGAATTTAACTTTAGTACTTAAAGACTTTTTTGGTGACGCTAGTGGCGATTTAAACAAATATGATTTTTTTGGTGTTCTGTAATGAAGTATGTTAACATGTGGAAGATAACACATAAATCATTCGAACCAGTGTTTTCCAAGTGACCAATGAATAACATCACACAATTAAGCTTCTGTAAAAGATGCTTAAGACAAAGTGTCCAAGAGACCAGTGGATTTGATGTAATGGAGTTTGAAAAATTCACTGCACTGATTTCAGAGTTCACATTTACTTACTTATTTGCTTTTTTTCTCACTTTTTGCCATTAATAATACAAATATCCACAATACCCATAAGATTACCTGCTTCCCAAGGACTTTGTTAGGTGCATAGCAAAGGGCCTGACACATACTAGGCACACAATAAAATTTGCTATGAATATTACTATTAAGTGTTTATTTATATCATGACACTGTCTAGTTCTGCTGTATTCCTCACTGTATAGGTGAAGAAACTGAGATGCCAAAAGGTTAAGTAACTATTACGTGACAGAGCCAGCATTCAAACTCAGGCAGTGTACATTCAGAGTCCAATTCTTAATTCTACTTTATGGAATTTAAATCAATCTAAGAGACAGAGTGGTTTCTGTATGTAATTTATCATTTTTCAAATACTGGTTGCTAACTTTTTTTCCAGTAAAAGTTTATTGTTTCACTCATCATACAGCTTAGTATGGGAGGCTCCAGAGTGGTTAAAGAGCTTCCTCGAAGGCCTAGGAGGCTCCTAGTCACTGAGGCCAGTGTTTTCCAGGGGTCCTCACCCAGCTCACTGGGGGCCTGCCAGTCTGCGGATGATGGTTAGGTGACCACCCATCTGCAGAAAGTCATTGGAGGCAGTCTGTGTGGGCAGACCCCCAAGGCTGGTGCAGTTGCTTCACAGGAAACACGCCCATGGTGCCACATCTTGGCGAGTTTCCTGCATGGTGGGAGAGGACAAGCGCATCCTCCTGTTTTCCTCCAACTATGGGGAAGTGAGGTCTAGGTCCAGGGGAAGTTAGGTGTAGGAGGCTGATGCAGGTGGGCCAGGCAGCTGACTGTGATTTCACTGTGGGAGGAGTCAGCTGTAGGATCTGGAGTTCCTGTCTGGTCAGTGACAAGACCACAGAGAGTGACATTTGCTGCTTTTAGAGTCAGAGGAAGCAGAAGCTAGGAGGGGCTTGGAGGGGGTTTCAGAGGTCGTTTGGCTCTATTTGGTCTAAACACTGGTATTGAAATAAGAGGTGAACCTGCAAGACCACCAAGCTCGCAGTCTAATTCATTTTCTGAAAATGTACTAGCAGATATGCTGAGGAATCACAGGCGCACAGCCCTAGTGATGGCACCCCCACTAGCCACTTTGTGCCTGGCACACTTTGACATGGTGAACTCCATGGCACACCACGGAGTTACCCGAACAACCTCTCACTGAACATAAAGATGTGTACTCTGGGTTTTGAGGACTGCTGTGAAATTAGCTTGCAGAGAAGATCAGAATTTCCACTAGTGAAGAGTGGAAGAGTGTATCCAATAGTGACAACATTTTTAAGAATGTATAACCTTCCATCTTTCTGTAAAAGTGACCCTCTGGATCAAGGTTCTGTCCCTGGTCTTTGGCTTCAGTTGCTGTGGTGCACATCACTGCACACACTAGGGGGCTATTCAGGGTGACCCCGGGTGGGCTGTGCTACCCTGATGTCCATTGGAGGAGCACACAGTGGTTGGCGACAATGTGGGGCTGGAGATAAACTTAACACATGTGAATACTTCTTGTTCAGCATTTCTGATTAACCAATAAAATTTTGTGGCAGTTCTAACACTTCCTCAGGACAGATGTCATAATTTCCAAGATTGTATTAGTGATCTTTTGAACTGTGACAGTGTGTGCAGTAAGTAGTCTATCATAGTTGTATTGAACTTCCTCCTATCTGCTCATGTCCATCCTCTGACCCTACACCTGCCACATGGGCAGAGTAGCTGCTGAGTACATGTTTATTGAATGAGGACCCCCTCTTCTGTTTAAAACATGGAAGACCCTTGCTGGGATTTAAGAAATACCCTAATTTTATCAAGTCATTACAAATAAGCTCTGTTGGCTGTTTTCTGGGAAAATTACTGATCTCATCTATTCCAAATCCTGAGCATGTGTTCAATTTATGGATCACAACCCTCTTTGTGTGTTATTGGAGGCTCCACTTTGCTTGTGGTCAGTTTGGTGAGCCCCTGAGCTGACTGGGCCAGGTGGGTGTGGCAGGGGCCACCTAGAAAAGTCCAGGACTAGGAATGTTTGTTAAAAATAGGACTTTTGGATCTTGGAATAGCTCTTCTTCTTTATACAAAGGGATCACTTCATACAAAGAGAACACACTGCCCACCTAGATTATAGTACATTTATCTGCTTTACCTCTTTGATATTGTTTGGGGGATCATTGATGAAACTGATTAAAATGCTCAAGAAGCCACAGGGTCATCAAAGACAGACTCATATTCTCAGTACTCTTTGCCCACTCCTCATTATCTTGCTGTTTCTGCTCACAACTCCCAACCCCTTTTCTAGAACTTTCATAACAAGATGAAAATCTCTCCCCCAAGTCCCTCCTGCTTCAGGATATGTCTCCCCTCAGGGCACCACCTGTCAGCAGGCTCACTCGCCTGCCCTGCTGTCTCCCCTTCTGGCCTGACATTGAATTTCAGTAGGCTGCAGCTAATGTTGAATATATTTCAGATGCTGTGCCCTCTCTGTGAACTATGAAGACAAGATTAGCAGATACAATTAACTGCTTTAGGATTAAAAGAAAACAACAAAAGAACTAGATTTTAATTATTTCCCTATTGGTTATTACTACTTGGAACATTGGCTTCTGTAATCATCTATTTCTGAAGCAGAAAGAGAGTGGGGAAAGGGTAGAAATTAGAATACAGGATTTTTTTCTTCATAAGGAAAGAAACCCAGCACACTTTCAGAAGCTGTGAAAGCGTTCTCATGATCTGGTAGATCCCATCTGTGCATTTTTCAGTGACATACTTCGAGTACATGAGCTGTAGTCCAAGGACAGGGAGGAAGGAAGGAAGGGAGGGAGGGAGAGAGGAAAGACGTGGGTGTTAATGAGAGGGCCCCAGCTTGACAGCTGTGGGGAAAGCTAATCTCTCTCCACGTGCCCACCTGTCCCAGGGGCACAATTAGCATGGTCTCACTTCCTGGAGGAAGTCTGGCGTTGTGAAGTGTCACCCAGAGTCCACAGTGCCCCAGTGGATGCATCCTGAGTTGTGAGGTCACTCTGGCTCTGACCCCAGCACTGTCCCATGGAAACCACAGTGAAATTGATGGAAAAGATGGTGAGCCCCTCCTCTCTGTTTTCACTACGGGGGTGGGGAGGATGTGGATGGAAAGAACAGGTCTTGCTGAAAAATATTCAGACCATGAGCTGTAAGACATCTGCAATTCCAGCTTACCTATGGAGGTTATCAAATGACCTTCTCTAGAGACATTTAGAGAAAGGGAGCTGCCACCCATCATTTTGGAAGCACAGATCCTGGGGACACATGGTGATGGATTTCCTGACTGCTGGAGGGGTCTTCCAATCCGGTGATCCTACTGAGTTATTCCTGGTCACCATTAGGGTAATTAGTTTTCCACAAGGCTGATTTAACACACTCCTTTGCCATAATACAACCCGAAACTCCCCAGTTTCTCTTAGGTTTTTCTCCTGTTGTCAGTTTTTTTGAAACCCACTATGACAATTTCCAATCGCTGTTAAGCATATTTGCAAGAGAACATGACTATCAGAATTCTTCCCAAAAGGAGATTTGGAGAATCAAACACTCCTTGTGATATTAGGGAAGTTATTTTGCCAAGTTTAATTTGTTTTATCTTTTGGCCTTCTGTTTTAGTTACATGGCTTTGTTAAGGTGTCACTGAGAGAAGAATTGCTATCACTTCCATTGAGTATTTTTTCACCTTTATTAATTTCTTTGGACTTTCAGCATATGAGCACCGTGGTAGAACCCCCCCCACCACCTCATGAGACAGAGCCCACCTATAGAGGCTGAAAATGCCACATACTTGACCTCCCAGCTTCCCTTAAAACTAGGACTTAGGCCCATGATCCATGCTCTGCCAGTTCAACTCATCCACTCCAGACATTAACTAAGAGGCTAGTGATGTGAGGATGTGGGAATGCACGGAATCCATCCCAGTGAGGATGGGGACAGTGGTGGCAGTTTCCTGGACACCGTTTTCTTATAGCACCATCAGTGCTCACCTAGAGTGATGTGAGTTCCTCATTCACAGCAGAGGTGTCCTTACCAGGCTAGCTTAGCCATACACACTGGGGACCTTCTCTGCATAAGAGGTCTTCAGGCCTAGCTTCACAGGCCTCCTGGAGACTCTGCAGGAAACCCGGTATCTTCTTTAGTAAGTGCCATTTTACCAATGTTGATTTCTGTTGCTTCCTAATGGTGCATTTTTATGGTATTTTTTCCATTACGATGTATCCCCCTTATGCCCTCTTCCACCTCTACCCACCCTCCCCACAATCACCATGCTGATGTCTGTGTCATAAGTCCCTTTTTCTTTTTTGCTCTATCCCTCCTCACACCCACCCAGAGCTTTCAGCCTGCTCTCTTATCCATGAGCCTGTCTCTCTTTTGCTTTTTAGTTCAGTTTGTTCATTAGGTTCCACGTATGAGTGAAATCATATGGTATTTGTCTTTCTCTGACGGGCTTACTTCATTTAGCATAATGTTCTCCATGCCCCTCCATGCTGTCACAAAGGGTATAATTTCCTTCTTTTTTACAAGTAGTATTCCACAGTGTAAATGTACCATAGTTGTTTCTTCTACTCATCTGCTGATAGACACTAGGGTTACTTCCAGATCTTAGTGATTATAAATAATGCTGCAGTGAACATAGGGGTGTTGTGTTCTTTCAAATTAGTGTTTTAGGTTTCTTCAGATAAATTCCCAAAAGTGAAATAACTGGGTCAAAAGGCGGATCCATTTATTTATTGAGGTATCATCATACTTTTTTCCACAGTGGCTGCAACAATGTGTGTTCCCATCAGCAGTGCAGAAGGGTACCTGTTCTTCCACGTCCTTGCCAGCACAAGTTGGAAGCTACATTTTAGTCTTAGACTGGTTGAGAATGGTAATTGATGTTAGTTAGTCTTTTTCTTAGAATGTGGGAGAACTGAATAAGAGAGATGCACAGTGGAACTCGTGGGTGGTTATAAGCTGCTCTCAGGTTAGGAGCTTAAAAGTCATTGAATACTATATCCAACCAGTCAAAGACTAAAATGTAGCTTTCAACTTTTGACTTAATATCTTCAGAGACCATGGATTCACTGTCTCCTTAAGGCAGTTTGTTTCTGGAAAGCTCTCAGTATTGGGATGATTTCCTTGACCTTGCAGTTCTGCTGCCCAGCACAATGCCTGACTTCATAGTAAGAGCTCCCCAAATTGCATTCATTGAATGAATAATTGAACGGTAATGTCCATCTGTGGCTCTAATTTCGCCAATAGTGGCTGCGTAGAATAATTGCAATCCCTTGTCTACATAGCCCTTCAAAAACAAGAGGGCTTTTTGATGTCCTTGAGTTCGTATATCCCCTGAGTGAGCATTTTCAGTGACTTCAGGTGTACCTCTTTGAACATGTTCTGAATGGATGCATCCAGAACCCAGCACAATTGTTCCATAAATAGGGTTGTCCTCTTCTTTTTCTGTGTAATTAACCAAATTAATTTGTTGGTCAACTTTGCTTCATTTTTTTAAAAAATAATGTTTTTAATTTTTCATTTACAGCTGACATACATTATTATATTAGTTTCAGGTATACACCTCAGTGATTAGACATTATATAACTTACTAGTTAATTATCCCGATAAATCTCGCACCCATCTGACACCATACATAATTATTAGAATGTCGTTGACTATATTCCCTGTGCTGTATTTTATAACCCCATGACTATCTCCCAGATGTAACTCCTAAGACTTTTACAGGTAAAGCTCCTCAGCTCCAAGTCATAGGTTCTTAGAGTTGTATCTTTGGACCTAAATACAGTTCTCATGTATGTCTGTTAAATTCCATGTTGTTGGTATAGACCATCCAGCTTAATGAAATCTTTCTGAATCTCATTTTTCCATCAACCATGAACTATGTGAGGCTAAAATAAGCAGTTTGACAGCAAGGACCTTCCATGCTCATATAAATAATTCTTTGGTGTACTGTAGCACTCCCTATTTCCATACTTCATTGCTCACAGACCAGAGCTACCCACTTTTTGTCCTTGAAGCTTCCAGAGAGTTTGTTCCAAGAAGCTCTCCCCTTTATGCTGGTTAGGACTGTTCCCTATTGTTTCCTCCAGCGTGTGATGGCTGGGCCTTAGCTATTGAGACTATGCTGTTGTGCCCTGAGAGCATTTTACCCACCCATATAGCTTCTGTTCACTTCTGATCAGCATCTCATGTAGTTGTTGCTTGACTGTCTGGTTTTCTCTATCCAACCTCCACGTGTTCTCAGCAATGTGGGCTCAGCAAATATTATTGCAGAGTCAGATTGACTCTGTTTAAGAATGTTTTATTTCTTTGTTTTAAAAAATATATTTATTGATTATGCTATTACAGTTGTGCCTACACTCCCCCTTTGCCCCCCTCCACCTGGTAGCCCCTATTTCTTCCAGCAGTCACACCTCCTTAGCTCATGTCCATGGGTCATGCACATAAGTTATTTATTTGGTTTCTCCATTTCCTATGTTGTTCTTAACATTCCCCTGTCTATTTTGTGTCTACCGGTTATGCTTCTTATTCCCTGTAACTTTATGCCCATTCTTCCCCTCCCCCTTCCCCACTGATAACCTTCCAACTGATCACTGTATTATTCTGCTTCTGCTCTGCTTGTTTTCTTAGTTTGACTTTTAGATTCAATTGTTGACAGTCATGAATTTATTGCCACTTTCTATGTAGAAGGTGCTTAGGGAATACTAATTAAAATGCCTAAGAATCAATATGTGACATCTATGTCACCTCTAAGTCTCCAGCTGTAAAGAAAACATGACTCTGCCCTTTTGTTTGATTCAGTTTTATGGGGCCTTAATGGTGCCGAACTCTATCACCCTCCCAAAGACCATATCAGCTCTTACTTAATATTTCATGTTCAGGGAACATATTTGGTTGTGAAACAGAATTTATACAAGGCTTCTAGCTTTCTTTCCTTGATGAAACTCTGGTTGCTTGCAGGATTCCCTGGCGTCGGCTCACATGTTAACCTTAGGCTTCTCTGTGGGAAGTGTAGGTGCCTTCCTCAGAGAGCAGTCAGTGTCTGGAAAGTAGGCATTATTCAGAGCAGTCGTGAGTGTGCAGCTTTTGAATAGTTGGTCATTGGCTGGTTTAATGGCTGGTCATAATGGCTTTTTATGATTCTTTGTAGCCTATTAACTTAAGAGACTCTCCCAAAGGACTAGATGCGTAATTTTACCAGTCTAAAGAAAAGAGATTGAACAGAGTGGAAGCCATCATGGAACTTTGCTTTATTCCGGGCCCAGTGGAGACAGTATTTGTTCAGATATTTTTGCCACTCTTGGCCTCTCGTCATCATCAAAAAGACTAGGTAGACTTTTAAAGACCTGTGGGGACTTTTTTTAGAAAGTAAATTTATCAAGACCCCAGAATTCAAGTCCAGCAGTAATCAGACACCCTTGATCATATTCTCTGTTTTTTTGTCCATGTTAGGAAGCCATCATCAGGCACCTTGCATCAAAAATCTATATAAAACTATAATTCTCCAAGATCATGGTAGGTGAGATTAGGATGTAAATAACCTAGTCAGATGTTGCCAGTGGTAGTGAACCATCTGTCAGAACCACAGTGACAAGTCTCTTCCTCAGCTTCCCTTGGGAAGGCAATTCTGTGGAATCGAAGTAGCAAGTACATAGTTTGTATCTATTTCACTTTCCTATAACTCTGAT
The DNA here is from genome assembly GCF_014824575.4 of Sturnira hondurensis. Taxonomy (NCBI): domain Eukaryota; kingdom Metazoa; phylum Chordata; class Mammalia; order Chiroptera; family Phyllostomidae; genus Sturnira; species Sturnira hondurensis. The sequence goes on from NW_028081809.1 coordinate 2,191,305, forward strand.
GGCTTGGAAGGGCCTTGCCCTATCTTTTTCTTTTTCTTTGTCATCTCCAATGTGGAGAATTTGCTCTACCATTGTGAAAGAAATAACATCTTTTTGGCATGTGGATTTCAAATGAAAATTGATCATAACCCTGTCATGTTATTTCAGCCAATGCATCTATTCTAATCTGCTCCAAACTGCCCAGTTAGGGTGCTGTCAGCCGACTCATAGTCTCTTGCCACACTCATCCCAATATCTTCTGCATGCGACCTGGGTGAAAAAGGGTCTGTTGTATGCATAAATTAGTCTCCAATAAATAATAATTTTATGTTTTAAGATCAAAGCATAACATATGCATGAACAGTTGATTTTTTAAAATGTTGTCTATAACATTGCATGTAAAAAAACAAACCAGTAGAGGAATCCCAATATTTTTCATTGTCTCTAAGTCATGCTTATATTTATTTAAGATATCTTATTTGGTCAATAAAGGATTAGTGTTGAAGTTATGTGAACTCTCTTCTGAATTTCTTTTAAAAGAGAAGACAAAATAAATAGAACAGTCTGACTTTTGTTGTTTGTATAGTTTAAATCAGTCATCATCTGACTTCCTGGCCCATGAAAAAGTATTATATTTACACTGGAATAGTAATCTTCATAGCACCAAAGAATTACTTTTACTCTGAGATATTTATCCTTTTAGCACAAGATAAATTTTTACCTTTTTTTCTGTCTGAAATAGGCAATGCAGAGCTCCTTAGTGAATGACAAAAATATCCACCTTTAAAAAAAAAGCTTATTTCTTCTCAACCTCTATTATTACCTGCAAAAATCAGTGGTCATAGGAAATGAACAGTAGAGTTCTTTATCAAGCAAGTTGAATGGATTAGTTTTGAATTTTTTGTTATTCCATTTCCTTTACAGGAAAAATATCTATTGAGATATTGTATTGTATTTTACTGAGTGTTTAAATACATACATTTTACCATTTAAAACCATACTTATTTTAATAAAAATATTTGTAATGTTAGTTTGCCAAAACAACATCATTAGATGTTAGGACTGATTTGAATGCAGATTAGTATAGAGTGAGCCAAGGGGTCCTTTTAATTGCCATTATAACTGTTTAAAAGAAGGACAGAAGAAGGAAAACTTGGGGTATCTGGCACTAGATTTTAATTTAGAAAACTGAGTACGTTTAATTGCAGCCTCATTCAGTTTCTTTTGTGATGCCTTAGCCTTTAGCATACTAACACATTATATAGGTTTCAAAGATCCCTTTTATATTTGTAGAATATTAATTGTTTTTTACTTAGCTCTCACATGAGTTAAAGAGCATAAGGAATGACATGCGACTGTGTAAATTCCCTGTTGAAGTAATTCAGGCCAGTGTCAGGACCACACATTGGGGCACTGGGACGGACTAAGGATGCTAAGCATAGCTGTGGACACTGAAGAATTAGTTGAGAGCATCCTGAGGAGGGTAGAGGAAACCTTCCAAAAGTAAGCAGTGAAAGAAAATAACCATTGTGGGGAACAGAACATCTTTCAAAATCTATGACAGTCCCCCAGTTGAGGAGAATGGGAGAGCCTAAAAAAATGTGGCAGATGGACCATGTTAAGAAAATAGGTCATAAAGAATTTATGAGCAACTTACAAAGTTTCTTTAAAAATAGTAAACAAATAGGTAGTAAAACTATAACGAAAAGCAAGGGAATGGCGAGCACATTTGGGATAGGGAAGGCTAGGTGATGACATAGTAAGGAGCTCAGTGGATCCCAAAATTTATTGTTATAAATCTTCCTCTTAAGCTCTTTGGGGACACAAATATGTATTTTACTGTTATTCCTTAAAATGTACGTATATATTATGAGTATTCTTTTGCACATATGATATATTTTGAAATAAAACACTTAATAAAACAGAAAGGGGAAGTGGTTAATATAAAGGAACCCAACTAAAGATTTATAATGGTGCCAAGAGTACACTCAGAGATTTCACAATAATAACCACAACAACTTGCATTTCTTGACTTCTGATGAACCAAGTACTATTCAGCACACTTCAGTCTAATCAGTCATATAACACACAGGCTTGTGTACTATGCTATTGTCAGCCTATTTATAGAGTGGGGGTAACTGAGACACAGAATGTAACCAGGGCATAATTATAGACACTTTGGCTCCAAAGCCCATGCACTTGGCCACTTTTCTATACCACCTATATAGTAGCAAAGACTAAAATTTTGCATTGGTTCTTACATAGAAAAAAATCAAATTGTCTTTTGAGTCAGAGAGTTTAGAAGCCACAGAAGAAACCAAATCAATGACAATTTGAAAACTATTGACTGAAACCCATCACTTAACTGGCTAATTGCTAAAAACTGGCCAGCTACCAGTTCCACTTATTTTTCCATAAGAAACTCAATGAATTGAAATTTGTGAGTCAGTTCCTTGTGAGACCAGCTAGTGAACTCCATTAAAGGGAGGAAACATTGAATGCAAAATGTAAGGGTGATTCTTTGTGGGGTAGGGAATATGGCTTTGCTCAGGCAAATATCTGACTCAAGTACCACATTTTTTTGAGAGAAGATACAAATTTGTTAATAGAGAAGCTATTAAAATAAATTATTTAGATTATTAAACAGTCTCTAAACTGTTCCATACTAAGGTTACTAAAAAAATTTGAACTTTTGAAGTAATTAAAAGTGGAGGGAAGAAAAAGTCATGTATTAAAGTAGATAGAAAATGATCATATAGAAAACAAAAATAAGGATAAACAGATATACTTATGGATGATGATATATGAGGTCTGTCCAGTAGGTCCAACCATTGTTAATATAATGAGAACAGTTTGTGCAACATTGATGTAACCTGACAGGCAAGGAGAGTGGACTGGAATACTCATGCATGAACAACGACAACTTCACTGTATTAGTCAGTGGGGGCAGTGGGGGCTGTTAAGTGAGCATGTGTACTGTGTTGCCATCACAGTCAAAATGACTAAGTGAGTAGAACAACAAATCTGCATCATATTTTGTGTTAAGCTTGAATATTCCTCCATGGAAACTATTCAAATGATTCAGAAGGCTGCAGCTATGGGCAACTGGTGATTGGCAGCTTCATCACAACAACACGCCCACTCATGCTTCACATCTCGTGCAGAGTTTTTTGGTGAAACATGAACTTACCCAGGTGACTTAGCCTCCACTACAACCCAGATTTGGCACCTTGCAACTTTTGGCTTTTCCCAACAATAAAATCACCTTTGAAAGGGAAGAGACTTCAGACAATAGATGAGATTCAGGAAAATATGATGGGGTAGCTGATGGCAATTGGCAGAACTGTGTGGGGTCCCAAGGTGCCTACTTTGAAGGGGACTGAGGTATCATTGGCTTTTGTACAATGTTTCTTGTATCTTGTATCTTCTTCAATAAATGTCTATCTCTATTTTTCATGTTACATGGCTAGATACTTTCTAGACAGAACTTGTATAATAATTCAAATAATTCTCTAGGACTAGGTATTGACTTTACATCTTCTTAATTAACATATTGATAGTATTCAGTGTTTCACAAACTTTGCTATAACATAAGATCCCAGCCCAGAAATTATGACTCGGTAGGTCTGGACTGGCCCAGTAATTGGTAATTTTAATGAGAGTTCTAAGCAACTGTGCTGTGGGTGGTTCCTGAACACTCCACCCCCCGAAAAAAAATCCCTCCTAAAACTATTGTGATTCTAGAAGACAGGGTAGAAGAGTGACGTGTTTGCATATAGCTCCAACTATTCTAAAGAATAGTGTACCAAAATGGTGAGGATAAATCACAGGAAAATCTTGAAAGATGGAGTGGACAGGAAAGAGAAACATTAGCCTTGATGCAAACAAGTCTAAGATAATGCCATTATTGGGAAGCAATCTGGACTCGATTTACCACTGTACTTAGGGCCTAGGAAAGCAGCTATTTTTTATTTGGGGGATTATTCCAAAATGTATCTTAACCGGACATATTCACAGTATATTCATAGTGGATGAAACCCTATATTAATAACTGTATTCGACGGTTATTACTGTGGAACATCCCACCCCAAAACTCAGTGTCTTGAAACAACAATCATTTATTCTTGCTCTATGTCTGGGCCTTCCAGTCTAGGCTGGACCCAGCTATACCCAGCTCTGGTGAAGCTGGGGATGTTGAAGATTGGCTTCAGGTCTGTTCTAAGAGTAGACCTTTCTTCACCCACATGCTACCCGGGACATATCTTTTCCATGGTGATAGCAGGAGTTCAGAAGAGCAAGCCCTGCTGAGCAGGCACATTTTAAGCCTTGGCTTGTATCATGTCCACTAGATCCCATTTGGCCTAAGCAAGTCACTTGACCAACTAAAATCAAGGGTAGGTAGGGAAGAATGTTCAACCCACAGTGGGAGGGAAAGGGGAGTGAATGTTTTCTGAACAATAATCCAAAGTAGTACAGTAGAGACATTTTCCCTTAGTTTATGTTGTGGGGGGAAGCTATTAATGAGCTCCCCATGGGTTCAAGGTCAAGTTGAGAAGGGAGACTTACCCAGATAAAGGTAGGCTGGGAGAAATGTGACAATGGAGAACAGCCAAAATACTTTAGGAGAACATAAAAAGGAATGATTAATGATTTGGGGGACCATCCAGGTTGAGTTAAGTAGGGTTTATACAGTAGATGGTATCTTTCACCATTAGAAAATGAAAGTTCATCTGACCCATGATAGGATTTATGTGTTCCAGGTTTAAATTTCTATATGTTGGTGTTTCTTGTATATAAAATCCACAGCATATGTTCCCCTTAGTTTATTTTTTTAATGAATTATTGATAGAGTGACTCGGAAAAACTTCTAAATTCTTGGAACTAAAGCAAACAATGAAATAAAAAGCTGTATTCAGGATCACTGAATACAACAATTATATTAAAGATTTTCTAAATGTTAAAAAAAGCTAAATAATACAGAATCATTTGGTAATCAGCCTAATTATTTTAGGATTAAAAATTATTCAGTGTTATAAACAAACTGTGATAATTTTTCACAATTAATGCAAATAAATAGGGTTCAGTATTATGTTCTGATTCATTCAATTGTGCCTGCAAATGAGTGGTACAATTATAGGAACAGTTTGCTAATGAGCTCCCAAACATAGATACCAATTATGATTATTCATTTATTTAGAATGAAAGATGATCGGTTTTACAGATATTTCCCTTAGAGAAAGTAAATATTTATTTGGACAGTCTTCTTAAAACCTTATATATGTGTTTCCCAATAATTTAGTAATAAGTAAAAATAAAAATTAGAGTGGTATTTGTCTTGCTAAGAGAAGACTGAAGGATTTAATGAGAGGTACTCTATAAAAGAAGAGCTCATTGGTTTCTAACAGTTTCAGTGCCAGAGGAGCAGAGCTTCATAGTTCTCTCCTACGTGCCCCACGTCAGCCCAACAGCTGAGTCGTTATTTGAGGCTTTTCTGAGAGATATTTATAGTATTAAGACATGCTTGTATGTCTCAATGGACTACTACATTTAGACAATAAGAATACTATTTGGTCCTAAAAAAAAAGAAGAAAATCTTAACCTTTTGCGGCAACATGGATGGACCTGGAGAGTATTATGCTAAGTGAAGTAAGACAGTCAGAGAAAGACAAATACCATATGATTTTACTTATAAGTGGAATCTAATGAACAAAAGAAACAAACAAAATAGAGATAGACTCATAGACACAGAGAACAGACTGACAGCTATCAGAGGGAAGTTGGGTTAGAGGCTGGGTGAAAAAAGTGAAAGCAAAAAAGAAAAAAGAGAAAAATTTATGGACACAGACAATAATATAGTGATTACCAGTCAGAAAGTGGGGTGGAGGGAGGTAGAAAGGATAAAAAAGGAGTAAATGGTGATGGAAGGAGACTTGACTTGGGGTAGTGAACACATAATACAATACACAAATGATGTGTTGTGAATCTACATAATTTTATTAATCAATGTCACCCCAATAATTTTTTTATTTTAATTGTTGTTCAAGTACAGTTTTCTGTCTTTTACTCCCATCCCAGCCCTCCCCTTCCCTCCCTCCCATTCCCCCCTCCCCCCAGTTTTTGTCCATGTGTCTTTTATACTTATTCCTGTAAACCCTTCCCCTTTTCCCCTCAAATTCCCTCCCCTCTCCCCTCTGGACACTGTCAGCCTGTTCTCTATTTCAGTGTCTTTGGTTATATTTTGCTTGTTTGATTGTTTTGTTGTTTAGGTTCCTGTTAAAATTTTTTAAAGACATGATTATATATAATTTGTTCCCCAAGTGATCAGAACTTTCATGTTCCTGGGTTTAAGATGAGATCTATAAGGTATTTACTATGTTTTCTAAAATGTTTAGTCATCAACTTAAGAAAGGACTAGTTGCCATAAGATTTTTTTAACTAATTGTTTGAAACTTAAAACAATTTCTCAGAGAAACAATGTTATGAATAGTGGTTTACTCCCAAAATAACCCATAAGAATCAACTTATCTCACACCGTAATTGGAGTAATACTAATGTATTTTAACTTCCATCCTTTCAATCCTTTTAAAACTTTCAATCCTTTTAAAACTTTCATTTTATTCATTTTTGAGGCATAGTGTATGTATAATTAAATCCACCAATTTTAAAGGATTGATTCAATAAATTTTGATGATTTCAGCATCTGTGTAATCTCATTATTAGCATGTTATCTTTTCCCATATGAGTTGAGATTTTTTGGTTCTTCATATGCTCAGTATTGGATTACTTTTTGATATTTTGAATATTACATAAGCCAAATAAGAACACTGTATTTCCTGTTTAAATCTTACAGAGAGTGTTGATACTTTTGATTTAGCAGGCGATCAGCCTGGTGGGATTCATGCTTTAAATTCTGATGTGATTTTTGTGGGTTTTAGTTTCAACGTCAGTTCTGTTTTCAACTCATTTGCATACCGTCAGACCAGTTCTGGTTGTATGCCATATAGTGTCTGGTCTAGGACCATCTCATCCCGGAGTTCAGGTCTGTGGTCTGCTGTTCAGAGTTATATCCAAGCACTTGCAGCTCAGTGGTAAGCCCAGGAAATCATTAAAAAAAACGTATACGGGTAATTTTCCAATCTTTCTTTATTCCTCTAGAATCTTCTGGATCTCCGGGGCTCCACTTTTAGACATTCTGCTAGAAGCCTGGAATTTTCTGTCACCCTGTCACATACTATGTGCAACTCTAACTTAGGGGTTTGCCCCACACTTTTAGGAAGGTTGATCTGATTCAAGCTGGGCTTTGTGTGTACATGTGTTTCATTGTTACGTTCACATAGCTTTTGCTGATTGGGCATTTCCCTAATCAGAGAGGGAAGTTCTCCATCACAGGCCTAGGCTCTTGCTGGCTCTTATTGCTGCCATGGTCTGTGATGCCATACCACCCAGGGATATTTTGAGAATGAGAAAATGGAGAAAAGAAAAGAAAGCAGGGAATCCCTTCACTCTCCCTGAGGGTCAGGAGAATCTCTCCCTCTGAGCCATGTTTGCAAGTTTCTTCCTGGTATTCATTCCCTCCTTCTCTCCACACAGTGCCTGCTTGTGGGTTTCAAGTTTTGTGGAGTATAGACCAGGAGATACCAAATGAAAAAGAAAATGATTCACCTGGTACTTTGGATTCTGGTCTTCTTTCAGTCAGCCTGCTGTTGTTTGATATTTCTCATCTGTGCATTCTATATAGGTATTTTTAGCTACATTCAGTGTGAGAAAAGGGATAAAGTAGATCTGCTCCATCTCACATGCAGCTAGAAATAAGCATGTTAATGTATTGAACTTAGGCTTTCAAATAGATACGGACTGTTACCTCATTGGGGCTTTAATGTGTGCTCCCTTTTTAGCCAATGATGTTGATCATCCTTTCATGTGCTTATTTGGTACCACTTACTTTCTCCGGCAAAGTGGTTTTCAAAACATTTCCACATTTTTTAAGAAAAAATAAACTTTCTCTTGGAGTATAGTTTTAGATTTACAAAATTTTCAGAGAGTACTGACAGTTCTCTGTTCCCTGTTCTCTACACCCAGTTTCCCCTATTTCTATTATCTTATGTTAGTATAGTACTTTAGTATAGTACATTCACCACAACTAATTTGTCCCTGGCATGCAAGGATGTTTCAACATACACAAATCAATAAGTGTAATATACCACATTAACAAAAATAAAGGAAAAAATAATACCATCTCAATGCATGCAGAAACAGAATTTGACAAAATTCAAAATTATTTTTTAATAAAAAACTCTGAACAAATAAAATAGAAAAGGAATGTACCTCAACATGATAAAGGCCATGTACGACAAACCCATGGCTAACATGGTACTTAATGGTGAAAAGCCAAAGCTTTTCTTCCAAGATCAGAAACAAGAGAAGTGTCCTACACCAGTTACTTGCATTCAACATAGTACTGAAAGTTGTAGCCAAAACAATTAGGTAAGAAAAAGAAATGTGTTTCAATTTTGGCATCTGAAACCTTCTCTTCTTTATTGTAAGGACTACTTCGGGAATAGAGAAGAAAGGAACCATGCTCTGTTTATAGGCATCTATATTCCGCTTATAAATCTTTAACTTTTGCAAATAAAATGCTGCTCTAGGCCAGAGATTTACCAAGTGCCCTGAATTAGAGAACAGAAGGCAAAAGTGATAGTAGGTGGTAGGCTGTAATGAATGTTGATGTTTTTATGTGGATTTGGTTGATTTGGTTATACGGGTTTTCCTGTAGTAAGTTTGTGACTCCACACCTGTTTATCATGCTGACTCATTCTGCTCAAGTTGTTCTTGTAGTTGTATGTTTATTTTTTAGTTTATTTATTACTCCTTGAATCCCTCTCTTACAAGGGATTTAAAGGATTGCTAAAGGCAGTCAGATTGCTAATCAGTCAGAAGCTACAATCATTAGTCAAAAGCAATAGATTAATGTGAAGTAAAAGTTCTGAGGAGGCGTTTTGTAAGACCATAACATAACTTGCTGCACTGACACTAAGGCCTGTGGCCATACCCATCAGTAACTCCTTTCCTGGTTGATTTGTAGACACAACCAAAGGGCAGTGTAGCTTTGCAGATTTTCAGAAATCACTGACAACATGTACATCTATTCCTGGTACGGTTTTAGCATTTAGTGGTGTTACAATTATTGTTTTATTTATATTATGACATTTAGAGAATTATAGTGTTTGGCAAGTGTTCCTTCAAACTGACTTTCTTCAGGATCTTCTAAACTGTTCATCAGGTTGTTTAAATGTGTGCTTTGTTACTTTTTAAAAAAGACCTCTGTGTTCCAGATACAAAAACACCTTTAGCATTTAAGTTTTCTACACCAGACCCTGACCATTTCAGGTAGTACTGATTTTTACGTATGAGTTAAAGCTGCTATCCAGTAATCATGTGTTGGTTTCCATTGTATCCACAAGACACTCCACAAAGCTGTTAGGTTGAATGAAACTAGTTTTTTAATTTGAATTCATTTGAAACCCCAAGGATTTTTGTTATAAATTTGTAATTTCTAGGACTTTATAAAATTTATACTTTTTACCAAACATTGGAATTGGCTTATGTGATGAGTTATGAACTCTAGTACAACCTACGGGTTTCATGCTGCCTTTCCATTTCATAGGTTGAAATATTTATCACAAACACTCAATTTGACCAATACACGTCTCTGCAAAGCTAGTCAGACAGTGTGTAGGTGCCATTGGCCTACCTTTGGACAGGTGTTGGCAGTGTACTCCAGCATGAACTCTGCTTCTCTGCTGGAGATTAAGTCACTTCTCTAGTGGGTGTGGGTAGTGGGTGTTTAGTTTATGTAGTAGGACTTACCATCTGTTACTGACAATGTAAATGATGGCTTGGTGAATGTCATTTTAAAAGTTAGGTTGAAATTTTAGGTTTCTGACCTAGTATGGAATGCAGAGTAAGTTTTTCTGACCTTCACCTTTAAACTCCTTTCTAAAAAACCACACTGGCAGTATTAATTCACTTGGTTTCCTCCGTTTGTTCCTGGCTCTCTCCAACTCTGTGGTTCTCATTCTGTTCTCTGCCTCTGGGAGAATTTTCCTTTAGACTGCTACCTCTGTTTTTTTCTTTTTCTTTTCTTAAGGTTTGCATTCACTTTATTTTGCTAAATTAAATTTATTGGGGTGATACTGGTTAATAAGAGTATATAGAGTTCGAGTATACATTTCTGTGATACATGATCTGTATATTGCATTGTGTGCCCACCACCCAAAATGCCATTGTTCTTTAGAATTTAAGGCACTTCTCCAAGAGTCCCTTCTTGATGAGACCAGGGAGGTCTTTTCCCTAAATACATGTTGATTATTTCTTAACCTTGAAAAGTCAACTCAGGTTTTTCCACAGAAGGGTCTGAACACTAATGTGTTGCAGGTAATACCGGTGGAGAACACAGACTTGGCCCACAACGTTGGGTTAGTACTGTGGCCCTGCTGCATGCTAGCTGGACAACCTTAAGGAAGTGCTTCCTACAAAAATGTGGATAATAATGATATCTACTTTGTAAAATTGTGATGAGTCAATGGTACAATGAATGTTAAAGCACTTACACAGTGTCTGGAACATTAAAATAGTCAATGAAGTTAGCTATTATTACTGAGAATGTGAGGTCACTTATGGATAAATCAATAGGCCTAAAACGAGATGTGTTCAACAAGTTATATATAGTCACCTATGTGCCCCTTCTTCTGGAACAGTTGACTTTAATTTTCCTCAGTGTATTATCTCCTACTTCAGAAAGGGTGAAATGAATATTATGAATCTAGGTATAATTCAAGAAGCTGTAAATACCAAGGAAGTCAACAGGAAAAAAAAGGTACTCAAATGAGAAAAAGAAACGTATCTTAGAAACCATTGGGTTGAAGTAGAAAATGCAAGCCGGGCGAATTTTTTTTTTTTAACCTGCTGTAGGGCCATATGGTTGCTGAATGTGTTGATGCTGGTTTTAAGATTCTTGAGTATTTTAAACTTGACATGTTATTTTTTTAATGATTTCAAACATCATTTCTTTCAGAGCCTTATCCCAATATTGCCGTAATATTGAACAGATGGCTTAGCAGCATTTACATTTGCATTTTGCAATATTGCCATGTTATTTGCAAAATTTCTTATCAAAAACCTGTGATTCTTTCTCTACCTTTTCAGTATGGCTGCAATGAAACTGTGAATAGGTTTTTTCCCAGCGTCTTGGGGATGTGATAGAAGTTGGGATCACATGCTGCTGCTGTTTTTCAATTTTCTGTTGTTATATTTTGGGGTTTTACACCTACCATTATTAGTACACTCTTTCACCTTAAACAGGCCCCTTTGCATCCAAAGGACAGAAAGTTCTCATTATACCATTGCAGTATGAGTAAAAATGAGGTAATATTCTTGCTGAAGGCAATCTTGATGGTTATACCAGCCCTTTCATGTCACCATGTTACTTTTCAGTGATCATTTGTCACTGTCTGAAGTTGCCCTGTGTATTTGCTGTCCAGCTCCACCATAAAATGCAATAAGCACCATGAGAGCAGGGCCCTGTCTGTCTTGTTTTTCCACCCCATCCCCAGTACTGGCACATTGTTGGTGTCCAGTTATCAACTATGAATGAAGAAGTGAGCAAATGAAGTAACTAATAAGTGACCTTCTAGATACTGGAGTTCTTTCAGGAGCAGAGTATGAGTTCCCTGAACATCATTGCTTTCTCTAATCTTTTGACGTTTATTTTACTCAACTATGTTTTGAAGATGTTTTTCCAGGACCATTCTCTTGATAGGCTTCCCTTGTTTTTATGTTTTTAGTTTTAATGAACAAGACTGTACATTTATAAATAGACAGTCCCTTTGGAGGTTTTATTCCGTTTGGGGACACAGTGGGATTAGTGCCAACAAAGAGGCATTTTCTTACTTCACATATTGAAAAGGCACAGGAAGCAGGAGAGGCTATATTGATCAGAACTGACTATAGGTCTTTCCTTTAAAGGCACGGAACAAAAAATAAGCCCAACACTAAATCTGTTAAGATTCTGCGATTTTCTTTTTAAACGAGGACTGCTAGGATGCCTGTGGCTCAGAGGGCAGTTGTGTCGCCGGCCGCCCCATGCCTGACTGCTGGCTTCCTGGCTCACGTGTATCTGGGTTTGTCCTGGGCTGCGACTGCTCCCAGCCTGTGACCCACATGAGACTGTCTCTGTGACTTCAGGCTAAGAACCAGTCTGAGGTTTGTTAGTCTCAGCCTTGTACATACAGGACAAATTTAATATTTAAGGTTATACTATGTTATATTAGAAAAGAACGTTTGCTCTAATTTGTGCCAAGTCTTGGCAGGTTATTTGTCCGTAGAGTAACATTCTGTCTCTCAGCTCAGAGGTACAGTCAGAGGTGAAGAAACACTTATACTGCTACAATTATGTATCTAGAAAGCTTTTGAGGCTTCACTGAGTAGGTCTTTATAGATATTATAGTTTCAGTGAAAAGGGGCAGGAGGTTTACCTCTGCTGAATGAAAACTTTGATTTTTCTACAGCCAGAATTACAAAAGGATTTGAGAAGGGAGGGTTTTTGTACCGTGGGTTTACGTTTTCCATTTCTGAACCTAGATTTTGCCACTGGCAAGCCCGCGAGAAGCCTCCGCGGTGCTCAGAGGAGACCCAGTGCTGGAGAGGCAAGCTCCAGCCCAAATGCAGGCCTGAGGCATTTTTAAAAAAATTTCTTGGCCTTCACAATACACAAAATATTTTTGTAAAACATTTATGTAGGTAAGATTTGAGGGATGGGGAAGACAATCTAAAAGTTATCAGCTGGAGTTTAACCATTATCAGTATAGTGGGATTAATTAAACCCAGTGAAGGTGTGGAATTTCATGGACTCCTGTATTGCCTGCCACCTCATCTTGGGACATCCTACCTGTCTCAGCATAAAGCTTCATTTGCTACATATTCTCTAAGACAAGACTTGGCATTACAAGGTCCAGTGTATGATACTGCCTATGTGTAGTATTGTCTTCAGTAATGAGTTTAACCCTTTCTTTGCTGCAGCTGGTAGTCAGGTAACCTTTCTCTCTGTGAAAATGTGTACTAATTACTATTATAAGCAGTTCTTCTCATTATGTTTCCATGGATGGCATATTTTATAGGTTGCTAATTATAAGCACACAGAACTGAAGTGTTTGAAGTTAAATAATGTAAACAGGGTTGTAATGTACAGGTATTGCTTAATTATTAATTAAAATTTCTAAAATCTCTACTCAATTAGTTTATTTAATTTATTGAATACTTTAATAAGTCTTACTCTGTACTTGTAGAATATTCTTTTTATTCTTTTAGAATATTCTTTTTCTCCATGAAAGCTCATAGAGACTAGACTAAACCAGAAGACAAAGAAATTTACATTCAACATTTTATTGGTCAGAAGTTGGTTGGAAATGACCAGAATTATAGACTTAAAGGTAGAAAGACTCTCACACTTAGTTGGACGTGAGGTAATAACTGACTCCCACTCAAATAGTCATTTCACTTCTTGTTGGACATATAATCAATCATACTTATTCTCTATTTGGATGATTTTAATTCTGAAAAAGAACTTCAAGAAGCTAAAATAAAAGTATCCACCCCCCCCCATTAGTCTATACTCCCATGTCTAGAATGACCCAGAATAAGTTTAAACCTTTTTCTATGATAATGCCCTTTTCAATATGTTGAGACACCTCCTTTGGCCCTTGTAACTCTTCCTCCCATGACAGATTATCTCCACTTTCTTCCCTATTCTTCAAATGCCAGACCCCTCATTAATCTTGCTGTCCTTTTCCAGACTCATGGAGCTTTTAACTCAGCAACAAAGGTAAACATTAAATGCACAATTATTACTAAGAATAATAATATTCTCATTGTGGAAGGAAAAAACACTATAGTTTTGTAGGTAGGGAAAGAGGGAAGGGAGGGGGCTAACCCAGCCCCAGTCTTATCTCTGAGATACCAAGCTCATCAGATGAACAGATTACAGATTTACTACCCTGTCCCCCATTCCCAATCCCCTTACCTGTTACAGTTTTTCCCCCATACTATTTAATCCTCCTGAGTATGGTATAATTTGTTTATTATTTTACTGTCTTCTTTCATTTGAATCTCAACTCCACGAGGGCAGGATTTTTTGTATATTATATCCAGTTATGAATCCCTAGTATAGAACATGCTAGACACATAGTAAGAACTCAGAACTAAGTTTTGCAGAACAATACTTACTCACAGGTTATGGCTATTCTATTAACTCCCAATCCATCTATCTGTACTATCATCCAATTCATACATTTCCATCTCACCCACCAGGAAATCTGGACAGAAAATGCAGGTTCATTATATATATATATTTAATTTTGTTTATTTATCTTTAAACAGAGGGAAGGAGAGGGAGAAATAAAGGGAGAGAAACATCAGTGTGTAGTTGCCTCTCAAGCAGCCCCACTGGGGACCTGGTCCATAACCCACGCATGTGCCCCAACTGGGAACTGAACCAGCAACCCTTTGGTTCTCAGTCTGGCACTCAACCAAAGGGTCGCCAGCCAGGGCGGATGCATTATATTTTAAACCAGGGGAAATTGTAGAGATAACATCACCTGGTCTTAGTGAACTCATGTTATTGACTTCTAATAGTCATTGCTTCCTTTTCTAAGTACTAAAACACGGCCTAATTCTAAAATAAAATAATTGTTCGTATTTAGTGATCCACTATCATGTGGAAGGCACCCTGCCAAATGCCTTATGTAGGTTTATATATTCCCTTATTTAGTCCTCACATTTAGTATGTATTATTATTATTCCTATTTTACAGATGAGAAAGATGAGGTCTAGGGAAGTTAGGTAACTTCCCCTGGGGGAATATGTGTGACTAATGGCAGGACTGGTTCTGCAGAAATCCCTGCTTCTGCCCACTGTACCATACAGCCTCTGCTGGGATTGTTGGGCAGAGGAGCAATATGGAGTCTGTAGTTTGGGGATGCTCTCCTAGGAAGAGCTAGAGCATGTGCCTTTGCTGTCGGGCTACGGTTTCTCTAAGGTGGTGGGTCTGTGACCATGTCAATACCATTGGTGCATTTTTTCTGGGTGGCCATATGAAGTCGTTAAAAGTACTCTCAGTATTCCCTAACTTGGACATGAATTCCCTCTTAATTTGTTCTACTCGTTATAATTTTGAAGATGGTTCTGATTGTGAAGGCAGAAGTACAATAGAAGTTGAATCATGCTTTTTTTTTCTGTCACCTGTTGATTTTGTGTCATTTCACAATCCACCATCTACCTAAGAGTGGCCAGCCTTTTTGAATTCTTACATTTTATAGTAACTTACAGGTTTTTCAAGTCCCCTCTCCAGTTGCATTTACCTTCAATAGTCTATATCACTTACCCCTTCACAAGTGGTAAGGTTCTGAGTGTCTTTGTTCTTTAGTCTGGAGGAAGGCGTTTTCTAAAAATTACCTGCCTCCCCAGTGCTGGAAATTGAGTTCAAAATCAAACATTGCACATTAGTCATCGGTATTACATCAGAGAGAGGGTTGATAGATAAGTGAGTGGTTCTTTTTTTTTTTTTTTTTTGCTTTTTCTATAGACCTTTAAGCCATACTGTTAGATACAAAATAACCTTGACTAATTTTCATTTACACTTTCTGATTTAATGGACTGCTCTTCTTGGTATTTATCACAAAATGATGATTTTTATTAAGTGTTTCCAACATAATCTTAAGTGCATTCTCATTTGATTTCTTTTTTTTAAATAAACATAGTTAAAATGTTCTCCACTCCGAAGAGAGATTCTTGGTGCAGAAATCCACTTTATGATCAGTTCTATACTGTAACATCCACTGAGAAAAGCCAAAGAATCCAAAGGTTGTGAAACCAAAAAGTGAACCAAGCAAATAGATTTTGTTCCAACTCTTCCCTGTCTGTGAAGGATCTTGCACATGGTGTTATGTATCCTTGAAGAAGGGATGTCTGTGTTCTGTCCAAATGAGATCTTGCCATAATAATCTCGGCATAGTTAAAATGTGACATTTATTGCTTATTGAACTTTGTTTTGTAAAACCTTTGCTTTTCTCCCTCCGGATTGCAATCCAGTGGATTTTGTGACAGTGATGAGGGTATGACGATAAGAGAGGGTGGGCTCCCATGCGACATCATATGGAGGCTTTGGAATAGGGACAGAAGACAGCCTGCCCTCTTTATGGTAATGACCTAAAAGCTGATGGCTCTCTTCTCTCCCTGAATGGCCTGGCAAGGATTACTGTGTCCGGTGATGTTTTACATGGAAATTCAGGGTGAGCAGGCACTTTCAGGGACTTCTGAGGCCTGCCTTAACAGAGGAAAAGGCAAATGTGTGGACTAATATCTAGTTTCAGCCCCAGGCACACCAAGTTCCAGAAGTGAACAAACTCACTGGGCCCTACACTGGGGGTCACATATCAATTTTGAAGGATCTGAGCATTTTATGGGAGTAAGAGAAAAAAGATAAAATCCATGGCCACTATGAGAGTTCTCCTCCCAACCAACAACCTACAAATATTTTCTAAGACTAATATGAGTCAAGAATGAAAATACTGTAAATGTACACACATTTTTTAAAAAGTGAAAAAAAACTCTTTAAGTGTGGCATTGTAAATAGATTTATTTAAAAATATAAAACTTTGAGTATTTAAAATTTTTCATCAGCCAATAAAAATATGTACCAGTTTATCACTCCTATTTCCCAGTGCTACCCACTCCCATCTCTCAGGCAAGCCTTCCCCCTGCACCCCTGCCAATTTCAACTGTAGCCCTTTATTCAGCATTTGTTTGTAGCGTATCTCCTCAGAGAGCACACCCAAAACCAATTGATGTCAGGACACACAAAAGGAATTCTGCTCTGAGGATGGGACAGACCTGAGATCTTTTTGGAAAGGTGAGATGATAATGGAGGAAAAAAGAGTCATAAGAACATGAAATTTTAAGGGTTATTTGTGAATCTGCTTTTTATTTCTTTGAGCAAAATGCTGAAATAAAATTAATAGAACATACCAAATAGAATATTGTCAAATACATAGCACCACTTTTGGCATTTATGATAATCATTTTAGTTTATGGCTAAAGAGAATTGATTATCTGGCTTACTGTGGGACACAAATTAGAGCAGTCATTAGTCTGTTTAATTGGTTGATTTCTTCAGCCACATTGGGTTAGTGTGTCCATTGCACAAGCTTTTGTGTTCAGGATTTTGTAATTAGAAAAGAAAACCATGTTCCCACCTCTAAATGATAATTAAATGTGTTTTTCTTGTGCATTTCCCTCCATCATTTAAGGAAGAAAAAAATGGCTATATTGTATCAACGGTCTCTCAGCAAGCCAACTCCTTTGTGCAAGTAACATATTTGTTATTAGAGTACATAGATTGGGTGCGGGATGCCATTCAAGAAAATGTTAAAAAGGAAATGGCCTATTTCTTAAAAAAATTTATTTTAGAGAGAGGGGAAGGGAGGGAGAAAGAGAGGGACAGACACATAAGTGTATGAGAGATCGCACAACCCCGACTGGGGACCTGGCCTGCAACCCAGGCATGTGCCCTGATTGGGAACCGAACCAGCGACCTTTTGGTTCACAGACCTACACTCAATGAAAACAGCCCATGTTAGAAGTATCACAAAAGTCTACCTGTCATGTGAGGATTTAATAAGTTCAGCATCGTCACTCTTGTCTGAGCCTGCATAGTCATCCCCTTGCTAACAGTAATGACCACACAGTTTTAGATGAAAGAACACAGAGGTCTTGAAGCATTCTTGTCAGTGTCAGATTATAAGCGGGAAGCATGTTTTCATTATTACTGTTTTGTGGTCTCTTTGCCCAGTATTGACAGGACAGTGCGGAAGATGTCCCCAGTACACTGTACTCGGCACTTTATTGAGACGTGACCCTGTGGAAAAGCACTCAATATCAATTAGTGATCAGGATGTAAGACCACTCACTGCCTCTGCTTCTAATCTCTGTGACATCAATAGCTTTTGACAGGGTCCTGGCACTGACAAACCACTTAACTTTCTGGAAACCCAATGCACTTTTAACTGTAAACTCTGATCAAGATCTCTGATTTTTGTTATGAAAATAATAACATAATTGAAAGGCCTACTCTGATGGTTAAGACTCTGATAGAAAGTCGATTATTAACTCTTTAACAGCATTGCCTGTTGCTGGATGGCTAATACTTCTCTAATTTTTGGATGTTAACGTGGAGTATAGGGAAGTAATATAACTTGCTAAATTAGTTTCTGTACTCATAAGGTTAATTTTAATGAAGTAAATAAGTGTTGGTGTTCTAAGAATTTGTCTTTAAGATAACTCTGGTGATTTTTTTTGATAGAGCAGACATCCCTTATAATGTAGATGACCGGCCATACTACTTTTTAAATAGTCTCTTTTATTTACTATATTGGGCACTGATTTATTTATTCCTTCAGCAAATACCACTGAGTGCCTACTATGTGCTACCAAGAACTCTGCCAGGAGCTGGTCATAAGCCCATTAATGAGAGATATATCAACCATAAAATTCAATAATACAAGTAAATAATACTCATCAACATTTTTCTCATTTTGTTCTTTTAGTTCACTGTACTATGTTAATTAAAGCAGTCATTTTAAAAAGTTAATATGAAGGGGATTGTGGAGAAACTACTCAAGGAGGCCAGAGGTTTTCTTTGAAATGACAGAAATGTTTGGGACTAGATGGAGGTGATGGCGGTTTACAACACTGTGAAGGTAGAAATGCCACTGAATTGTACACTTCAAAGTGGTTGACTTTCTATTGTGTGGCTTCATCTTGACTTTTGTGAAAAGATTTTTTAAAATTTATATTTAGAGAGAGGAAGGGAAGGAGAAAGAGAGGGAGAGAAACATGAAAGTGCGGTTGTTTCTCATGCATCCCCACACCCCAACTGGGGACCTGGCCCACAACCCAGGCATGTGTCCTGACTGGGAATCAAACCAATGACCTTTTGGTTCACAGGTTGGCACTCTATCCACTGAGCCATACCAGCCAGGGTCACCTCAACTTTTTTTTAAGTTAATGCAGTTTGTGGTTTGCTTCTCTTGAGACAGTTACTTGGCTTTGTATTATATGAGAGAGTTGGGAAGTATTTGAGAAGTCTACCTCTGATCCCTTTCAGGAGTGTGTGTGTGTGTGTGTGTGTTTATTTTTCAGTAGAATTCTGAAGATTTTTCTTGAAGGTTTTGAACATTTCTTATTAAGGTTATTCCTCATTTATTTTTCTTGATATTATAGGTGGGATTTTTTCTTATCTTTAAATTGTTTATTGGTGCTATACAGAAGATCTGTTGATCTTTATTTATACTGAACCATATTTTAAACTCCATTTTTAATAGGAGTAACAGTGGAGTCTTTTGGATTTTTCCAGATTTAGTTTGCATTCTCAGGTTTATAGGTCTAATCTCATTTTTCTTTATTTCTTATGTCAGTTTTTTTTCAGAAATCTGTCAACTTCATCAAAAAATTATTTATTAGTATTATATTCTATTTTAATATTAATATCAAGTTCTTATTTCTTCTGTATATTTTATCTCATTCTTATATAAAATTATGCTTATTTGGGCTTTCTTTTTATTGAACAGACTTTGAAGTCAGTTTCTGTTGTTTTGTGTAGTACATTCTATTTTGTTAAGAAATTATATTTTGGCTTTATAAGTTCAACTGTTTTTTTGTTTGTTTGTTTTATAAAAATTTCTGCCAGGGCTGGTGTGGCTCAGTTGGTTTGAGCATCATCCTGTAACTGAATAGTTGTGGGTTCAGTTCTCAGCCGGGGTACAGACCTAGGTTGCAGGTTCAATCCCCTGTACAGGTACGAGCCTTGGAAGGGGCACAGGTGCTTGCCATCCCCAGTATAGGCACTTAAGGGAGGCGACCAATCAATACTTCTCTCTTGCATCAAGGTTTCTCTCTCTCCCTTCCTCTTTCTAATAAAGCAATGGGAAAAAAATGTCATCAGGTGAGGATAAAAAAAACTTTTCACTGGTTTTTCCCTATTTATTGTCTTCCTTTTGTATGTTTCTTTTTACTTTAAATTTTTAATTAATTACTTAGTACATAAATTTCCTTTTAAAAAATATGAAAGCTTTCAGTGTTTGAATTTGCTTCTAAGAATATCTTGGGGGGCATCCCTTAATTTTGTTTTGCAGTATTTTAATTTCATTTTCTGTAAATATAAAGAGTTATTTGTAAGTGTGTAGTATCTGTTTTATTCCAAGAATTCTAGGAGATTTTATGTCTACACAGTGTGTGATTCATCACTTGTTGTTTTGATAACTTGTAGTTCAAGAGCATGGGCTATAAAACAGCTACTTTTTGGAATTCTTTGAATCTCTTTCGTAGCTGAGTGTATGACCACTTCAGGAACTTTAGTAACTATAGTTACTTTTGTAACTATCTCATGTATGCCTGAAAAGTNTTTGCTTCTAAGAATATCTTGGGGGGCATCCCTTAATTTTGTTTTGCAGTATTTTAATTTCATTTTCTGTAAATATAAAGAGTTATTTGTAAGTGTGTAGTATCTGTTTTATTCCAAGAATTCTAGGAGATTTTATGTCTACACAGTGTGTGATTCATCACTTGTTGTTTTGATAACTTGTAGTTAAAGAGCATGGGCTATAAAACAGCTACTTTTTGGAATTCTTTGAATCTCTTTCGTAGCTGAGTGTATGACCACTTCAGGAACTTTAGTAACTATAGTTACTTTAGTAACTATCTCATGTATGCCTGAAAAGTTGGGGTTTCCTCATAGCATTCCAAGTTCATATATCTATCAATTTAGTCTTTACCTTTATTTTTCAAATTATATTCTTATATAGTTTTGAAGGGGTAGCCTTTGTCTGTTAGGAAAAATAGGGATAGATTAAAGACTCTCAACCATAATATTATTAATATTGCCATTGTCTGCTGTCATTTTCTTTATTTTTGTGATATATCTTTATACATATTTTGAGGGGGGTGGCTTATTTTTTCTCATATAAATGGCTAGAGATGATGGTGAGAGTAGAATCAGAGAGGAAGGGATGATGTGAATGAAAAGGGTGAGCCCATAGGCCGAGCAGATTCAGGAGATGAGGGTGAGGGCAGGGGGCTCGCTGCTGAGGAATGAAGCCAGGCTTCTTTTGGCTGGATGATTGGGAACAGAGTGGAGCCCTTGGAAGGCAGGGTGTTAGACGGGGTGTAAGGCAGGCTGACTTTGTAAGAGAATTGGCTGGCTGCCTCCTTATCCACAGATGATCTTAGCTTCAGGTGAGGCTGGGGACAGTCATTGATTGAATGAGCTTCACACAGAATTACGATGATCCCTCAATTTGAGTTCAGATCCTTACCCACTGCTTGGATAGCATCGAAGGCACACTTAATTTTTTCGTATCCCAGTTGTAAATCCAGAACAGTAAGATGTATTTTAAAATACATCTGTAGAAGTATTTAAGAATGTGTATATAATAAACAATTTCTAAAGGCTTGAGGGCCTTTTGAGTGCTTTCAGACAAAGGCATTGTGATGTTAAAGTAG
The DNA here is from genome assembly GCF_014824575.4 of Sturnira hondurensis. Taxonomy (NCBI): domain Eukaryota; kingdom Metazoa; phylum Chordata; class Mammalia; order Chiroptera; family Phyllostomidae; genus Sturnira; species Sturnira hondurensis. The sequence continues at coordinate 2,212,893 of NW_028081809.1, forward strand.
TAGTATTTTAGAATGAAAGTTCTGCATTAAATGTCTGATGAAGAGTTAAGCTATTTTTTAAAATAAGACCTGTGCAGCTTTACCTTCATTTCCCACTGATTTGATCAAGTATTTTCTCCTTAAGTCTTGCTTGCCTCTTCCAGGTCTCTGTGCTTGGCATGGTAATTAGGGACTTCTGCTCTCAGTGATAGAGTGCCCCTGGCTATTTCTTGAGCTATACAATAAGTCCTCACTTAGTCATCAGTAGGTTTTGTGACTTTAAGAGAAATGACATAATGAAATTTTACCATAGACTGATGTAAATAAGAATTAAGTGTCTGTGGCATCTCATCAATGTTATAACAAAAATGGTGGATGGAATGACACGATTTGCGGACCTGCTGTACTTAGTTCCGTGCATTTCCCTGGTAAAGTGTGTGGTGTGCATTCTTAAGTGGTAGGATTTTGGGAGCGCAGTTCCATGAAAAAAGAATGTGATAGACAAAGCTATGGAGGAGAATCAGCTGGGGTTGCTAGCTTCTAATTGAAGTTTAGTTGGAGGTTCAATGAGGTGAGACTGTTATGACAGATTTCAAAATGTAATGATAGCAGAATGGAGTGGGTTCATCAAAGTCGGAATAAATACGAGCAACGGCTCAGCAACTCAGCATGAAGCAACAGCCACAAACCCTCAAAAACTCCGGAGTAATTGAAATTCGCATTGTGCAGCCCTCCTTCTCAGTGGGTACCTTTCCAAGGAAAGCAGTAACTTTATTGTGAAAAATATAAACACAAATTTGGAGATGTAAATTACACGCATGTTTTAATCTTTTCATAAACACTGAGCATTTTAAAATGTAATTATAATCAAAGTATACAACTGTAGCTCAAGACAGATTTGAGAAAGACCTCAAGAAGGTGAAAGGCCCTCCAGTCCCCCTCACCCCCACACCCTGCCCACACAACCCTCCTCACCTGCTCCCTTTTATACATTGTGGAAAAGAAGAGGCGGAATTCTGTCCTCTGGTTTCTGAACACACAGGTCCTTGTCTTTCGTTTGTTAATGGCACAGAAGGGATGATACTTTTAACCCTTTCTGTTCACTTCCTCTCCTATCACTTCCCCCTTTGGTCTGTACACCTAATATCAGAGGTTAGTGAGTAAGAGACAGAGCAGCTGAGTGTTGGAGAATTTGCAACATGAAAAGGAAGGAAGAAATTTACCCACTTACTATCCAGATTCTTTTATTTCCCTACTTTAAGCATAACAGTGACCTCAAATTGAGCCAGTTCTAAGGGTTGAGCTTAGAGAAATAGCATGAGATTGTAGCTCATTCACTGAACTGGTGTTGAAGAAATGCATGTGGCTTCTGCCTTGACTTCCGCTTGCTGCCAGAATGATTTTGAACAAAGCCCTCCAGTTCTTTGGGCCAAAGTGTATCCATCTGTTAAAGTCAGTGAGTGGCCTAAAATGAATTCTGAGTTTTATTTTAACTCACATTTTCTGTAATACTGTACCTCATGCATTCCTTCCAATCCAGATGGCATCCTGGAGATTTCAAACCCAATGTAGTACCCTTCTTAGGTCCCCAGGTGTCCTAGGAGTCAGAAATGTTACAGAGGACGCCCAAGAGTTTCCTCTGCCAAGGATTTCCCATGCTGTAATTTAAAGCCAGGATTTCCTGACACTGTTGTTAGAAAGTCCTCTGTCCTAGCCTCACCTCCTCAGCTTTGCCAGGGGCCCTCCTAGCACAGAATGACCTGATGTCACTCCAGACCATCGGAGCTCATGGTCCGAGCTGCCGCTGAGACAGCCCATGTAGTGATCCTACATACTCCATCTACGTTAACAAGGGAAGTCGTTAACAGGGCATCCACACTGCATTTCTCTCTCAGTGTGTCCTTTTTCAGAGTAGGGTTGTGGGAATTTATATAAATCAGTTTATGTAAATCACTTTAAATGGAATTAAAGTGTGATGTTCAGGAGAAATTTAGCTTTAATTAATCAAACCCAAAGTTTAATTTGAAGAATCTTTTTAGTGTGTTTCGTATCTGGGTGAGTCTGTTAGGAGAGCGTGAAGTTGGGGTTTCCTTAATTAATTGTTTTAAGGTGGAAAATAGAAAGTACACTGAGAATTTAACATTTGCTCTACTGGTATGTTACGTGGTAGGAAAGGGTTGAGACTTGGCAGTAGGACAAGAGAAGGGGTTATGGGTTTGGAGAAATGTATTCCAGTTGACACCGCTCATTCCTACCACTGAACTCCAAAGGAGATCATTTCAAAGGGGCATCGAGCCCTGGCCTGACAGAGAATTTACCAGCAGCATTTGTGATGGGTGCCTCAGGCTGCCTTGGAAAGGAAGCAGGTTGGGGGTGGGTCCCAAAAAGAGCTCTCTGACCCAGTTTGACTGGAGTGTTCAAAGAGTGAAATTTCCAGAGCAGTCCTGGAATAAGCCATTGGGCGATGGGAGTGGGGACTCATAGTGACATGTCACCACACTGTAACTCTCAGGAGAACAGAAGGAGAGGTGAATGTAGGAAAGGGTAAGGGAATATTTCTCCTGATCCTGCCATGATATTGAACACAGTTTTTCTTAATTTATAAAGATAAATATGTATTTTTTGTTCATGTACTATTAGCAACAGTGGCTGCGCCTTACACAGTTTGTTCTCAATCTTTTTTTAAAGGTTTCATTTATTTATTTTTAGAAAGAGGGGAGGGGAAGGAGAGGAGAGAAACATCAATCGGTTGCCTCCCACATGCCCTTCTACCGGAGACCTGGCCTGCACCCCAGGCACATGCCCTGACCAGAGCTGAACAGGCAGCCTTTTGGTTTGCAGGAGGAAGCGTGCCCAAGCCACGGATCCACCCAGTCAGGGCTGGTTACCAGTCTTTTAATGAGGACACTAGAATAGACTAATCTGTATAAGATAATGTTTCTATTTTGACTAAAACTTATAAAATAATCCATAAGGAAATAAACTTTACCTAAAAGTCCCCAAACTCTTAGACTAAAGACCTAAATATAAAAACTAAAACTGTAAAACTCTTAAAAGAAAAAGAGTAAATCTTCATAACCTTGGATTTGGCAGTGTTTTCTTAGATATGACACCAAAACCAATACAATAAAGGGAAAAAAACAGATAAATTGAACTTCATCAAAGTTAAAAATTCTGTACATCTGTGAACACTATCAAGAGAGTTGAAAATACAGGCACAGAATGAAGAAAACATACAAATCATATAGCTGATAAAGGCTCTGGTATCCGGGATATATAAAGAACTCGTACAACAAAGCCAAAGTGGGGGGCGGGATGGAGACAAACAACTCAATTTCAAAAATTAGCAAAGGACATTTTTCCAAAGAAGCAGCAAATGGCCAACATGTACATGAAGAGATGCTCAACATCATTAGTCATTAGGAAAATACAGATCAAAACCACAGTGAGATGCCACTTCACACCCACTGGAATGGCTACTGTCAAAAACAACTGAAAAGTAAGTGCTGATGAGGATGTGGGGAAGTTAGAACCTTCATGCATTGCTTGTGGAGATCTGGAATGTTGACACAAGCAGTGTGGACAGCATGTTGGCAGCTCCTTAAAAAGCTAATCATGGAATTGCCATATGACCCACCAATTCAGCTTCTAGTTATATACCCAGAAGAATTGAAAACAAGTTTTCAAGCAAATGTTCAGAGTTGCACACAAATGTTCATAGAAGTGCTATCACAAGAGCCAAAGTGGACACAACCAAAATGTCCATCAGCTGATGAACAGATAAACAAAGTGTGGTATACCCATACAGTGGAGTATTATGCAGCCACCAAAAAAGCTTGAAGTACTGCTGCATTGTATAACATGGATGAACCTTGAAAGCATTATCCTAAGTAATACCAGCTAGACATAAAGGCCACACATGATATGCTTCTATTTATTTGAAATGTTCAGAATAAAAAAAGTTCATAGTGAGAGAAAGTATATTAATGGTTACCAGCTGCTGAGGAAAAGGGAGGGAAGGAGAGTTCCTGCTTGATGGGCATGGAGTCTCCATTAAGGGTGAGGAAAGCTTAGGATGTCGTGCTGAGTTGTGGTCGGTATCATTGAATTAAAAGGCCAAGAGAACTATCTCCCTGAAAGCATAGTAGGGCAGTAGGCACGTCTGCCTACTGTGTAGAAGTGCTGCTTTCATGTCTGCACAAAACCATTTCCTGCTTTTTGGGTTGTGTCACCGATAGTCACCACCCATCTCTGGAGCTTCAAATGTTCGCCAGAGTCATCTGTACCTGAAGCTGCCATTCCTCAGAGCCCCTAACATCTCCACAGAACAGGGCAGTGAGGGTCATGGAACAAGGGACTCTGGAGTGTGATACCCTGTGTGACCTGCAGATGTTGAGAGGTTGTTTCTCCTTTGGTCTTGTGGGTTTGGCCCATCAAACCAGTAAATCTAGGCTTTAAGGGCAGTGGAACTATGAGACTTTTTACTTAAGTCGTAAAACCCTTGCATTTGGCAAGGCCATCCTAAGTATTTCAAGGGTGAACCGGATCTAATTTGCAGTGGAGGCCATGTGTCCACGCTTGGTAGAGCCCAAGGCAAAGAAAGGTCGTATGTGCAGGTCGTATGCACGTCCATGTGCAGGTCGTATGCACGTCCTGCACTGATACTCCTAGCATCCCGACTGGCTTAGAGTCAGGGCGGTCGGGTGGCCCAGCGCTGAGCTCCAGGGCATGTCTGGGTTCTTGGCAGGCTTTTCATTGCAGTGCACAGTGTGGGGAAGGGACAGTGGTCTTACTGTGGTGGGAGCTGTCCGGTTAAGGAAAGAAGCTTATCAGTGTGTCCCAATTTAGGCGTTTCCCTGAATCCAAGGTCTATTAACTTTGGAAGCTTATGGGTCTTCTTTTCTTTGTAACCACTGTCAAATCTAGACTGTCAGGCTTAATTTGTTTTTCCTTTGCTTTCAGGAGAGTAGATCTGGAGAAACCAACATCTGTGTGGAAGAAATAATCCGGGTAAGCATTTCCTTTACAAATCTTTTCAACTGGTTGGGCACAGATTCCAAACAGAAAGGAGTCATGTGGCTCCATTGTCTAAGGGAACCTGCTGTTTGTTTGTTGTTTGGCGTTGACCTTTTCTGAGGGTAATCACTTTCGTTGCCTAAATGACACTTTACTAAACCACCCCACTTTCTGAAATCTGGGAGCTACACCTCAGTCTGGTGCCTCCGCGTGGGCTGAGGTGACACTGCATTACGATGATCAGCTGGAAATCGGAAGAACAGCATTGAGGTGAAGTACGTGATTGTGCTCACATTTGGATGCCCCCATTAATCACTCCACTGTTTAGAAGCATCTTTTAATTGTTTGTACTTTCCAGTCAGGCAGGGTTGCCGTGTTCATTTTTTCCAAACTTAATTAGAATCAGGAGCACTCTGACAAAGAGGTGTCTCAGACTCTGAAGATTTATTTCTATATTGTTTTGCATGTTATTACTTTGTGTGCTACTCTTGTGAACCTGCCCTTGTCGTCAGTGTCGTTGTGAGTGGACGCCACCCCTCAGCCACTTCACACCCAGACTCACTTGGGTTGGGCTGTTGCACCACGTTAGTGTTTTCCTAAGAATCCAAACTTATAATCAGGATGTATAATCTTCATCCCATATTTTTCCCCACTCAAATTTTTCAGGAGCATAACCTAGTAATATACAGTTCTCAGAAAGCTGACGCCACACTCAGCAAAACACCAAGACAAATTAAACCAGATGGTATGGCAATGCCCTATAAAGGAAAAACAACTTTATTTGAATATGCTTCTAAGTTTTGGGCATCTTACATACATTTTCTTGAATTTCTAGTGCATTACAGTAATAGAGTTATTTGGTTCAAATTTTACACAAACCATCTGATTTTTTTTTCAGGGGCAGAGTATTTTCTTTTTCTTCCTAAAGTCTTATGTCATAAAAAAAATCTTTTAAGTCAAATTAACTAAAATAATTAATTAAAGTTTGATTTGTTGAATTAATACTAATTTTTGTTGTTCTGGCAGAGATTTATATAGAAAACAATTGGGTAGATTCAAAAGTCAAAAAAGTCAAAGTGGGTAGATTCTTTCCTAGCATTTAAGTATATGTTAAATAAAACATGCATTGTATTTTATATCTATGTTTTCTCTATCCTGGAGTTTTGTTTCAGATCACAGAACAGATAGTGTAAGATACTGATATACTCTTTGTGTTTCAACATGCTTTCTTGTTTGGGTCCAGATATTCAATGTTTAGGCCATTTTCCTTTGATTGGTTATGGTCTTTACATTTGCACAATAATAATACCAACACAGCAATCCTTTCTGTGGTGTTGCTATTTTAAAAAACTCTACCCTTTATCCTTTCTAATCTTCTGTGAGGATATAGAAGAAATCTGTCGTTTGACCTTTCTTCTCCATACTTCAAACAGAGCTTAAAGTTTGAGTAGGAGCTTGAGTAATTCACAGACCAAAAGGTTATAGTTTAGGTCATGTAAAATGTACCTAGGATAAAACTGAATGCTACAGCCAAGAATTTAAAGCATTATTTCTTTTTCTTACGAGAGCTAATGTGAGCCTCATACTCCTCTACCCCTTCCTACATTCCCATGATACTGACCCCCTAGTACAGCACACCACTGGTCTGCCACTGTCACGGCCCACCTCGATTCAGGCGTGGAACAGAAGGAAAAGCCTGGACCAACCAGGTAATTGAGTTATATGCATATGCAAGGTTAAGGGTAGTGGAGATGTGGAGATGATGACTTCAATAGCAGACACCTGAGCTCTCTGTAAGTCCCACTCTTCCTGGAGCCCATGAAGTGTGGTCCTACATGGGAGGTACTGGAGAGTTGGAGGAAACAGAGGTGTTGGTGGTGCTAGTACTGTGTAGGTGAGCCTTTTCCTCTGTCCTTACCTATCAGCCCAAGGTAGTAAAGTAGCTCCTAGAAGACTGTGTCAGTGTTCCTATTTTCCCTGGACTGTTTTTCTGACTGTCCCCTGCCTCACTCATACCAGTCATTCTCCAGGATCAACTTCCCCTCTTATCCTAAGCCCGTCCTCTCCTCCAGATGCAAACACAGGGCTCCTTCTCGGTCACAGCCTATTGTATTTGTTGTGTGTCTGTTACACATCAGTGTTGCTCCTACATTGTGGCCCCAGTGTGTGAAACTTATAATTCACGATTCTGTTGCATAAATAAATTAATGAGTGATTGATTGAAAAACAAACCCTCTACAGAAGAAAGATGAATATCATTCTGACAGCTCACAAACGTTCTGTTTTCTGTCCGTCATGGACGTGATGCACCGGCCTTTTTAGTGCTGGGTTCCCATGGCTGATCTCTGTTCAGAATCCCAGAAGTACGAGGAACCAGTGAAGGATGTGAGCAGAGAGGGTGTGATCAGATTGGCAGTTTAAATGCACTAGTGTGGCTGCTACAGAGAATGGATTGAGGGGAAGAGGGAAGAAGAAAAGGAATGGGAGGCAATTGCCAATGTCCAGATGGGAGATGCTTTGTGAGATACTTACGGACATGGGACATTGAGGGAGCTGCTGGTTTTGAAGGTAGAGAGGAAATCACAAATTATTTTTAGACACATTGAGTTTAAAGTACCTTTTGAGACATTCCAGTAACGTGGAGAATGTAAATGAACATACATGAGTTTAGAGCTCAGAACAGAGGTCTGAGCTATAGACCAACATTTTGGATTAAATAGCATGTTTGTGATAAAACCATAGAAATGAATGAATTTGCCTAGAGAGAGACTAGAGACCAACAAACAATCAGCATCTAAATTCCAACATTCAAAGGTCAGGGAAAGGAAGATTTAGTGGCAAATGAAGGAGAGAGGGAGTGGCCAGAGACACTGAGGGAAAATTGTGACAGTGAAAACTCATAGAATCCATGGAAAGAGAGTTTCGAACTCAGCAGTGCTCAGAATTTCCAAGTGGACAAGAGAGACAAGGATGGAAAACCACCCAGCGGATTGGACAGATGACATAAAGGTCATTGGTGACTTACTGGGCTGCTGGTTCTGTGGAGAGATGGGACAGAATGCAGGCTTGACAAAAGGGTGTCAGTGGATTCAGAGACTTCTGGTGAGGGAAGGCCATAGTTTCCATTCAGATCCTTTTTCATTTGCAGTAAGTCCTACATACAGGACCAACTACCAATGACAAAGAGCTAACATTTATGGAGTGTGAGACGTAAGTTCCTGTAGGTGTTAACTCATTGAACTGTCACAGCAGCCCAGACAGAGGCACTGTTAACATCCCCATTTCACAATGGAGAAACTGAGGCAAGAAGTTAAACACAGCTTGCCCAAGGTCACAGAGTTAGTAAATGGTAGAGGTGGGATTTTAACTAGCACCATCTGGCACCAGTATCCTCTCTATTTCTTAACAACTATGGTGTTCTATTAAATCAAGAAGCAACATTCCCCCTCACCCACCCGCCCCACTCCCTGGTTCATTGATGAAACCACTCAGGTATTTTGCTGTGAATGGGAGGTTTTCCATTCTTATGTGTTTATGAAGTTCAGAGGTGCTAGCTCCCGCATTTATGCACTTGAACTCACAAAGGTTTTATGGCCAATGTTACCAACCTTATTTTTAAACTTCTTTTTTCTCCCTTCCCTTGTCTTTGCTGAGGTGACTATTTTCAAGTCATTTAAATATTACATTATGTTCTAAAGTGTAATTATTTTTATTCTTAGAGAATTTTAATCCTGGAACTTAATAAATTTGTGTATTGTTGCAAAATTCACGTAACCAAGGGAAAATTATAACTGAGTTCTGTAAAGATGTGTGATAAGGTCTGGGAACCCTCACAGCTGACATATGTTTATAACAGACAGCTTTCTAAGTTACACAGTGTTTCACCCCTAAGGGCCCCAGTCCCATAGTACTTAGATGCTTTTTCGTAGCATTATCCATTAACATAGAATGGCATTAACATTTGCTCAGCAAATAAAATCCATTTACAACTTAATGGGGTTGTGCAGGGCTGGATCCTAGGACACGCAGATTTTATGCGAGACAGGTTTAGATGGCCGTTGTTGAGAGGCAGGCTCTCACAGCAAGTGAGTGAGCCTTTGTAGTAAGAGACCAGTGTTGGAGATTCTGGTTTGGATTTAAGGGATGAGTTTAGAGACAATGTCAGTGCAACATCTGAGCAGATTACCTCCTTGGCTTTCATCTTTAGTCATTAACGCTAGAGCCCTGTGAAATATTTACAGTGACTATCTACATAGATTTGCATTTCTGTTTATATGAAGCAGATAACTGGTAGTTGTTTAAATTCTGGAGACCCAAACCAATTTTCTGACACAGTAGTTGAACAGACTTCCAACAAATAAAGGGAACTCCTTTTCCCAGGTTTTCTAGAAGCAAAGGCACCTCCTGGACAAGATTCCAGTGTGACCTTGGGAGACCTGTGAGTGTGGAAAGTTGAGAACAGTAATGCAGGTTATTATGTCCCGCCCCCCATGTGTTCAGATCCCGTACGCTGGGCTGAAGAGGAACCTTGTGCTTCAGCATCCACATGTTTCTTAACCCAGGTGAAAATGCTAGCCACTCTAGAGAACTGGAGAATGAAGAGATGACTTGAGAACTGGAGAATGAAGAGATGACTTGTTTTAAGTGACCTGTTTGGGCCATTTGCAGAGCCGGACCTAGGTCAAACCTCCCCTGCTTCAGACCAAACAGTATTTTTCTTTATAACTTATTTCATTTGTTAAAACAGTAAAGATGTTACTAGTGACAAAAAGAAGCCCACAAATGGCAAAATCAATCCAGGTATAATTATGGAGGGGCCCCATTAGAACTTTCCATTGCGGGTTGTAGCAAAATAAAATCAAAGCAAAAGGGAATGGAATGGGATGTAGGTATAGAAAAATTCACTGAGCAAAACCTGCAAGCCTTATCTAAGATAGATTAGCTTTGCTTGGTAGTGTTTTGTTTTGATTTTTTTCCTGCACTTTAATAGATTTTATTATATTTGTCCTTTTGGTTGAAACCAAAAGCCCTACTTAAATGGCTCTACTTCTGCCTGCCTAGGGCGCACTAGTGCCTGTGAGGCTGTCCCACAGCCTGCTCCCGTGTCTCTGGGCCATTCGGATGTACTCTGTAGACTTTGTAACTGGTGCTGGAGGTGTTCCGTTTCTAACAGAGCTGGAGCAGGAGACCACTCTAATTCAGGATCTGTTCTGAGCCCAGGCATTTTGGGGGGGTGGCCAAAGGAATCCTGGAGGTGCTGAAACTTCCATTGTGAATGAATGGCTTTGCCTTTCTATATTTCCCTGTCTTGTTCTAATCTATACCATGAGAAATCACAAAGGTATTTACATGGGCATAGAGATCAAGGGACTATTAGCACCCCAAGTAGCTGAAGGTCTGTGGGAATATATGTTCTGCCCTAAAGAGTGAGTTCTGATGTCTCAGTCAATATCTTTCCATGAGTGTTTGTCCATATGTCACTGGAAAAAAGGAAGCACACAAATAGAGTGTTAATCAAAACTAGACACCACTGGCTATGATTGAAGCCAGTGGTGCTGAGCGCCCCTCCTGCACCCAGGCTGCAAATACTAGGAGGGTGCGAGGGGAGCATGTTGCCAGACAGAGTGCTTAACGGGCCAGGTGTCTGGTAATGTCAGAGACACAGCTTCACAGGTTCTTGCGAAGATACTTGGAGAACTTCACCACTACATTTGAAGATCAAAGCATTAAAAACACCTGATTTTTTTAATGTTTCCTATTGCTCAATGTACCTGTTGCAAGGTACATCAAAAACAAAAAAAAGAAGTGATAAGGTTCAATATGACTAAAGAAGATATAGATTTACTTAGTGCCTAAGAACACCTGCTGGACACACTGCAGGAACCCAGCGGAGGCTTGTGAGATGAATGAGTTAGAAACGGAGTGTGGGGAGAAAATGTAGATGCACACTCCTTTCAGTGCCAGTCCTTAGGAGGGTGGTTTGTGGAGTGTAGCCCCAACAACACAGAAATGCAGGTGGTGGAACAGGAGTGGAGAGACAGTCACTGTGCTGGAATGGAGGGCACATGGTCCATTGGATGACACAGTGTGTATTCCACTCGGGTTTTACGGCATCTTCATATTATTTTGCTTGTTTATATTTATGCAAGTCTTTTTACTTTCAGAAAAAGAAGTGCTTAAATTTGCATCATGTAGAATAAAAAGTGCAAATTCTTGTCTTTATTAATGAATGAGGTTTACCATTTGCAGTACTGTTTTTATTCTACTACATAGATTTGGAAATATAATACATGTAAAGTTATAATATCCAAAATATTTTCAAATGTATAAATTCTTCCCAAGGACATAATTTTTTTTACTTTTTAAAAATATTTATTTACAATTATAGTTGCCATACAATATTATATTAGTTTCAGGTATACAACATATTGATAAGTCATTTATATACCTTGCAAAGTGATCACCCCAGTAAGTAGTACCCATCTGACATCATACATGGTTATTACAATATTATTGGCTATATTCCCTATGTTGTATTTTAATCTCTGTGACTACTTTTATAACTGGCAATTTATACATCTTAATCTCTTTTACTTTTTTCACTCATCTCATCAACTTGTCTCCTATCTGGTGACCATCAGTTTGTTCTCTGTATCTATGTTTGTTTCTGTCTTGTTTGTTTACTTTGTATTCTAGATTCTACATTTAAGTGAAATCATATAGTATTTGTCTTTCTCTGTCTGATTTATTTCACTTAGCATAATACCCTCTAGGTCCACCCATGCTGTCACAAATGGTAAGATATCATGCTGGTTTACGACTAAGTAGTAACCCATTGTATACATGTACTACATCTTTATCCAATCATCTATCAGTGGACACTTAGTTTCCTTTCATGTCTCAACTATTGCGAGTAGTGTGAATGCTTCAATAAACATAGTGGTGCATTTATCTTTTTAAATTACTCTTTTGGATTTCTTTGCATAAATGACCAGAAGTAGAATTGCTAAGTCATATGGTAGTTGTATTCTTAATTTTTTTTGAGGACCTCCATAGAGTTTTCCATAGCAACTGCACCAGTTTTACATTTCCACCCCTAGTGCACAAGGTTTCCTTGTTTCCATATTCTCTTGTTGCTTATTAATTTATTGATGACAGCCATTCTGACAAGTGTGACATGATATCTTGCTGTGGTTTTAATTTGCCTTCCCCTGGTGATGTTGAACATTTTTTAATATGTCTATTGGCCATCTGTATATCTTCTTTGAAGAAGTGTCTCTTCAGGTCCTCTGCCCATTTCTAATCATATTGTTATTTTTTATGGTGAGCCGTATAAGTTCTCTATATATTTTGGGTATTAATCCCTTATTGGATGTATCATTGGCAAATATCTTCTCACATTCAGTAGACTTTTCATTTTGTTGATGATTTTCTTTGCTGTACAGAAACTTTTTGGTTTTATATAATCCCATTTATTTTGTCTTTTGTTTCCTTGCCTAAGGAGATATATTAGAAAAAAATATTACTAAGAACAATGTCAGAGTTTACTGCTTATGGTTTCTTGTAGGAATTTTATGGTTTGGGGTCTTATATTTAAGTTTTTAATCCATTTTGAGTTTATTCTGGCATATGGTATAAGAAGGTGGTCTAATTTAACTTTTGCATTTATCTGTCTAATTTTCCCAACACCATTTATAGATTGTCTTTATACATTGTCTATTCTTGCTTTATTTGTCATAGATTAATTGACCAGATAGGCATGGATTTATTTCTGGGCTTTCTATTCTTTTGAATTGATTGATGTGTCTTTTTTTATGCCAGTACCATGCTGTTTTTATTACTGTGGCCTTGTAGTATAGTTTGATATCAGGTAGTATGATACTTTTAACTTTGTTCTTCTTTCTCAAGATTGCTTTGGCTATTTGGAGTCCTTTGTGGTTTTATGTAAATTATAGGATTATTCTACTTTTGTGAAAAATGCTGTTGGTGTTTTGATAGGGATTGCATTGAATCAGTATATTGCTTTGTGTAGGAGGAACATTTTAACAATATTAATTCTTCTAATCCATGATCCTGGTATATGCTTCATTTATTTGTATCCTTTTCAGGGTTTTCCTTCAGTGTTTTAGACATTTAATTTGGGTTTCTTTTAAGTGCTTTTCTCCTACAATGAGATGCTAATATGCATTACTAGCCAGCCAACTTATTTATGTCCTTTGCTAAACATGTTTAATAGAATAAACTTAAAGAATAACAGAACTGAAAATGATTTATGCATTATTGTATAGTAGGTCTTTTAATAAAGAATACTTTAGAGTATTAATTAAGAAGCATAGAATATTAAACTATTTGCTGAAGTGATATCACTATTAAAAATACAAAGGCAGATATAATTCTCCTTGTTTGCAGAAGTACTTTGGAGTGTATGTGTAAAGCCTTTGTGTTAGGACTCTTAGCATGAAGGCCCTGTGACCTTCTTCACCTCTGCCCTGTATTTTTTGATTCTCTCTCTGACCCAGAAATTCTGTCAGGCAGGCAGCTGGTCCTCACAAACAGGTCCTAGAATACAAGCCATCAAGACATGTTAGTGCCGTTTGTCCCATTAGATTCCCTAAGATCACCACATCCTTCTCTTCCCAGTTCAGCCTGTGGCTGCCACAGCCATGCACGAGGCATTGCCCTCCTCTAAGCAAGGTCCCCCTGCTGACAGTACCTCTGCTCTCTTTCTGCTAGCAGGGCACCGCCATGCTTGGTCCCTTGTTCAGTCCCAGGGTCCTTACCAACCCTGAGTCCTTCTAGAACTTCTGGAATGGAGCGGTCAAACCTCTCTACCAACCAGCACTGGGGACTGGGCTATGGGCCGCTTCAGGCAGCCAGCCAGTTATGACCAGTCATTTATGCTTAATCCCACTTCCAGGGCAGGATCATGGTAGCTGGACTATTCCATCTCCCTCAGGGGGTGACTTACTCTCTCTGGAGCTCACTGTTGTCATGGTGCTCACTGGGCCTCATCACTGGCTGCAGATATTTCACCTCTGTCAGTATTTTTCAACCATTTTCATGATCAGCCCCTAAGAAACCATTTTAGACACTCTTCCTAATCACTCCCCATGACATTCCATTACCGCAGACGTACTGTACATCTATTTCTGTATGGCATGGGTGTCTGTATTTATACAGAGAGAATGAGACCTTTCTGTCCCCAAGCACCAGTTTCACATGGTGAGAATGCCTGGCTTAGTCAAACCGTCCCTGCTTGCCACACACCTCTGGCAGCCTCCCCTCCTTCCCTCCTGTCACTGAGGACATAGAGGCTCTCCAGCAGGAGCCATGATTCTTCTGCCTTCATTCATTCAGGGCCAGGCGATGTTCTGGGCCCTGGGGGACAGCAGTGAACACACAGCCTTCCTGGAGCTCCCACATTCCAGTCTGCTGATGGACCGGAATCACCCCCACCCTTTCTTCCCTCTTTCCTATTTCAGGACGCATCCCTCCCCCTATTCAGGGAAAATCCCTGTGCCTTTTTCTCTGAGTCCCATCCACCCCTGCAGCCCTGCAGGAGCTACAAGCAGCCCCTCTCTCCAGGTTTCTTCTGATCTCGCTCTCTCTGACTCTTGTCTTCAGAGTGAACATGTACACCTGATTTCCATCTTCAAAAATAGAAGCCTTCCATGCCCCATTCCTTGTGGCTCCTTCCCCTTCCTAGGTAGACTTCGTTGGCCAGAGACCCTTTGTTCCTTCACTCCTGTTTCCTCAGCAGCCACTGCTATCTGGTTTCTCCTTATTGCTGTGCCAAAATGACTTTCCATGTCACCACCCCAAGCTGGTGACATTAAGTGCAGAGACCATTCCTTGTGTGGTCTTTTGGTGGGCATTCGATGCTGCAGAGCACAGGTCCTGTTTTAAAATGCTTGTGCCTTGGTGTCTCTGAAACAACACTCCCTCTGGGTCTGTTCTCCACTCGGTGGTCATTTCTTCTTGGTCTCCTCTGCCTGCAACTCTCCCTGAGACGTTGGGGTTGGCTCCCTTGTCTTCCAACAAGCTGCAGTTTCCACTTCTCTCAACATCTGTGCCGTGATGCTGCTGGAGTGTGTATCTCAAGCCCAGCTCTGTTTCCTGAGTGTCATGCTCACTTCTCCAGCTGCTCCCCTACTGTTCCACTCAGGTCTGTCATGGACATCTCCACCCCAAGGCCTCCTCACACCTCCCCTGACTTTCCTCCAGTGTGGATTATCCTCATCACCTGGCTGCTCAATGTCAGACTCTCCACCCTCATACTTGCCCCAAGTCAGTTCCTCTCCAAGTCCATCAGTTCTGTCTCCTGAATCTGCCTCAAGTTTGCCCACTTCTCTTCATCTGCAGGCCACCTTCCTTGTTCAGCCCACCATCCTTTCCCATCTAGATTGTTCTGAGACTTCCTCTCTGGCTTGCAGCCTACTGTCTGGCTCCAGCCTGCCTTCCGCTGTGAAGACAGAACCAGCTTTCCAGAGCATGTTTACTTAAAACATTTGAATGACACCCTTGTCTCAGGGTAGAGTCTCATTCTGGGGTATGTCTGCAGAGCCACACGTGCCCTGGCCCGGCATGCCATGCAGCCTGTCTCCTGCCACTGGCCACCTCGCATGCCATACTACATTTCTGGAAGCATGGTGCCACTCCTCCCTCCTCGCCTCTGGGTTAACTCATGCACTTCCCGACCCTCAGAACATGCTCTGTCTGTGCCTGACCCCAGATTCAGCCGGCTGTTTCCTGCTTATCTTCCAGGCCTCACTTTGGATGTCAGTTTCTCCAGGAACCTTCGTGATTCCCAAAGTGTGACTTAATAAATGCTCCTATTCCGTATTTCCCAGGTACTCTTTATTCTTATTCTTATTGAGTCACACTGGCGTTCCTTACCCTCATTAGGCTGTTACTGCCTATCTCCAGGGGCTAGCAAAATGACTGGCACATAATAGATGTTTAATATTAATAAATACCGAGTAAGTAGATGAAATATAATGAATGAATGACTTTGACCTTCTACTCAATGTCTGTTCCTGCTCCCCACCCTGTCATCCTTCCAGTCCTGCAACAAAAAAGGTTGAGGTGTTACTTATTTAACACGCCAGCTCTCCGGGGACTGCCCAGGCTGTGCGCTACCTGGGAGCCGGAGAGCGCCGCAGCAGCCCAGATGCGAGGGATCTGCTCTGCTTCCTCACGCCCGAGGGTGGGGAGTGAACGGGAGCCCGGGAAAGCTCAGCGCCCTCGTGTCTGCCATTTGCACTCTGGTTATCTTTCATGAGCCTGAGTTTTTCATTTTGATAGATAATAAGTGTAATGTACATGTTGAAGAATCAAGATAATAAATTCACAGGGATAATTTGGTTAATTACCATGTTGCTGTTGTAGAATCAAGGGCTGGGAGTCAAAGCTATTTCCACTGCTAATGTGTTCTGTGTAAAGCAGTTCTTAGAACAGTTAAAATGCATCTATTCAAAGTGATCAACTTAAGACATTCATTTAAAAATTGTCTTATTTTTATAAAAATCACACACAATCCTTTGTTATTTTTTCCAAATTGAGGGTTGTGAAATAATACCATTTTCCTGCAAATTACTATTGTATATACATAGGAAATTGTAAAATAATTTCTAAGATATAAAATGATAATTTGAGCATTGAGAAGATACAGGCCTTGAAAAATTAGACCATCTAGATATTAATCATACATCTGAAATGAGACATAATCACCTTGAGTTCTTGTACTGGAGTATTGTACCCTAAAAAACTTAGAAACCTAATTTTTCTTTTGCTATTTCATTTATATGTTCTGATAAATTTAATTTTATAGCTGTGTAATTCTTTTGTTTTTATGGTTGTTGGATCCAGTGAAATGTAAAGCATTTTTAAAATGCAGGAGTCTGGAACAAACATTTTCCGTAACTTTTAGGATATGCTCATATGTTTACCTGCATGTTGTTTTGTTCAGATTGTTAAAGCTATCCACACAGTTTGTAATGTCAGACTAGGTGACCCAGTGTTGCCATTCTTTGATGTCCCAAGTTAATTCTTTCTTGGACATGAGGTGTCTCCCTATTCATGCATAGCTCTGTTCCTGGGCCTACTTGGACCTTCTACATTCGCAGGAGTGCCAGTCAGTACCACTCCCCTGCGCCTCCCCTCTCCTGAGACCATGCCTCCACCAAGTCCTGCTTTCCTAATCGCCTTTGCTTTCTGAATAGAAATTAGGAAAGGTGCATCTATTCCTGTGTCTCCAGATATTAGGTTTGAAAATCATTGTCATATGCTAAAACCAGGTGATTTATTTTATTTATTATTGTTTCCTTTCCTCTTCCCCTGCCCATCCACTTAAAAAAATCTCTCTCTGCATTTCCTAAAAAGTTACAGCAGTTATAGTCTGTGGGTAGTTCACTGACATTAAAAATTTTTCTTTATAATGTTTGTACTTAAGTGCCTTACGTGTTGTTATAATTCTAAATTAGAGGTCTATGATTCTATGGAATTAAACATTAAGGTTTTTATATTCCATTTCTAACTTTAAAGTATTTTTCTAGATGCATTGATTTGGCTTCTGAAACCTGATTTTAAAATTTTGAGATCAGCCTGCTTATTGCTGATTTATCATACATTAATTAAAAAAAATCTATTCTTGCCCTGGCTGGTGTAGCTCAATGGATTGAGTGAGGGCCTGCAAATCAAACAACCACGGTTCAATTCCCAGTCAGGGCACATGCCTGGGTTGCAGGCCAGTTCCCAGCAGGGGATGCACAAGAGGCAACAGTACATTGATATTTCTCTCCCTCTCTTTTTCCCTTCCCCTCTAAAGATAAATGAATAAAATATTTTTTAAAATCATTTGTTAAAAAAAAATCTGTTCTTCAGCTACTGGTAAATGTCTTCTAATAGTCTCAAATATAGATGTATTTCTATATATAAAGTACATATTTTTTTGGAAATCACCCCAGGATTTTATATTAATTGATGGAACACTGTCAAAATGGTTGCATCTACCTTTTTACTTTGAGGTAGTTTAGTTTTCCTTCTCTGGCAGTAACTTATGACCTAACAGTGTTTTTGTTGTTTTTAAAAAGTATCTTTGAGTTCAGTTGAACAGTGTATATCTGTAGTGGGAATGGCAGGGCAGAATGGGCTCTTTAAAACAGAACCTTTAAAATTGGCTCGAAATGTTAGTAACGGTTTCGCAAAAACAACCAGTGCCCTGAAACCTACCCAGACTGCCTTGCTGGAAACCAAATTACGGATTAAGACCCTGCTGAGTGTAAGATAGCTTCAAATACGAAAGCCATTTGGAAACTCCATTGCAGATAACCAGAGAGGAAAAGGAAAGAGAAGAAAGGAAAACGTAGCCACCATGCTAAAGACAACAATGGTAGAGACAACAATGCTAAAGACACCATGGTAAAGACAACAATGCACAGAGAAATAAATAAATAAAGCAACAGGTTCTCTCTAGACAGTGAGATAAGAACCCCTCCCCTGGTCTGCCACATAAGCGTTTATCATTCTGACTTTTTAACTTTCTATTACCTTGTGTTTTTTTTCACTGAAATCTCTCACTACCCTCTCCACACATACCCCAACCCCAGACTCTGGAAAAAGGCAAGAAATGTACCCCGAGTTCTTTGGCAGGTTCGCTAGTTGTTATTGTACGAAATGGGCCCACTGTGATATGAATAAAAACCCAAGAGCAGATTCCTAACATGTTTAAAACAGTGTGGACGGTGGGGGAGGAGGGGTCGTGGTAACTGGAGTCATCTAGACAAGCCATCAACAACCCTCGGGTAGTTGAAATGATTAATCACCTCAGTACAAAAGAACACAAAAGGGGATTTGTTGGGAGTGCCAGCTCCAGGGGGGAAATGCTTGTCTGCTTAATAATGTATTTTTAAAGTGCGCGCCACATCAAAAGCAAAGCACATGCAAATGAAGGAAAAATGAAAAGGCAGTGAGCAAAATGTTTGGTGAATTAGAACAAATGTTTAGGAAATCAGATCAGTGATAATTTGGGCTTGGACAATTTTTAAAATGTGTTCCTTCACCCTACCCTGCCCCTCTATACCACTGTCTTGACAGTACTGGGAACACTTTGATTCCCTCACAGAATGTGTGCTGGACCTTTTATCACTAAAAATAATCAAGAGCCGATCAAGTCAATAGTGCGTGATAACCTCCCTTTCTTTGAGGTCAAAGGATCCAAACAGCCTCTTTCGACTAGAGCAAACGCCATGACTTGAAGCAACAGAAGCAGCAGCGGCATCGCTCAACATGTGTTGGTGGCTTACTGTGCTCTTAACATCTAGTATCTGTTTTAATCCTCACAGTAAGCCTATACGGTGTCATTTTCATTTTACAGAAAAGGAACTTGAGATGTAGAGAGGCTAACACACACAATTAAGAGACCTTGTTAAGGCTTAAACTGAGGTCTCACACACTCCAGAGCCCACGTTTATAAACACAACACAGTATGATTTTTTAAAAATCTAAACATTCAAAATGGAATATTGAGCAAATTCTTCTTGTGGAGCTACATCAAGACTCTTGTGTTTGTGCCACCTGTCTCACAGCCTGGAGGAAACTAGGTGACGTACCATAAGTGCACTTGTTGCTTCTGTGAAGAGAAGCTGCCAGGGGTTTGCAAGGAGTTAGATTGAAAACGGATGCCTCTAGTCTGACTCAAACTGATCTTGAGTGTGCCCTCCCGTGTAGCCTCGTTACTGGGTACCACATCTCGAAACACTGGGCTCTTCCTCATCAGCCTGTGTTATGCGGCCTTCCAGGGAGCCCTGGGTTACTGACACCTCCCGTTGGACGCCTCCTGCCCATATTAGCCCTGTGTAGGGCAACAACAGTCAGTACTGTCCTTCTCCCCAGGAGAGGGGCAGGTACAGGCGGAAAGTTAAGAGCCACCACGAGAGGGTGCTGGGGAAAGAAGCCGAAGCGCCCCTCGCTGTAAGGATGGGAGTTTTCACTCCTGTGTTCGACAGCAGCTCTGCCACCCAGTGGCTGGGGGACGCTGAGCCAATAGAGACTTCAGTATAATGTGCATTTTGCAAAGGGAAACAAAGCTATTGTCCTCATTCATTATTCGACATGGTCGTAACATCTGTTGCTGGATAAATTTCTGAATATGAACATCTTAATAAGTCCACATGTCTTAACAAATGTTTTCATTCATCACATGGGGTTCTTTCTGGAGGTAAACCAATTTTGTGTGTCATTGATACAAGCATTTTATTTTGGAACTGGTGACTATTAGCTGCTATATATTCTTGTTAGAATGAATAATCAGGTGTTTTCAAATTCCTTAGAAATCAGGAATTTGAAATCTTAGAAATCTCAATCTACTAATTCTAGTCATAGGATATTTGTAACATTATCTTTATTGGTAAGAAACAATTCCTTTGCTAAAGGATTCCCAGCTGTGTATAGGAAAAGATTAACCTAGGATTCATAGCAAATTTCCCTAAAGATTCTAGATATTTGCTTACAGTAAAAACTTAACATTAATAGAACAACAAAAGTGTAACAAATCACTTTGAGTTTGTTTGACAAACAGTAATAATAAAATATAAAGACAAAGCTTTCTGGGAATAAAAATGAAAGCCAGTGGGACTCTACGAATCACTTTACAAGAATGCCGTTATTTTTATACAACAGTTCAGGTGCACACACTGAGTAGCTGCAAAGGGGATAAATGCAGACTACGCCCCCTGGTGGAACATTTGTTTGATAGGTGGCTGATGGCTTTTTGTCACTTCACGTACAGTTAAACTTATTTAAATTTCTTTGCCTTCTTAGTTGATTATAAAATTATGTTCATTTATGTCAGTTCATGCTTATAAGTTGCTTTTATAAGTATATGGTTATACTAAGTATGTCTAATTATGAATCAGATTACCAAGCAAAGTAATCTTATAATATATGTCATAGACTACTGTGTTTCTAAAGACTCCTTTTGAGAGCTCACAAAGGATTGAAAATCATACATAACTTCTAACTTATAGCAGTATTTTCACATTGGAATAACCTTGGTAGATTTTTTGGAACAGCCCTTTTGCTTGTTGGCAAATGACATAGAACCCTCCTACTTCAATATAAATCCTTTCTACATAAAGACTTATGCAACTGAGGAAAGCAATGTCATACTCAGAAGTCTGCTTGGACCTGAAAGGACAAAGAATTGAAATAGTGGAAGTCTTCGGCAATGTCGTGCACGAAATCCTCAGCCTTCACACGGACCCTTAAAAGAAGGCACGTGAAGGAAGTGAATGGCATTCCTTTTCCATGCATGAAGGATCGTGTGCTTTTTTTTAGTATTGTATTTTTCCATTGCTATATGGGTTTAATTTCAATTAGAATCAGAAGACCTTTATTTCTCAGTGATTTTATAGCACTCAGCAACAAATCTCAGTAAGTGAATGATTTGTTGGAAATTCAAGTTGATGAGAAAACTGACTCATTACATGTTTAAAGACATACACTTTCAAGTATGGGAAATATTACTAGTTAAATTGTTTTCAATGCCTTGAGTTATTACTATTTTTTATAAAAAGCCAGTGATTTCTAGGGCCCATAATGAATAAGAGCTGTAATTTTACATATGGGAAATTCATATCTTCATGGGAACTCAAAGGCATCTAAAATTAGGAACTTTGTTTTTGCCTCTGGTAGGAATCCACTTTCCAATGAATCAGGAGTTCCTGATGATACCTATGATTAGTTGAAAATGAAGAATTAGGCGTGCTAATTTGGCATAGCAAACAGTAAGTTTCCTAAATGATTTTCCTCTCTGCCTGGAGCGCCTCTCACGTGCTTCATCCAGGCTGGTTGTGCAGCTCCGAGGAGATGGAGGACGGCACACACCTTGGTGAGTGCTATTAAAACAATGTTTCAGCTTAGAGCTGCAGGAGGTAGAGAGCTGGAAGGAGCGATGCTTCCACTCCTCCAACGGGGGGAAAAAAGCTGGAGAAACAGCAAAGTAACTGCTCTTATTAAACCTATGAAAGAACTGAAATCACAGGGCAACCAATTAACCTGAAATACAAAGAGAGACAGGCACCTTCAGAAAGAAAAAAGACCTGAGCATTTGCTTATGTGGGACACCACTCAAAGCCATGTAAACCAGTAAGAGTCAGCTAGAACTGTGCAATGATTGCTAAAAGCGAATGTTGGGCTCACAGCAGGGTGCCACCAACAGGACAGTCTGCACTGTCTTGCAGGCTTTTCCTCTACCAGGTGCTCATAGGGAAGCCAGGGGAGTGTGCCGACAGGCCTCTCCTGTGGTGTGGGGGTGGGGGGGGTGGGGGGGGAGTAACAGCCTCTGCTGAACCCCCACTGGACCCTCTCCTCTGTCTTTCCTGCTGACTGAGCAGTTGAAGTCTGCATATGCAGGAAGAAGGGCACAGAACTGCAGCCAGACGCACTGGGGATACCCAGTGAGTGGAGCAGAATGGCGCCCACCACCAAAACTCAGCTCAGACCCATTTCCCCTGTCATTTCTAAGGGGGGAAAAGCCTTAATCTTTATGGGAAAGGGCAACCCAAATAGATCTTGAGGTCACTGGGGGGCGCCCACTGTCCCTGGAGGAGGAGAACAAGAGAAAACAAAAAGCTCTGCCCCCGAGGGAAGGGGCCGGAATGTGAGCTACCTCACATTCCATGGCACCTGGAGGAAGGCTGAGCTACCAGGACTCATGCTCACAGAGCCCAGCTAAAACCAAGGCTTTGATCAGAGCACTAGTGACCCTCTTCCCAACTCTCCAGTCAACACACTGACGAGCACTGAGTTCAAATGACAGTGTGACACAACTGGGGAAGCTGTGCAAAGAGAAGACCCAGTGCCAAGTGGGGAGGCTCAGCCAAGCAGAGGGCAAATTTTACATCCAGCCCAACTTCTCCCTTAGATTAACACAGACCTCCACTCAAAAGACCTAACAGAGAGAAGGATATTCTCGTTTTCAAGCACAGAACATAATTACCTCAGAATCTGCTATTCCATACAGCATGCCTGGCTTTCAACAAAAACTTTCGAGACATAAAAAAGCAAGGGGGAAAAAAAAACATAGTCTAAGGGACAGAACAGTTGTCAGAACCAGAATCAGATGTGACCCAGATATTAGAACTATCAAATGGTGAACTTAAATAGCTACAATTAATATGTTAATGGCTAATGACCCTTAAGGGAAAGGCAGACAGCATGCAAAATCATAGGTAATTTCTCTAGGGAGATAGAAACTATTAAGAGAGGGCCACATGAAAAAATTGAGAAATGACAGAGTGGTGAAGAATTACCTATAACAGGCTCATCAATGGACTAGACACAGCTGAGGAAAGAATCCACGAGCAGGAAAGTCAGTCAATAGAAGTTACTCAAACTGAAAACAAAGAGATAAAAATATGAGGGAAGAAAAACAGAGCATCTAAGACTTGCAGGACAATAGTAAGTGGTCAAACATTCATGCAGTAATTGGAATCTCCGGGGCAGGGGTGGGGGGCGGGGACAGGGCAAAAGAAATAATGGCCAAGAATTTCCCCAAATTACTGACAGATACCAAACCATGTATTCCAGAAGCTCAAGCTCTGGAATGCCCAACATGATAAATACACACACAAACACATACGTGTGCACCCCAAGGTGTATATTGTCCTAACTGCTGAAACTAAACACAGAGGAAATCTTGAAGTCAGCCAGAGACAAAGTCGCATTACCAACAGAGGAATCAGGATAAGGATGACAGCAGACTTCTCATTAGTAACCAGCCTAGCAATAGATAAGTGACATCTTTAAAATGGTAGAAAAAAACAACTGTCAACTCAATTATTTCAGCAAAAACATTCTTCACAAGTTAAAGAGAAATAGAGTTTTTCAGACAAACAAAAAATGGAGGGAATTCATTGCCTGCAAGCCTACTTCACAAGAAATGTTAAAGAAAGTTCTTGAGGCAGAAGAAATATGATGTAGTCAGAGACTCAGTTCTACACATGCAAAAATAAGAGTGTCAGACATGAAATAAATAAAAGTAGAAGAGCCAGAACAGCCTAGTAAATGCAGAAGCCAGGACCAGGCCTTATGCTGAGTTCTTTTATTTATTCCTTAGAATGCAACCATTACACATAACTTCATGGATATGGAGTTTCAGTTTAGAAAGATGAAAAAGTTTTATGGGTGCTGGTGACGGTTGAGGGACAAAGTGAATGTACCTAATGCCACTGAACTGTACACTTAAAAATGGTTATAATGGTAAGCTTTATGTTGTGTCTCTATTACCACAATAAAAAATGCAACTGTAACCATGACTAGGTAGTTCAGTTGGTTAGAATGTCATTCTGATACACCAAGGTTGTGGGTTCGATCCCCCATCAGGGCACATACAAGAATCAGCAAATGAATGCATAAATAAATAGAACAAATATCAATTCCTGTCTGTCTCTCTCTCTCTCCAATCCATAAATGAAAAATGCAACTGTTACATCTGAGTAGTACTCAATCGGATATTAAGCAACTGTAGTTTTGCTCTTACTCTTCTTGAAACCCTTCTTGATGGCTACTTCTCCCCTTACTCCCGAATGGAATCTCAGTAGTTCCCATGGCTTTTCCAGATGCTAGTAGATGTTTTAAAAGTCCTCCAGACACATGCACTGGCTGGCGTGGCTCAGTTGGTTGGGCAGCACCCTGCAAACCAAAAGGTTGCTGTTTTGATTCCTGGTCAGGGCACATGCCTGGGTTGCAGGTTGGGTCCCCAGTCAGGGCACATACAGAAGGCAGCCAGTCAATGTTTTTCTCTCACAGCAATGTTTCTCTCCCTCTCTTTCTTATTCGCTCCCCCTCTCTCTAAAATCAAAAATTAAATAAACAAATAAATAAATTAGAAGTCCTCCAGACATGCTTAGTCACAAAAAAAAGTCTTCTCATTTCAAGTATTAAAATGCCCAGTCACAGGCTATTGTCAAAGCTCTGAACTTCATTTAAAGATTCTCTTTCCCCAGTGAGGGCTTCCTTCAGGCCAGAATCCTAGGGAGGAGGAGAGAGGGGTCCATGGTTGTTCCTTCTCTGTTTCACTGGCTTGTGTGTTCCTTTTTTCAACTGGGGCTTCTGGCTCCTCCTGGGCTGTAGCCGGGGCACCGACAGAGCGGTGAAGGGCCACCGAAGTTGTGCTTGTCTAGACCTTGTGAGGAGGCACCAGTTCTCTTTCCAGTTGGTGTGTCTCTGTCTTTGGGAGAGGAAGAATGCATTCTCTCATGGGATTCTTTAATGGTTCCAAAAAATATTTGCCCCACAGTGAACAGCTGTAGCTCCTTTGATGAGGGTGATGCCTCTCTTTCAGTATTCCACATGACCCTCTCTCTTCCCACTGTTTTTGCCCCAACCAGTGATTTCTTTGTTCTCTCTGTAGGAGCAAGTGCAGTCCATCTAGGGCCATTCAGTCAGCCGCTCCCCTTTTGATTTTTCCAGACTTAAGTGAGGCCTCCTCCAAGCTCCCAGAGCAAATAAAAGTTTTTGGGGGTGGGGTGTGTGTGTGTGTGTGTGTGTGTGTGTACACAAAAGCCCTTTCACTTAGGTTTGAGGTAAGAAGGAACTATATTCTCCTCATGCAAAAAATGTCAAAATATCACAGTAGCTTTCTCCAAAGACATTCTCTTTCTGGGGCTCAGATGAATGTTGAGTAGACCATTCTATCTATTCTTGATTCAAAATCAAAAACTGAAGGCAGAACAAGTGCCACAGGCATTTCTGCTCAGCACATTCAACTTTAGCATGGTCAGGAGATGCATGTTTAGCTAGGTAGGCCACACTTAATAAAAGGTTCCCCAGTTTGCTCGGTGTCACTGGAGTATCTGCCATCCAGGCTGTAAATCAGGCACCAGTGTAGTGAGGCCTGTGGACATCCTTCCCTGGCCCCGGCTGGCCCCTCAGAGACAAGGCTTGGACCAGGTGGAAACAAGTATGTTGTTCTCCTTTAATTTCCTTGTGTTCTCAGCCTTGTTAATTCTTTTACATTTTCCCGCTGTCTTTTTTATTTTTGCAGTGAACTTGGTATCAGACAACATGCACAGGCCTCACTGAAATCGTGAGCCACCACCTGCAGGAAGGTCGTGGTGCACAGGCCCTTCCAAGTGCTCCAGGCACTAACCCAGTTTCATGACTTCAGTGCAATCAGCCAGAGGACAAAATTTATGCTTATTAAGAGCTAGTTCTCTTTTAATTTAGTAATGTTTGTCATCCTGTGTTTCCCAGTACTACTTAAAGAGCTATTTTTAAAAGATCATTTTTAGCTTTTGAATAAAACTAGTACAACAGTCTATTTACGCAAATAGTATCTTTGTTTAAAATGAGAACTTCACAGTGTGATTGAGCGATAGTTGGAACTGGTGTGGGCTCATCATCAGAGACGTCCCAGGCAAGCAGTCGCACAGCCTCCCCTCCTCCACTCCTGTCCAACCTCTGCCCGCGGCAGCTGTCACAGTATATCACCCCTTAGCACTGGTACCTAACAATGTCCTTGAAAAACTTGTTTAGAGTGTGTTATCACCTAGCATGAAGATGTTCAAGAAGGGAAGCACGAGCTTTTAAAAATATGTCAGTATTTCCTGATTATCTTTCTTTACGAGGTCAGACCCTTCATTTTGACACTTAATGAGTAAAATGCCCATGTTGCAAGAAATGAGATAATGAATTGTAAAAAGACATAATCAGCAATGACTAAATAATTAAGGAAATTGAAATGCAGAGTCATTTGGGACTACATTAATAATAACACAATTTGTTCCATATGCTAAAGAATTCTGTGTTCAGAAAATCAGTCATCACACATGCTCCACGGCAAAAAATTAATGTTGACTAATAAGAACTGTAATTAGATGTTCTGCTTTTAAACAGCTGAATAAAAGATGAAATCATATAGAAAGTATATTTAGGTACAAGTCAGAAAGTAAACTGATTATTATTCATAGTGCTGTTAATAGGAACTATAATTTATGTATCTAGTGGGAATTGTGTTAGGCAATTAAGAAAGGGAGTCACACTTGACTCTCTTTTATGCATTTACACTTATGTATTTTACTACATTATACCAGTAACCATCTTTTATCATAGCTTTCACCAACTCACGCTTCAGAATCACATTGTGAGGTGGCTCACAGTGAGCATTTTACCCGGGGACTCGGGGGCTTGGAAGGTCTTCCCTGCAGAGGTGCTGTGTCAGGATATGCTCGGCCAGCTGTCCCATGTGCCTGTGTGGTGTTACCATCCGGCACAGTGACTTTTCAGCCACTTTATGTTTCACCTTCAGAGATTTCTGGGAGGAAAACAGTAATACCTTCTTCTAGAGGTCGCTGTGAGCGGCCTAGACACAGAGGTGGTGGGAGAGAGTGACCACACACAGTGGTTGTGACCTGGCCCTACCTGTCAAAGCCAGTCATCAGCAGTGGCCCTATCGGCACACCTCTTACGCTGGAACACAGTCATCCTCCCCCCGCCCTTTTTTTTTAAAGATAAGACAGAACAAATGTGTGAGATTGTGGCTAGAACGAGTGGAATGAACAAGCTTCTAATCTTGGATTCTCCATTAAGATAGTGTGCCTTTTTGGAGAATAAAATAACTCACAGTGCAAACAGAAGTGCGGGATTTTAACAACACTTCCAGCCTCTCTGCTTACCTGTGTGCATGTTCGCTGTTGCCAATGTGCACGCAGAATAAAGCTGTCCTGTGGCTGCACTCATTTATTAATATGAAGAAAATTGAACCACAGAGTAAGCAGTTCCCTTTAACCGTGGGTGTGAAGTGCAGGTGGTGCATCAGCCCTCAGTGACTTTGCCTGTGTGCACGGTTCTTCCTGTCCTTTTGCTCCGTGCTTGTGTCGCAGGGAAAGGCACTGAATTACTGGGGAAGGGTTCCCCTCAGCTCTGTGAGACACTTACTTTGTGTTCTTTAGAAGGTTTCTGACTAACCTCACGTCTGTTTTTCCTTTCACAGAATACAAACCCGATCTCTTACTGCTTCTTTGGGTTTTATGTGCTGATACAACACATATAGTAAGGGTTTCTGCTGCATGGGTCGTAGAGAGAGGGCTGGATCACAACTCTGCATACCTGGGTTCGAATCCGCTGTTTTTGTGGCCTCAAGAAAATCCCTCTGGTCCTGGCCAGGTACTCAGTTGGTTAGAGTGTCAGCCCCATATGCCAAGGTTGCGGGTTCAATCCCTGCTCAGGGCACATACAAGAAGCAATCAGTGAATGCATAAATAAGTCGAATGACAAGTCAGTATTTCTCTGTCTCCCTCTCCCTCTCTCCCTCTCACTCATTCTCTATTTCCTTGCCCCTATTTCTAAAAATTAATTTCTCTTTGTATCAGTTTACTCATCTATGTATCAAAGATAATACTTTTCTTGCCTGTCTTGTTAAAAAGTCCCAAAGTCAATAAATATATGATTGACCCATGAGCAATGTGGAGATTAGGGGCACCAACAGTCCCACTCACTTAAAAGTCCGAGTATAACTTCTGACTCCCACAGAACTTGACTACTAATCACCTACTGTTGACAGGAAGCCTTACTGATAATGTACATATTTGACTAACACATATTTTGTACATTATATAATTACATACTGTATTTTTACAATAAAGTAAACAAGAGAAAAGAAATGATATAAAGAAATTCATAAGGAAGAGAAAATACATTTACAATGTTTATTAAAGTAATATGCATATAAGGGGGCCCATGCAGTTCAAACCTGTGTTTTTTAAGTGTCAACTGTTTATGTCAGAGTGCTTTGCAAACTATGTATTATGCTCTCAACGTCAGGGATGTTTTTGACTGCAGTTAATATTTTATGTATATATCACCTTCCTTGGAACACAAAGTTCTCAAGGCAGTAGAGAGGCTTACACAGGTCCCCAGGATGTTCCTGTATAATTCATAACCCATCATTGCTCTCAGTAGACAAATAATTACTCACATACACACATTCACTGTGGCAGGCAGAATAAAAGCCCCCTTACTCCCCCAAAAGATGTTCACGTCCTAAGCCCCAGACGATGTGAATGTGTTAGGTTACATGGCAAGGGGAATAAAGGTTGCGATGGGAGTAAATGTTACTAATCAGATGACTTTGAGATGGGGAGATTCTCCTGGATTATATGGATGGATCCAGGATAATCACAATGGCCTTTTATCAGTGGAAGAGAGGCAGAGAGAGGGAGAGCGAGAGAGAGAGAGAAGAGTATGAGATGGACTTGCCCAACTTTGCTGGCTTAGAAGATGGAGGAAGGAGCCATGAAAATGTGAGCAGCCCTTACAAGCTGGAAGGGTCTAAGAACAGATTCTCTACTAGAGCTTCCGGAACAGAGCACAGCCTTACCAACACCTGGATCACAGCCCCTTCTAGACTTCTAAGCCATCAAACTGCAAGATCATAGGCTTGTGTTATTTTAAGCCACTAAGTTTGAGGCGATTTGTTAGAGCAGTACTAGAACATTGACACACATATATGTTGACTGAAGTAGGCAGACAGCCTGGGCTGGTGTGGCTCAGTGAGTTGAGTGCCATCCTGGGAACCAAAAGGTTGCCTGTTCAGTCCCCCAGCCACCACTGCCCATTCCCCCTATTGATGTTTCTCTCCCTCCCTTCCCTTCTCTCTAAAAATAAATAAATAAAATGTTTTTTTAAGTAGGTAAACAAGAAAAGGTAAGTAGACAAGATTTTTCAGATATTAATTTAAAAATACCCCAAAGCCAAGACTGCACATGGCCACAATCACCAGGAGAGTATGAGAGCCTCATGCTTCCACTAGTGTCTGGTTTGCCTAGGTTTCGAGACTAATCCTCTGCTTTGCCTTAGCTTTATTTCCTGGCTTAAATAAGCAGTAAGTTTATTGCTTTGTGCCCTGTGGATATTCCATAAGTATCTGTTGACTCCCTGACAGTGTAAGTGTTGTCATTGTTTCCTAGATGAGGAAGCAGGTGAGGTTAGGGAAGCTGGGTAAGACAGGGACTTATGTGGGGTTGCATAGCAAATAGAATGATGCTCAGCTGCCATTGAGTAGTCTTCACCTATAATCACCTGTCCTTCCCACTAAACAACACATTCCACATCAAATTAGCATCTAGTGATAACAGACCTGTTTTTTTGCCCATCTCGGGCTATTTCATAAGTACCAGGATTAACTCAAGATCCAGAGGATCCTGAGTAAAAGTCACTGGTCAGTCAGTCAATTAGGGAAAGCTCAAAGTTCATGAGTACATAAAGTTGACCTTATACATAGTTATTGAGCACTTACTATATTCCTGCACGTGTTAAAGATGGCACTACGAATGAGACAGACCCATTCTGCCAAAGATGTTGTAGAACTAAGCATCATTTGACCCACAGATTGTCCATCTACATTACCAGAGGTCTCCTGAATAAAATGCTCTATTCAGCAGAAAATAGTTTTTAAAATATAATACATGTCCCTAAACTTTTTAAAGAGTTGTTAATCCCAAGTAACAGTGAATAAGAAAAAATCTCAGAAGCATGCAGATTAAAAGTGAGCATAAGTGTACTGTAGTGTGATGTAGGCTTATCAGGAAAGTTTGTTTTGTATTGATTTGCTTGTTTGCTTCTTTCGAGGGAACAGGTTTTCTCCTTAGGTCCTTGGGTACTGGAACACCCCTCATGGCTGGAAGTCAGCAACAGCCAACTGAGGCAAAGATGGGTGGTGGCGTTGAAGACAGATCCACTTTTGAATTCCAGTTTTTCCCCTTATTAGATGAATGATGCAGGGCAAATCACTTCATCTCATTGAGCCTATTTTCTGCTTCTGTAAAATGGACTTAATATCATAGGAGGACGACAAGCGATAATGTGTTTAAAGCCCAAGTGTAGGGTGGGCTCCCGTCCCCCAGCCGGAGCAGCAGCTGTGTCAGGAAGGAGAATCCCCCGAGGGGCAAGATGCCCATGTGGCCACTAAGAGCTCGGCAGCACAACAGCTTCCCCTTCTTCTCTACCAGCCCCTCCACTAAAGTTGCACCTTCGCCTCATGTACAAGGACAAACCTCGGAACCTCAAAGGCTTTCTGCCTTCCAGAAACTTCTTTCATATTCCAAAAAATATTTCAAAAATCATTAAGAAATATTAATAATGCATTTTAACTTCATTGCCTATTTTCCTTTTTAAAACACACACACAAGACTACTTTTTTCCCTGTTCTCTCACCTTTTGTATGTGAATTCCAGTGTTCTGATTCATTACCTTCTTACCTATTGAATTCTCCTGCCCAGGGAATGAACCTGTGAGCTTAAAAATGGAAACAAAAAAACTCCTCCCTTTTCTGTAGCTGCTGCTTCACTTACTAGTCATTAAGTAAATTCAGTGTTTAGTGCACTAACAAAAACACATGATTGTTTAACAGAGTATGTTATGGAAAATGATAGCATTAATAGTCTCTGTGGAGTCCTAGCTGGGGAAAAGTACATTATAGCATTGCAAAGGCAGGGGGCAGGTTTTCTATATGAAAATAAGTCTCTGACACTGTGCATCATTTTTATATCTTGTTGCTAGGCAACATATAAGAATGTGGTTATTGCAAATGTATCTGTTTTTTTTAAGCCACTTCTTAATTCTGTGAAATTAGCCGTTATTGATTCTGTGGTCTTTCCTGAGTGTATTGATTGAGGTTCATCCATTAGCTTGGGCAGGAGGGAGGAGGAGGAGGAGACAGAGACACATTGGTGTGTGTCATGAGAGCACACACATTAGTACTAATCATTAGTTCTCTTGCTCATCGCTCTTTGTTTTCATACAGACACAGGTAGAGTTCCGGTACCCTGGGAAGTGATATGCTATTCAAGGAACTAGCATAAGATGCAGACAGAACTATCAGACAAAATCTGCTAATGAATTAAATGTATAATTACCCATATTTTCTAGAATAAGTTTCTGATCACTATGGTCCTAAGACCCCAGAATATTTTGTTTTCTTTTTCCTAAAGTGTGGCTGTTTAGTTTTTTTACTCTGTTCACTTTTTCTTGTTGCTGCCATTGTGTTGCATCAGCAGCTATACTCATGCCACCTATGAAAATTCAGAATGGTCTTTAGAGGATGCAGGAAGTGTGAGGAAATGTGCTTTCCAAATTCCCATGAAGAGGAGTAGTTCTGGCCTCTCTTTAACCCACTCTTCCCAGGTTCCTACATCCTCCCACAAACACACACCTGCTTTTATTGCCTCCTCTTCCCCCTGTTGGTGAAGGAGTTCCTGCCCTAAACTAATGAGGATAGCCAAACATGCAACACCTGACACTGGACAAATGAAATCAACAGCTGTTCATTGGTCACATATATTCCCAGCCTCGAGTGAGGGACACAAGGCCACACAGAGCTGTGATCTGGAACAGAGTGCACCAGCAGGGGCTGTGAGAGGCAGGCTGTGTAGTAACAAGAGAGGATGGTGCCCCCTAGTCCCCACCGTGGTGGGATTGGCTTGTCTGACTATTTCTGCTGGCTGGCATGGGAATACGCTCACTATTTGGGAATAAGCAGGAACTATGCCAGGTTCCCTTGATAAGGAAGGTTGTTTGACTAGGCGACTTTATCTACTGGGAAGAGTGGGTGGGAGACTTGTGATGAGGCCATGGAAGGCCCTCCTGGTTTCACCAGATGTCAGAGCAGCATGGAAAAATGAATCTTAATTCCAGGCCTTACACTGCAACAGCAGGTGATTAGATTGGTTCTTCTGACTTCAGAGCAAAAAAAAAAAAAACCCAAACAACAAACAACCCAGAACCAAGACATGGAACTTGCAGTTTNGCAGGCTGTGTAGTAACAAGAGAGGATGGTGCCCCCTAGTCCCCACCGTGGTGGGATTGGCTTGTCTGACTATTTCTGCTGGCTGGCATGGGAATACGCTCACTATTTGGGAATAAGCAGGAACTATGCCAGGTTCCCTTGATAAGGAAGGTTGTTTGACTAGGCGACTTTATCTACTGGGAAGAGTGGGTGGGAGACTTGTGATGAGGCCATGGAAGGCCCTCCTGGTTTCACCAGATGTCAGAGCAGCATGGAAAAATGAATCTTAATTCCAGGCCTTACACTACAACAGCAGGTGATTAGATTGGTTCTTCTGACTTCAGAGCAAAAAAAAAAAAAACCCAAACAACAAACTGCAAGCCCTAAACTGCAAGTTCCATGTCTTGAACCAAGAACCAAGACATGGAACCAAGACATGGAACTTGCAGTTTAGGGCTTATCAGGAAGACCTTTCTACCAACTGAGATATCAAAAGGGTCTATTTCGAGACATGGCAGGTCCGCATCCCAGAAAGAACAGCAACTGTGTGTGTGTAGGTACAGATGTCTGCCATTAGTTTTGTGGCTAGTCCAGCATCCTTTAGAGACCTGGGATTCTGTGATCTTACAGGGTTTTTGAGAACCAGCAGACCAGGTAGTAATCCGGGTACCAAGCCATTTTCTCTCACTGTCCCATACTCTCTCCCATTCCCCACAGGACCCTGCTTCTCCTTTCTCAGGTGACAACAGCTGATCTCATGAGCCAAATTGGCATTTCTGGGTATCATGTTTTAATTCATGCACATGCTAACAGGGGCTATCTATCACTATATGTTAAAGGATGCAAGGAATTGCTCTAGTGATGCCAGTAATGCCCCACAAACAAAACAAAGAATTTGGGGGGGTGGGCTAAAATTTATGCCCTCCTCTCAGTCCAAAAGCTTCAGCTGAGTTTCGAGCCCTTAAACATGGCCTTGATAAACTCCTGAAGTTAAAATCAACTCCATGATGCATAGTAATTAGGAGGCTTCCACGTACTACCATATTTTGTTAGTATATCTCTTTCTTCAGAAATAAAAAATTACTGAAAAAAAAAAGCCACTCAAATATACTATGCCACAGAGGATAAGTGACACCATGCAAGGATTCAGCATTCAACCTGGAATGCTTACCATTTGCCAGACAGCATTTTGGACTCACGCCTATGAACTTGTTTCCCAAGAAAGACACCTTAAGAACAATGCCTATGAATTTTTATTTGGAATGAGGGTGTGTATAGAAGGAATGGGACTCATGAGACTATCATGGATATGCTACTCCAGGTCTGGAACGTTGGGTGGTTCTACATTATTTACTCTGTCGTATGAAGTTCAACTTGGATTACCCTCCCCCCCCCCAACCCCACATCAGATCTGGAATAGTCACCTAGAAGAAACAAATGAGCTAGCTTCCTGGGGCTGTGCATTGAGTTTGGGGGGCGGGGAATGCCTGTCTGTCCTCCTCTACACTCCTTGGTCCTGGCACACACTCCCATCCCTGGGCCGCACACATGCACTGCTGTGTTTGCCTATGTGTCAGACCAATTCTTGGCACTCAGACTCCATGCAGATAGGGGCTGTTGTTTCCTGCTTCTTACTGCATCTTCCATGCCCAGCACAGTTTTACATATAGTAGAGAGAAGCTCAAGAGATATTGATGGGAGTAATTAATGAATGAATGGCACATGAACCTATTACAGATGAACTCATAAGATGGCCAGCGATGGAGCAGTCTGCTGAAACTGGGCTGATCTTGAAACCAGGCTGATTGGTTCTAACAGTTGCAGACCTTATTTCTCATAGCCAGCGTGATACACAGTATGAGGATTTAACCCGTGGCTTACTCCTCTGCTTATTTTTTCCTTCCATTTGTGTGAGGCATATTCTTTTATTTTGTGCATGCTTTCTTTTTTATGTCCACAAATATATAATCATTTGAGAATGATCTTTATGAATATTTTCAGGTTAAACTTTTAGATTTTGAAAAATGTGCTGGTTACATGTGTTGACAAGACATGCACACTCTGCCATAAGAAGGGCAAGCAAATGTCCCTTCACTCTGTGTGTGTGTGTGTGTGTGTGTGTGTGTGTGTGTGTAGGGCTCCTGTGAGCATTCAACATGTGGGAAATGTGGGAACACAGTTTCCTGCACTGAGTAGTTGCCCTCCTGGAACCCTCTAAAGAAGCAGCAGACACATACACAATCATGAGATAATGGGGTAAGTGTTATATTAATAAGTATGTACAATACAAAGTTACGGGCTTAAAGAAGAGTGGGAAGTTTCCTGCACAGAAAGTAATCAACCGTTGTGCTGATTTGGATCAGAAAAATCAATAATTGATTGCTGGTTCAGAGAATGAAGATTATTTCCTCAAGCACCAAATTATGACATTAGATTTTTAAAAGTTTTCAAAAGCTATTACTGCCCATAATCTCTCTGTGTCTTATTTATTGGCTATGTGTCTGTCTGAACAATGTAAGCCAAAGAACACACCTGATTCCTGCTCCCATCCCCAGAATCTAGCAGTATTGACTTATAATTCTACTGATGAAAGGCAATGAAAACTTTTTTAAAAATTTTTATTTGAGTTGAAATTAAATGCAACCACATATATTTTTTTTGTTGTGGAATAGATACATCATCAACATCTAAAGTAGCATTACACCTTTGACAGCAAACATAGGCTTTCCGAGGGGAGAATCAAATACACTGTTCCCTGGATTCACCAAAACACCACTTTGGGCAATGACTTTCACACTGATCGTCACTACTTACTAGTTGCAGTCAATTATGTTCAGGAGATTTGTCATATCTCTGTCAGAGCAGGTTAATAGCACAGCCAGACCTCATGCATGCTTCACGAGTGCTGCCTTTTTGTCTCCTCCTGTATCCAATAAAGGTTTGTAATATTTTAATAAAGTTTAAAAATCCATTAAAATATTTGAAAGCGTTCAAGACATCAAGTGCAATAATTGGTTACTGGTTACAAATTGTGTCTTCAATTCAAATAATTTTTCAAAGGCCTAGATCATGAACTTTAATGGTTGCCTCCTCATAGATGCATTATTCATTTAAAAAATAATTTCCATAAATTTTTAAACTTAGTAATTACATGTTTTAATTATGTAATTATACATTCTAATTATGCAGTTAAATTCTATTACACTAATTATGTAATCATGGTAATTGACACATAATACACATGTAAAAACCTGTGTAAGCGTGTGTTTAACAAAAGAAATACTTTGAGGGAGATAGTTAAGGAACAGTCACAAGAGTATTGACTTACAAAAAAGAGGAACTTGGCTAATTAATGACTTGAAATAAATATAGAAATCCTTCATGTGATTTATACTATATAAGTAGTCTTGCTACAGCATCTGTGTTCACGATTTTTACTTTTCTGGTCAGAGGCAAGCACTTCTTGAATTCAGAGGAATTCAGACATGGATAAGAACATGAGGTCCTGTACTGTCAAGACAGGAACACAGTTGGTGGACATAACTGTCCACCAGCTCTTTAACAGTTTACTCTCCTCTTTAACAGAGCAGGCTCCTCCATCTAGAATTGATTTTCCTGAAGGAAAGAAGGATAGGTTCTGTGCCTAGGTGACAGGAACTTGCTACTTCTTGTACATGAGTCTCCTGCTGAGATAGTGGCCGCCTTCCGTAGGGACCCACCTTTCCAATTAGCAGCGCCATTGGTTCACTTTCATGACTAAGTACCCACAGTCACCAAAAAGGCCTGTGACAGTGAAGACCAGGTTAATGACAACGGAAGAAAATACCTTGTAGCACATTGGGATGAAGGTTAGAGAAGAAAGTTAACCTATAAAATTACACAAAGTTAACATACTTTGAAATTTCTGAGAAATTTCTCAAAATTATTTAGCTAGTTTTGATGAAAGTGACACTGCTGGAAGCTTATAGAAAGGATTACATGTGTGAAATCTAAATTGTATAGAGTTGAGAGGAAATAGGAAATAGTTTTGCATTTCTTCATTGAGGTATAATTGACATAGAATAAACTGCACATAATTAGAATATCGGCTTGATAAGTTTTCACATAAGTATATATACCTGTGGAAACATCTTCACACTCAAGGTAATGAACACATCCATCACTCCCCAAACTTTTCTCAGACCCCTTTGTCATTCAGCCCTCTTACCCTTCTCTACCCTATGCCCAGCTTAGCTGAGTTTGCAGTTTTTAAGAGTTTTGTATTAATGGAATCATATAGTATGTACTCTTTCTTGTTTGGCGTCTTCCACTCTGCACAGTTGGTTTGAGATTCATCCATGTTTTTGCTTCTGTCAGTAGTTCATGCCTTTTCACCACTGGACAGTGTGGCATGGCATGGACACACCAAAATTTGTTTATCCATTCACGTCTGAAGGACATTTGTTGCTTCCATGTTTTTGCTATTACAAAGAAATGTATTCTAAACATTTGCACACATGTTTGGTACATACAGAGAGTCTGTGTGTGTAATTATGTTCTCTTTTCTCTGGAGTAAACAGCCAGGAGTGGAATGTTTGGAGAAATGATAGAAGTAATATGTCTAACTTTTAAAGAAAAATCTACAAACTGTTCTCAAAAGTGCTTATACCATTTTTTTCATTCTCACTAGCAATACATGAGAGTTTCTATTCCTCTACATTTTTGCTAACACTTGATTATTTTAATTCTAAACATTTTAATGGTAATAGTATCCTGTGCTTTTACTTTGTGTTACCTTAATGACTAATTTTGTTCAGCATCTTTTCATGTACTTGCTTTCCATCCATATATCTCTTTGGTGCAGCGTCCAAAACTTTTGCCTTTTGTTGGGGGGTGGTTTTTTAATATTTATTTTTGAAAATTCTTTTTATATACTTTGCAGAAACATGCTTTGCAAATGTTTTCTGTCCATATGGGGCTTGTCTTTACATTCTTTTTAACAGTAGATTTGAAATATGGATAGTTTTCTTTTTTAATTAATTTCAATGAAGTCCAATTTATCTCTTTTTTCTTTATATGTTATATTTTTGGTGTCATAGCTACATTCCCTAATCCAAGGTCACAAATATTTTTTTCTATTTTTTTTTAAGTTTTATAGTTTTGGGTTTTACCTTTGGGTTCAAGATCCACTTTAAAGTATGGATGGAAGTTCAATTTTTGTACATAGGTATCTAATTATTGGAGCAATGGTTGTTAAAAATACTGTGCTTTCTCAATTGAATTGTCTGTGCACTTCTACTGAAAATCAGTTGTCCATATATGCATGGTCTTTTTCTGCGTTCTCTATTTTGTTCTATGTGTCAATCTTTTTTACACCAATATTACATTCTCTTGGTCACTGTAGCTCTATAATAAGATTTTCTGTGAAGTAGTGTTCTCCAATTTCATTCTCATTTTTAAAAGTTTTTTTATAAATGAGACCGTAGGGGCCCACCTTTCCAATTAGCAGCGCCATTGGTTCACTTTCATAACTAAGTACCCACAGTCACCAAAAAGGCCTGTGACAGTGAAGACCAGGTTAATGGTCTTCAACGGAAGAAAATACCTTGTACAAGAAAATACCTTGTACTTTTATTTTTATAGAAATTCACAACCTGAGTCTAAAATTCACATGGAAATACAAAGATGTATTTTGTATTTCCATGCGAATTTTAGACTCAGGTTGTGAATTTCTATAAAAATAAATCTTATGGGATTTTTATTGGGATTGTATTTAACCTACAGATAAGTGGAGAGAATTGAAATTTTAGCAATATTATTCCAAACTATGAACACAGTATATATCTCCATATATTTAAATCTCCATTAATTTCTCCCTGCAGTATTTTACAGGTTTTAGTTTACAGAATTTGAATAACTTTTCTCAGATTTATCCTTGTTTCATATTTTATACTATTGTGTTTGGGATTTGTTTTTTATTTAATTTCTATGTATTAGTTGCTAGCATATAGGTACATAATTGATCTTTGTTTATTGACCTTATATTCTGCATATAAGGATATAAGGTAAGGATAGGAACTAACATTAATTTTAGTAACTTCTGTATAGATTTCACTGAATATTCTATATACCAGGGGTGTCCAAACTTTTGGCATCTCTGGGCCACACTGGAAGAAGAAGAATTATATTGGGCCACACATGAAATACACAAACACTAACAAAACTGGATGAGCAAAAAAAGGTTTTAAATAAATTTATGATTTTGTGTTGGGCCATGTTCATAGCCATCCTGGGCTGCAAGTAGCCTGTGGGCTGCAGGCTGGATACCCCCGGTTAAGCTATTGTGTCATAGTATTGTTCAAGGCTGCATTCTGGCTGATCTTCCTACTTATTCTGTCAATAACTAAGGGAGGATTATTGAAATCTGACTATAATTATGGGGTTTGTTTCTTTCTCCTTCCTCTTATATCAGGTTTTGCCTTATGCATTTTGAAAGTTTGTTACTAGGCACGCAAGCGTTGTGGTTGTAATATCCTATTGATGGATTGGCTGCTTGAGCATTGGATATAACCATCCATCGGGAGATATACTTTGATATGAATATAGCCACTCTAGCTTTCTCTTGATTAACGTTAGCATATGATACCTTATTCTTTCATTTTGTTTAAATCTATTTGATTTTTTATATTTAAATTTTTTAGTTATTAATTTTAAAGAGTGAGAGGAAGCAGAGGAAGTGAGAGAGAGGGGGAGAGAAATATGTTTGTTGCTCTACTTATTTATGCATTCATTGATTGATTCTTGTATGTGCCCTGACCAGGAATTGAACTCCCAACCTTGGTATATCAGGATGATACCATAACCAACTGCACTACCCAGCCAGGGCCTGGCTTTTTATATTTAAAGTGCATTTTTTATAAGCAGCATATAAGCAGATCTTGACTTTTTATGCATGTCACCATTTCTGTCTTTTAATTGGGATTTGAGAATTTTTACATTTCATGTGATTACTGATATAATTAAGATTAAGTTCTTGTCCTTGTGTTTTGTTCTTATTCTATGTTTGTTTTCCTCCTTGCCTTTTTTTCCTTATTTTGTATTCATTGAGTTGCTTTATTATTCCAATTTATCTTACTTGGTGTCTTATGAACTATAACTCTTTATTCTGTTACTTTAGTGGTTTCTGTTTATAGTAGACATCTTCAACTTATCACAATCTATTTTCCAGTGATATTATACCACTTCATATGTAGTAGGAGAACTTTTCAATAGGATACTTTCATTTCTCCCCTCCCAGCCTCCTTTATGCTATTGTTGTCATACATTTTACTTATGTATGTTATTAATGCCACATAAATATGTATTTTTGTTTAAACAACCAATTATCTTTTAAACACAAATAGTAAAATCTATATTTATATACTTAACTCTTTAGTTATAATTTCCAGTTTTATATTCCTTTACAGGCATCTGTATTTCCACCTGTTACCATTTTTCTTCTGCGTAAAGGACTTCCTTTAACATTTCTTGTACTGCAGATCTGCTGGTTAAAAATTGCATCAGTTTTTGTATATCTGAAAATGTCTTTGTTTTACCTTGGTTTTCCATAGGTATTTTTGCTGGTTGTATATTACTGGGTTGTTACTTTTTTATTTCAAAATTTTTAACATATTGCTCCACTGTCTTCTTACTTTCAACAAGAAATCTGTCATAATTCTTATCCTCATTTCACCTTACTATACTACTTTTAATACTCTCTGTTTATCACTGATACTGAGCACTTTGACTATACTGTGTCTTCACATAGCTTTCTCTATGCTTCCTGTGTTTAGAGTTTATTGAGTTCCTTGAATCTATGCATTTTTAACTTTTATCAAACTTGAATTTTTTTCTTGATTATTTCTTTACACATATTGTCTCCCTCCCTGTTTCTTTTCTCCTTTAAGGACTCCAGTTCCTTGTATATTAGAACACACATGAAGTTTTCCCACAGTTCACTGAAACTCTTTTGATTTTGTTTTTTACTATTTTTTCTCTGTTTCATTTTGTGTAGTTTCCATTGCTGTGTCTCCAAATTCATGTCTTTCCTACTACCATCTCTACTCTAACATTATTTTTGCATTCAGTGAATATTTTCATTTCATATATTACAGTTTTCATTTTTAGAAGTTTGGTTTGGGTTTTTGTATACCTTCTATGTCTCTACTTAACTTTTTGGACACATGGATTACAACTGATCACTGTTTAATATCCTTGTATGATAATGTTGGCATCTCTGTCAGTTCTGAGTTGGTTTATAGTGATGGTTCTCACCATGGGTTTCATTTTCTTGCTTCTTTGCAGGTTTGGTAATCTTTGGTTGGATGTCAAACAGGGAGAAATCTACCCTTTGTATTTCCATAAATCTTGAACTTTGTTCTGGGGTGCAGTTGAATTTATTGGAAACAAGTTGACCAAGTTGACCATTTTGGGTCTTTTTTTTTTTAACTTCTTAGGTGAGAATAGAGCCCCATTTAGTCTATTGGTAATTATTGCCCACTACAGAGACAAGATTCTTTTGTGTGCTGTGTCTAATACCACATTAATTCTGTGGTTTTCCACTGTAGCTAGTGAGCTCAATTAGTGTGAGCCCTTCGTGTGGGCTCCTGGTGTTTACTTTATTCTCCTTTCAGATGCTTCCTTCTTCAACCCCTGGTTATTTCTTCACAGACTTGTGTTACCTGGGACTCTGCTGAGTAGTCAAGAAGGATCTTTTGCCTCCCTGTGCAGCAGTCTCCTCTTTTGCACTCTGTCATGCAGACTCTTGTCAGTTTGTTCTCCCACACCCTCAGGCCCGGCTGCCCAGCGGGCTCCCCTCTCAGTGCCATAGCCTGAAAAGCCATCTTAGTGCCGTAAGCTGGGCAGCAGGACAACTCATCTTACTTATTTTTCATCTCCTGTGAATCAGTTGCCTAATACCCAGTGTCATAAAATTCTGTTTTATGTATTGTTCCCAAATAGGAAACTTTCTGAATTAAAATATTTTTTCTTAAAAGGAAAAAAATTATGATACAATGTTAAACTTATGTAGGGTTTTGTAATAATGTGATTGTGGGCACAATGTGTTTGTATGTGTCAGTTGCAATGGGATCTACAGTAGGATATTAAATATAGTTCCCTGGGAGAATTACAGATACTCTTCCAACATTGAAACTCACCAAAATGTGGCAGATTGCTTAGATCATAAACTATAGAGAATAAAACGTAGATCACAAAATCTCCATACTGAGGTTTTTACATTTTAAAATTCTGAATTTCTAAATGGGTTTCAACTGTGGTTTAGAGTCCAAGAAGGAGTAAGATGATTTGGTTTTCAGAGGACTTTGGGATTCTGTAGCTTTGAAGGTGGTATTAAGTGAGACCACAGATATTGGACAATTTCTGAATTGCCTCTGTCATTCTTTATCCCGTTATTCACAAGTATTGCTTTTGGATTAATTTTTCATAAATATATTTCTTGATTTTGCACTCACTTCCTCAAAAACCTAGGTAAGCAAATTAATACAATATCATGAGGTATCTGCCAAATGAGATACAATAACTG